>NC_136914.1:77245507-79660140 GCF_949752795.1 Hyperoodon ampullatus
TGTGTGGTAGTTTTTATTAATAGTCTCAATTTTTTATTATTTCTGTTATCTATACCTTTCACTACATGAACTCTCCTTTGCCATGTGGTGTGCTTTGGTCAATGTGAGGTTAGCACACGTGACAAAAGCAGAGGTTTAAAGTGTCCCCATGTGCTGCACTAATGAGAAGTACACACCAGTGAATCCTGCCTGTTCAAGAAAACTGGAAGACATGTGAAGTATATCTAGACTCAAACTACAGCTTGGAGCCAAGTCCAAGCTAATCCTAGACTGTCTGACTCCTAGGCCATGAGTCAATCATCAGACCATGAATTAGAATAACAATTGTTACTTTAAGCCATTGAGTTTTGTTGTGATTTGTTACTGCATTACTGTTATAATAGTTGGCTGATACAATAAAGAAATGTTAAACTGTGAGTTATTAAGTGCTATGACATATATGCATGGATAGTCTGGAGCAAAAAGGAGAGATTTCCAACCCTTTCTGATAAACTTATAGGCTTGAGAACGGGAGGCAGCTTCTAACCTATGTTTTAAAGGTGAAACCACTCTGCAAATTATGTAAATGAGGAGCATTTTGAACAGAAATAATAGCACGCAAAAAGTTAGAAAACGTGTGAAAATGCATACAAAATTCAGAGAGCATCAATATTTCTATACATCTAAAACAGACTATGCAGAATAAAGCGATACAAAATTAAACAAAAAACATAATTAGTCGAAATTTATATTATTTACTAAATTCTAAATACTTTACAAATATTCATTCATTCATTTATCAAATATGTATTGAGTATTTATTCCATGCTAAACATGTTTTTAGGGAATACAGTGGTGAATAAAGTCAATAGAAAGGGAGTAGGTCCAAAAAAAAAAAAAAAAGACAAATCAATAAATAACTTAAGCTTATGATAAATGCTAATAAAAGTGAGAAAGATTGGTTTTTGATCATATACTCCTGCAAAAAATAATAGTCTAAAACACAGTGGCTTAAACAAACTATGTTATCATTTCTTATCATTCTGTTGTTTGGGCTCAGCTGGACAGTTCTGATGCATATGATATTAGCTGGAGTCATAGTCACCTGGGAGGTTTGATAGGGTGAGAGGTCCAAGAAAGCTAATTCATCACTTTGTTGCCTTGGTAAAAACAGCTGAAAGATTGATATTATCTGGCCTACTGTGGCCATTGAGCCTTTCTCTCTTTCCATGTAGTCTCAGAGTCTTCCCTATTCTACATATCTTCTGTACACCATCCCTCTATGAAGTCTCTCTAATAAGGAAAGCAGATTTCTTACATGATGGCCCAAAAACAGAAACTCTAAGGTCTTCTTAAAATATAGTCCCAAAACTGCACAGTTTACTTCTGCCATATTTTATTGGCTAAAGTGAGACCCAGGGCCAGGCCAGATTCCATGAGAGAGGGGACAACACAAGGGCATAAATATTGGAAAGCATGGTTCACTGGAGATTATCTTTGGAGAATGGCTACCACAGCTGGGGTGAAGATACTTCCCACTGAGTGATCAGAGAGCACTCCTCTAAGGAGATAGCATCTGACCTGAGATTTGAGTGAAGGAAGAAGGAGCCAGTTATGTAGCATCCTGAGGGAAGAGCACTCAGCAAGAGGAAATGCAGTATGAAAACACAGAGATGAAAATTTTGGTGTGTCTGAAGAACAGATAGAAGTTGGAATACCAGTGTGGCTATTGTCAAAGTGAAGGAGGAGACAAGGAGATAAAAAGAATTTGGAGAGGTAGTAAGGACTAAAATCATAAAGCACTTTACAGGCCTTGGTAAAAGTTAGGAAAAGTACTATAGAAAGAATGGAAAGTTAATAAAAGGTTTGGTTTTGGTTTATTAAGTAGAGAGCTGGTATGATTTGAATATTATTTTTAAAAAAGATCAATCTACTTCTTGTATAGAATAAGAATTCTAACAAGAAAAAGAATGGAGACAGGGAAACAAGTTAGTAGGTAACTGCCATAGTCCAGGAAAAAGGTGTTCGTGATCTTGAAGGGGATTAATGAAGATAAAGAGAACTAGAGACTTTCAAGAAATATATTTTGGAAGTAAAGCCAACAGGACTTGCTGATGGATTGACATTGGAGGAGGGGTTAGAAAAAGAACATGACACTCAACTGGGTTTTTGGCTGGGTGAGTAATGTGTGCTATAAATGATGCGGATAACCCTGGGGAACTGTATTGACCTTTGGCATCCCAGCATTTTCACCCCTTTCTATGGATGGAGAGCATCCTGCCTTGGAAGTCTTGTCCTTATTAGAAGTAGACTGTGCCCAATATTTACTTTCCTGACCTCTGTCACAGTATAGGCATATGCCCTGGGATGGCTTAAACAATGTATGTGTCTCTGATTTATATCTAGTTATTTGAAGAAACTATGCAGTATCCATCCTGGAGAGCATGTTCAAATCATCAGCAGTCATATCAAGTTATGGGATGCAATTATTGTAGCAGAAGCATGCAGTGTTTGATATCAGGATAATTGACTCCATAAGTGACGTAGTCTGTCCCTAGCAGGGATAATGCAGATGTTTTCAATAGACCATCCTGTGGCATGATTTTGGACATTATAGCTGCTTAAACTCTGAGCCGAGCCATGTGCTCTAGAATTTCTATAAAGGGATGAGACATAGAATATGTTAAAACGTACTCATACAAATGGTGGAAGATCAATCCCATGAACATGCCAGGATCTTCAGTAAAGTTTCTGAGAGCTTGGTGATCTTGGTACAGCTTTGTAATATAAACTACAAGGAGAAGGACAACTTGCCATACTTTGTTCTATTTACCACTAAGAAAGAGGCACAATACTTCTTTGGTTTTAAAAAGCACCCTCTATCATAAAGCATGTTGTTTCAACCTATTTTCCAGGTGAGCAAAAGCCTTTGAGTTTTGAAAGAAACAAAGAGTGGAAGGAAGGCTTATACATGCTGTAGTGCAAGCAGCTCTACCACTTAGCCTTTATAACCCAGACAATAAAATTATCTGCAGCATCTGAATGCTTGTGGAGATGGTGACAAGTCCCATTAGGATAACATGAGAATTCTCTAAGATTTTAATCTGCTTTCAATTTTTACTAATGCAGTCATGCAGATGATGAAACCTGGCTCTCAGCAACAGGTAACATACTACATGTGCTGTCCATCTTATATTGAATGCTATCTAATCCACAAACCCATAAAGTTTAATATCCTTTACCTATTAAGTGGAAGTTTATATATGAGGTGATCTCAAGCAGTTATTGAAAGCACAGGTCAATGGCAGGAGCAGATGGCTTGTAACCACTATTGTCTACTTCTCCCATTGGCCAAATTTCTTATATCCTACAGCTTCACACAGATGTCCCTGTGACTATTTGAGATGAAAAAAAAAAAAGCCTTACAGTTGTTACTCTATAATATGTTTTTACTCAAGCAAGACAGAACTCTATGTACAGAACACTTTTATATCCCAAGTGGAGAAAATAAATGTCCCCAATGTGCAGAACTTCTGGAAGTACATCAAGATGTACCCTCTGCTTGGAATGCTAGATGGCTTGAGGTAAGGAAATACATAGATACTTGAACAATGGCTAAGATATGGCTAGAGAGTCAGACACATGAAAGGAGCAGTATTAGGACATTACTAGTAAAGAGGTTAAGGGAAGAGCTATACAACATAATATTACTCAACCATAAAAGAGAATGAAATCTTGCCATTTCTGATGACATGGATGAAACTAGAGCGTGTTATGCTAAGTGAAATAAGTCAGATAGAGAAAGACAAATACTGTATGATTGCACTTATATGTGGAATCTAAAGATGAAGACAAATGAACAAACATAACTAAACAGAAACAGAAGCATAGATACAGAGAACAAACAGGTGGTTGTCAGAGGGGAAGTGGGTGGGAAGGATGAGAGAAATAGGTGATTAACAGGGGCACACTTTCCATTACAAAATAAATGAGTCATAGTTATGAAATGTACAGTGTGGGGAATATAGTCAATAATTACGTAATATCTTTACGTAGTGACAGGTCGTAACTAGACTTACCATTGTGATCATTTTGAAATGTATAGAAATATAGAATCACTATGCTGTTTGTGTACCAGGAACTAACATAGTGTTGTAGGTCAAATATACTTCCAAAACAAACAAACAAAAAAACTAACAAACAAATAAACTCATCAAAAACAGATTAGATTTTTAGTTACCAGAGGTGGCGGTTGCAGGGAGGAGAAATTGGATGAAGGTGGTCAGAAGGTACAAACTTCCAGTTATAAAATAAATAGGTACTAGGGATGTACTGTACAACATGATAAACATAATTAACACTGCTGAAAGTTACATAGAAAAGTTGTCAAGAGAGTAAGTCCTAAGAGTTCTCATCACCAGGAAAAAATATTTATTTTGTGCTTCTTTAATTTTGTGTCTATATGAGATGATGGATGATCACTAAATGTATTATGATAATCATTTCATGATGTATGTAAGTCAGATCATTATGCTGTACACCTTAAACTTATACAGTGCTGTATGTCAATTATATCTCAATAAAACTGGAAGGAAAAGAAAAAAGAATGGATTCTGGGGCCAAACAGCCTGGGTTCAGATCACAGTTCTACCTCCTAAATATTTTATCTTTGCCAAGTTCCTTCTGCCTTAATGCTTCTATATCCAAAATGGGGATAAGAATTATACCTAAATTATGGGAGTGTTAATAAGATTAAAATACCTGTAACCTTCTCAAGAAATGTCTGTCTTATTATCTATTTACATTAATAATTAATTTAAATAAATGCATTAAAGTATCTTTAAGAGAGGAAAATAATATTGATATTATAAAATTTTATCTTACGTCCTGAAAAGTCAACTATTCCTGCTAAAACAATTTTACTAGCATAACTTTAATCACTTAATTTAACTAGAGAAAGAGAATATATGCATTAGCTCTCACTTTGTGATGGAGGAAATGTCTCTGTGAGCAGAGCTGTCCCAACAGTAGTTAGGGTTAACTCTCTTACTCTTTCTACTGCCAATAAAAAAGACAAACAGAAAAATCCCATCTGTCCATGTGACAAGTCCAAAATCAGACACCTGCGTGGCAAATATGCATAGCAATGAGTACCACTGATGCTCTATATTTAGTATAAACCATATGCTCAATGATTTACTTAAATTGAATTGGGAGGATGATCCATTATAGAAAAAGTCCACAGAGCAATTAAGGAACAACATGTTTTGCTGCTCTCATCTCATCTTCCCTCCTTTAGTCCCAGATGTTATGAGCACTACAGAGACGTTAGTCAGTTTGTTAATTTATTGTCAGGTTGTTAAGGGTTTATGAAGATTTTGACCCATTTTGCTACATTCGTTTTAGCAGAAAGATTAATTTAATTATAACTGTCTTGAGGACAAAAGGAACACAGTAGGATATCATATGTTATATTTGAATGGTTAGCGCTTTCACCAGACACTCGAAGCATTTGTGCATTCCTAATCTTTGAGTGTGTGATTTGCTTAGAGAACAGAAGAAATAAAGGGAGCTGGCAGGTATGTATATTTCCTAAGTGACGTTACCTGGTTCCTCAACTCTTATATCTCTAAAGAAAAGTCCATGAATTTCCTAGACTTCCAATAGCTCAGAGCCGCTCCACGGCATGTGGGATCTTCATGGACCGGGGCACGAACCCGTGTCTCCTGCATCAGCAGGCAGACTCTCAACCACTGTGCCACCAGAGAAGCCCTATTCAAGGGCTTTTAATCTGTGTTTTATACCTATGTTTTAAAAGTTGTCACTTAATATTTAGAAAATTTTAAAATAATTAATAAAATTCTAGCCCAGGCCATTAGTAGAGTTCTTCAAACAAAATGTGGTTCACTTTTTCAAGCTGATTTTAAGGAAAACTCATGGTGTAGTTTTTGCCCTAATTTAGCCCAATGCAAACATATGTTAATCCAGTGATGTTGCTTAGACATGGACTCCTTGAGTCAAGGTTTCCTCATCTATTAATGGGGATACTCCAGGTCTACACTAGTGGACAGGGTTATTGTATAGATTAAACAAAATAATATGTATAAAAGTAAAGTGTTTTCAATATGATAATGGGCAGTACTGTATTGAGATTACTATTTTTTCATATTTCTTCATGTCATTTCTCCAGCTATACTCCAGTTTCTACAAGGATAGAGAATATTCTATGGAAACTAATATGGTACTAATACAGAGACTTCTAATAAAATTTGGGACCTAGAAAGCACTCATTAAATACATCTTGAATTGCATTGACTTCTACTTACTTAAATACCCTATGTAAATGAAAGTTGCCAGGTACAAAATACAAAACTTAAAGAAAATAATGATCAAATCATTCAAATAGGGCTTCCCTGGTGGTGCAGTGGTTGAGAGTCTGCCTGCTGATGCAGGGGACACGGGTTCGTGCCCTGGTCCGGGAAGATCCCACATGCCACGGAGCAGCTGGGCCCGTGAGCCATGGCCACTGAGCCTGCATGTCCGGAGCCTGTGCTCTGCAACGGGAGAGGCCACAACAGTGAGAGGCCTGTGTACCACAAAAAAAAAAAAAAAAAAAAAAAAAAAAAAATCAAATAATAATGATCAAATAATTCAGGGGAAAACTATATAAATACACTAAGCCAGGGTTTCTCAAAATGTCTTCTGAAGACCAGCAGCAGCAGAATCACCTGGGAACTTGTTAGAAATCCTGCAAATCCTCAACTCCAGCTCTGACCTAGTGACTCAGAAGCTCCTGGGGTAGAGGCAAACTATCTGTTTTAACAAGCCCTACAGCTGATTCTGTTGTATGCTGAAGTGTGAGATGTCCTGCTCTAAACAATTATGGTATGTTGGAAATATTTGTTTTTGTGATTATGTAGAATCTCCTTCAGGAGTGTAGGGGTATGAGGGCCACCATCATTCCATAACAACAATTTAATTACTATATTTTAGTAAAGGAACTGCACTAAAATCCATTTGGAAAAAAAACATGAGAGAGCTTTAATCCTCTAGTGTAGGCAGCACTATCTGATAGAACTTTCTGCAATTATAGAAGTACTCTGGGGCTTCCCTGGTGGCACAGTGGTTGAGAGTCTGCCTGCCGATGCAGGGGACACGGGTTCGTTCCCTGGTCCAGGAAGATCCCACATGCTGCGGAGTGGCTGGACCCGTGAGCCATGGCCGCTGAGCCTGCGCGTCCGGAGCCTGTGCTCCGCAATGGGAGAGGCCACAACAGTGAGAGACCCGCGTACCGCAAAAAAAAAAAAAAAGTACTCTGTATCTGTGCCGTCCAATTAAAATGTGCCTAATGTGACTGTGAGAAACTTGAATTCTTAATGTTATTCCATTTTAATAATTTCAGTTTAAATAGCTGCATATGGCTGGTGGTTACCACATTGGCACAAATCTAGGGGATCTTTCTCTAATGGAGGCAGTTAGATATTGTATGAAGATCTTCAACATTAAATAAAATGGAATTTTTTAAAAAATGGCATGAAGTACAATGAGAGGGGTTAAATTCTAGAGAAACTGGCATTTGAGTTGGGCCCTGGAGAACAGGATAGAATTTCAAAAGAGAGAAATGGGAGAGATTACTAGACAGAGGCTATGACATACTAGAAAAATGCAGTGAAGTACAAGTTGCAGAAATTGCCCAAACTGGTTTGTGTGCAAAACATATGTTGTGAAATTGTGGAAAATAAGGATGGAAACTTTGCTGCACCCAGAATATGAAAGACTAAATTTGGGGGTTTATTCTCTATTCTTTAAAAAATCATGAATATTTCAGGTAAAGTAATGATGGAATTAGAAAGACGGTTAATTGCACAGGATGCATTAAGTAAAGGAAAGAAACAAGAAAAAAGCCTGGAGACCCAGTGAAATGTAATTTGGGGGCTATAAGAGTTCTCATTTAGCCATGTTTCAGTTAAATTATTATTTGAATACCTGTTATAAATCCAACATTTGCTTGTACACTAATTATCAACATTTACAAAAGTGCTATTTCAACCAGTTTCTAGATCTCCCATTCACTGCTCTAAGTTAAAATCTCCAAGTGTAGGGCCCAGGAATCCATAAAATATTCAGTAAGTCCAGTGGTGATCGTTAAGAGCACATTTTAGAACCACTGGGCAAATGATAAATAATAAGAACTTGACTTAGGTGGGTCATGTATATAGTTAAGTAAATATAAATATTACGTTATTTGGCTGCAATATTTGCTGACCTATGACTTGGATTGATTTTGCCTTACACTGATTTTCACTTCTCTATTTCTCTGTACCATCCTCATAAGATTAATGAGTTCTAAGAACCTGCTATGTGAGCTTTTAAACCTATAGGGTCACACAAAATGACATGTCAGATTAAGTCAATGAGCTCTACAATTTAGCCCAGAATTACTTTCACCTGAAATAATAAGATACTTTAGGAAAGGGAATTGGGTGTTAAACTGTTTGAATGATCACATCAGAGTGGTACATTACTATGTGGTCGGATATATCCCAAATGTTTATTCCCAGTAAGTTCACACTCCCCATTTTGCAGTGTTAGGAGTCATTATCCTATGTTCCTATTGTTGTTGGGATTGTCCTTCTTATTAGGAGAGGACTCTATGTGGAATACCTTTCTATACCAATTTCTTTGAGAGAAGGGGCCTAGGAGGGTAACATGAATGCATGTCCAGGACTCTATGATTATATTGTTAATTAAGAATATGTAATAAAAATAAGTTCCTGTATTCCTTATATACAAGGTATTTCTTGTGTAACTTGCATCCTGTTAGCTAGTAAAGCGTTTCTAACAAAGAGAAATCTTTTCTTGCATTTATATCACTTGCAGCCTGTTTAGACTCCAATTGACTAGGAGCATGCAGTTCAACTCAGAAAGGAAAAAGGAGTGGGGAAAAATTTTAAATGTGATGCTGATGGAGACAAGGTCCATTACCCCATAGGCGTTTATTTTGACTATAATTATATTTAAGATGTCATAATCACAATGCTGTTACACTAAGCCTGGAAGTTGCAGCAATTCCAATGGTGTGTCAGTGACAGCCATAATCAGAATGAAAGGAGTCACTTCTTTCTTCTCAGCCACACTGAAATGACTCGTGCTCTTCACAGTCTTCATTGCAAAGATAAGTGATTGAATTGTGAAACATGGACATTTTCCTAACTTCATTTTACCAGCGATAAATTCTATTTCCTGCATGTTGAAGTAACTTCTGTTCATATACTGCTTTTGATATGTGAAATGAGAGTAATGGACACACTTTATAAAATGAATGTACATTCCCACTTGGCTTACAGAATTCTGTTCCTCCTACCTGCTGCAATTGATGAAAATATCAACATTCATCAGGGAATTCTAAGCACTGTAAATTTCTCTGGCCTCATGGTGTGTTAAAGATTTTTCTCCCCATAATTTAATTCTGTTTACTAATTATTTGCATATAGCTGACACATCATGGAGGCTGAAAAATTGGGAATCTGCAGCCAGAAAATAATACAACAACAAACATTTACATTCCTTACGTTAAATATGTATAAAAATTTAAAGACTGCTAGGAGCTTCTTCCATTTTTAATTATAATCATGAAAGTGAAAACTGTTCAGTTTTCCTCTGAAGAGACACTTTACTATACACTGAGATAGTGGTTTTTTTAATAATGCTAGTCGACTGTTATTATTTCTTAATACAACTCCTGTTACTATGTGCAATTTTATAACTCAACTATAATGTTCATTGTGAAATAATTCACATTATTATAACAATGATGTTTTTCAAAAAGGCCCATATAAACCTGGTAAATAATAAAACAGCAAGTTGACTATGTTCTAATGGACTTTTAAATATGAGTCAATAGTGTTCTTTTCCAAGATTTTTTTTCTTTATGGTTGAAATTGCTGAGCCCTGTGAAATAGAAGAATGTTCTCCTTTCTCCCACATTCTAGCACACTACGCTTTACACACAGTCATTTTTACAGTAGCCATGTTCACACATGTAGCCACCCTCCCATCGACTCACTTCTTAAAAGTTGGGGTAAAGTTCATGTCTTAAAATGAAGCTGACATTGCACAATAACACGATAACCCATTCATTTTAAGCTGTATGCTCATGGCCATTTTATAAGAGCAATAGGATAAACTTGGCTTTGACTATAAATAAAACATAATAAGTAAATCTGACATATGAAATGAGTTGTGAGCATCATCTTGTTGCATAGCAATCAGGCAAACCTGGTAAAAAAAAAAAACTTAAAAATGATCATACCTGAAATTGCATTTACAAATAAAACTATTTTAAAATATTGTTTCCTACAATATTATAATTAGCAATGAAATATGCAAAATTAAATTTAAATACCAAGAAACCTTGAGCCAATTCATTGTGGGTGACTGTTTTCTAGGTCTCTTCTTTCCAGACCCCTAACACACTTCCCCCCCAAATTGTTGATCCAATGTCTGCTTTCTGCCTTCATTTAACCCACTTCTTCTAACTTACTAAAATCTAGTGTATGTGAGTTCTGGGGGGCTAAATCCAATAGGAATTCTGTACTCCAAGCCTGCCCAGTACTGATGTGGCAATCTTGAGAGTACAGCAACAGGGTGTGGTATATCTGGTAAACCTTGCATGAGCATTTAAGGAAGGCAGGTCACCAGGCCATTTTGTACCAGCAGGGGATGATAATGTTGGAGTTCAGAGGCCTTATACTTTATTAAGCAAGGTAGGAGGACGAGCTGTGGTTTCTGGAAAGATTAGAAAACTCAGATAAGTCTCATAAAATGACAAAAGAACAGGAGTATATTTTAAAGGCTGATATAGGAAAAAGCAGACAAAAAAGTTAGCAAGACGAAGGAGAAAATTTTGGTTCAAAGTTCTCAGGAAAATGTGATAAAATGGGCTTGATGCAAAGGTGGCAAATGTGGGATTTAAATACACTGGAGGAAGGGTAGTCTCTTCATGGACATATCTCTTTGCTAGATACTTTATAAAGTATACCAATGTTTCCAGCTTTTATGTGCCAATGGTTAATGACTACACATATTTGTAAAATATCTAGAGGTAACCATGTAATGAACAGCAGTATTAGTAGTGAGGATTGAAAAGCAAACACCTTTGATTCCTTAGGAAAATTGAAATCTTTTTTTAAAGAAACATACATGAATTAAAAGACTCAAATTTCCATTAGAGATACATTTCCTCTAGGGGATCCCTAAGCTAGTTAGTAAAACAAATGGGGACTTTAGAGCACAGGAATGCTATGCACGTGCTTTAGAAATTCAGATTCCTATCCAATAACAGTTTGCTTCTCTGAGAAAAAAGTCAGATGAATTAACCAGTCCTACTTATCTGGTGTTGCTTCTGTTGCTGCTTTCAACTGAATATAGTTCATAACTGCTTCAAAAGAAACTGAGGGAAATAGAATATGTCCTTTCTTTTTCAACATATGGACCCTACTCTTGAGTACTGGAATTGCATTTCGTATCTGGTTTGGAACTCAGTTCTTGAGAGCTGAACATAATCGTCCTTAATCCCTTTGGTTGCTTACTTATTACTTTGAAGAGTAGGGAGAAATGTGCCTCTATGGAGTTTGCTCTCCAATCTCTGCTTCTTTAAAGAGTGCAGCTGAATAATCTATATTTCAAAGAAAGATGACCTTTACTTGATTTAATGGAATCTCTCTTTCAATATCTGAAATGAGAAAGTGATTAAAACTTTGCTTGATAGGCAAGATGTATTTTAGGAATAGATAAGCATAAAGGTCAGACACTGTCAGAAAGGATTTTGACTTTTTTTAATATTTAAGTACTTCATATGAATCATGGTTTATGCATTAATAGTATTTTTTAAGTTTGATTAAAAGTCCTGAATTTTTGTATAATTCAAAATTGGTTTCCGACATAAAGATATTGAGCATGGCAGGTATATTTTTGTTGAGATTTTCATGGATACTGGATCTGTTCTCATAAGATCATATAAAAAGATAATGGTCATTTAACACACTGCTTTGGAGATTTTTAAATTCTGTTTGACATACTCCTCAATTATAATTAATTTGAATTTCAATAGCCATGTTTTAGTGTCATCTACAATTTATGGAATTTCTCTCAACAAATTAATAGGAAAAGAAATATTACATTTATCGAGGTCTTACAAGGTACTAGGTATCTATGTGCTTTACAAGTATCAATTAATTTAATACGCACCTACAGCTTTTGACCCATAGTAGAGGTTTGTTGGCAAAATGAATGAGGAGCTTTATGAAGCAGGTTGTGTTTTTATTAGCCCGATTTTATAGATGGGAACTCTGTAACATAGAGAAGTTAAACGGTTTGCCCAAGATCATGAGAGGAGTAAGTGATAGAGATGGGTTTCGATACAGGTCTTGAGCTACAGCCTAAATTCCTAACCATGATGCCCTGCCATGTGTTCTTACTATTAGTAATAGCATATAACTTATATTTGTTTAGCATCTTATGTTGTACAAAACACTTTTGCTCACCTTTTCTTTATTCCTAATTACACTGCAGAATATGTATATTTCCTTCTTTTAAAGATTTTCAACCACACTAGTTATCAGTATCTACACTTTATAGGTAAGTTCTTGGGTGATTACTTAAATGGCTATAGCATAAGATGGAATATATATAAAGTGACAGAATAAATGTGTAAAGACAAATCCTAGGAGATTTGAAAGAGAGGTTACAGTCTATTCCCGGATCAAGAAATATTTTATTGAGGAAGAGAATTGTGACGACCATTCAAGCAAGATTTTAACTGCTGAAATATCTCACACAGAGAGAATGTCAACAGTAAGACAAGAAGGCAGGTAATTTACAGTAAAGTTGTAAAACTCTTCCTGGAAGTCAACTTGCACTTACATTCAAAATACCACCAAGGTTTTCCCTACTTAAGAAACATTGTGAACTGCCCTGACATATTTCCAAGGTTGTTGATGGTGCCCAAAATCTGTGATATCATTGGCTTCCTTCATCAAGCCTTTACACTGCCCCTCATAAAATGCAGGATATTAAGATAACCCATAGTTAACCAGAAAAGGAGACCTGGTCTAATCCTTGATCTAATGTGTTTTAGTGGTGTGATGTTGGGTAAACTAATTAGCTCCTTTTAATCCATTTTCTCATTTTAAAAATGGAGATAAAAATTGTTAATATTACCTTCTTAAGAGAGTTTTCTGAGACTCAAGAATCTTGTAAATTAAAATGGATGGGCATTATAAATTATAAAATATACCCATTTCATATAAAATATTACCACAGTACAAAACATTTCCTCTATCTGCCTTTTTTCTACTCTTTTAAGTGTGTTTTTGTTACTAGAAATAAAATAAGAGCTTATTTCTATGATATATATTTGATAATATTTAATATATGAAGATGATATAAGCTAGTAATCAAGAACAAGACTTAGAAATGAGAGTAAGAAAGTCAACAAATATTTTAGATATTTAGGGGAACATTTGAAATTATAGAAAGGTAAATAACTAAAAACAAACAGAATCCTCCCTCCCCCCAAAAAACCCTAACAGTATCTGCTGGAAAGTGAACTCAAATTCAAATCAAACACTCTTTCAGGCAGATGGTTCAGAAGAGTGCTATGTGCTCCAGCTGCTGGCCAAGCCTCCCCATCCCATCACCAGGAGGGATCCCTCTTTCACTTCCCCATAACCCACAGTGCTCCAAGTTTCCCCATCACTCACTGCCTAGACACCCTAAAGGCTGACTCAGTGATGTCCTGGTCAAATCAGTCACCATGAGAAGCCTTGGATTGCTAGTTTTTCCCTCAGTTCCTAGATTTTAATCCCTTAGATGCCTATGTACAAATCCTTTTTTGGTGTGTTTCTCTACTCCTCAATAACTCCTGAAGTTTTTCGACTGTATCATCTGGAATATACAGTTATCAGCCAAGTCCCTTGAAGCTTAACAATTTACCGAAAATGGTTACCATTTTCCTCTGCCTTCTTGCTCTAATTTGGCTCTCCCTTTAGGACTTAGCTTCCTATGCAGTCCCCAAACTGTTCACTGGCTGTTTCTTTTCCCATGATTCTCCTAACAGTAAGCTTGATGGTAGGGTAGGTGTTCTTCTTGCATCTCATTCCCACTTTCACACCATTTAGCCCCTTCCCTCCCTAAAAATAACCAGTATTGAATCAAGGCATAAAGAGTATATCACCTTGAAACTGCTTGCTTCAGTCATTTGCCAACATCAAGGTCAGTCCCAATCATTCCTAGAATAGTTTAGCTAGTTTGCTGTCACGCTCTCTCATTTACTTTTACCATATTCTTGGCAATGCCAGTGCTCTCATGGATCATTCTTCCAGCACCCTGGTTTCTCAGTTCCTTCTCTTCCCTTGTCTCGTCCCCTATCCTGCCTCTCACTTCCTGAGCCAAAGTCTAGAACATCTATCATTACCAATAACTGAAGCCCCTCCACAATATCAAGTTCAAGTACCCAATTACAACTCCACTGCTTTCATCCAGATAACTCCAGATAGTACCCAGACACCAACAATTTTTGTCCCTCTGAGAATTATATTTTAATAATTATTATTCCTCTTCATGGTCTCTCACCGACTTTACACCCTCACATTACTTTTTATCAAAATTAAATTCCTTGCTCTAGCAGTGTAAACATCTTATTTTATAACCTCATTAATTTTACTTCTTTTTCATTCCTCAGATACTTGTGTAAAACAATACCCAACCTTGCTAAATATCTGCTGGTTTGGCACCTGTACATGTAACCATGCTAACTAGTCTCACTTTGAATTATTACCACTTTCTCAATTGAGCCCTTAATGATGCCTGAAACCTACACTACATTTCCCTTATCCATCCACTTACCCATGTTCCTAGACAAATATTCTCCCATTTTCTCTGCTGAAATCTTCAAAATTCTGTCTTTTCTTCTTACACACAGACTATGAACTTGTTTCTGACTTTAACAAGAAAATAAAAGCAGCCATAAGAAAACCAAAATCCATAAGCAAGCTATAATCACCCTTTCTATTTGTTTCCATGCTTCATTTTATTAATACGGATTTACTTTTTGCTTTTGTCTAAGGCCAACCCATCAACTGATGCATTATATCTCATATTCTCTCACTTAAATCCAGGCCATTGTTCCAGCAATACCAGCTCTCCCTCTATTGAATCTTTCCTATTTGTATACAATCATACTAATTTTTTCCTACATTAAAAGTTTAATAAACAAATGCCCCCCCCCCTTTTTATTTTTTTGCGGTACGCGGGCCACTGTTGTGGCCTCTCCCATTGCGGAGCACAGGCTCTGGACAAGCAGGCTCAGTGGCCATGGCTCATGGGCCCAGCCGCTCCGTGGCATGTGGGGTCTTCCCGGACCGGGGCATGAACCCACGTCCCCTGCATCAGCAGGCAGACTCTCAACCACTGCACCACCAGGGAAGCCCAACAAATCTCCCTTTTGAGTTCATACCAAATGTCACCACTCAAAGTTTCGATGTTTTCATTTACAGCAGTAATTCTCCAAAAAACATCAGAGGTCTTCACTTCCTCTGCTGCCTGAAACTCATTCCAATAAGTTTTGTCTCTAGCACACCACACTGCTCTGGTCACGAGCAACGACAACCATGACCTTGATAAATCATACTGTCAATCTCAACTCTCATCTCACTTGACATAGCCATACAATTAACACAGATGATCTGGACTCCCGTTTGTCATACTATTTCACTTAGCTTCCAGAAAAGAAAGATCCTCCATTTTCTTCCTACCTCTTAACTGCTTCTAATTCTTCCCAGTATCTTTGCAGATTCTGAATAATCTCTCCTACTTTTTAACATTGGATGACTCAAAGCTCTCAGGTCTGGACTTCTTTTGAGGTGGCTAGCTTCTTGCCTTGGGGAACTGAGAAACTTTGTCATAAGACCATAAATATTAATGCAACCTCATCTTTGTTGTCACATGCAATTATTTTTATCTATAAAGATGATAAAGTGTTGTATGTTATATGTATGTGGGAGTCAGAGAGGGGATAGTTGAAAAAATTAATTTCTGCTGTTGCAATAGCTCAACATAAATCCTGGGAAGAAAAAAACTAATTTTTTTTCCCAGGTCAAGTCTTCTTAAATAGCCAACATGTAGTAAAAAGAACGTGGGGGATACTTTGGCATACCAAGGTTTGATTCCTGTGTTTGCCAATTATTAGTATGACTTTCCAATTTTATTTTGAGATTTCTCATCAATAAAACTTGGCTAGGAAACAATACTCTAAATTTTTACAAGTGATAAAACAAGAATTTGGCTTCTATCTCTGGTCCTAAGAATTATTATTATTTTTCTTCTGATATTCAAAGACAGTCATTCCACTTAGACTCCTGACCCATTCTTTCTTTGTCATCTTTAGATCTTACACCAATATTTAGTTACTCTCTCTTCTCTCTCTTTGACTTCCTAAAATGCTTCATTTCATTACTTGACAGGCTTGCTCAAGTCTCTAGAATCCTAAAATAAAGTCATACTGGACATTCTAGCAGACTGTATATACTAGTGCCTCAATTTCAATAAGCTCTAAAATAATTTATATATTTTCCATTAAACACAGTATCTCTATTAATTTCCATGCCAATGTTCAGCATTGTTATTCAGCCAGTTATCTAGCATAGAAATTTTTTTTTTTTTTTTTTTTTTTTTTTTTTTTGCAGTACGCAGGCTTCTCACTGTTGTGGCCTCTCCCGTTGCAGAGCACAGGCTCCAGACGCGCAGGCTCAGCGGCCATGGCTCACGGGCCCAGCCGCTCCGCGGCATGTGAGATCTTCCCGGTCCGGGGCATGAACCCGTGTGCCCTGCATCGGCAGGCAGACTCTCAACCACTGCGCCACCAGGGAAGCCCTAGCATAGAAAATTATAATTGACTCCTTGACTTAATATCTTCCATATCCACCACTTCTAATTAATTACCAAGTCTTATTTATTATATCTCCTAATTTTTTCTTAAATCTGTACCCCTCCTTTTCATCTTTATTGTCACTACCATAATTCAAAACTTCATCATCCATTTCTTAGAATATGGTAATGTTCCTTCTAGTTTGATTGGTCTACCTCCTTTATTATACCCCTTCAATTCAAGTTCACATAGATACCTCAAGCTGACAATCTCAGCTCCCTGCATAAAGCAAGTCATTCCTCATTTTGTAGCACTTCTTAAACTTTTCCAACAATATACTCCTAATGGGCAAAGAAGAGTGGCTTGTCATGTACTTTAAAATTTGTGTCCTCTATTTCATGATATCTGTTTGTTATAATACAAAAAAATACTTTTTCACATCTTCTAACGTGTTTAAGGAAATCTTCTTTTCATGTGTTGGACATCTGTGTGTCTTCTTTAGAGAAATGTCTGTTTAGGTCTTCCACACATTTTTTCTTTTTTTTTTTTGCGGTATGTGGGCCTCTTGCTGTTGTGGCCTCTCCCGTTGTGGAGCACAGGCTCCGGACATGCAGGCTCAGCAGCCATGGCTCACAAGCCCAGCCACTCCACGGCACGTGAGATCCTCCCAGACCGGGACACGAATCCGTGTCCCCTGCATCGGCAGGCGGACACTCAACCACTGTGCCACCAGGGAAGCCCTATATATTTTGATGCTCAAATTGTGCCTATTTGGTTAGCTGGAACACCTTTCAGCTGGTTGCTCTATCCTTTTGATACACCCCCATCAATGATTATTTTTAATCATTTCCATATTACCTGGCACAGCAAGTTATTTCTGGGTCATTTTGTAGCTTTTCCATCCCAGACTTGGAATCAGTCATTTCTCTTGGTTTCTGACAAATTTCTTCCTAACAAGTTACTCCAAAACTTAGTGGCTTAAAGCAATACTAAACATGTATTCTCTCTCACCGTTTCTATGGGTCAGAAATTCAGGAGTGCTTGGCTATGTGTTTCTGGCTTGGGTTTCTTGTGAGGTTTCTTAGGTGTCCACTCGGCCTGCAGTAATCTGAAAGGTGAAAAGTGACACTTCTCTGAGTGTACCTTTTTGTATAATTTTGGCTATCTGAGTCAACTTTTAATATTGTACGTAGTCTTAAAATTTAAATTAAATTAACAAGATGGAAAATAAATAGGAAATGCAAAAGAAAAAAATGAATCCAACTGGATTTCAAATAAATAAAATAACCACATTGAAAATGGAGATTTTTAAAAGGAAAGGACAGGTTATATTAATTTTTTTTTTTTTTTTTTTTTTTTTTTTAGCTTTAAGAGTTTGTTCTTTTTAAAATTGGGGTATAGTTGCTTTGCTATGTTGTGTTAGTGTTTACTGTACAACAAATTGGATCAGCTATATGTATACATATATCCCCTCCCTCTTGGACCTCCCTCCCACCCACACTCCCCAACCCAGCCATCTAGGTCACCCCAGAGCACCAGGGTGAGCTCCGAGCTATACAGCAGGTTCCCACTAGCTATTTGTTTTACACATGGCAGTACACATACATCAGTCCCAATTTCCCAATTCATCCCACCCCTCCCCACCCCTCACGTCCATTCCCAATGTCTGCATCTCTATTCCTGCCCTGCAAATAGGTTCATCTGTCCCATTTTTCTAGATTCCACATAACTGCTTTAATATATGATATTTGTTTTTCTCTTTCTGACTTACCTCACTCTGTATGACAGATTCTAGGTCCACCCACATCTCTACAAATGACCCAGTTCTGTTCCTTTTTATGGCTGAGTAATATTCCATTGTATATATGTACCACATCTTAACTTTTAAATAAAGTACTTTGACTAACATTCTTATTCTAAAGAATATTTCAACGATTTTAAAAATCCTTGAACTTTTCTCAGTAAGCATGTGAATAGAAATTCTGAAACAATTTTACCTTTATTGAAGGACTTTTAAGTGAGTAAATTTATATTGAAATTCATTATTTCATCATTTCAAATATTTGTATATACACACATACTCACATACACGCACATATATATCCTATATGTTCTGGCTTTGTTCACTGAAAAACCCAGGAGCAATGATGTATCAGTACAAATGAGTACATCTAATGTCACTGATTCTTGATTCCTGTTGTAATCAGCTTCTAAGATTTAACCCAATGACACATCTCCTCCTACCATTACCCTATGCGGTTCACTCTCACACTGAATCAGGGCTTGGATGATCAAGAGACACCAGATGTGATAGTGTGTGATTTCCAAGGCTAGGTCATAAAGGATATTAATACTTTTATCTCATTTTCTTGCATATATCACTCTGGGGGAAGCCAGCCACATTATTATGAGAACACTCCAGCCAACCCAGCAAGATGCCCACACTGGAGAGCATGCTAAGGTCTCTGTCAAACAACCAGTACCAACATGCCAACCACATGAGTGGTCCATGTGGCTCCTTAAGCCCCCAGTCAAAACTTCAGGCCACTGCAGGCACAGTGGACAGCTAACTGAGAAAACTCATGAGAAGCCCTAGCCAGAAACACCCAGCCTGAATCCTTTACCCACAGAAGATGTGCGAGATAACAAATGTTTAATATTGTTTTAAGCCATTGAATGTTCAGGAGACTAGTTAGGCAACAATTGAGCACTAATAATGGTTTCTAAATACCATTACTTACTAAAAGAAATGGCAAACCCTTGGAAAAATGACTGATTCTAGGTCTGAGACAGGGATGTTTGATGATGAGACTGAAACATATTGCTTTGCCAGAAAATAAAGAAGTGCTTAAAGATGATGACAGGGTTGTGGAAAAAACTCCTAGAGGAGTCAGCTGGCAGTGTTCCAAATAAGCCCAACGGGTGCAATTTACCATCCAAGGGCAGAAATTTACTAACGGTCTTACTGAATAAGGTGACAGTCTGTGAGCCTACATTGAAAATAATCACATGCATGTCTGTATCTCTGTGAGCATAAATATATAACTAAAGAATAAATAACCTGTGAAGAAGGGAAATTCTTAATTTCAGTATAGTATCAACTAATGAATAGAGAACAGATTGTATAGTTAAATAATTACCTTTACAGCTAACAGCATACAAATTGACTTTGGAAAGAATCAGCAATACATGCTTAATCAGTAGGAGGAGGGAGTTTGATGGGGAACAAGGTATTTACATATTCTTATAGGATAGGACCTCTTCTCAAATTAGTTATTAGTTACAAAAGGAAAAATAGTAATTATGAAGTGGATAAAATGGACAACATTTTATCCAAGTGAGCAAAATTAACATCACCAATAAATTGCCAAGGAACATCCTAGGCCTCCGTCGTGATGTCCTGAGAAGGACACAGAATTACGTTAAGAATTGTGCCAGCCAAAAATTCATAACTTGAATCTAATCATGAGGAAACAGCAGACAAATCCAAACTGAGAGATAGTCTATAAAATAACTGGCTTGCATTCTTCAAGGAATCTCAATGTCAAGAAAGTCAAAGAAAGGCTGAAGAACTGTCCCAGATGAAAGAAAACTAAAGAGACAAGCAAACTTTATTCATTACACGACCTGGATGAGATCCTGCACTGAAAACAATCCTGCACAGGACATTACTGGTACGATTGAATAAATTGGAGTGTGGATTGTAGGTTAGAATAAAGTATTGTATTACTGTTAAATTTCACAAATTTATTAATTTTAAGGAGGTTATTTAAGATAATAGCCATATTCTTGTAAATGCAAATTGAAACATTAAAAGGATTAAAGGTAATGATTCCTGAAACCTACTCTTATACGTTAAAAAATGCATGCAACAAACACAGACACAGACACACACCCACACAGATACGGGATATATTGAGAGAGACAGAGACAGAGAAATCACAGAGGAAATGAGCTAATAATTGGTAAAATTGCACAAGGGAGATTTTATTCTTGTAATCTATCCAAAGCTTGAAATTATAATTCTTAGGGAAATTTTCATTCCTTTAACGTTTTATTTCAAATTAGTGCCTTTTGTGAGAGCAGAGAAAATGGTGAAAATTTAAGATATGAAGGGTAATTCAATTTTGATGGTCAGAAGGAAGAAAGAGTAGTCGACTTCTGTATAAGGACAACAAATGACAATTTCTATTAAGCAAAGACAAAATCATGGGCATGCTTGGGGCAGGAAGAAGGAGAGGACAAGCTATAATAAAGAAATTCATCCTGGAGTACAAATGATTAGAAGAGTGATTCAGGATTTATCTAGGCAATGATAAGCAAGTTATAACTTTGTCCTTGTTTGTATCAATTTTGATTTTCTGCTACACTTGGAAATTTTTGTAGTGCTATGAATTCTGCCTAATCATATATGGAAAAGTAATATTCTATTTTTCTAATTGGATCTAATTATGTAAATTTCAATTTTTTTAATCCAATTCAGAATTTCTCAGTAAATTGAAGTTTCTCCCTTTTCCCCTGTTCTTTTTTTCCCTAGATGTGATCTAAATAAATAGGAGTGAGGTGTGGGGTGACCTAAATAAGGGTGAGGGTATGAGAGGAATGACATAGGCAAAATTAAGAAGGTAAGTCAGATTTTCTTTCTTTATAAATCTTTGGTTTAGAGCAGCATCTTTTCTTATCTCTTCAGGCTTTATGCCCACATCCCCCACTGCTGAGCTGCCACTGTCTTCCTCACTCCCCCAAACATTCATGACATTGACATTTCTTTATGAACACAAGCCAGTTATTTTGTAGGCTACTAGGCCAATGAAGTGACTCTTCCTCTTCATCAGATATAAGGCCTCTCCAGTTCAACTGGCCCACTCTTAGCTTTCTTTAACATTTTTAAAGATATGGGACATTATAATAATTTGTTGTACCCCACAGAGTCATCAGAGGTTGGGGAAATGGGTATATCTGACACTTTTTGAACAAACACATTTGTCCTCTATTGTAACTCTTCTTTGTTGATGCCCTAGGGGAAAGTGGAAGCCTTTATCTATGACACCACTGTCCACTTTATTTCCTCTTTTATGTGATCTTTGCAGGGATCTGCCTAGATTATTTCTTTTTCTGGGAAAATAGGCTCTTATATAATCAACCTATACCTCCCACACCCCCAGCACCAAGACACGCACACATGCTCACATGTGCAAACTTTTTTTTTTAAAGCATAAACTATGCTCTGAATCCACCAAACTCTTAACCTGTGGATTAAACAAATCAGTTTCTTTCTAAAAATCTTACCTCTTGAAAATCTCAAATCACCTGACTTATTACATATTTATTGCTGCTTAAGATACTCAGTGACTTCTTTTTTCCTCTGGTTATCTTGTGTGCTTTCTTTCCTAGAGAAAATAAAACGCTTTAGGCATGGCAGCCATTGATCTAGTGAAGAGTAGGAAAGAAAGTATTAGAAATAGCAACAGCAGAATGACTTTAATGTTGCCAGAGTTTTATCCCATTTTTCAAATTATAATGTAGTTAATGTTTAATCCATCAATGTATTTATACACCCCTACTTTGTGCCAGGCAATATATAAGGCACATTTGGATGGCTAAACCATAGTTTCTGTCCTCTTGGTATCCATGATAAATACAGACGGAAAGTATATTCATAGGAGTTCAAAGGATGGACCTTAAATGCGTCTCAGTTGGGGTGCAGCTTAGGAGTGACTTCTAGAGGAATTCTGATACTCTGGACTTCAGACAAGACTGTGCCAGAGCAGCCACTGCCCCCTAAGCAGGGCTTGTGCATTCTGGAAGTTTTTTATAATCTGTAAGATATATGGCTTCAGAGTTTGTTTCATCAACCTACCTCTGACCACTACTGAACAGCAGTGATAGAAACACAGACACTAGAAATACAATCCTTTACTATAACTTGTCTGGCAACATTGAAACAATATTCATCATAGCACAACTCTACTAAGCTGCACATGTGAAGAAAATAGAAGACAGCAGGACACCCAACTGCTGCTGTAAAGTGAGCTGAAATGGGGGTAATCACAAGCAGAGAGGGCAGAAACATGTTAAGGACTCATAGAAGCACAGCCTCAAGCAATGTAGCATAACTGAATATATGAGAAGGAGCATGCTGCTGAAGGAATGAAAGAAGAAACTTGCTCTTAAAAACTGATCTCTGGGGCTTCCCTGGTGGCGCAGTGGTTGAGAATCTGCCTGCTAATGCAGGGGACACGGGTTCGAGCCCTGGTCTGGGAGGATCCCACATGCCACGGGGCAACTAGGCCCGTGAGCCACAACTACTGAGCCTGCGTGTCCGGAGCCTGTGCTCCACAACAAGAGAGGCCGCGATAGTGAGAGGCCCGCGCACTGCGATGAAGAGTAGCCCCCGCTTGCCACAACTAGAGAAAGCCCTCGTACAGAAACGAAGACTCAACACAGCAAAAATAAATTAATTAATTAATAAACTCCTACCCCCAACATCTAAAAAAAAAAAAAAAAAAAAAAACTGATCTCTGATGAAACAAGACAGTGTCATGCACCTATATGCAGCTCTGTTAATTTTTGGTTTTAAATAACAAAGATTAGTATGCATGTCAAACACTGTTAGAAAGTGTGCGTTTATCTAGTGTATTTGAGTTGTATTATAGTCATTTCTACTTATTATTTTCCTAGTTAAATTAACAATTTTTTGCATAATAGATCAAGAACAATTCTACTGATTTCTTAAAAGACGTAGACAGTTAATTTGGAGGGGCAGATGGCACATTTTTTCCTCTCTGTCTCTTGATCTTGAAGTATTATATATTCATATAGCAAAAATCAGGAAAAGAAACTAAAAAAGGAAAGAATGGAGGTGAGAGATTACTTTTGCTTGTACACTGTCCCAGAATAACACAAAGGAATAAACCTGCTTTATGAAGGTAGCTTATGGAAATCATTCTTATTATTTCAAGCATGTATACTTATTCATTCAATGCATTCAAGTATTTACCCAGTATTGTATGCATACACCATGCTACTCACACCTGGAGACAAGGGATGCAGACAGAGACTATTGGCATGCATGATAGGAGCTTTTACTTTTCCTTCCAGATTTTAGCTATAGATATGTAAAGGGAGTAAACTTATTTCCATGCAGGGAGTGTTACTCACTCCATATAACAAGAAGTACTTAGCTCTCACAGACTGAAATTCTGGCAAACATCCATTGAACCTTAGAACAACTTCCAGAATTACAATGACTTTAGATACAGAATCAACAGTACATCATTATGATGAAAGTATCTTTTTTTCCCTCTTGCCTGTAGAAAATTTTGTGGCAAAGGTGAGCTAAAAGGTTGGAAATTAAAGAAAATGTAAGGGAATTAAACAGCTAGTAAATAATTAGAAGGGATAATTTAATTTAAAAGAATTATGAAAGCACACAGAGGCTTTTCAAGGTCAAGTTTTTAGATAGTTCAATTTCAGTGTATTTTTTGAGCTGATTCGATTGAGGTCATTTAAAATTTTGCAAGATGGCTTTCTTTATTCTCGAAGGCATTAATGAGGTACAGTTTAATTGAACTACCTGGAAAGCGAGTGAATTTGATTATAAAGGTACATAGACAATTACTCAGTTTATGCTAGGTGAATGCCATTCACTTCAGTGATGATTTTATGCACATTCCACGTTCCTTATTAGCTGTGCAGTTACTGCCTCAGTGGAAACATTTACCAATTTCTATCGAAGACTGGAATTACTAAAGAAGAGAAGGCAAAAGTGAAGAGGTGGTTTCCGCCTATCTGACTGTAACACTAGGAGCTTTATGTACAGCAGCTTTGAATTAGCTGCAAAGCATACACTTTCACATTCTTTTTAATAAAAGGGATTATTTTCATTTCCTAATAAAATTTCCCTCCATCTCAGTACAGGGCAAAGTTCTCAGATTCTGCAAAGATCAAAGGTCGAGACTATAAATCCTTCTTTTTTTCAAAGTCAATTTCCATAGCCTGTGAGTTTTATTATTCAGCCTACAGTGGACAGGTTTCAGTGTTTAATGGATCTAAAAGGAATAGCATTTCTAAAACCCTAAAATGCTAGTGGGGGAAAAAAATCACTATTTAGACTATATTGAGTTGTAATTTCCTTGCATGCCTTTCTTATTAATTACTTATTTATTTATGCATGAAAAAATAATGCTGTTTCTGATTTCATTCTATAAACTCATATCAACAACTCTGTTTTGGAATGTAATACTTGGAATAAAAACCATCATTCAGCTAAGCAGTTATTGTTGGGTTGCATGTTTATGTCATTTGAATGAGATTGCCATCCCTGGGAGGAAAAGATAGTAAGTCAGAACCTGTCAGCCTTATTAAATTTGGCTAGTCTCTTTGCCCCATTGCTGAATGCTTCCTGGTTGAAATCAACCCCATAAGAATAAGGATTATTCTTAAGGTGATTGAAGTAATACTCTTTTCTGCTAGCAAATTGCTACCCTATGCTGCTTTATTCCTTTAGTGAAAACCAAATTCAAAATTACAATTTTGTAGAAACAATTTGAGTATAAGAAGAGTATGTTTAGAGTTTTCATTGCTATGTCTCTATCAGTAAGCAAGGAATACATCTTTTAACATTTTGAAAGTGCAGACATTTCTTTGCGCTGTGAAAATTCCATTTAATTATTCTTCTTAGAGTACTAGATATACTAACAAAAGAGTTAATTATTATCATCTTTTCTCATTAGCACAACTTGCACGTATATACTTTGACCTTCAAAATTCCCCCCAAAATTAAACCATAACCAAGATGTTCAATTTTATAAATAAAGTCATGGTGAATGTTGCGTCCCATCAGATTCCTCATTGTTTTTGATATTCACATGATCTATTAATATTTATTACATATTCAAATGAAATCATCATGTTCTCAAAAATGTGTGGTAAATAGCTTTTCACTTCTATCAGACCTTAATAAATAATGTCATTTCCTTTATCTCAAGGAGTTCGTTTTCAGCCATATAATCATTTATATTGAGCCCTTCATAACGTTTTCCACACTCTTTCTAAGTCACTCGTCTTACATGTAACCAATAAGGGAACACAGTTCTCATAATTCTAAACAAAATGAGAGGCTTTCTCAGAAAGATCACCCCATCTTCCTTTCGGTATGTACTCCTGGCAAGATGTTAATCTTTAATTTAAATGTGTTTAATCTACTTCCTCTCATCATCCTAGGCCAGATCTTCATTATCTATCACCTTAGACTATGGAAATGATTTCCTGAAGTGCCACCTGTCCCTCACCTACATTGCTCACAGCTGTGCCTTCTCATACCATTTTCTCCATGATTAACTGCCAAAATCAGAGTAGGATTTTAGCCAGGCACTCAGGGTTGACCTCAGCCTGTGGCAAGTCTCCTTTTCTGATCTTACCATTCAATTCTCTTCTGCACAGCCTCATGCTAAAGAACAAGTCACACAACATGCCACTTCGCAATAACCTTAAGCCTTCTCCAAAGGCATTTTTCTCTACCTGGAAATTGCTATAATTCATTTCAAACTACAGGAATTATTACATTTCCACCAAGCCTTGCTCAAAAATGATTCATATGCTAATATTTTCCCTGAACATAAGTTCTCTTTTACTTTTGAACTGCAATATTTTGTTTGCACATGATACATGAAATTCAGTCCATTCCATTTTTATATTTTAAAATATATGTTATAGTTCTCTTTATCAATTAAAAACTTTCTGAAGATAGAGGCAATATTAATCTATATTTTAGTAGTTTTCAATTTACACTTTATGAATAGTACTTTTGAAATAGTATTTTTGAAATAATTATTAGCCTTCATTAACTTATTCAAGTATTAGTGAAGTACCTGTTAATATAAAAACAATAAAGTAAAACTTATTCATAGGTAATACTTTTGAACAACGATTCTGTCAAGAAATATTTTTAGTGTTTTATGTTTATCAACCATTGAATAAATAAAGACACAGATAATTAAAATTTAGGCATGTTCATGAATAATGACATATTTCACTGGAGATGATTCTTGATTATTACAACATGAATATGGAAAAGTTACTTAATACAAAGTAATAACATATTTCACCTACATCCATTGTAATTATGATACAAACATATTTGTTTCAAATACCTCCACTTTTAAGTTTTGGTTTTGAGCATAAGAAGCTTTGACAAAGGTTATTCTAAAGTCAACTGGATAAGTCCTGTATTAGTCTGCTTGGGCTTCCTTATACCGTACTGCAGTATAAACAACATAAATGTATTTTCTGACAATTCTGGGTGCTTGAAGCCCAAGATCAAGGTTCCAGCAAGGATGGCTTTGGTATGACCTCTCTCCTTGGGCTTGTCGATTGTGGTCTTCTCACTCTATCCTTGAATGACCTTTTCTCTGTGAGTTTGGAGAGAGAGGTTTCTCTTCCTCTTCTTATAAGAACACAAATCCTATCAGATTAGTCGCCTCACCATTGATTACATTTTGGCCTTAATTACTTTTTTGTTGGACTTATCTCCAAATACAGTCACACTGGGCTTTAAGGCTTCAACATACGAATTTGAGGGGGAGGGTACACAATTCAGTCCAAACCAATTTCAGCCTTCAGATACTTACTCTGTAGAGAGATTACAGAGAATAACCATCTCTGATGACATATATATATATATATATATATATATATATATATATTTTTTTTTTTTTTTCCCCCCCCAGGAAGTATGATTAGAAAAATTACATACTAAAAGACTAATAGGTATTCTATAATATGAGTCTACAGTTGTTCAATAATGATTCATAAGTCTCAAGGAAAATATTAAGAATATGACAGTCCCAAATTCAACAGTGATCGCTGTTTAGTGTCAAAACATTTAAAAAATCATTCCATCTCCTTTGTATTCAGAAATAAGAGTTTAAGCCTGGCATATATCAACAAATGTCAACAAGATAATATGTATATTTGAAAAGTCTATATTTGCACAAGAGTTTTTAGATTTTTCCTTTTTTTCCTTTTGTAAATTTCAGAATTACACTAGAGAGTCTGATTGTTCTTGGTGCTTGTGTAATTAAGACTCACAGACACCTAAAAACTTAAAAAAAAACCCATCAAATAGTCTCTTGACAATATGGAAACATCTGTCAGCTTGTCATTTGGGGAACAATACTGCCAACTTATTTTTTCTTTTCCTCTCCATATAGTGTCAGTTATTACTAAATTTAAAATAAAATTCAGATAAAAATTAATATCTTGTATTAATATTTCTCTAATTCCATCCATTTAACCATTTTAAAAAGTAACTAATTTAACCCAGAATAAAATTTATTTTGTTTATCCATGTATTGCAACATTAATGTATACTAACTCAAATGTTCCTTTCTTTTTCAAGAAACATAGCTTAATGATATTTCCAATGTGAATGGAATTAAGGAATCAAGTGTTCAAATTAAGCTGCTTAGCTTTGTCTCTGAGTTCAGTATCTTATTTAATCTTATTTTACTCTATTGAAGCAAAAGATAAAAAGAGTATAACATTGTGAAGTCTAAAGGGTATTTCACTTTAGCTTAACAAATTCTCTCTCTATATTCACCCTTTTGTTCCACTACCTTCTGCCATTTTTCAGGAAACTTCATAATTCCATCTTCCGAAAACTTTTTATCTTTTTGAGCAAAGAACTGTTCCAGGTGCCTTTTATAGACTTCCAGGAAATTGACATTTTTTCCATTAAAAGAATTTTGTAAAGACTGAAGTAAATGGAAATCCGAAACTGCAATGTCTGGTGAATACAGTGGATGAATCAGAACTTCCCAGCCAAGCTGTAACAGTTTTTGCTTGGTCATCAAAGAAACACGCAGTCTTGCATTATCCTGATGGAAGATTATGCGTTTTCTGTTGACTAATTCTGAACGCTTTTCATCGAGTGCTTCTTTCAATTGGTCTAACTGGGAGCAGTACTTCTTGGAATTAATCATTTGGTTTTCCAGAAGGAGATCATAATGGAGGACTCCCTTCCAATCCCACCATATACACAACATCACCTTCTTTGGATGAAGACTGGCCTTTGGTGTGGTTGGTGGTGGTTCATTTCGCTTGCCCCATAATCTCTTCTGTTCCACATTGTTGTACAGTACCCAATTTTCATCGCCATCACAATTTGAGAGGGTGTGGAGAAAAGGGAACCCTCTTGCACTGTTGGTGGCAATGTAAATTGATACAGCCACTATGGAGAACAGTGTGGAGGTTCCTTAAAAAACTACAAATAGAACTACCATACGATCCAGCAATCCAACTACTGGGCATATACCCTGAGAAAACCATAATTCAAAAAGAGTCATGTACCACAATGTTCATTGCAGTTCTATTTACAATAGCCAGGACATGGAAGCAACCTAAGTGTCCATCAATAGATGAATGGATCAAGAAGATGTGGTACATATATACAATGGAATATTACTCAGCCATAAGAAAACAAAATTGAGTTATTTGTAGTGAGGTGGATGGACTTAGAGACTGTCATACAGAGTGAAGAAAGTCAGAAAGAGAAAAACCAATACCATATGCTAACACATATATGTGGAATCTAAAAGAAAAAAAAAAGGTTCTGAAGAATCTAGGGGCAGGACAGGAATAAAGGCGCAGACATAGAGAATGTCTTGAGGACACGGGGAGGGGAAAGGGTAAGCAGGGACAAAGTGAGAGAGTGGCATGGACATATATACACTACCAAAAGTAAAATAGATAGCTAGTGGGAAGCAGCTCCATAGCACAGGGAGATCAGCTCAGTGCTTTGTGTCCACCTAGAGGAGTGGGATAGGGAATGTGGGAGGGAGACACAAGAGGGAGGAGATATGCGGATATATGTATATGT
Organism: Hyperoodon ampullatus; assembly: GCF_949752795.1. NCBI lineage: Eukaryota > Metazoa > Chordata > Mammalia > Artiodactyla > Ziphiidae > Hyperoodon > Hyperoodon ampullatus. The sequence continues at coordinate 77,275,294 of NC_136914.1, forward strand.
ATGGCTGATTCACTTTGTTATACAGCAGAAACTAACACAACATTGTAAAGTGATTAAACTCCAATAAATATGTTAAAAAAAACCTTAAAAATAAAAGGAACATTTTTGTTATGTTTAAGTAGAGAATTACATGCAGAAATACGGTCAAGAAGGTTTATTCTGCTTAACTTATGTGGAACCCCAACATCAAAGCGATTCACATAACCAAACTGGTGCAAATTATTTTCAACACTTGGTTTGGATATTTTGACTATGTTGGCTGTCTCCCATGTGGTATAACATTGATTGTTCTCAATTATTGCTTTTATTTGATCGCTATCAACTTCAACTGTTCTACCTGACTGTGGAGCATCGTCCAGCAAGAAATCTCCAGCACGAAATTTTGCAAACCACTTTTGACATGTTTGATCAGTCACAGCACCTTCTCCATACACTATATAAATCTTTTGGTGCATTTCAGTTGTGTTTTTACCTTTCTTGAAATGATAAAGCATAATATGCTGAAAATGTTGCTTTTATTCTCTGCCTTCAATATTAAAATGGCTACATAAAAATTCACCAATTTTGATGTCTTTTTTAAAATGCATGCTAATATGACAGCTGTCACATACAATCTAACAAAATTGTTTCAAATGAAGTTAAAGACAACTAAGTGCTACTAGAGCCATGTTATGGAAAAAAATGAACATTTTGGCCCACCCATAAAACAAAATACTATTAAGCATATTCAAATTCTAGGTTGCTGTCTCTTCCTCTCCCACACAATTTATACAGTAAATAGAAAGTATTTTATTTTTTTGTATGTGTATGTGTATTTTATATATATATATATATATATATATATATATATATATATATATATATTCTCATATAGGTATGTAGATCATCATATATAAATATAATACATAAGTATGACATGATAAGTAGAAATTATTCTATTTGTTCATTAACTTTAAAAGCCTAAGTTCAAAAAAAGTATTAATCATATAAGAAGAGATAGATCAATTAAGCTTTATTTAATTAATCAGTAATTCATAAAAAAATTCCATTAAGGAAGTGAAATATGAAAGTCATAATGAGTGAAATTTGCCACAGATAAAGTCTACAAAGGATACAAATCTAAATTACAAAAATAATCTTCAAAACAATAAAAAGGTTGTTAAGCAAGTTTTAATACAACTAAGTTTTGAATAGGCACTGCTCTGATGAGCTATCCATGTCTAAAATATATAAAGTGTGCTCAGCATTATTAATCATCAAATAAATGTAAATTTAGACCATAGTTAGGTGGTACTAAACACTCAACAGAATGGCTAAAATTAAAATACTGATATTACCAAGTTTTGGCAAAGATGTTGAGCAACTAGATCTTTTATATTATTTGTGTCAGTGCAAATTAATACAATTATTTTGGGAATTATTTGGAATTATTAAATAAGATTAATCATACGTGTATGATAAAGCCTGGCAAGTCCACTCCTGATATATGCCCAAGAGAAATGAATGTCTAGAAATTCTAAAAACATGGACAAAAAAAAATCATAATTGCCTCAAATTTAGAGCAATTTAAATGACATCAAATGAATAAAATGAAATAAACTAGTTTGTTCATACAATGAGTAATAAAAATTAAGAACATGCAACAAAATGGATGGATGATGTAGGGAGAATGAAGTCAAGACACAAGAGAGTAGAACCTGCTCTCATTAAAATGTTATTTATATTAAAATTTAAAATAGACAAAAATATTTTATGCAGGAGATCAAGATAGGTGTTACCATTGGGGAGGAATGTTAACAGGGAAGGAGCACAAGAATGCATTCTGGAGTGCTGGAAATATTCTATAACTTGATCTTGGCAGAGTTTTCATGCTGTATGCTCACTTCATCTTGACTTACATTGAGTTAAACACTTAAGATATCTGTATGTGGCTTCATATAAGATAGACATTAATTTTAAGAATATCGAAGTCCTAAAACCTAAAATCTTAGTTAGAATATGGGGCGCATTAAATGTTGAATATTGAAGTGAAAACATACACACACACAAATTTTTTTCTTACCCTTTTCTCCATTTATATTTACTTTTCATCATTTTTTAGTCATATGGTCATGAACATTTAACTCAACCTTTCTACATTTGTTTTCTTATTTATTAAAAAAGGATTATAATATTTTTTCCTGTCTCTTGTACTCAGAGTTGTTGTGAGAACTAAATAATGGTAGAATATTAATATTTGTTGAGCTTCAAATACACATCAGATACTGTGTTATCTATCTAATAGAAAGATAGCTAGATAGATATAGATATATTTGATTTGATATCTATGTATAGGATGACATTTATTAAAATATTTTCAACATTTTTTCCCTCCTACTTAATTACAGGAATTTGCTCAGTATCTCCCCCTCAATGTTCTCCCTCAAGAGGTAACTGTCTACCTTTAGAGGAATCTTTTGTGCTTTTTGACCCAGGAGAGGGGGTAAAGAAGAGATTAGATGGGAATACCATTGGGGAACAGGAATAGGAAAGTTGAGGAGGGTTTACAAAGGATTTTGAAAAGAGACCTTCAAAGAATGAGTGCATTTTTCAGGAAAGAAAAGGAAGAATTCAAGTAGTCTTTGCTGTGACGTTTGCATGTCATAAATATTGTTTGAGAAATGCAGAGAAAGGACCCGATTATGTAGAAATTTTCATAATGGGAGCTGGATTGTCTGCCTTTGTTCATAACACTTGTTTAATATTAAAACTATCAGATAATATTATACCCATAACAAGATTGCAAAGAGTTTATTAACATTTGTTTTTTTTTTTTTTGATAAGGCAATTGATCCTCTGAATATTTTAATAATAATTCTAAAGTTATTTGGTCACTAAAAGGCATTTCAACCCAAGCTTATATTAATATATTTTAAATACCATTTTCGTTGACTACATAATGGCTTTTGTTTAAATGATTTCACAAATTGTAAACTGTATATGACATTATTTTCCTAAAAAAAAAAAAAAAAATTGTAAGAACAAAATCAAATAGGATTTCTTTAACAAGTTAAAATTGTTTAAAGTTGCACTCTATGATTCCTTTAACATTTAAAATAGTAGATGTGATGTTGCTATTGGAAATAAAGTGTGTGGGGAGTGACCCTTTCATCACACTCTTCTTGCCTGACAAGGAAGCTGAGGATTGTTGCAGCAATTGAGAAGCCTCTGCCATTGAGGCAGAAAAAGGCAAAATAACTTTAATTATTTTTTAAATAACTTGAATTCTTAAACAAGGTAATACACATTGTGTACAACATTTTAGTTAGGAATAGTTTTAGTTATTTAGTTAGGAATAGTGAGTGGCAGAAAATCCAAAATGAAAAGAGCTTAAAGAAGATAGAATGATATGAAAATAAGCTATTGTCTTGATAATGCTGTGAAACAAACTATCCAGAAACTAAGTGGCTTAAAATAAGAATAATTTAATCACCAGCAAACATCCATGAATCAGTGGAGGTCAGCCTCTCTTCTGTAGGCTTTGTTCCTTATGGAAGATAGGGTCCAGTTTGGCTCCACACCCCTTTCATTCTCCTTGGAACAGTGAATAAGATAGTCATGGTGATGACAAATAATGCATGATACCAAGTCCACCTAACCAAGCACATTTCCACCTTCTGCTTGATTTAGGTCCAACCATACTACATTGGTCAGAACATAGTCTCATGACTACTCTTAGAAAGAAGGCTGAACAATGCAGTCTGGGTAAGGTACTCTGGCTAGTCAGGTACCTGGTTAAATGTTGCTGGTCCTTTTAGTGAGAAAGAATAGGACAAATGGGTATTAGGAACAATAAGCAGTCAATACCACAATGGCTGATACATTGCAGCTTGACATCTAATTTATTGTGCTTGGTTTAACCTCCTTAAACATATGACTTTTCTTATTTAAAATTTAGGGAAAATATGATCTACCATTTATAGTGTTACTTATAGAGCAGTCCCAGATACAACCTCTCAAAATTCCACAATAAAATATAATATTTCAAAAGAAATTTGAAAACTTAGAACATCAGAGATACTAAATATATAGGTCCTCCTACTGTCATAACCTAATAAGAAATTCTCCTCACTGTAACACCAGTGGAGGTCATTTGAAATATCAATCAATATCTGGTGTGAACTATGCTAAAAAGGCAAAATAAACCAACAAAACTGGAAAAAGTAAAGAGATGTATATGACCTCTTCTACTCCTTTATCCTTCCTCAGAAAATCTTTTTTACTTTGTAGTTTTAGCTTGCATTCAAATAAACCCAATGTGTCAATATCATGGTACAGTATTACGTCTATGTACTTGTATGGTCAGGACACCCTAGGTGGCTCTCTGTACATCCCCTGCTTGACCAGTCCCTGCTTCACCTACACCCTACTCATATGACTGACCATCTCTTTAATCACAGAGCCTACTCGGTAAATACCTATGTACTTGCCCTGCTAGTGATTGTTCTAATCTTTCGATCAGAATGTCTCCACCTTGATAGCTTATTAAAGGGGTGGTGAGGGGCCTGCTCCTCTGCTGGTTTCCCTGGTAACCAAGGAGCCAACCTAACATCAATTTCCCCTAAAACTGGTAATTTTCCTATCCTCGCCCCCCACACCACCGCCCTGGAGTGAAGACTATTTCCATGTCCTGCTCACTGTCTGCCATACACCACAGGGTGTTACTCCAGGACCTTGCTTCAGACACGTAAGCTCCCCCTATTCATTAAACCATTGATGTCTCTGTTGCTGACTCCAGGCTCTTTCTTTGATCTTGAGACTGGGCAAGCACATGGTTTGCAGGTCTGCGGGGTGCAACCCAACAGTAGTTTATTCCTGTGAAGAAGTTTAGGGAAAAAATATTTCAAAAAAGCAAGTGACTGACATGTAGAATGATCCTAAAAGATGGCTTAAGAAAAGGAGAAGGAAATACTTGTTAAGTTGGTAAAAAGAAGGCAGTAACAGATTCTCAGAAGAGAAGTTTTAGTTGATTGGTGGGAATAGAAGGCAGATTAAAGAAAGTGAAGCCTGGATAGGACTGGAGAATAATTAAAACAATTTATAAAAAATTGCTTTTCTTACTTTTTTTTGAGAAGTAGTTTAGAGTAATGAATATTATCTAAAAGTAATGTGGCTAAAAAATTGCTTTTTTAATGAAGGCAAAAATGATTAAATTCATTCGTATGTATATACATACATAGGTAAGGACAAGTTGAGGCCGTGAGAATTATCGAGTTGAGTGGGAGCGATTAATGATGGTAAGTAAAGCAGAACTGAAGCAGAGTCCTTGAGAAACTAAAAGCTCCGGCATCCAAACCACAAAATAAAGTATTGGTCTTTCAGAACAGAGGTTCTGCTTTTATTGTAGCAGGAGAGACAATGGATAATTTAGTTATTGATTGAAGTTTCTGTGCAGATTCATGGACAGGAAGATGAGGTATTTCCTATCTACTTTTTTCCCTCCTCTGTGAAGACTAATATAAGGCCATTGCCTTAGAGTTAGAAAAAGAGAGTGTTAGAGGTTTAAGGAAGAGAGAAGACAGTCATCACCTTGAAGAGTGGAAAGTAATTTTACTGGGCAAACAGTAAGATATTTAGGTAGTGTTGAAAGATTAGTTGAGGTCTATGTTTTAAAGTAAATTTAAACTTAAATTTAAAATGAAACTAATCAGCCCAGTTTTGTGATGTTTGCTATAATGTCCAATTGCTTGGGTTTATGCACAGAGAAGGTGAGTAGGTAAAATGGTTAGTGCCACAGGTTTTCAGATTTGCCAGATCAAAATAAGACAATGAGTGGCTCATGGGGAATGAGAGTGGCTTGCAAAGACTGGCTGTCATAATGGGCCATGAATATAGACTGACAGGAAGATAGAGCAAAACACGGTAGAGTCAGTTAAATGGGGTCTTAATGAGTTAGAAATATAAAACTATACTTTTGTTATGATATATAAGATTAAGAAAAACCTTGTATCTAAAATTTCATTTGCTTTTTCATACATATACTTCATAAGTCTTCATACTTTAGATTTTTTTACAATGTACGTATATGATTATTTCAGAAAAAAATTGTTTAAAATGATTCCAATAATACTAATCAATAAAATATAGAATACTCACACAAGAGAATATGATGCAGCAATTAAAATTATGACATGATTTCTACTAAATAAATTATACTTATATTATTATATAAAATTTCCTCATATAAAATTGTAAAAGGTGTGTCCCAATGTAAAGATAGCTAACCAATATACAAAATACTCATTTAAGTATTTTTATATGTATTAATTTACAAAAGTACATGAGGTACATATAATTATGATTCCCATTGCATTGCTTAGGAAATTGAGCCTCTGAGAGGCTATGCCATACGCCCAAAGTCACATAGCTGTAAGTGGTAGAGTGGAGATTAGAATGGAAGCTTTCTGGATTGAGAATTGTGGTTCATTATCAATATACAGTATGTAAGCAAAGGGAGAAGTCTGGAAGGATTCACTGTTAAAAATGATAACAACAATGCTTGCTTCTTTCTGTTCAATGACATTTAAAAAATTTGTAGTTATTTATCTACATTTTCTAATTTTTTACAATATAAAAGCATTATGTTATTGCACATAAAAAAGAATATAATTTTTTAGAGAATTGGGAATTTTATAAGACCCAAATTAGTGCTTTTTTAAAAGCAAATAGGAGGCATGCAGACACAAAATGTTTTGATGGGTACAGCATGGTTCAAACGTTCAGATTGAGAAAATGAATAACCTCTATCTTGTACTGATAACTACAGGACTTTTCTTTCTGCCTTCAAAGGACTGAGGTGCATGTGTAGCATCTTCTGTCAATATTTAAAATTACACAGCACAAAATAAAAATCTAACATATGAAATGATTGAATACATGCTACCCAATTCCTTGAAAGATTAATCCTAGTAAATACATTCAGACACAAAAGAATTTGTCCTTTATTTAATATGTATTTGTAATTATAAATAAATTATAATATACCTGTAACCATCTAGATTATAGATTCAAAAATTAAGTCATATTTTAAACATACTTACTGAAATAAAATCACATACTTAAACAATTATCAAAGGACCCACAGGGATAACAGTCCCTGAATATGGATAACTTCCTTATTCATTTATGATATAATTTTAGTCAAATAGATATTCAAATAATTTACTTAAATATTAGGAATAATTTGTCAGAGTAGAAAAAAATCACAAGGCTTCACTCAGGTATCTGGGTTATAACTAGTTGACCACATAATTTATTATGTAATACAGGACAATATTGAGAGTAAAAGTGGTGCTATAAAAATTATTCCAGGATAACATCATAAACCCAAACTCTCCTGAGTAATCTGGGATGTATTCAATCTAATTATAATCCTCATTTCCCTTTAGCCTCATAATCTTGCACATTTATTTGTCTTCTTGGCCTCAATCTTTACATCTGAAAAATGAGCAGAGTAGAGCAGATAAATATCCTAAGTGTTTAATATTCATTTAGTGTTCACTCAATGAATGATTTTTACATACATATTATACGTGTGTCATGGTTATATAAATGTTGGAATAAGACTGCAATAATAATATACAAAACATCTCTCAAGGGGACTACACTTTGTGAAAGAAGGTAAGCTACGCACACAATTGGCCCCATACATGGTAAACAGTGGAGAGTGCCATAAGTGAGACAAACAGAGTGACTTCCAAGTTACTTCTTTTTCATTGACCATTCTAGAACTTGGATCGTATTTTATCTCTTATCAATAGCTGTTATCAAAATCAAGGGTAATTTCAACAACCTGAATTTACAGGTCCATGATCTCTACTACTTCAGCAACATTTACTCAATGATCACATTTCAAACCTTGTCAGCACCTAAATCTTAACCTCTAAAACCTTAAATTCCAAAATGCCAATAACCTGGTCAACAATAATCTCACAGCATTGCGTAAGAGTGATTGAAGCACAGAGAGGCTAAAATAGTGGAATTCCCTTTTCAGATTAATGTAAAATCTGATAAAAATTGTAAATTATCATCATGAGAGAAAGTGGATTCTAGACCATGTGAATCAAAAAATTAACCAATCATATCAACTATATAGTGAAGATGATGAGCTCGGTTACCTGAATATCAACATTGCTCTTAAAAGAAATGTCAGATGGAAACTCAGGTTTGGAAAATAAAATCATGGTATCAATTACTAAAAAAGAGAGACACCAAATGTTCTAATCATTAAAGAATAAATAAATGGATAATAAAACAAGAAATTCATATATTTCATTTTATAAAATAATATTGACTGAGTACTTGGTTACTTCTAATGGTAGCAGTAAAGTTTTTACTTAAACTAGGTCTTAGTAACTGTTAATAGAAAAATACTTATCAATTTTCCTGTCCTGGCACGATTCCTCATTTATTTTTCCAAAGTTACTTATAGTTGTTGATTTACATGGAATTGTCACTGCTGATGCTGTTTGTCTAAACTAGTAGCTGAGTGGCTGAGTGGTATCAGCAGGGAAGCTGAGAGGAATATAAAGCATGTTTCCATTTAAACCAGTTGGACTAGGTGTATGCATCTATGGATACAAAGTAGACAAGAAAGAAATATTTTTCATGAGTTAAGTAACAGTATTTTAGTCTTAAGGAGAGCTGTTTCAATGTACACATGGTAAAATACGCCTTTGAGATGAGAAATAGCCATTCTCTAGCTTCTGCACTGAATGAAGCAATATCAGGGCACCCTGAGAACTGGAAGCTGTGTATACATCTGTAGTCACCATCCTTGGCATGGCCAGTGCCATATCAATGACAGGCAAAGACAGTAAGGAGGTTTTGTCAAATGGCTTCATGTAGACTTACCTATAACAAGTGGGTAGTGGAGCAAAGAAGGAAGAAGGGGAAATGTTCCATAAGAAAACTGTAAATGAGAGTATGTATAAGACAGTACTATGGAGACTCTTAGCTATAACTGATAGATATTTTGAAGAATGCTAATTTCTAGAAATAAAATAGGTTGGACCTTTTGCCATAATTTCTCAATTTTTCAAAAGAGAAATGTTCTAATTGAAGACTTCATCCTGATGAAGTTTTAAATATATGGGTCATATAAAAATAGCAATGTATTTTTAAGAAGTAATCTTCACCAACTTCAAGTTTATTAAATTGAAATCAAAAAGTGGTGGAATACTGTCTACCTAAAGAGTAAATCAAAGCCAAACCAAAATAAGAATATTGTTTGCACTACAGAAAGTCTTTTAACCATCTAATCTTATGATTTCCTCAATCACTGTGTTTTTGTGAGTCTGTGATTAGTGTGTATTTGTAAGTAATTTTACAGTTCTATCTGTGGAGTCTAGAACCCATTCACAAGGAATTTCTAAAATAAAGATTTTCATTCTTGACAGCCTAAGTCATACTACCTTGACTTTGAAACCTTAATGGTAACTTTATAACCCAGGTGAGAAAATAAGATACATCAACTGAATGTTTCCACTCCAGTTTATCACTTACAATCTCATATCTTCCCTAACATTTTTACAATCATACAGTTTCAAAGCCTGTGGTAGAAATAAATATAGGTTTTATTTACATTTTAGTTTTTGATCGTCAATTCTCTTCCAGCATTTTAAAATGTCCTACACTTACGTCTCTTTAGGGGAAAATGATTATTTCTAATCATAGCATTACAAATGTGGAAACAGATATAAAGAGATAAGAATTGCTCAAGGTCATTGGCAGAGGTATGATTAAGTGACAGCAAGCAACAACAGAATATAGAACATTATACAGATGTTCAAATTGTAAAGAATATGAATAGTTGCAAAATTTAAACAAAAAATGACTTCAAAAGTCATTGTATGCTAATGAGAAAACAAAGGAAGCACATTGTAAAGTTACATAAATATAAATAAGTAGGGGGTTTCTATGTATCCTCTGATTTTTATTATGATACTTCTCCTAAAACTGAGTTAGTTATAAAACATCATGGTGTAAAGCAGGCTGACTCTTCTCAGACAGTGTGAGGATCTTAAGCTGTATTCCTACAGGTTTGGAATCAAATAATTAAGACAAAAAGAAAAGCAAAAGAACCAACATATGAAAATGGTAAATATATATTATCAAGTAAATTATGGTCTTAGTAATATGAAGAAATGTAGGTCGATGTCTGTTACTGATACACACACACACATATACACACACAATTGTAAGTGCATGTAACAAATATTTGAACTATGAGGCCTGGTAATGTTAGTGATATTTTCCATGGCTCTTTTCTATGTCAAGGAAAAGAGAAGTGAGCTTATTCTTTACCAATCTTGTGCTGAACAAGTCATATATGTTGTTTCAATTGGGTCTAAGAAAAATCCTAGAAAATAATTCTTATTCTCCATTCAAAGAGAAGGAAACAGTCAAAAGTAGAGTATTACTGAAATCACAGTATTTGCAGGAGATGTACCTAAACCTGAACTCTGTATTTTTCATATTCGTTCCACCTACTCACACCTGCAAAGAGACCTCTAAAATGTAACTATGTATTATGAATGAAGGATGGGGTTTGGGGATGAAGTGGGGAGAGAGAGAGTGGGGGAGGGAGGGAGAGAGGAGAGATTGATTTTGAGATCTTTACGGAACAAACTGGAACTTCCAATAATAATATGCCCTACACATATATTCTCCGGTAGCAAGAAAGAGTTAGTATGCTCCCGCCCCACCCCCCACCCCCAGTTTGAATCACCACCAGGAAAATTATTTGGCACTGGGGCAATCATTTTAGAAAACCCGCATCCCCAATGAAACTGTTAATAGTCCCATTGGCTGGGGCGGAAAGAAAGAAGTTTCAGAATGAGGACTGCTTTCAGCTTGTGCCTAATTCTAACGCATAATCCACTTCAAACAGAGTGGTGTTATTTCCTTTTCATTTCATTTCTCCTCCAATACTGTTTTGAATATTGGATTTCCTTGTGATAATGCTTCGAAGTTAATGATCAAAGTGCACTTCATGAACCAAAATGATTTTAACTCAGCTTTTCAGAGTTACTCTTCCTAAAATATTCTCCTGGAGAGTCAAGTTTTCCTGAATCAAGATATTTCTATTCAAGGTCTAAACCACTTTTGAGGGTAATAGTTAAGTAAACACTGTTATATTTTGGTTGACTGAATCTGCATGAATTATTTTTCATTAAATGGCAAAATCTAATTCCAGTGGGGAAAAATCTTGTTAATTGTTTTCATAAAGATGTGTCTCAGAGCAGCATTTAGTTTTTCACTGACCAGGGGTCTCCAAAAGCTTTTAAAATCATTGCTTGCTTATTATTCATTGAAAATGAAAAAAAAAAAAAAGTAAAAACTGACCTTTTCTTCTAAGCATTTGTTAAATATATTTTTCCTTCTAGCTAAAAACTTCTTCCTAGTATGAATATTTACTTGTATTCTGTAAATGAAAAAGACACGAAAAGCCAGTAGACTCACATGGATGGAACATTTACCAATTACCGGTCGACAATTTCAAATCATCTCTCTCTAGAAAAAGCTGGCCATCCTGGACTCCCTGTTCAGTTTTTCTAACACTGGAGAGAAAACATGTTGTCTGAAAAAAATACAGTGCTCTTTGAGACCAAATACTCTGCTCACCACAGCTAACTTCAGACTCACACACATACAATCAGTATTTTTAAAAATTGTTGCAGGGGATAAGGAATGAACCATTGTTCATGAAAACTAAGCACGATTCTTATTCATGGCTAAAGATCTAGGGAAAGGATACAAAGCAAACTAATTACTCCACTTCTGTAATCTCGAGGAAATTGTTTTGTGCACACATGCACACACACTCACATACTCACAGTAGAGAATCAGGTGAAATATTGTTTTAGTGATGTTTTAGGTTCAGTCTTTTCTCTTGACCAAAACTTAGATTTTGTAGTGTTACATCATTTTTATAAACTGTGTTTATTTTTACTATGGTTTAGAAGTTTCCTGTTGCAGAATGGATCGATCTTACTCCAGCTTACAAAATTACTGCAAAATGGACTTGATTCCTTCAACCTTTCTACGTAAGATGTCACTAAAGCTTGCATGACCAGGGCAGAACGTTCTTTTGCTGCAGTACATATTACCTGCATACCTTATTGTGTTTCCTAATTGAGAAAAATTGTCAGTGGTTGACCTGAGCCCTTCTACTAATAAAAACTAAAGTCAGGGATTCAAGTGATCTTAGCTTTCTTGTAAATGTCCTTCAAATATTAAAGTGGAAAAATCTCCTGGAGTTTCAATAGTGTTGCAGTCAAGTGTTTATTTCTACATTCTAGAGTCAACCACAGAGACTAAGAGATAAATTACACACTTCGTAAAATAAATAGTGCATTCAGATGCCATGTTAGTAATATTATCATATTCAACAAATACTCTTAATTGCAAAGACATTTTAACCAAACGTCAAAATATAAAATTTCAAAATGAACTTATCATTCGCTCTATGAGAAAATTTTTCTAATTTATTTCTTATTTTTTTGATAAGTTTAGTTGAATTCCCCTTTCAAGGAATCTACCTTATTTTTGAGTGAAAAGCACAGCATTTATGGGCTTCATATACAGAGCAAATATAAGGGTATTTTCCCTGTTTCTTTATCTGAATTTCAAATTCCTTAATGAATGGAACCCATGTATCTATTTTAGAGTAACTAACTCCAAACATTGAACAAAAAGTCATGTTACCTCCCAGTAAAAAATTAGCAGGACTTAGTGGAAGTCCTTGATTAAAAGGAATTCACTGATCAGGCCTGGATCTTACATTAACATAATGTTATTAAACCTTTTGACACAATTTTTTGAACCACAGTTTTCTGATCAGTAAAATGAGGTGCAGTTTAGGGACTAAAAACAATTCATTGGTAGGCTTTATATTGATTTGCAAATGAATACCATGTGTTTGTAAGAAGCAGAACCTGCATTATTACTTTGTGAGAAATGACATTACTACTAGAAATAATGACAGCTGCCAATTATTGAGAAATTTCCAAATACTGAGTGTTAAGCAAATTACATAGACTATTTTCCATATACATGCAACTTTGTAAAATTGATAAAATTCTCATTTTTTAAAATGTGTATCAGAAAAGCTAAGGACCTTACACAATTAGTAAACAGAAATATTAAATTGAAACTCTGTTTTGTGTACTCCAAAACACATGTGTTTTCCTGTACATTCTAATAATAAAAACAGAATCCCTTACTACAAAGCTACAGTAATCAAGACAATATGGTACTGGAACAAAAACAGTAACATAGATCAATGGAACAAGATAGAAAGCCCAGAGATAAACCCACACACTTATGGTCAACTAATCTATGACAAAGGAGGCAAAGATATATAATGGAAAAAAGACAGTCTCTTCAATAGGTGCTGGGAAAACTGGACAGCCACATGTAAAAGAATGAAATTAGAATACTCCCTAACACCATACACAAAAATAAACTCAAAATGGATTAGAGACCTAAATGTAAGACTGGACACTATAAAACTCTTAGAGGAAAATATAGGCAGAACACTCTTTGACATAAATCACAGCAAGATCTTTTTTGATCCACCTCCTATAGGAATGGAAATATAAACAAAAATAAACAAATGAGACCTAATGAAACTTCAAAGCTTTTGCACAGCAAAGGAAACCATAAATAAGACGAAAAGACAACCCTCAGAATGGGAGAAAATATTTGCAAATGAATCAACGGACAAAGGAGTGATCTCCAATATATATAAACAGCTCATGCAGCTCAATATTAAAGAAACAAACAACTCAATCCAAAAATGGGCAGAAGACCTAAATAGACATTTCTCCAAAGAAGACACACAGATGGCCAGGAAGCACATGAAAAGATGCTTAACATCACTGATTATTAGAGAAATGCAAATCTAAACTACAATGAGGTATCACCTCACACCAGTTAGAGTGGGCATCATGAGAAAATCTACAAACAACAAATGCTGGAGAGGGTGTGGAGAAAAGGGAACCCTCTTGCACTGTTGGTGGGAATGTAAAGTGATACAGCCACTATGGAGAACAATATGGAGGTTCCTTATAAAACTAAAAATAGAATTACCATATTACCCAGCAACCCCACTACCACTACTGGGCATATACCCAGAGAAAACTGTAATTCAAAAAGACACATGCACCCCAATGTTCATTGCAGCACTATTTACAATAGCCAGGTCATGGAAGCAGCCTAAATGCCCATTGACAGACGAATGGATAAAGAAGTTGTGGTACATATATACAATGGAATATTACTCAGCCATAAAAAGGAATGAAATTGAGTCATTTATTGAGACGTGGATGGATCTAGAGACTGTCATACAGAGCGAAGTCAGAAAGAGAAAAACAAATATCGTATATTAACGCATGTATTTGGAACCTAGAAAAATAGTACAGATGAGCCAGTTTGCAGGGCAGAAGTTGAGACACAGCTGTAGAGAACAAACATATGGACACCCAGGGAGGAAAAGCACAGTGGGTTGGGGATGGTGGTGTGATGAATTAGGCGATTGGGATTGACTTGTATACACTGATGTGTATAAAATTGATGACTGATAAGAACATGCAGTACAAACAAACAAACAAACAAAAAACTAATACTAAACTTTCTTTGGGTTATTTGTATGGAAATATGTTAATATAAATGTTTCAGACATTAAAAAAAACAAAATACTTAAATCTATTGAAATAATCTATTTTTGTGGGGGAAAAAGTGGAATTTATGTCAGGGAAACTAACTGAGTTCAGTTACTAGAAATTGAACACTTGAAATATTAGAAGAATAAGTCAAATATTAGTGTGATTGGTTACCTATAAGGAATGAATGGGAGGGAACAGGGTGGGGAAATGGCACATCTCTAAATTTACCTTTTTTATACAGTCTTGATTTTGAAAACATGTTATTGTTTCACATAATCAAAAAGAAAATAATTAAAATCCAAAAGTTTAGGAGAAAATCCTAAAGTTGAATAAAAGCAGAAACAAATTAACCAAAGTGTGCTTTGGTTAATATACCAAAATACAAATTATAAATGAATAATATAACCACACTGACGAATGGGTGGGAATAAAGAAGTAGCCCATGTAGATTTTGAACACAGTATTTGGAATATATGACCTTAGCTAAAGACAAACGAACAAAAATATTGAACTCTAGTTAGTAGATTTCTTTTTCCCAAAGACACAGGTTACCAATTCTGAAACTAATTTTTCTATAAATTTTAAGACTAATCAAATACATACATGTATTGTGGATAATGAGAGCCAGCTTTGTCAGAGTAGGAATGTATAATGTGGAAAAGGAAAAGGATAGAATAAACCATGTGGTGCTGAGTTGGAACTGGGTTTATTTGAGGTTTTAAAGTATGTAGATACTTAGATATAAAAGTAGAAATAGATGTGTGTGTGTGTGTGTGCGTGAGCATGCACACGTGTGTGTGGTATATGTTTCCTAGCTCTATCAGCTAAGAAGACTAAGAAGCAAGAGAAACCCAAAAGCAATGAGCAAATAGAACCCAGATCTAGGTTTCTAAATATCATTCTCCACAAAAAGGAAACTATGAAGAAATGCCTGAATCCAGAGATATGACTGAAAATAACAAGATAATCCTGGGATATCCTGATGTGTCAGAAAACAAGGAATTATTAAAATAAAATAAATTATGGGGACAGGTTAAAGAAATAGGAGTCAGCTTGAAGGGGCTTACACTAGTGAAATCTGGAACAATTTGAAGCTCAAAATAATGACAGTAAAGGATTATAATCTATTCAGTAAAATGATTCAAGGATTCACACTGATATAAAAAGTAAATGAATGATGATGGATGGTGGTGATAGATAAGAGATAGATAGATAAAAGATAGATAAAGAAAGGAAATCTCCTCTTTATGAAAGAAAACCAACTAATAAATGTAGACAGAGTGATAGAATTGGAAAATAAATCCCAATTTGCCAACCATGGTAATAAAAACTGATTCAAGCACAAGCCATCATGGATCATAGATACTAAAACTTGTGGGAGAAAGTCTGAGGAATATTAAGATGTTTACATAATTTCAAAATATCTCTCCAAAGGATATTTATTAATTAAAAAGGATAAAATAGTAACTTTACAGTAAAGCAACCTGGCAAGTAGCAAGTTAACCAAGTATTAAAGTTAATATCTCCAATATTTTAACACATTAATATTTCATGCCTTTTGATAGGAGGTGCCAAGAAAGATACATCACTTCTGTTGTATTCCCGTCGCTAAAATGCATAACTTGAATCTAGTCATGAGGAAAACCCTATCATCAGGTAAAACAAAATTGAAAGACATTCTGCAAAATAACTAGCCTAAACTCCTTGAAAATGTCACTGTCCAAAATACAAAGAAAGATTCAGGAACCGTGTCAGATTAAAGGAAACTAAAGACATGTGAATGTGATTCATAATCCTAGTTTACTTTTTCTACAAAGGATATTATCTGAGCAATTAGAAAAATCTGAATATGGACTTTGGCTTAAATAACAACACAGTATCAATATTAAATTTCCTGATTTTGATGATTATGCTGTAATTATATAATAGAATGTGTTTTTAGGAAATAAACACTGAAGTGTGTAGGGGTAAAGAGTAATCATATCTACAACTTACTGCCCAGTGATTCAGGAAAGTAATTGTATACACACACAGAGACATAAATGGATACACTCAAAGAAAGCATACAAAAGATAATGCATATGTAAGCAATATCTGAACACTTGGGAAAACTGTATGAAGAACGCAGGAATATTTTGAGTACCATTCTTGCAAGGTTTCTATAAGTCTGAACTTATATTAGTACATTATATATATATATATATATATATATATATATATATATATATATATATATATATATTTGAAATTAACAAAAATGGGCTTCAAATTTCTTATCTTGAAAATCCGTGATGATCTCAAAGAATCCTTGCAAATGTAACATTCTCCAATTCAATAAAACACTTAATCAAGATAAGTCTTCATGGTAGCATACTTCACATCAAGCATGATTCTTAAAGCTGAATTTCAAAATTAACTTTACACCAAACCAGCTATAATCTAGCAGCATCTTTGGATTTAGGAAACTCATTTTTCATCATAATAATATACATGCTGGGCCTGCATGTCATTAGATAAAACATGTTTATGTGCTGCCTTGTCAAGTGTTTAATATTGCTTTAAAATTAATGAAATTCACCACAACTCACTGTCTTTCATTTTCCCAATTCTTACAGTATTGCAAAAGCTCATGTAATGATTGTTATTAGTAAAAAAAAATAATAATAAATGTAGGTGATACAATATGTATATATTTTTTAAGTTTTATCTGCCCATAGCAAGACTATTTTCACTCTCAACTTATCTTCAGAGCTTTTAGGTGTGTTTGTGAACAAGGCTGCTTTTTTATTTCCTTTTTTGGTGCTTTCAGATTTGCTTCATGAATTCAGGGTTTTGAAATACTTAGAAGACAAATTTCATTATTTTCTCAATACTGCTGCTCAAGGTGAGTTGACTTTATGTGAAACTACAGTTGTTGAAATTAATTGGTAATTTTAAAAGAAAAAATATCTAGGCATCTTTTATCCTTGGAGGAGGAAATTAGATAAGTGAAAACATCAACTATAGAATAATTCAAGTAAGTAAATTTTAAAGATCTTATTGGCTTTATTCAGTGATTCCTGAGTCAGGCAGCATCCAATATAGCAGAAAGAAAGGAGCTCCAAGGGGCTGTACAAAGTGAAAGATTTTGCAGGCATAAGGGAGCAGGAACAAGGAAGTTATACTAGACAAAACAGACGCTTGGTTATTACAAGGCCACTTTCCTTTAGGCTATGTCAGGTGTCTATCAGGCAGATTACCTAACTAGCACTGAATTTGCAATTCCTGATTGACTGGTTTAAGATTCCATTTCTGAGAAAGACAAAACTGTAATTACGCCTTAGTTTAGTGATGTGGGATTCAGCAAAAGCAACTCCTTTCTGGTTGTGTTGTCTTGTTTTTAACAAGTGCTTTCAACTGGCTCTTTTCGGGGACAGAATAAATTTTTTTATATTGAGACTTGGGGAAACAAAATATCTGCATATATCTAGTTGTTTAATGTCTTTATATTTTTTTCAATTTAACACATATCTTTACCTGTTTCATTCAAAAGGTCAACTGATAATACAAGAATACTACAGTGGAATGTTTACTAATGACAAATGACAACGAAGAAGGAATAAAAATTCAGGATGTTGATTGAGATCGCAAACGAGCTTAGAGAAAATAATTTCTTTGTTTGTAAGTAAAGTAAATGCATACTACTGTCCATAAACTATCCACTCCCTTCATGCCCCGTTTTGATTGGTTTCAGAGTCTAAAATAAAATTGTTTTGCAGGGCATATTTGTCTTAAATCTCAACATTTTTGTAAAGTCCTTTAGAAGCAATAGCCCAGCAGTATCTTAGTTGATATCCAATAGATAGAAAAATAGAAGAGGACATTTCTGAAGCATTGTGGTGCTAGTGAGGAGAATAGGGAATCAGACAGTAGCAGAAACCCAGAGAGAGTAACAAACACCTCAAATTGAAGAGGATTCAAAGAAATCAGTTTTGCATTGGTATGTTTTTTTTTTTACTTTTCTCAGAACAGATAACTTTTTAAACATTAAACAACTCCTTCTACCTTAGTGTCTAACTCCCTTAGCACCAATAGAAAGCTGAATTGAAATCTGTATGAAGAACTGAGCATGCCCAGTAAATCTTAATACTTTGTATGTTGCCAGCAGGATATTATGCAGTATGTTTTTAATGAAATTTCATTGCTTATGTCAGTTCATCTGATCTGAAAACCTGCAAGCTGGCTCTTAGAATTTTGGTCAATTTCTTGAGTCAATTAACCAGGGTTTTATCAGTCAGGGTTCTCCAGTGTTAAAAACTACAGCCTCAAAATGAGGTCACTTATGCTAAGGCCCATGTCACCAAACCAAGATTTATCTTAATTACCGTTTGGCTTTCCCAGAAATCGGATCTTAAGCCAGTTAATTAGGAATTGCCTGATCAGCACTAGTTAGGTAATCTGCCTGATAGAGACCCTGCCATCCCCTAATGGAAACTAACCTTGCAATAACCAGTATAACTTCCTTGTTCTTGCTCACTTTTGCCTGTAAGTCTTTCATTTTGCACAGATCCACAGAGCTCCTTTCTATCTCCTAGATTGGATGTTGCCTGATTCAAATCAGTTTTCACTTAAATAAACTCAAATTTTTAATATGCCTCAGTTTATCTTTTACTACCATAGAAATAGAATCAATAGAATACATATATTCAGAGAGAGACAGAGACAGAGAAGAGACAGAAAGACAGAGAATGAATGAGACAGAGAGACAGAGAATGGATGAATGAAAGATTAATTTTAAGGAATTGGCTCCTGTGATTATGGAGGCTGGCAACTCCAGTATTCTTAGTGCAGGCTGGCAGGCTGGAAACTCAGGAATTATTCCAATTACAGAATTCCTTCTTCCTCAAGAAACACCAGTCTTTGCTCTAAAGGCCACAACTGACTGGATGAGGCCCACCCACAGTATCATAGGTAATCTAATTAAACTGGCTGTAAATGTAAATCTTATCTATAAAATACCTTCACAGCAACAGCTAGACCAGTGTTTGATCAAACAACTAGACACCATAACCTTGCCAAGTTAACAAAATTTACCATCGCATTGGTAGTTGGGCAATATTCTTAATGAATTCCTGCCAAGGATATTTTATGAACCCACTGACAAAGATTTTTTCCTTAACCAAATTCTAGCAAGGATCCTCTGAGACCCTTTTTGACTAGGTTCAACCTTGACCTATAAAGGTTTGGTTAAAAAACTAACATAGTTTCTAACAACGCAAGGCTATATTCTTAAGGTGATCCTAACCTCACTTTAAGTGCTTGGCTGAGAAAACTCAAGACTGCCCCCCAAATTTGCTGCTTTTTCTAGTCATTAGAGAGGATACGACCCTGTAGCTCAGTCTCTATGGGAGGGTAGGAGCCTAACTTGACAAGCTCCAGTTAGCAAATCCACATGAGTGTCACAAAGACCAACCCCTTTTCCCACTTTTTGTAGTTTTCCACTTCCCTAACTCTATTGAACCCCAGTTCATCCTACTCCCTATTCCTTCATTCTCCCTTTAAAATTCCCAGTCACCTCTGTACAAATCAGAGTTGAGTTCAGTTCATCTTAGATTTATTTTGTTATTGCAAAAGCATATTATTGATTAAAAACTGTCCTTGCCACTTTAGCTAGTGTCTGGCTTTGTGTATCTTTGACAGCATTCTCCTTTCCAAAAAAACAAAGAAACATTAAGAAAACAACAGCAGGAACGTATCAATTAATTAAATATAATAGAATTATATTATAAAATTAATTAACACTAATAACTAATTGATTATTTGATTAATATAATATGGAGACCACTGATGTTATGATGAAACCAGAGAAATTAAATTTTACAGGACAGTATTAATTAAGCAAGGAGGCCATTAACCTGAGGTGGCTCTAATGCCTTAGTGGTTTATGTAAGCAAACCAAAATCTAAATCTGTAAATGCAAAGTTATGAAATCAAAACCTAAGGACAACTAATCACAAACAGCCAACTAGACTTTAAACTACACCCAGTCAGTAATGTCCTTGTTACTGAACTCAGGTTCAACTGCTCACCACTCAAAAGCCAATAATTCAAGAGACAAGTGTCAGTAGAAAGGAAAGTTGCTTTAATCAGAAAAACCGGCAATCTGGGGAGAAGGTAGACTAAAGTCCTGAGAGCAACTCCAAAGATTCTGCTCAGTCATGACAGTTTTTAAAGGGGAAAAGGGAGGAAGGGAATCATCGAGGCAAGAGGCTGGATTCTGCATCATTCTCCATTGCATGTAGAATGGCTGACTCTTTCTTCAGATGTTATCTGGCCTGTATGATCTGCCTGCAGGATTGCTAATGGGGCTGTTGGGGGTAGAGAGCTAGTCTTTTTTTTTTTTTAACATCTTTATTGGACTATAATTGCTTTACAATGGTGTGTTAGTTTCTGCTTTATAACAAAGTGAATCAGTTATACATATACATATGTTCCCATATCTCTTCCCTCTTGCATCTCCCTCCCTCCCACCCTCCCTATCCCACCCCTCTAGGTGGTCACAAACCACCGAGCTGATCTCCCTATGCTATGCGGCTGCTTCTCACTGAGTTAGTCATTTTTTAACTGCTTAATTATTCATTCTTATTTGTTTTTACATAGGAAAAGAATCAACCGGTTAGGCAAGGCATGGTGTGTGTTCAGGAGAGCATAAGTCAGGAGTTAGGTTAAATTGCCTAGTGATCTCATGCCTATAATTAGGTTCTTTTAAGGTTAGAGGGGCACAGAAATTGGCAAACAGGAAAGGGAGCAAAAGAGTTACTTTCAGTTTCCATTTCTATGGGATTAGGGGCGAAAATCCATCTTCTGTAACTTCTTCATGCTGACAAACGGTGCTGTATTCTCAGAGTGGAAGATGTCAACATGGGTCTGTAGCATCTCTCTGCTGACAACTCTATTTGCCCACTTACATATACAGGCAGAGCAAGCTACAATTATTTTGATTCCCGCAAAGATATAGATTATTATGAGCAATAATGTTAATCTCATTCTCTTGCCAGATCTTGGAATTGTGCTAGCCATAGATTCAGTACTGCTCAAAATGGAGAAGCTTATGTCATGGCTACAGTCTGGTCATCTCACAGTTAGTTTTTATTTCCATTTGGTCAAAGTTACAGTATCCTTCAAACAACTCAGGAATGCATCAGACACTGAGTCTGTGACTCTACTGTCCTAATCATTAATTGCTCGGTTTTATACCGGGACCCTGCAGGGTTCTGCTCCGTTCCATTCTTTCTTTGCTTTCACTCTTTTTCTATATAAGTCTTTCCCCTGGCTCCTGTCTGTGGAGCACCCCCAACCACTTCTTGTTTGGCACTGTTCAATTCCTATCAATTCTTGGTCAAATAAACTCTTAAAATTTTAATATGTTTCAGTTTGGTTTTTAACAACAGAAAACTAAAAGTGACAAGGCTGCTAAGTGATTTCTGAAAAGAAAAAAAAACAGAAGGAAAAGGAATATTTTAGAAAAAAAATATAATTCTCAACAGAAAAATGAGAAATGTCTAAGAACTTACTTCCCAGTAGTCACCATCTGTCACCTTGATCATATGGTTGAAATAAACAATATCCTCTTGCAAATATACCAAGTCCTTCACAATTAAACCAAAGATGCCGTCTTTCTCCAAAGCTTATTCTTCTACTCATAAACAGTTCTACCTGGACTTTACTTATTTCAGTGAATAATACTATACATCCACTTTATTTATTTCAGTGAATAATACTATACATCCACTTTTAATTCTTTTTATAGAGTACCTACCATCTTGTTTTTCTTCTCTATTCTAGTCTTACATATCTTGAGACACAGGAAACAATGCACATCCTCTAAAACAATAAAGTGCAGTTTCTTCTAATAGGAATCACTGTTTAACCTAATTCAATCAATATCATACGTACAATATAGAATTCTACCTTTCATTTACATCTGCTCCTAGACCGAAAACACAGAGCACCAACTGCCTCTATCTATTATTACTTTGGATGCCAGTTTAGACCAAATATCCTTTAGAGCCCTATTTATTGAAAACAACTTTTGAAATCTTATATCTTTACTTTTACCCTGATTATATCTAGCGACATTTATTTTTAAATAGAATAAATAGCATATGTTACTACTCATAGATAGATAGACAGATATTGATAGATAGGTGATAGAGATATATTTGTCAGTTTCAGCTACTCAGAAATTGCATGTCTATATAATCTGAGGAAGTATTCCTGCCTGTATAAACTTCCATATGTTGGGAGCATACACCCAAAAACAGAAGTGAGCAAAATAATACTGCTTTAAACTGAAAGATACTGAATCACCTTTAATTGAAGCATATATCTTTCAATCCTGAGTATCACCATCTATCTTCTATCAATTGGAATAGGAATGACAGAACAATATTAGATATTTTTAATAAAGCCACTTTTTAAAAATATATTTGTTATATTTGAATACATTTTATCCCTGCCACCAGAGAATATCAAGCTTTTTAAACCTGCAATCTCAAAAGATCCTGTTTCATGCATCTGATACTTAATTCTCTCCCCCTCTCTATCCCACTAAGAAATTATTTTAGAGTATTTTAAAATAATTAAAGTATCTTAATCATCAGAGAAATCCATTTGGCTAGAGTTATTCATAAACAAAAATATACAAGTAAAAGAAAGCCCACATCAATTCATTGTTATGATGTAAGATCCCGACAACTAGGCTTTGTTGCTTTTGTTTAGTTAAATCCGGTTTTCCTTTCACTAATAAAAAAATCTATTGTTCCTAATGAAAAGATAGGGCAAAGAATCTGACACAAGTATTCTACTTGTTAAATCATCAGAAAGGAAAGGGACTGCCTCAGTCAGTGCTAATGTTTTCACATGACCAAGCATTTATATAACAGAAAGATTTTACAAAAGTCTTTTCCCAATTCTGTAATTATCATCTTAAAGATTGTTAATCACTTATTTTCAAGATAAATGAAATTCTTATGACACAAAAAGGGGTGGAAATGTAGCATAATTACTATTGTGTCTCAGGTAACAATAGCCATGGCAAAGCAAGTTTTATGGAAAAATTTAGATTGAGAAACCAGGATTTTAATTTGTAAACCAAACATTGGTAATTATATCTCTTAGCTTTTACAAGGCCCGTATTTCCATCTCTGTGACAGAAGAGGCTTAAACTATCAAATCCATAGAGTTTTCAATAACTTGAAAATTCTGTGCTTTTCAAACTCTCTCAAACAAAAGATTCAGGCTTGAAATATTTTAACGGGTCTAAAAATTAGAAAAAAAATATTAAAATGTAAAAAAAAAATAGAGTTTATCTGAAATGACTACCTTTTCTTGTTCATTATCTAGCTGATGACTTTAGCCACTTTAGAATGTTGCTAACCAGACTCTAAGGCAACTCTAATAAGATTAAAAACAATAATAATCACCATGTCAACAACAACCAAAAATAGCAATAGTGAACATAAAGAGAATTTCTAAACTCCCAAGGGAGCTGAAAGAGGTATCAGGATATTAGAAACAAACAAACAAACAAAAATATTGTATGAAACAAACAAAAGTATGGGGAGGAAACAACCAAATATACAATAAACTAAATATACCATAAAGAAAGCTAAGATATGAAGAATAATATTGTTTCAAACTGGACAGTGCTTTGTTTGTTTTATAGGTTTAGAAGTTTGACCAGAGGAAAATAATGAGAATACCTAATTTGTCTTTTAGACACTTAAGTAAAACAAGCAGATTTATTTCATGTCTTGTTAGAACTCATATGTTACCAGAGGGATCAAAAAAAAAATAGCTTTTATTTCCTGCTTTTCTGTATTCTCTCAGCAATCTAATATACTGTAGTAATTTTCTGATAAAAAGATGTCACATTTAAATCAACTTATAAACAACTGTCAACACGGATTCAGATGAGAAAGATTAGGTTCAGCATTCATGACCATGGTTTTAGATAAGATTTTTGGAAAATAGACATAATTTGGGGGCAAATCAGACCCTAAGATCATGTTTAGTAGGGCACCTGGATCTTTTCTTCAATCTTCAAATTGGAGAAGAATTACAGTCAACTGGTAGAACGCTTTCTAATTCATTTGATTGAGCTGAACAGATAACTGGAAAAAGCAAGATCCATTCCTTCCCACTTTATAGCATTATATTTATTTAAAGAGTAAAATTACTTTCCTCATGACTTTGAACAAACTCAACCTATTAAATCTGAGCAATGTAATAAAAAGTTCTCCATATTATCAAGTATATTTTAAAAAAGAAACTGTGATCATTTGCTGAATCTTAATTGTAAAAATATAATCCTTACATATGAACCAAGTATGAAGAATGATGCTTAGTTTTAGCATCTTTGATGATCATTAGATGTGAACTTTTACACTCTTGAGTGGCCAAACCTCTAAAAGTTTCTGAGAGTTAATGGTCATTATCAGAAAGCTAATTTTGATAAGTTCACATTCCTAAAATATTTTAATTCAGATTGTAGATAGGGGAGCTAGGTTCTCAGTTTATAAGTGAATGTAATTAAGTATGTTCATTACCTTCTGTTCAAGAAAGCTGCATTTGGATAATCTGTGTCTTCTATAGTAATCATAATAATTCCATAAACTTAAAAAAATAATTTAGGTTCTTCTGCTTTTAGGTCGTTAAGTAGTGAAAAAAATATAGGTGTTAAAATTGTAATTTGCTTATAAGCAGGGAACTCTAAGAGATTTATGTTTTCCCTCGGTTCCCAAGCAAATGGTTTCCAGTATCTTCTATGCATATGGATATTCCCATTCTACTAGTGCCAGGCACCCTGATTTCCTAGCACGTTTTACTTAATTCCATGGGCCAAATCAAGCAGTAGGTCATAAAACACAGATGGACTTTTTGCTAGAGTTGGGGCCAAGGCATAATTCTCAAACATTTTTCTCCTCCTTAATGTGGAGAAGTGTGTAAAATTGTAAAGATTAGTAAACTAAGCCTCTCAAAAATGACACTGGTGAAATGCTGATAAATAGGATGATCGACATCTTCACTGATTCCATAAATATTTATTAAACATCTACATTGTGATACTGGTGATGAATTCAGAGCTGAATAAAGTAGACAATCTCAGACATTACAAAACTTACATAGTTACTAGATGCAAGAATTATATAAAAAAGGATAACAAAGAACTTTTCTTGTTCTTGAGAAGTTTAAATGATTAAAATAGGAGCTAAGAACTTGCTGATACAAAGCCTTTGGAAAAAATAACTAAGCAATAGGTAATTAAGAAATAAGACATAATTATAAAGAGTATAGTTACAAACAGCATCAGTACATGGAAAAACAGATCAGTTTGAGTTCAAGGAGTTGGGTAAGATATTCTAGAAAAGTAGAAACTGAGAAACAGTACAGTATATGTTTGTACTGATTTTAAACAACACCAACAAAATGAATAGGCATGTATTTATCAGCATAAGGAAGAATCTAAGCAAAATAATGTACAGGGCAACCAATTTGGCACAAATAAGGGAAGAATAAAGTGTCTCATTAGACTATAACGATTTTACATGTTTAATTAAATGTATGAATATGGGAGAGGGACTAGGACCAGATACTTAGTTTCCTTAGAGTTAAAAGCACATTTAATAAATAGCAGCTAATAAATAACAATTAATGTGCTATTCATTTCTATAGAAGTAACTTTTGTCTTGATTTTTTCATGATGGCTCATCCTATTTTATACAATAGTATTTCTTACAGTAAAGTGATTTGCTAAATTTATTTACATCTATAAATTGAGTTTTCCCATATTCTGGTATGTTGTTTGGGACTGTCAACATATAAATGGACCAACTCTCTTATCCTTCAAAATGCTCACAGCTGAGGTTAGGGGGAGTGAGGACAGTGTGGTGGTACAATGAAAGAAGCATGTAAATGTGGAAGCTAATTTTGTGAATATATTATCTTTGAAAAAAATTTCATAGAAATATATTTTCCATTTGAAAAAAAATATCAGATGATAAATCTCAATTTCTGACTCAGAAAATGTGATTATCATGGAAACAGGCTAGAATCAGGCTCCAAGCACTGCTTTGTGAATTATAGGAGTGGCTACAATTAGTATGCATGCCATATGTTAATCTCCAGATGGTCAAGAGCTTTGGAACACATTGTCTATATGTACTATATAAATAAACCTGTTTAACTTTGTCTAATATTCTTTTTCAATGCAACATAAGTTGAAAATATTTAAAAGAAACAAGGGTCTTGTCTCTTTAAGATGCCATGGAATGACAATGAGTAAATTAAGATCACTGAAGGCAGGAAAATAAATTGCTCTCATTAATGAAGGTCAGAATGACTTGAGGAAAAAATAAGAAGTCCAGAAGATAAAAAGTCAGAAGGAAGGTTTAACAGAAACTAACCATTGTTTCTTTTTTTTTTTTTTTTCGGTACTTGGGCCTCTCACTGTTGTGGCCTCTCCCGTTGCGGAGCACAAGCTCCGGAAGCGCAGGCTCAGCGGCCATGGCTCACGGGCCCAGCCGCTCCGTGGCATGTGGCATCTGCCCAGACCAGGGCATGAACCCGCGTCCCCTGCATCAGCAGGCAGACTCTCAACCACTGTGCCACCAGGGAAGCCCCATTGTTTCATTTTGTACCCTAGCCAGAACCTTGATTAATAAAGAACAAACAGATTTTGATGCTCATAGTTATTCTAAATAGCAAATGAGAAAAGCATAGGAATAATAATAGTCTCTGTTAAATGAAGGGGAAATATAGGAATAGTATATGACAAAGTTGGAATTCAACAAATGGTAGCTTAAAATTAACTACATGACTTGGTGGCACAACAGATATTTATTAAAATATGCATGAAAAACACAAAATTTGTTTTACATAATTTGTGATCATTGAATGATTTGATGAATGAGTTTAGTACTCAGGGTGAATATTATATTGCCAATTACAAATGAGAAAAATACTAGTAATATTGAAATAATATCAAGTGTAGAAATAATACATGCAAAGCACCATCCAGAGTATCTGTGCTTTCATAAACAGTAGGAAATAAAATTAACAAATTAAGTGTTATTGATTCCTAAACAGATACTTTTGTAGGAATATCTTACTATGCAATATAAAGCAATTATTAATAATATAATATCCATTTATGAAACAGTTCCTCTATGGTAGATAGTGCAATAGTCTGTGTCAGTTTCCTATTGCCACTGAAAAATATAATCACAGACTCACTTTCTTACAATTCTACAGGTCAGAATTCCAAAAGGAGTTTTACCAGGATGAAATCAAGGTATTGGTAGGGTCGTGTTCTTTCTGGAGGCTCTTGAGAAGAATCTGTTTCTTTGTTTTTTTCTGGCTTTTGGGTGACATCTGTATTCTTTGGTTCATAACCCCTTCCTTTATCTTCAAAATATGGCCAGCCTTTCTTTTTTTGTCTTATCTTCTTTATCTCTTCTTTGACCTGCTTAGCTCCCTTTTATAATGACTCTTGTGATTACGTGGGTGTACCTGCATAGTCCAAAATAATCTCCCCAACTCAAGGTTCTTAATCCCATTTGCAAATTCTCTGTGCCACGTTAAGTAATATATTCGCAGAATCGAGGGACTAGGATGTGGATGTAGGTGGGAAAGCATTACTCTTTATACCACACCGTTTTAAAAAATATATATTCTAATTATATACTCAAAACAACACAGTGAAGTAGCAGTTACTCTTCCTATTTTACACATGGACACAAATCTAACAAATGACAGGCTTCATCTCTCTTCTTTCTGTCTATAATTCTATCTTGCCACTTGGAAAACCTGCTTCAGTCTTTGTGATTAGGAGGTCATTCCTTTGTAAGGAATATAATGAAAGATACCACAGTTCAACCTTCCCATTGGTTTTAAGGGTAATAATATTAGGATGATGAAAACTAATGGACAGTCCAATCTCTGAACGACCACAACTTAACAGATGCTCCTTGAAGCACATGGAAGCAGCCACCATAAACACAGGGACTTCTAGAAGGTGACAGTTGCTCTCTTTGCTAGTAACTTCCTAGTAAGTGCTCCTGGTGGCATCTTTTTATCCTCCTATTTCTCTCATGTTCCACCAGACAATTCTGTGGCAAAAGACAACCCTCAGAATGGGATAAAATATTTGCAAACAAAGCAACAGACAAAGGATTAATCTCCAAAATGTACAAGCAACTCACGCAACTCAATATCAAAAAAACAAACAACCCAATCTAAAAATGGGTGGAAAACCTAAATAGACATTTCTCCAAAGAAGACACACTGATGCACAACAAACACATGAAAAAATGCTCAACATCACTAATTATTAGGGAAATGCAAATCAAAACTACAATGAGGGGCTTCCCTGGTGGCGCAGTGGTTGAGAGTCTGCCTGTCAATGCAGGGGACACAGGTTCGTGCCCCAGTCTGGGAAGATCCCACATGCCGCAGTGCGGCTAGGCCCGTGAGCCATGGCCGCTGAGCCTGTGCTCCACAAGGGGAGAGGCCACAACAGTGAGAGGCCCGCATACTGCAAAAAAAAAAAAAAAAAAAAAAAAAAAAACTACAATGAGATATCACCTCACACCTGTCAGAATGGCCATCATCACAAAAGCTACAAACAATACATGCTGGAGAGGGTGTGAAGAAAAGGAAACCCTCTTGCACTGTTCATGGGAATGTAAATTGATACAGCCTCTATGGAGAGCAGTATAGAGGTAATTAAAAAACCTAAAAATAGGGCTTCCCTGGTGGTGCAGTGGTTGAGAGTCCGCCTGCCCATGCAGGGGACACGGGTTTGTGCCCCGGTCCGGGAAGATCCCACATGCCGCAGAGCGGTTGGGCCCGTGAGCCATGGCCGCTGAGCCTGCGCGTCCGGAGACTGTGCTCCACAATGGGAGAAGCCACAGCAGTGAGAGGCCCATATACAGCAAAAAAAAAAAAAAAAAAAAAAAAAACTAAAAATAGAACTACCATGTAACCCAGCAGTCCCACTCCTGGGCATATACCCTGAAAAAACCATAATTCAAAAAGAGTCATGTACCACAATGTTCACTGCAGCTCTATTTACAACAGCCAGGACATGAAAGCAACCTAAATGTCCATCAACAGAGGAATGGATAAAGAAGATGTGGTACATATATACAATGGAATATTACTCAGCCATAAAAAGGAACAAAATTGGATCATTTGTAGAGACATGGATGGACCTCGAAACTGTCATAAAGAGTGAAGTAATAGAAGTAATGAAGACATAGAGAACAAATGTATGGATACCAAGGGGGAAGGGGGGCTTGGGATGAATTGAGAGATTTGGATTGACATCTAAACACTATTGATACTATGTATAAAATAGAGAACAAATGAGAACCTACTGTATAGCACAGGGAACACTACTCAGTGCTCTGTGGTGACCTAAATGGGTAGGAAATCCAAAAAAGAGGGGATATACGTATACGTATAGCTGATTCACTTTGCTGTACAGTAGAAACTAATACAACATTGTAAAGCAACTATACTCCAATAAAAATTTAAAAACACAAACATTTTAAAGATACTGTTTCAGTAACTACTCTACAGTGTTGTTCAAAGAACAATTCCTGCTGAGCCCTCTGGTGGTGGCCAGACACAGCCATTTCCAAAAACTTGTGGCCAGACACAGCCATTTCCAAAAACTTGTTCAATGCTACCTAGATTATATACCACCTGATAGCACATCTCGAGTGAGCCCTTGGTGCCATCTGACTAACATTAAGTGGAATATAACCATTAAAAGACTTTAAAGGCTTGGGGTAAACCTTACAATTATTCCCCCATGACATCTCCCTGCCACAATAGTGCATGAACAAGACCCAGGTTAGACTGTTCCAATATTCCCTAAAATCAATATTCTAAATAGTAGCCTGAGTTGTGTGTGTCTATGTGTGTGTAAGTATACACATAATTTATTACAAATACACACACACATATAAATGCATACACATACATGTATATTTGGCACACATAAATATATTGGTATACAACTCAGTACAGTCCATGTATATGTATATGCACAAGTATACATTCAGGGATAGATTCTCACTTGATACTA
The DNA here is from genome assembly GCF_949752795.1 of Hyperoodon ampullatus. NCBI lineage: Eukaryota > Metazoa > Chordata > Mammalia > Artiodactyla > Ziphiidae > Hyperoodon > Hyperoodon ampullatus. The sequence continues at coordinate 77,306,137 of NC_136914.1, forward strand.
TTAACCTCAGTTGAAGTCAATCTAGCTTGACATCCCTGGAATTTATCTCAGTTTAGGTAGTGCTCTCCCCAGGAATATTTGCCTAAGCCCTTCCCTCAAGGCTACAGGAGTGCCTTGTACATAGCTCTACCACTGCATTTGCTTAAAATTGTCTGCTTTAGTCGGTCTGCCTGACTTAAATTACACTATAAGCAACTTGAGGAGACAGACCATACATTATTCATTTGCATAATTCCTGAGAGATGATAGAAGTTCAAAAATAATTGGCTGACTTAAACAGGGATTCAGTCATACAGTAATTACCCAAGGCAAAGACAGACAGTGATGTGCACTGGAGAACTCAGTAAAGCATTCAGGCTTACCCCATGGCTTCACAACTTTACTGGTGACAGACCCATCATGTAAGTGTTCAGATTTCTGCATTTTCACTCACTGGTATCCACCTCTAGCCTTTGTTTTCCATTATTATTTTGAATTACCTTAATATGACTTATGGCAGTCTAGGACCGTTCATGTTTGGAGCTAGAAATCGAAGAAACTATTAGAAAAAAATCAGAGGAGGGTCTTCCCTGGTGGCGCAGTGGTTGAGAGTCCGCCTGCCGATGCAGGGGACACGGGTTCGTGCCCTGGTCTGGGAAGATCCCACATGCCGAAGAGTGGCTGGGCTCGTGAGCCATGGCCACTGAGCCTGCGCGTACGGAGGCTGTGCTCTGCAATGGGAGAGGCCAGAAAAGTGAGAGGCCCGCGTACCGTAAAAAAAAAAATCAGAGGAATATTAGGAAGCAGTCCAGAAAATATGTTAAGCAGACAATTTTTTTCTAGCCCCTGTAGAAAGATTTTAAAAAGGAATAGAAGGACAAAAACAACAGACAAAAAAGCAAAATGAATGTAAACAGCTATGGAAGCAAGCAAGCAAACCAACCAACCTAATTCTGCATTCTTCCAGTTTGGAGAAATTGCAACATAAGGACCATGCTGGCCAAATTAGGCCTCACACAGATTTCATTATGTAAGTTCACTAACTGCTTGGTTCCACCCACTTGAGGCACTAGAATCTTGGCCACAGTGTTAGTTTGGTTGATTGGTCAGGTAGCTTTCTTTAATAACACCTCAAGGGGTTGTGGCTTTTGGCAAGAACAGAGCTAATTTCAGCTTAATTGCCACATAAAGTTTTCCCTAAAGCACAGAAGCCACTGACCTTATGTTGCTTTCTATGACACACTTTTCAACATCCCTCCTGAGTGTAATGACATATCCCAGATTTGCTGTTTAACAGCTTAAGCCTACAGTAGATGATCTTGTCATCACTGTCATTTTACCTTTTCTGCAAAGAGGAAACATGTCAGGAGTTTATACCTCAGACCTCCGAACACCCATTTTGTTCTGTCTGAAACAACTTCCAGTAGCTGTCCTTTGTCCTTCACAGAATGGAGATTCTTAGCACGGAGCAATGCAAGCACTAACTCTTCTTCTCCAAAGTCCTCTCACCTGTGTGTAGTCTCGCCTCCCTCCAAAGTAAAAAGAATTCCATGTGTATGCTTTCCTAATTATAGTGTTCATTTTTCCCTCTCCACCAGCTCCTTAAGGATAAAAACTATGTTTTATACACCTCTGTGCTTGCTATAGCATGATTAAAATTCTATATTCTATTGATTCTTTATTTATACATCATGACTGTGGTTTCCTCATTTATTCTATGAATTCCTTGGTGTATAAAGTCTTCGTAGTACAGTTTATGATACTTGTGTGCTCCTACAATGTTTGGCAAGTTCTATGGGAACATACTTTATTTTTGGTGTTAATTTCAAAGTTTCAAAGAACCTGGGAAGAAAGGTTAAAATTTTTCCAAAAAAAAAATTTCCTTTCTACTAGAGAAAAGCATATAAAATTCCCAAAGTTCTAGCCTTCCTTTTTCCAAACTCTAACAAAACCCAGAATGGACTGGACACCTCTGGTTGTGACTGGTTTTCCAGAACAGGGTTTTATCCGAAGGATCTTTCTGATCAGGCATGGCTAAGGTAACCAAGTGGTCTGTCAGAGTGAAAGTATTCTTTTCTGTCCAAAGGTAACTCCTTTACAAGATGTGTCATAAATTTATTACTCATGATTCCTGAGTTCAGATATGTTGGGTTTTTTTAACCTAAAACAACTCATTAGGATAGGAGAGAACTGAAATCAACAGAAGAGAACTATATTTCAAAGAAATGTTGGGTGGGGTTTCAAGCATTGAAGAGTTTACAATACCTTCCCATCCCTCATATACAGATTTAAATAAAAACAAAATATCAAGACTGGAACAAGTGCAAAAAGTGTAACAAAGTTCTACCTACTTGCTTCCTTATTGTTACTATGTCAAGACTTTCAAAATATGAATTAGGAAATTATTTAAAATAACTACTCTTTCTTATTCGAGTAGTGCTCTTTGCATCTACCAAATGGGTTCTCTGACATTACTAAAATGGATGTGAAAAAATGATAAAAAACATCCTTTATCTTACAGTCTTATAAAGTCTGCCTCTGAATTAAATTCGAACTTGTGTTTGGCCATCCTCTAAATATAAAATATAAATCTAATTTCATCTCTCATTTTACACAGTTCTCTGCTTTAAGAATGCCCCACAAGCCTTCTTAGCTTATACCTCTTACTCCCTTCTATCATTTGTAGCACTGACTTCTAGGATTTGGAATAATTTTAAAAAAATATACTGTGTGTCATACACTGTATCATGGAGACTTTATATACGATGGAATTCTTAGAACAAATGAGGAAACCATAGCCTTGATATGTCTAAGTGTTGACTTTCATTCAAGATCTGTATGGCATATTGTGCCTCAGATTTTCATCACTGAAAAAAAAGTAGCCCATTATAATGGTTAAATAAGATAGTGGCTTGTAGTGCAGTCTGTGGTATATAATAGCCAGATTTTTAACTCAAGCTCATCTGTCATATCATGCTGCACATAACATTCAATCTGCTTCAGAAATAGGCCTTTCAGGTTTTAGTCATGATCCCAGTCAAGAAAGTGGCAGCAAAATTCTAAATAGCCCCCATTCCCAACCATACATTCCTATAAAAGACATATTTCTCCCGCTGCTAAGATAGCTTTCTCATATAGCTTGCATTTCCTGGGTTGGGGAGGGAACAAAAGGTGGGGGGGGGGCGGCAGAATAAATATAATTATCCAAAAGTTGGGGAGTTGTGCTGTACCTGGAAAGAGTACATTTGAGGATTATACTCCATGAATAATACATTTAAGGCTTATACACAGCATTGCATAAAGATTTGCTCCAGTAATATTTAAACAGCATGAAGTTATGTAGGCAAGATGATAATAAGAACACACACATATGAGAATTGTGTGTAGGTAAGCCACCCAGTACCAATTACAGAAATTAATTCTATTATTTACTAAGCCACTAACTTCTTCTTGAATCATGAAGCTTTTGGGTGTTCGAATGTATGACACATTTATATGAAATGTTGTTTCTGTGAGATTCCCAATTTCATTCCACAAATACCCTCTAAAAGCTATTATATTACATTATTATTTATTAAGCAATTGAACTCAATCATTTTATGCCACATCATCTTACATTCTAAGGACATGTTATATTATCTTAAGCATCTTATATTTGATCCATTTTGTATGCACAGCTTATTACATTTATAGATTGACATTTGTGTGTCTGATCAATTACAAACCACCAGCATACAGTGCAGTATGATACCTTAGTTTAATTCAATTTCATTTTCAATTGGCTCCATCTTTAAATATTAATTTAGGTAAATGTGATTACAACATAGTGTAATTACTTCAAGCAAGGACAGATTTAATCTATTTTTAAAACTATAGAAGTAAGATTTATGTGTCTACTCTCCAACTGTAAAAATGTATTGAAAATTGTCATACATATGACACTTTATTTTTTGTGTATCCCCAAGTCGCTTCATCAAAAAACAGATTATGATGGTTTTAAATAAAGTTTCATAGAAGCATGTGGTCACTTTCCAATGAAAAAAAGCACAATCAAGCCTCTCTCTGAGATTCTTTATGGCAGAGGTTGAAAGCCGCCTGCCTGCAAAAGTGCTCTGGAGAGCACTTTTGGTTTATTCCTACACACACACACACAAAACCAACATTTTGATATTAGACAATTTTGCATAAAAGTCAAAATCAGAGATCCTGTACCACTGGGCCCACTCTCCTGCATGGTAACAACTGACTGGTTAAGTGGCAGGTATGTGTAACCCCTTTAAATGGACGAGGCAGAGTTATTGCTGTGTGCTACAGCCCCACTGCATTTCTAATACTATGCGTTCATAATAAATACATAATATAGTTACACCCTGACTGATATGGGAGGCATTTGTGTTTTCTATTCTTCATTTATGGTATTTACATTGTGGAAAAATAGAAATGCAGAATATTTCGCGGGGGTGAAGGTGGGTATCAGCATCGGTGCTAGTTGGAATGCTATCTTGGAAATACCCATAATGGAGAAACTCTTCCAGAAACTTGTGCCCCTCACTCTAATTTCTATGTTTACAAAATGAAAATCCCGTATTTGTTCTTCAACATGTTTCACTATTTCTAATTCCTGCCCCAAGCCTCCTCCTACTGCTCCTCCTCCTTCTTTCTTCAGCTCAGGTTAGCCTGGAACATTGTATTTAAAAACAATATCATTCAGCAGATACTAGGAAACACAGCTAAGGATTTTTTTTTCCAGAAGTTGTTTATTTTCCACCTATAGAAAACTGTAATAATAAGTGAAGAGAAACCAAGAGATACTTTACTTTAGGAAACTGTTTGATCATCCTGAATTATTTTGCTATGTTTTTCCCCAATTTATTATGTGTTAAAGTGATTTGGGAGAATGTTGCTCATGTTGGGTTTTCTGTGAAATAGCTTTAAGACTCCGAGTAAGTCACACTGCCTCTCTGGGCTTCGATATCATTTTCTGTTAAAGGGGTGTCTAATACAGTGATTAAGAGCATGGACTGAGGAGTTTGAATGCTGGCTGTGTCATTAGTTTCAAAACCTGGTGCAATGCACCCAGTCTCTTGATATCTACACCTATCCAATGGAGAGGATAACAAAAGCGTTTTGCTCATAAGGTTATTCTGCAAAATAAATGAACTAATAATGTAAAGCACTCAGAACTGTGGTTGGCATATATTAAGTAAGATATAAGAGTTAGTTTGTTGAAAATAAATAAATAAATAAATTGTTTGTATCTAAATAAGCCACCAGCTCTAAAATTCTACTTTCATATTCTGTGACTAGATTAATTAAAAGACCTCTTTAAATGTGTGATATTAAAGAGATTACCCCTATTATTTATGTTGATTTTAGTTTTATAAAAACATCTTGGCCAAATCTTTTTAAAATGAGTCTGTATACAATTCTTAATAGTAAAAAGATAAAAGAAGGAGAGAAGCTTACATATGGAAATTCACTGTTCAATGTCACCTCGGTTCCTTAGATTGAAGTTTCAGTTTTACTTCAAACAAATAAACAACTTGGTATATGATTTCCTACACCTCATACATAGGGTAAGAAGTTAGAAATATGACACACTTACACTGAGAATGTATGCTGGTAATCAAGAAGTGAAATTTCACATGGGATAACTGTCTTGACTTTCTTCCAACTTAATTCCATTATCAAATTTTCTTTATCTGTACTTAAAAATGTTATTAATTTTGTTGTGTTCTATGTGGGGATCCCAACTTTAAAGAGTCTTATTTCTTTAAAACTATTCTTATGTTCTTTATACATAATATAGTTTAATATACTTAAATATTAAAATTATTCTTTCTAGAAAGTTTTAGTTTGCTGCTTAATTCCAGGGTAATGAAATGTCCAAAAATGTTGAAATGCCTTACTAAAACTAGTGACCTAATTCCATATGGAAATGCAATTTTAAACTGGTATAGTTTTCTGATATAGTATTTTAATTTTTTCCTGTTTCCAATGAAAATCTGTTTTAAACTACACTTCATAAGTCATTGAGAATTACTACCAAATAGGACTTAATTCAAAAAGAAAAAAATTATATAGATATATATATAATGATGGAGCAGGAAGGAAATATAGAATACACCTGGTTCACTGTCCTTATTTAAAGGAGAAGAAATTTAAAACCAGAGAGGTTGTCAAAAGTTTATTCAATAAGGCAGAATCACAGCCAAAACTGGATACAAGTTATACTACTTGCTGACAATTTATCATGAGCAGTGCTTAATGTGTGCTGGAATGTTAATTTCTCAGTCCAGAAACTTAAATGATGTTAGACACTAAGTTTATCAATATGTTTTATCACTGTTCCTTAAAACACTGAAACTTATTAACACTGATGACTTCTTACTAAAAGAAGAACAATACAATGATTTTACCACGTTTAAGAATTGTATTGATCAGTAGACTCAAACTGTTGGCTGCAGATATTTTTTAGCCCTACATATTTTATATTCAGAAATCTAAAGAAATAATTCTCAAATAAATTTAGAATTGTGAGAATTTACTCTTTCATAATAGTTCCAAAATAATGTATTATCTCATTCAATACAGAAATCATTCTTATATATCCTATCATATCTCAAAAGATGTTCTAAAGTGACTACACACACACACAGAGGCACATGCACTTATAAGCAAACTCACTGTTTAAATCATATCTATTTGTCCTACAGAAATTAAGTGCATCATGAAGGAGACACAGGCATTTAGATATTTTCACCATTAATAATCATTGATCTGTAATAACACAAAATTGTAAAATGCAGAAAGCTCTAAAGAATTTTAAGTGAATCTATACTTGAACCACCTGCTCATGGCCACTATAAATATTCTGGTATTTTTTTTTCCCCAGACTCATTACCATCCTTTTGTGTTTCTAGGTGTGTCTCTGTGTGTTGTGTGCTAAGCAAGGAAAAGTTAGAAAAATTTGAATTCATAATAATTGATTTCCTTAATTCAAAGATGGTGTATATACTTTAAGACTTGAACTCAGTTTATGGAGACCAAATACATGTCTTTACAACTTAAAATGTTGATTTATAACTACTTATGTCTCAATTTCAGTTATATTTTTGTAATGCTCTACTTTAAAAATAGTGGAATTTGGGCTTGTCTGGTGGCGCAGTGGTTGAGAGTCCGCCTGCTGATGCAGGGGACACGGGTTCGTGCCCCGGTCCGGGAAGATCCCACATGCCGCGGAGCGGCTAGGCCCATGAGCCATGGCCGCTGAGCCTGCGCGTCTGGAGCCTGTGCTCCACAACGGGAGAGGCCACAACTGTGAGAGGCCTGCGTACCGCAAAAAATAAATAAATAAAATAAATAAAAATAGTGGAATTTATTTCTATGACTTTACCTCTAAATAGAGCTGTCCAAATTCTGTGAGTTTTGAGGCAGAAAACTGTTTTTTAATTTTTAAGTCCTTCTCGTAATTTCAGTGTAATCATTTACTAGTTAGACACTGGGAGACCGATTCCCATTCCTTAATTCAATAAATATTTTTGTGTTGATAGTATGTGCGAATCATTCTCTTAGATGGCAAGGTAAAAAGCAGTGAAAAAACACCACCAAAGCAATAATACAGCCCTGCCTTAACAGAACTTACATTCTGATAGGTAGATATGATAAAAATTAGACAAATTAATTTACAATATGACGGCAGGAAGCGATAGAACTATGAACAAAAATAAAGCAAAACAAAGGAATAAGAACTAATAGGAAACATTGTTTGAGATGGAGTAGTTTCAGAAAGCTTCTATAGTGAGGTAAACATTTGAGCAAAAACCCAAATGAAGTGAGGGAATTAGAACTCCCGGAATCTGACAGCCGCATGAAATGAATGCTGTCAGCAACCACCTGAGCAAGAAAGCCGATCCTAAGTCAAGTATCCAGAAGAAAACCGAGCCAGGGGCGGTCCTTGATTGCCTCTTCATCAGATCCTAATCAAAGGACCAAAGTAAGGCATGCTCAGACTCCTGATTCATGGAGAGTATGAACTAAGAAATGTGTGTCCTTTTATCCCACTACATTTGTGGTAATGCGTTACACAGCAATTGAAAACTAACACACATGTTAATACCTGGAAGTGGGTTGTACTGTAACAAATACCTCAGAATGTGAGAGTGGATTAAAACTGGGCAATGGGCAGAGGCTGGAAGAATTTTGAGGATCGTTAAAGAGAAGCTCTTAATTTCTTTGAACAAACTGTTACTAAAAGTATAGACTTTAAGGACGCTGCTGCTGAGGGCTCAAAAAGGAAGTGAGGAGTGTTTCATTGGAAACTGGAGGAAGGAGTATCCTTGTTATACTGTGGCAGAAACCTTAGCAAAATTGCTTCCTTCAGTTACATGGAAAGCAAAACTTGTAAGGGATGAACTTGTTTATTTAGCTAAGGAGATTTCCAAGCAAAACGTTGAAGGTACCACCTGTTTTTTGTTTTGTTTTGTTTCTTTGCTGTATTTAGTAAAACATGAAGGAGAGAGATAAATTGAAGGAATACTTAAAAACAAAAAAAAAGGAAAAGAAAACATATCTTGATGGGTTTGAAATACTCAAACTTTCCAAATGGCAAAGAATGCTATAATTGAGAAATACCTTCTAAAAGCATGGCATAGGGAAAAGCTGGGGGTGCAAATATACAACCTTTTGCTATACTCTCAGAAAGATCAAAAGATCAGAGTATTCAGTTACACAAAGTGTCCTTAAAGAATTTATAACGTGCCTGGCAGATCCTCTCAATCTTCTCAATTAGCCTAGGAAGACTGAGAGCCTTGTCCTTCAGCAATCTGAACAGGAGGTAGAGAGGGATTATTTCAAAAATATCTGTGAATGTGACTTTTGTCTAATGGGCTGAACCCCACTGAAATCCACAGGAGATCCATAAAGTTCTTGAGAAAATCATATCAGCACAAATATTGCCAGCTTGGACTGAAAGAGACAGAAAAAGTATCAAAGGAAAAGTTGAAACCCCAAAAGTCTACTGGAAGTGTCTTAGCTTGTTCAAGCCACTATAATAAAATGCCATGACCTGGGTGGCTTATAAATGACAAACATTTATTTTTAATAGTTCTAGGGGCTGGGAAGTCTAAGATCAAAGTGCCAGCTTATTAGGTATCTAATAAGAGCGCACTTCCTGGTTCATGGATGGCCATATTTTTGCTGTGTCCTCACATGGCAGGATAGGTAACAAAGTTCTCTGGGATCTCTTTTATAAAGGCACAAATCCCATTCATGAGGCTCCACCCTCATGACCTAAGCAATACAAAAAGGTCCCATTTCCTAATACAATCACATTGGGGGTTAGGATTTCAACATATCAGTATTGGAGTACACAGATATCTAGTCCACAGTAGGCAGGAAGCAGCCAGATAAACTATGCACTACAAACACAAGCTACTTTTCGTGAAAAGTGAAGATGACACAGAGGATGGAACCAAGAAAACAGAGAATACAGTAAACAGCCACAAATAATTATTCCTTAGTCTTCAAATCTAATCAAGAAATTCCTAACATCTTCCAGATCAGTACTATTAAACAAGCCCTTATTTTTACCTCCGATTTCCCTCTCCTTAAACATAATGTTTATAGCTCAGGATATAGGATATTCTGCCTACCGTACCATCATATGGTACGGAGCCAGATAACTTGTCTTTTGTTTCATAGGTCCATAAATGAAAGGAATTTTGTCACAGGAGCAGTATTTAAGAGATTATATTCAGGAACCTCATCTACTCCAGCACCTGATCTGGATGATAAGATTTTGTACTTTGTTTTCTTTCTTTTTTTTAAATAAACATATTTATTGGAGTTTAATCACTTTACAATGTTGTGTTAGTTTCTGCTGTATAACAAAGTGAATCAGCTATATGTATACATATATCCCGATCCTCCCTCTTATGTCTCCCTCTCATCCTTCCTATCCCACACCTCTAGGTGGTCACAAAGCACCGAGGTGATCTCCCTCTTTGATGCAGCTGCTTCCCACTAGCTATCTACTTTACATTTGGTAGTGTATATATGTCAATGTCACACTCTCACTTCGTCCCAGCTTACCCTTCCCCCTCTCCATGTCCTCAAGTGCATTCTCTATGTCTGTGTCTTTATTCCTATCCTGCCCCTAGGTTTGTCAGAACCATTTTTTTTCTTTTAGATTCCATATATATGTGTTAGCATATGGTATTTGTTTTTCTGACTTACTTCACTCTGTATGACAGACTCTAGGTCCATCCATGCACTACAAGTAACTCAATTTTGTTTCCCTTTATGGTTGAGTAATATTCCATTGTGTATATATATATATGCCACATCTTCTTTATCCATTCATCTGTCAATGGACACTTAGGTTGCTTCCATGGCCTGGCTATTGTAAATAGAGCTGCAATGAAGATTGTGGTACATGACTCTTTTTGAATTATGGTTTTCTCAGGGTATATGCCCAATAGTGGGATTGCTGGGTCATATGGTAGTTCTATTTTTAGTTTTTAAGGAACCTCCATACTGTTCTCCATAGTGACTGTATCAATTTACTAACAGTGCAAGAGGGTTCGCCTTTCTCAACACCCTCTCCAGCATTTATTGTTTGTAGACTTTTTGATGGTGGCTATTTTGACTGGTGTGAGGTGATAACTCATTGTAGTTTTGATTTGCATTTCTCTAATGATTAGTGATGTTGAATATCCTTTCATGTATTTGTTGGCAATCTGGATATCGTCTTTGGAGAAATGTCTATTTAGGTCTTCTGCCCATTTTTGGATTGAGTTGTTTCTTTTTTTGATATTGAACTGCATGAGATGCTTGTAAATTTTGGAGGTTAATCCTTTGTCAGTTGTTTCATTTGCAAATATTTTCTCCCATTCTGAGGGTTGTCTTTTCATCTTGCTTATGGTTTCCTTTGTTGTGCACAAGCTTTTAAGTTTCATTAGGTCTCATTTGTTTATTTTTGTTTTTATTTCCATTTCTCTAGGAGGTGGGTCGAAAAGAATCTTGCTGTGATTTATGTCATAGAGTGTTCTGCCTATATTTTTGTCGAAGAGTTTTATAGTGTCTGGCCTTACATTAATCCATTTTGAGTTTATTTTTGTGTATGGTGTTAGGAAGTGCTCTAATTTCATTCTTTTACATGCTACTGTCCAGTTTTCCCAGCACCACTTATTGAAGAGACTGTCTTTTCTCCATTGTATATTCTTGCCTCCTTTATCAAAGATTAGGTGACCATATGTGTGTGTGTTTATCTCTGGGCTTTCTATCCTGTTGCATAGATCGATATCTCTGTTTTTGTGCCAATACCATAATGTCTTTATTACTGTAGCTTTGTAGTATAGTCTGAAGTCAGGGAGCCTGATTCCTCCAGCTCCATTTTTCTTTCTCAGAATAGCTTTGCTATTCAGGTTGTTTTGTGTTTCCATATAAATTGTGGAATTTTTTGTTCTAGTTCTGTAAAAGAGGCCATTGGTAGCTTGATAGAGATTGCACTGAATCTGTATATTGCCTTGAGTAGTATAGTCATTTTCACAATGTTGATTCTTCCAATCCAAGAGCATGGTATATCTCTCCATCTGTTTGCATCATATTTAATTTCTTTCATCAGTGTCCTATAGTTTTCTGCATACAGGTCTTTTGTCTCCTTAGGTAGGTTTACTCCTATGTATTTTACTCTTTTTGTTGCAGTGGTAAATGGGAGTGTTTCTTTAATTTCTCTTTCAGATTTTTCATCATTAGTGTATAGGAATGCAAGAGATTTCTGTGCATTAATTTTGTACCTTGCTATTTTACAAAATTCATTGGTTAGCTCTAGTAGTCTTCTGGTGGCATCTTTAGGATTCTCTATGTATAGTATCATGCCATCTGCAAACACTGACACTTTTTTTTTTTTTTTTTTTTTGCAGTATGCAGGCCTCTCACTGTTGTGGCCTCTCCCATTGTGGAGCACAGGCTCCGGATGCACAGGCTCAGTGGCCATGGCTCATGGGCCCAGCCACTCCGTGTCATGTGGGATCCTCCCAGACTGGGGCACGAACCCATGTCCCCTGCATCAGCAGGCGGACTCTCAACAACTGCCCCACCAGGGAAGCCCAACAGTGACATTTTAAATTCCTTTCTGATTTGATTCCTTTTATTTCTTTTTCTTCTCTGATTGCTGTGGCTAAAACTTTCAAAACTATGTTGACTAATAGTGGTGAGAGTGGGAAACCTTGTCTTGTTCCTGATCTTAGAGGAAATGGTTTCAGTTTTTCACCATTGAGAACGATGTTGGCTGTGGGTTTGTCATATATGGCCTTTACTGTGTTGAGGTAGGTTCCCTCAATGCCTACTTTCCAGAGAGGTTTTATTATAAATTGGTGTTGAATTTTGTCAAAAGCTTTTTCTGCACCTATTGAGATGATCATGTGGTTTCTATCCTTCAATTTGTTAAAACTGTGTATCACATTGATTGATTTGCATACATTGAAGAATCCTTGCATTCCTGGGATAAACCTCACTTGATCATGGTGTATGATGCTTTTAATGTGCTGTTGGATTCTGTTTGCTAGTATATATATATACATATATATATATATATATATATATATATATTTTTTTTTTTTTTGCTAGTATTCTGTTGAGGATTTTTCATCTATGTTTGTCAGTAATATTGGCCTGTTGTTTTCTTTCTTTGTGACATCTCTGTCTGGTTTTGGTACCAGGGTGATGCTGGCTTCGTAGAATGAGTTTGGGTGTGTTCCTCCCTCTGCTATACTTTGAAAGAATTTGAGGATAGGTTTTAGCCCTTCTCTAAATGCTTAATAAAATTCACCGGTGAAGCCATCTGGTCCTGGGCTTTTGTTTGTTGCAAGACTTTTAATCACAGTTTCAATTTCAGTGCTTGTGATTGGTCTGTTTATATTTTCTATTTCTTCCTGCTGCAGTCTTGGAAGGTTGTGCTTCTCTAAGAATTTGTCCATTTCTTCCAGGTTATCCATTTTATTGGCATATAATTGCCTGTAGTAATCTCTCATGATCCTTTGTATTTCTGCAGTGTCAGTTGTTACTTCTCCTTTTTCATTTCTAGTTCTGTTGATTTGAGTCTCCTTTGTTTTCTTGATGAGTCTGGATAAGAGTTTATCAATTTTGTTTATCTTCTCAAAGAACCAGCTTTTAGTTTTACTGACCTTTGCTATTGTTTCCTTCATTTCTTTTTCATTTATTTCTGATCTGATCTTTATGAGTTCTTTCCTTCTGCTAATTTTGGGTTGTTTTTCTTCTTCTTCTTCTAATTGCTCTAGGTGTAAGTTTAGGTTGTTTATTTGAGATTTTTCTTGTTTCTTGAGGTAGGATTGTATTGCTATAAACTTCCCTCTTAGAACTGCTTTTGCTGTATTGCATAGGTTGTGGGTCATCATGTTTTCATTGTCATTTGTTTCTAAGTATTTTTTCATTTCCTCTTTGATTTCTTCAGTGGTCTCTTGCTTATTTAGTAGCGTGTTGTTTAGTCTCCATGTGTTTGGTATTTTTTTTACATTTTTTTCCCCTGTAATTGATATCTTGTCTCATAGCATTGTGGTCGGTAAAGATAATTGATACGATTTCAATTGTCTTAAATTTACCAAGGCTTGAGTTGTGACTCAAGATATGATCTATCCTGGAGAATGTTCCATGAGCACTTGAGAAGAAAATTTATTCTGTTGTTTTTGGATGGAATGTCCGATAAATATCAATTAAGTCCATCTTGTCTAATGTGTCATTTAAAGCTTGTGTTTCCTTATTTATTTTCATTTTGGATGATCAGTCCATTGGTGAAAGTGGGTTTTTAACATCCCCTACTATTATTGTGTTACTGTCACCTTCCCCTTTTATGGCTGTTAGCCTTTGTCTTATGTATTTAGGTGCTCCTATATTGGGTGCATAAATATCTACAATTATTATATCTTCTTGCTGGATTGATCCCTTTATCATTATGTAGTGTCCTTATTTGTCTCTTGTAATAGTATTTATTTTAAATTCTATTTTGTCTGATATGAGAATTGCTACTCCAGCTTTCTTTTGATTTCCATTTGCATGGAATATCTTTTTCCATTCCCTCACTTTTCATCCGCTCACTGAAGTGGGTCTCTTGTAGACAGCATATGCATGGGTCTTGTTTTTGTTTCCATTCAGCCAATCTATATCTTTTGGTTGGAGCATTTAATCCATTTACATTTAAGGTTATTGTCAATATGTATCTTCCTATTACCATTTTCTTAATTGTTTTGGGTTTTTTTTTTTTTTTTGTAGGTCTTTTCCTTCTCTTGTGTTTCCTGCCTAGAGAAGTTCCTTTAGCATTTGTTGTAAAGCTGGTTTGGTGGTGCTGAATTCTCTTAACTTTTGCTTGTCTGTTACAGTTTTAATTTCTCCTTTGAATCTGAATGAGATCCTTGCTGGGTAGAGTAATCTTGGTTGTAGGTTTTTTCCTTTTATCACTCTAAATATTTCCTGCTACTCCCTTCTGGCTTGCAGAGTTTATGCCTAAAGATTAGCTATTAACCTTATGGGGATTCTCTTGTATATTATTTGTTGCTTTTCCCTGCTGCTTTTAATATTTTTTCTTTGTATTTAATTTTTGATAGTTTGATTAATATGTGTCTTGGCGTGTTTTGCTTTGGATTTATCCTGTATGGACTCTCTGCGTTTCTTGGACTTGATTGACTATTTCCTTTCCCATTTTAGGGAAGTTTTTGACTATAAACTCTTGAAATATTTTCTGAGACCATTTCTTTTTCTCTTCTTCTGGGACACCTATAATTTGATACTGGTCCTTTTAATGTTGCCCAGTATTTTATCTTCCAGGTTACTTATCCATTCTTCTGCCTCAGTTATTCTGCTATTGATTCCTTCTAGGGTATTTTTAATTTCATTTATTGTGTTGCTTATCGTTTGTTTGCTCTTTAGTTCTTCTAGGTCTTTGTTAAATGTTTCTTGTACATTATCCGTTCTATTTCGAATATTTTGGATCATCTTTACTATCATTACTCTGAATTCTTTTTCAGGGAGACTGTGTATTTCCTGTTCATTTGTTTGGTCTGGTGGGTTTTTACCTTGCTCCTTTATCTGCTGCATATTTCTCTGTCTCCTGATTTTGTTTAACTTACTCTGTTTGGGGCCTCCTTTCGCAGGCTGGTTCATAGTTCCTGTTGTTTTTGGTGTCTTTCCCCAGTGGGTGAGGTTAGTTCAATGGGTCATGCAGGCTTCCTAGTGGAGGGAACTGGTGTCTGTGTTCTGATGGGTGGGGCTGGATCTTGTCTTTCTGGTGGTCAGGGCTGCCTCCGGCAGTGTGTTTTGGGGGTGTCTGTGAACTTAGTATGATTTTAGGCAGCGTCTGTGCTAATGGGTGGGGTTATGTTCCTTTCTTCCTAGTTGTTTGGCATGGAGCATCCAGCACTGGAGCCTCTGGCCATTGGATGGGGCTGGGTCTTAGCACTGAGATGGAGATCTCTGGGAGAGCTCTTGTCGATTGATATTACGTGGAGCCGGGAGGTCTCTGTTGGTCCAATGTCCTGAACTTGGCTCTCCCACCTTGGACACTCAGGCATGACACCAGGCCAGAATACCAAGACCCTGTCAGCCACACAGCCAGGGACATGGGGATTTTCTTGCCTTTGGGGAAGTATGAGGTCATCTGCCAGCATTCAGTATGTGTTCTATAGGAGGTGTTTCACATGTAGATGTATTTTTGATGTATTTTGGGGGAGGTAGGTGATCTCTATGTCTCACTCCTCTGCCATCTTGAAGGTCTCCCGTTTTTTCTCTTTTCCTTTGTGCTTGGTCTAGTTTCACTTGTTCACAGGGTGCTTCATGCAGAGGCCTAGCACCAGCACTTCAGATCAGAGTGCCTAGGGAGAAATGGCTGTGCTGACACCTCAGCTCAGCCTGCCGGGCCATGTGCAGAAGTGCTGCCTGTGACACTGCAACTCAAGATCAAATTTTGTACTTTGATATGATGCATAATGGGATGAGATTTGGGGGAAACTTGGGAGAGGGTGAATCTCTTTCGCATTTGGGAGGGATATGATTAAATATACTTCAATGAAACATAGCTCTGAGTCTTGGACCTTGTACATTCAGCTTTTTCCTCCTGCCTCCTGAAGCAGATAGAAGACCACTGGGCTAGATTATTTCCAACTCCTCTCATCTCTAAAGTTTAGTTTATTTTTCAGAGAGACAGGGGTATTCAAATTTAAAAAAAAAACTTTATCAAAGAACATGGCTCATGTTCTGATCAGCATTACTGGGTTTGTTTCCTAACTATAAAATCAACATTGTTAAAGTATTTAACTCACAACCCTCCAGTGTTGTTAGTGTGCTTTAAACATTTAAAGCCAAAATTCATGTAGAGTGCTTACCTCAAAGAAGGGCTAGTATAGAGTAAATAAGTGCTATATTTTAGACAGTATAATCATCATTAAGTGATAATTTCTATGCATTGCTTATTCTGGAAGTGGAAGAAAAGCATCTTAGTGTGAAAAATAAACATAAGATATGATGAATATAGGGATTTCCCTGGTGGCGCAGTGGTTAAGAATCCACCTGCCAATGCAGAGGACACAGGTCTGAGCCTTGGTCCAGGAAGATCCCACATGCCATGGAGCAACTAAGCCTGTGTGCCACAACTACTGAGCCTGCACTCTAGAGCCTGCAAGCCACAACTACTGAGCCCATGTGCCTAGAGCCCATGCTCCACAACAAGAATCTACTGCAGTAAGAAGCCCACTCACCACAACAAAGAGTAGTCCCCACTCCCTGCCTCTAGAGAAAGCCTGCACACAGCCATCAGGACCCAATGCAGCCAAAAATAAATAATAAATAAATAAATTTATTAAAAATAAAGATATGATGAACATCGTCATGCTAATTCAGATATCAGCAACTATAATTTCTGTAATGAATCATATCAATAAAAGTCTCTTTCCAGGCTTCCTTGGTGGCACAGTGGTTGAGAATCTGCCTGCTAATGCAGGGGACGCGGGTTCGAGCCCTGGTCTGGGAGGATCCCACATGCCACAGAGCAACTAGGCCCGTGAGCCACAACTACTGAGCCTGCGCGTCTGGAGCCTGTGTTCCACAACAAGAGAGGCCGCGATAGTGAGAGGCCCATGCACTGTGATGAAGAGTGGCCCCCGCTTGCCACAACTAGAGAAAGCCCTAGCACAGAAACGAAGACCCAACACAGCAAAAAAAAAAAAAAAAAAAAAAAAAAATCTCTTTCCTTAAGTGACTCACCTTACCCCCGAAGAATCTGAGGCTTTATTAAGTAAAATGAAGATAGTGGTCAAGAAGTAAACTTATTTGTGGATGTGTTCACACTCTTATATTCCTTTGTTTATGAGAGTATTTTTCCAACCTGCATGGCACTATACCAAATCCTCCTCCTCCCTTGAGACCTTTCCTGGTCATTGCAGAAACAACTGTTCCCAATTATCTCTGAACTTACTGCACTTTTCTCCTCTCTCAAGGCATTTATCACTTGCTATAATGTAACAGAGTCATCAGTGCAGATTTCTTCTCCCCTAATGCCCATGAACTCACTGACAAAAGGTTTTATTTTGATTCACCTTAGACACATAGATATTTATCAACTCGTCCTACTGTAACCAAAGGTGGGGTCTGGCTGCTCACCACTCAAAAGCCAATAAAGAGGCAAAGTTGATGGAAAGGAAAGTTTGCTTTACTCTGGATGCTGGCAACTGAGGGAGGAGGGAGGGTGGATGACTGTACAAAGGCCGACTGTTCCCCCCCACCCCCACCACAACTAGTGGGCAAGAGCTTTTATAGGCTGAGGGAGGGGGCTACATGCAGAAACAGCACACTGTCAGCTCTGACAGTCATCTTGAAATTGGTCATCTGTGGTCTTCCCAGCATCATCTTGATTGTTTTAAGTACAGTTAATCTTCTGTTCCAGGGTTGGTTTGTTCCCACTTCCTTGAGGCCAATTCTTGGAATTGTGGCAGCTTATGTCATGGCTACAGTCTGGTCATCATGCAGTTAAATTCTTCCACCCCGTGGGGGTTGTAGTATCTATAAGACAGCTCACAGGATATGGCTCAGAATATTATCTATAATCCTGAGAAGGAAGTAAAGGTCCTTGACTATATTTGTTGACTATTATTATTTGGTCTCCTTTGGCGGTTTTCCTTTGTTTCTGCATTTTCTCACTTCTCTGATTAAACTTATTCTTTGGCTAAAGTCTTTTCACAGACAAAAGGCAAGCTGAGGACGTGGTGTGGGGGGGCAAGGATCATAGGGTTCTGCTCCATTTCACTACTTACTGTCATGACTCAACTTTAGGGTTTTTCTCTGTGTTGTTTTAATGCAAATAATAATTTTTTAATAGACAGAAGATGTAACTTCTTTACTCTTTATACTCCCCAAATCACACGATATTGTAGCTATGAAAGGTATGATTTAACCTTTGCAATTACCTTGCATCCTTGGTGAAACTGTATTATAATGTGTTATCTTTTAGAATAAGAAAACTGAACCAAACAATCTGTTTTCTTGCCCCTTGAACGCTTTAGACCCTTGGTAAGTGAGGCCTTTCTGAATTTCACATAGAAGATACGTCTCCTGATATAGAAAGTAATTCCTTTGCATTATTCACAAGATAATTATAAAGATTTATGGAAAATACAAGTGACTTCCCTTTAATTCTTACCAGGATTTCCAGATGACTCTGTTGTAGAGGACTTTTTTTTTTCCAAAAAAAAAGAAAGAAAGAAAAAAAAAGTCTGCTTGAAATAACAAAGTAAAGTTACAGGATTGGACATGAAAGAGAAACCCAACACCCTCTGAATTTAACTTGAAAGTGAAAATAAGGGTTTGAAATAAAAAGATGGGGGTACAGAGAGGGAAAAGGGCAGTTGTCATGCATATAATCAAGCTACATCAAACTTAAATCCCAATTGGGAAGAATATTTGAAAAATCAATAAATCTCTCTAAGGGTAGATGACAAAAGAATTCTTAGGGAGGTGTATAACACACCAGACCCCACACTGCTTTTCACTAGCTCTTTATATATATATATATATATATATATATATATATATATATATATAATAGTCTTTGATTTGGTTAGATGAATGGGGCTTAGGAATTTTTTAGCTGGTGAAGAATTTTGCAGTGTTACAGTGAAGAGGAATATGAGTAAGAGGAATTTAGAGGAACTCATTATTTATCAGTGTATTAGTATTAGTCTTCTATCTTTACTTTCCCTTTCTGTCATCAGCCAGAAAACATTCTCTGCTTTTAAAGGACTTATGCAACTATCTTAGTCCTGCCTAGATAGTTTCCCTATCTTCAGGTCAATTCAATATAACATTATCACAGTAGTGAAATCTCATCATATTTACCAGTTCCAGTTACATCCCAAGGGTAGGAGATTATTCAAGGCCAAGGTCACTGAGGATCATTTTTAGAATTCTGTTCAACAAAATAGGGAAGAGTTCAACTTTAGCCCAGATTTATAAGCTTTCATTCAATGCAAAAAGGCCACCAGGTATTTTTAGTATATATTGACTGTTACATTTAATAGAGAACATAATAAGAATAATAAGACTTTACACAACATTTTTTCCACAGGCACTTTCACATTTGCCCCTCAGAATACCTAGACAACTCTTATTATACCTACTTTCCAGAGGTAGAAATGGAGCACAGAGATTTTAAGTAAACTATTCTCAAGTTCCACTAGTGGAAAATTCTGTCTTCAAAGAAAAGTCTGCTTCCAAACACATTATGTTTTACTTTACACAGAATTATTTATTATAATTTGCTGTTACCAGAATCGTCAAACATGATTGCTTTCACTACTGACAGAATAGAATGAGTGTCTTCTATGGTGTGGTTTGTACTGTAACAACATGAGTTACAAATAATGTGAATATTAAAGTAAGGATAGAGTCCAAGATGAGGTGAGTCATGTTTCCCTGCATCTCTGAGGCAATGATAGTGTTGAATATTAGAGATGAGAATCCAGGAAGAGGACTCCTAATTCAGGGCTCTGCATCATCAGGTGACTTGCCTCTCTTTAGGAGTCTCTCCAACTGCTTGAGTTGTGGAAATCAGGCTTTACCCCCGTGCTAAATGTCTGGAAGCCTATTCTGACCTACTTAGGTTTCTAAATAGCCTTACCTGGTGCTATATAGCAGGAGTTACATTGAGGAGTGGAAAACACCACTCCTTACACTCTCTTAACCTGTCGACTGCCAGATGTTTCATTTTCCAAGAATTGTGCCAGTGTCTTTTCTTCTGTTTAAGTTAGTTGACTTTTAAAATGTAGCTTCATTACCAGAGAGCTTAGTAAATGAGGTATCATTATACGCAAATCCATAGGGACACTGAAATTATTTAAGACAATATAACCCCTTCTTCAGGATGTCTTTTTTTTTTTTTTTTTTTTGCGGTACGCGGGCCTCTCACTCTTGTGGCCTCTCCCGTTGCAGAGCACAGGCTCCAGACGCACAGGCCCAGCGGCCATGGCTCACGGGCCTAGCCGCTCTGCGGCATGTGGGATCTTCCTGGACCGGGGCACGAACCCGTGTCCCCTGCACTGGCAGGCGGACTCTCAACCACTGCGCCACCAGGGAAACCCCAGGATGTCATTTTTAACAGACATTTTACCTCTGGCATTTTTCTGCCAAGTTAAAGAAATATACAACATTAGTAACTAGTTGGTCTTAATACATTGCTTGCAAAACTTGTACAGGGAATCTCAATGATGGTCTCTGGGAGAATTCTGCTTGAATAGGATTTAGACTTAGTTCACGCAATGTTGACTTTTGAGTGTTGGTCTTCTGAGAAAGACAGAATACTTTATAAACTATGTACTTTAGCATTGATGGCCTGGGAATTTCTCACAGAGGATATATTCCATATTCTGAGTGTGATTACATAGCACCCTTTTCTAAGGGTTCAAGTGTCAAGGCAAAGAGCTCTACAGGAATTACTCATTAAAGTATCTTCAAATGAAAAACTAACCACATCTAATAACAGTATAGGCCAATTAAAAAAATAAATAAAAGATATATGTGTACTTATATGATAGAGAAAGAAAGGTAAGTATATAATAGATGACAGATAACAGATTTGTTAACTTTTTGGTATTTCAGCTTACTGAAATTCTTAAATTTGGCATGATAAAATGATTTAAAGATATTTTCCTTCAATTTTGACATATGGATAAGAAAAGTAAAAGTAGATACTTAGAGCAATGAACTGATTTAGTAGAGTATTTCTTCCAACTGTGACTCAGAGTACACATGCTTTGCTTATGTAAGTACCATATTTGAACCCAAGTTTCTAGACTTACCTTCTCAAATAAAACTGAATATGCTGATAAAATAAGTTGCCACCTGTCTATAATACATTGAATTTAAAAACAATAAGGATTATAATTTGTATATTAGAATAAATAGGTACACAGAATTTTTATTACTCAAGGAATACTTAGAGGATTTCTGACCTTTATGTTTTCCAAAGAAGCATGAGATGGGTATGTATTTATTGAAAAATAATGGGTTAAAAGTTGTCATAAGAGTGCTTGCTTTTTTCACTTCCATTTATATATATATATATATATATATATATATATATATATATATATATATATATATAACATTTTAGGTATATCATTCTGCATTATTACTGACTTATTCTATTATTAGCAGCAAGATGTATGCCCAGGTTTATTAGAAAATGGTAGTAATATCTCAGCAGATATTACTCTAAAGTTTGCAATTGTGATCATTCCAGTTTACTTCCTAAACCAGCTAAAGTGCTGGTATATTAAGCCAAGTTTCCTTAAAGTATGAAAAAAAAATTAAATTTATGGTAATAATATTGGATTTTACTTAAAATGAAGATATTTATTTTTATTGACTTTAGTATACATGAAAATATCAATTCTGGAACTCTATTAAAGAGATTATTATTTACTTTTGTAGATGTACATATGCAATATTTTTCAGAGCTTATTACAGTCAAATATATTAAGTTTTCTCCAGCTTTGATACTGAATCCTAATTACTTTACTAGATACCTGTCAAATAATATACCACACTCAATTTTTTGTTTGTTTTTAATTTTGGTAATGTGAATGAGACCAATGGCAGGAGTTTGATACTCATTTGGCCTTTTAGAAATACAAGAGAAATGTCCTCCCTGGAAAATTTTTGCTTAGAAAACTGAGGTTGAATGACTTCTATTATTTTAAAAACATATTAAATAGTATATAATTTTCTGTCTTTTAAAACAGGTTATCCATACCTTCTAACAACAACAAAAAATTCTTTCATCTTAAACCATGAAAGATCTGTGTTAAAGAAGTTATAAATTCTTTAATAATGAAAAGCCAGTAGATCAGTAGATAGTGTTTCTGGTTACAGATTTACTCCTAGGTAGACATGTGATTTTACACAAGTTATTTAAACTTTCTAGAAATCAATTCCTCACTTGGAAAATTAGATAAACTAAATAGGATCTCAAAGGGATCTCAAATAGGATATCTCTAGGATAAGCAAGGCTGTGCTTGTACAATGGGGAAAAAATCAAAATCTCATTGTCACTTTTCCTTTTTATGCTCACACTAATTCTTCTGAAGATCCAGGAAACTCTCTATGGCCACTGTCCTTCATGCAGCTACTTGGTGACTAGGAATAAGGTTGCTGTTGCTACATAATCTGGAACATGCAGCTTTCTTGGATGATGCAAGAAAATGCAGGAGGGCTGTTCATAAGCAAGTATATATTTTGGAATTGACAAAGTCTCTCTACTTGACCAAACTCTAGATAGACTCCCCTGAGCCCCTTTTCAACTAGGCTCTGTCCTTAGGTCTTGTCTTCAAGAGCCCAGTTGTAGCAAGAATCTTGCTATGTCAGTTTAGCAAGAATCTCCCACCCTCAATATCTGATTATCCTTGCTATCTGATCATATTCCTCATCCCCCACTACTATAGACTGAATATTTGTGTCCCCTGAAAATTCCTGTGTTGAAACCTAATCCCAAATGGGATAGTATTAGGAGGTGGAACCTTTGGGAGGTGACTAGGTCATGAGGGTGAAGCCCTCAGGAATGGGGTCATTGCCATTACAAAGGAGATTTCAGAGAGATCTCTGCTCCTCTCAGTGAGAGGGGGTCTTCTATGAACCGGAAAGCAGAACCTACCAGATGCTAAATCTGCTGGCTCCATGATTTAGGAGTAACAAGCCTTCTGAACTGTGAGAAATAAATTTCTGTTGTTTATAAGCTACTCAGTCTATGCTATTTTGTTATACTAGACCAAACAGACTAATTCCCCTAGGAAATATCTGGTCTGCTTTCAGCAAAACTTCTTTTAGGTCAATCTGGCAAGAATTTCTCTATTTTCTTAGGAATTTTCTACCCACTAAACCACTATCACCACCACAGACCCTGCTCCGTAACTGTAAATCCCCTTTTTCTTGTTGAACTTGAAATTGAGCCTAGTTATATACTGAGGTCTTTTTTCCTCTGTTGTAATAGTGCTCAAATAAAATCTGTTTTTACCACTTCAACAATTGTCCAGCTCTGGTTTTCTTTAAAAGATGAAAGTGATATGTGACTCTTTCCCACACATTCCTTTGGTCACAGCTAGTCACACAGTCATGCTTATTCAAAGAGATGTGGAAGGAAGATGAGAAGCACTGGAAATCTTTGTGAGAACAGATTATGTCTATTGTACTTCTTTGTGCTGTAACTTCCTAAAATTCCATTAAGCCTTGAAATTTCCCAGGGAAAAGGTATTGGATAATGACAATTTTACCAATAATAAAAGCATTTTAAACATATATAAATACCTTTTCTCAACGTATATTCACAAAAACATCCATGGTATAGTTATGTCTGACAGACATCATTCTTATATTACAAATGAACAAATTGAGGCACACAGTATGAAATACAGTGATTAAATAACATCTAAAATACACTCCTCTGCTTGGATGCAGAACAAAGTCTAGAATCTAATCTCCTGTATTCTAATCCGAAATTCTTTTCCACTGGACTATGTCAAATGTAAATGTAACTAACTAGAAAATACTACCAGAAATCACTATCAAGAAAAACCAGCTTGAAAGAACATTCTAGTATTTGACTGAAAACAAGTAGTTTCATTTATTTTTATTAAGAATATGAATTTCTCAAAGCAAGAATTATGTTTTTTATTCTCTATTTGCTTCCTTCATGAGGTTCAAGACAGGGCAAGAAAATGTTAGCTTCCTCCACTTTACCTCACTCACATGCCCCTGTCAAAATGTTTTTCCTGGATACTACTCAAATGTCACAAATGAACCTGGGTGCCAATTTGTGACAATGTGCTAAGCACCCCTAGTTAACAGTACCTTATAAAATATTAGAACATTAAGGCCCTTAGAGAATATCTTGACTAAAATTCTCATTTGTCGATAAGATACTTGAGTCTCAAGAAGATCAATCTGTTTTTCCATTGCTACTAAGCTATATTATTTGCTGTATTAAGTATAATTGAAGAAGGTATATGTGACCTATTTGGGGCATTTATTTTAGAATACTTCCAATAATAAAATTCACACAGTTTGATTTTAAAAAGTAACCTCTTTGCCATGAATCTTCCCCACCCCTATGTATGTTCTGTATTTCCCCCAGTTATCAGAGAAGAATAAATACTATCACATAGCTCCCCCGCTGGAAGGCCTAGGTAAGCTTCCCTTGTTTATGAGAGAAAGCACACATTCTGCAGTATTTAATTTTGCAGTCTGGTTTCCACATTCCACATTTCAACATTCTCCATATTCATTGACAGTCCTGCTGCCCATACCACAATCAGAGTGATGTCATTCTTCTCTGCACATATGATGGTACTTCATAACTCCACAACTTTGCTACTGTTTACCTTTATCCAATTTCCCTTTCTTCCAGTCATTCTGAGTCCTATCATTTTCCACCCTTCATTTCAAATGATGTCCCTTCAGGAAAGACTCTCTCATCTCCCTAGGAGTGGTCTTTGTGCTCCTACAAAATATTGTTCATATCACTATCAAAGTATTTACCAAACTCACATGAAATTTTCTCTGTTTCACCCAATAGATCTTCTGAAAGCAGGCACCACATTTCATGCATTTTCTTTTTACAGGGACACCAGAGTATCTGACCTAATAGCTGCCCGATGAATTTTGTAGAAGAGTGAAAATATTAATGAATAAAAATGACTTACACTGACACAACACTTTACAAATCACAAGTACTTTTCCTATTGTGTTATAGCAACCCTTCACCACATAGTATCCATCTATTTATAATTCTTATACACAGGGTTCACCAGATGTGGGAGAGGGATTCTTCTGAAAGTCCCATAACTGAAGAAAACCACCAGTAATTGGACAATGGGTAATATTTAACAAACTCTCTTGACACATCTGTGCCCCCTAGTAACTCATCCAGTTGTGTATCTCCCTACTTACAAATGGCATGACCACAGCTACACAGCAGTAATTTAAACAAGCAGCTAGTCACATTTTCTCAAACTGTAGAAACTGAGGATTTCAAAGCTGCACACCAATTTCACTTTATAAGGTGTTTCACTAATTATGTTCACTGACCTTACTTCCACTGTGTTAGTTTATATTGCTCTCTGCTTGAGGAGTTTAATGAGTGTGTGAATTCCACTGGGTATTCTGATTACAATATCCCTGCATATGTGCACCATTTTATGAGAAAACAGATTACCTTGAGTCTAAAAAAAAAAGGTGTTTTTTGGGTCTTCCATCTGAATTTTATACTTTTCTTCAATTATGGGTTTCTCAACCCAAATTATAATATTTGTCACAAATAAGCTGATATGTCAAGAATACATTTATGTGTTCTATTTCAGCTCAGCAAGAAGTGGAAAGAATATGAGATTTTGAGTGAAATGACTAGTTCCACCTCCACTACTTACATTTTGCTTGACATTGGGAAAGTCTCTTAACCACACTTAGCCTCAAGTTTTTCTTCTGCTAAATGTGGATACTAATTAGATACAGATTCTGTCAGAATCAAGAGAGAGGATAGATGTAAATGTGCCTTTTTAAATTCAAGGATGTATATGAATTTCACAGTACAACATTATATATGCATATTGTCATAAGTTTTTGCTAAATCCTATTCAGGTATTGACCTGCTGCCTCTTAATGCAGTCAAGGAATATAATTAAGCAGATCTGACATCTAGCCCTGGCTCTTTAGTCAGGAGCATTAATGAGTGACATTGGGCAGCTCACAGTAACCTTAACCAAATCTGGCTCCTACCTTTAGTATAAACAGATTCTGAGAACCACCCTTTCTTTGGAGTTACTGGATATGAGTACATCACCACCTGTCAAGATAATTCTTTCTCTTTTTGTCTTTTTTTTTTCCTTCTGTGACTCAAATGCCAATGCAATTTTTGCCTGTATCTGGAACCTACTCTTTGTCATTCATTCTGAAGACTCTGTCAATAACCCTATTATATGGCAGTCAATGAGAAAAAATTTCAAATAAAGTGCTGACCCAATTATAAACTGGAAGTCAAGAAATCTGCAATCTAATATAAGGATTAGCAATTATGTGCTGGACACTCCCAAATTTATATCATTTATCAGAAACCCTCTGTTGGCATTCAAGAGCCAAAATATTCAATTGCCTATGCAACATTATAATTGTAAAATACATATACAGACTTCAGGGTTTTGGTCCAACATGTAAGAAGCTTAGAAATCACCATTCTATCCTAACAAAAAGTAAAGAGCTGAACAAACTGAAAAAATCAACAATTCTTTTTAGATCTGTCAGAGAAGTAAGGTCACAAGGTAAACCACTGCACAAAAAAATTAGAGAGACAGACAAGAAGTTACAGAGAATCACAAATTTCAAGAGCAGAAACGCATGAGCAGAAACCTCCCCAGAAACCAGTGCTGAGGTAGAAAAACTTGAACTATAATTAGCAAAATACAGAGTTGTGTGGACAACTCTAAGTATTAAAAACTCCAGAGGAACATTGTCAAGGGGACAACTATGCTTTTGTGAGTTTTACTCCAGGAGATTTATCAGGTTCTCATGGTGAATAATGAAGAAAAATTCCCTCATGCTTATGACAGGGGTAGGGGAAAAGTAACCATTTTTTAAATACTCCAGAATATTCTGCTCTAAAAAAGGCCTGTCTTCAGGAGATACAATTTTATCAGTATTAAACTTGCTGGGGTTTTAATCAGAGCCTAACCTACCTGGTGGAAGAAAAATACCCAACTCCATAAAGGAATTTTGTGGAAAACCATACACACAATTGTTTTTTTTTTTTTTTTTTTTTTAGTTTGTCTTTCAGTACCTGGTTTATGTTACTTATCATAATGTTCTCCAGCTTTATTTACATTGTCACAAATGGCAAGATTTTCTTTTTATTTATGGATGAACTACATATGTTCTTTATTCATTCATCTATTGAGAGACACTTAGGTTGTATCCAAATCTTAGCTATTGTGAATAGTGTTGAATGTGAGGAAGCTACCTCTTCAAGATATGGATTTCATTTCCTCTGGATATATAACCAGAAAAGGGATTGCTAGATTGTATGATAGTTCTGTTTTCAATTTTTTGAGGAACCTCCATAATATTTTCCATAGTGGCTGTACCAGTTTACATTCCCACTAACAGGTTTCTCTTTTCTCCACATCCTTCCCATCACTTATCTCTTGCCTTTTTTTTTTTTTTTTTTTTTTGCCTTGCCCTTTGGCTTGCAGGATTTTAGTTCCCCCACCAGGGATCGAACCTGGCTCCCCTGCAATGGAAGCACAGACTCCTAACCACAGGACCACCAGGGAATTCACTTGTCATTTTTTTTTAATTGATTTAATTTATTTATTTTTGGCTGCGTTGGGTCTTCGTTGCTGCACGCAGGCTTTCTCTAGTTGCGGTGACCAGGGATTACTCTTTGTTGTGGTGCGGGGGCTTCTCATTGTGGTGGCTTCTCTTTGTTGCAGAGCACGGGCTCTAGGCACCTGGGCTTCAGTAGTTGTGGCTCGTGGGCTCTACAGTGCAGGCTCAGTAGTTGTGGCATGCAGACAATTTTAATAACCCAGATGAAAATGGAGGATTCCTTGAAAGTCACAATCTGCCAAAATTCACACAAGAAAAAAGCAGACAATCTGAATAGAACTGTATCTATTAAAGACATTGAATCAATAATTTGAACCTTCCACATCAGAAAGCACCAAGCCCAGATAGGTGACTTCTACCAGATAGGTGAATTCTACCAAATATTTAAATAAAATAGTATTTTCTACAATCTCTTCCAAAATACAGAAACAGAGGGAATATTTCCTAACTTATTCTATGAGGCCAAGATTACCCTAATACCAGATAAAGACTTTACAAGAAATGAAAACTGCAAACCAATATCTTTCATGAACATAGATACAAACATTCTCAACAAAATAACCCATTGAATCCAACAGCATATGAAAATAATTATAAACCACAACCAAGTGAGATTTGCACTGTACATGCAAGGCTGCTTGAAAATTTGAAAATCAAATAATGCAATCCATCACATCAACAGACCAAAAAAGAAAAATCTCATAGTCATAACAATAGATGCAGAAAAAGCGTTTGACAAAATCCAATACCGATACATGGTAAAAACTCTAAGTAAATTAGGAATAGAGGGAAACTTCCTCAACTTGATAAGGAATATCTACAAAAACCCTATGGTTAATATTGTATTGAATGATGAGAGTATCAAAGCACCCCCACTAAAATCACAAAAAAGGCAAGGATATTCCCTCTCCTTATTGCTTTTCAACATCACACTGAAAGTCCTAGTAATGCAGTTAGAAAACAAAAGGAAATAAAAGTTATACAGATTAGAAAAAAAATAAAATTGTCTTTGTTTGCAGATGACATGATGGTCTATGTAGAAAATCTAAAAGAACTGATTTTAAAAAGCTCCTGAAACTAGCAATTATAGCAAGGTTAAAAGACATGAAGTTAAAATATAAAGTCTATTATTTTCCTATATAGTAGCAATAAACAAGTGGAATTTGAAGTTAAAAACATAATACCATTCACATTAGAATGCCCAAATATGAAATACTTTGGTATAACTTTAATATAATATGTACAAGATCTACAAGAGGAACACTAAAATACTCTGATCAAAGATATCAAAAAAGAACTAAGTAAATGAAGAGATATCTCATGTTCAATGATAGAAAAACTCAATAATGCCAAGATGTCAGTTCTTCCCAACTTGATCTATATATTCAACATAATCCCAATCAAAACTGCAGTAAGATATTTTGAGGATATCAGCAAAATGATTCTAAAATTTATATGGAGAGGCAAAAGACCCAGAATAGCCACTCAGTACTGAAGGAGAAGAATAGAGTCAGAGAACTGACATACCATACTTCAAGATCTACTATAAAGCCACAGTAATTAAGACAGTATAGTTTTAGGAAAAAAAAAATTCAGTGGAACAGAATAGAGATCCCAGAAATAGACCCACATAAGTATAGTCAACTGAGCTTTCAGTTGCCTATAAGCAAAGGCAATATAATGAAGCAGAGATAGTCTTTCCAGTAAATAGTGATGGAACAACTGGACACCCACACATAAAAAAATGAATCTAGAACAGAACTTACACCCTTCAAAAAAATTAACACAAATGGATCATAGACATAAATGTAAACTACAAAACTGTAAAACACCTCGAAGATAACATAGGAGAAAACCTAGATAACACTGAGTATACAATGACTTTTTAGATATATTACAGGCATGAGTCATGAAGGAAATAATTGATAAGCTGCATTAAATTTTAAAACTTCTGCTTTGTGAAAGACAATTTCAGGGGAATAAGATACAATTCATAGACTAGGTAAAAATGTTTGTGAAAGACTCAGCAGATAAAGAACTGTTATTCAAAATATATAAAGAGCTCTTAAAACTCAGCAATAAGAACACAAATAACCCAATTAAATGATGGACTAAAGCCCTTAACAGAGCACTCACCAAAGAAGATTTACAAATGGCAAATAAGTATATGAAAAGATGCTCCACATCAATGTGTCATTAAGGTTAATACAAATTGAATCAACATTGAGATATCACTACACATCTATTAGAATGTCCACACTCCAAAGTACTGACAACACCAAATGCTGGGGAGAATGTGGGATAATAGGAACTCTTATTCATTGCTAGTTAAAATACAAAATGGTACAGCCACTTTGGAAGACAGTTTGACAGTTTCTTAGAAAACTATATGTATTCTTACCATACAATCCAGCAATTCTGTTCCTTGATATTTACCCAAAGGAACTGAAAACTTATGTCCACAAAAAACCCTGCACATGCATGTTTATAACAGCTTTATTCATAACTGCCCAAACTTGGAAGCAACCAAGTTGTCCTTTAGTAGGTGAATGGATAAATTGCTGTACATCTAAAAGTGGGATATTATTCAGCACTAAAAATAATGAGCTACCAAGTCATGAAAAGACATGGAAGAAACTTAAATGTATATTACTAAGATAAATAATCCAATCTGAAAATGCTACATACATACTGTATGATTCCAACTATATGACATTCCAAAAGCAAAACTATGGAAAGAGTAAAAAAAATCTCTGATTGTGTTAGGGGAGAGGGTGGCAAAGAACAGAGAATTTTTAGGATAGTGAAACTATTCTGTGTGATACTGCTACAGTGGATACAAGCCATTATACATTTGTCAAAATTCATAGAATGTACAACACCATGAGTGAAAGCTTATGTAAACTATGGTATTTGTGTGATAAGGAGATGTCAATGTAGATTCACTGACTGTAACAAATATACCACTGTGGTGCAAAACATCAATAGCGGGTATGTATGTGTGGCAACTGGGTGTATATGGCAACTCTTTTGTACTTTTCACTCAATTTTGCTATGAACCTAAAATTGCTCTTAAAAAATAAAGTTTATTTATTAAAAACAAACATAATACCCATATATCTCAGAGTCTTCTTTTCCAAAACAAAACCTTTTTTTCTCAAAACATTGATGTTGACTTTTTCTTTTTCAACACTCAATAACTACTTTTATTGAGCCTGGAGTTGGGTAATCGACCAAGTGGTTGAACCTGGTACACAATCTGATAGCACTTATAGTTCCCAGGCTGTAGGTCTTCTGCAAGAAAAAAAAAGTTGCTATTGATACAAATACTTAAAGGTTTCTACATATCTTTCTGAATTTATTTTTTTACCACTATAATCCTAATTCTCCCATGCAGTCACACTGGCCTCTGCTTTTCCTCAAAAAATCCCAATAGTGCTCCTGCTTCAGGACATGAGGTTTTGATGCACTTGTTTGTAATGTTCTTCTCTTAGGAAGAGTGTCATCCCCCTAGAGAGGTCCTTCTGGATCTCAACCCTGTGACCCAGGGATTTTCTGTTTTTCCCCTGCTCCATTTTAATTCATGGCCTTTGTATCTGACGTTGAATTACTTATTCTATATTTATTGTTTATTATTTATCTAATTCATTAGAATATAAGCTCCACAAGGGCAAGGGACTGTCTCTTTGTTTACAGCTGTATTTCCTGTGCCTAGAACAATGCCTGACATTAACTTTTTAAAATATATTTTAAAATTTTATTGAAGTATAGTTGATTTACAATGTTGATTTAATTTCTGCTATATGGCAAAGTGACTCATATATACATATATATATTTTTTATATTCTTTTCCATTATGGTTTATTACAGGATATTGAATATAGTTCCCTGTGCTATACAGTAGGACCTTGTTGTTTATCCATCCTATATATAATAGTTTTCATCTGCTAATCCCAAACTCCCAATCTTTCCCTACCCAGCCTCCCTGTGGCAAGTACAAGTCTGTTCTCTATATTTGTTAGTCTGTTTTTGTACTGACATTAACTTTTTATGCTATATTTGTTAAATGAATTAATAGATTAAAAATAATGTAGATGCATATGCTGTAAATTGTGGAATGTGGAACTATGGAAGATAAGCATGGATGGGAAGAGCGGTTTAGTATAGAAATCTTCCTGTAAGTAGGGATAATTCTAAGGTGTGAAAAATGAGTAGAGTTTCAGAAGATATAGCAATGGGGATTGAGTGTTCTTAGACAAAAGAGTCATTCTGAAATCAAGGAAGTGAGAAATAGTTTGATGGAGAGGAAGTTAATAGAAAAGTGGTGGAGATAAAGCAGGAAGTAGCAAAAGCCAGATGACAAAGGACTCTGGATGCTAACCTAAAGCTACAGAGAAAAACTGAAGATTTTTAAATAGGTAAGTGACATTATCAGATTTATATATTTGAAAAAAATGATTCCTGTAGCTAGAAAGAGGAGCGATTGGAGAAGAGCCAGACTAGAGTCAGAAAGAATGCAATGTAGCGATACACAATACAAGTGAGAGAGCCTGGACTAAGGCAGTGGCATTGGGGGTGAAAAGATCCAAAATAATTGCTGAGATAGTAAGATGATATAATCCGTTAAGACTTTATCACATAATGAATGTGATGAAACTGGGGAAAGAATCAAGGTTGACTCTTGATTTATGGCTTGGCAAGAAACTTAATGACAATGCCACTCACTGAGATAGGCTGTATGGTAGAATGAAAGATTTTTAAAAATAAAATAATTCAGAAAACCTACATGTCCTCCAAATTTTGGAGGACAAAGGGAATTGTACTTGGTTTGTGTCTGATAATTTTCAAAGAAGAAAAGCTGTTCTTCCTCTGATGATAGTGGAAATGTGGGCATTTGCCATGTTATGGACTCTTTGACAGAAGTCTTTCAGTTATATTGAAAAGATACCTGCCTAAGAATACTTCTTGCCAGGAATAAGAAAAACTCATGGATATGAGTGAAGATATCCAAGACACCACTGATAATCACGGAATGTATTTGTGGATTTCACTAAATAATCTAAAAGAATCCAGATGGAATATTATCCTGCTGGAAATGATACATAATTAGGAACATGGTCACTATTAAAATACTTCCCAATGCATATTTATGCCATATATTATACAATATATGTGGGCATAAAAATTAAAAGGAGGAAATGTAAAGATTATATTAAGATTTACACTAAAATATTACTTAAACTTCTCACTACAAAAAAAAATGATGTAAACAATGTGGTCCCTTTGGACATCCTGTCTCCTTTTACGGAGCAGTTTCTGTAGCTAGTCACACAGGCAAATAATTAAACCAAGGGAACAGCGGCATGGCTACCATAAAATTGCTTGCTCCCGGTGTGTAGGGGACTGGTTTGTTGCAACATGCTACAATGTTTGCTGTTTTTTCAAGAAGTGCTAGGCCTTTGGACATGGGTTCCTCATTTGTGACGCAAGCTGACTGAATGAATAGTGTCCATCTGGGCCCAGTGGGACTTGTAGGCAAGGGAAAACAATAAAAATATGCTGATAACTGTGTTGCCTGCTATGCTGTGAGTAATAAGTTCCTTTGTCTCTGATCCAGAGGTCTTGTATTGTCTCTCAGAAAATTTTTAGCTTAAGAAGTAGGGTAAAAACCTCAGACATATTATAGTTCTTGATATAGTTCTTAAGCAGTTTGAATAAAAGGATATTTTCAGATTGAAATTAAAATTTTTGAGTTCACTTCTCAGATAAATCCATAAAAACAAAAACTGTTACATAAAGTTTAAGCAATGTTTTGGCTTCCTACCACTGCTATGACTAATTACTACAAACTTATAGGGGCTAAAAGAAAATAAATTACAGTTCAGTAAGTCAGTCCAAATTTAGTCTTTCTAGGCTAAGATCAAGACACTGGCAATTTGGAGACTCTTGAAGAGAGTTCATTTCTTTGTCCTTTCTAGTTTCTGGTGGCAATCCTGATTCCTGGGCCATGGTCCCTTCTTCAGCACTGAATCACTCTAAGCACTGTTTCTGTAGCTGTATTTCCTGCTTCTCACTCTGACTCTCTGCTTTTCTCTTATAATTGGACCTACCCTGGATAATCCAGGATAATCTTCCCATCTCAACATCCATATCTTAATCACATTTGCCAAGTCCCTCTGCCATGTATGACAACATCTTCACAGGTTCTGGAGATCAGGACATAGACATAGATAGCTTTGAGGCGCCATTATTTAATCTACCACAAGGGATTCAAGTATGCTAAGAAGTCCAACAATGGCCCAAAATTGATCACATGGAGAATATTTCAAGGAAAATCTTTAGGGGATTCACAGACATTCCCAGGGGACCAGAGGATCCATGAATAAGAAATAAAGGTTTATACACAGGGACTCTTAGAGCATAATTAGGATTCAACTGCATCATATATAATGCAGCATCATGAAGGCAACTGTGATATTCTACCTAGGGCAGTACAGATCGGATAGACTTGTGATCAAAAGTAAAGGATTTGAATTCTACCCACATTGTTACTTGTGTGTCCTTGATAAGACTATGTAACCACCTTTTGTAATCTAATTGGTTTATCGATTTAAAGGAATCAACACCTCTATCTGGTTGAATTTTTATGATAATTAACTGGGTAAAACAGATTATTAGATATAATGTTATACAAACATATAATTTGCATCATGACATTTCAATGTTATAGTTCATGAAAATTTATTTCTATTACACATTACATTGCTGTAGAAAGAAACAATTTGTAAATTACTAGTCAATATCTAAAAAATATTATAACACATTCTTTAATTTACAAATTATTAAGGTATCTCTTTGGCTCATATTTGTAGTGTGGTAACAATTGTTTTTTAAAAAAACTTCTGTACTGAGTTTTTTTTTTTTTTTTTTTTTTTTTTTTGCTGTACGCGGGCCTCTCACTCTTGTGGCCTCTACCGTTGCAGAGCACAGGCTCCAGACAAGCAGGCTTAGTGACCATGGCTCACGGGCCCAGCCGCTCTGCGGCACGTGGGATCATCCCGGACCGGGGCACGAACCCGTGTCCCCTGCATTGGCAGGCGGACTCTCAACCACTGCACCACCAGGGAAGCCCTGTATTGACTTTTAATAAAATCATTTTCCAGGATATTCAGAATATATTTAGAAGACAGTAAAATAAAGTAGTATATATTGTCCCCCCTCCAAAATTCAGATGTTGAAAACTCACAGTGTGACGGTATTAGGAGATGGAGTCTTTGGGTAGTGATTAGGTCCTGAGAGCAGAGCCCTCATTAATGCAATTAGTGCCCTTATAAAAGAGAGCCCAGAGAGCTCTCTTGCCCCTTCCATCATGTGAGGACATAACAGAAATACAGCTATTTATGAACCAGAAAGTAGGTTTCACGAGTTGCTGAATCTGCCAGTGCCTTGATCTTAGACTTCCCACCTCTGGAACTGTGAGAAATAAATTTCTATTGTTTGTAAGCCACTCAGTCTATGGTATTTTGTTATAGCAGCCTGAATGAACTACTAAAACACCATATTTCTGAATAAAAACATATATACTTCTGTCCCCAATAAGCATTAATGAGAGAATAATCACATATGCATAGAAATTTGTAAGAAACTTTGAATTTACATATTACTTTAGAAAATTCAGGAATGCCTTCCTCTTTAGCCTCATAATTTACGGTTTTCTAATGCCTATCTGGATAATTCTAATACAGGGGAACTCACCACTAAAGGAAATACATTTTTTAAAATTTTAGGTAGATCTAATCCAACAATGCCAGGCTGATATGATACTGTTAATTATAATTGTTATTGTTCTCTTTAAATACATATCACACATGAAGATTTAATGAAAAATGTTACAGACATTATGCCTTTTTACATTCAGAACAGTCCTCCCTAATATTTTTAAAGCTAAAGAACATTCAACTCATGTAAGTTGTCACTTTCTCTATATCACCAAACCTAGATAAAATAGAAAAAAAAAAATTAAAAACTTTTCAGAAAAAATGTAAAGAGAAATG
Source organism: Hyperoodon ampullatus (assembly GCF_949752795.1). NCBI lineage: Eukaryota > Metazoa > Chordata > Mammalia > Artiodactyla > Ziphiidae > Hyperoodon > Hyperoodon ampullatus. Next base: position 77,342,097 of record NC_136914.1, read on the forward strand.
TATGGAGAAAGCTTCCTGAGTAGGCAGCTGCATTTGAACTAGGTCCTCAGAGATATAAAGGATTCGATCAGTAGAAAACTGATAGATTTTTGGCAAAGGAACTGAAATATATCATAATGTATCCTACAGTTTCTAAGAAAAAAAGTGAAGGATATATGCGAAGGAAAGATTTTTTAAATAGAAAGTAATTTGAAAAGAGATTTGGTTACACAACTAACTGGGGAAAAGGTATTCTAGTTACATGCAATCATTGAATCTCCACTCTTTAATGGGATATGCAAAATAAGTATATATTATGTTGTCTTCCTAAAAGACATACAAAAAACAAAAGTGCCAGAGAACTTTCAATATATCATCCACTTAAAGACACTAACAAGGATAACTAATTCATTTAATGAGTTGGACAAAATGGAGTATGAGCAAAAAATTATTTTCATTTCCACCACCGCAATTTAAACTTATTCTATTGAATGCAAGAAATTTTCTGAATGAATACATTAAGATATTATAAAATAATTGTCCTCAGAAATTAGATATTGGCATAGTTATCAAACAAAGTGGTGAATTGGCGAAAGTGGCCTAATGTTTGAATGCAGAACAAATTCAATGAGATGAAGGTGAGATATTAAAAAAATCTTTCTCTGGATGAGACTCACAGTGATAGGAAACCAGATCAAGGTGGCAGAATTGGATGTAAATAATCATGCAAGAGATACTGTGGAGGAAGAATGGATTATCCTGAATGACTAAGTGAATAGAGGAAATGAAGAAAATAATTCAGTGTGAGATCCTGCTCCTAAGGATGTTGGTGAAGAAGAAAGTTATAGTATTACTGACATATATGTGGGAATTAAGAAGCATATTGACTTAGGAATAAAAAAATCAAACATTGGTATTTGGATTTTGAGACAGCACTGACATTCAAGTGTAAATTCGTTTTTCTAAATTCGGAAATATAGAAATAGAGGGTGAATTAAGATACAAAAATCAACATGTGGAGTTATTACTGAAGAAATGACAGCTGCATTGTGAGCCTAGATTAACTGGGGGGAATTATGTATACTACATTTTCAAAAGCAGAGGAATCAACATTGAGCTCTGACTTAGAGACTGGATATGCCACCATTTATTGAGTGTGTAGTGTGTACCAGCTAAAGAGTGGAACTGGGCTTTAGAGAGGATAAGGAAGTTGCCTAAGATCACACAACCAGTAAATGTTATCAAATGGAAGATCCAGGATTCATCCTCACTCTATTTCAAAATCTCCTTTTTCCCACCAATTATAACAAAGGTAACATAAATGGAATAGACTGAAAAAGAAAGGTAAATCCAGGTTTTAACACAGATGAATGTTTTAAGAGTGGATTATTAAACACATAGGTTGACATGTGGAGAAAAGTTGAAGATGATGAAAGTACATTGCAATAAAATGACCAAGCTGCCCAAACTGTCCTTGAATGGCCATGCTTGTAAAACCATGTCACTCTGTTTTCTGGCCATCATTAAATAACACTTACATTACCCATGAATTTTCTAATGATTAAAGTTCTTAGGTTTTATAAAGTCTTCCCCAGCAGTGTTTCTAGCAAATTTGTCTTGAAAGATTTCCATAGCCCTGCATACTCAAGGTCTCATGTAACTGACAAGATAATGACAGCGGCAATTTTAAACTGTTAAAAGACCACTGTATTTGATCTTTTCCAGTGCTGATTTCAGCAAAAGAGGGGGAAATGTTCATTATGTCAAGAAGAATGACAAACACACACATCAAACACAAAATATGATGCCAGTTTCTGAGACTCTTCCATCCAAATCTTCTCCTACCAAATGACAGGAATAGGTCAAAATTATAGTTAGAGGAAAATGAAGTAAATTTTGGTTGATCTCAAGCTAAAAACGTAATTACTGTTAACAAGCTTTGCAATTTACAAATCCCCATTTATATATAACAGTACATGATTTTATATTAGCCAGAAAAGATGACAGGGCAAGGGGTAATATTCACTGACATAAAAATGATCTTTGCTTATATGAGGCAGGTTTTATTCTTTGATTTCCAATTTGATTCAATGCTCAACCTAATGAAAATGCTATAGCAAATAAAATGTATTTCCACTGCACAATCATTTGTGATTTTGTTTAGCTGTGAATAACTTCAGGTTTTCATAAATGAGGTTATTTAGTTGCCCAATATTAAACTGCTTGCTATATTGTAAACAGAAGAGAAGAGGTTAATTTAGAACAGCATTAAGAAAAAAAAAAAGTTCTGCAAGGGAAAATGCAAGGTTTAATCAAAATAGACCATTGGGAACAAATGGCAAGGAGCAAAATACACTAATTGAAAGCCAGGCAGGACATTTTCCATTTCTTTCTTTTTTAGTGCACTGATTAAAAAAAATAGTTAATGAGCACACATCACCAGATCTACTCCACACTGGGAGTTTAACCTTGTAATTTTGTCATTTTTCAGAGAAGCAGGGCATTTAATGAAAGCACCATTAAGTTATAAATGCACAATGATGTATATTGTCGATAAACTGGAGACTACTCAAAACATTCCTTTGTAAATGCTGCATGTTTCCAGAATTTATTTACCATTTCATGTTTACCAAGTGCTTTATTCTGGTTCAAAATCTGTTTTTCAAAATCATGTGGAAATATTTTTGTTCGGAAATATTTTTGTTCAAATGCTATTAGAATACACAATGGTGACACTTCTCCTTGGTTTATTTTTCTTAACAGTTTATATCATTTACATTACTTAACCACAATTACTTTTAATTATATAGGAAAGTATTGCAATTTTGCAGCACCTGCTAGACCTCCCTGACTCAACAATTATTTATCTATTGTCTACTATGTGAAGTACAAATGTACCTGCTGGGTCCTTATCTTTTCAAGAACTTTTATAATCTATTGAAGGAACCAGATTTCTCACCCTGTGTGTTACAGTAGAATAAGGTAGTTGAATTTTGGGCAGTTCCTTAGGCCCATATTGATGCAGGATTTCTTGAGGCATGCCCTCTGGAATTCACTACCACATTCAAAATATCCCCAACTTAACCATCCAGGGAATAAATAACTGTATGCACATGACTCACAATAATAAAAGGCAGCATTAGTTGAGTATGTATTCTGCATAAGGCATCGTGTTAAGTGTGTTTATTAAGCATTCACCCTTTGGAGGCTCATCATAACTCCATAAGACAGCTGTTATAATTACTTCCCATTTTAGATGAGAAAACTGAGTTTGAGAGAGTCTAAATTGCCCAACGTTATATAACTAGATGAGCTGGAGCTGGTATTCACATTCATATAGCCTGAATACAGACTCTTTACTTTTATCTAGTAAGATATACTTCCTTTCTGTCACATTGGGGACTTGGAATGCCTCACCTAGTGACTATTTAGACAAGCACTATTTTAGTTTAGCTACATTTCTACTATCCTAATTACAGTAGAGGACAAGCAGAGCCAGGATTATTTCATTAGATGGAAAAAATAATTCCCACCTACTTCTGTCTATTGAGATTTGTCTCACACACTTAGCTCATGAGGCACCTGAACCAACAAAAATAAATAAATAAATAAATAAGTAAAATAAAATAAAATAATCCAAGCAGAACTGTTTAAGCTTCGCCCAGCTCCTGTATATAGTCAGAAGGGCAGCTGTTCCTGTGATGGCCACATTCTCTGGGGATGCCTTGGCTGTGACTACCCAGATGATTATGATTGCAGATTTCAGTTTGGCAAAGAGAAAGCATATTCTGATCAGAGCAAGTGAAGGAGAGAGGGTCATGCATTCAGAGTATTGGGGAATTATACAATTTCAGAGTTGGAAATGCTCTTAAAGTTCATGATGCCTTCATGTCAATAGTGTCTGACCCAATTCAAAATGATCATTATGCACCCCATCACAGCTGAAAGAGGAGAAAGCCTTTGTTAAGTGATCTGGTCAGAATAATCTAATTATTTTAACCATAATATCTGGTTGCCTTTTGTGGCCTAATTATTATACATTACAAAGCAGGGGAGTAAAGTTACTATATATTGCATAGAAGGGGACAGAAAAATATTCTGGTTCAAAAATCTATTTTTCAAAATCATGTGGAAATATTTTTGTTTGAAGGCTATTAGAATACACAGTGATGACACTTCTCATTGGTTTATTTTTATTAACAGTTTATATCATTAACACTATTTAACCACAATTACTTTCAATTATATAGGAAAGTGCTGTCTTCAACCTCAGGGCATTTGATTAGGACACCCACAGGATGATTTTTCCTAGAAGTTGAAGTTTTATTTTCTGACTCTCAAGTCATTATTAACAATCCGATTTTAACTTAGTTGGGCCTGTTACATCATGGGTCTCTCACCTCACAATAATTATGGCTTCAACAATATCCTACTTGCATTACTGAAGCACTGAGTGACACAAGATCACATTGGGCAACAGTTTCCCCTATGACTTGGTCTAAAATATGCACACTTTTGAGGGCTTTCATAATGGCAGATTGTCCTCCTAGACCCAGTACATTTTTTTCCCCACTGTTCATCCATCACTTAAGTTTCAATGTGTTTTTCAGTTCTTTTTCAAAATTGATAGTAGGACATTTCTTATTATTCTCCCTTACTCTAAAAAGCTTGTTTCTAATATCCTTCTGGACATAAAAGGAGGACTGAGCCTTAGAAAAAATCCAATATAACATGTTATACCAAGGTGCAATCCCCATAAAAATTATGACAGCAATAACTTTCTTATTTTGAAATGTATTTGCATTTTTTGGAATAATCTTCTTGTCTTAAGGAAAATCCTTAATCTTATCAGCTAAGAGGTTTTAATAGCTGGCTTTTAAGTCCCTGGTATTATCCAGAAAATAATCTATTTAGAAGTAAAAGTGACATTAGGAAAGTGGTTGAAGATGCTTTGCCTGAACTTTCTGTAGTGCATCAGTCTCTGTACACTTAAATAAATGAACCATCTTTAAATAGTCTAATGGCTTTTGGAGGCACTCTAATAAAACACCATTTCTTTTCAGTTATTTGATGCACTAAATGTTTTTCTGCTCCAGTAGTTTCATGTTAAGTGTTCCTTTCTCCTAAATTGTTTTTGTATTTGCATATATATCTCTATAGCTACTTTTGCACAATTAAAGAAAAAGTATTTTAAATCTAGAAAGCTCAAATGTAAGAAGTGTAGTTGCCAGCAACCCTTTAATGTCTTCTCAAACTGTTTTTTCTAACTTAGGCTTCCATTTATTTCAAATGTTGTTTTTATTACTTGAATTCTATGTTCATAGGGATTAATCTCAAATGTCCATTCATACATCTGTCATTAACAGTTAAAATTTAATGACTACTTTATTAGTGGCTGATATTGTTCTAAGTGTTTACATGTAATTTATTTAATACTCTCAGAACCCTTTAGAATAGGTGCTATTATTATTTTCATTTGATAGATAGATGAGAAAAGGAAAGAGAAGTTAAACAATGTGTACATAGTTGCACTGGTAGAGGAAGAAACTGCACCCCAGAGGATACAGAGGTGACAGAGTCAGGCATTAAGTCTGGGTCTCAAGTCAGACCTTATAGCATTAGCCTCTTCTCTATTCTGTCTTAGTTGGAGATCAGAGAATCTTAGTAACTCATCTAAGGCCAACTAAGTACTGTTTGATACAATGAGAATTTTAATCCAAGTTTTCCAACTCCAATTCCAACACTGTGTTTATTTTACTTGTGAAACTTCTCATAGTAAACTTCTTATCACATTGTGCCGTAAGAAACTAAGCATTCCCTGATATGTTTATAGAACTGGGCATTTTAAAATACTTTTATCAAGAAGGATATCAAGAAACCTTTTCTAACACTTCCCCCATCACCACCACTATTGATGTCCTCAATTGGAGAAACTCATTGGGGAACATTTTGTTAATCTAGAACCTTTGCAGAAGGATAAATATGTCTGGATTGGGGCAGGGAAAGTCTTTTTCTCTTTAGCTGGTGTGTTCTGGATTGGTCTCTCCTTGCTGGTAGATAATGTGGGCGTGTGAGGCAAATGGCAGATATCCTAGGCTTCATATTTAGTTAAAAGCTGAAGATGAATGTGAGAACTAGTGAAGGTATTTCTTATTTATTTCAAAAAGTAAAGCATGGCTCTTAGAATTCAGAGCAAAATTCAACATCAGAGGTCTATGCTATCACAGTTGAGATACTTGCTATAAGATACTCTTTTACATATTTACATGTCTAGTTGTATATTAGGTACTGTATCAAGCACTAGGGTTAAAAAAAGAGAGAGAGAAGTAGCACATGTATTTTATCCTGCTTTCACTGGTAAGGTATCAAGGGGAAAAGGCTACAAGTTTAGAGTAAGGTTGTGCTGCCTCCTGGCAGAGAAAAAGAAGAAACTCCTAACACTGACAGTTAGTCCTCTCTACAAGCCATACTAAGGTGGTCTTTGGCTGCTTCCTTCTCTTCAACTTCCTGTTGCAGGATTTAGTCCTTGAATGATTCATGACTTTAAACCTCCGAATTTTTTCTCTAGCACAAAACTTTTCTCCTCTCTATTCCAGACGCATACCTCCATTCTAAAACTTAATACAGACAAATCTTCATTCCTGACTGCACCCTCTGTTCCCCAAATTTGCTCCACTCACAGTCTTCTCCATTCATATGATAGAATCTCCATTTTTTCCAATTTCTCAGTTAAAAACAAACAGAAAAATCTGTAACTCATCCATGAATTCTCTCACAATCCACTTTTAATGGGTCAGGAAATTCTGTTCATTCAACTTCTAAAATAAATCCAGAATCTGAAAGCTTCCCATCTTGTTCACCTTAAATACGGGTCCTCTTTTATGGCCTGGATGACTCACTATCTTTCTAATCAGCTGTGCTGCTTCCACACCTGCCCCCACTCACACTCTGCTTTCAACAAAAAAGCTACAGCTATGTTATTCAATCCTAAGTTAGACATGGTCCACTACTCTCCTCAAATCCTTCCACTGGCTTCCCATTTCTGAGTAGAAGCTAAGTTTTCTAAAAAGGCCTGCAAAGTCCAATATGATCTGAGCAACATTACCCTTTTATCTTCACCTGCTACTACTTCTCTACTGATTCATTTTGGCCAGACTGGCCTTCTTGCTACTTTCAGAGCACGTGAAGGAAGCTTTTACCTGATGAATTTTCTGCCTAAAATGTTCTTTTCCAGATAACAGCATGGCTTATTCCTTAGTTCCTTAGGTTTTTACTCAAAGTCATCTTTCAATTGAGCCTACCTTAACTACCTTACATTAAGTTGTGATCACTCCCTTCCTCTCCCTAATCGCTCTTCATACTTTTGCACTCCCTTATTTCTCTCTACTGTACTTATTACACTCTAACATGTTATATGTTTATTACTGTCTTAAGCATTATACTTAATTAATTTAATCCATACAATAACTCAACTAGGTAGAAACATTTATAATATCCACCTAAAAAATGGGAACATTGTGACACAAAAAGATTAAGCATCCTATCCAATTTATATTGCCAGGAAGTGGCTGATCTGGAATTTAAAAGTCTGACTTAAGATCCAATTCTCTTAATTACCATGCTGTGCCACTTCTAGGAGAGCACATGAAGATTACTACACTATAATCAGTGGTATACAGAAAGTCACCATGGGGACGCATAGGAAAGACACCTAAGGAAAGAAAGGTTCAGCCTGAAGTTTTGGAATTGGCAAAGATGTTTTCCAAAGGATGAAGGGTTCACTCCTTTTTTTTTTTTAATAGATCTTCATTGGAGTATAGTTGCCTCACAATATTGTGTTAGTTTCTGTTGTACAACAAACCGAATCAGCCATATGCATACACGTCCCCATATCACCTCTCTCTTGAGCCTCCCTTCCATCCTCCCTGTCCCACCCCTCTAGGTCATCACAAAGCACTGAGCTGATCTCCCTGTGCTATGCTGCTGCTTCCTGCAAGCCAACTATTTTACATTCTGTAGTGTATATATATCGATGCTACTCTCACTTCACACCACCTTCACTCTCCCAACCCATGTCATCAAGTCCATTCTCTATGTCTACCTCTTTTATTTTTTCCTTTTTAAAGATCTTTATTGGAGTATAATTGCTTAACACTGTTGTGTTAGTTTCTGCTGTATAACAAAGTGAATCAGCTATACGTATACATATATCCCCATATCTCCTCCCCTTGCGTCTCCCTCCAACTCTCCCTATCCCACCTCCTCTAGGTGGTCACAAAGCACTGAACTGATCTCCCTGGGCTATGTGGCTGCTTCCCACTAGTTATCTAATTTTTGTTTGGTAGTGTATATATGCCCATGCCACTCTCTCACTTTGTCTCAGCTTACCCTTCCCCCTCCCAGTGTCCTCAAGTACAAGAACTTGTCCTGCCCCTAGGTTCTTCAGAATATATATATATATTTTACATTCCATATATATATATGTGATAGCATACAGTATTTGTTTTTCTCTTTCTGACTTACGTCACTCTGTATGACAGACTCTAGGTCCATCCACGTCACTACAAATAACTCAAATTTGTTTCTTTTTACAGATGAGTAATATTCCATTTGATATATGCACCACATATTCTTTAAACATTCATCTATCAATGGACACACAGGTTGCTTCCATGACCTGGTTATTGTAAATAGAGCTACAGTGAACATTGTGGTACCTGACTCTTGAATTATGGTTTTGGCAGGGTATATGACCAGTAGTGGGATTGCTGGGTCATATGGTAGTTCTATTTTTAGTTTTTTAAGGAACCTCCATACTGTTCTCCATAGTGGCTGTATCAATTTACATTCCCACCAACAGTGCAAGAGGGCTCCCTTTTCTCCACACCCTCTCCAGCATTTATTGTTTGTAGATTTTTTGATGATGGCCATTCTGACCGGTGTGAGGTGATAACTCATTGTAGTTTTGATTTGCATTTCCCTAATGATTAGTGATGTCAAGCAACCTTTCATGTGTTTGTTGGCAATCTGAATATCTTCTTTGGAGAAATGTCTATTTAGGTCTTATGAGAGTTTTTCCATTGGGTTGTTTTTTTTTTTTTTTTTTTTGATATTGAGCTGCATGAGCTGCTTGTATACTTTGGAGATTAATGCTTTGTCAGTTGCTATGTTTGCAAATAATCTCTCCTATTCTGAGAATTGTCTTTTCCTTTTGCTTATGTTTTCATTTGCTGTGCACAAGCTTTTAAGTTTCATTAGCTCCCATTTGTTTATTTTTGTTTTTATTTCCATTTCTCTAGGAGGTGTGTCACAAAGGAACTTGCTGTGATTTATGTCATAGAGTGGTCTATGTTTTCCTCTAAGAGATTTACAGTGTCTGGCCTTCTATTTAGGTCTTTAATACATTTTTTAAGTTTATTTTTGTGGATGGTGTTAGGGAGTGTTCTAATTTCTAATTTAGAAATGTTCTAATTTCATTCTTTTACATGTAGCTGTCCAGTTTTCCAAGCACCACTTATTGAAGAGGCTGCCTTTTCTCCATTGTATAGTCTTGCCTCCTTTATCAAAAATAAGGTGACCATATGTGCGTGGGTTTATCTCTAGGCTTTCTACCCTGTTCCATTCGTCTATATTTCTGTTTTTGTGCCAGTACTGTCTTGATTACTGTAGCTTTGTAGTATAGTCTTAAGTCTGGGGGCATGATTCTTCCAGCTCCTTTTTTTCTTTCTCAAGATTGCTTTGGCTATTCGGGGTCTTTTGTGATTCCAGAAAAACTGTGAAATTTTCTGTTCTAGTTCTGTGAAAAATGTCATTGGTAGTTTGATAGGGATTGCATTCAATCTGTAGATAGCTTTGTATAATACAGTCATTTTCAAAATATTGATTCTTCCAATCCAAGAACATGGTATACATCTCCATCTGTTTGTATCATCTTTAATTTCTTTCATCAGTGTACTTTGTTTTCTGCATACAGGTCTTTTGTCTCCTTAGGTAGGTTTATTCCTAAGTATTTTATTCTTTTTGTTGCAATGGTAAATGGGACTGTTTCCTTAATTTCTCTATCAGATTTTTCATCATTAGTGTATAGGAATGCAACAGATTTCTGTGCATTCATTTTGTATCCTGCTATTTTACCAAATTCATTGATTAGCTCTAGTAGTTTTCTGCTAGCATCTTTAGGATTCTCTATGTATAGTATCATGTCATTTGCAAACAGTGACATTTTAACTTCTTCCTTTCCGATTTGGACTCTTTTATTTCTTTTTCATCTCTGAATGCTGTGGCTAAAACTTCCAGAATTATGTTGAATAATAGTGGTGAGAGTGGGCAACCTTGTCTAGTTCCTGATCTTAGTGGAAATGGTTTTAGTTTTTCACCATTGAGAACGATGTTGGTTGTGGGTTGGTCATATATGGCCTTTATTATGTTGAGGTAAGTTCCCTCTATGCCTACTTTCTGTAGAGATTTTATCATAAATCGGTGTTGGATTTTGTGAAAAGTGTTCTCTGCATCAATTGAGATGATCATATGCTTTTTATTCTTCAGTTTGTTAATATGGTGTATCATGTTGATTGACTTGCGTATATTGAAGAATCCTTGCATTCCTGGGATGAACTCCACTTGATCATGGTGTATGATCCTTTTAATGTGCTGTTGGATTCTGTTTGCTAGTATTTGTTGAGGATTTTTACATCTATGTTTACCACTGATATTGGCCTCCAGTTTTCTTTTTTTGTGACATCTTTGTCTGGTTTTCATATCAGGGTGATGGTGGCCTCATAGAATGAGTTTGTGAGTGCTCCTCCCTCTGCTATGTTTTGGAAGAGTTTGAGAAGGATATGTGTTAGCTCTTTTCTAAATGTTTAATAGAATTCGCCTGTGAAGCCATCTGGTCCTGGGCTTTTGTTTTTGGTATGATTTCTAATCACAATTTCAATTTCAGTGCTTGTGACTGGTCCGTTTACATTTTCTATTTCTTTCTGGTTCAGTCTCAGAGGGTTGTGCTTTTCTTAGAATTTGTTCATTTCTTCTAGGTTGTCCATTTTATTGGCAAATAGTTGCTTGTAGTAATCTCTCATGATCCTTTGTATTTCTGCAGTGTCAGTTGTTACTTTTCCTTTTTCATTTCTAATTGTGTTGATTTGAATCTTCTCTCTTTTTTTCTTGATGAGTCTGGCTAATGCTTTATCAATTTTATTTATCTTCTCAAAGAACCAGCTTTTAGTTTTATTCATCTTTGCTATTGTTGCCTTCATTTCTTTTTCATTTATTTCTGATCTGTTCTTTATGATTTCTTTCCTTTTGATCACTTTTTCTTTTTGTTCTTCTTTCTCTAATTGCTTTAGGTGAAGGTTAGGTTTGAGATTTTTCTTGTTTATTGAGGTAGGATTGTATTGCTATAAACTTTCATCTTAGAACTGCTTTTGCTGCATCTCATAGGTTTTGGGACATTGTGTGTTCATTGACATTTATTTCTAGGTATTTTTTGATTTCCATTTTGATTCCTTCAGTGATCTCTTGGTTATTTAATATTGTATTGTTTAGCCGCTAAGTGTTTGCATTTTTTACAGTTTTTTCTTCCCTGTAATTGATATCTAGTCTCAGAGTGTTGTGGTGGGAAAAGATACTTGATACAATTCTGAATTATCTTAAATTTACCAAGGCTTGATTTGTGACTCAAGATATGATCTATCCCAGAGAATGTTCCATGAGCACTTGAGAAGAAAGTGTATTCTGTTGTTTTTGGGTGGAATGTCCTATAAATATCAATTAAGTCCATTTTGTTTAATGTATCATTTGAAGCTTGTGTTTCCTTATTTATTTTCATTTTGGATGATCTGTCCATTGGTGAAAGTGGGGTGTTAAAGTCCCCTACTATGAGTGTGTTACTGTCAATTTTCCCTTTTATCGCTGTTAGCATTTGTCTTATGTATTGAGGTGCTCCTATGTTGGGTGCATAAATATTTACAATTGTTATATCTTCTTCTTGGAATGATCCCTTGATCATTATGTGGTGTTCTTCTTTGTCTCTTCTAATAGTCTTTATTTTAAAGTCTATTTTGTCTGATATGAGAATTGCTACTCCAGCTTTCTTTTGATTTCCATTTGCATGGAATACCTTTTCCATCCCCTCGCTTTCAGTCTGTATGTGTCTCTAGGTGTGAAGTGGGTCTCCTGTAGACAGCATATGCACAGCTCTTGCTTTTGTATCCATTCAGCCAGTCTACGTCTTTTGGTTGGAGCATTTAATCCATTTACATTTTAGGTACTTATCAATACGTATGTTCCTATTACCATTTTCTTAATTGTTTTGGGTTTGTTAGTTTAGGCCTTTTCCTTCTCTTGTGTTTCCTGCCTAGAGAAGTTCCTTTAGTATTTGTTTTAAAGCTGGTTTTGTGGTGCTGAATTCTCGTAGATTTTGTTTGTCCATAAAGGTTTCAGTTTCTCCATCATCTGAATGAGATCCTTGCTGGGTACAGTAATCTTGGTTGTAGGTTTTTCCTTTTCATCACTTTAAATATGTCCTTCCACTCTCTTCTGGCTTGCAGTTTCTGCTGAAAGATCAGCTGTTAACCTTACGTGGAGTCCCTCGTATATTATTTGTTGTTTTTCTCTGCTGCTTTTAATATTTTTTCTTTGTATTTGATAGTTTGATTAATGTGTGTCTTGGCATGTTTCTCCTTGCATTTATCCTGTATGGGAATCTCTGTGCTTCCTGGTCATGATTGACTACTTCCTTTCCCATATTAGGTAAGTTTTCAATGATAATCTCTTCAAATATTTTCTCAGTCCCTTTCTTTCTCTTCTTCTTCTTGGACCCCTATAATTCGAATGTTAGTGCATCTAGTATTGTCTCAGATGTCTCTTAGACTGTCCTCAATTATTTTCATTCTTTTTTCTTTATTGTGCTCTGTGGTAATTTTTTCTACTATTTTATCTTCCAGGTCACTTATCCATTCTTCTGCGTCAGTTATTCCGCTATTGATTCCTTGTAGAGAATTTTTAATTTCATTTATTGTGTTGTTCATCATTGTTTGTTTGTTCTTTAGTTCTTCTAGGACCTTGTTAAACATTTCTTGCATTTTCTTCAGTGTATTTCCAAGATATTGGATCATCTTTACTATCATTCCCCTCAATTCTTTTTCAGGTAGACTGCCTATTACTCTTCATTTGTTTGGTCTGGTGGGTTTTTACCTTGCTCCTTCATCTGCTGTGTATTTCTTTGCCTTCTCATTTTGCTTTACTTACCATGTTTGGGTCTCCTTTTCACAGGCTGCAGGTTCATAGTCCTGTTTTTAATGTCTGCCCCCAGTGGATAAGGTTTGGTCAGTGGGTTGTGTAGGCTTCCTGGTGGAGGGGTCTGGTGCCTGTGTTCTAGTAGATGAGGCTGGATCTTGTCTTTCTGGTGGCCAGGACCACGTCTGGTTGTGTATTTTTGGGTGTCTGTTAACTTATTATGATTTTAGTCAGCCTCTCTGCTGATGGGTGGGGTTGTGTCCCTGTCTTGCTAGTTGTTTGGCATGGGGTGTCCAGCACCAGAAATTGCTGGTCATTGAGTGGAGCTGGGTCTTAGCGTTGAGATGGAGATCTCTGGGAGAGCTCTTGTCAATTGATATTACGTGGCACCAGGAGGTCTCTGGTGGTTCAATGTCCTGAACTCAGCTCTCCCACCTCAGAGGCTCAGGCCTGACAATGAGCTGGCGCACCAAAACCCTGTTAGCCACATGGAGTGTGGCAGGGGAAGTAATGGTCCTCCATAGACATGGACATCCAAATCCCCGGAACCGCCTTGCTGGTGTGCAGAGTTGTGGACCCAGAGCCGCCGAAGGTGCAGGGCATTGGTCTGAGGTACACAGGGAGGCCTGGTGTCCTTGGAGTCAGAGCCAGGCCACCTTCACTGCCCATTGTAACCAGCACGCCAGGGACTCTGCCTGAACTTGACAGGCATCTCGAAGGGTTCACTCTTGAAAGGTGCATTGGTGTTAGGCAAAAAAAGAAAAAAAAAAGCTGAAAAGCAACAACAAAAAACACAGAAGCACAGGAAGAAGGGACAAAATAAAGGCATACAGAATGCTTGGCATGTTGGGAGGACTACAAGTTATAGTATTACTTGAAAATAAAATGTTAAGTCATAAAGAGCCATGTATGCCATACATATGGCAGACAATATGAATACATGGAAGAATACGAAGTGGGTTGCTATTGTAAGTTGAATTTCTCAGAGCAGGCTCTAAGAAAGGTAGCCATGTGAAAGAGGAGAAGAAGAGCCAAGTGGGAAAGTAAGGAAAGGAGAACAATAGAGGGTGGAATATCCAGTTAGGGAGTGTGAATTTGGCCCATTCTCACAGGGGAAACATATACAATTGGGTTTCAAGTAAATGATACAAGATAAAAGAGCTATATTAATATACCTCCTGGAATGTTTCAGGAAAGCTTTATTAAACTAAAGGTACACTCCTAAATATACATGAACTGTGTAGAAGTTAACGTGTTTGGCTATTCCTTAGGCAGCCTGTGTGTGAGGAAATTTTACCTTCTTATAGCCACACCTTCCTAAGTTCCCTTCTAGGCAAGCTGTCTACATCTGGTTAACATGTAATGAACACAATGATGATGAGTAAGCTTAAATAACGAGTCAAAATAAATCTGTGGAGGTCCTTAAGAGATAGATTTGCCTAGAGTACCTAAGAATTAGAAAGACCTAATTTGGTAGTAGAAAAATTATTTCTGAAACATTTAAGAGTTTGTAAATGATTCTTTATCAGTAGAATGTAGTAATAATCTCTGCCCTGACAACTCACTGTATTATTATTGTGAAGGTTAGAGGATAGAAAGGCTATTAAGAAACCTAAAGTTGTACAACAAGCGATATACATAAATGAGTTTATGATTTCTGATTCATACCATCCAGAAATGATATTGAACCTAGTCTATATCATCTAGAAATCCTATTGCAGACCCTTTAACAGTGGCTTTGTATATTTGTACAGTATATTTGTATGTATGTTTGTATATGTATGGATACTAATTTTCTTCCCTTACACATAGTGGTAAGCAGAATAATGGTCCCCTAAAGATTTTCATATCCTAATCCCCAGAGACTATGTAATGTTACAGGGCAAGCAGGAATTAAAGTTACAGATGGAATTAAAATTGTTAGCAGGCCTTGAAATGGTGAGAATATGCTGAATTATTTGTGTGGTTTAAATGTAATCACAAGGGTCCTATATATTAGGAAGAGGGATACAGAAGAGGACTTATCAGAGGAATGCAATGTGAGAAAGACCCAACTGGCCATTGCTGGTTTTGAAGATGTAACAGAACCATGAGCCAAGGAATATAGGCTGACTCCATAAACTGGAAAAGCAAGGAAATGAGTTTTCTCCTAGCACCTCCAGAAGGAACACAACCCTGCCAAAACCTTAATTTTGGCCCACTGAGGCCTATTTTGGGTATCTTACCTTTAAATATTTCAGATAATAAATGTGTATTGTTTTAAGAAAGCAAATATGTGCTATTTGTTATAGCAGCAACAGAAAACTAAAAACCATATGGATAACAGAATTCTCCTACAGGTAGATTTTACATGGATGAATGCAACCTTAGAATTTTGGAAAATAAATTGTGATGATGTGTTACTATGTAAGGAGACATTAAATATTTTTATAATCATTTCTCAGGCTTAATAATTGTAGAGGAATATAACATCTTCAGAGGCAATGGAAACATTGAATGAGTGAGCCAATATGTGTGAAATTTACCAAGCTCGTAAATATGTTTTAGGGTTGTTGCTCTTATCATCATCATCATCATCATCATCATTTGGATAGAGAAGGAATACTTGTCTGGTAAAGGAACCTTATCTTTTATTGGGTAGAAAGCATCCACTTTCCTCTTCCATTAATTAAGGTCCTAGAGAGGAAAATATATATATGCAGCAGCTGTGAAGGAAACAGAAATATACACTTATTCTGAATTATTGTAATGAATACAAAAGCCCAGTTACTGGCAATAAAAGAGAATTCATTGCATATTGTGACAATAAAGAAACGGTCAATGCTCAAAGACCAAATCTATTTTTTTGGCTGTTTACAAGTCAATGAAGTATTCAATTGTGATGAGTTTTGACATTATTAACATAATGCTCAAAGAAAATTAACAATGTACAATGACTTTGTCATAAATGGGGAGGTAGAAAAAGGAGGGGGAAGAAAATGAAGAGGGAGAGAGAGACTGAAAGAGACAATGGGTTCTGGCACCATCTGTCAGTGTGCTAATAGTTGCTTCTATAGCAGCAGCAGGTTTAAGTCAAGAAAATTAAGCATTTGGATGATTCACCATTGCATCAGCTGTTGTCAACTGAATTTTATTTTGGCTCATTATCTTTATTAGGTAAAAGCATTGAATATCGTGTTGCTTATTCAAAGCAATTATTGAGTGAGGGGGAAAAAACAAAATCTGCACATAATATTTTAGAGATAAATAAATGACAAAGGCAAAAAAGAAAGATACTTAAAAAGTAACTTTTATTTTGGTATATATATATATATATATATATATATATATATATTTTTTTTTTTTTTTTGTGGTATGCGGGGCTCTCACTGTTGTGGCCTCTCCCGTTGTGGAGCACAGGCTCCGGACGCGCAGGCCCAGCGGCCATGGCTCACGGGCCTAGCCGCTCCACGGCATGTGGGATCTTCCTGGACTGGGGCACAAACCCGTGTCCCCTGTATCGGCAGGCGGACTCTCAACCACTGTGCCACCAGGGAAGCCCTATTTTGGTATATTTTGGAATTAAGATTTTGAAAACAATAGACTTTGAATATGAGAGTTGACACATAGAACTGGGATTGTTATACCAACTGACTGCCCTTTTATTCTTGTATCTAACATGAATTATGTTTAAAAAGTGATCAAACAAAAATTTTATAGCATGTCACCAGCTCACTAGTCCTCAATATTCTCCATTCTTTCATAATATGACCTTTACACTCTAAGATAGATAAGTAAATGCTTCATGCTGGGCTGTTTCTGTGTCTATCTAAAGCTTCCATCTTCAAGGTAATCATGATTTCAAATCCAGAATTCCTTTAAGAGCTTATATAAAAATCACTGCCTCTGTGAAATTTCATTGACATGAAAGATGAGTAGGTATTTAATAATGTTAGTAATAGATGTTAAATAATGGAAATAGAGATGGATACTTACTCTGAGATTGAATCTGAAATTAAGAATAGAGTGGTCAAGATAATATCCATTGGATGGATGATACAGTGTGAGTGTTTTAAAGTTAGCAATAAAACCAAAAAATTAGGGAAAAAATATACAATCTTTACCAACTTCAACTGCCTTACATATAAAACTGCTTATAGCACATTTTAAAAAATCACAGTGTTTATATAAATTAGAAAATACATTTTCAATTATCTAATTTCAGCCACATACCCCAACTTTATACTCCCATTTTTAATGTTTGCCCAATACAAGCTACTCCTGTACTTTTTTTTTTTTCCCACTGATCCCTGGACCTAGCTGTATGTTAATACCTTTGATGAGAATCAGTAGCTCTGAACTGTAAGCCTCTTATCACAGTGGTATATGGTAGACACTTAAAACTTACTAATTGAGAGAATGAGAGAATGAATGATAGGCTGAAAGAGTGAAAGTCAAGTATTTTTCTATTTGTATATTATTACATTTCCTTAACTAACAAGGGAGCAGAATCAGGTAGACTGGACTTTAAAAAAATCAGGAATATAGGCTAAATTATAAGCAATCTTAGCAATCCAGGGACATACAGGAATGTACATCATTTAGACCTAAGGATACACATAATACAATCAAAATATACAAAATATATAGCTTCTGTGGCCATTTGCTGCAATCCTGAAAAGATGAGCAAATGATGCATTACCAGAGGGTGCACACCTTTATGGCCAAAAAAAATGTATGAATGTTTCAATTTTTGTCCCTGTACTCTTGATAAGAATTTATTTACACTAGAGAACCAGGCATCTTCCCAAACTTCTCAGACATAATGAATTGCATTTTGTAAAAGGAAAATACATAATATAATATTATACACATTTAAGCAGACATAGCAGTTCAGTCCGCAGAGACATCCTGGAATAGGATACCCAGTATAGTTTAAGAAGGTGAGCTAGTAAGTTAAGGTGAGCTAGTAAGTATTTTTAGGCCAGTTCTAAATGAAAAAATTCCAAAAAACAAAACAGAACAAAATGAAGTAGTTAATGTGTGTATATACATGTACACGTATACATATATAAACATATATACATATATGTACATGTACATATATATTTTATATATTTACACACACAGACATATACACATGCACAAGAAAGATGAATAGCAGATAAGTCTTATGTGTAATGACTGTATCCATTCCCTGTAGGATGCATAACAATTAGCCTCTCAGGGAGCGCAATATATATACTTAAAAGATATGACTGCTCACTTACTGTTGTATTCTAACGTAGTTTTTTTAAAAAATTCTTCTACTATTAAATTTTAGTGACACTGCCATGGTCTTTCTTTTAAAAAGTCACAATTCTATTTCCTATAAGTAACTAGTGTGCTATCCTGAGGCCAAAATGTGAATCCCCAGTTTGTGAAAATGCAGCTAAGCAATTATATAGTTCTCCAAAATAGGGAAAAATAATTATTTGGGCCAAATGGGAAGAGATACAACAAAATACATTATTATAACAAGTATAGTTTTGTAGTTTATACACTTCTCCCCCCCAGACAATAGCATCTCTTGGACTCCAACATATGAGCAAAATTCCATATATTCCAATTTCACATATATCCCTCAATGAGGTTGTCCCATCTACTACAACATGCAATCCTTCATTCTTTCCTCTGGCTTGGGTGTGCCCCAAATCTTACTATGGAGTCCACAAAAGTAATATGATTTTGTTTCAGCATTATTTTTTGTCTGAGGTGGATTGAATTCCATATTATTATTTAATTAGGATCTATCTACTATATTACAATTCCACTTAATACATTTTCTCATGTCTTCCTTGTAGCAAATCTGCCAGCTAGCTGTTATTTCTATTGTAAAGATGAATAAAATTGGGCTTTGAAACATTGACTAATGGGTTAAGTTCTCACATTTTTATAAGCCTCAGATATAGGATTCAAAACTAAGTCAGGATTCTTCCAAAATCAAGTTAGACAAGTAGGCCCTGGACCTCTCTCCTCCTCTTTGCAGCTTTGGAGCATTTTCTTTGGAGGATGTTCCTCTCTGGGACCTGTATATGCTGGAGACAGCAATGCCATCTATGAATGGATACTGTCCTTTTTCTTTCATTTCTTTCACTGTCCTCCTCCTCCCATTGTCCCCTTCATACCTACATGGAATTGACCAGATAGGTACCCAAGGAGCTCCAAGACTCACACCAGTGGAGTCCTGGTCCTTTCAGCATGACCTGGAAAGCAGATATCTCTATCTAGCATGTTATTTCTTTCAAAAAATCTTTGAATTTGAACTATCAGAATGGTAGTGATACTTTGATTTGGGGTTACTTTCTCTCATTTTAGACATAGGACGAGAGCAGGCCTCTGAGCTACAGTCCATCAGTAACCTTGGACATAAGGCTCTTCTTCCTTGCCATAAGGCTCTTCTTCCTTGCCTATCTATATAAGGCTCTTCTTCCTTGCCTATCTATATTCTGACCTTGATGCTACCTCCAGTCTACAGTGTTTGTAATACAAAGGGTCCCAACAGCATCTTTAATCCTGTGGGTCCCCACCACTGGCAGCTAAGACAGTCACCATATCATCTTTGCAGGTTCTATGCCATATATCAGGCAATTCTCTGGATGAGTCATGCCTATCACTTTTTATGCCTTTTAAGACCTTTTTTCTTTAATGTCAATGGACACATAATTGACGTCCTCCCTTGACTCTGATCCACATGGAGATTTCTTATTCTATGAATTTGGTCTTAAGAACTGTCAGATGATCAAGCAAACAACCCAATCAAAACATGGGAAGAAGACCTAGACACTTTTCCAAAGAAGACATACAGATGGCCAAGAGGCACATGAAAAGATGCTCAACATCACTAGTTATTAGAGAAATGCACATCAAAACTACAATGAGATATCACCTCACACCAGTCAGAATGGTCATCATCAAAAAATCTACGAACGATAAAATCTGGAGAGGGTGAGGAGAAAAGGGGACCCTCCTACACTGTTGGTGGGAATGTACTTTGGTACAGCCACTATGGAGAACAGTATGGAAGTTCCTTAAAAAACTAAAAATAGAGCTACCATATGATCCAGCATCCCACTTCTGGACATGCATCTGGAGAAAAACATGCTTTGAAAGGATACATGCACCCCAATGTACACTGCAGCACTATTTACAATAGCCAAGACATGGAAGCAACCTAAATGTCCATCAACAGAGGAATGGATAAAGATATGGTACATATATACAATGGAATATTACTCAGCCATTAAAAAGAATGAAATAATGACATTTCCAGCAACATGGATGGACCTGGAGATTATCATACTAAGTGAAATAAGTCAGACAGAGAAAGACAAATATCATATGATACAGCTTATATGCAGAATGTAAAAAAAAAATGATATGAACGAACTTATTTACAAAACAGAAACAGACTCACAGAATGAATTTAGAAAATGAATTTATGGTTACTGGGGGGGAAAGGAAGGATAGACTGGGAGCTTGGGATTGACATGTACACACTGCTATATTTAAAACAGATAACCAACAAGGACCTACTGTAAAAAAAATAAAACTAAAAATAAAATTAAAAAAAAATTGCCAGATGAGAGAAGGATGTTCCTTGAACAAAGAGTGTTGTGTGGAAGGCAGGGGTGTGGTCACTATTGAAAGAGATCACATTCTAGAATGTAGTGTTATGTCCTAAAGAGTTCAGGAGATGGAATGATTGAGGATGTGTTGTTCTAAGTTTGTGGTAAGAAATTCTGAGTGGTCAATTTAAAATGGCCAGAAAATAAATTATGGTTTACATTTTCCCTCATACTGCATGTAAGACCTGAATTTGTGGTCTTCACCAATGAAGCACAGAACAACCTTTGAGGAAATTACTGAAAGTCAACAGTCATTGTGGCATAAGACATGATGTATCATCATACGAGTAATGATATAACCAGCAAGAAATAAACTGCAGAGGTAAGAAGTGCTATTTTGTTTCAATATAAGCTAGTTCCAAAGAACCATGGACTCCTGATTAATAACAGTTTTGCTATGTTTTCTTGAGGTGGGAGGTATGAAATTAGCCAGGAATTTAAAAAATTGACAATAAAGAACAGGAATAGTTGGTTCCTGGGTTCAAGAACCAGAAACAGGAAGAGTTGGTGTTGGGTATGTTCCTTGGTTGGACTCAACAAATACTTCTTTTCTACCCATTATTCTACACTTTCACTGACAAACCCCTCTACTTCATGTAGACTCATGAATTTTTAATAAAGCTTTTATGCAAATTGTTTATATAGACCAGGACCCCACAGACAATATTTTCCCAATGTCTTACATGCCCTACTGGTTGCCTCGTCCCAGCATATTGCCTTACATAACCTTCTATGTCTTGCTATTCAGACACCTGCTCCTCCCCTGAACTACTTCTAATGTAGTTACTGTTCTGTATACCAACCAATACCACTGAAATGGCAAAATTGTCACAAGTGTCATTTATAGTATATGAATTATTATATGACTATTACATGAATCAAGAAACATTCAGACTTTTTAATCACCAATATTTTAAAAAAGTTTTAATGAATCATCTTCTCTTTAATATTCTTCCCACATCTCCCTAGGACTTGGTTTCAAGTCTATAAGCTGGGTCAGGAAAAAAAAAAAAAAAGAAATCTAAGCAACGTATATATTGTTTTTTGGTTGCCTCAAAAATATCACTGAGTCATGAAGCCTCAAGACATCAAGTCATGCTTCTCTCCACCTGAGTTCTGAATCAATGAAGAGATAATTTAGGAGAAGACAGATGGAGAAAGATATATCCTCTTTGTTACTGGTAAACACTAGGTTAAAAGTTACTAATTCTTACCTCAGAATCAGGAAGGATTATTGATCCAGTCTCAATCATAGCTGGACATTGGGTGGTCTCTCAACAGACACTGGCAGAATGCCTGATAAAATCTAAATCATGAAGTGTGCACTTCCTGAAGGGCACCTCTCTGAAGCAGAAAAATTGCAAGGCTGAGCCACACATGCTTAGCATCCTAATCTAACTCACCTGTCAGGAACTTCACATGTTTTCCCTTGAGGAACGCCAGTGAGAGTCAGTAGGGGCCAGAAGTGTGACTACTTGATGTTTCTCTGAATGGCTTCAGAATTTCCATCCAGACACTATTAAAATACCTTGATAGCAGCATTAGTAACTAAACTAGGGTGTACTTAAATGTGAAAAGAGTATATAAAGCTTTCTTTTACTACAGCAAAAGGCTAAAGTAACCAACGCTTTTTTTGAGATTCCACTTTGTGTCATACCTTCATCTGCGAAGAGTAATGTCTCAAACAACCACATCAATGGAGTTGTAAAGTGAAATAATATATGCTAAAGGACTTCCTAAAAATAATGTGAGAAGACTATTACTATGATAACAGAAGTTATCAGAAAGACTGGATGAAAAGAAAAAAAAGTATTATTTACTTCAATTCTCATATTCTAAATGAAGATGCTGCCATAATATAAGCACTAAAATGAATCAATAAATCAAAGAAAACAAAAAAAGAGCTTAAATTGTAGATATCAGTTGCCATTTGAAAAATCCCCTTGTTTGCTGATTTGGCTAGCATAATCTATATCAAAGCTAGTGTTTACATTCCATGGAGCCACACGAATAAGGAATAAGTAATCAATGAACTATGGGAGGCATTATAACAGAAAATTTAGAAATGTATTGGTGGCCAGTGCCATAAAATTGAATTCCCCAAATAACCCTAAAATACAGCTATAAAATTTGTCTACTGTGATCACATCTGCAAAGAGGCAAGAAAGGAATTAGTCAAAATTAAGCCTTCTTCTGCACTTCCATGCACTTCCTGTCAACAGCATGCTAGTGGAAAGAGTCATCAACATGGCAACTGTGGTTCAACAAGGAATAATTACCTAGAAAATACTTTAAATGGTTTTGTTTCCCTTAAAATGTTTTTCCTTTCAAGAAAGCTATTTTTTCACCCTGGATTGAGAATTTTAGCGATTGTCTTTGAAAGCTTTACAATCCTAATAGTAACATTGGAATAAATCACTGTAAATCTGGGTACAATCTGACTTTTTTCTAATAATCCTAAGTCTCATATTCAAATAGTTGCATTATAGGATAGTAAGTTTAAATGAATATACAGCATAATGTTGTCATCAAATGGCAATGCAACATGATTAAGCATGATTTACTGATAATGAGGTTGTCTCTCAATTTTTACCAATTCTACTTACATAGAATGAAAAAAAAAAATAAGACAACTTATTGGAGACAGGAGAAGGAATACAACAGCTGAGAATTCCTATATGGAAAAATTGAAAAATACATCATCAATTAATGGAATTTGCCATGTATATTAGCATAATATCATTTTAATGATGAAGAATTTACTTCGCTAAAATCTCTAACAGAAGGTGTATGCAGACAGATTGTGACAATGACCCTTGTTTTTTTTAAAAGAAGCCATCCTCAGGAAGGAAGATTAATGCAGTTCCACTGTGATGTAGGCTGTTTATAAGTCTCATGCCTGGTCATTTAATTGATGTTAAAAATATCTTGAACTTTATTCATTAGGCAATTAGTTTTACAATGAAATCCTTAAACTTACCTCTCTGCATCTCTTGCCACTACCCTGCAGCCATCACTGTACCACAACTTTTTGCTAAGCATAATACATGGCCATTTTTGTTTCTTTCTTTTTAACTCAGTTGAGATATTAAGAACATTTTATGTAAAATATTAAATTTTCCCTTGTTTTTCATTACTTTAGTCTTTAGCATACATATAATCTACTTTCTTTCCTGTCAAAAAAAATTGCACTGGATAGGTTAAAAATATAAGAAAAACTTTATTTGCAATGATAGCAATAAGGGAGGCTATCATAACAGGGGAGAGAGAAGGAACTCAAAACTCAGCTCTGTTGAAACAAACGATGGGAGAGTTCTTAAAGGCTAGGGTGAGTTAGCATTTAAAATACTGGAGGACATTGGGTGGTGGGAGGTTGGTCAATGGGCCATCCGTGTTTGCTAACTGGTGCTTATGGAAGTTACACATCCATCCTCCCACAGAGACTGGGTGATAGGAGTATTATCTTTCTTGATTATTACATTCAAAAGGAACATTTCACATATCTTTGAGAAAGATATTCTTAGGTTGTAAAACTGGCAATAGTGTGGCAGAAGATTTAATCCCAAAGGGACAGAGAAAGAATTTATAATGGCAAGTTTTCTACAGTAAATACTCAAAGGAAAGGGAGATCAGGGGCTTCTATGGTCAAGAAAAATCTATCTAAGGTTTAGTTAAATTGAGGGAGTAAGATTTGAAGTTATTGTAGCCATCTTGAACTGTGAAATAAGAACCAATCTAAGGAGAAACGAGTATGAGAGAGAGAAAGTGCATCCTAGATCTATTCTTTAAATATTTATGCAGCAATGTCTTATCTGGACTCTTCATTAATGTTAAGCAATAAACTCCACTTTGCTTTTGGATTTGGATTTTCTGTCACTTAACACCAAAAGACACCTAAGTAATGTCCACTATTCACAGATTCAATCTCATGTGTGGTGTTGCAATACTGTGTTATGTCTCTATCAAACTGCAACCCCACTACTTCTAAGAATTAAAAAAAAAAAGAACTTGAAAACACTCACCTGATTTCCTGTTTCCCAATCACAAATGAAATCAACAATATGTAAAAACTAGAACAGCTTATATTAGATCAAAAGATACGAAGAGACGCATCTCTTTTCTCTTTTTATACATTGATATAACCTTAAAATAAATATGTATCCTGAATGCCATGGAGATAGTGTTTTACATGTTTATGCAAAGCTGTGTCAATTGCCCTCTTCGGATTCAAGATCATGCTCAGAAGTTTACCAATGGATAAGAAAGAAGCCCATTAAAATGCATTGCCAAAGCATAAGACCAGCTATCACTAAAAACAAACAAACAAAAAACACCATTGGTTACATTCAAATCAAGTAGGATTTTTAAGTTAAAGATTTACTTCCATAAATGGAACCACTATAAGCATTTATTAACCTTTGTCCAAAGTTTGCTTCTAGGTTTGGGTTGAGGTGGGCATTGTATTTCTAAGCTACAGTGTAAGACACTTAATACAGAATCTGATACATTTGGTGAACAAAATAACATCTTATACATGTGTTATTAAATGAATTTTGTGATCAGGGGAACATAAGAAAATTTTACTGATTATATAATAAACGCAAAATAAAATGTTGTAATAAATAGCACAATGGGTACCGAATGGAAATTTTTTTTGTGTTATAGATGAATAACAGGGGCTTAGGGAATGTTTTTTTAGATTGGGTAATAGCTAAAGCTAAATTGGGGGAATGGAAATCACAATAGGCAGAGGGCTCCCTGGGTGAAATATGAACAGTGGTACAATCAAATCAAATTGTTCTTAAAAGAGTAATGTAAGAAAGGAAATTTTTTAGTTGTTATTTTGATCCTCTCCAGTAGGATCAAACTGATGAACAGCTACTATTATTTTTATTATATGAACAATTATAGTTATTCAGTTATGCAATTATTATTATATGAAAATTTATAGTTATTCAATTATGCAATTATAGTTACCCCTTCATTCCTGTCATATGCCATATTCTACACATGAGGGGCAAAATAATGAGCAGAATAAACTGAAGTGTCTGCCGTCGTGTAATTATATGCTAGTGGAGGGATGAAGAAAATAAACAAATAAATGTTTATGTTGCATAGTGATAAGTAATATGAAGAAAAATAACACAAGTTAAGAGAATAGAGGATGGAACAGGGTGATACTTTATTTGGATTAGATGATCAGCAGATGTTTCAAAGAAGCTAAACTTTCAGAGAAATCCAAATGTATAAAGGAGTGGGATATGTGGATATCTAAGGCAAGAACTCCAGACTGAGACAGTAGCAAGCAGCACTAGAAGTGTGGGAGATGTTTGCATAACCACAAAAAGGCAAATGTGGCCATCACAGACTGAGCAAAGGATAGAGGGGTAGGAAGTTAAGTTGGAGTGGGACTCAGGAGCTGGGCCATGTGATGCCCTCTTCTCTTCTGTATCATTCACCCACTCGTCCTCTAGTCATCCAGGCCCTACACTGTAGATGAGCTGCTGATTATTATCATTAGGTGAGAAGCTGTGCAATGTCTTTGGGTACAAACTCTGTTGGGTGATTGATAGGTAGTATGAAGGCAATGCTGGCGAGGGACACTGTTTTTCTGGTGGTTACCCAATATTACTCTGTTCAGAGTAGTCCTTGATTTTCTCATCCTTCATACCCCTTCATTCCTCACAGCCCCTCTAGCAGCAAGATGGTTATACCTTCAAAACACAACCCAGCTGTTTGTATTTTACCCATCTTTACTATTCTTTCAAGTCACCTTCACCTCTCTATCCCTAGGTGTCCCTTCCCAATTGGTTTTCCATATAGCAGGCATAGGAAACTTTACGAAATGTAAATGAGTATATGATTTTTCTCTGCTTAAAATCTTCCAAAGTTTTCTCATGTATCATAGAATAAAATAAAATTCCTCCCCTGCCTGTAAGATTCTATGTGATCTGCCAGTTGTTTACCTCACCAACTTTATCTGGAGCCTGTTTGTCCCTCATCAACTAATTCCTGTTAGGTTGTCTTCCCTATGGTTCTCCAACATATTGAGTTGTTTCTTCCTTGTAACCTTTAATTTTACCATACTATTCTTTGCCTACAATGCTCTTCTGAAAACAGCCTGGAAAGCTGTTTGCACAGCTGATTATGTCATTTTATTTAGTCCAAAGCTCCCCTAAATGGCTTTACTTTACAATACAATTTAAACCAGCTTCCACACATACATCCCAACACCTACTCATAAATTCAAGACCTTATTAATAAAGATGGTGAAAATCTATGATGAAAATTAGGAGACATGAGAAAATTCATTTTCTACAACCTTAAAGACCTTGAGTCTTCCAGCACTGCAGACATTATCAGCCTTTCGTTCCTGCTTTGCTTTCATCTTAATATTATCCTCACTTTAAGGCTGACAAATTCTCCCATTTTTTCTTTCAAGAATGACATCATATGCAAGGGAAATTACAGCTTGACTTTCTCAAATCCTAAGGAAATGACTTGAATAGATACCCAACACACAGCAGGTATCTAATGATAAATTCTGATTCCGCATTCCTGTCAAATTAGCTATGCGCCTCTTTATCTTGTCACACTCCAACTTCACACGAAGCAACAAAAAATGGAGTGATGCTATGAAATAGGTGACTTCAGGTCATATTATGAATAAACACCTCTTAATTTCACCTTCTGCACATAGTTTAAGAAAGTTGGTCATTTGCAAAGTATATATTTTCTATAGAAGTTGACTTTTGATTTTGGCATTATACTAATGCATCTTTCTATAGGTTTGATGCAGGAATTAGAATTTGTCTTTTGCTGTCCACCTCAGGTGACAGTTAGGGCTGTAAGTGTGAAAATGAATGTACTGGAGTTAGGAAATTAATAGTCACAGGAACCAGAATTCTGGTAACAAACTTTTAAGAGGTGTGCTTAGTGATTTACAAATACAATTGCAAATGGAGAATCTTAGGGAATCTATGCCTCCTAACTTTCTCAGTCCCCACACACATGGTATTGGTGGTACTGTTAATCACAAGGGTTTATTGTCCTCTGGATGTATGGGTAGCTCTGTGATACAGGGCTGGCCACTGTGGCACACAAACCATTTTATCCCTGCTGGTGATTCATGTACACTGTGAACAAATGACTCAGGCAAAGTTAGCTAATTTATAACACACACATATGCACACATACTCTTATGTATGCATGTGTGTATACATTTACACTTATATTTATATGTGCATGCACACACATTTGCATATACATGCATGCATGTGCACACACATTTACATTCTAGAAGAGAGACGGAAATTGCCAAATTAGTAAACAAAAATAACCATGCATCTCTGGAGGTGTTGGTCTCATTTTAGCACCGGGTGGAATAAGCCTGCTAGGCAACAAAGTCAATTCAGAAGCAAGCAGTGCTGGGAGATAGATAGCAGTGCTGGTGAGATCAAGAACATCCAACACCATTAACATTTTTCAGCCTGGGGCTCCTCCTGTCTGGAAGGCAAACTACCTACCCTCTTTGAATGTCTCAGTCTTGAGTCAATGATGTAGCTCAGGCTTAGAGAGTTAGAGACACTTATCCAAGGTCAGACATCTTGTAAATGGTAATTCGCAAGTCCGTGTGTCTCAGAATTGAGTTAGATTGCCTCTTTGTAGCACATGTAAAGCATATTTGTACTATTGGGGAGAGATAATTACATATATCTCCACTTACCCAAAATATCTATAGTTAAGCAGAACTGATACTAACATCTAAAAGCCTTCCAGAATAAATTATCCTCAAATGGGTACATTAATGATTCAAATATAAAAACTTCTATAAAAGAAAGAAGACTTTTGTAAACTATTTAAAAGGTAAAAACATCCTTCTTAATATAGAGAGTATTAAACTTTGAAACTCTCATTAAATATTTAAAAGTCATAAAGTTAAAAGAATTTCTTAACTCTTTTAGCAAATTGAAGGACTATCTCAGAGATAATTGGAGGAATCAAATAAAATGAGAAATTATAAAGGGTTAAATAATTCATAAATAGAACAGGATTTTAGAAAAGAAGCACATTTTAATAATGTATACATTTTAATGAATTGTTTCCTTTTAAAGCATATGAAATTCATTCTAACAAAAATATAAAAATTATACCATTCCTCAGGAGAAAAATTCTTGTGAAATTAGAAATGTATGCACACAAAGAAATCACTTAATTTCATCATTTATGAAATTAAATTGTGTTGAAATAAGATCGTTTAATAAAATAAATCAGCTATACCTATGCTTTCCACAGGCATCAAACTATATGTCACAAATGAGGGGAAAGATCATGCAGTCACCATGAGAGATTAACTATATTGTTTTCTAAAACTAATACCACTGTGTAACAGTTGTTAATTTTGAAGAAAGAGATAGCTGTTTGTTAATGTAGTAGAATATCTCAGGTCCCAACATAGATCTTTTTATCCCAGGAGTCAAGATAAGAATATAAATTTCTTACAGAATCCCATAGTAAATAATGTTTAAATTTAAAAATTCACTCCTAAAAAATTAAAAATAAATAAATAAATAAAATAAAAATTCACTCCTGTTCAATTAATGATGTTGGGTAACCACATGGATAACCACATGGGAAAGAATGAATGTGAACTCCTGTCTTATATCACAGACAAAAATCAATTCAAAATGAATTAAAGACTTGAAGATAAGACCTGAAATTACAACACTTCCAGAAGAACACATGGGGGTAAATTTCTAGACATTTTTTGCAGTGATTTTTTTTAGGTTTGACACTAAAAACAAAGAAGACAAAAGCAAAAATAAGTAAGTGGGACTATTTCAAATCAAAAAGCTTTTGTACAGTAAAGGAAACCATCAACAAAATAAAAAGGAAACCTATGGACTGGCAGAAAATATTTGCAAACCACATACATAAGAGGTATATACTTGTATATATTGTATATTCAATATACAACTCATACAACTCCAAAGCAAAAAAAAAGAAACAAGAAGACAGAAAAAGAAAAACCCCAAAACCCCACAAATAACCTGATTAAAAAATGGGCAAAGACCTGAATACACATTTTTCCAAAAAAAAAAAAAATACAAATGGTCAACAGGTACATAAAAATATGCTCAATATCATTAATCATCAGGGAAATGTAAATCAAAACCACAATGAGATAGTATTTTATACCAGTTAGAATGTCTATTATGAAAAAAATAAGAGACAACAAATGTTGGCAAGGACATGGAGAAAAGGGAACCATGTTTACTGTTGGTGAGAATGTAAATTGGCACAGCCACAAGGAAAACAGTATGGACAGTCCATATTACTGTTTAATACTAAATTAAACATAGAGCTGCCACATGATCCTGTAATCCCAGTTCTGGGTAAATATCCATAAGAAATTAAATCACTATCTTGAAAAGATATCTAAACTCCCATCTTCATTTCAGCATTATTCACAACAGCCAAGGTACAGATACAATCTAAGTGTACATCGAGAGATGCATGGAAAAAGAAAATGTGGTATATATTTACCATGGAATATTATTCAGCCACGAAAGGAAGGAATTCCTGCCATTTGCCACAACATGGGTGGACCTGGAGGGTATTATGCTAAGTGAAATAAATAAGAGAGAGAAAGACAAATACTGCTATCACTGTTATGTAGAATCTAAAAAAACAAAAAAAAAGAAGAAGAAACAGAGTAGAGTGATAGATGTCAGGGACTGTGGGGTGGGGGAAATAGGGAGAAATATAGAGAGGTTGGTAAAAGGGTATAAACTTTCAGTTATAGGATGAATAAAGCCTGGGAATCTAATGTACAACATAGAGCCTGGAGTTGAAAATAGAGTGCTGTATAATTGAAATTTGTTAAGAGTGCTCTTACCGAAAAAAAATAAAAAGTGAGGTGATGGATGTGTTAATGAACTGGATGGTGGGAATCCTTTCACAATATATACTTATATCAAAAAAATTCCCTGTATACTCTAAATACATTACAAATTAATTGTCAATTATACCTTAATGAAGGTGGAAAAATAAATAAAAAGTCATTCTCTGCTAGTTACTGCCTTTTAAACAAAAGCATACATAGCAAGAAAAACTCAAGGAAATTTCATTTATATGAAAAAAGTGTTAAAATTACATGTAATAGGAGATATAGCAGTAGTAGCATGTCAGCACAGCCACACTTCAAATAAAGGCTACATTAAGAAAGTTACTTTACCTCTCCACTTCATATAAACACTTTCCACACCACTTCATATAAAGGCTACCTTAGGCAAGTTAACTTTACCTCTGTGTGTGTCAAGTCTGCTCATTTATCGAATAGAAATAGCAATAGTGCTTACCATAAAAGGATGCTGTGAAGATAAAATGATAGAGGACCTTCAAGATGGTGGAGGCGTAAGACGTGGAGATAACATTCCTCCCCACAAATACATCAAAAATACATCTACATGTGGAAACTCTTACAGAACACCTACTGAACCCTGGCAGAAGACTTCTTGCCAAAAGGCAAGAAAATCCCCTATGTACCTGGCTATGTGGCTGACAGGGTCTTGGGGCTCCAGCCTGGTGTCAGGCCTGAGCCTCTGAGGTGGGACAGCCAAGTTCAGGACATTGGACCACAAGAGACCTCCTGGCCCACCGTAATAGCAATCGGTGAGAGCTCTCCCAGAGATCTCCATCTCAACACTAAGGCCCAGATCCACTCAATGACCAGAAAGCTCCAGTAATGGACACCCCATGCCAAACAACACCAAGACAGGAACACAATCCCACCCATTAGCAAAGAGGCTGACTAAAATCATAATAAGTTCACAGATATGCCAAAAAACAGCACTGGATGCAGCTCTGCCCACCAGAAAGACAAGATCCAGCCTCAACCACCAGAACAAAAGCACCAGTCCCCTCCACCAGGAAACCTACACAACCCACTGAACCAACCTAACCCACTGGGGGCAGACACTAAAAACATTGGGAACTATGAACCTGCAGCCTGTAAAATGGAGACCCCAAACAAAGTTAAGCAAAATGAGAAGACAGAGAAATATTCAGCAGATGAAGGACCAAGGTAAAAACCCACCAGACCAAGCAAATGAAGAGGAAATAGGCAGTCTACCTAAGAAAGAATTCAGAATAATGATAGTAAAGATATCCAAAATCCTGGAAATAAAATGAAGACAATACAAGAATCGTTTAACAAAAAACTAGAAAAACTAAAGGGCAAACAAACAATGATGAACAACACAATAAATGAAATTAAGAATTCTCTAGAAGGAATCAGTAGCAGAATAACTGAGGCAGAACAATGGATAAGTGACCTGGAAGATAAAATAGTAGAAATAACTACCGCATTGCAGAATAAAGAAAAAAGAATGAAAAGAATTGAGCACAGTCTCAGAGACCTCTGGGACAACACTAAAGACAATAACATTCGAATTATAGGGGTCCCAGAAGAATAAGAGAAAGAGAAAGGGACTGAGAACATATTTGAGGGGATTATAGTTGAAAACTTGCCTAATATGGGAAACGAAATAGTCATTCATGACCAGGAAGCACAGAGAGTCCCATACAGGATAAATCCAAGGAGAAACATGACAAGAAAAACATTAATCAAAAATTAAATACAAAGAAAAAATATTAAAAGCAGCAGGGAAAAGCAACAAATAACATACAAGGGAATCCCCATAAAGTTAAAAGCTGATCTTCCAGCAGAAACTCTGCAAGCCAGAAGGGAGTGGAGAGACATATTTAAAGTGATGAAAGGGAAAAACCTAAAACCAAGATTACTCTACCAGCAAGGATTTCGTTCAGATTTGATGGAGAAATTAAAACTTTTACAGACAAGCAAAAGCTAATAGAATTCAGCACCACAAAACCAGCTTTACAACAAATGCTAAAGGAACTTCTCTAGGAAGGAAACACAAGAGAAGGAAAAGATCTACAATAACAAACCCCAAACAATTAAGCAAATGGTAAAAGGAACATACGTATTGATAAGTACCTAAATTGTAAATGGATTAAATGCTCCAACCAAAAGACGTAGACTGGCAGAATGGATACAAGAACAAGAGCGATGTATATGCTGTCTACAAGACAACCACTTTAAACCTAGAGATACATACAGACTGAAAGTGAGGGGATGGAAAAAGATATTCCATGCAAATGGAAATCAAAAGCAAGCTGGAGTAGCGATTCTCATATCAGGCAAAATAGACATTAAAATAAAGACTATTACAAGTGACAAAGAAGGACACCACATAATGATCAAGGGATCAATCCATCAAGAAGATATAACAATTGTAAATATTTATGCACCCAACATAGGAGCACCTCAATACATAAGGCAAATGCTAACAACCATAAAAGGGGAAATCAACAGTAACACAATCATAGTAGGGGACTTTAACACCCCACTTTCACCAATGGACAGATCATCCAAAAAGAAAGTAAGTAAGGAAACACAAGCTTTAAATGATACATTAAACAAGATGGACTTAATTGATATTTATAGGACATTCCACCCCAAAACAACAGAATACACTTTCTTCTCAAGTGCTCATGGAACATTCTCCAGGATATATTATAACTTGGGTCATAAATCAAGCCTTTGTAAATTTAAGAAAATTCAGAATTGTATCAAGTATCTTTTCCAACCACAACACTCTGAGACTAGATATCAATTACAGGAAAAATAAACTGTAAAAAATACAAACACATGGCAGCTAAACAATACAGTACTAAATAACCAAGAGATCACTGAAGAAATCAAAGAGGAAATCAAAAAAATACCTAGAAACAAATGTCAATGAACACACAGTGTCCCAAAACCCATGAGATGCAGCAAAAGTAGTTCTAAGAGGGAAGCTTATAGCAATACAATCCTACTTTAAGAAACAAGAAAAATCTCAAATAAACCACCTAAACTTATACCTAAAGAAATCGAAGAAAAAGAACAAAAAACCCTCAAATTTAGCAGAAGGAAAGAAATCAGAAAAATCAGATCAGAAATAAATGAAAAAGAAATGAAGGAAACAATACCAGAGATCAATAAAACTAAAAGTTGGGTGTTTAAGAAGATAAACAAAATTGATAAACCATTAGCCAGACTCATCAAGAAAAAAGGGAAAAGACTCAAGTCAACAGAATTAGAAATGAAAAAGGAGAAGTAACAACTGCCACTGCAGAAATACAAAGAATCATGAGAGATTACTACAAGCAACTATACGCCAATAAAATGGACAACCTGGAAGAAATGGACAAATTCTTAGAAAAATGCAAACTTCCGAGACTGAACCAGGATGAAATAGAAAATATAAACAGACCAATCACAAGCACTGAAATTGAGACTGTAATTAAAAATCTTCCAGTAAACAAAAGCCCAGGACCAGATGGCTTCACAGGTGAATTCCATCAAACATTTAGAGAAGACCTAACACCCATCCTTCTCAAACTCTTCCAAAAAAACTGCAGAGGAATGAACATTCCCAAACTCATTCTATGAGGCCACCATCACCCTGATACCAAAACCAAAGATACTACAAGAAAAGAAAATTAAAGACCAATATCACTGATGAATATGGAGGCAAAAATCCTCAACAAAATACTAGCAAACAGAAGCCAACAGCACATTAAAAGGATCATCATGATCAAGTGGAGCTTATCCCAGGAATGCAAGGATTCTTCAATACAGGCAAATCAATGTGATACACCATATTAACAAACTGAAGGTGAAAAACCATATGATCATCTCAATAGATGCAGAAAAAGCTTTACACAAAATTCCACACCCATTTATGATTCAAACTCTCCAGAAAGTAGGCATAGAGGGAACTTAACCCAACATAATAAAGGCTATATATGACAAACTCACAGCCAACATCATGCTCAATGCTGAAAAACTAAAACCATTTCCACTACGATCAGGAACTAGACAAGGCTGCCCACTCTCACCACTATTATTCAATGTAGTTTTGGAAGTTTTAGCCACAGCAATCAGAGAAGGAAAAGAAATAAAAGGAATCCAAATCAGAATGGAATAAGTAAATCTGTCACTGTTTGCAGATGACAGGATACTATACATAGAGAATCCTAAAGATGTTACCAGAAAACTAGTAGAGCTAATCAATGAACTCAGTAAAGTAGCAGGATACAAAATGAATGCACAGAAATCTCTTGCATTCCTATACACTAATGATGAAAAATCTGAAAGAGAAATTAAGGAAACACCCCCATTTACCACTGCAACAAAAAGAATAAAATACCTAGGAATAAACCTACCTAAGGAGACAAAAGACCTGTATGCAGAAAACTATAGGACACTGATGAAGGAAATTAAAGATGATACAAACAGATAGAGAGATATACCATGTTCTTGGATAGGAAGAATCAACATTGTGAAAACGACTATACTATACAAAGCAATCTACAGATTCAATGCAATCCCTATCCAACTACCAATGGCATTTTCACAGAACTAGAACAAGAAATTTCACAATTAGTATGAAAAAAAAAAAAGACCTCTAATAGCCAAAGCAAACTTGAGAAAGAAAAACGGAGCTGGAGGAATCAGACTCCTGGACTTCAGACTATACTACAAAGCTACAGTAATCAAAAGAGTATGGTGCTGGCACAAAAACAGAAATGTATGAAACAGGATAGGAGGCCCAGAGATAAACCCACACACATATGGTCACCTTATGTTTGATAAAGGAGGCAAGAATATACAATGGAGAAAAGACAGTCTCTTCAATAAGTGGTGCTGGGAAAACTAGACAGCAACATGTAAAAGAATGAAATTAGAGCGGTTCCTAACACCATATACAAAAATAAACTCAAAATGGATTAAAGACCTTAATGTAAGGCCAGACACTATAAAACTCTTTGACGAAAATATAGGCAGAACACTCTATGACATAAATCCCAGCAAAATACTTTTTTGACCCACCTCCTAGAGAAATGAAAATAAAAACAAAAATAAACAAATGGGACATAATGAACCTTAAAAGCTTTTGCCCAGCAAAGGAAAACATAATAAGATGAAAAGAAAACCATCAGAATCGGAGAAAATATTTGCAAATGAAGCAACTGACATAGGATTAATCTCCAAAATATACAAGCAGCTCATGCAGCTCAATATCAAAATAACAAACAACCCAATCCAAATTGGGCAGAAGACCTAAATAGATATATCTCCAAAGAAGACAAGCAGATGACCAACAAACATATGAAAGGATGCTCAACATCACTAATCATTAGAGAAGTGCAAATCAAAACTACAATGAGTTATCACCTTACACCGTTCAGAATGGCCATCAGCAAAAAATCTACAAACAATAAATGCTGGAGAGGGTGTGGAGAAAAGGGAACCCTCTTGCACTGCTGGTGTGAATGTAAATTGATAGAGCCACTATAGAGAACAGTATGGATGTTCCTTAAAAAACTAAAAATAGAACTATCATATGACCCAGCAGTCCCACTACTGGGCATATACCCTGAGGAAACCATAATTCAAAAAGAGTTATGTAGCACAATGTTCACTACAGCTCTATTTACAATAGCCAGGACGTGGAAGCCACCTAAGTGTCCATTGAGAGATGAATGGATAAAGAAGATGTGGCACATATATACACTGGAATATTACTCAGCCATAAAAAGAAATGAAACTGAGTTATTTGTAGTGAGGTGGATGGACCTAGAGTCTGTCATACAGAGTGAAGTAAGTCAGAAAAATGAATACCGTATGCTAACACACACACACACACACACACACACACGTATAAACATTCTGAGGAACCTAGGGGCAGAACAGGAATAAAGACACAGATGTAGAGAATGGACTTGAGGACACAGGGAGGGGGATGGGTACGCTGGGACAAAATGAAAGAGTGGCATTGCCATATATACACTACTGAATGTAAAATAGATAGCTAGTGGGAAGAAGCCACATTCATAGGGAGATCAGATCCGTGGTTTGTGACCACCTAGAGGGGTGGGATAGGGAGGGTTGGAGGGAGATGCAAGAGGGAGGTGATATGGGGATATATGTCTATTTATAGCTTATTCACTTTGTTATACAGCAGAAACTAATACAACATTGTGAAGCAATTATACTCCAATAAAGATGTTTTTAAAAAAATCACACGTGAAAAAAAAAGATAAAATGATAAAATTATTGGAAAGCTTTTAGCACAGGATGTAGAACTCTGTTCTTGTTCAGTAAATATTCACTATTATTCTGAAAACTATTTAATCAAGTGAATATGAACATGAGGTACAGTGAAGAAAATGATTACAAATTGTATTTAAACTTTTAAAAATATTCAGACATATATATTTTTCCAGTCTATAAAATAATACTCAGTGATTTTTTTTCATCTTCAGACAATAAAATTCCACTTCTTTTTGAGGCTGTTTGCCTGACAATCCTGACATATATAATGATTCTAGAGTTTACAGTGCAGTATTTTTAAACTTCCCCTCTCCAAATTGTTTCAGTAATTTACATTATAGACAAAGCACTGAGCTAATCATTGTGGTATATTTTATTTTCTTAAAATACTTGTTGTTCCTCTCTGGCATCAGGCTTGGACATATGACTTATTTTGGCCCATGGAATGTGTTTCTTGCAAGCAGAACCTTTAGAGCCAGCACATTGTTTGCCTAGTTTTCTTAGTCCTCTGTCATGAGAACAATGTTCAAGCCAGAGGCTGCTTCCTCAGCTGGGCTCCAAGAGTGCAGATGACATGGAGCAAAACTGAAGCTGACCCATGCTGGATATTTAGAAGTTGTTGTAAGTCATTATAATTTTTCGGTGAGCTGCATTGTACTGTAATCTAGCTAGCACTTACTGAAATCATTATTATGACTATTAATTTTCCCTTTTTCCTAAATACCATGCTTTGTTATCTGTATGTGATCCTACATCTACCTTGTAAGGAATAGTAGAGAAATGGCAGAGGAAATGCTCTGTGTAGTAAGAGAAAAACCAGGACTGAGAGCATACCAAAACCAAAGGAAGTTCACATGATCAAAGGGTCATATGCCCCCAGGTCACTTAAGCCCAGTTCAATTCATCATCTGTCAAGCACGTACATTGTGGCAGGGATTTGATGAAGCAGTGGGGAGTCAAATTAACGAGTCCTCATCCTCAAGGTTCTTCCCTCTTAAAGAGGAAGGCAAACTTGCAAAGCAGTGTAAAGGATCTTCTGCCAAGGGTAGAGTTCAGGGTCAGTGACAGCACAGTAAATACAGTGGTCAACTCTATATAGAAGGCATACAAAGTAGATAATATTGGAACAAATCACAGTGATAAGTGGAAATAAGGTATGTAAATAAGGTGGGACACTGAAAACAAAATCACTGCATTTGGCAATTACAATATCCATAGAAGCACAGTGAGATTAATTTCAGGGTGGCTCTGGGGGCAACGGTCAGATTTTAAGCACAAGGAGAAATAAATGGGAAAAGGAAATAAAAAAAAATTAGGGTAGCTGTTTTTTCTTTTTTTGTGTGATATTTGACAGTGAAAGAAAGGAAAGACATGATGCTGACTAAAGCAGAAGATGCTGACAGATTTGGGAAGATGAAACGGTGTATTTAAGATTTTGAAAATGAGGAGGAAAGGTACATAATAGATGGATCATGGTTCCAGAGGTTACACCAAATAATGGCATCAAGAGTTCACATCTTGAACAGGAGAAGAGGTAGCTTATATTTTGAGGCTATAGGGAAAGCAGTATGAATATTTGAGGACACAGGTAATGGAGAGTATGAGTTCTAGAGATTTTATGTTTGATGAGAAACTGTTTTTCCAGGCAAATAGATGTACGGTCATCTCCTGTGTGTAAAGGTAGCAGAGGTTAAGTAGACCAAAAGGTTCCTGGGGGCTGACCAAAGTAATTCAGGTAATTAACCACATCAAGGACAGTGTTTTGCAAACTTTCATATGTACTAGAATCCCTCAGGTATATTTTAAAATGCAAAGTCTGTTTCAGTGGATTGGAGTGAGACTGGAGATTCTGCATTTCTAGCGAATTCTCACTTGATGTTGATGATGCTGTTAAGTGTGGACCATAATCTGAGTAACGATGATCTAGCCTAGGTAAGAAATTAATTAGTAATTAATCAGGAATTAATCCTAGATCTTTATGAAAGAGTCACCTGGGTGCTTTCAAACCTCAGCAAGATAAAATCAGCAGCAAAAACTCGAAGAAAAAGTGTTCTTGAGTCAAGGTCATAGAGTAACAGTTTGGCAGTGATCTTAAGGAGAGAGATTTCTGATACAGCCCCCTGTCTCCTCAGACATGGAAGTAGTAATATGAATATCTGGGCTAGCATAGCAAGCTGTGATATTTTCCTTTCTAATTTTAATTGTTAAAAACAAATACATTATCAGTAGGTGATAACTAGTATAATAAATGTGCTGAGAGAAAAAGCAGTTAACTTTGCCCCATTAACCCTAGGCATAAATTTGATTGGGCCAGTATAATGATAATATAAAATACCTGGGGAGATATTGGAGGAATTCGTCACAAACAGAAGATTTACCACATAGCCAGTGAAGCTTAAGCTTCAAGCACACTCAACTGCACAGACATTTCTAGGATTCAGGTCATAGCAATATGTACCACATAATGATATGTTATTGTAAATTTTTCAATATGATATTTTAATCAAATTGATTAAGATCATTGCTTTTTCACCATGACTTCTATTTCACTCCCCTTTGTATCATGTGGCATTGGAGTGGCAAAAAACAATTTTGGGGATCCAGCTTAAAAAGAAGTTGACTTTACGTTTAGTTGGTTTAATGGTATAATAGTTATGTGATTCACAGTCAATTCCATTTATAATCATGTTATTGCTAGCCTTATATCTCAGTCTATTCAGGCTGCTATAACAAAATGCCATAAACTGAGTGGCTTATAAATAATAAACTTATATTTCTCATAGAAGGCTGGGAAGTCCAAGATCATGATACCAGCAGGTTCAGTGTCTGGTGAGGAACTGCTTTCTCTTTCACTGATGGTGCCTTTTTGCTGTGTCCTCACATGATGGAAGGAACTAGGGATCTCTGTGGGATTTCTTTTATAAAGGCACTAGTCCCATTTACAAGGGCTCCACTCTTATGACCAAAGCAACTCCCAAAAGCCTCATCTCTTAATACTATAACATTGGGTGTTAGGTTTCAGTGTATGAATTTTGGGAGGACTCAAATATTCAATCTATAGCACATTGCCACGACCCCTTCCCCTTGGCTGATTTACCCAGCATCGTAATAAAAAGGAGCAGAAGTTGAGTTTTATTGCAGTAAGAATTTGAGTTTTGGCACTTCCAAATTATACAACTTATAAAGAAAAAAAAGATACAGATTTCCCAATTTGACAGTAAATAAATTTGTTAGGCTTCAAAAACTCTTCTAATCTTTTAGTAATTTTAAAATGTTATTTTAAGCAATTATGCCAGAGGGGGAAAAACTGATTACCTTTATTTATGTAGAAAAATCTTTGAAAATTGTCATTTGAAGTAAAGATAGATTATGTACCTTCAAAATGTAGGAAAGAACATTATAGCAGTATATAATTTTGTATTTAGTAGTAGAGAGTATAGAATTAATTTAATTTTTTTTCTGATTTGAGGACACAGGCTATGTGTTAACTTTGTAAAATTTATAATTTATTTTGTTTCATTTTCTCATCTGAAATACAAATGAATTTTTACCTAATTTTGTATTTATTATTAATTCTTTTTTTTTATTAAAAGACTCTCACATTGTAAAATGTACAAGGCCTACAATATACTGGATATAATCGCTTCATCTTTCAGAATGTTTCCTCATCTGTAACATGAGGATAATAACAACTATCTCTCTCGGTTAGAGCAAGAATTAACTGAGATGATACATTACCTGTGCTCAGTAAAGGCTCAAAGTCATAGCAAAGGATCAGTAAATGTTAGTTGTTGTTGTCATTATATGTATGTGTAATTATTATTTTTATTTCCATTATTAACAGATATTTCTTTCCTCCAAGCTCAACTTCCCCTCAGGAGGATGTCTAACATCAAAAAACAAATTGTGACGGTCTCCAGATTAAATCCTTACAGGGATCTCTATTATCCACAATGCTCTATAAAGCTCAAATTCAACTTGCCTCTCTAACTGCATGTCTTGAGACCTCAACTACTTGCAGCCCTCAGATAAATGAACTTTTACCTGTTGGAGATCCCAGGCTGGAATTTTACTTTTCCCTGACTCTGTACATGGGTTTTCCTCTTCTTGAAAAGTTTTCCTTTCTTTTGCAACAACGTAAAGTTCTATTCATCCTTTAATGATGATCTGAAATGCCACTTTTTATAGATGATAGTACAATGGATAGGAATTTGCACTTACTTTGCATCAATCATATTCCCCAAGTTAGAATACTGCTACATGTAGAAGATGACTCATACAATACTGTATGAGCTAGCAGTTCCATTCCTGCACCAAGAAACTCTCAAAGTTTCCGTAGAAGGACATGCTCATAATAGTATTGTTTGAGCAGAAGAATCTTGAAGGCCATACCGATGAAAGAAATAAAATGTGCTAGAAGCACATGAAGAAATAATCTGAATAGTCAAGTTATATAATATAGTCATTATAAATTATATACCCCTACAATGTTTTTTCCTACATAATTAGCTTTATTTCAAATATATTAATTTATATTTACATCAAATTACAATTTTTAAAGATTTTTATACATAAATAAAAGTAACATATATGTTCATCTTTATTGTTGAGTGAATAAGACATAAACACAATCTATAACATAAAGTCTTGTAAATTGAAACACATATAAAACAGACTGCTATTCAAAGACATGAATATTATATACATTTGAGTCAGTGCCTATGATAAGGAGAAGAGTAAAAATGATATATGTAATTCCTAATGCACCAAACCTTATTACTATAATACTATTTTTTCTCCATCTTTATTTCTCTCTATCTCCTTCAATAACTTTTGTCTGGGTAGTATAGTTTAATTAGAGACATCAGGGTCTGAAAAGATGAGCTTCACAATAATCACATCACAGTCATCTGGGAATACATGTCAGAAAATCAGATACCCAGGCTGGTTTTCAGAAGTACTGAATTAGAATCTTTCCTAATAGTACATAGAAATATATCTTTTGAACAAACAACCAGGTGTTGTTTAGGAAAATACCTTTTGAAAATCACCAACTTAGAATATGGTGCAGATGAAATCAGTCACAGACAGGCAGTGGACACAATTCTCCCTGAGATGCAGTCAGCCATTTATGACACTGACTAAACCTTGTATAGAGTAATTACTCAATAAATATTTGTTTAAAGAATGAATGAATGAATGGTATCATTTCATAGAGGACAGGTTACAGTAATAAAGGCTGCCAGAAAAAATATATTAAAAATAAAACTAGATAACACTTAATCTGTACAATTATAAAGCTCTAAGTTCATTTATTAATCAGTCAATGCAAAATAAATGTTTACATTAAATAAATATATATACATAATATATACATATATATGTTATATGAGAAACTTTTTTAGTTTATAACAGAGTAAATCAACAGTGTGCATGACTCCAGAATACTAACTGTTAGTATAATGGAATACATTTCGTCGGCTGTTTATATGCCCAAAATTTGCATTTTTTTTTTTTAATCCAGCTTTTCTTAATATGACTAGTAGTCAATCTGGCGTAGATTTGAGCCAGACTTTGGAACAATAATCTGCCTGTGATTATACAGGCCAAATTCACTGGGGAATTTACACCAGTTCAGGAAATTAGAAAATGTTCTTTCATTTGAATAGCTGTGTTCAAGCCCAGGACATGCTGGGATTTGCCATTTTGGCTGCCATCACAATTACCCCTATCAGTGTCTATGCACAGATGCTGAATGTGGGTAAGTATTACTGGCAGGTTATGCTGGCGGCTCATACAAATGAATAATCATTGGCTCATGATTACCTCAACTCCCCAGATCACTGGAATGGCCCAGCTGGGCTGAGCAGGAAATCTAGCTAACAAGATAGATTGTTTTTTCCCATTGCAGTAATTTATGATATATAGGTTCCCACACAGCTGTCTTTTTAAAAGTTTATCTTAAACTTTTAAATGTATTTAAATGTTTTCAATCTTATCTTACTAATGAAAAAAAACGTCATTATGAAGATAGTGAGTAAGAAGGACATTCAGTTAGGGATTTAAGACCTGAAACTC
This sequence comes from Hyperoodon ampullatus, assembly GCF_949752795.1. Lineage (NCBI taxonomy): Eukaryota > Metazoa > Chordata > Mammalia > Artiodactyla > Ziphiidae > Hyperoodon > Hyperoodon ampullatus. The sequence goes on from NC_136914.1 coordinate 77,385,222, forward strand.
ATACTTGACAGAACATTACTTTTTCCTATGATATGTTGTACAATTGCTAATGAAGAGCATTAGTCCAGCTGCTTACTGTGAAACTGCCACTCTTATAATATGCCTGCAATAAAATAAGGAACACAAAGACTGTTATTAAAGCTGAACAGAAATTCTATTTTTGAATGACCCAATCTATATAATAGCAGCTAAGTAACAAAATAAACATCACTAGTGAGCTTTTGAATCTATATTTACATTTCGCTACCTTTCCTCCACCCCATTTTACAAAGTGGCTGAGGATACAGCTTCCTCTTTATCTTTAAATTATCTATCTACAGTTTACTGGGCCATTAGCATTAAAAAGATATCAGCACCATATTTAGCATTTCACTATGAAGAACCAGACAGGGAGGTATGGGAAAAGGAGCACCTTAATGTGTTCCCATCAGAAAGGATGATGGTACAATGTTCCGAGATGCTGTGAAAATGAGGAATTTTTAAGAATGAGAAACATGTAACCATTGCAAAGCTGAAAAAGCAAGTCCCCTCTGCTCTCTTCAAAACCTGACTGCTAATCCGATGCCCTTCGTACATGGAAAGATAATAAATGTGTTTTTTGTTTTTTGGGTTTTTTTGTGGTACGCGGGCCTCTCACTGTTGTGGCCTCTCCCGTTGCAGAGCACAGGTTCCGGATGCGCAGACTCAGCGGCCATGGCTCACGGGCCTAGCTGCTCGGCGGCATGTCGGATTTTCCCGGACTGGGGCACGAACCCGCGTCCCCTGCATTGGCAGGCGGACTCTCAACCACTGCGCCACCAGGGAAGCCCAAAGATATTAAATGTTTTAAGATTGAGATGGTTTAGGAGTATAATGCAGGAAATTTCCTAAGGCCTTTTATTTTGGACTTCCAAGTATAATTTAAAGGGAAACTATCATTTCTAATTAGGAAGTCATTAAGAGTTTTCCTTGAAGTTGCTTTCTTTCTACCAGAGCAGTACCATACTGCTTTCATGACTAACGTTGTTACTATATTACTCTCTATAAATTCAGGTTTTTATTTTTCTTTTTTCAGTGCACAGTTGTTTACCTTGGCCTCCTAGATGTAGCGGTATTTTGGTTTTTTCTTCTACCTTCCCAGTCTCTATTTAGCATTCTTCTTCAGCTGCACCTTAAATTTCAGGATTTCTTCTATCTGCAACTCTTCTCTCTTATCACTTCATACCCTTGGCCCAGGTAATCTCACATATTAATATTACAATCTATCAACATACCAATGACTTTTTGATCAATATCTCTAGGCTATTTCTCTCACCTGAGCTCCAGTCCTAAATAACCAAATGATAATCCAAATTGAAATTCCAATAAAACTCTAACATTCAGCCTCATTATTCTCTCCTCACACTTATTCTCTGGTGTTTTCATTATTCTCTCCTCACGCATATTTCTTCTCTGGTGTTTTCCATGTCATTTGATAGCATCACTATGCGCCCAGATCAATCAGGAAAACTTGGACACATCATTGATTCCTTCCACTCTCTCATCCCATATATCAAATCAACCACCAAGTCAAGATAAATCTTCAATAATTCTGTCTACATTTTATAATGCTGTTTCCCATTAACCTAGTAAAACACCAGCAACTTTTTTTTTTTTAATACGTTAAAGCAGTGTAATAACTAAGGTGCCTGCCTTGGTTCTGGCAACTTCCAATTCATTCCTTATTGTGTATCCCAAGTTGTCCTCTTAATTTGATCTTACTGTTCCACTGTAGCAGCTCAATGCCTCAATATCTCCCAGTTCTCTTAGAATAAAACCCAAATGTCTTTGTATGTCTTGCAAGTCCCTGTCTGATATGCCTTTTAATTTATTGCTATTCCTGTGCTTGCATTCCACACCCCAGACATAATGATCTACTTTTAATTTCCCTGAGAATCATTCATTCCTTTGGCTTGGCCTTTGTTATGCTGCTTACATTTATCTATAACACTTATGGTTTCTTTCTCTCACTCTTTACCTCTATAAAACCTTTGGGTGGGGAGAGACCTCTCCCAAGCCACTAGCACCCTACACAGACTAAAATAGGTATTTCTTCTATCCTTTTACATCTCATAGCATTCTGGATTTCTACTATTACATTTATCACAATTTGTTGAATATTATTGTGTTTTTTGGCCTTCTCACCCATTGTATTTTAATTTCAGTGAGGCAAAAGTGTGTCTGAATACTTACACTGGTATTTCCAGCATCTATGATAGGACTAGACCTGTAATATATGCTCAATGAATGTTTAATTAATATATATACAAATATATTTGTCTTTTTCCCTTGAAATCTTTTAATCTAGTAGCTACTTTCTTATGCCCTGAAGCCTAGGAACACTATCTTCAAAAATGAAAGAACTAGCCTGTATTTCCTTATAGAAGTTACTTCCTCTGGTTATCCTATGCTGTCTGTAACAATCTGATAAAAATATATGTCACTTGAAAACATATAGTATCCCTCCATCTTTATAAAAGGAGAAAGGCGGTCAAAAAAGCTCACACAGATTAGAGGAAAGAAGGAATTTGAGGAGAACTAGATATTTTGATGATATAAAAGCAAACACCTGCAAAGCATAGGGTGCAAATAAGAAAGCTGACATATCAATATTTAGTTTCATTCAGGTATTAAAAAAATTTAGTCTAATTATCTTTGAAAATTCCAAGAGTCTTACAAATAAACAACTGTATTTACATTCAATTTGGCAAAATTTTTCATCAGAACATTATCTTATTTAATATTTAGAATAATTATATAAAACAATATTAGCACTATTATATGAATAATGAAATTGAAATGTAAGGTAAAAATCTTGATACAAACCATGAAGGCAGTATACTCGAGGTAAGATTAATACCCAGATCCACAGTTCTTAACCTCATTTTAAATTACAACAAGCTACATCAGCAAAAGGTTAATTAGAATGTACTATATTTCCAGCTAGCTCTAGGCACCATATTAGACAATTATCCAACTCTCTCCATCGATCATTCACACATCAAAGTCCAAATTGTTATGGTATAACCATGCATAATATATCCAGAAAATATTCCATTTAATTCAGAGTACTAGACTGTTTTGAAGTTCTAGGATAATCAACTATTATCAAGATGTCTTTGTCATACATGTATGGGTGACAAAGACAGAGCAGTCATGGAGCAGGCTGAACTTTTGGAATTCTTCAGGAACCAAAGATGTCCATTTACTTACAAGGAGGTATTACCACAATGAATACTCCAACCCATTTTCAATGCTATAATCTGAGGCATTTTTCTAAAACTCAAATAGGATTGTGCACACTGTTTAGAAAATGTAAATGTTCTTTCATGGCTATGATAGTTATTGTATGTTGCTTATCTTACAACAAATTTCCCTTTCATGTATGTCAATAATTTCAACTCAGGGTGATTTTGCTCTGTGGGGAACATCTGGCAATATATGGAGACATTTTTAGTTTTCACAACTGGGGAAGGAGGTGCAACTATCATCTAATGGGTATAAGCCAGGAATGTTGCTAAACATCTTCAGTGCATAGGACAGTTCCTCATCAAAGAATTCTCAGCTTTATGCTAGCAATACGTCGATTCATTTATATCAGGAATGTGCCTGGTCACAAGATAAAATCCAAATTAATTAAAATTAGCATACAAAGTCTTTCATAATTTAATCCCTGCTGATACCTTAATGTTATTTCTTGTCACACTACCTCCTTGTTCTGAATTATTTACCACTTAAAAAAAACATGTATGTGTCAGTCAAGGTAGGATAAGCTGTGACACATTAAGAAACACCACTAAAATATCAGTAGCATAAGATTCAAGGCAGGAGGAGGCTTCACCACCTTAAGGAGCTTCCATTCCAAACTGAGTCTTTAGGTTTCACTGCATCATGGCGAGAGCATGAAATAATGCACACTGGCCCTTAACTGCCTCTGTCCACTGGTAAAACTATGTCACCTTCCCTTCACATTGGTCACATTTACTTGGCCAAACAAATCACATGGCTTTGTCTAAGTTCAAAAGGACCTTTTCCTGTCAGAAAAGGGAAACTTGACCTCTTAGTGAGCACAAGTAGTGTTTACTCCAGTACTTTTTCTCCTTATTTCTAGGGCTAACTCATTCTTAACATTTAAGTTTAATTTATGCAACACTTCTTAGATAAAGAGTTCTTGATGTGTTTTCTTTCAAGACTTTGTTAGGTGCCTCTCCTTGGCCCTCTTATCACATCTTGCACATAGATTTTACAGCATTTAACCCTTGTTATTATGAAAGTCTGTTCACTAGCTTGCCTCTTCTAGATTTTTGGCTCTTGACGGTAGAGAAAGTATCTTATTTATTATCGTATTCACAAAATCTACCACACAAGAGATGAAAAACATAAATGTAGGGAATTCCCTGGCAGTCCAGTGGTTAGGGCTCTGAGCTCTCACTGCAGAAGGCCCAGGTTCGATCCCTGGTCAGGGAACTAAGATCCCACAAGCCCTGTGGCCAAAAAAATAAAACAAATAAATAAAAAAGAATTAAATGTTTCTTTATACAAACAAACAAAACCACCAATTATACAACAGAATATATAGGATCATTTTTCTATCAAACAAGAGCCTCTTGCCTCTCCAAGTAACCACTAATTCATTGACTTAAAGCTCTGTTCATATTTCTCCCTGATCCCAATATGAGGAAATGTGCCTCAGATCACAGCAACTGAGGAGTTCATAGTGTCATAAAATATAACAGGAGAGCATGGTAAAATTTTGTTGGGTAAATTATATCAATTTTAGGGTACCTAGGGCAATAGTTTTCCTTTTTTAAAAAAATGCAATTACTAAGTAAAGAAACATTGTTGAGGATAGTCAAATTCTTGTTCAACCTGGATTGCCTTCAAGCAATTCAAGAGCCTTCATTTTTAACTGCAAACACCTTTCACCATCCCCTGAAGAAAAAAAATGATCAGGAAAACTATGGTAAACCTAATGGGTCCCAAAGAAACCTCAAATTGTTTGAGGAAGACTGAATTTTCTCCCTCTTGCAGATCCAGGTTTTTTCATACTCACTGTGAAAAATATTTACTTCGTCACTGTTGCAGAAGTAGACTGAGTTTATGCATAAAATGAGACTCTCTACTGAATAAACATAGCTGTATGATTCAATTCTGGGGAAAGGTCACTGGACTAAGACACAGGAGACTAAAGTTCTTTCCCCAGTCTTGTCAGGTTTAGTCAGGTCACTCTAATTAAGTAAGTAACTAAGACTTTTCTTAACCTTTCTTTTTTTTAGCTATAAAAGTGGATTTAGTAATAGCTGGCTTATTTACTTCAGTCAGAGCAAAAAATGAAGCTTTGAATTAGTATATATTATAAAACATAAAAGAAAAAATGGATATAAAGGTTTGTTATTACTGTTGCTATAGCATTGTAGTTAGAATAGGTTTTGAATCCTACCAATGCAAGTTATTTAGTCTTCAAATCACTTTACTCATTGAAAAACAGGCATAAAATACAGCAGTTTATAGGTTTGTTAGAAAAATTAAGTATTTATAACTTAGGGAATAATATATGTTCAATAAATTGTAGATCTTTAAAATATATAATTCCCTGAAAATATAACACAATAATACATTTCAAAAAATAAATTATCAGTGTTATACATATGTGTGTGGTTAAGTAAGTAAATTAAAGCACAGTATTTTCCATGAACTAAGAAAAGCAGATGACAGCTTTATATGTGGAAACTCACAGTACCTTCTCTAGAAGAGTAAGCTTTCTTTAGCTCTGAAATAATATTATTCTACCATTTAAAAAATCCAAGATAAATGTAGATTTAATTTGAAAGAAATACAGGAACTATAAATTGTATAATAACTATGCAATATTTTAGCAGAAGGTCAGAGGGAACTATTAGGAAAAGAAAGAACTGTAAGGAAATAAAACAGTAACAACAAAGAAAAACAGCACTGATGAAATGAGAGTCTGAAAATTCCAAGCCCTGATTCTTACTCTAAAGATCAGAAATTGGTTGCAATGCATGTTTCATGGCCACTGTGGGAAGCAGTATCATATGGTGCTTTATGAGTGGGGACCATGGAACCTAGCTCTAGCACCAAACAACACTACGCCTAATACATAATAGCGACTCAATAAATATTAGCTAATATTGCTATTGATATCTTTGAGAGTCTTATGATTTTAAAAATGCTGATTAACCTACAAAAAAAAAAAAAAAGATCTCTGTTTATTCTCAAGCCCTAGATTTCCATCCTCAGGAATGGCAGAGTAAGACAACAGAGATAAAAAGCTGAGTGCATCTGTTTGTTTCCAAGCCTGACGGAACTTGCATGGCAGGCAGAGTTTGGTGTAGGATTTCAAAATCTTTTCATCAAATACAGTGGTTGTTCAAAAGTATCCCAGGTTCCCTATGATTGTAACTATTCAGTAAATATTAAACAATCAATAAACTGTTAACTTCCTCTCTTCTTTCTCCCCCACCGTGGACAAAATGCAGGGGTTTGTTGAAGCCGGTTCTCAGAAACCCACTGACTTGAGCCCTCTTCTCATTTTGGAAGGCTTTACCTACTGTGATGTGTCAAAAAGCTGAACATTCTACAGAAAGGAATTCATTCTACAGTATGAATTCAGTCTTCTCTTACTACAGTCCAAATATCAACTGCTGTTATTTACCCTGGGATTTCTCTGGAATAGCATGTTTTGTCCTTTGCTTTCCATACACAAAGATATCAAGTTGGAGTTTACCATCTCATATGATTCTTAATAACTTAAATGTACTTTGGGGGAAATCAAAAGTAGGAAAAATAGGATCACAGATTATTTGTTAATTTGTATCACTTAAAAACATAAAAGGGAAAATTGATACTTGTCTTCCTACTGTTCCATATTAATTTCAAAGTAAAATTTGGTGAATTAAATTTTATAATACATTTTATATTTTATTCATTATCTTTCTGAAAGGTAAAACCAGATCAAGGTTAGCAAACATTTTTTTTCTGTAAGACCAGATAGTAAAAATTATAAGCTTTATAGGCCACATAAAAACTTTGTTGCATATTTATTATTCTTTGTTTCATTTTGGTTTGTTTTGTTTGCTTTGCAAACACTTTAAAAGTATAAGAAACATTCTTACCAAGCATACAAAAAGCAGGATTATGCTGAATGTGGCCCTTAGGCCATATACTGCTGACTCTTAAGTAAGACATTACATGGACTTTAAAATAAGCATGCTGAGGGTGAAGATGAAGAGGAAGGAAGTGGGATATATGAAAAAGATAACTTTCCTTATTGTCCCTTTGGTACTGAAAAAATCAGTGGAAAAAAATGTACTCTGAGGACTTACATTTTTCTGCCACTGAAAATACATACGAAACCATACTTGAATTTATATAATATTGAGGTGTGCAGGCTCTAAGATGGCTCCCAATGATCTCTGCTTCCTGCCACTCAAATTCATGGGTAGTCCCCTCTCCAGGAACGTGGACTGGACTTACTGACTCACCTCCAAAGAAAACAATATCACAGAAGAGATGGTAGGTATGTCAATTCTGAAATTAGGTTATAAAAAGACTGGCTTCCATTATGGGTATCCTTTTTTATTTTTTCTCTCAGATCACTTGACCTAGGAGAAACAAGCTACCATACTGTGAACAGTCATAAAGAGAGGCTCATGTGGCTAGGAACTGTGTCTCCAGCTGACAGTTATGAAGAACTGGAGGCTCAATAATAAAGTCCAGGGGTGTGTGTGTGTGTGCGTGTGTGCGTGGTGTGGTGTGTGTGTGTGTGTGTGCATGTGTGTGTGTGTGGTGTAGACCCCTCTGCGGGATTCTGGAAGAGTTAAGTAAATATGTCCTTACCTCTCATGGGATTCTGTGCAGTCTGGTAGCCAACCTACGTGGGCCAAAGACTGTCCTAAACTGTACAACTCTAGTAGAAGGTAAATGCAACACAGAGCAATTTATAACTATACTTGCTACAATTTCAAAGTCTCAGAGAATTTAGTATTTGGGGAATAACAAAAGTAGGGTTTGGTTTTTCTTTTTTTTTTTTTTTTTGATTGTTTGTTTTTGGTCGCTCTTGTGGGATCCTAGTTCCCCGACCAGGGACTGAACCCGGGCCATCTGCAGTGAGAGAGAGGAGTCCTAACCACTGGACCACCAGAGAATTCCCCCAAAAGTAGTTTAAAGATGCACACACACACAGACACACACATACACACACACACACAAAGAATTTGAGGCTCGCCAAAACACAAGAGAGCCAGCTTGACAGGGGAGACTTTCCCGGTCAAGCCTTAAGACGACTACAGCCCCATGACTGTTAATTCTATGTGTCAACTTGGTTGGAACATGGTACGCAGATATTTGGTCAAACGTTACTCTGGATGTTTCTGGGAAGGTGGGTTTTATTTGGATGACAGTAACAGTTAAATTTGGTGGACTCTGATTAAAGCAGATTACTCCTGACAATGTGAGTGAGGCTCATCAGAGAGGGGTTCACTGGAATGGGGGAGCCATATGGGGACAAGGAACAGAGCTTTTGCTGTGAAGCTTAATCTAAAATGTTTCCGTTTTGACTACTATACATTTAGACAATTTTTTAGCATTTGAACATATCTAGTATGTATATGTACACGTATGTGTGTGTGTGTGTGCATGTGTGTATGTTTACCATCAATCAGTACAGATTTATAAAGAAAGGCAGGAGAGGCAGGAGACTTTCTGGAGCTGTTCTCACCAGCGAAGTATTGGGTATTGGTTTAGTACACCTAAAGGAAAGGAAATAAAGTGATTTCCCACATAATTCTCTTATCACCTTCAGCAACTATAGGAAAAGATCCAATGGTTCACCTGGCTCCACGTGAACAATCACGTGAATCTTCTTGGGAACTGGAATTAAATCTGCCTCAAGAGAATGAGAGGTCAGAGCAATCTTTGCTTAATCTAGAGACTAAAGTGGAATGCCTCTAACCATGAAAGGAAACTTAAAATAGCTAAAATTGACCCTAATATCTGACAACAATTTATATGAAACTGTGTACCTCAAAGTATAAAAGGAAATTGACTGGAACATGGACCAAGATTCCCAGGGGTTCAGGGACTACATCTGCAAAATCTTCAATAAGATAATGTGGTAGGAGCTTGAGGCACCAAAATGAGTTGGTTACAGACTACGGTCCATGTGGGATCAAAAGAGGCAAACATAAAATTATTAGTGGACTAACCACAAAAAAGTAGAACAAAGCAAAACAAAAGCTCCTCTTCAAGATGAAGCTTTATATCAAAATTCAAATCCCCATGAGGAAAAACAAAGCTTAGAAGAAATTATGTAAGCATGAAGTGATTACTTTGCTCCAAATGAAAAGGAAAATAAAATAGAGCATTCTGAAATGGCATTACAAGAGCACAGAGGAAAGGGAAAAAAAGAATAATATTTACAAAGGAGAACAGGAAATTAGAAAGTAGAGGCAGAAATTATACTAGAATAGATGGATATGAAAATTAATTAGAAAACTTTCAAATGAAAAATTTAGTCTCTAGCATATAAAATTCAATAGCTGTTATAAACTATGGATGGGAGAATTGGTGAATTAAGATATAGTTCTCAGAGATGTACCTAAATACAACAGAGAGCCAAAAAGTAATGTATACATAAACAAGCAATATATTGAGGGAAAATCCTCATGTCTGATGTTTTTTTTTCTTTCCCCATAAAAGTTTACTTCTCCATAGAAGAGCCCCATAGATGGTTACTTGTAACCTCTCTTTTTTCATTTTGTCATTCACCCCTAGGGGTTGTGTAGAGATTATATAATTGATACATTTGGGAAGAATAAGTGGGTATTCTTTGCTGAGCTCTGCCCTGCTTTCCATCAGGGATCAGATGTTCCAGGAAGTCAGAAGCCTCCTCTGTTTCTTTAAAGGTTAGCTCACTTCCTACCCTATAAACAAACCTGTCCCAAGGTCGGCACTTGCAGGTCCAGATGCAAAAGTGTGCTTAACTCTGTTGTTATTTGCAGATCCACTTGATTAATATCCCTAGTCATGTCCTCCAGCCCAGCCTCAATCAATAACAGAGGAGTTCTTTGGTTTCCATATGCCATTCTTCTGTTTTATGTCTCAAATATTTTAGAACCTAAGCAGGGAAAATGGGTGTGATTTATGAGAAGCCTGCCAGAAATCCTAATATTTGCATGGATATTATGCATATGTGTGTTTAGGTTGTGTTTCTTTTATCTCTGCTTCTCCACTTTATATTTCACTCCATTAGTTAAGTCAGTGCCAGGACTGGACCTGTTGTACTTTTGGTGGTCTGGAACAGCATATGTTAGAACATTTCTGGCAGTTGTGTCCATTTTTCCTGAGCACCCTGAGGATAGACTTGTCAGTAGTTTGATTGTTCTTCTGTTTGACAAGTAAGGCCACAGGGGACATGACAAGGCCTTGGGTACTGTAGGATCATCGCTACTTGGATCGTATAAACTCAGCCACCTTTTATAAGGAAGGATTTAGTGGGGTCCTTTATTTTTCAGTGTTTGACAAATGAGATTTTCTATGAACGCTACCTGGATTTTTTACAGTCTCTGAGCCTTACTCTCTTGATGTATTAAAACAAATTCAGAGTAAGTAATGGGTATTCAAGTAAGAGAAAATAATTCACTGAACTATGAACACAGCAGGGATTCCCCAAAGATGGCACCCCTTATTGTGTGCTGTGAGATTCTGTATTCATGCATCAAGCCTAAGAGTAGCAGAATGGGTGAATCTGGCCCATGCTGTCAGCCAGACAATGGTTCTGTATACCTAAAATATCTTCACAAATAGGAACCTTCTTATATAAACAGACCCATATGAGATGAACATATATCATGATCACAGATATATCAACTTTTGATATGTATTCCATCTACATCATGCCCTCTATGCTATCCAAGGGATCTATCAGCATCTCTCACTTATCTGGGCCAGCCTGCTTACCTTCCTTAAGCAAATCTCCTACCCACATCCTAACTCTATTTACCTATGGCTTAAAAATCACTGCCCTCAGTTAGGCATCAGATCTCTTAAAGTTTTCACACTAAACCTCAAACTTAGCTTTCTCCTCAGTTTGTACTGGACGGTTGGTTCTGATATGCAGTTGTCACTCTAATCTTATCTTTGGACCCACAGGTTTGGCAGGAAGAGAACATAGCTATCTATGTTCAACTGCAGAAAGCTGTTGAGCTTGCTCTGAAATGTGTGCTGTGTTAAGGCAAAGCCTTAGTGTATAAACTGATAACTGTGAGGGTCATGAGAATAAAGATAAAATCACCTATAGACTTGCCATAAACCATTTTGGTTTTCATTCACTGTCTCTTTGATGAGTATAATTGATGGAACTCAACAACCTCAGGGGCTAGACTTTATCATATGCTTTCCTTTTTGTCTCCTCAAAAATGAACAGTAGGAAATGTTATTATAAACAGGGAAAAAGCATAGGTGACGGTAACTTAAAGCAAAAGAGTAAGTATAAAAGAGCTCGGGAATTTGAGTCAAACAAACTAGATTCAAGATACTTAACTCTCAACAAAAGAATGCATCTCCCTAGTCTAAGGCAAAGTTAAGGAAAATCAGTATATCACAATCCATTTACTATGCTCTGCCTTATCTTTCTGTTTTCTATGATTAATTTATGAACTCAGGACTCACTTTCTTGAGCAAAGGGTAGAAACTAACTAAGCATATTTTATTAATTCATTCAGGTGTTCTCTGTGTATTTCTCTGTCCAAATTTTCCAGTTATAAGGACATGAGACTTATTGGATTTAGGGAACACCTTAACCTACTATGGCCTCATCTCAACTTGATTCTATCTGCAAAGACATTATTTCTATATAATGTCACATTCACAGGTTCTGGGTAGATACAAATTTTTGCAGGACATTATTCAACCCAGCATAAGTGGTGAACAAAAACATTTTTAGCTATTAGAAGTGTACGTGGCCCTTTAAGTCATTATGGCTTACCTGTGTACCTCCTGCACAGATATGAGCCTGAGGGATGGACATTTTTCCAACTTTAGCACAATGTCTTTGAACCAATATGTAACTACCACAGTGTAATTTTGAGAATCCATCATCAAAATTAGCACAAGTGGGAGGATGCCCTATTACAAGGCTTCATAGGTAATACTGCTAATGGAAGAAAAGCAAAGGGAAGGTAAACTGCCTGATGTCCCATGGTGGCTGAGACTACCTGTGTAAGAATTACTCTTTAGAAGTTTACAGAAAGAGTTGAGAAGATTCTGGGATAGAGTGAAGTGTGGGGAGGGGACTATTATATTCATCAATAGAAAGTGAGCAGAGTGAGTGATGATAGAGAAATATGTGTTACAATAGATGAAAAGTACATTCCCAAAGATGGAGGAGACACATTCCTCCAAAGTCCTCTTTTTACAACTAAACAAAAAATAAAACAAAACCCTGGACATAACACAACAAATAAGAACACTTTGAAAAGCAGAAATAAGAAAGCACACTGTGCACTGCTTAGAGTTTTCCATACTTGAGGAACTACATGACAGTGAATTCCCTGAATTTTGTTATTCTCTTGTATATCCTGGATAGAGAACTCTAGAAGCCTCTAACCCAGAACCGTTCACTGGCACAGAGAAAAAAGCTTCAAGAAAAGTCTGTTGCCCCTAGCCAAAAGTCCTAGAAAAGGGTGGCCTCATAGCAGAAAACCTTTTTGGCAAGACCTGCCCTACTCCTGACAAACACAAATTGAAGAATCACCATACCCACCCTCGCAATTTTAGCAGGGCTGAGTAGAGAGCTGATTTTCTACTTTTCCTACCCACCCTGCATGGAAGCAAGCAACAGCTTTCTGATCTTTCATCCCCTGTTCAGTAGAAGCAGTGGTGCTCCTCTTTCTCTGTCAAGGTGGTGTCTGTTCCCCACCTGGCAAGGAGTTGAACCCTACATTCCTGGTATTGGCTCATTCGGAGCTGAGCTTATAACCTGACTTGAGGGCAACAGGGCAGTGTGTGTTGGTGCCCCACCTTCACCAGGAAATAGCTACCTGAACTTCCATCCCAAGGCAGTCTGAGTCAGCTCTCATCACTTTTGCTGGGTGGTGTAGGTAGGGTCCAGTGGGAAGTCAAACTTACACACACCCAACTCTGGTCTGATACACCTCAAAAGGGAGAATGGCTGATAAAAGAGAAAATTAAATAGGATTCAGAGTCTCATAATATGCATTGCTGAATATGCTTAATAGTAAAGATGTCAGAGTACAGAACCAGTGAACTTGAAGACTTATTCAGATTTGCTCAGTATGAACAGCAGAGAGAAAATAGACCCTGCCCCCTCCCCCCAAGAACGAAAGCAACAAAACTTTACAGTATCTAGAACCTGGGAGACAAAAAATGAAATGTTTGTATCAATGGACTCCCACAATGAAAGGAGAGAGAGAGAGAGTGGGACTAAAAGTGTATTTAAAGAAATAATGACTGAAAACTTTCCAAACTTGTGGAAGGACAAAAGCTACAGATTCAAGAAGCCAAGCTAACCCCCACAAAAGATAAACTTAAATAAATTCATGCTCAAACACATCATAATTAAACTTTAAAAATTAAAGACAAAGGACATATCTTGAAAGCAACCAGAGAGAGATGTTGCATTAATTGTAATGGAACACCAATTAGAATGAGGGCAGATTTCTCATCTTCCAGAAGGAAGTAGCAAAATGTTTCTGAAGTAGTAAAAGAAAAGAACCTTCAACTGTGAATTCTGTAGAAATATTCCTGAATTCTTAAAAATATTTTTCAAGAATGGAGAGGAAATAAAGTAATTCTCAGACAAAGGAAAACTGAATTTATTGCTAGCGAATCTACTCCTAACGAATGGCCAAAGAAAATTCTCTAAACAGAAAGAAAATGATAATAGAAGAGAACTTGAAACTTCAGAAAGGAAGGGAAAATATTGGAATGGATAAAAATAAGAATAAATATAATTAAAAGAGAAATGACCTTACAAATGCCATGTTCTTATTGCTAATGCAAAATGTATAATTTTCACTTTAATATTAGTATCTGTATATTATATATGTGTGTATTATTTGTTGCAAATTATAATACATATGGGAAAATAAAAACAATCCAAATTTCATGTAAAAATTAAACACGATTAACCCCATTTATCTGGATGTTTTCTAATTTTCCAAACATTTAGAACAAAATCCCAAATAAGAACTGAATGCAAAGACTTCTAAACATTACAAAAAGCTTTTCATATTCTTTGCTTTATATTGAAGTCCTTATCCACACATAAAAGTTTTAATAGACTCATATTTAAATTACCTCCCCAAACTCCATCATTCTGATTTTCAATATCCTGGCAACTTATAAAGAGAAAATTAATGGGGACTGGAAGATGGAACAGGAGTGGAGATTTCTAGAAGTAAGCATTCCATTCTAGACAGAAATAGGAGAAAAGAATTAAAAATAAAAGCAAAGTGTTATTACACCGTATTTATAAGCAATTAAAGAAAACAGAAAACTCATATTTTAAAAAGATTTCCATTAATAATAGCTTATACACAGTATGTTTGGTTAATTCTAGGACTGTTTCATAAAAGGGCAGATAAGGGGGGTCTGTCTTTGACAAAATGTTTAAAGAATTATAGCCCCTTCATGTTAGCTCAATATCATGGACTATCTAACAAACAGAACAAGAAAACCAGCAACATCAAAAGTACACACAAGCATAAAATTGGAATTTATAAGCATATAGGATTTATAAGCACACAATAAAAACCACTATGACCTTATGAACAGAAATTGTTTTAGACCAATTTCATTTCCTTCTGTGACAGTTAAAGTCATGTTGATCAAGCCAAAAATAATATATGCCACTTACCTGTGCATCAAGAGGTTTTTGAATATCTGTATGTGTATGTTTCATAAACACACATGATCCCTCATTGTTTATTCCCAGTCTCTTAATATCAAATATATAAAAGGACCATATGAAGAAGTTGAAGTTTATTTTCTACTGATTGTAAAAATACATATTATCAAAAAAACCCTTCTATTTCAGCAACACTTTGAAAAAATTACATTTTATTTGATACTACCACATCTATAGCTTTCAAAATTATGCTTTTTATTCTTCAAAAACTTCAATATATTAGACGGAAATATTTATGTAAGTACAAGTCACTAATGTATATATACTGTGATGCAAATATGACAGGAGTAAAGGGGAGAGTGAAGAGATCAATTCTACATGGAAAAGAGACAGAACAGGTGATGCTTGAGCTGAGTTTTGAAAGATGATCATATGAAAAAGGAAGGCTGGGAATTCTATGTAGAAGAAAAAAACACAATGCAAAGTTATCTGAGATATGGAAAAGAATAGCACTTTTTAAAATTTCCATGTTAAAGTGTCTTTATATGGGGTTGAAATTAGAAGAGAGGTCTGGTCTAGAGGCAAATGTTTTAAGTATACCTACACATTGGTAGTAACAGAAACTTTGAGTGGGTATAAAATCCCCAGGAGACACTAGTATTTCTTTCCAAAAAAGAAAATCTGAGGCAAGTGCAACATTTTAAGACCAAGCAGAGAAAGACAAGAAGCTTGCATAAGGGATTATTTCTAACAGGTATACAGATATGATTTTGTAGTCTGATGATACAAAATATCATCAGAGGAGAGTGGAAGCCTAATACTGAGTTAAGTAATAGCTTACAAAATCTTAGACATTTATACTAAGCTTAAAATATTATACAGCTGCTAGATAAACATCATCAAGCATGACAATAATTAGTCATCTATTTGGGACAAGTCTTTAGTTAATGTGTTTGGTGGTGGAGGTGAATTTTTTTTTTTTTTCTTTTGAGGAGTGCAGTCATGTAACAGTAACAAAAATATAAAAGCATCACACCTACTTTAGTAAGCAAGTTGGAGAAGCCATTTGAAAGTTCATGTTTTCTGAAGTGGGCATATAACATATAGCTTGAACAAGAGAGATAAATGACTGATTTTAGTTCAGTTCAGGATCAACATTTATGACATAAAAAAACAAATCAAAACTTGTATGTACCATGCTTTATCCTAAACTAATTCACATTCTTACCACAAAAAATAGTAATGATAAAAGAAATGTCACGTATTTGCCTATGAAGGATGTATGTTAAGTTCTTATCGTGAGACTATAAAATATCATATTTAAATTTTATCAAGCCTAATAGTCTTAAAAATGCTATTTGAAATATATTAGGATTTCATGTAAACTTCCCTTGGGTATATTTAACAGAAGCTGCTAAATCTGGGATATGAGAATTTTAAAACTATTTTTCACACTTTATTTGGTATCTTATTTTTTGCTCTGCTAGACTGCTAACAAATAGCTATGACAATCATTTCAAGAGAAACTTTAGAAATGAGTTATTTTTTGATTTACCTATTTGAATATAGCCCAGAGCTTAGAAGATATATTTCTCTAGTCAAAACAATCCCTTTGGGTAGGATTTGATTGGAGGGATAGTGAAAGATCTTTCCACTGATTAAGCAGAGTGCATAAAATCCTTACCAAGGGAGTCTCTTGCCTGGACATGATCTTCAGAAAATGGAGATAAAATGCACAAATATGGGAAAAATACTAATATATTAATTCTGTAGCAAACATTATAGCTTGTATAAACACACACACATACACACACACACACACACACACACACAGCCCTGGAGAATATGAAAAATGTAGTCACATAATGAGGATTTCTGGAGAGAGCAGGGAAGGCTCTTAAGCAGTTCCTTAAACGTCTTGAGAGAGCCAGGATCAGTGATTGGCTTTGGCTTTTACTAAGGCCAAGGGTGGGGTTGGGGTGAGATTTCCTGTGTGCACGTATAGATCAGGGTAGGCACAGTCCTGCCAGTCCAAAGGATGGAGCACCTAGGCTTTCACACTGGCTTGCCTAGATGTGAGGCAACAGTGGAAAAGGGCTAAGTAGAGGTTGAAAGCCATCAGCAAACACTGACCATGGAATCAGCCTCTATCATGTCACCACAGAAGCATGTGCTCACCTCTTCTCCTACAAGTCTTAAATTCCACAGGGGTTGGCCTTTATGGTGGGGAAGCCTGTCATGGCCCAGCATTACTTACAAATGGCATTACTTATCTAATGAGTTAATTTTTTTATTGATGCATAACTAACAAAAACATAGTTCTTAAAACAATATATATTATCTCATAGTTTCTGGGAATCAGAAGCCTGAGCCTTATTTAACTGGGTCCTGTACTCAGAGTCTCAAAAAGAAGCAATATAAGTGTAGCAAGGCTGCACTCCTTTCTGGAATTTGGGATCCCCTCCTAAATTCATGTAGTTATTGGCAAAATTCAATCTCTTGTGGTTGTAGGACTGAGGTGCCCATTTTTTTTGCTGGCTGTCATCTGGCTCTTAGCTCCTGGAGGCTGTCCACACTTTTATGCCATGAGCCCATCTCACAGGCCCTCTCACAACATGGCAACTTACTTCTTCAAGGCCAGCAAGAGAATTTCTGCTTATAGTCTGCTAAGACAAAGTCTTATATAAGGAAACATAATCATGATTGTGACTACCCCATCACTTTTGCCATATAACATAATCTTATCAACAGAGAGACATCCTATCACCTTTGCCATATTCTGTTGACTACAAGCAAGTCAAGGTCACATTCACACTCAAGTTGACCCTTGAACAACACAGGTTTGCATTGTGTGAGTCCACTTATACTCGGATTTTTTCCCAATAAATACATACTGCAGTACTACACGATCTGTGGTTGGCTGAACTCACAGATGTGGAACCGTGGATACACAGGGTCAACTGTAAAGTTATAAGTGGATTTTCAACTGCTCAGGAGTCTGTGTCTCGAACCCTCATGTTGTTCAAGTTGACACATAAAATTAACCATTATAACTATTACAGAAGTTCCTCTACCTTTCATATTTCCAGTTAGGGCTGACACACTTGTGTATCTTATCCAGGGCAGCAGCAGGGGAACAGCACCACTCTACCAAGCCATCTGCATAAATCACAGTTGATAGTTCTTTCCAGCTCTTTCATTTCATACTGATTTAGGTGATGATGTGTTCATAGAATTGGACCATCTCTAAACCAGCTGTTGGAAAGGCTGCTAAACCTCTTCTCTCCTGCTGCCAATGAAGACACAAAAGGCTCTACAGTCTGAAAATATGGACAGGTGGATATCAGAGAAACTGTGTGCAATATGGACATCTCAAGGTTTAATGGCAAAACAAAACACTTCCTCATAAGGGTGGGTCTTTATCATTGTGACACCAATGCTACTGCACATTTAAGGTATTTTACCAGGTGATTACTTCCAGGAAATATCGATGAGCTGCCATATTCCTTTTCTCAAAGAACTATTTAAAATATAACACAGGGGCTTCACTGGTGGCACAGTGGTTGAGAATCTGCCTGCTAATGCAGGGGACACGGGTTCGACCCTGGTCTGGGAGGATCCCACATGCCGCAGAGCTACTAGGCCCATGAGCCACAACTACTGAGCCTGCGTGTCTGGAGCCTGTGCTCCACAACAAGAGAGGCCGCAATAGTGAGAGGCCCGCACACCACGATGAAGAGTGGCCCCCGCTTGCCGCAACTAGAGAAAGCCCTCGCACAGAAACGAAGACCCAACACAGCAAAAATAAAATAAATTAATAAAATATAACACATGACTCTCACCATAAAATTGTATTGTGCTAATACATCAAAAAACACATATATTATGAATTGTGATATGTGGCACTGTGTAGCTCCTGATAATTACTAGGTACTCTGAGTCTTTAAATACTTTGTTGCTTGACCTAAAACCACTTGTGGCAATTGAATCTCTGAATTTTATGAATTCAGAGATTTTATTTATGAAGTCATTATGAAATTTCTGAATTTCCTTCCCTGAGCTTTCAGTTTTTTTAAATTTCCTAGAGCTGCAATAAATTTAGACTCCATCTTGCTACATACTAGATACATAATACTACACATACATACATACACAATACATAATTACTAGCCTATATATCATTCATTTCTTAAGAACAGCCTTATATTAGTATTTGAAATTTGAGGATAAAAAAAGTTTTTTAATTATTGCAAAGAATCAACCACTTATTTTCCTTGCAACTAAAGGGAAAAAAAGAGGAAAAGAAAGCAAAAACCATGATTCTTGGCTTCAGGAATGACCATGTAAGCTTTTTAAACTTTGTTGCCTACCAATTGCATAGTCAATATATATGAATAATATATTACTTTTCCTTGGTTACAAAGACTAAAACAGGACCCATAAGCTAAAGCATATTAAAAACCTTAAGCGACTGCAGAGTTGTTTTCACAATTGCCTTACATAGTTATTCTAAAAATGAATTGATATTATGCACACCAAGCCCTAAAACTGAATAAAACTCAATTATGTTGTTCCCTTCCCAGATATAATTTGGATTCAGAGGACGTATCATAGTGGCAATGCAGGTCCCAGCTCTGGCATACTGCATGCTTAGGCTGTTATTCAGGACTGGCGGATTGACTGCAAATAAAAGAGGATTGATTGGGGAAGATAGCCTGTATTAAAGGGAGAGGAAAAAAACATGAGAATTTAGAATTGTAAATCTAATTCAGTCTTCAGGGACTTTGAGTCTTTGGGAAGTAAATCGATTTGGGATGAAGGGTGCTATACATAACATACTGGAAGACACATTTCATTCAGAAATACTTTCATTGGAACTTGAGAATTAATGTAAGAGAGACTATTCCAGAAGTTGGGGAAATAAATTCTCTACAGTCAAACACACTATTACTTTTAGGGACATCCAAAGAAAATGGCGACACCAGTACCATAGCAGCCTTGGAAAATTTTTGGCTGATTTCATCAGTGGGATTTTACTGTATCAGAAGGTAATGAATTCAATGAAATGTTCACGTGTGGTATAATTCAAGAGACCAGTAGCATTCACGCAGCCTGGTAGCCTGCATAATGGCACGAAAATAACATAGACTGTGGCAATATTTCTCAGTAAGTGTAAAAGACAAAGGTCATTACAGGAGTGGTGGGCTATATCTGAAATTTGGGGAGGGAAACTCTCCCATGTCTCCTGTCAGAGGATAGGTATCAGGTTGGTACAGTGGAGGTGCTGTCAAAAGTCCTCACAAGCAATAAAGGCATATGCATGCAACAACAAAGCAGTCCAGGACAGGAGAGAAGGAAAGGAGCTCATACTACTATTAGCTAGGGGTACCAAAATGAAAACATTACCTCCTTTGAATGATTAAAAAAAAAATTTATTTTTTGCATCTCACTCTATTTTTTTAAATATTTATTGGAGTATAATTGCTTTACAGTGGTGTGTTTCGGCTGTATAACAAAGTGAATCAGCTATACAGCTATACATATACATATATCCCCATATATCCCCCCTCTTGTTTTCCCTCCCACCCTCCCTATCCAACCCTCCTAGGTGGTCACAAAGCACCAAGCTCATCTCCCTGTGCTTTGTGGCTGCTTCCCACTTCGTCCCAGCTTACCCTTCCCCCTCCCTGTGTCCTCAAGTCCATTCTCTATGCTTACTAGGATATTAGACACTAGTGTAATCTAAGCTTAGTTATGAAAATTTGAGTCTTGGTTTCCTTATCTTTAAAACAGGCATTGTATTATATGTCAGCTGTAGACACCCATTGTTACTGCTTGTTCTGGGTACTCTTACTCCATTTCTTGTTACAAATGCCCCTTTCCTGTGGGAAAAACATGTAATTCTACTGGACGTGACCCTCATGGGCTCATAACCCAGGCCTGCCCAGCAACGTTATGCAATCTTCTTGGCACAGTGATTAGTTCATAAATAGTCGTGTTATACTAACTGGCCAAGTAAAGTCCCATGGGGGTTTTTCTGTCTAAGCCTTAGGAAGATTCTCTTTCCACAGGGCCATTACAAAGTCAGGATGAAAGTCATTGTCCACCATCACACCCACCATTAGGAGAGAATCTGTTTAAGGGATTGAAAGAAACGGATCCCTGAAAGTACTACTTGAGCCTTGAATGCAGCAATGCCTAAAACCAAAATATCCAGTATTTTTCAGTTACTTGAACCAACACATTTACTTTTGTGCCTAAGCTAACATGAGTTGTAAAGTTATACTGATAGTACTAAGTAATACAACCTCACATCCTGTTATGCTGACAAATGCACATTTAGTGCCTCATAAATAGAAACACTGAGAATATATTAGTTTCCTCCTACTGGTTACAGCTTTGAAAGTAGTGTTTTTAAAATGTTCAGAAGAATAAAATATACAGTATAACCTTTTTATCCATACGAACCATCTTTATTTTTTTTCAATGCATGCTATGCCAAGGGTGAGTATGTTAGTTTTACATGAAGAAAAGCAGTTTGTATGGAGGAGTGATAGGCCTGGCACTTCCTGTGTCACATATTTCACTGTTTTCTGCTGAAAAATTATTGAGTGAATAAGGCATATTCACAACCACAAAGAGAGTTCATCAGGCTGTGAAGCATGTTTCTTCAGTGGTTTTGCTGTAGTGAGAACAATTTTCAGAGTCCTAGCATGTGTGAGATGACCGAGTGACTACATCAGACAGGCTGTGAAGAGGAGTGTAAAAAGGAGAAATAAGAACTAAATATATCAGTCCCACACTTGTCTTTTTTTTTTTTTTTTTCTTTCTTTGACGGTGGGGAAGGGTGGGGTGGGCGTGGATGTGGACGAGGACACAATGTACTTTTTAAGTGCTATGAAATACATCACAGTCTAAGAGAAAGCAGAAAACTCCAAATAGACTTCAAGAGTCTTTTTTTTCTTCTATTAAAAACATCGGAATCTATAAAGGAAATAAAAGAATTGCATTAGACCTAAATGATCTCAGAAAAGTGTCAGAAGAACTGACAGGTAAATGAATAGTCTATCATTATTTTATTTTATTATTCTCTTCTTAAAAAACAAAGGCAGGGAAATGGCTGATTTAAGCCCATTCCAGAAGTGCCACAAAATTATAATCTCCTCTAATTGTTTATCTTGTTTAGAGAGTACCTTTTATGTAATCAATTCTGTAAGTGCAAAATCAATAACACAACAGATGATTTCATTCAAATGACATTCACTGACGATGTGCTGTGTGCTACGCACTGGGTTAGGTTCTGAATGCATGGGAGATAAATTACAGCACAGCCCCTGGTTTCAGGGAGCCCAAAGACAAGTAAATCTAGATAATGTAGGACAAGAAAATAATTATTCAAGCAACGTTCTCTTTTCCAGATGTGCCTGTTCAGTATTATTTATTGAGATTACACCATGGAGGGCCAGACTACTCAGTTGGAAGTTTAGTAAATATTTAGTCTTCCAAATGTATTCATTATTTTAATCAGGCAGTGGATCTGGAAAGTAATTTCATAGATATATTTTGAAATTTTTACTTGATCTTTCTCTTTGTGCTAGGGAAGCTGCTGGCAAAATATTGCCATGTACACCAAGAAAAGAAAGCATGGGTCAAAAATCTGCCCCTGATCTCTAACTCAACTCTGCCCAAAAGGCAGGGCTGCATGAGTGCAAGCAGAAAGAGATTTAAAAACTTGATTACTGACTTGCTTTCTTCATACCTGATGCTCTGAAGGTGCTAGTATTAAGAAGGGACTACAGTATCTAGTTCAGGTACTTGATGTAGAGTCATCATTGACCTGTATTAACACCAACACCAGGAAGCTGAGCTGCATATAGCATTTTAATACAAAATGACCTGAGAAAATTATCTGTAGATTCTGGCTCTTTCTTTCCACCTACAGAATTCACCAGGATTAGAGGTCTATTTTTCCTACATGTTAATGATTACAATGTATGCAGGTGGTGTGAGATTTTTCTCTTACCCCAAAGAAAATCAGAATTATATGACCAATATCTTATCCTTTACTGACTTTCAATACCTACTTCTTTATCAACCACATGTTGTAGTTATTTTCCCTTTATTTTATTTTCTGTGCACAGGATATAAGTTGAGGGCAGATGCTGTGTCCCTTGCTTGACACAGCGAATATCATTAAAAATCAACAAGTGTTTTTTCTATGAATGAAAGAATTTGGGGGCTCACCTTTCCTAAAATGTCATGTATTAGATGTAGAGGAAAATGAAACAATATTTTTGCTCTTTTACTCTTACACTGGTGAGATATATGTATCAAGTTAGACTTGTTTGGTTACTAGAAAATTTCAAACCATACAAGTTCCTCTATATGCAATTTTTGTAAAGATTTTAAACTTTATGTATATTTATATCCATGTTAAAATTATAAAAAACATCTTGCATTTGTTTCAGTGATTATATATTCAATCTAATAGTATTAACACTTGTAGAATCTTATCTCATGTATAATCTTATTCAATGAGTTACATAGTTACATATGTATCAATATATACTTGAGTGTTTGTGTGAAGGTAAAAGATGTGTTAAGTTGCCTGCCATTCCCCCACCCATTCACAGAGAATAAACTCTAGGGATATATCAGAGGTGAGTACCTAACTGAAGCAGACCAGTCAGATTCTCTCACCTGTAAATTGAAAAAGATATAGTGATGGCAGCAAGTCTTCATTTTGAAGTTGAAATGGGAAAGTCATAGACCTGGTATTGCATTTTCTTCCCCACTCAGATGGAAGGCACGACATCTGGCTGTAGAGAACATAAAGGCCTACTTCAATAAACCCAGAGGAAATATCTGCCTTGTTTCCGAAAGGCTTTCTGGTTCTTGTCCCTGGACCCCCATGAAGCCTGGCTTCTTCCCTGACCTTGGCTTTCCTGGACACCCTGTATCCTGCCAACAAACAAGATGTTTTTCTTAAATCAATTTGAATTGTATTCAATTGTTGCACCACCTTGGTAACAACCTTCCAAATGCAATTCAGTAATTTAAGAAATGTTGATTGAGAACTTATTCTGTATTCTATACTGTGGGATGGTCTAGGTATGTAGAAAGAAAATTTGCCCTCAAATAATTCATTTTGTAGTGGAGAAAGTGGGTATACAAATAGGTAAATTTAGTATATGGGTGGTGTGATTAAGAATGATATAAAATCTTCTATAGGCAAACAGAGATGTGCCCAATGGACTGAGTTGCAGAGGGAAAGTAGAGGTGGAGTTTCAAGAAGAGTATAGATGTTACATGAGTTAAGTGTAGACAAACAGCCAGACTTAATAAGGAAAGAATGAAAGGATATTACAGGCAGAGGTAATAATGAGAGGAGGGACACGGATGTGTGAAGTCCTACTTTTACTTATTCATTTAACAACAGCTGTGTAGCACACACTGTAAACCAGCCACTGTTTCAAATGCTTTGGAAAAAGCAGTAAAAAAAAAAAAAAAACATAGATCTTCCTTCATGATGTTTATACTTTTGGTGAAATATATGTGTGTATATATATATATATAAATATATATTAATATGTAATAAAATATACTATAATAAAACATATATAACAAAATAAATAAAATATGTAGTTTTCAAACTTTAGCATGCATCAGAATCACCTGAAAGGCTTGTTAAAACACAGACTCTTGGCCTCTATTCACCACATTTCTCACTCAGTAGGCATGAACTGAGGACTGAGAATTTTCATTTCTAACAAATTTTCAGGTGAGGATAATGCTGCTAGTCTGGCCATCATACTTTGAGAACCACTGATAAAGTATAGTAGAAAGTGATAAGTGCTATGGAGACAAATAAGTCAGGAGTCTTGAAGAGGGTTGTAATGTTAAATTGCACAGTCAGGCAAAATTTCTGAGAAGACTTGAAGAAGTCAGGAATCCAGCTATGTGGATATCTGGGGAAAGATCATTCCAGGTTACTTACTTAGAGTGAGATGTCATTCTTGAGTTTTAAGCAGAGATGTGGCATGATCTGACATGACCTCTTCTTTGAAACAGGATTACTTTAGCAGCCCCACTGAGAATAAATGGAAATGAAAGGAAGCAGAGAAATGAAACTAGTCAGGAGTCTACTGCAATAAGAGCATTAGCAAGAATGATGGAGATCTGGACCAGAGTGATAGCTGTGGCGCTAATGAAAACATGGCTGGAGTAGAGACAGAAAGCCAGACTTTGAAGGTAGAAGCTTCAGGTGAAATAAAGGATTTAATTTGGGATGTGGAAAAAAGAGAATAGTCAACAATGATTACCAGAATTTTGTTCGCAACACATGGAAAGATGGATTTATCATTAAATCCATTTGTGGAAGGACTGTGGGAGAAGGAAGATTAGGAAGGAAGATCAGGAGCTCAGTTTTTGACATGTTCATTTTGAACTAGCTACTAGTAACTCAGGTAAGGGTGTAGAGTAGGAAGTTGTATTTAAGGATCTGGAGTTCAGGGCAGAAGGCTGAGCTCGATATGAACTTGAGTGCTATGAGCATATGTGTTTGTGAACAAAGGGAGTGAGTGCAGAGAGAAAAAGAATGTGATCTAAGGGCTAAGCCTCAGGGTGATGTGAGAGTAGAGAGGTAAGGGGGGAACAAAGAAAGAAGAGGAGCAACAGCCAGTGATGTAAGCATAGTGGATGCTGCCCTGGAAGCCAAAGGAAGAAAGTGTTTCAAAATAGAGAAACTGAGCAGTAAAAATAGGCAAAAATATGCAGAGTTTAAGGAAAAGTTTAAAACAAAAAGGATTACGATTGGCAGAATTTGGTTTGGAGTTGACATGGGGAAAAGAGGAAGAAAATGTTCCTGTTTTATCTTTTTCTGACACAACTGGTCCCAGGTATTACCTCCTGAAGAGAAAACAGTCATTGCTTTGAAGATGAAACCAAGGAGTTGCAGTGTATTTCCCATAGAAACCATCTGTCTGTTCTGATGAGGCTGAAACTCTGTCTCTATAAATGTAATTTATTTAATGCCCAGAAAGAATATAATGTTTTGAATACAGGTGTTAAACACAACTAAAGGAAGTAGCTTATTTTCTGAAATATAGAGAATAGTTATGAGCATTTTTTAACATCTAAAAAGCATCCTAAAATGTTCCATCAACAATTAGTGAGAACAATGATTCCATAATATCTACAAGGTCCCATCAGTGATTCTTGAGAGCAACAACGTAGTTAGCTTTGTAAAAAATGGAAATAATGATGCACTATGAAGCAGACCTCAAAATTATCTGTCTTTAATAGAAAGTCATCATGCATTTTCACATAATGCAAGAGCAAGTGCTGACTGACATCTCCAACTGGGCAAAGTTAAATAGTATCCTATCATCTGGCAAATAGCAAGTGATTCTTGGTGATGAAAATAATTATGACATATTATCGATAATTTGTGCATCTTTGCGAGGAAGGTGATCTACTTGGGATCTACAAAAGGAGAACATTTGGGGATGCAAATAGTTCTCTTCAAGATGACTTTATGCTGGAATATTAAGTTTCCATTTGTGGTAAATGGAAAAGCAGATGGCTAAAGAAAAATATTTTGTCAAGTTTGTAACATAAACTACCTAGTTGTAGGAAAAACGTTTTTCTCATCATTGGAAGGAGTAGAAAGTGAGAAATAAACATAAATAGTCTGACTTTTCCAGGATGGAATTTCCCTTTGGGTTTTGAGCACCCAGTATTTAAATATTTCTCCACAGTTAACCAATTAGTCAATCATGCATGTAGTTAACAGACATTTATTGAGCTGCTACTATGTTCAGGCACCATTTTTGTTGCTGTGGAGATACAGAAAGCAATGAGACATAAATTCCAACTCCCAGGCTCTAATTGTATGATAGTAAAATTAAGGCATGTACTTAAATTTGTTCAAAAACAAATATTTATTAATCGCTTACTCTGTTTACTGGAAATACCAGCATAAATAATACATGGGGATACAAAAATGAATTAGACACTTCTAAAAATTTGTAAAAGGTAGTTAATATTAATACTTAATAGTAGTTTCTGCTGTTGAATTGAATGGTGGGGCAATATAAAAGGTATTACTTTATTTTTATCATTACCATTAATAATGGCAATGACTGCTATTTGCTCTGTGCTTTCTATGTGTCAGTCCTTATATGCATTATCTCATTTAACTGTCAAAACAACTCTTAGTGAATGTACTCATAATAAATCCAATTTATAAATGTGGCAACTGAGGGTTAGAGAAGCTACTTACTTTGCCAAAGGTCACATTCAGTGGCAGAACCACATTTTAACCCAGTCTATTTGTCTTCAATACTCAAAGCTTTATCTTCTACTGCACACATGCACAAAATAAACATGTGGAGCAGAGGAAGAAGAGTTTAAGTTGATGAAAATGGAAGGTTTTGTGGAAAAGGTTGGACTTGTTAGGTTGCTTTGAACTGTGGATACTATTTCAATAGGAAGTCTCAGAACATGCAAGGCATTAGTCCACAGAATTTGACTGGAATGTCAAATTTTTCAATGAGGTATTTATGAAATTATATTTAAAGCTTATTTGGGAAAACCTTAAAAACCAGGCAGAGGAAACAGTTTCAATTTTATTCTGTAGGCAATGAGGAGTTTCTAGTGGATTAACCTGGCAGCAGTCTGTCACATGGACTAGAGATGTTGGGAGACTGAGTAAGAGAGAAGTTAAAGGTCTACTGGAGGGGCTTCCCTGGTGGCGCAGTGGTTGGGAGTCCACCTGCCGGTGCGGGTGACACGGGTTCGTGCCCTGGTCCGGGAGGATCACGCATGCAGCGGAGCGGCTGGGCCCGTGAGCCATGGCCGCTGGGCCTGCGTGTCCGGAGCCTGTGCTCTGCAGGGGGAGAGGCCACCACGGTGAGTGGCCCACGTACCGCAAAAAAAAAAAAAAAAAAAGAAAGGTCTACTGGCATGTTATAGATCAGTGCATGTCAGACTTTAATGTGCAGATAAATTCCTTGGGGATCCTGTTAAAATTCATATCCTGATGCAGTGAATCACAGTAGAGCCCTAGAGTCTCCAGTTATGTCAAGCATCCAAATGATCCCTTTGCTCATGGTCCAGAATATACTAGAACAGTGGTTTTCAACCTAAGGCATTTTGTTCCTCAGAGAATATTTGGCAATATCTGGAAACATTTTAAGTTGTCACAACTCGGGCAAGTAGGAGAGGGATGGAATTGCTACTGGTATCCTGTGGGTAGAAGCCAGGGATGCTGCTAGAGGATGTTGCTAAACTTTCTATAATTCACAGGACAGTTCCCACAACAAAGAATTATCTGACCAAAATATCAGTACTGCTGAGATTGAGAAACTTTGCCCTAAAATTATAACATTTGCAGAAAATCAATAGTATATCATCCTTAAAAAAATGTTGGAGGGCTTCCCTGGTGGCGCAGTGGTTGAGAGTCCGCCTGCCAATGCAGGGGACACGGGTTCGTGCCCCGGTCTGGGAGGATCCCACATGCCGCGGAGCGGCTGGGCCCGTGAGCCATGGCCGCTGAGCCTGCGCGTCCGGAGCCTGTGCTCCGCAATGGGAGAGGCCACAACAGTGAGAGGCCCGCGTACCGAAAAAAAAAAAAAAAAAAAAAAAAAAAAAAAAAAAAAAAATGTTGGAAACCTTTACGGAATTAAGACTCCCATGTTCTGTCACATGGGTTGAGGGCGTGTCATAGAGCTGGAGGAGGGATAAAAATTTGTCAACCCAGATGTATGAGCAATTACTGAAGAAAATCTAATGCCTCTAACTGAATACTCTCAGACTAACATTAAGAATTAAGTTGTGTACATTTCTCCCAAACACAATGTATCCCCTTTTTTCTTCTGATTGTTCTTTTTCCATATTTCTCAAATCATTTTACCACTTCTTTTTTAAATGAGGCTGAAAAGACATGGATTATCTTAAAAACCTATCCCTTCACCAATAAATAGATAAACGTTTGCACTTAATATTTCTGCTTATTTCCTATCTCAGTGCAAAAGGTTTCCACCAGTTATTCTAGTCTACCATCTCCACATTTCCTCAAACTCACTTCATCAAATTAGAAATTCCGTTATTTTTCTATTCCTTTTTCTTCTTTCCTTCTTTCTAGCTAACATAACTTGAGTTTGTGGCAAAGCCAGGACAATAATCATGATTGTACAAAGCCAATCTTAACAATGCCATTTCCCACTCCTTTTAACCCTCATAAATGGTGCCCACATGACCAATTCTGATTAATATCACTTAACTTGAAGCTGGAGAAGTCTCAGAAAGGTATTGAGTTTCCTGAATAAGAGGGCAAGAGTTCAGACGCAGCTGTCTCCTTCCTGCCTTCAATGTCAACATGATGGCTAAAGATTCAGAAACCACCTTCCTGTCATGCGGGAAGGACTTTCAAGAATTCTTGTTACATATGAAAAATAAATCCCTATTTGTTTAGTCCACAATAGACATGTATTCTATTTTTTGCATCAATAAACAATTTTAACTGATGTACCTTTCCTTTCCACCTCCTCAGAGTACAAGGCTTATCAGTTTTCACCTAACTTTACACAATTTTCAATCATTCCCTTTCTAATCTACCCTTCCCAAACCTGTAAACATGATCCACTTTCTTCTACCCAGCAAAACAACATATAGCAAACCAAAACACACACACATATATCCATATAATATATATATATACTTACTTTTTTCTCTGAGTATTACTTAAAGTTTAAAGCAGAATTTTGCATTTGCTGCAGTTTGACAATGAATGGGAAGATAGGTGCTTAACTGCCTCCTTATGTCTTTCTTTTTTTTTTCCTTTTGAACTGGATATAGGCTTATCCAAATTTCTGTGCCTTTATCCTGCAGTTTAAAACTCTACATAGTAACAGACTAAGCATTTTAGGAAAAAATAACAGAAAATATATCTTTCTTTTTTTATTATTAAAAAGTTATTTTTAAAAAATACCTGCAACCTCCATATTTCAAATGCCATATATGGAATTAACTACATATCTCCTTTTAAGAATGTTTATAAAAATTGTGGTACAGTGAATAAAAAAGTTTTGAAATTCTTCTTATTTGAATTCCATTGTCATATCTACTTTCTAAAATCTATCTCGTTGACATTCTTTCAGCACATTTTAAAATTACACAACAGTGCTTAGGTGATTGGTAAGGCATTTTCAGAATGCCACTGGTAAATCTGAAACATTTTCTCAGATCCAAGATAGAATAACAAGCATAGATCCCCCCTGTTGAGAAGCTTACTAATTCAAGAATTGTGCAAACTCTCACATATGCTGATGTTCCACAGGGAACTGAGCTAGTGCTGCTAACTTTTTACTTGTGGCACCTCACATAATTAAGAAAATTATAGTTATGCTCCTTTCTCCAAGACAGGGAAATGATCCTTGGACTCTTTCCAAGGATAAATGGGCAATAAATCTCTCCAAGCTTTTTTTTTTTTTTTCTAGTTAAGAAGAACATGAAAAAAAAAACATACAGGCATTACATTTTTCAGTAGTGGTGAAGAGACTAGCAGGAAAAGTTTAATTTAATTTATGCCTGGTGCCCCTTATGCTCTCTCATTTAGAAAGTTGTGATAATGATTATATTAACATATCCTGTCTAAGGTGAACTTTAAGATATACATCAGTGCACTCAAAGAACGTAGGAGGTTGGAATAAAGGTGAAAAGAAATTCCTAGAAGGTGTAATGTATTATGTCTATTCCTAGTATCTTTCATCTCTAAAAATGGGAAAAGCAGAGTTCAGGTACTAAGGCTACCGTTACACCTCAATATAGCCCAGACACAGTGTGCCCCCTCCATCTATTTCCTATTTGGTTCATGATTTCTTCAGTTTCTTGTGCTGCTCCCTTTCCGTGCTGATCTTCATTCTGTTGTATCAGAGCAATTATATTAATTGCAGAGTATTCTTGGTATCCATGCCTGCACTTACTCAATGCTCTTATTTCAAGTGCTTAAGTCTTAGTCCATGATATTAGCATAGACCTGGCTATTTATGCCCTTAAATTCACATTTTGCTTCTAACACACTGAGCAGAACATGTAATACATGTTCACTTCTAATGGCATTCCTTTGTCTGGGCTTTTCTTTCCTTTACTCACCAGAGAACTCTGAGTTGTGTTATAAAGGCAGTGGGTGAATAGAATTGATGAGTGTAACTGATAAGTATTTCTCTTCCTGTCTTTTAGAGAAAGAGGACAGTCTCCATATTGAAAAGATACAGATTTCCATGAAACTCCTTGTTCATCGCAATTACAATCTTAACCTCCAGCATTTTGACTGAATGTACCGCATCTTTATTTCATCATACAAATCCTGCCATGCATTTAGCTATTAACACACATGGACAGTACACAGTAGCACTCAAGGAAAAGTCATAATTTTCCTAACTCAAATTTTTATTTATATTCTCATTCAGAAGATGGGAGAATACTTTCCTTTATAAGTATTAGTATTACTTGTATTTTCTCTACAAAGCTATTCAATTAAATAATAAATCATGTACAACCATACAAAAACATAAAACACAAGAAACACTCAGAATCAGTTAATATACAGGAAAAAAATAAATCCTACCTCAACTACATGCCAACATGGAAATAAAGCCTGATGGGACTGTTTGTGAGTAGCTCATAAAGAACTATGCCATGAATATGCAAGCAATTACTGTTTAGACTAGCACTTGAACTAACTTTATAGAAAGCTGTACTTATTGCTAACCGGGTTGAATCTGCTACAGTAAATGCTAAAATTAGTGCCCAGGGGAGAGAGACAAAACTAGAGCTATTCATTCACTAAGAAGTGAAAATCTAGAAAAAGAAGTCAAACACTGCATTGGCAAACTAAAAGTGAGGAATGTAATGGGACATACACAATAAGTATTCAGAGTCATGTTTAAAGCAGGCTGGAGTGTTTGGATTAATAATAGTAGACATTTGAATTAATAAGAATAGTGGAAAGGTGGGAACTTCTTTGAATAGTGCCTCCCTCTGTGAAATGGGAAAGAGCACATTTACCTTAGAGGGATATAAATTTATGTTAGAAAATGATCTTACAGGCAATTGACAACACTGCCATGTAAAAAAAGGGTTTTAAAAAATGGGACCTCACATTTTCTAAACGTAGCATCGCTAATTATCTTTTACATAATGGTACTGCATAAACTATGTAAAACCTGTAGCACATTTCTCAGGATCATGGGGCTGTCACCCTTCTAGTACCTGGGCCAGACTTTTTGCCTTATCAGGCTTCAAGAGAAGTAGCTAATTTGTTTGTAAAGTAATTGAAATTGTTTAACTTTCCATTTTCATTTTGAATAATGATTCAATTTCAATTTATATCACTGTAGTTGCTCTACATGCTTTTATAGGAAAATATTCAATAAATTATGTTCCCAAACTTCTTAATTATAAGTGTGTAAACAATGTGATGTGATATTTATGTATATTTAAAAGCAGCAAATTAACTTGTATTAAAGGACTTCACTTACTAAAGTTAGCAAGAAATTTATTTGACCTATGCTGAATGCTTTCTCTCCCTCACTTCAGTTGTAACAGAATCTTGGAACTAACATGGTGAAGAAAACAGGGAAAGGGCCCAGGGTTTTGGTTATTTTAAGCATTGATCTTCTTACAAGGTTCATTCCATGTGGCTCACTAAAATTTGGGAGTCAAACTCAGTAATAATAACTTGAAAAATTTTTCTAGAGTCAAAGGCTATATAAGAGATAACCACTTAAGAGATTTTTCCATCTCTCAGAGTACTACATTCAAGCATAGTTCATGTTTCTACCACTCAACCATGTTTCTACTGACCTCTTTTCTAGTCTCTGGAGATCCACCAGTTCCTGGGGTCAAGACCTCCAGTCTTCAACTAATTTTCCATTCTTCTTCTACTCTTGCCTTATCTCTCTAAGCACCTGAAACACTTAAAAAAAAAAAACCTACATAGAGTTTTTGTTCAGAGTGGGCCTATTCCACACTGTTAGATTAACATAAAGTCTGTTCCTTTAACTCTGGAATTAAGGAGTCTGTATCTTAGAAAAAACACCTGACAACTTACAGTGACAGTGAGAATTGGCAAGAAATTGTCTTTTCATCCATATACAACTGATGAATGCACTTATGTAAAGAAAATAAAAGCCAAACCAGAACAAAGCACATAATAATTCTCTACAATAAAATGCTAATAAAACATATTGTTACATGTAAAAAGGTGTGTTCTGACGCACATAATCAACTAATCTATTTCTTATATACACTCTAAATTATACAATTGAACAAGCTCTCCTTTTTCACATAATTTTACTTTGTTATTTTGCTCTATTTCACAGAATTTTTTACAAGGAGAACAGACCACATAATCAGATAAACATGAATTAAAATATTAGCTGTCCCTCTCATAACTAAAGGGCATTGGCAATTTATTTCTTTGATCCTTTGTTTCTGCATCCACAAAATATAGATGATAATATCCAGTTTATAGGACTGTTGCAAAGATTTTCGAATGGGTATAAACCTTGACAGTTAGAAATGCTCAAAATACTTATCACTCTCCTCAACCCCTAACAACCCATAAGGTATATTAATTTCATCCTTAATTTTGTGTTTATGTGTGTATGTTCAAAAAAATTATTCTTAAAACTCTCTCAAATCTTCTTTCAGTTTTCAAGTCTAGGTAAAGTTTTAAGTGTTCAAGAAAAAGTGAGACATTATAAAATTTTTAAAAAAGTAAAAATCATGGCTCTATCTCTGTTTTAGGAAGTATTAAATACTAGCTTCTAGCACTAATAGTAATTTGAGAGATAGTAATAATAAAAATTAAGAGTAAGGTGCAGTAATTGATTAAGTAAATGAAAATGTCAATTCTACTTACAATATTGACAACATAAATGAGCAACTAAAATCAACATGATGGCAACAGAGGACTGCTATCCTAACTTTCCTGATCATTTTACTGCCAACAATGACTGTTGGAAGCAAGGTTATATGCCCAAATATTCTTTCAAAAGAAGATGATATTTTGAAAGATAATAAAGAGAAAATAGATAATTAAATAAAGTTTCAAAATGATAGGAAAGGTAATACCTATGACACAATTAGAAATAACAGAATTTACATTATTAAAGAATTATTTTTAAATTAAAATAATCTAATCAAAGGCCTCAGCTTCTGGTAATGATGCTTAAAACAATGACTTCATCCATTCACTTAAAAATCTCTTGTGTAGGGGCTTGCCTGGTGGCGCAGTGGTTGAGAGTCCGCCTGCCGATGCAGGGGACATGGGTTCGTGCCCCGGTCCGGGAGGATGCCGCATGCCGCGGAGTGGCTGGGCCCGTG
Source organism: Hyperoodon ampullatus (assembly GCF_949752795.1). Taxonomy (NCBI): domain Eukaryota; kingdom Metazoa; phylum Chordata; class Mammalia; order Artiodactyla; family Ziphiidae; genus Hyperoodon; species Hyperoodon ampullatus. The sequence continues at coordinate 77,419,522 of NC_136914.1, forward strand.
AGCCATGGCCGCTGGGCCTGTGCGTCTGGGGCCTGCGCTCCGCAATGGGAGAGGCCGCAACGGTGAGAGGCCCGCGTACCGCAAAAAAAAAAAAAAAAAAAAAAAAAAAAAAAACCTCTTGTGTAGTCAGTGACCATCTTCCAGCATGAAGCAGGATAAGATTTCTAATTTACAGAACATAATTTATTGTAAAGCTTCTTTGGGTTTAAGTCCATTGTTTGTGTCCCAAGATTTCTTTTTCTCTAAGTAAGTGTGATAGTAGTGATGGTTCCACAACGATGTGAATGTGTTTGATGCCACTGAATTGTACAGTTAAAAACAGTCAAAATGATAACTTTTACACTATGTATATTTTACCAAAATAAAAAATTCAGAAGATAGGAAGATACATTTTATTGATGGGACAGATTAATTTCTAACACTTTAAAAAATAATGATTAACTTTTTTTGAAAAAGAAATCATTCTTTAATTGTGAGTCCTCTTTTTTATCCTTTTATCATTATATTTTTTCTTTAGATTTCTTGTACTTTCCCATGTTCCTTTATTGTGGACACCCATAATTAATGTCATAGCAGAAAACAACAGAAGAAAAATTTAGCCTATAAAGTAAAAAATACAATTGCCATAAAACAAACCTCAAGAAACTTTAAAAAAATTGAAATCATACAAATTATGTTCTCTAACCATAATGGAAACAAAATTAAAAATGTTAGAAATCCATAAAAAGAAGACAAAATGAAACTCTCCAAACAAAGGGAATTAGACAACACTTTTCTAAGTAATCTTTGTGTGGGAAATGAAGGATCAATGGAAATAATAAACTATGTTGGATTGAATGGAAATGAAGATATATCAAAGTATGTGAGACACAACTAAAGTAGGGGCTGAGAGGGAAATTTGTACCATTAATTACTAATATTAGAAAATAGGAAGGTTATCAAAATAAAAAATCTAAATACTTACCTCAAGAAAATAGAAAAATAAGAGTAAAACCAATTCAAAGCAAGCAGAAGGAAAGAAATAATAAAGAGCAGAAACCAATATGATTGAAAAGCAGTATATAAAACCAGTGAAAAAAATCCAGGATTTTTAAAAAATTAATAAAATTCATAAACCTCTAGCAAAGATGAAAAAGGTATATAAAAAGAGGACAAAAATCATCATTATTTGTAATTAAACAGGAGACATCACTGCAGATCTTGTAACCACTACAGGTATATATAGCAATATTGTAAAAATCTGTACACTCATAAATTCAACAACTTAGAAGAAATCAATCAGTTCCTCAAAGACTACAAACTACGAAAACTAAACTAAGATGAAATAGATAACCTGGATAGTTTCTATAACCATCAAAGAAATTTATTTTCAATTTAAAAGCTCTTGGGGAAAAAATGTCCAGGCCCAGATAGTTTTACTATAGAATTCTACCAAATATTCAAAGAAGGATTAACACCAACTTTACAAAATATCATTCAGAAAACAAAAGAAGAGGAAACACTTCTCGACTCACTTTATAAGGCTTACATTATTCTGATACCAAAACCAAAAAAAAGTATTAATAAAGAAAACTACAGAACAATATCTCTCACAAACTTACATATACAACTCCTCCAGAAATATTAGCAAAGAGAATCTAGCAATGTATAAAAAGACCAATTGGGATTTTTTTTTTAGGTATGCAAGGCTGGTTCAACATTTAAAAATCAATCAATGTAATCCACCATATCAACAGACTGACAAAGCAAAACCATATGACCATAATAATTGATGCAGAAAAAAGTATTCAACAAAATCTAACATAAAATCTCAGCAAACTAGGAATAGAAGGCAATGTTCTAAACTTGATTAAAAAACTACACAAAACTTGTTGCTAACATACTGTTTAATGATCCAAGAATGATTATGTTCCCCATTAAGACTGGTAACATTGAAAAGATGTCTATCTTATTTAAGAGAGTGCCAGAAGTTCCAGACACTTGGTGCAAGAGAAATAAGGCAAGAGAAATAAATAAAAAAGCAAACAGACTGGAAAGGTAGAAATAAAACTGTCCCTATTTTGCAGATGGCATGATCATCTACATCAAAAATCCTAAATAAAACAAAACAAAACTCTAGAACAAAAAGGTAAGTTTAGCAATGCTTTAGGATACAAGATCAACACACACAGCTGGATCACTCATATATTGCTAGCACGAATGTAAAATGATACAACCAATCTGAAAATATGTATTTTCTTATAAAACTAAACATGCAACAACCCTATTCCCCAGCAATTGCACACTTAAGCCTGTATCTGAGAGAAATTAAGATTATCTATTATATCTGCACAAAAACTTGCACATAAATGTTCATACACCTATATTTGTAATAACCAAAAGACTGGAAATAGCTCAGGTATACTTAAACTAATGAACGGTTAAACACTCTGTAGTACATCCACGCCAGGGACTACTAGTCAACAATAAAAGGAAAACACTACTGATAGTCCCAACAATTTGAATGAATCTCCAGGGAATTATGCCAAGTAAAAAAAAAGGCAATCGTAAAAGGTTACATACTATATAATTACATTTATATCACATTCTTAAAATAAGAAAATTATAGACATGGAGAACAGATTAGTGATTGCCTAGGGTAAGGGAGAAGGAGAGAAAGAGAGGAAAGTGAGTATGACTATACAGGGCACAGAGGACCTTTGTGGTTGATGGAAATGTTCTGTACCTTGAATGCATGGATGTCAATGTCAATATCCTAGTTGTCATACTGCACTATAGTTTTGCAACTGATTACCATTGGGATAACTGAATATGTGGTACATGGGATATCTCTGTATTATTTCTTATAAATGCATATGAATCTATATCTCAAAATTAGAAGTTTAATTAGAAAATAAATTAAAATTTGTTCCCAGATCTCTAATTTAAACATAGTAATATTTTCAGTCAAGTAAAACAAAATTTCAATTAGCTTAGATCCAAGTAACCAGTACCGTCTCTCCTCTTCATGCTCCTGAGCAAACAATGTATTGTCCATCTGAAACAAATAGACTGCCATATATTTCTCCAGCAAACATGGGTTTATTCCGGATATATTCAAATAATGGAGAACTATACAGCAATGAGAATAAACAACAATTGCCATGGGGAGTGGCAGAGTTCTAGTGATCAACCTTGATGCTAGTTACTAGAGTATATTCACTCTGTGAAAATTCATTCAAAGGTATATATTTCTTTATGTATGTTATATGACAATAAGAAATGTACTTAAAATTTTTAAAGTCCCAAATTCTTCTCTATGGTTAGTATGTATGCAGCTCATATTCTTTTAGTTTTTCTACAAATTTCTATACATGAAAAAATAAAGGGACTGATAATGGTAGACTGGCAAAAAGCCAAGTCACTGAGGACAATAACCACAGAAACATTAATGAAATAGCTTTCAGGAAATATCAGAACAGAATTGATACAAAATATTAGCAGTTTAATGATACTTTTTAAAATGCCTCACTTAATGGAATATTATTACACCATTAAATAGAACATCGGCACGTCGATGCAGATTTATCCACTTTTATCCGCTGAGACTTTCAGCTAGGTGTGTGTAGTTAATCAGTTTTTCCTTATTCCATCTTGCTTCTTTTAAACTTTCTGTTAGAGTATTGCTTTGCTCTTTTCCCCTTTCCTTGAAAAAAAATATATTCATATCAAATTGTTCTCTTACTAAAATTGATCTTGTAAAGAAATCCATACTACTTGTTTCATCTGTAAATAGAACGGGTATAACCTAAGTTCTTTATCCAGGTCATGGGCAAAGATTTTAGGCAATATTTGCCTCAGCATACATTTCCTGTGGTGACTGTGATTGGAGAGTGCAGCTGTGGACTGCAAGGCAGTCCTTTTGGCTATGAATTTCCACATGGCATTCACACAAGACTTCCTTAGTTTTCAGAGGCAGCAACTATTTGCCCAAACTAGTGTAGTCTTGGGTTCTCTCTTACAGGTTCACTTCATCCTTGCTGTCTGTGATCAAAAAACCTCCTGCTTTCAGAAGACCTCAGACAAGGTGGGTCTGACAGCCACTGTTGTTTTCCTAACACTGCTCAACTCCTCTCCTTCTTTTGAAGCTGTAACTCATTGTGCCCGGGGAGTACAGTGTTTTTGTCTGTCTTCTCTTTTTGGCTCTCTCCTATTTGCCCTAGCTACACAGCCGGTGGAATGTCACATTAGGGTCCTAAAGAGTGTTAGTATTATTTTGAGCCATTTCTGTCCTTCAGAGGCTCTGGCTTAACTGAGATGCACTGGGATACACTATAGGAGCAGAGCGGTCCTAGGAAAAGAATACTGTACAGTGCAGCTGCCTTCTTCATTGTGCATTAGACATTTGGAAGATTTAACTTCTGCTGAAAAAGAGGCTTCTAGGAAAGAAACCATCATTCTGTGGGAATTTAACTCACTCAACCATCATCTCCAATGCGTGTGGCACAAGAAACTCTGAAGTGGCCTAGTGTCAGTGATCAACTAGACCACACATACTTAAACACCAATGGATGAGAAGTTGTTTTAGCTTTCTCAGCTACAGCCAAACCTATGTGTGATGAGACTGTCTGGTTCCAAGGAGAATATTGTATTTGACCCATATTGAGCACTCACGATGCACACAGCACTATTTCTAAAACTTCATATGCATTGTCTCAACTAACCCTGTGATAAAACTTTGAATTATAAAATCTTGATACATCTATTCTAGAGATATGAAAACCGAGGTGAAGTTTCGTTACATGCCTCAAAACATTCAAACCATACAACATGAAGCCTTTGAAACTGGGATTCCTGTGCTGGCTCCAGAGTCCGAGTGCTTGGGTTGGAGGTGCCTCTGGATGATGAAGGACAAATGAAGCATATCAATGCTTTGAGTCCTGTGCTCCTGAAATGGGGGATGTGAAATCCTAATGAGATGCTAGGAAAAATCTCCCTCTCTGTGTTATTCTCCTAGGGCTGCCACAACAAAGTATCACAAACTAGATGAGGTTCAATAACTTGCCAAAGAGCCCAGCATTAGTATGTGAAGCCTGGATTAAAACCCAGGTGGTCTGAATCCAAAGCCTTGTGTGTGAGTTTCCTGCAACTGCTATAACAAATTACCACAAACTGGGTGGCTTAAAACAATAGAAATGTATTGTCTCACAGTTTTGAAAGCTGGAAGTTTGAAATCAAGATGTCAGCAGAGCCATGACACCTGAAACCTGTAGGGGCCTCCTTGCTTGCCTCTTCCTAGCTTCTGATGGTTTTCTACCAATCTTTGACAACTATTGCTTGCAGTTGTGTAACACCAATCTACATCTTTGTCATCACATGGCATTCTCTCTGTGAGCAACTGTTCTCACATGGCTGTCTTCTTTGTAAGGACACCAGTCACGGTGAATTAGGGGTCCACCTTACTCCAGTATGACCTCATCTCAACTAATTTCATCAGCAAAACACCTATGTCTAAACTGGATCACATTCTGAGGTATTGGGGGTGAGGACATATCTTTCGAGGAGAGAGGATAGGCAGTTCAACATCAAAATCCTCTCCTTTATGCTCTCTTAGCCCTGAATCTTAAAATCTTTTAGATATATCACCCTCTACCTTATTACCACATATCTGTTTACATATATCATCTACCTATTAGAGCACGGGATGTTAGCAGGGTTACTAGCTACCACATCTTACATTTTGTTACCCTTGGTCTATTTTTTCAGTAGTCTATCGTAGGAACTTGTGCAATTAATACATTTTTGAATGAGTGGATGAATAACTTTGATGCGTGCCTGTATTAGGTATATATTGCTGCAAAACAAATTACTCCCCAACTTAGCAACTTAACATACATTTATTGTTTCAGTTTCTCTGAATAAGGAGCCCAAATGAGCTTAAAGTAGGTTGTATCATTCTTTCAATATAATTTTATTTTCACTTACTATGGAAACTATAAATATGAGCCTCCACAAATCGATTAGGATTTAAAGAGAGATAAAATAGTGATTTTTATGGTGGCAGTGTAAAGAGCACACCATAGTTTCAATTTTACATAGATTTCATTTAGTCAGTAATTTGTATCAGAAAAACATTACACAAGGCATTGTGGGGATGCCAAATAAGTAAAACATTGTTATTCTAGGATTTAAGATTGTCACAGCAAGAAAGCAGCATCTGAAAAGTAGAGAAAAAAACTAAAAGAACAAACAAATAAATGTCATACTGATTGTACCAAGACCATGTACTAACTTTTCTAGTTCAGTTAGTTCTATAGGCTTTCTATTCAAGAAAATAGTTTTTAATTATAGAAGACAAAATATTTAAATTCCTTAACAACAAAGACTCTTGAATAGCTTTAACTACTAGGCCAGTCTAAAAATTTGTGTCATTTCACTTGTTATTTCAGATTAGTGTTACATAATAGATGCTTTATAATATTAAAGAAAGCTGATATCCCTACTTATTTATACAGAGTATCTCATATATCATTCTCTGTATCTGCATATAATATTTATATTCTTACTGAAAGATGCTTAAATAAACACCTTTGTATAGATGAAGAGAAGGAAAACTTTATATTCCTGACACTTTTACTCTTCCTTAACCATAACCCTTTCCATTCAGGTTTACTTTTCTAATTTGGGGAGTAGAAGTATGCAAACAAGCTCTAGATTTCCCAGTGTATGGTCATTCCATATATTATTTGAGCTCTGAAACATTATATTTAGGAGGAGACAGGACAGATGAAATCACTTCCTTCATAGATCATACAGCCTACTGAATAAATTAGGTAAACAACAAAACAATAATAAACAAAAAAACAATGGGAAAGAAGGGCAATGAATGAGCAAAATAATGGCAACATGTGATGGGCCCAGTAAAGAAAACCAAGTGGTGCCACAGAGGTAATGGAGGAGGAACTGGAGTAGAGGTGGATAATACTTCAGATACAGCAATCACTGAGGAGGAGATCATTTAATCTGAAATATTAAGATTGAGAAAAGGACAGTCATGTCAAAAAGAGGGGGAAACAGATGTCCAGGAAGAAGGAGGGGCGTGTATGAAGATCTCAAATATCTTTAGACTTTGAGCCTAAAGACCTAGAGTTTGTATGTTGAAGAACTCAGTGATGTCAATAGAATGTGTTTATGCGGAATAGGGATAAATGACTTTACCTCTTGGACAGGAATTCCAGCTAAACGTTACTAGATACCACCCAGTGAGATTCTCCTCAGTAGCTCCTAGTGTTATGTTTAGGGGAGGAAACATGTTACATCTCTTTACAGAAGTCAAGTAGTAGATGGCATAAACAAGACATTCCAGAAAGCTCTTAACTCTTTCAGAGGCTATTCTTTTGGTCCAATGATCATGAAAGTCATTCGTTTGACAGTGTTGTTAGCTAACAGTTAATGTTTATTGAGCAGCTCTTCTGTGCCAGATCCCAGACTAAGCATGTTATAAGAATTGCTCAATTTAATTCTAAGATTTATACTATGAAGAAGATACTATTGTCATCCCTAGTTTATAAATGAGAAAATTGAGGTTTAAATAGGTCAAAAAAATTGTATAGTGTCACATAATGTCATTATAAGCTGTAGTGATAAGGTTGAAATCTTATATTGTTTGCAATTATTATATGCACTGTTAAGTAGTATGTTTTGCAAAATAGAATGTGGACACACACAGGCCAATATGACAAGATTCCTGATATGCAGATGCTCATATATATTTGACTTGCATAAAGAGCTGAACTAAAAGATAAACGTCACCTGGAAATACGATGAGATTATACATAATGATAACAGAACTGAGAAAAAAGTAACTAACTGAATAAGGCCTGTGGACACATAGAAAGGAATCTATAACATTTGAGTTTAGGTAGTCCTACATTCTCTCTGACTGATCCTGACTTTATGTTTTTTATTTAATTAATGTCATTTGATTATTATAAGATAAATTTATGGGAAAAAATCTCTATTATAAATTTGCCAAATGCTCTCACATTAAAAAAACAAAAATGAACAAAATAATACTAAATAGATTGTCCAAGATCTATACAAAACATATAAGCATTAAACAGTAATGTATGGAAAATCTGACATTCTTTATTTATCCCTTTAAAAGTAAGAAAAAAATAAAAGCCAGGGCTAAAAAATTTGTTGGCTAATATTCTAATAATAGATCCTTGTTAGTTATCTATTTTATATATAGCAGTGAGTATCTGTTAATCTTAATCTCCTAATTTACCACTGAAACTAATACGACACTGTAAATCAACTATACTCCAATCAAAATTTTTAAAATATATTCTAATAATAGAATAATTCATAGTCAATTGTAAATTCTTAGTGATCCCTAAAGAAAATTAAGCTTAATACACATTTTGGAAATCATTTGTTACCAGCTATTGGTTATATGATTACTTAAATAATAAACACACAGAAAGAATATACCAAAATTTCGTATGTATATATCTACACATACATATATACAGATACACACACATATGTGCATGTAATATCGATAATTTTACCTGAGATTTTCAATGAAAAACATTAAAAATTAGAGATTCTGTAAATGAAAATGCACTCAGAATTGTAACATTAATAAACGTGTAAATAATTTATTAACTTAAAAAATTACAAAAATGCCCCCAAAGTGAAATAATTTTCACTAGGTTACATTAGAAAGAAACATCAAAAAGATAGTTTAACTACAAAAGTGGACATTGGAACCATGAAGAAATTCAAGCATTTTAGAGATTCTGAAACAGAGGTTTTTTGTTGTTGTTGATTTTGACTTTTTGCTCTGTGGAAAAAAAATGAAGACCAACCAAATGAGAAAAGCAAAGGCTACTTATAGAGAGCTTGCTTTAGCACGCGAGTCATAGACACTGCCATTTGTGTTTTGGCACTCCAAGGCAGGCAGAGGAGTGGAGAAGATTTAAAGTGGGGAAAAAAGGAGGCCTTCAGGTATGCTCTGATCACAGACTTGGTAGGCAGAAGCTGTAGGTACACTAACTTAGAAATGGGACATCCTATGTGATTGATTACGGGGCACACATTTGACCTTCCCTGGTTTGTCCTAAATTGAAAGCAGGGACAAAAATTAAAGAAGCTGTCTGTTATTAATCAAGTCCTGGCCATTTTGGACTAATTGCTATGGAAGTTATTATTTTAGTTCCCTGGATTGTCACTAGAGATAGCAGTCTGATTTCCTACAAGTCTAACTTACAGCCAGCTGACCTCCTGTGTTGTTTACTGGATATAAGAAGGTTAACTTCCAAGGCAGGTTTCTGTAGGTTGTAGGTCAGTGTTCTATTTTTATATATGGTTCTACCATTTTCTGTTTGTATAATTAGGTTCTCAGCTCCTTAGTTGGTTTTCTTTCTCTCCAATTAGGTTCTCTCCAAATAAAAATGAGGAAAGTATAAAAGGTTGCAAATGCTGAAACTTAAAGGTAGCTTTCTGGTGTGTGCGCCTGTGTGTCTGTAGCTGTATCTATAGCGAATCCTGGTAATATTGACAAGTTTTCTCTTTTCAGTCTAGAAAATACAAACATTTTACAAATAAACACAGGGAGCTTTTTGCCAATAGAAGAGCATCTTTTGCATTTTTCTAAGTTTGCAGATTCTAAGAGTACAAAAGGGGAGGCTGCCAAAAGAAGGAAGTATAATTGGATTTAACATGCCCACTGAATTGGAAGATATTCTATTCCCAAAGGCTCTCTGAAAAGTTGTAAAATTCTAGGCCTTATGAGTCTTGACTGCTATAATTAACATATGTGAAGCCTTTCAAATATCTTCAGAAGCAAGTATATCTACTGAAAACTACATTCAAGCAGCTTTTAAATAGAGGGAAGTCGGCTCCAGAGATTATAACTCTCCATAAATACCTGGCTATTATCAACATCACAAGTTGATATGTAACAGTTAACCTGGACCTATTTTTTTATGAAATGTAGGAACTTAACTGTGGAAGGAAGGGAACTACATATTCTTTTTTTTTTTTTTTTTTTTTTGCAGTACACGGGCCTCTCACTGTTGTGGCCTCTCCCGCTGCGGAGCACAGGCTCCGGACACGCAGGCTCAGCGGCCATCGCTCACGGGCCTAGCCACTCCACGGCATGTGGGATCTTCCCGGACCGGGGCACGAACCCATGTCCCCTGCATCGGCAGGCGGACTCTCAACCACTGCGCCACCAGGGAAGCCCTACGTATTCTTTTAAAGTTATTTCATTTCTAATCTCAGGACAACAGGAAATCTACATAAATATGTGTATGATGAAAAAATTATACTTAATAAAAATATGAAAGACACTGCATCATTCAAAAAGGATTTGCTACCACCTCTCCAGTAAATTCAGAATTTGGTCTTTAGAGTCTTTCAGCAATATGTGGACCAAATTTGGGTATAATTTACCTTATAAGAGCATGCAAGATATACTGAGGAGAACATTGTATTGATTTAGGAGTCAAAAGGCCTGGATTCTAGTGGTCATTCTCACACCATCTAGGTAAACTGTTTCTCTATCTGTGAATAAAGTGATGATATTTGAGAACTTTAAATATTCCTAATGATTTCTGGATATTTATATTCTTAAAGAAATTTTAATCTTAAAGATTTTTAACCTTAATATCTTAAAGAGTCTTTCTACTACCCAAATCATGATTCTGTAGTCTCACTTCTTCTACCCCATTTTTCCATTTAGCCACGTTGATAAGAATTAAACTAGGGAAAGACAAACAATAATACAAAATATAAGTTATCTTCCCAAGAAAGTTATACTCTAGTTATGAATATTTTATTACTCTACAGTCATCCCTCAGTATCCACTGGAGATTGGTTCCAGAAGGCCTACCCCGTTGTATACCAAAATCCACACATGCTCAAGTCTCATATAAAATGGCCTAGTACAATGAATACAGTTGGCCCTCTGTATCCATGTCAGCAGATTCAAGCAATCATGTATGGAAATTTAGATCTGCTGTTGGCTGAATCCACTGATCCAAAAACCCATGAATACAGAGGTTTGACTGTATATTTATTGAAAAAAATCCACATATAAATGGACCTGTGCAATTCAAACTGATGTTGTTCAAACCCATGTATATATATGAGTGTATACACAAACATTAACTTGTATTATAACATTTAAAAGTAGTATCATATGCAATGCAAAATTATATATCAAGCTCTACAAAAATATGTTCATAGAAGGAAACCCAAAGATTTGTATTTTATCTTTAAAAAATATAGTAAAGGAAAGATAGATTAAGAGTAGTTTCTTTTTTAGCAGATATATGAAATTTGAAGCCATTTCGAAGGAGTGAATTTCCTCTTTTCTTTTTTTTTTTTGGCTATGTCACATGGCATGTGGGATCTTAGTTCCCCAACCAGGGATAGAACTTGTGCCCCATGCAGTGGAAGCACAGAGTCTTAATCACTGGACCACCAGGGAAGTCCTTGAAGGGAGTGAATTTCAATGATTAAAATATTTATCAAAGTTTAAGTACTGCAATTAATAGATATTAATAGATATTCCTTTTCATTGCTAAGTAGCATTTCATGTATTCCATTGTATGCATGTACTACAGTTTGTGTATCCATTCACTGGTTGAAGGACATCAGCTTTGTTTCTAGTATCTGGCTCCTAAGGATAAAGCTGCTATACAATCTCATCAGCTGTTCACACCATTAAGCATTAAAACTCTGGTTTCTATCATATGAGGGAACATGTGAAAGCATCTAAGAGAGTTTACTGGTATACTCAGTAAGTGCTCAGCAAACATTTTGATCCTTTCTCTGTTCTTCGTTTCAGGTCCTTGTTGACATTTATTGTCATCTCAAGAAGGCCAACATTGATCAGAAGGAATTCTTTTTTTGCAAGCCTTTCTAATAAGTTTGTGTTTTTTTATTTTTGTTTTTTATTTACCCTGTCACATTGTGACACATTTTATTCAGTAGCTTGAGCATTTTAGTTCACAAACAGAATCTAAGTCATTACTGATTTATTTTTCCCTTTCTTAGGGGGAAATAAGCTTTCCAAGCTGTGTTTATTTTTAGAGGTTAATAATCAGATTGGGTGGTTAATGGGGATGCTTGCTTCTTGCGGTTACTGTGCACAGAGCTGCAACTTCCAGCCATTCGGTAAGGCATCCAATGTAAGGGTATGCTATGTCCCCTTTAGAGGCTAAGAAATGAGTACACAGAAATAGAGAAATACATATTCTGAAGGTATTTATAGGAGCTGTACTATGCAATTTTGACCTAAGATATTTACTAGAACAGCTCAGTCTTACACTGATGATTTATAAAGGCTTAGATTGGCCTCTTGAAACCACAAATCTGTGCACTGATATTTTTAATTTCCTTTTGTTCTGTCCTAGGCTAACCCTGTCATTGTCAAGCAACAACTGGTCACTGGGAGAGAAATGGAGGTTGGTGCATTCAATTTACCCTGAAACTATTTTAGGAGGCCCCCTCTTGATCTTATCAGAATTCCAGACATTTTCCATTAGAACAAGGTTTTGTCTTCATATCTTATCATAGGACAGAACTCTTAAAAATTCTTATTAGAACACAGTTCAATTTTAACCTTTTGAGACACAATGGACTTTGATTAATTAATAAACTAATGGACTCCAATCATTTCTTTATTCATTTTAACAATCAATCATGGACTTCCAACTTTGACTTGAGTGGCTTTTCTCATAAATATGCCAGTCTTGGTGGTTACTCCTTTTATTTCAGAACAGTTACTCCTTTTATTTCAGAACAGTTTTATGCATTTTTCTTCTTAATGCCTCACTTTTTTCTTTAAACCTTAGGACAATTTATATGAAATTTTGTTCTCAAAAATAAGTTTTCTTACTTTAAAGTCATTCACCCAAATCTTAACAGTCATTTCATTTACATTCTGCATTTATTTTATGTAGAATACAAGGACTGCTTAATAGTTTTAAGAACACTTATGTGGGAGGGAGAATTCCGAGTTAATCCCAAATTACACTCAACTTTGTATAATCTCTTCTTGTGTGGATGGAATCTATGACTATCAAGAGATATCATTCCTGCAATTATGTTACTGTCTTTGGCAAAAGTGATTTTTCATATGTAATTAATGTCCCAGAATGATTGACTTTAAGATAGCGAGATGATATAGGTGAGCCTGACCTAAGCACCTGAGTCCTTTAATCTAGGTCTAGAGGTCAGAGATGGAGAAAGTCAGAGATTCAGAGCACAGAAAAGATTTGATGTGACTTTGCTGGCTTGAAGACTGGGCATGTCACATGGCAGGGAATGCAGGCAGCCTCTAAGAGTTAAGAGTAGCCCCTGGCTGAAGGCTGACAAGGAAATGAGGACCACACAGTTCTCTAAATACAAGGAACTGAATTCTGCTAAGGAGAATACGCCTGGATTCTGAAGTTCCACCCAGAGCCTCCAGACAAGAGCTCAGCTTGATTTCAGCCTGGTGAAACCATGAGCAGAGAACCCAGTAATGTCATGTAGAACTTCTGACCTACAAAACTGTGAATTCATAAATGGATGGTGTTTTAAGCTGTTAAAATTTTTGGTAATTTATTACACAGCAATAGAAAGTTAATATACCTTGATTCTTCTTGTATTATGCTGAATATTCCTTTGTCTCATTCTCTTCCTATAACTAATTATACCTAACTCCTTGTTACCTAGAAATTTAATTATTTAAAATAAAAATGTATCCATTAGAGTATATATATATGTCAAATAGCTATTACACAGGTTATAAATTTACCTCATAAAAGAAGGATCTATTCAGATCTAGAAACATATATTTATTACCTATTTTAATAAACCTGTTTATCTCATACTTTCTAGTCTGTAAGAATCAAAAGTTGATTATAAAGAAGGGTACAGTGAAAAGTAAAAGCGAAAGTTTCACAGGGAGGAAAAAACAGAATTTTGCAAAACAAACAAAAGAGCCATAAAACAGCACAGTCTGAGGTCACTAACTCTTAATTGTGCTAATTTTAAGAAATACAAGGAGTGTCTGCTAAGCAATGGGTGAGTTTACTTTAACCCCCCAGAGGGGTGGATTAGATTAAACCTTGAGATGAAAGAATTCTTGCTTGTTAAAAGGGATTATAAGAAAACCCTATCTAGCAAGGACTCTGGAGTTAGATAAGCCATCACAAGAAATAAATCTTTGTTGCTTTTAGCCTTTGGAATTTTGGAATTGTTCACTACCAGAGTATAACTTAGTCTGTCCTGATTGACTAAATGTGCTCCTTTTCTAGTCTTCTTCATTTAAGTTTACTGAAACTTCATTCTTCTAGTTTTTCACAGGTAAAATACTAAAATCATCCTAGACCTTGCTCTTTCTCTCTTTTATCATCAGCTATTTATCATTGAGTCCATAACTAATCTTGTCATTTCTATCTCCAAATATATTCACTTCTCCCCATTTATGCTTTACCTTGAGCTAAGCACCATGAGTCTAAATATCCCTTGCCTAGATTATCACATTAGCTTACAAACTGCTTTTCATAAAGACTGACTCATTAGTCTTCCTTAGAATGTATATTTGGTTAGATGGTCCACCATAAAGTTCAATATGTGATCACTGCATAAATAAAATTTGTATTCTCACCATGCAAGATTCTTTAACATGAGATATATTTCTAGAATTAAGAGAGCCTACCTATGATTGAGAAAGCACCTCAATTCTAGTGGTTTCAAAATAGAAGAACAAAACTTATGCTAGCTCACCAGGTAAACTCAGCAGACATATAATCAATTTTATTAAAATGAATCCCTTTAAAAAATGGAATAATAAATGTGAAAGGAGATAGCCCAAAACAATCATGTTCTAATGTTCAATTAGAATTAGAAGTGTTAGTATTAATTTACAATTCATAAATGTATATATTTCCTAAGGGCTAAGAGCTGAGAAAAGGCCAAAAAATCAATGACACCTCCAAAAGAAAAAGCACATTTAGCATCTTGACTCATTTTAAGATACCATCTCCCACCATAAGGAACCCAGATCCTTACAGAAATTGCTAATTCCAGTACCAGGGCAGGGAAAAACATAGTGAACCCGAAATGTATTATTATACCAGAGAGAAAGCAGAGCTCAAAAACTGGAGAGTATGTGCCAAAAGGATACAGAAACCAACTTGAATGGGCTCCCATTGGGCAAATTAGGAGCAATATGAGCAACAAAATCAATAATGGCAGAGACTGAGTATAACACATATGTCAACTGTATGTCAAATATACCATGTGTCCTATAAAATATTTAAAGATACCATCCCTGAATTTATACTGAATCACACCCAGATCATTCCAATGAAAAGACTTCAATAAATGAACTATTTAGGCAGTATGAGCAAGTCTGAATGAACCAATAAGAGATGCTGAGGCCCCAGGAATCCACAGCAGTAGAAAGAACTGAATGGGACAGGGGAGGGATTGGTGTAATTAGAACCTGGTGAAAGCTGGACCTGTGGAGTAAGAACTACTGAGGGCTGCTAGAGTTGAGGAGGTATCTGAAACAGTGAGGGAGTGGCGATCTCTCCATTCTGCCCACTTATATCTCACTGGAACCTCCTGTTAGCCCCGCTGGCAAGAGCGTCCAGGTGATGCTACCATAGGAGTCAGCACCACTTGTCTGAGCACGGCAGATACAGGATCTGGTAGAGCAAATATACGACAATATTTGCACCACATCATCCCTTTCCAAAAAATCCCAGCTGCCTGGAAATTACAGTTTAGTCTATTTCCAGGATTTGATTTGATTTTCTTTCCTAAGTCACCTTAATTCTATTTTATTGTCAGTCCAATTAGTTCTATCCCTGGAATATGACAAAAATTTCTCTTTGATTGGCATGCAAAGTCCTTCCATTTGTTCAAATATATCTTACAATAGTTATTTTATTTTAAGGAATTCCCTAAGAGTCTACTATTCAATCTACTGTTACAATAATATCCAACAGATCTCAGATTCCTCTTGACCTAATGACACTTTTCCCCTTCTTTCTACATGACACAAAAAGAGAAACAGAGAGAGAAAAACAGTTGCTAATGCTGAAGGCATTAAAACTTCAAAATTGGCTCAAACAAAAGCATGCAATTTCTACTTTACTCTTAAAGAAACATGAAATATTCTTCTGCATCATCATTTTTCCCTCTCTGCTGTGTCATTTTCATCAGCATAAAAACATATTTTAAAATCACTCATCTTAAAAAAGAAGAAAGGAGAGGAAAACCCCTCATTGACCCTATTCCTTCTCTAGGTATTTCTTCTTTTATTTCAAAAACTCTTAAAATCACTGTCACAGTATCGTTTCTTGCAAATCTCTCTTAGCCTGTTGTTATCAGGCATTTTTTTTATTACCACTTTACAGAAAAATTCTTTTATAAAGTCATCAATAACTTCCACACTACTAAGTCCAGTGATTGAGTTCAATTTCATTATTATCAGTATTAAGCATAAATGGTCACTCACTCATTCCTAGTCTATTTTATTCCCTTGGCTTTGGGGACAACAATTTATCTTGGTTTCCATCTTACCTTGCTCAGTGGGTATACTTTTTCAGTTTCCTTTATTTGTTCTTCTTCACTTTCCTGACCACTCATCTTTGTGTGTCCCATGGTTTAGGCCTTACACTCTTTTCTCTGTACATGTCATTCCCAAGATTATGGCTTTAAATATTTAATTAAATGAGTAATCCAGATCATTCTCCTGAACTCTATACCCATACAGGCAACTCTTAATTTGGAATTACTAGTTGGATATCTAATCAGAACTACAAATTTGGCACCTTTAAATTTAAATGTCTTCTGAAGAATCTTAAATACTACTTGCTAAATATGTCCAGTTTACATCTTTTGGGCACATGGTAAAACTGTATCTCTAGCCCCCTTTTTAATATAAATGTACACATCACCTGCTTTGGCAAATGAAGTACTGAGTGTAAGTTATGAGTTTTATTTCTGGAAAGAAGATTTACTATTTAGTGCATAATTCAATGGGTTTACTGACCTGTGCCACAGTGATTGTTAAATCACATATCAACATGGAGCCTTAGTCAGCATAGGCCCTTCAGGGGCTGTGACAAACAGAAACTTTGTTGTCAATTTTCTTTGGACATGTATCATAGCTATAAATGAACTTTCATTGTTTTTAGTGCCAGAGATTTTGGAGTTGTTTGTTATCACAACATACCTTAGCCTATCCTGACTTGTACACCTTCCTAAATGTGCTCTTTCTCTAGTCTTCTTCATTTTAGTTTGAGGTGAGGTAACTTTATCTTCCAGGTAGGCCAAAAATCTTGAAATTACCCTAGACTCTTCTTTCTTACTCACATTCCACATCCAATCCATCACCAAACACTGTTGTTTCTATCTTCAAAATGTATCCACTCCTCACCATTTACTGCTCCACCCAAATTTAAGCAAGTATAGCCCTCATTATCCTTCATCTGGGTATTTACAATAACCTCCAAACTGTTCTTCATGTCCCTCTCTGAGTCTTTATAATATATTCTCAACTGTGTAGCCAGAAGGAGTCTTTTAAATACAGGTCCTATAATGTCACTCATTGATCAAAACCCTCCAATGAGTTCCTATTTCAATCAGAGGAAAGCCAAACTGCTGTAAAAACTACAAGTTCTGATCCCTCCTCTTTCACTGACCTTATCCCTAGCACACTAGCCTTCTATCCCTCTACCATACACCAAGTGTTCTCTCGCCTCAAATATTTTTGTTTTACTTTTTTTTTTCCCCCTTTTTTCCCTTCTCTGGCCATGCAGCATATGGGATCTTAGTTCCCCGGTCAGGGATCGAACCCATACCCCCCGCACTGGAAGCGCAGAATCTTAACCACTGGACCTCAGGGAAGTCCCTTGCCTCAAATATTTTCATTTGCCATTCTCGCTACTTGTTATATTTCCCCTGACCCTTCCTTTATTTGGGATTCATCAATGAATCTTTCTACATGTATAAACAGCAACTTCTCCCACCTTAAAAACTCGTTAGTCTTTTTTTCTGCTTAATTTTCTTCCACGGCATTTATACAACCTGGTATAGTTTTTATTTACTTTTTTTTTTTTTATTGTCTGCCTTACTAGAATGTAAACACTTTCAGAATAGCACAATGGCTGGCATGATAAATATTTGGTGAATGAAAGATAAATAATTCTTTGAGATTGTTAACTGCAGGATGGAAAATAAGTTTAATCTCAAAGGTCATCTATCCTCTGTTGGTTGTGGTTATTTGAGCCTTCATACAATGGATACATAGGCCATATCCTGGCTCAGTGGGAAAGTACATCATGATCATTTAGAGATGTCCTCTATGATTTCAGAGGGGTTGATATTTGCTTCTAGAACTTCCTATAAAAAATAAACTGAAATCTAATTCTGACATTAAAATTTGACCCTTGTTTATAAACAGAGATTTGAAGAGCTTTATCACTCAGGCAGGTGGTAGAAAGGAATGTTAATCGCTGGCTTGATATCTTTATGAGATTCCAAAATCATAGGGGTGACCCTAAGTTCCCTTTCTTCACATACTCAGCCTCTCTCTTTCTCTTTCTATGCCTTTCTTTCCTTTTTCTCAGCTGTCCCATCTTTTTTACTCCCCTGCTTATATTTTTGTCTTTCCTATGAAGCTATTTGGTTGCATTCTCAGATACTAGTTAGTCCCACTGACAATAATGTCAACTAATGATATTTTTCCTTCTGTTGTCTTTAATTTGTGAATGATATAATTACCACTCTTCTTCAGCAAATTAATTTCTGAACAAAGTTTTCTTAAATTAATACTGTATGCCAATATTCTTTTATCCTAAAATAAGGCAGCAAAGTCATCTAATGAAATTCCAAGATTACATTCTTGTGTGTGTGCTAAGACAGTGCTGTACACACAAAGAAAAAAAAATACCTGTTAAATAAATGAGTTAAACAAATATGTGGCTGCCTACTTTACTCCAATATTTTTCTTCAGGGTTGCAACAAATACAAAAAAATTAAATATAAAACAGTAAAACTGTGATTTTGCTAAATCTATGTCAGGAACTTAGGTATTATGACATTGCTATATTGAGGCCTGTACATATTCAATTACAGCACACTGCCTCTTCATTTGAGCCTTCCCTCAGCATCAGATAGAGTATGATCTCAAATTGGAAAGCCAAGTAGCATATTTTTTCAATTACGCAAAGCATATTTCCTGCATTAACACCAAAGTGAGATATCAAATAAGGGTTATCAAAAGGGGCATACTTTCTCAAACTATAGAAGTTATATGCTGGTTTCATAACAATTTCTGATTTTCTATCAAGAATAATTTTGGAAATACAGGAAAATGGTTTCACTCTGTGTATCCAATAGGGGAGAACAAAAGCAAAACAAATCCCTACAAATGTAAAATACTCTCACCATTTATTATCAACATTCCCATCATCAATTATTAAATTTCAACTAGGTGTAGTCTACATTGATTCCTCCCTTCTTAAAACTCATTCAAATCCTCCCAGCTGTCAGGTCTGTAGAAATGCAAAAGATGCAAATATTAGTAAAACAGGATCTTGGCCCTTAAGAAATCTATAGTCTGTCAGGAGAGAAAAACTTATAAACTGACACTCCTAACAAAATATTATGAAGTTCCAGGAGTCGACAGTAACCAATTTTAGGAAAACAGAGACTTTATTAAACTGACTGATTAAATTTCATTCTACTCAGGATTCCAATTTCAATATTTAATTCAATCCCAATACTGTACATATGACATTGTCTTTGTATACTTTTTAAGCCAGTCAAAGGCATAAATCTCCTCTTACTATATTTCTTTTTGCATATGTAAAGTGTAGTATATTTTCAGAATAATTCGAGGGAAAAAAACTCATTTTTTGTCTTCTATGACATAGCTGTAGCTAATAAATTAAGCTTCCTTGCTCTTGCAATTCCAGTTTCTAAAGTTTAGCAAAGTTCCCCTTCATCTGTGAATTGGTTTTGTAATTTAGAGACTTAAAAATATTTATGAAGGAGCATTAATTTAACCAACTGCCTACAAGATTCTGCACATTAATTTTGAACTCAAGCAATGTGTAATCTACACATGGAAGCATATCAAAAAGATAGGAAGTGAAAAAATCCCAAACTTTGAATTCAAGGAAAAGAGACATTTTTGTCCTTCAGAGAAAATGAGCTAAACATACATGAGAGAGACAGTGTAATATAAACATATCTCATACTCATTTTACTGAAGATAGGAAGAATTTTCCAAAGCAGGTACAAGTTGAATTGGGCATAGCCTTTCTGTCATAACTTAGAATAGGACTAGCACTTAACTGAGCTCAATTTATCAGAATTTTGTATTAGCCCTCTTGTACGCAGACAGTTGGTTAATATCTGAAAATATCACTTCTCTTGCTTTACTGTAGGAATAATTAATCTATGACAGAATTGTTTCAATTCAAATGAAATAATGTACATGAAACAATTATGTATTTGATTATATTTTTAATCCCATATCTTACCAAATATAAAGGGCAGAAATGACTTTTTCTTTTCTTCAAAATCAAAATAATATAAAATTTATATCCTGCTTTTTCATTTTGCAATAAATGTTCTATAAGATTTTTCTGGCTGCATAGTATTTCATATTACTGTTGTATCATACTTTGTTTATTCCAATATTGCTAATACTCATATTGTTTCCCGTTGTCCACTTTATGTGTAACGTTCTCTGAACATTCTTGTCCATAAACCTCTGTACATTTTAAATTGTATTTCCTTCCAAAAATTAATGGAAGAATTACTAAATAGTGAGATTATTTTTATGGTTTTTGATATAGACTGACAAATGAACCCTCATATACTTAACTCCAAAACTCATGCTTTTTCCACAACATAAACATGTCTATACTTTTACTGCACTCTAACTTACTTGAGGGACTTTGAGTAATGTTCTTAAAAACATTACAGATAAAACAGAAATGGATTTATATATAACTGTCTCCTGAAGTAATCATTTACAAGTCAAGCACATAATCTGAAAGTGTTTTTTTAGTGAATGTAATCATCAACTAGAAATGTTATAACAGTAACCAAGTATGTATACCTTTTAGAGTCAACCTTGAAATAGGAAAGAACTTAGATTATTTAGAAGAATAGGTAGAAAACATGTCCTTTAGGCTAGCTTTCTAAAGTTCACTTACTTTAGGTAGGCCTTTTTAGGACTGGGATACCAAATAGCTTCTGGTTACATTATGTGGTAACTGCCTGAGGAATGATGTTTTATATTTCTAAACTATTTTACATTTCTATGCCTAGAATGATTGCCAGTTTATAATAGGCACTTAAGAAATATTTGCTACTATAAGATAAATAAGGAAAGATATGTACACTTTGGAAAGCAGACAAAACAATGGTATTACTGTGAGAATTTGAAGGTCTCAAGTGAGTAAATGGCCTGATAGAACGTCAGGTCACTACTAAGTCAGGGAAGGTGCTCTGGTCTGAATGTTTTTATCCCTCTCAAAATCATCTGTTGACATCTTAACCCCCAAAATGGTGATATTAAGAGGTGGGGCCTCTGGCAGGTAATTAGGTAATGACATTGAAGCCCTCAAGAATGAGATTAGTGCTCTTACAAGAAGAGACGAGAAAAAGCTCACTTTGTCTCATGAGTCTCATATTCTGGTGGAGGGAGAAATAAAATAAAAATATAAATAATATAGATAGATGATAGGTAGGTAATGTTTTCATCAGGAATCTCCAGGAATCTCCAGGGAAACATAACTGGTAAGATTATATATATATATATATATATATATATATATATATATATATACACACATATATATATATATATATACACACACACACACACACACGCATATGGAGAGAGAGAGAGAGAGATCAGTCATCTTTGGAAACTCTCTCAGCTATGCTCAGATTTCAAGCCCTTCTGAAGGGAGACTCCTGATATTACATCCACAACTTATACAGTGCTGATCTAAATTTGACTATAGCTTCAACAAATCCTAAACCCAGCTCAACTACACGAGATTGATTTGGGTTCCAATTCAGAGGGCCAACAGAGGAAAGGGTGTGTCTTCGTTGATGATAAATATTATCTACTTCAATGTCTATTATTCTTTAACATCCAATATCTGGTCTGGCATGCAATCAAGAATCGTGAAACAGGTAAAGCAGAAAAATGTAACTCCCAAATCACAAGGGACCTATGATTAGGAAATCAACAATAAAATATCTGTGATAGTGATTACTTATAACTTGAAAACAACAAATATTTATTATCTCACAGTTTGTATGGATCAGGACTACACCTGTGGCTTAGCCTCAAGCTGTCTCACAAAGCTGCAATCAAAGTGCCAGCTGTGGCTATGGTCTTACCTGAAGGCTCCACTGGGGGAGGATCTGCTTGCAAGCTCCTATATGGTTGCTGGCAGGATTCAGTTCTTTGACGGCTATTAGACTGAAGGCGGCAGGTCCTCAAGGACTGTGGATGAGAGGCCCCCTTCAGTTCTTTGCCATGTGGACCTCTCCATAGGGCAGTTCACATATGGCAGCTGGGTGAGACAAAGGGAGAGAGAATGAATGAGAGAGATAGAGAACCCAAATTGTTAAAGTATATTTTACATAAAATGATCATTAATGAGGTAAGGTTTTATCTGGGAAAAAAAAAACTTTTTACTAAAGCTCATTTCCAGACAATCCTCAATTAATTGGTACTGCACACTTTTTCTAAAGCAAGGTCAATACTTTTTCATCAACATATCTTCATTTGACACTAGGTTTGGTCATCTAAACAGGTTTCATTAGGGTTTTGTTTTTTTTTTTAACTACCACTTGTCCAACATGAAAAGACCTCAAAATAGCTCATCAACCCATATTATTTCATCACTACCTAATCAAATTAAATAGCTGATTATAACAGCAATTACTAATAGTTTATCTCTGTTAGTATCTGTAAACAGCTGCAAGCATTAACAGAAGGAAGAATAACCACCTACCATGCAAATATAGTAAATGGCAATGTGTATCTGTTTTTTACCTGGTAAAGCAATTATATATTTATAAGTAATTTTTCTTTTAGCAGGAGGCCAAAATCTGAGATTTGGGCATTTTACTTCAGGCTGAATATAATGACAAAATGATAAAACTGAAGCAAAATAATTTAAAGTGATATATACATTTTTGTGAATCTGAACAGATGAAATCAATTCCTAGAAGTTTTTAATAAATCTGATTCAAAAGCTTCTATTACAGGAATGCTCTAATTTATATGTACTGGAAAATATCTGGGCAAACAGCAGTAAATTAGACACTTTAAATTATTATTTTCTTACCTCATAATTTAAGGGAAAAATGTTATTTTTTCCAGCTTTATTGAGGAATAATTGACAAATAAAATTGTATTTAAAATGTTATGCATGATTTGACATATGTATGCATTGTGAAATGTTTACCACAATCAAGTTAATTAACACAACCAACATCTCATATAGTTAACTTTGGGTGTGTGATAAGAACTCAAGATCTATTTTCAGCAAATTTCAAGTACTGAATACAGTGTTAACCATGCTGTACATTAGATCCTCAGAAATTATTCATCCAAAAACAAATTTAGTAAAGTTGCAGGATACAATACAAAAGTCCATTGTATAACACTAACAACTTTCTGAAAAGAGAAATTAGCATTAATACTAACAACAAACTTTCTGAAAAGAGAAACTAAGAAAATAATCTCACTTATGATAGCATTAAAAACAATAAAATACTTAGGAATAAATTTAACCAAGGAGGTGAAAAACCAGTACCCGGAAAACTATAAGATGCTGATGAAACAAATTGAAGAAAACACAAAAGGAAAGGTCTCCCATATTCTTGGATTGCAAAACTTAATACTGTTAAAATGTCCATACTGTCCAATGCAATCTACAGATTCAATGCAATCTCCGTCAAAATTCCAAAGTATTTGTCACAGAACTTAAAAAAACACTAAAATTTGTATGGAAGATGCTATTTTGTGATACAGTCCAGCTGCCCAATTCATTCTTATTGATTACTGAAGTAACAGGAAAGCCCTACCTCAAATGAAGAAACCAGTTATGATATAAGCAAACTGAATTTTATTTACTTAGTCAAATAAGGAGGGTAACAACAAAGATAATTCTAAAATGGTGTCAATTTAGTGAAAGTAAGTGCACAGGGTTTATTGCTATAGTTTAGTATCAGAAGTTCTTAGTATGGAATACCAGAAGCATACAAAGTTTTTGGATTGGTTGATATCCTAAGGATTGATGGAAAATCTTCAATGGTGAAATCTAATTTTCCTGAGACAATGAGTAAATAGATAGTGGCTGCAACTCACACAAGGACTAAGAGCAGCACAATGACTGGATTTGGTTGAACGTTTCAAAGTTTTGATACAAAATTGGTGAACCCAGGCCAAGTAAACATTTTCCAGATTCCATACTTTCTGCCTTGGAAAGCCAGCTTAGAGATGGATTTTTCTACTAGTTCATTAAGAGTTAACTGCGCATAATGCAAAAAGTGATGGAAAAGATACCATCCCGGCTAACAGTGTCAAAGCTATTAGACTGTCTAATGCAACATGGCCAAAAAACCCCCCACAAAAACCCAAACAACCACACACTTTTTGTTTTCTTCTTCCTAACATGGCGGACACCCAGGGTGGGTTGAGTGTGGGATTTCCCAGGAAAGCAAACAGCACAGTTGGAACCCGCAGGCGGCGCTGTTACCTCAAGTGTGTCAGGGTACTCACCGTGGCTCCAGCTAGGATAGGCTGGTAAGCGCTGAGCGTCTGGAACAGCTTAGAGAACTGCTGAGTCAGGCCTGAAGGACCGCTGCCGCGACTGCTCTTGCCAGAGGAAGCGTGATCTCGCCAGAGGAAGCGTGATCTCGCGGGATCTCAGGAGCTCTCGGGAAGCCGGCAAGGGAATCCTGGAAACGGGAAGTCAGTGCTGCCGTCGCTTGCTGCTTCGCGGCGTCTCAGAGTTCTCTGTGAAGAGTGTGGCTCACGTCACCTATCAAGCAAACCCCAAACCTCCTCAGTACGACACCGTTCACCCCACCCTCCTTGCTCAGAGTCACAGTGAAGCGGCACCTGGCTCCAGAGGCCTGGCCAGGTTGGGGAATGGAGCTCTGGCCCAAAGGCTGTGCAGGGGGTCCGATGTCTTGAACCTTAAGGCATGTGAACATTTATGATTTCAGTTTCTTGATAAATTTCTGACCACCTTTTCCAAATCTGAATAATTCTGTTTGTAACAGTTACCATGTCAAGTAATTTGAAGAGTTTAAGAAGTTAATCATTGATTAATTCGCCAGAGTAATTTTTTTGTATGGTTCTAAGACAATCTAACAATATAAAATTGGGGAGGGGGATGTCAAGGGTCTTGCTTGTCTGAAAAACTTTAATAAGTACTCCTTAGGCACAAGTCAGGTTTGTGTGTGGTAAGCAAGTGAAGGCATAATAGTCTAAACCGATACAACCTAAATTTAGATGTCATTTAATGTGACAGGAGTGTTCATTCCATTGGTTTATTCCTTGGGGAGGGAAAATTCCCTGAGTAGGGATGGAGAATATCTAAGAAAAGGAGAGCTCCTACATTTGTTCCCAACATTGCTGTGTCTTCAGCCCCTGTGAACAGCTCTGAAATTGTTTTCTGCAGATACATTTTGCTATTTCTTGTCCAATTTTAATGTGACTGAATGTTGGCATTAATAATGTGAGACTCTTTCATTTACCAGAAGTGTCTAGGGGAAGGTAAATGATTTTCTGAAGTGTTTAGAGAAATGGAGATAAGATTTTTATCCAGGGAAACCAGGTAGTAGGTATTACAAATAACAGTCACAAGACATAAAGCTGTAGCTGTAATGTGTGATAATGTCTCGGTATACATTTTGGGAAGAATATAGAGAATATTACAATATTTAAAGGACCTCTTCAAAAAATTTAAGGAATGAGAATTAAGTTATCAGCAACCTAATACCATAAAAGCAGCAAAATGGCAGAAATAAACTAAAAGGTTAACGTGCTAGAAGAAAGAATATGCTAATCTATGGCTTTTGGCATATAGATAGTCTTGCTGCAAAAATTTAGGGTGGAAGCTGTGTAATTTGGGCTGTCATCAGCGTGATACAAATGTCTTGATTTAGCAGTCTTCTGACAGTATTCTGATACCAAGGTATTCTTTAAGTAGCCTCAGTTTGAGGTATGTAGTTGGGATGCTTTTCTAATCTTTTTTAAAGATTTGTGTCTCTGTAATTTGGAAACATGGATTTTAGGAGCCACCTCTTCAAATTTTACTGCTGAACTGTTTGCTTACAGTAACTTAGAATATTCTTTCCATTGAGATTCAATGGCTGGCATTCTAAAAGTTCTCTTCCAGAAGTCCAAGCCTTCAGCTCTTAGGTCATCAAAGGTCTTTTGGAAGAATGTTGAAAATAGACTGCTTATACCTTTTGAATGTCAAGACTGAGTATATATGCTTCATGATTCCCTTTTTCATGATTTCCCTTTTTGGCCTCCAATTCCCTTTTTCAGTGATAAGAATGTCTTCCTTCCTCCTGGTACAGAGAGAGGGTACCTTTCACATAGGAGATTCATCTCCTGCTTTCAGGAAAGAAGGTGGGGAGGGGGGATCAGAGTGACCTTCCTGCTGCTTTGGTTTTCTCATATTCCTTCAGCTTAAGATATTCAACATGCCAAGATGCCATACTTTGGGGTAGAATGCCCTGAACCCCATCAATATGTTAATAAGTTTTAACTAGGCAGCAGCTTTACTTACAATTTGAAACAACATCTTCTAGGCAAGTGGTTCTCAACTCATCAGATTTACCTAAAGAGTTTAATACAACAAAGATGTCTTAATCTTGTTACTTGATATTCTTGATATATTTTTAAGTGTATGATTTTTATATTCATGGTATAGTACATATTTTTGGTTCATTATTATTATATGTATTATTCCAGTATTTTATCTAAAAATTATGTTTGTTCAATTTAAAAATCGGATGTAGCATTCACTGTCTTATTTGGAAATAGGATTAACAATTGTGCTTATGTGTATTTTGTGTAGAACTTGTTTCTTAGATTGACCTTACTTTCTTGTTAGCATGACACAGAAACAACCAAATATTTTTGTTAGTGAGCTTGCCTCGTTCTTTTTATGATCTTGAAGGGTACCAGAATATGCCACCCCCAGATATGCTACTTTGACATATTTTTAGCTAAAGGCCATTGAAAACTAGCTGACAGTGGAAAAGCTCTAAAAACAGGGCACAAGTTTTCCTTTTGTGAGGGAAGTTTACATTTGTAAAAGATGTCTCCAGATATCCTACCAGGAATAAGAGGATTCAATAACTCTTACCAGTGGAGAAGGCATTCACTTAAGACCAACAAAACTAAACAAGGTTTGTTTACCACACTTCTGATCATCTCCCCATACCTTGCCTTCTCTTGCCCAGAAGTCCAAAACCCCTTTTCCTTTGCTTTTGCTTAAAATTCTACATAAACCCAAGTTCTAACCATATGTCTGAGTTATTCATCTCTAGGTACCCCCATATGTAAGCATGATTCACATGCTAATACACTTATGTTTGCTTTTCTCTTGTTAATTCACATGCTAATATGCTTATGTTTGCTTTTCTCTTGTTAATGTGTCTTTGATTAGTTCAGTTTACAGGGCCCCACCAGAAATCTAGGAGGGCAGTAGGAAAAATAATTTTTTTTCTCCCCTGTAATCTCTTGTCAGAACTTTGAAATTTGGAGATTATTAATAAATTAACCACAGTTATTTTAAATCTCTGTCATCTGCAGGTAGTTTATTCTGATTTCTGCCTGAAGGCTCTTTCATCAGCCACCTGCCAAAGATTGAGTATTGCACAGAGGAGACTATCTCAGAGCCCCATGGAAAAGGCTATACCAGGTACTTCAAAATATTTATACTTCAAAGATTAGACTCTTGGTTTTAGGCTTCTGATGGCATTTTGATACCAGTCGGCTGAGTCAGAGTTCCTCAAATTCCTCCTATATACCTTTCCAGGTGCCTTCATTGAGACTGTTAACCCAAGATAGCAGATTAAGAATGAATTATAAATAGTGGGGATGTAGCATACTGCGAGATGACTATATTTAACACTGCTGTAACTATAATTCTAAGTTGCTAAGAAAGTAAATCCTAAGAGTTCTCATCACAAGGAAAAACAGTTTTTTGCAACTCTGAGGTGATGAATTTTAACTAAAAATAAATAAATAAAAATGAAAAGAAGAAAACAAAGAATGAGTTATGTAGGATTGAGTGAACTGACAAGGGAAATGTTATTTATTTGAAATAACATTGATGTTTTAATGTTCTATTTTCTGTATAAGGAAGCCCTTTCTTCTTAATATAACTGTTGCTTGTAAGGGTAGCAAAATATGTCACTCCAAAGTATTCCACTTGGGTATATTAATTATTTGGGGCTATAGGCACTTGCAAAACAGCAAATGCAGGGAGAGGCTTTCTCTGAACTCCCTTATCTGCCTAAAGACACATCCTCCAAAAGGAACTCAGTTGTCATAAATCCCCTCCCCTGGAGTTTCATCAACCAGGGAAGATTGACTCATCACAGGAAAGGAGACTACAGGTGACACCACACCCAGAGAAACGTTGTCATAAGCTACTGTTAAAAGAAAAACTGAGGCATATTAAAAATTTTTAGAGTTTCTTTGAGCAAAAATCTACTTGAATAGGGGAGCACCAACCTAAAATGGTTAGGAATATTCCACTAGACAGGAACTAGGGGAAAGGCTTTTATAGACCAGATACAGAAGCAAATCAAGAAAATTATTTGATTAGCTAGAGCTTAGGTGGTTGCCTTATTTGGGAAAGCCTAGTTGGCTATTTGTGATGGGTTGTTCTTAGATTTTGATTTCTTAACCTTGCGGCATTTACAGGAATATACTCTGGCTTAGGTTTCTGTTCATTTATGTAGGCTGCCAAGGCATTAGAATGCCCTCAGTCTAATGGTCTTCTTGGTCAGTTACTGTAATACTATCATATCTCCCATCTGTTCTTCTAAGGGCCCATTCGTCTTTCCTAGAAGTCATTTACTCTCCTCTAAGTGGTCTACATGCCCTCTTTTCCTTTCCCTAGTAAGATGGTATTTAAGTCTGAATTCTAAGCCACCCCAAGGAGTTACTAATTTTTCCTTGGGTAGCTCCTGTGTATACACGAGAGAAGCCTGTTAATAAACTTCCTGTTTGTTTTTTGCTTGTTAATCTGTTTTTATATTACAGGGGTCTCAGCTAAGAATTTAGAAGGGTGGAGGGAAAATAATTTTCTTCCCTTACACCCATAAAAGTTTGGTAGACTCTGCTTTTATAAAATGGAACATTTTAAAATAGTATCTGGCTCGGTGCTTTGTGACCACCTAGAGGGGTGGGATAGGGAGGATGGGAGGAAGATGCAAGAGGGAGGGGATACGGGGATATATGTATACATATAGCTGATTCACTTTGTTATACAACAGAAACTAACACAACATTGTAAAGCAGTTATACTCCAATAAAGACGTTAAAAAAAAAAGAAAGAAAATAATAATATCTGATTGCCCTCTCCCTCCCCACCCCCATTCTCTCCCAAGAATTTAGAACGTTGTATTGAGTTCCTTCCTTTATGTGGCTATTATGTTATTTGCATACGTCCATTAAGAATCTATCCTGTTTACTAAGGTATAATTGTTTATCATGGTGTTACTGGGAATATTAGTTATGTAACCAGCCCTTACCTGGAATGTGATATTTGAGAATGATGCACATTTAATGAGATCTGATCAGCCACTTTAAAGGAGCTAAGTTTGCTTTTATGGAATTAAAACTTGCAAAGTCCAACCAGGAAAATTGACCTGGTACCTAATTTTATAGGTTCTGTGGTAAGGAAGATCACCTCTGGCAAGGCAGGTACCTTAGAATATTTTGAGGACCTTAGGAAGAGGAAACTATCCAAAATTATAGGTAATACAGGTCAAATCTCATGGAGAGAGTTTCTCAGGATTGGGTCTTTGAGTTCAAGAAAGCAAATAATAAGACTCATATAAATCTAATCTGAGATTCCTCTTGATAACATTCAGCAAAGCAAATTTAAGAAGCTCTAAGTGGTAGATTAAGACTCTTGCTGCATTTATGTAAATAATCAGGCTGCATTTAATAAGAACAGTTTTATTTTCTGGTCTGTAATCATCTTTCTTTGAGATAATTTTTTTAATTAAGTGGGAAGATCTATAGGAACAATCTGCTTCAGTGGAAAGCTACGCATTGTCTAGAACACTCCATTCCTGCTTATTGGATTCCAGTCTTTCATTGACTGTGAGCTGTTTTACAACGCTTATATTGTAGGTAAATTATAGAAATGCAAATTATTGTCTATAGACATGTGAATAAATACTGTCTGGTAGAGGTTCAGTTGATTTCCTGTGAAGCCAGTCTTGCTCCTATTTGAACACTAATTTCAATATTCTTGATATAAAACTTGCTGTATTTAGATTCTTTTTTGTACTGCATGTAACATTTTACCAGTTTCTTTATTAATGATAAAAAAAATCTTTAACATCTGTTCATTTTGTATCTGAATTAGTGTTATGATTTTGCTTGTTTTTTAATGTTTAGCATATTGTAAATATTTCTTCTCCTTTCATACCACTTCAGTTTGAAAATATATCTTCTTTCATTCCCCTGTCAGTTTCCACAATTATTTTGGAAGTTTCTTCAACTTCCCTTTCTCATCCACTCTCCTTTGTTTGTGACGGGGAGGGATGAGGGGTATCATGGGGATAGAAAGTGATCAACAGCAAACTAAAAGCCACTATTCATCTTTTCTATTTTTGCTTCACCTCTGATTCTTTTTACTTTGCTTCCTTTTAAAGTTTTTTTTCCAGATTTACCATCTTATTATTGGATTTTAGCTTTTAAATAATAAAAGCAAAAAAAAAGGTCTGTTTTACCTTCTAGATTCTGCAGTTTCATCATTTTTTTTCATGAAAATAAAAAAGGAAAGAGGAGGGGATGTATAATACAAGCTAAGCACATTGTTCTTACTTTGAAAAGAAATTCAAAAGTGATAAGTACATTCTATATGCAAAGCCCAGGCTTAATTCCAGCAGTAATCCTGCAAACCAGGAATGTTATTATTTTCATTTAAAATGTAATACAGGTGATGTTTAAAAGGCTAAGGAACATTCCCGAGTTTGCACAACTACTAAGTACATAATGGGAGGGCCAGATGAAAATCATTTGTTAGTTTTGATCTCGGGTGGCTTCAGCCTGCAGCCGCTTGAAGCAGGATTTCTGTTTCCTGGCCAGAGATTGAAGTGAGGCCACGGCAGTGAGAGTGCTGAATCCTAGCCACTAGACCACCAGGGAAAATGGCCAGTGACACGGCCCTGGCCTGTCAGCTTTGTAGAAATGAATTTCCACAAAGAGACGGAAAATAGTGAAACAAGTAAAGTGTTTATTAGGAGGAAAAAGAGTGAGTGTGAATAGACTCACACAGGCAGACTCAGAGAGAGAGTTGTGCCTTTATGGTAGTTTGAATCACTTATATGGGGCGTTTCTTCCGGCTTTCCTCTGGCCAGTCATCTTGCTTTGCCTGGCTCTGAGTCCATATTTGGTTTATCTCGGGATCCTTCCCTCTGTGCGTGCGCGCATCTCTTAGCCAAGATGGACTCTAACAAAGAGATCTATGGGTCGGTTGACATCGACTACTGTGGGGTGGTGCCCCCTCCCTTTTTTACCCTCAAGGAGGCTTTCTGCACATGTGTAGTCAGGAAGCTTTCCTTGATCTCGAGAATGAGACTGTGGTCTCCCTTTCTTTTTTCTGGGCAGAGCTCAGTTCCTCCTCGTTCGTGCTATTATTGTTATCTTAAAGTGTCCCCCAGATGCAAAGTCCAGCTATTTACCCTGTTCCTATTGTTATTTCTATCTGGAAGTGTAAATAGGAGGCTGGCTGTAAATGTGTAACCTGGAGCCCATCTATCTCCTGCCTCAGTTTAGACTATTAATTTCCTTCTATTTTGACATCTCTCCCCTTCCTTATATCATAATATTTTCAGAGAAAGGATATGGTGAAATCTTTTACAATATGTCTAAATGACTGATAAATCCTGAAGTCTTTCTAAACGGTATTTTTGTATACGAAGCATTATGGCTAAGTAGAGTAAGAGATATAAAACATTCCATATGGTTCTTAAGCTTAACTTACTTTTTTCCAAGAATGCTATAATGCACAATCAGTCAGAAGATGGCTCCCCAAATATCACCAACAAAACCCATTGATAAAACAAAGCTGAGTTACCATGGGAAGGCAGGGTGCTACCTGGCAAAACTTTGGCAGTGTCTTAGGGGGGAGATAATACAATAGTTTAGGATTTGTGGAAACAGCAAGGCAAAGATTTTGAGGTGAAAGATTCAAATAATCTTAGGGCACAAAGTGTTTGTTGATATTTTCCATTGAAGAATTGATGGGTCTTGCAGGTAATGCCTGTAATGAAAGATCAAATAATTTTTCTGGACAGCAGAGCCCTAGAAAAAATGAAGTCATGTTACTGAGGACAGAGGAATAGCAGAGTCCTGTTAATGCGGAAAGAAAGGTGTGGTTTCAGTTCTCAGTGTCTAGACTGAATGTGGAGATAGCTGGTTTTGGTTCTGAAAACTAACATTCAAATGCAAACAAAAAAATCAAGTTATTTTGAAACCTTTTTTTTTTTTTTTGTAATACTGTTGCCTTTTAATCTCTGTGTAAGATTATCATAAGAAGCAGAGTATGTCACCTGTCATAGATTACAGTGACTGGGAATGTAACAGACAATGAAAACAAGGATGAGAAATCACTTCCTTAGTGTAATGAAAAGCTAGTCAGAGTATTAGAATAACAATTGAGAT
Source organism: Hyperoodon ampullatus (assembly GCF_949752795.1). Taxonomy (NCBI): domain Eukaryota; kingdom Metazoa; phylum Chordata; class Mammalia; order Artiodactyla; family Ziphiidae; genus Hyperoodon; species Hyperoodon ampullatus. The sequence goes on from NC_136914.1 coordinate 77,452,505, forward strand.
AAGAAGCATGGAGTAGTTGACAACAAAACAACAAAAAAAACACAAATTCTCAGCAACAAGGGTCTCCTGAAAACACTTGTATTTTATCCAGATAGACCTCTTGAAAATGTAGTCATTGACACAGTTTGTACCATTATTGTCAATGCAGCTGCCATTGCCACTGCCACATTTCTACCTCTTCAGTTTTCTCTAGAACTCTCATAAAATAAATATGTTCATAAATGTTTTCATATTAAAACAAATAAAAATAAGATTCTAAAGAATAGGGAAAACTCATATCTTTGTTCAAAGTGTTAAATGTTAAGGAGGTTATTTATTAGATCTGTGTGTGTGTATCTGTGTGTGTGTGTCTGTGTGTGTGTCTATGTAATATTGAAGTTTACCTAAGCATCCTCTGTTTGAGGAAGGCAGTTTTATTGTTTCCCAATATCTCCCCTTTGTCTTTCAAGGAAAGAGCTAAGAGCAGAAGGACTACCCTGCTCTGACATATTCTAAGATAGAAACTCTTCTCCATTATTCCTCATGACTTCCAGAATAATTACCAATGATTCCCTTGTTTACTTTCCTCTAAAGGATCCAAGGCCCTCTTCCTTTTCTTTGAGATGTTCTTCATTAATGAATGTTCTCTATATTGCAATAAATTATTATTGAAAAAATAATTGGTGTAACTGTCTGGTATTATATATGCATGTGTATGTGTATGTATATGTATATATAGATAAACATATTTATAAATAATTGTACCGTATTAGATCATAAAAAGTGATAAATTAGGTAAACTTCCTCTTTGATATTAACAATGTCCTATTGGCCTCTGCTGCCACTCCATCATTCACAAACACCATGTGAAGCAACATTAAAGGACACATTAAGAAAAGAATGAAGGTTCTATTTTATTCAGACTTTGTACTCATTTTATTCACATATGGAGCAGCTGTAGAATGTATGGGTTTTGGCATTTGAGACCTTAAATTTTAGTTCCTCAACTCTTTATTATAACTGAGCAAATTGCTAAATCTTACTCTACTCATCTGTAAAATGGCAATAAAATAGATCTTGCAGAAATATTTTTTAAATTATGTGAAATGTGTATAAAGTTCCTAGTATAAAGTAGGTGTTAGTATTCTTCCTTCCTCATTACTGTGTTTTGTTCTATCACTTTATTAAGAAATGTATCTAGTAAGTTCATTTATATTAAGATGTAAATAAATGTTGAAGCCTAAAGTTTTTCCCCTGTTTAGGTATTTGATTTTAGACATTACCAGAGCTGTAATCCAGGGAAAACATAAACATGGATGATCTGATGCAGATAATTTTCAGTGGAGGTTATGAAGATGCTCCTGAATTTAAATCATCAAGCAGGCATCTTCTCTGCCTCTGTGTAGGATCAATCTAGAATGAATTTGAATATGCAGATACAGTTATCCATACTTACTATATATTTCTATCTTTATTCTAGCTTTGTTAATTTGGTTTTTGGACTTAGTGTGACAAATATATGGCTTGTGTTTGTTTAGGATGATATTATATAAACATCACTTATATGTGGGCACATACATGGGAAGAAAGCAACCAGACTTTAGAAGTCCTATACCCAAAAATCCAATTTTTACCTTCAGACTTAACTACTTGATTTCTCTAGGATTGTTGTTAAAGAACAAGGGCTTTTCATAATTATTCTCATAATTGTAGTTTTTTATGTATACCTGACCTGCTTTGTTTTCATAATAAATTAACAGGCATTTAAGATTAACCTATCTTATGCTATGTAAAATACTCTGGGATTGCTTGAGAAATAATATTTAAATCTCTGTGGAGGAGTTGAAAATGTTGAGGAATTGAGGAAAAAAAGAGTACATGAAAACACTAGAACATTTAGTGCTGTATTAGGATGACCATACTAACTTTGTTTCAGAAATTCAAGGGGAAAAAAAAGGCAGTGTAAATTAATGTAATTGCATTATTGGCTTTCAAGGCTAGAATGTTTGATACTATGTTTAATTCACAATAGGCAATTAATTGTCTGTTTTCATGAATGAATGATTGTATGAATGAATGGTTGCCCACACACAGGCGCACACACACACACACTAAAACATTCATGATGGGTCGTTAATTTGACTTTGACAAATATGTCAGTTAGCTCAATGCAAAGAAAGCAGAAAATAATTATATGTAGAAGGGGAATGATAAGCAAAACCACAAAAACCACAATTTCAATGGACTGTAGGATTAAGTAAAAAGCATCCATGAAAAAGCCATTGAGAGACACAGTGAATGGCTGAAATAAAGCATCATTTAAAATTATGAATATATATAATATTTTTTTAAATTCCATATTTCCATAAAAATCATTATCAATACTACTGATATTCTTCCATCTACCTTCCCTGCTCAAAACCTTTTTCTCATTTCTTACTGGTAACCACTTTCAAATTGTGACATACTCTATAGGTAATCACCTCCATGTTTATAATTAAAAGCTAATCCTGCTTTTTTTAATATTTTATAATTAGATATTCTAAATATCTAGATATCAAATGACTTCTCAAAGTAAATAATACTTTGAATACTTACAGTCCTACGTCCTTTTCTCTTTTTCCTTCTCTCACACACACTCACTCATATTCATGCCCTTCTTCCAACTACCCAATGTAATTTTATTTTAAATTTTAGATGGTTCAATACTTACTGTTTATGTTATGAGAATTATATAAATATTCTTATTCAGAGTTGAGTCATATAGAATATGTATCCTTTGTTATATATATATTTGTTTTCTCTGAAGTTGATAATTGTCTCATATTGCTATTTATTTAATTTCTATAAATATATCAATATCTTATTCCAAACTTTTGCTAGGAGTTAAAACCTTCTCTTCTGGATATATCTAACAGACCAAGTAGACCATCAATGTTCTACTCTTCTTAAAGACTTCAAGCTCTCTCTTCTGTTTCCTGCTTATCTCTGAAAAGGCAGCTTCAGACCTGATGAACCATCATTTTCCTGGAATCTATTTTCCCTTTTGTCATGGGGATTCTCATGGTTTCTCTCCTTTTCCTAGGTTTTAATATTTAGACTTCTTGGCTTTACTAACTTGTTTTGATAGAAAATATATTTCAGTAGTTTCTTGAAGAACATCACATAGAAAAATTAGTATTTTGCATGTGTGAAAGTGATTCATTTATCCTCATTTTGGTTTTGTATAGAATTCTTGATTGGACTTCATTTTTCTCAGGTTTTCTGTCATTTTTATATTTTCTTCTAGGTTTCATTGTTGCCATTTGACAAGTCCAATGCCATTCTGTCATTAGTATGACTTTTTCCTTAAATCCCTGGGTGCTTTCAGCTCAGATTTTTCTTGACTTTTATGAAATCTCTAAATAAAGTGACTTTCCATTGTGGTAAGCACACTGTCCATCAGTTGTTGAAAATTTGTGTTTGTGTCTGTTTAATATACTTGCTGCCTGTTTTGTTTGGGGGCTGGCTATGCTCAGAGGCTGAGATTGCCTTTGCCAATAGTTTATTTAACACAGACAGGTTTGCTGTGGGATTTATAATAATTTCACAAGCTAATAGCATATAGGGTAATATCCTTAATAAGATAGTAAAGAAATAAAACATTACAAACAAGTGATAAATTACTTAGGGGAGGGGGTGGGAAGAAGTTCCAGGTAAGGGGCAATGACAAAAATAAAGTCCAAATTAAGTTGAGCTGTACCCTTTATACAAGTTTAGTTTCTCTAGCACAAAAATAAAGGTTCCTTGTTGCTAGAGCATGTTGCTAGGGAAAGAAGGCAACAAGGGTCAGAGGGCAGGCTAGACTGCTCTGGGGGTTATCATTCCAGGGACCTGTTTGTGCCATTGCCTATGAGGAGTGCCTCACCCAGGTAGGAACAGATGTCCCTTCTCTTCCTGAGACTTGCACAGTTTAACACCACTGCCAACTAAGAGTAGCCTGGCCATGGCATGAGCAAGTGTCTCAAGACCTTCAGAAAGCTAGATCAGTCAAGGGTAGCTTAGCCCTGAATGAAACTCTTTGATACCCCTCACAAACTCTCAGTATTTGTAGTGTAAATGTCCCCTCACCATAGTTGCTTCTATATCTGTTTTTATTAGTAAGACCCCAGAGGAGCCCCTCAGCACCCGACCTGCTAAGTGCTTATCAGTGACAACAGTTGAGATGATGACATCCTGACCCAGTTTACTTCATTATGTCAAAAAAACTTCTGAAAAGGGTTTTTTTGTGTGTGTGTGTTTCTCATAAACAGGTGGATTAAAACAACTTAAGTCATAACAAGTGGATTGAAATGATATGAAACCAGTATACAGCACTGTCACTTTTAATGTCACCAGTTTTTAGAATTCCTATTATTTACATGTTGCAGTGCCTAGACTGAGCCTACAGTTTGGCTGTTATTTCTTAGTCATTTCATCTCTCTCATTTTTAATGTTTAATGGTATCTCAACCATATCTTTCAATTCTTCTGTCGATTTATTTATTTATTTGTAAAGGTTTTTTGTTGTTGTTGTATGAAAGGTCATTTTTATAATCTTTTGCTCTTATTGCATGATCTTCCTCTGTCTCATGTACTTAACTCCTTTTGTTTGAGGTTTTTATCATTCACTCTTTACTCTCTTTCAAGTCCCTATTTTCTCTTTATTTATATTGGTCTTCATCTTATATGTTAGTGGCTTTTCCTGGTGACCCTTGGTTATTCATGAATCGTATTAAATTTTGCCTTTACTACTATACAGGTGTTTTCTCCATAAATAAATCTTTTAATCCCATGTCTAGGGTCATAAACCTGGCTGCTATCTTTATGTAAGTCATTGTTGTTTCTAGAATTGTGAGACAATACATTTCTGTTGTTTAACAACAATTTTGTGGTTGTTTGTGACAACAACTATAAAAAACTAATACCTGCCTCAGGTATCTAGACTTTAGGTTTGTCCCTCTTCAAAACTATTGTTCAATTGATTTAGAAAAAAATGGATTTAACTTTACAATGGTAAAACAAAACCATATTTCTGTATGACAAGACAACATACCATAACCTTTCTAAATCAATAGGTTTAATACAATGAAAATCAAAATCCAATCAAGAATTTACAAAGGATTTTATATTTATTTGAGAGTAAAACTTGGAAGACTAGCTCAAAACATCTTGAATAAGATTTGACCATAAATTTGCTATAAGGATAGGGATTATGTCTTACCAAAGTATCTTCCACATAATATTCTATAAATACTTCTGAGTGGATAAAAAATGAGAAATGGAATAGGCAGCATTCTAGGATGACCTCCAAGATTTCTAGCCCCTGATACGTACATTCTGTATAATTTCTTCCCCTTGAGTGTAGGTGGGGTTTGTGAATATGATATGATTTCACTCCTATAATTATCGATTGTAATTTTCTATTATAAGGTAATGTTTACTGGTTCTACAGATTAGGAGCTGATATCTTATGGTGGCTATTATTCAGCCTACTATGGGAAATCTCCACATATTTAAACATAATTCATTGATACTGGGGGCACTACTTATAAAAAATATATGCTACCATCAACCAAACTGAGCTTAATATTTCTTTTTGTGTGCCCTTAAAAGAGGGATTGGATCCTTACTGAAGAGAGAGTTTTGAAGTCAGAACTTCTTCTGCTGATCTTGAAAAAAACAAAATGGCACTTGTGTATGGGCTGTGTGGTTTGGACTTGAGGGCACCCTCTAGGACCTGAGAGCCAGTTGACCTACAGTAATAAAAATATGGGAACTGAATCTCATAACCATGAGGAACTGGATAATTACCAACAATATATATGAGCTGTGAAATGGATTGCTCCCTAGTCCAGCCACCAGATGAGAATGTAGCTGGCCAAAGCCTTGATCTCAAGTGTTGTGAAACCCTCAACAGGGCACCCAGTTAGGCCATGCCCAAGCATATGTCCCACAGAATTGTGAGATAATAAATTAAGCTTCTATGTTTGTGGTAATTTGGGACATGGAATAGAAAACTAATATAAGAAGGGACTTGCCCAAATTGGTGTTAAACATACCATAAATGTTCAATAATTAAATAGTTTTTGGTTCTTGCACAAGATTCAATTGGTAGATCAATGGCTCTGATTAGATATCCCAGAAATAGGCACAATTTTATATATCCAAATTTTATTTGTAAGCAATGTACATTATTAGCTACATCAGAAAGAACATTTACTCAATAAATAACATTGAAACATCTAATTATTTTTAATATGTAAAAAAGTAGCTAATTACATGGCATATTCTAAAATATATTACAGATTGATTAATAATTTACATGAAAGGGATGAATAAAGTAGTGGAAAATCAAGTTGAATATTTTTTCTGATCTGAGAAAAGGGAAGAATTTCCCATGCATGATAGCAAATGGAGAACTCCCAAGGAAAATACATGCAATGGTGATAGTATATCTGTTTTGGAAGAAAGTAGAGTACAATAAATAAATCCATTTGACAAACTGCCATGTGTAAATTACTTTAATTCAGAGTTCATAAAATTGGAGATAAAGGCAAATCTATGAAAATATATTTAAAGATATGTTAAAAACAATACAAATTATGCAACCTCATTAAAACATGGACAAATAGCCCTGTTTACACATGTGTCATAACCTGCCCCCACTATAGCCCTATCCAAGCAAACTCCTGCATTATAACATCACTAATGTATGTATAATGGTTCTCACTCCAAGGCCATTGAATACTGGGCCAGAGATTGATACCTAACTCAGTGGTTTGCAATTATTTTATGGCCTGAGTCAGATAGAGAAGTTCTATCAATTAAATCCTTTTTTAAATTTTGACCTAAGAGCCACAGAGACTGTTGCCTCTTACATGAGCATTGAAGTGAGGGGTCAGAGTCTGCCTTTTCATGGCCTTGTATGCCTAATGAGTAAGGTAAGAGAGACAGAGAGAAGGAAAGGGAAAGGAGGGTGTGAAGAAAGAAAAGGTAAAGAACAAAAGAGAACAGAACAGAAAAAGGAGAGAAGAGAGAAGAGTTACAAGGAAAGAGAAAGGAAGAAGAGAATATAGAGGAAAGATTAAACATGCAGGGTCTGAGTGTCACAAACACAACACCCATGAGGAATTACAAAGAAGAAAGGAAGGCATCCCAGGCTGTGGAAATGGGAATATTCAGATCATATTTGGAAAACAATAGAAGGAGCATGTGAAGAACACAGAGGAACCATAGATTATGAGAGAACAAAAGAGCTGGGAGTGGCCCTACTTAGTAGTGACCTGGTACTGGAAAGCACCAGATCTATTTAATAGTTATTTTTCTGGGCAAAAAAATATTAAATGCCATAAAATTGGAGGAATGATGCTTACCTCTACTTGATAACCTGTATGCATAGGGCTGTTACAAAAACTACTCAGGAAGACAATACGAAGCTTATTTAAGTTTCCTTCTCTCTTCTGCCTAAAGGAGAGACAAAAATAAACTAAAATACACGATTTTCTCTCATCAGATAAGTTTTCCATCAAATTCCTGGAATCCTTTAGGTTATTTCAGAACATGCTAAAAATCTATTTCTATTTACTTTTGCTTTGTTAGCTTTGTTATGAAGTTCTATTTTAACACTAATTCACAGAACTTAACTTGATACATTGTTCACAGTGTCTACACTTTAATCCCATGCTCTGAGGATAAAACTTCAGTGGTAGATATGTCAGAGATATTGATTACAATTTTAATTTTAATTCTTAATGTACACATGATATTCTTTCTTGTAAATTTCTTGATCTTTACCTGTCCTTGGTCATTTTCTAAGGAGCCCTGGATCCTTTTAGTGAGAAAGGCTTTTAAAGATCCCAATCTGGTCACTAGGGTTACTCATTGTTACTGGGCTGTTTTTACTTTTAGGTAGTGGGCGAAGGACTTGGTAGTGGGCAAAGCTTGAAAATACTTCTTTTTTTGAAAGAAAGAAAAATGAATCCTGAGTTCACACTATTTCTATTTCAAATATAAGATTGTAGGATTTTTTCCTGTATTTTATGTTTTATTTCTCTACTATTACTGTTGTCTCAGCCACACTTATTCTGACAGTAACAGTATAGGAATATACTTTTATTAAATCTAAGAAACTCAAATTTATTTTCCATAGAAATAAAACTCTGTCATTTTGTAAATAATGTACACATTTTCTTTACAAATAATTAAATTATGTAATCTTATATTGATTCCATTTGTAATAGTTTGCATGCTGTTATAATGCATATAGTAAATATGATATTAAATATAATAAAATGAACACACACAAAACGAACACAGATTTATGAACAAACATAACTGACTCTGTAAGCATTGGACTTTTTGGAAGTACAGGGACATATTGAAAATTACCCAAATAGCTTTGTGAAAAATTAAAGCAGAAGCCTCAATTAAATAGAGTTGGGAGACTAGAAGGAGGAGCTCTCATGCCCTGCAGCAATGACAGAGCCAGACAGGAAGGAAAAAGGAGAAAGACTCTTCTTCCTGGAAAGGACCCAGCCAGTGAAAAGCCATGGACTCTGTTTACTATAGCCCTCCAAACTGTCTTTTCCTCTCTATAAAAGCTTTCTCCTTCCCTTGCTATGTGGGGACTTGCATGTGGCTCTCCAAGGTTACCCCTAATTGCAGCTCTCTTCTGATCCCGAATAAACCCATCTTTGCTAAAGAAATATCTGGCAGTCTCTTTGTTTCAGATCAACAGCTTCAAGCATTCAACAAGGGAATGGAAAGTGTCATTTAGTAAGGGGATGTGAGTAAGTGAAGTTTTTGAAGACAACTTCCACTATGTTTAACTAGGGAGAATTTCTGTCTTCACCTGTATCTGAATAATTCCATATTTATTTACGCCTTCTTTTTAATTCTTATTAGAGTTTAGTAATAATTCTCATACAAGTTTTATACATTTTGGGTTAAGTATTTTTAAGTTTTTGAAGTTTATTTGTAAATGTAAATAGTATCTATGTTTTTATAACGCTTTGTTATCTAGACAAAGTATGTTTTTATTAAAGTTGATGCATCTGGGGCTTCCCTGGTGGCACAGTGGTTGAGAGTCCGCCTGCCGATGCAGGGGACTTGGGTTCGTGCCCCGGTCTGGGAGGATCCCATGTGCCCCGGTCCGGGAGGATCCCACGTGCCGCGGAGCGGCTGGGCCCGTGAGCCATGGCCACTGAGCCTGCGCGTCCAGAGCCTGTGCTCCACAACGGGAGAGGCCACAACAGTGAGAGGCCCGCATACCGCACACACACACAAAAAAGTTGATGCATCTGTTTTGAGATTCTTTCTCTTTTCCAATCCATATTTTATACCTTTGTCAAATCAGTCCTTCAAAAATATACTTCAGTCGTTCCGTTTATAAATCAATTGAAGATATGATGGAATAAAATGATTTGAACTCCTGGAAAACATCTCTCCTGATAGTTAATTTCCCTTATTTTTAATCTATGAATTGATATTAAATAATCTATAAGTTAAGTGCTCTAATTTGCTACATTTCCATAGATTAAGAAGTTCATCAAAGCAAAGCTTTAATTTCTAATTAATTTCTAATTCTTCTAAAATGTTTATCATAATAAAGCCTTGTGGCTCATAGTCTTGGTATAGTAATGATGGAGGAGCTGGTAAATTTTAGGTATACAATTTAGTGGTGAACTGACTGATCCATCAGGCTGAAAATGAACAAGTGATGATCTCATAGTGGCCAAATCCACTTGATTTATACAGCATAATGTGGATAATTATATAAAAATTTTAGTGTAGCTTTCTTAGAATAAAGATTTATAAATTTCTAATTTTTCATTGCTATTGTTATAGGTCTTTTATTTTTTTTTTCCTTTTTGTCTATTATATCTTTGGTCAGATAACTCCTTTCACCCTTTAATTACAATCACATTGAGAAGGAGATAAATTAATAAATAAGTGGCTAGAAAGATCATAACTATTTTGTTTATTTGAATTTAGGGTATCTAAACTCCAGTATATTAGTAATACAAAACAGTTTCATTCCCATATAGTTGCCTCTTCCTAGCTAAACACTTACCAGATAGCGTAGCAATCTGAAAGATTAGGAAGTAAAGAGGCTTCATATTTTTTGTCACCCTTGAATCAGTTTTTCCTGTCTCAGATTACATTTCATATAATAAAAATCCTCCTTCCCCACATTATGGTACCAGTAACGTTATGGTACCAATAAGACCAGTTGGTCTCCTTCCCAGCATTATGGTACCAATATTGTCCAAATGTACCCAAAAGAATGATTATTTTCTTTTTCTCCTTTTTTTCTCTGTGAAGTGTTCTGTTATTTCTTGAGGATAAGCTCTCATGGCCACTGGCGATCAATATAAAAGTAGTAAAATTCTATCAAATGTCAGTGCTCAATTAACAGTGGAGTTTCAGCAAACTCTATTTGTGTCCACATTCTACTTTATATACAGGCTAAAAATTGTGATTCATTTTTTAACACCACGTATATAATTGAAAACCAGTAAAAGGTAAGAATAGAAGGCAGAAATGATCAGTTAGAAAGTAAAAATAAATACTTTTACCTATAGGAAGCCATCCTATTTCTTGCTTGAGGGAATTGAATACTCTGTAACATAATGTAATCTTTAAAAGCATAATGGCACAGAGACAACTGAATACAGTGCGCAAATTCTGACATTGACAAATTGTCCAAGAGTCGATGGAATATAAATAGGACTGACAAACTTTTCAATTCCATTGATGTTTAGGTACTTTAAAAATCAAAGTGTTCAAATCATTTTAATGCTAGTACTTGTGCAAGACTTTTAAAGCCTGTTTAAAAAAAACAGTCTGAAAACACAATATTGCATTGTGTTATTCTATAAAGTTACCAAGATAGAGTCTAATATATATCCAGCTTTATAAAAATCACTGTTCTAAAAAAACAGAAATGTTGATTTAGTAAGGAAAATAACAGCTACATCTCCTCTTGCACTAAGAAAAAAGTAGCTATCAATCAAGAACTTCCTCACATTTCTGCTACAACACCTACAAATTTATTTGTAAAGATTGCTATCTTTTTATTCCATCTGTTCCTCTCTGTCCCTTCCAGAGAACTGTACCCTCTCTCTGCTCGAACTGTTTGCCTTCTCTAGCACCTTGCATTATCTAATTAATTATCATGTTGTTCTCCTCCTTTTCTATTGGCTCCTTTTCATGAAAAATTAAACTTTTTAATATTCTTTTCTCCTCAAAAAAATAATTTTGTTTTTCTCACTCCACATTTTTTAAAAATTTTGTCCATTCCATTATAACATACATGTTTTTTCCCACACTCCACTTCCAACATCACAGGAAGTGTCAGGATTTTCTTTATTTGCAAAATATGCTTTTAGCATATGGAAATGTCTGAAGGCTCTACTAAAGGCTCCGAGTATTCACACGAATATGAAGTGCCTAGAAAATAAAAATATATGCATTTAAAATTATTAATAGTTATATATCACATTTTAATAGGATATAACATAAAATGTTTAAATCCCCCCAAATAGAAAAATGTGTGTGTATAGCAATAAAAGTAATCGTACCTGCCACATAAAAATATATTTTTAGTGAGAGAGGTAATTTCAGGTTTGGATAAACAGAAAAGATATATATATTTCTGGAAGGGCAAGCTAAAAGTTATGAAGATGTCAATCTCCATAATTAAATTTACAGCTGTAATACACACAAAATCAATATTCCACCAAATCTGTTTTGAACTTGTCAAAAACTTTCAAAAGTTTATCTTTAAGAAGAAAATAACTGAGGATATAAAAGGAAGTTCAGGAATGTAATTGGAGGAAAAGAAACCTACCTCATATTATTAATTTTAAATTATATTTTAGATTGAAAAGAATACAAGCAATGTGATAATCAGACAAGAATAAATTGATTAATAGATCAAAATTGCAAAACAAAAGTGCTTTATTCAATGAAAAAAAATGAGGCTTTATTAAATAAATACACATGCTGAAAAAGTGATGAATCAGTTAATTCCTAAAGATTCAATTACGTTTTTTGGGCGTGAGGGATTAACACTGAAATATGTATACCCACAGGAAAGTTCTCAATAACTTCTAGATGTCTATCTTGATGACTGTAAGACACCTTAGAATCAACTTATCAAAGTTCACCGTCTCTCCACAAAGGAGCTTTTTCTCTAGTGTTCCCTATCAGAGGTAATGTCACCATAATCCTTCAAGATGCTGAAACCAATATATATTTTAATGATTGACCAGTATATTTTTTGATATAGATATATTTTACTGTGAAAGTTTTTCTTCATACTCTACTAATGAAAATTCTGCATGTATAATACGATTCAAAGGATAAGATGATCAAAATGTTTTTTTGATTGACTGTAGAAGTGACCCTTTCTGATTATGCTTAAAGATGGCTGGCACTCCCTATCAGCTGTACACTTCTAATAGATTCAAAACTGTCCACAGAAATTCATAAAGATGCTTAGATGTTTTCTAGGGCATTATCACCAGATAATATTAGAGTTCATGGTATCATACTACTTTATTCCATATTAAAGGATTTTATCCAATAAATCTACTTGCATTCAACCTATTTTATGAGGTCTTGCTTCAAAATATTAGTCCATACAAAAACAGACATTAACATCATTTATGAACAGATTTATGTATGTATATCTTATTTCTTTCAGTAAGGTTAAAACATAAGATATTTTAGTATTACCACTGAATCTCTCACATAGGTCACAGACTCAGATTAAGAAATTCTTTGTTTTGAAAGTAAAAAATATTAAGAATATTGAATGCCTATTATATGTTAGACTGACATATTTCATGTCACTTAAATTTCTTGAAAACTTTATGAAGTAAAAATTTTTTCATATCTATGTAAAATAAAGTAATTCATTCAGTGGAATTAGGCTAAAATTTGAATTAGACTTTAAAGATTGTTTCCATTTTATAAAATAGTTAAGGAAAATAGAAGAGATTACTTTGCTGTGCCATTTGTAATGATACTAAAAATATAACTGAGATTAGCTATCTGTCATTCTTCACATATACATGTTGAAATATGAGAAGGAAGTTGCCACCAAAACTTTAATCCAAGAAATAAGAATATGTAGTGCATGTAAAGAATATAAGTTAGATGATAGCAACTTTGGCAAATGTTGATTTCTGAAAATGACAGTTCAATGTTTTAAATAAAGCCATGCTACAAATTTCAGCAGTCAGTATCCTAGGTGATGAATTTCTCTGAATATAATTAAACAGTATTGTGAATTAATTATGAATGCAATTAAACAGTATTATGGAGTTGTCACCATTTTGGAGTAGTAGAATTTGGTAAGTTTAATTTTGATTAGAGATATACCTTGATAAAATGAAAATAATATTAAGATTTTATTATTGGATAGTAATTCAGCTACCTTACCATTACTAAAATTTTAGGAAGAGAGAGAGTTCATAAGTTTTATCAGTAATGTTTTCTGAGGTTGTTTTACAGATAAAACTAATTGGAAAGAGAAGAAATATAGAATTAAATAATAAAGAGCAAAGAAGAGCTGGGAGTACAGAAAGGAACTTAAGTACTTAAGTTGTCTTAGGCAGTACTGGTGTTTTTATATCTATTGTTTCATTTGATACAAAGAACAATGGTACTTATAAACTAAAAATAATATCCAACTTATAAACTGTGTTGGATTTTACTTTTCTGTGGATCTTTCCATCTTCTTTCTCTAGATAAAACCAGGGTCTTTATAGTTACCCCTGCAGCCTTTGCAAGTGGAGGCCATTCTTTCTCCCACACCTTCTGTATCTCTAGTACATGCTGATGGGTAGGAATCTTCCTGGTTCCCTACTGCCCTTTCCATCAAATGTCTCCTTTTCCTTCTTTTAAAATCTCCACATTTTTGAAGTGTGTGTAGTCAGATTTCATATACTTTATCTTCCCCTTAATGTCATCTAAGAATCTCCCAGTTGTGCTCCTTCATGGATCACTGTCTTCTTCTCTACTCTTTCTCTTATCATTCTTGTCAGATTCAAGACACAGTAGATGATCCCTCCAACACTAAACTTACATACTTGACCATGGCACTTTTAAAGATAATTTCTTCCTCTCCACTCAATCCACTTATACATAGAGTTATAGTCTATATTTTGTCATCACCACACATGCACTACCTCCCAATTTATATGTAATGCTTCCTTTTTCTGATTTTAACCTCCTATAAATCAAGCTCATTTAATACCATGCTCTGCTGCACTAATTAACACAATATACATCTCCCTTTATTTTGGTCTTTAATTTCTTTCAGCAATATATTTTTAGTTTTCAGTATATGATTCCTTCAAATATTTTGTTAGGTTTATCTCTAAGTGTTTAATAATTCTGATACTGTGTTAAGTGGTATTTTATGTTAATTTCTATTTCCATTTGTTTGTAGATACTATATAGAAGTGTGATTGATTTTGGTATTGATCTTACATTTTACTGCTTTGTTAATGTTTAGTAGTAGTAGCTTTTTTATAGATTCTGTCAAGTTTTCTATATGGACAATCATGTTGTCTTCAAATAAAGATACATGTACTTCTTTATATCCAATTTTGTAGAAATTTATTTCATTTTCTTGCATTATTTCACTAGCTAAAACATTGAGTACAATGTTGGATAGAAGTAGGGAGAATAGACAAATTTGTCTCATTGCTAATCTAAGGGGTTAAACACTCATTCTTTTAAAATTTAACAATTAACAAAATGTAATTTAACAAAACTGCTAGTTCTCTGAGAGACTTTTTTTTTAATTAGAAGTGGATATTGGATTTTATCAAATGCTTTTTCTAAGCTTTTGACAAAATTCAACACCCATTTACAATAAAAACTCTCCAGAAAGTGGGTATGGAGGGAACCTACCTCAACATAATAAAGGCCATATACCACAAAACCACAGTAAACATCATTCTCAATGGTGAAAAACTGAAAGCATTTCCTCTAAGATCAGGAACAAGACAAGCAACCTAAGCGTCCACTGACAGATGAATGGATAAAGAAGATGTAGCCCATACATACAATGGAATATTAGCCATAAAAATAAACAAAATTGAGTTATTTGTATTGAGGTGGATGGACCTAGAGTCTGTCATACAGAGTGAAGTAAGTCAGAAAGAGAAAAACAAATACCATATGCTAATACATATATATGGAATCTAAAAAAAAAAAAAAGTTTCTGAAGAACCTAGGAGCAGGACAGGAATAAAGACACAGATGTAGAGAATGGACTTGAGGACACGGGGAGGGGGAAGGGTAAGCTGAGATGAAGTGAGAGAGTGGCATGGACATATATACACTACCAAATGTAAAATAGCTAGTGGGAAGCAGCTGCATGGCACAGGGAGAGCAGCTCAGTGCTTTGTGACCACCTAGAGGGGTGGGATAGGGAGGGTGGGAGGGAGACACAAGAGGGAGGAGATATGGGGATATATGTATATGTATAGCTGATTCACTTTGTCATAAAGCAGAAACGAACACACCATTGTAAAGCAATTATACTCCAATAAAAATGTTAAAAAAAACAAGTATGCAAAATAAATGCAACTTTATTTTTTAATTCTGAAAAATAAAATGGTGGAGGGTAAACATGGTCTGGATAATAGTCAACATTCCACCGACATACAGACACTTTGGAAAGCATATTTTTCAGTCCAGTGGTTTTCTGTACCCTATAGAGTCCAAGAATGATTCTCTCCCCTAGTGTAATTAAAAGTTTACCATAGAGCTGGCTGTTCAGTGTGCTTTTCCTGAACTAAAAGGTAGAACAGAAATAATTACTTAAAAGGGGAAGCTATATTTACCTGAATAGTTCTGTAATTGTGAAACAGAAAATGACTCAAATTACCCAGGTGATATTAGTACTTGAGTTCAGGCTAGTTTTGTACATTTAGTATTGTGGGGGTGGGGGTGCATGTGTATGTGTTAGAGACCAAGGAGTTACGCCCAAATCTAGGAGACCGTCCAGGAATAATATTGATAATGGAACTGAACAGAATTTTAGAAATATAGTCTTATAAATGGAAGTAATTGAGGAAAGAGGAAGGAGATACAGAGATAATATGTCATAAGTGTAATATATAAATAATATGTAATATATAGTATATCAATGTGTAGGATATATATTCTATATATTACAGATAATATAAATATAAAATATTCTAAATTATTGTATATAATAATATATTCTATTTTATATCAGTATATAAATGTGTGTATATATTATGGCATACATGATATGCTTCATGTCCATGATCTCTTTCTATCACTGCAGGGATATTTGCTAGGAGAAAGTCTAGAATAATTGCTATTGGCCCCAACCATCTTCCAGTCACTGCTGCAAACAGTTAATGTGCAAATATCATACATAATTTGCAATTATTAGGCTTTCTTTTTAACATTCTATATTTTGATAGTTTGAGGGGTTCTGTCTTCCTGTCTTAATAGTTACAATTTTCGCTATTCATTTGGTTTCATGGAATCCATTCCCTGTGACCATAGAAGGACATCTTGTAGAGAGCTCAACAATTCTGAGTCATTGATTTGAATATCACTAAATTTCCCAGACTTTTTGAATGAACTGTAAGCCAGCTTTCTCCATATTTCATTTTTGCAATTAGTTACCTCAAATGCTCTTTCAGGTAGGTGAGATCTATATTGTAAACTCATGAAGCCATAAGTAAATTTTAATGGAACATTTTACTGACCTTCGTTGCCAGGATATAAAAATTGCTAATCGGTATTTTTTTCTGTTGTTACAAAAATTCCTCTCAACTTCTACTCTTATTGTGAATTTTTAATAGAGTAAACCATAAATGCTTTGAGTATGATGGTCACACATTCTTAGCTTTACATACTGTTCTCTCTGGGTCTCATACTCTTTTATACATTGTCGACTTACAAGATAATTTTGTTAAATTATTAAAATTTTAATACAGTGAATTTTAAACAGTGAATTTTAAACAGTGAGGAAAAGTATAGATGTGGTTATATAAATTCATATATGTAATTATACATGCAAAGAGAAAAATCTATTTACCAAGTCAGAATCCTGCTGTGAAAAACCATTAATGTTTAACAAATATTTTTACTGTCTAAAGCCTAACTGCTGGAGAAATGCTATTAATCATATTAACACTATTTATGGTAAAACATTACTCATCTTGTTTGATGAAAGTGTAGAGTTTTTTGACAGTCTCCAGAGTGTCACCTGATTACGATCCTCACTCAAATCCAGCAGATATTGACATCCATGTTTCAAGAACATGCAGCTCCTACTTACTGACATATTCTTTATAACTTTAACAGAAACATAAGAGAGGAGACAGTGTCTTAGGTGTCTGTGACAAAAACAATCATTTTAGAGATAGATCAGCAACATTTTCTGTAAAACAATGCATTTTTGTCTAAGTTAAGAAAAAAGTCATTTGGGCTTCTCTTTCCTTATAAATTGTTCCCCTACAGAAAAACAAAAGCAAAAAATGTTCCCTGAATTCATTAGAGCAGAAATCATGGAGAAATTCAAAGAAGCACATGAATTCCTTTCTAAATGTTACCCAAAGAAATAATAATATTAATTTAAGGGAAAAATTAGAGATTTTAGCAATAGTTTATATTCAGTACAACCTATAATTTTTCTTTTGTTGACAAGCCAGAATAAAAAGCATATTTTTTTTCTAAAATACTCTAATGTGGAGAAAGGATTTTTTTTCAGCTTTACTGAGGTATAATTGATAAATAAAATTGTAGGGGCTTCCCTGGTGGCACAGTGGTTGAGAATCTGCCTGCTAATGCAGGGGACACGGGTTCGAGCCCTGGTCTGGGAAGATCCCACATGCCGCGGAGCAACTGGGCCCGTGAGCCACAACTACTGAGCCTGCACATCTGGAGCCTGTGCTCCACAACAAGAGAGGCCGCGACAGTGAGAGGCCCGTGCACCGCGATGAAGAGTGGCCCCCGCTCGCCACGACTAGAGAAAGCCCTCGCACAGAAACGAAGACCCAACACGGCAAAAAATAAAAATAAAATTAATTAATAAACTCCTACCCCCAACATCTTAAAAAAAAAAAATTGTAAGATATCTAAAGTATACATTGTGATGATTTGATATATGTTGTATATATTGTGAAAGTTTTTTTTCCCATCTAGTTAATTAACATATCTATCACCTCACACATTTATCTTTTTTTGTGTATGTGTGAGAACATATACGTTGTACTCTCTTAGAAAATATCAATCATATAGTACAGTGTTATCAACTATAGTCACTGTGTTGTACATTAGATCCTCAGACCTTATTCATCTCAAAGCATAAAATTTGTACGTCACATTTAATATGCATGCTTTATCCAGCATTGAAGCAGAGAGTTACTAGGCCTAGAATAATTTCTGTAGGTCAATCTTTAAAATTCACCTATTCTAGATTGCCCTGATTTGCTTTAATTTGGCACATACTTTGTAACAACCAGTGTATCCATGACAGTGTTTTATGTAGTCTGTGCTTGAATATAAAAAACTGAAGGCAGGAACTTCCCTGGTTGCACAGTGGTTAAGAATCCACCTCCCAATGCAGGGGACACAGGTTAGAGCACTGGTCCGGGAAGCTCCCACGTGCCTTGAAGCAACTAAGCCCATGCGCCACAACTACTGAGCCTGCGCCCCTAGAGTCTGTGCTCTGCAACAAGAGAAGCCACTGCAATGAGAAGCCCACTCACCACAACAAAGAATAGCCCCCGCTCACTGCAGTTAGAGAAAGCCCGCACACAGCAACAAAGACCCAACACAGCCAAAGATAAAATAAGTAAATAAATAATTTTTTAAAAAGTTGCTGCTTTAAAAAAAAAAAATCTGAAGGCATTAAACACCACTACTGGATGGAGACACAGATAACTGATTACTTATGCTGTAGACCAGTGGTTGGCAAACAGTTTTTTGAGAAGTACAGATAAAAAGTGTTTAGGGTTTGTGAGCCATATTTTCTTTGCCACAACTATCCAACTCCACTGTTGTAGTGTAAAAACAATAAAAACGGAATATGTGTGGCTGTGTCCCAATAAAACTTTATTAATGAACACTGAAATTTGAATTTCATATAATTTTTATGATTCATAAATATCAATCTCCTTTTGTTTCATTTTCAACTATTTAAAATGTAAAATCCATTCTCAGCTTGCGAGTATATACACAGGTGATGCCTTGGATTTGATCCTCAAGTTGTACTTTGCTGACAATATAGACATATAGTATAAGTTACAGAGATATAAAAACAGTTATATAATTTAATATACACTTGAGATGCTAATGTAAAATACAGATAATTTTCACCATTGTTTGAGTTCGTCAGAGATGGATTCTTGGAGAAAGTGAGATGGCGCTTAAAGTCTAATTAGGGATAGAGGACAAGGAATCGGAAAGCAAGAGAGAGAGAAACAAATTCTTAAGTGAAGTTTCAAAAGCAGAAATGAATGAAGTGTGTCTTGGTTATTTGGAACTTATCACTGATTTGGATTGTGACATTGCTTACCAATGATCTTCAGTTGTTATTCTACAAATTTCTATTTTTTAAGCTCATGCTGAGGGATAAAATGCCCATTTTAATGATTTAATATTAAATACAAATACGGTGCTTCCAATATCTGATATAAGTATACTATCTATACTTAATATTCCAAAAATATCTAACTTCAATATTAATATTAAATATGGACATTTCATTTCATTTATAGACATCGTTGGAGAATGTTATGTGCTTTTTAACCATGATTTGATTGCATTAATCTTTTATTTGTTTTTGCCTCTAAAATTTAAGAAAAAAAAACCATTTAAATCAAACATGCGAGTAAACTGTATGAAAGTAGTATCTCTTCTATGGTAGAATTTTCTGGGACAAGTAATCTCCACTTGGCACTGGCTTCAAAGATACTGCATTTCTATTATAACTTCTAAGGTGAGACCACAAGTTAGCAGGAAGAAATCCCTCCTTGACTATCATACATGCTACATAAAAGCTGTGTGTTTAATCGTCCAAACCAAGCAATTTTATTGAAAGAAAAACACAACAGTTGTGTGGCAAAGATACAATTAATTAACCAATTAAGAGAAGTCTTTTCAAAAATTGATCATAGCATCATGGGAGCAAATCGAATAATGAATCTCCTCAAGACATTAGCATTTAAATTTGCAAATTACAGATAGTCACGATTAAAGATTTTAATTCTCAAACAGGTCAAATTTCTTGGTGGAGGATATGGAAAATATTTTTTTAGAACCTAATAGCAACACTGACTTCGGTATTATAAAAATGGTTTGGTAGTATCATACTGAACAATGTTCCCAGGCCGATATATATTGAAAGCAGAAAGAAAGAAAACTATTCATATTTTGAACGATATCACTAAAGAGTGATAATGGATGAAATCCCTGCTCTCAAAAAACATTTCATTTAAGTCAAGGCTGTGCACAAGCCATTAAATTGTCATGCCAGTTTCAAGCCATACAGCTGGTTCCAAGAGTCTTCACTTTTCACTGCTATGTAAAATATTCATTACTCAGGGGTAAGTTATACCAAGTTGTTCATCTATTGTAAATTTTCCTACTGAAATATTCACATAGCAGACATTCTGGGTATTTGGCATAAACAGTATCGAATCTGATTAATTTCTGCTTCATTTACATTTTGAATTTTATTTACATTGAAGTAGATGTGTTTTGAGGTCGAAATAATATGGCAAGAATGTAAAAGTTGAAGAAATGGTCTTAGCAAAAAGAGCAAATAATAATGTGTTGAGAAAAGAAGGATAATCTTGTCATAACATTTTTCAATCATTCAAATATTTTGCTAGGGGGTAGGAAACATTCAGAATTCCATGATGGCTTAGTTGTCTTGGTGTCTAGGTGTCAGAAAGCTCTCTCTAGTACTGGGGTTCTAAGTCATAGAATGCTGAAATAGCCTCTACTGGTGCCAAAGTGCTTATGAAACTATTACTAACTGGTGGCCATGCAGGTTTACTGGTTTATAAAAAGAAGCCCAGCTTGAGGCAAAGAATAAAGACATTTTTAAATTTTGTTTTTTAATACTAATTAGGTATCAGTGTACCAGCCTGAATGATTTTTCTTATTTACCTTCTTATACCAATATATTGCTTTCTCAAGAAAATTATAAATACTCTAAAATACTAATTTCATTTTGGTCGCACACTCCACATGTAGTAAGTATTTATTCATTCAAGCATACATTAATGATTCATTCCCTCAACAATATGTGCTTCAGTGCTGTCTATGAATGTATCTGACTGATATATCTGAATGAATATAAATTACAGAAGAATGACCCCATATAATTATGACCAACAATCCCAAACCATTCTGGGATTATTTTTCAAGTCTGCTAGATTTCTGGATAAGACTTCAGAGAGGTGCCTACATTTTATATGAGTCCTATATTCCTCCATATTCAATGCTGCATACTGTCTTTTTTTAAATTTTATGTTTATTGAGATATAACATTATATAAGTTTAAGATATACAATGTGTTGATTTACTACATGTATATATGGAAGTATGATTAACATTGTAGCATTAGCTAACACCTCTATCATGTCACATAATTATCATTTCCTTTTTTTGTGTTGGGAACAATTAAGATCTAATCTCTTAGCAACTTTGAAGTTTATAATACATATTGTTATTGTAATCACTGTGCTGTGCATTAGATCTACAGGGCTTATTTATCTGCAAATTTGTACCTTTAAGCAATATCTCCCCAATTTCCCCCCCAACCCCCCCCCCCCCCCCCGCCCCAAGCCTCTGGTAACCACCATTCTACTGTCTGTCTTATCCACAAATAAGTGATAGCATACAGTGTTTGTCTTTCTCTTTCTTACTTAAATCACTTCATAATGTCTGCCCTCAGTCTTTACTTCTCCCAATATATTAGGTACTATATAAAAAATGAATATAATTATTACATTATATATTATGTTATGTAATTATATATTTTTATAAAAATATATAATTATATATATTATATGAAAATTAGTTCATTCTGAAGTACTAGATTGTTCATCTTCTGTTCCACTTAAGTACATTTTAGAAAGTTTTTAACAGCCACACCTTTTCTGAAAATGCTCTAAATATTCAGTTTTCATGAATACTCTGAAGAGACCTCTCTGATGTGTCTAATTGAGTGCCAAGTGGGCATGAACTGGGTCTAATCGTTCTTTATAGCATTTAGTGCATTGTTGATGCTCAAAGCATCTTTAAATGATGATAACAGTAACAATGTTCCCTGGCCTCCTGATCGAATGTTCCCTCCCTTGATATTTTCTCTCTTCTGGGTGCATTACAAGACCCAGTCTCACAGTCCAAACTGCTTGGATCCTGGTTCTTTGTTTCCATACTTTGGCATTGTTCTTCCACTCTATTTATTGGTATTTTGGCAATTCTTCTACTCAGGAGATGTGGGAATTGGCTTGTCTCTATGTCATTCTTAACCTATGAAAAAATACCTCATGGCAAACCCAACAGGAAGTTCTTAATTTCTATTATTTTGACGAGGAAATTCATAATTTGAAGTAAAAAGGTAAGTTTTCCTTTTCTCAAAGGAGATAAAAAGTCACCAGATGAAACCTTGAGGTTTTATTCAGCTCTAGTGTCTTGAGATGTTATTCAATTTCTGTGCCCAGCATTATAAATCACAGAGACATTTATCTTTGCATTCCAATAGTTCAGCAGAAAGCTGAAGGGAAGCTTTTACATGATTGCAAATTCCCAATAGTTTCACCATAATAAACCTTTGTCCACCAAAAATCTCTGTTGCTTTCTTCCACAATTTAAAATTGGTTGTATTATCTAATTTATGCAGTGGCTCTTGAGCTGTGGCAGTGGCACTAATTATTTTATTTAATTACTTAAGAATAATAATATAGGGCTTCCCTGGTGGTGCAGTGGTTGAGAGTCTGCCTGCCAATGCAGGGGACACGGGTTCGTGCCCCGGTCCGGGAAGATCCCAAATGCCACGGAGCGGCTGGGCCCGTGAGCCATGGCCGTTGAACCTGTGTGTCCGGAGCCTGTGCTCCACAACCGGAGAGGCCACAACAGTGAGAGGCCCACGTACAGCCAAAATAAATAAATAAATAAATAAATAAATAAATAAATAATAATATAATATCTGATATTCCTAGAAAGCTCGTTTTTATTTTTAAATTAATTTTTTTCTTTTTCATTTTATATATTATAAATATATAAGTATGTCTTTTGGAAAACATAAAAAATAATGTATAAGTATATATGTATCACAAATAATACATGTACACCCCTCCCACCAAAGTTCTAGTAATAAAAGTCTTCTAATACTTCCATATTTATATCATACAACTCAGTCTTCTAATCATATTAGAACAAAAACTTACTCCATGAACTCAAGTTGTAGATCTATAACAAGGCCTGTATGTGGATTAAGAAAAATGAGGCCTTATCTTATTCTGTGTAGATAGTTGAATAATGTTTTTCATACTACGTAAAGCATTGTTAGAGTTACTGGTATTTAGTTTGTTCCCAGTATTCACAAACACAAATATTGTCATCAGTCTCCTGACATCTTTTTAGGTAATGGGAAAAATTAATATGCAGAGAATACATTTAGTGAAGTGAAACTATTATTTCTGGCAAGTACTTAAGCTCCAAGCCCTATTGTACTCCTTGGTGATATAAAATGAAGAAAGTGGAAAACTAAGTTAGGTTAATTGTAATAAGCATAACTAATATTTATTGAGTGTTACAGACACAGAGCTTGGGCATTTTACATCTCATTTAACCTTTATAGCAACTACAGGAAGTGTTACTGTCACCATTTTACAGATAAAGAAACTAAGCATAGAGAGATTTGTTGACTTGGGTAAGGTCATTTTGGTAACAGGAAATAAATGCAAGATTCTTATTCAGGTAGTCAGACTCAGTGGTCGGTGCAGAGAATGCATAGAAATGGTTTAAGTGATTTTCAATACCTAAAAAAGCTTAGCAGTTTCCTTTGATTTTTTTCTGCAACAAGCCTATACCAGTATTGGAATCCTCTCTATCTTACTCCTCTGATGTCAGGATAAGTCCCAGGTAACTCACTCAGGGTAACAGCAAGCCAAAAGGCATTTACCCTGAAAAAAGATAGTTCGTTCTCATTCTGCTATTACTGATTCACCAAGTCTTGGTGTCCAAATAGTATCTTTGCATATAACACATCCTTTTCTGTGTTCTTTTTACGTGAATATAGAGGTAGAAAAGGAAAATGCTAGATAATGGGCTGGAACAGAAAGAGATGGGGTGTCTTAAGCTGTTCCAAATGACCAATAACTATTACAAATTTCATGCATTGATTAATTGAGTCAACAAATATTTATTGAATTTCAACTAAGATTTGAAGTCTGGGGTAGATACTATGGCACATAAACAAATATATGGGTGAAGTAATTGAGCAACAATATAAGCAGTTATCCTACACAGTGGTACCAAGTACATCAATTTTATCACACATTCCTTTTTTGAGATACGGTTAAAAAAAAAAGTAAACAAATTTAAATTCTGGTTTCCCAAAGCATCAGAAACATTTGTAAATTCTTTTATTTTTCTTATTATTGTCATATTATTATTTAAACTGTGTATTTGATCATGGGGAGTAGATATAATCAATTTATTCTAATTTTCAATAAAACATCTTACAGAATTTTTCTCACTTCATTTCAGAGACTGTTTCCATTGATCCAGTGTTAACAACTAAATCAGGGCAATCTGGTATATATATTTGGTTACAGAGCTTTTTGGCTCTCTCCACAGGCATACTGCACTGCAGTCTTCCTGAAATATTCCATTCGAATAACTAAGAAGAAAAAGTAAGTGGGGTCTGGGAAGAATCCAGTTCAACATAGGTTACCAGGTTTTTCTTCTTATGAGAGCAACCCACCGTTAAGCCTGATTGCAAAGGAGAGAATTAGAAGTGTCAAAGGAACATCATAGAATATATACAGATCAGTCAATCTTGACTCCAATGAAAATCATAATCTAATTTGGGCAATAGGAAGCCACAAATAAAATAGACAAACTTTTTTTCATTTTTGGAGGAATCAAGTTTACATTGTATTGATTTCATTCAGTCTCTGCCCTTATGCTATCGTGCTTCTTATACCACAAGGCTGCCTGAGTAATAGGGCTGAAGGAGAATTTTCAGATATGTGATATTATTTTAATATTTTGCCTGCAAAAATAAAGTCACAAACCAAAATTCAGGGAATGACTGTTATACTACCTATATCTCCTAGATCCATTCTCTCTCTCAAAACAAACTTGTGAGGGCTTATCTATATTTGGAGTTGAATAAGAAGATTTGAGAGACAGTTGGAAGTAACAGATAAAAAGTGCTAGACTTAAGAAACCTCATTGCTTGGAATGCTTAGCTCTCTTCCACACTTGAGAAGAAAATCAACTCCTTATTTCTGTGATAGAGTCTTAGGAAAAGTATAGTTTCTTTCATAATTTTTATTTGTGAAACATAATAAAATATCTTATTAGAACATTTAATGGAGGTGAAGACCCCTAAATTTAATTTGAGGTCTGAAAGGGAGAAACCATTAACAGCAGTATAGCATTCAGAGACTCAGCAGGAAACATAAAAATGGATTAAGGGGTTAATGAAATTACATAGTCAGAAGTTCCTATAAGATTAGATGATTTGCCCTAAGCTCAGTGTCCATAGCAAGGGATCGGTGACTACTCTAGGATGCGAAAATGTAGAAATGAGAGAATGAGGGTGAATACCACATGATTGAACTCACAGGGAAGGAATTTAGTGAAACAGTTTCAGTAGTCATCATGTAACATTTTGTATGTGAAACCTAATCCAACAAAATTTCTTCGGAGACATCATCTTCAAAGGATTAACAATATATGGCAATTTTGCTTTCAGGAATCATCTCAAAATACTCCTTATGAAATAAATTATAGAATACACAAATAAATGGAAAAATAGCTCATGTTCATGGATTGAAAGAATTAATATAGTTAAAATGCCCACACTACTCAAAGTCATCTTGGAATTATGATAAGGATTCAACACAATACCTTTTATAATTCCAACTACTTTTTTAAAGAAATAGAAAAAACAATCCTAAAATTTATATAGAACCACAGAAGATCCGGAATAGCCAAAGTAATCTTGAGAAAGAGGAACAAAGCTGGAAGCATCACACTTCCTGGTTTCAAATTATCCTACAAAGCTGTAGTAATCAAAACAGTATGGTACTGACATAAAAATATACACACAGACCAATGGAACAGAATTGAGAGCCCAGAAATAAACCCCACACATATGGTCAACTAATAGTCTGCAAAGGAGACAAGAATACTCAATGGGGAAATGATAGTCTCTTCAATACTGTTGGGAAAACTGAATATCCACATGCAAAAGAATGAATTTGTACCCTTAAATGACTCAAAAGTTAACTTGAATTGGATTAAAAACTTAAACCTGAAACCATAAAGCTACTAGAAGAAAACAAGGAAAAAGCTCTTGGCAATAATCTTTCAGATATGACATTAAAAGTACAAACAATACAAGTGAAAATTAGTATATGGGAGTACTTCAAACTAAAAAACTTCTGCATAGCAAGAGAAAGAATCAGCAAAATGAAAAGCAATGTACAGAATGGGAGAAAATAATTGCAAATCATATATCTGATAAAGGGTTAATATCCAAAATATATAAGGAACATATACAATTCAATAGAGAAAATATCCAATTTAAAAACGGGCAAAAGACCTGAATAGGATTTTTTTTTAATAATAATAAACATTTATTGAATATGTACTATGTACCAAAAACTGTTCCAGGTACTTTGCATGTAGTAACTCATTTAATCTTTTTTTTTTTTTAACATCTTTATTGGAGTATAATTGCTTTACAATGGTGTGTTAGTTTCTGCTTTATAACAAAGTGAATCAGTTATACACATACATATGTTCCCATATCTCTGCCCTGTTGCATCTCCCTCCCTCCCACCCTCCCTATTCCACCCCTCTAGGTGCTCACAAAGCACCGAGCTGATCTCCCTTTGCTATGCGGCTGCTTCCCACTAGCTAGCTATTTTACGTTTGGTAGTGTATATATGTCCATGCCACTCTCTCACTTTGTCACAGCTTACCCTCCCCCCTCCCCATATCCTCAAGTCCATTCTCTAGTAGGTCTGTGTCTTTATTCCCGTCTTATCCCTAGGTTCTTAATGACATTTTTTTCTTATATTCCATATATATGTGTTAGCATACAGTATTTGTCTTTCTCTTTCTGACTTATTTCACTCTGTATGACAGACTCTAGGTCCATCCACTTCACTACAAATAACTCAATTTCGTTTCTTTTTATGGCTGAGTAATATTCCATTGTATATATGTGCCACATCTTCTTTATCCATTCATCTGATGATGAGCACTTAGGTTGTTTCCATGTCCTGGCTATTGTAAATAGAGATGCAATGAACATTTTCATACATGACTCTTTTTGAATTATGGTTTTCTTTTTTTTTTTTTTGCTTTATTTTTGATTTTTTTTGCTTTATAACAAATTTAATCAGTTATACATATACATATGTTCCCATATCCCCTCCCTTTTGCGTCTCCCTCCCACCCTCCCTATCCCACCCCTCCAGGCAGACACAAAGCACCGAGCTGATCTCCCTGTGCTATGCACCTGCTTCCCACTAGCTATCTACCTTACGTTTGGTAGTGTATATATGTTCATGCCGCTCTTTCACTTTGTCACAGCTTACCCTTCCCCCTCCCCATATCCTCAAGTCCATTCTCTAGTAGGTCTGTGTCTTTATTCCTGTCTTACCCCTATGTTCTTCATGACATTTTTTTTTTCTTAAATTCCATATATATGTGTCAGCATACAGTATTTCTCTTTCTCTTTCTGACTTACTTCACTCTGTATGACAGACTCTAGGTCCATCCACCTCATTACAAATAGCTCAATTTCATTTGTTTTTATGGCTGAGTAATATTCCATTGTATATATGTGCCACATCTTCTTTACCCATTCATCCGATGATGGACACTTAGGTTGTTTCCATCTCTGGGCTATTGTAAATAGGGCTGCTATGAACATTTTGGTACATGTCTCTTTTTGAATTATGGTTTTCTCAGGGTATATGCCCAGTAGTGGGATTGCTGGGTCATATGGTAGTTCTATTTGTAGTTTCTTAAGGAACCTCCATACCGTTCTCCATAGTGGCTGTACCAATTCACATTCCCACCATCAGTGCAAGAGTGTTCCCTTTTTTCCACACCCTCTCCAGCATTTATTGTTTCTAGATTTTTTGATGATGGCCATTCTGACTGGTGTGAGATGATATCTCATTGTAGTTTTGATTTGCATTTCTCTAATGAGTAAAGATGTTGAGCACCCTTTCATGTGTTTGTTGGCAGTCTGTATATCTTCTGTGGAGAAATGTCTATTTAGGTCTTCTGCCCATTTTTGGATTGGGCTGTTTGTTTTTTTGTTATTGAGCTGCATGAGCTGCTTATAAATTTTGGAGATTAATCCTTTGTCAGTTGCTTCATTTGCAAATATTTTCTCCCATTCTGAGGGTTGTCTTTTGGTCTTGTTTATGGTTTCCTTTGCTGTGCAAAAGCTTTTAAGTTTCATTAGGTCCCATTTGTTTATTTTTGTCTTTATTTCCATTTCTCTAGGAGGTGGGTCCAAAAGGATCTTGCTGTGATTTATGTCATAGAGTGTTCTGCCTATGTTTTCCTCTAAGAGTTTGATAGTGTCTGGCCTTACATTTAGGTCTTTAATCCATTTTGAGCTTATTTTTGTGTATGGTGTTAGGGAGTGATCTAACCTCATACTTTTACATGTCCCTATCCAGTTTTCCCAGCACCACTTATTGAAGAGACTGTCCTTTCTCCACTGTACATTCCTGCCTCCTTTATCAAAGATAAGGTGACCATACGTCCGTGGGTTTATCTCTGGGCTTTCTGTCCTGTTCCATTGATCTATCTTTCTGTTTTTGTGCCAGTACCATACTGTCTTGATTACTGTAGCTTTGTAGTATAGTCTGAAGTCAGGGAGCCTGATTCCTCCAGCTCCATTGTTCGTTCTCAAGATTGCTTTGGCTATTCGGGGTCTTTTGTGTTTCCATACAAATTTTGAAATTTTTTGCTCTTGTTCTGTGAAAAATGCCAGTGGTAGTTTGATAGGGATTGCATTGAATCTGTAGATTGCTTTGGGTAGTAGAGTCATTTTCACAATGTTGATTCTTCCAATCCAAGAACATGGTACATCTCTCCATCTATTTGTATCATCTTTAATTTCTTTCATCAGTGTCTTATAATTTTCTGCATACAGGTCTTTTGTCTCCTTAGGTAGGTTTATTCCTAGATATTTTATTCTTTTTGTTGCAATGGTAAATGGGAGTGTTTCCTTGATTTCACTTTCAGATTTTTCATCATTAGTATATAGGAATGCCAGAGATTTCTGTGCATTAATTTTGTATCCTGCAACTTTACCAAATTCATTGATTAGCTCTAGTAGTTTTCTGGTAGCATCTTTAGGATTCTCTATGTATAGTATCATGTCATTTGCAAACAGTGACAGCTTTACTTCTTCTTTTCCAATTTGGATTCCTTTTATTTCCTTTTCTTCTCTGATTGCTGTGGCTAAAACTTCCAAAACTATGTTGAATAAGAGTGGTGAGAGTGGGCAACCTTGTCTTGTTCCTGATCTTAGTGGAAATCGTTTCAGTTTTTCACCATTGAGGACGATGCTGGCTGTGGGTTTGTCATATATGGCCTTTATTATGTTGAGGAAAGTTCCCTCTATGCCTACTTTCTGCAGGGTTTTTATCATAAATGGGTGTTGAATTTTGTCGAAGCTTTCTCTGCATCTATTGAGATGATCATATGGTTTTTCTCCTTCAATTTGTTAATATGGTGTATCACGTTGATTGATTTGCGTATATTGAAGAATCCTTGCATTCCTGGAAAAAACCCCACTTGATCATGGTGTATGATCCTTTTAATGTGCTGTTGGATTCTGTTTGCTAGTATTTTGTTGAGGATTTTTGCATCTATGTTCATCAGTGATAGCGGCCTGTAGTTTTCTTTCTTTGTGACATCCTTGCCTGGTTTTGGTATGAAGGTGATGGTGGCCTCATAGAATGAGTTTGGGAGTGTTCCTCCCTCTGCTATATTTTGGAAGAGTTTGAGAAGGATAGGTGTTAGCTCTTCTCTAAATGCTTGATAGAATTTGCCTGTGAAGCCATCTGGTCCTGGGCTTTTGTTTGATGGAAGATTTTTTATCAAAGTTTCAATTTCAGTGCTTGTGATTGGCCTGTTCATACTTTCCATCTCTTCCTGACTCAGTCTTGGCAGGTTGCGCACCTCCAAGAATCTGTCCATCTCTTCCAGGTTGTCCACCCTATTGGCATAGAGTTGCTTATAGTAATCTCTCATGATCTTTTGTATTTCTGCAGTGTCAGTTGTTACTTCTCCTTTTTCATTTCTAATTCTATTGATTTGAGTCTTCTCCCATATTTTCTTGATGAGTCTGGCTAATGGTTTATCAATTTTGTTTATCTTCTCAAAGAACCAGCTTTTAGTTTTATTGATCTTTGCTATCGTTTCCTTCATTTCTTTTTCATTTATTTCTGATCTGATTTTTATGATTTATTTCCTTCTGCTAACTGTGGGATGTTTTTGTTCTTCTTTCTCTAATTGCTTTAGGTGCAATGTTAGGTTGTTTATTCGAGATGTTTCCTGTTTTTTAAGGTGGGATTGTATTGCTATAAACTTCCCCCTTAGAACTGCTTTTGCTGCATCCCATAGGTTTTGGGTCGTCGTGTCTCCATTGTCATTTGTTTCTAGGTATTTTTTAATTTCCTCTTTGATTTCTTCAGTGATCACTTCGTTATTAAGTAATATATTGTTTAGCCTCCATATGTTTGTATTTTTTACAGCTCTTTTCCTGTAATTGATATCTAGTCTCATAGCATTGTGGTCAGAAAAGATACTTGATACAATTTCAATTTTCTTAAATTTACTAAGGCTTGATTTGTGACCCAAGATATGATCTATCCTGGAGAATGTTCCCTGAGCACTTGAGAAAAATGTGTATTCTGTTGTTTTTGGATGGAATGTCCTATAAATATCAATTAAGTCCATCTTGTTTAATGTATCATTTAAAGCTTGTGTTTCATTATTTATTTTCATTTTGGATGATCTGTCCATTGGTGACAGTGGGGTGTTAAAGTCCCCTACTATGATTGTGTTACTGTCGATTTCTCCTTTTATGGCTGTTAGTATTTGCCTTATGTACTGAGGTGCTCCTATGTTTGGTGCATAAATATTTACAATTGTTATATCTTCTTTTTGGATCGACCCCTTGATCATTATGTTGTGTCCTTCTTTGTCTCTTCTAGTAGTCTTTATTTTAAAGTCTATTTTGTCTGATATGAGAACTGCTATTCCAGCTTTCTTTTGGTTTCCATTTGCATGGAATATCTTTTTCCATCCCCTTACTTTCAGTCTGTATGTGTCTCTAGGTCTGAAGTGGGTCTCTTGGAGACAGCATATATATGGGTCTTGTTTTTGTATCCATTCAGCCACTCTGTGTCTTTTGGTGGGAGCATTTAGTCCATTTACATTTAAGGTAATTATCGATATGTATGTTCCTATTCCCATTTTCTTAATTGCTTTGGGTTCGTTATTGTAGGTATATTCCTTCTGTTGTGTTTCTTGCCTAGAGAAGTTCCTTTAGCATTTGTTGTAAAGCTGGTTTGGTGGTGCTGAACTCTCTCAGCTTTTGCTTGTCTGTAAAGGTTTTAATTTCTCCATCAAATCTGAATGAGATCCTTGCTGGGTAGAGTAGTCTTGGTTGCAGGTTTTTCTCCTTCATCACTTTAATTATGTCCTGCCACTCCCTTCTGGCTTGTAGAGTTTCTGCTGAGAGATCAGCTGTTATCCTGATGGGGATTCCCTTCTGTGTTACTTGTTTTTGACTTGCTGCTTTTAATATGATTTCTTTGTGTTTAATTTTTGACAGTTTGATTAATATGTGTCTTGGCGTATTTCTCCTTGGATTTATTCTGTATGGGACTCTCTGTGCCTCCTGGACTTGATTCACTATTTCCTTTCCCATATTAGGGAAGTTTTCAACTATAATCTCTTCAAATATTTTCTCAGTCCCTTTCTTTTTCTCTTCTTCTTCTGGAACCCCTATAATTCGAATGTTGGTGCGTTTAATGTTGTCCCAGAGGTCTCTGAGACTCTCCTCTGTTCTTTTCATTCTTTTTTCTTTATTTTGCTCTGCAGCAGTTATTTCCACTATTTTATCTTCCACTTCACTTATCCGTTCTTCTGCCTCAGTTATTCTGCTATTGATCCCATCTAGAGTATTTTTTATTTCATTTATTGTGTTTTTAATCGATGCTTGATTCATCTTTAGTTCTTCTAGGTCCTTGTTAACTGTTTCTTGCATTTTGTCTATTCTATTTCCAAGATTTTGGATCTGGGAAATAGAATCTTGGATCATCTTTACCATCATTATTCTGAATTCTTTTTCAGGTAGACTGCCTATTACCTCTTCATTTGTTAGGTCTGGTGGGTTTTTATCTTGCTCCTTCTCCTGCTGTGTGTTTTTCTGTCTTCTCATTTTGCTTATGTTACTGTGTTTGGGGTCTCCTTTTTGCAGGCTGCAGGTTCGTAGTTCCCGTTGTTTTTGGTGTCTGTCCCCAGTGGCTAAGGTTGGTTTAGTGGGTTGTGTAGGCTTCCTGGTGGAGGGGACTAGTGCCTGTGTTCTGGTGGATGAGGCTGGATCTTGTCTTTCTGGTGGGCAGGTCCACGTCTGGTGGTGTGTTTTGGGGTGTCTGCGGACTTTTTATGATTTTAGGCCACCTCTCTGCTAATGGGTGGTGTTGTGTTCCTGTCTTGCTAGTTGTTTGGCATAGGGTGTCCAGCACTGTAGCTTGCTGGTCGTTGAGTGAAGCTGGGTGCTGGTGTTGGGATGGAGATCTCTGGAAGATTTTCGCCGTTTGGTATTATGTGGACCTGGGAGGTCTCTTGTGGACCAGTGTCCTGAGCTTGGCTCTCCCACCTCAGAGGCACAGCACTGACTCCTGGCTCCTCAATTTGGGATGATTTGTTGTCTATTCATGTATTCCACAGATGCAGGGTACATCAAGTTGATTATGGAGCTTTAATCCGCTGCTTCTGAGGCTGCTGGGAGAGGTTTCCCTTTCTCTTCTTTGTTCTCACAGCTCCTGGGTCTCAGCTTTGGATTTGGCCCCGCCTCTGCATGTAGGTCGCCGGAGGGTGTCTGTTCTTCGCTCAGACAGGACAGGGTCAAAGGAGCAGCCTCTTCGGGGACTCTGGCTCACCCAGGCCGGGCGGGAGGGAGGGGCACGGAGTGCGGGGCGAGCCCGCTGCGGCAGAGGTCGGCGTGACGTTTCGCCAGCCCGAGGCACGCCGTGCGCTCTCCCAGGGAAGCCGCCCCTGGATCCCGGGACCCCAGCAGTGGCGGGCTGCACAGGCTCCCGGAAGGGCGGTGTTGACAGTGATCTGCGCTCGCACACAGGCTTCCTGGCTGCGGCAGCAGCAGCCCCAGCGTCCCACGCCCGTCACTGGGCTCCGCACCTTCAGTCGTGACTCGCGCCCATCTGTGGAGCCCCTTTAAGCCGCGCTCTTTATCCCCTCTCCTCGCACACCAGGAAACCAAGAGGGAAGAAAAAGTCTCTTGCCTCTTCGGCAGCTCTAGAGTTTTCCCAGACTCCCTTCCGGCTAGCTGTGGCACACTAGCCCCCCTCAGGCTGAGCTGTCGCCACCAGCCCCAGTCCTCTCCCTGCGCTCCGACCAAAGCCCGAGCCCCAGCCTCCAGCACCGCCCGCCCCGGCGGGTGAGCAGACAAGCCCCTCGGGCTGGTGAGTGCCACCCGGCACCGACCCCCCGCACGGGAATCTCTCCGCCCTGCCCCACCCAGGCACGTGGGGAGTTTCTTGCCTTTTGGGAGGTCTGCGGTCTTCTGCCAGTCTTCAGTAGGTGTTCTGTAGGAGTTGTTTCACGTGTAGCTATATTTCTGGTGTATCCCTTGAATTATGGTTTTCTCAGGGTATATGCCCAGTAGTGGGATTGCTGG
This sequence comes from Hyperoodon ampullatus, assembly GCF_949752795.1. Classification (NCBI taxonomy): domain Eukaryota; kingdom Metazoa; phylum Chordata; class Mammalia; order Artiodactyla; family Ziphiidae; genus Hyperoodon; species Hyperoodon ampullatus. Next base: position 77,486,732 of record NC_136914.1, read on the forward strand.
GTCATATGGTAGTTCTATTTGTAGTTTCTTAAGGAACCTCCATACCGTTCTCCATAGTGGCTGTACCAATTCACATTCCCACCAGCAGTGCAAGAGTGTTCCCTTTTTTCCACACCCTCTCCAGCATTTATTGTTTCTAGATTTTTTGATGATGACCATTCTGACTGGTGTGAGATATCTCATTGTAGTTTTGATTTGCATTTCTCTAATGATTAATGATGTTGAGCACTCTTTCATGTGTTTGTTGGCAGTCTGTATATCTTCTTTGGAGAAATGTCTGTTTAGATCTTCTGCCCATTTTTAATTTGGGTTGTTTGTTTTTTTGTTATTGAGCTGCATGAGCTGGTTGTAAATTTTGGAGATTAATCATTTGTCAGTTGCTTCATTTTCAAATATTTTCTCCCATTCTGAGAGTTGTCTTTTGGTCTTGCTTATGGTTTCCTTTGCTGTGCAAAACGTTGAAGTTTCCAGGAATACAAGGATTCTTCAATATAAGCAAATCAATCAACGTGATACACCATATTAACAGATTGAAGGAGAAAAACCACATGATCATCTCAAGAGATGCAGCGAAAGCTTTCGACAAAATTCACCACCCACTTATGATAAAATCCCTGCAGAAAGTAGGCATAGAGGGAACTTTCCTCAACATAATAAAGGCCATATATGACAAACCCACAGCCAACATCATCCTCAATGGTGAAAAACTGAAAGCATTTCCACTAAGATCAGTAACAAGACAAGGCTGCCCACTCTCAGCACTCTTATTCAACATAGTTTTGGAAGTTTTAGCCACAGCAATCAGAGAAGAAAAGGAAATAAAAGGAATCCGTATCGGAAAAGAAGAAGTAAAGCTGTCACTGTTTGCAGATGACATGACACTATACATAGAGATTCCTAAAGATGCTATCAGAATACTACTAGAGCTAATCAGTGAATTTGGTAAAGTAGCAGGATATAAAATTAATGCACAGAAATATCTGGCATTCCTCTACAATAATGATGAAAAATCTGAAAGTGAAAGCAAGAAAACACTCCCATTTACCATTGCAACAAAAAAAAAATGAATAGGCGTTTTTTTAAGAAGACGTACAAATCGCCAATATGTACGTGAATAAGTACTCCATGTCACTAATCATCAGGAAAATGCAAATCAAAACCACAAGGAGATACCACCTAACATTGTAGAATGGTTATTACTGAAAAGATAAGAGATAAATACTGGCAAGGATACATAAAAAAGGGATTCTTTGTTCACTTTTAGTAGGAATGTAAATTGGTGCAGCCATTATGGAAAACAGTATGAAAGTTCCTCAAGAAATTAAAAGTAGAACTACTATGTGATCTAGGAATCCACTTCTGGGTATATATCCAAATAAATCATATCACTATCTTGAAAAGCTGACTGCCCACCCATGTTCACTGCAGCATTACTGACAATAGCCAATACGTGGAGACAGCCTAAGTGTCACAGTTGGATGCATGGATAAAGAAACTCACACACACACACACACACACATATACACAGGAATATTATTCAGCCATTATAAAAGAAGGAAATCCTGCTATTTGCAGCAACATAGATGGGTTTTGAGTGCATTAGGCTAAGTGAAATAAATCAGACAGAGAAAGACAGACTCTGTATGATCTCACTTATATGTACATTCTAGACCATCAAACAAACAAAATGTAAACTCATAGAAACAGAGAGTAGATTACTCGTTGGCCAGGGTGGAGAATGAGTGAATGCAGTCAGTGTGTACAGATTCCATTGTTCTGGGCATGTAATGAATAGCATGGTAACCATAGTTGCTGTCCAGTATTGTATACTTGAAAGTTGTTAAGAGAGTAGATCTTAAAAGTTCTCACCATTAAACTAAAGGTAACTGTGTTGATGAATCTGTTATTAACTAACTTTACTGTAGTAATCATTTCCTAATATCAAATCATGATATTTTATACCTTAAAATTACACAGTCTTATATGTCAGTAATATCTCAATAAAGCTGGAAAAATAAGCCACAGGAAAACCACTTCATGTTATCAGAAGTGCATATACAGTTACCATGTAATTATTTACATGAAAATTCATGTCATGACACTAGTTTCCTATACTAGAAAAATACTGACAGTAAATAAATGAATTGTTATTGGTGGTTTGGTGTAAATGATTCAAAGCTGTGAGGAAAACTTGAAAGCTATTTCTAATGATAGTGGCCTTCCATGAAAAGTATTCTGTTTAAGTTCTATAAAATGTAATGCCAGAAAAATGACAAAAAAGAGCTATCTAGCTATTCCTAAATGTTATGACAGGGAATAACTCTGAGTTTTCAGATCATCACCGTTTAAGGTTTTCACAGAGCATGTAGGGTGTACATTTAACAACTCACAGGAATATAAAAGGTAAAGAGACAGGTTTATCCCTGTGTGAGGGAGTTAATCATCTACCATTTTAGTTTGGTATGTACCATCTAGAAGATGAATCTCCACACAAGATCTAATGAAAATATTCAGGGGCCATTCTTTATGTATTCTTTCATTTGTCTACCTATGTATTATTTTTTGTTATTGTGAAAAGCCAGTTTCTATTTTAAGCCACAAAAGCAAAACAAGAAAACATTACAAAATTTTTGTGTCATCTATAGTTCCTCTGCCTAGTGCTTATTGCTGAGTGTATTTTGGTGAAGAACTTGGACTTGAGAGGCTAGCCAGCTCTAGGCCTTATTCTTTCTTCACTCATGTCTTAAAGTGTAACTTTGGAAAGATAGTGTAACCTCTGTACCACTCAGTTTACTTACATGTAAAACATATGGAATACTAAGAATAATTATATATAATATCTGTCTCACAAGTTTGTCGTAGTAAGTAAAATAACATATCCAAAAATCATTGTACAGACGCTAGCATATAGTAGGAACTCAAAAACATAAGCTCTTATTCTATTGGGTTGGCCAAAAATTTCATTTGGGTTTTTCCATAACATCTTATGGAAATTTATTGCAGTAACTCCATTATAATAGCTTCTATTTCATTCAACATAAAATGATATCAGTAAAAAAGCTGAGTACCATAAATCTCATGTCACTGTATATTCATTTTTAAGGTCTATAGAATTCTGTGGCTGAATAATCATTTAACCATACTTCTATAGAGGAATAATTCAATTGTTTCTTTTTGTTATTACTATAAGTAAAACATCACTGTTTAAATACAACTGCATAGCAAAACATTTATATACTGTCAAGAGTATTTGCCTAATGTAGAAATTCAGAAATAATATGACAGTTAAAAATGTAAACAAAATATTGCCAAATACTTCCAAATTTCCTTGTATAAAGTTTGTAACTACTTATGCTTTCACTAATGGCCCTTGAATATGCCTTATTCCCTGGTACCTCATATAAGGAAGTTGTGCTTTTTTCCTTCTGTTGCATTCTCTTAGCCAGAAAGACATTTAATTTTCTCATACATGTACACTTCAGCGGTGATGAAGGTGGTGTCCAGCAGCTTGGCCATTGAAAGTACATACATTTTCCTTTTTTATTAGTTATTTGTCAGAGATGGCAGTAAGTACAGACCTATCAATAATTACTTTAAATGTCAATGGACTAAATGCTCCAGTGAAAAGACATCAGGAGGCCTGATTGGATTAAAAAAAAAAAAAAACAAGAACCTGCTCTGTGCTACCTAAAAGAGACTCACTTGAGGGCAAAAGGCACATACAGACTGAAAGGGAATGGAAAAAGCTATTTCATGCAAATGGAAACAAAATTGGGGGTAGCAACACTCAAATCAGACAAAATAAACTTTAAAACAAAGGCTATAGAAAAAAACAATGAAGGGCATTATATACTCATAAAGGAGTCAATACAAGAGGAGGATATTACAGTCATTAACATATATACATCCAATGCATGAACACCTAAATATATAAAGCAAATACTAACAGATATAAGGAGAAACTAACAATAATACATTAATAGTAGGAGACTTTGACACCCCAATGGCATCAATAGACAAGATCATACAGACAGAAAATTAATAAGGCAACAGAGGTCCCAAATGACACAATAGACCATTTGACCTTAATTTATATCTACAGGACACTACATTCAAAAAAAAGCAGAATACACATTATTTTTAAGTGTGCATGGAACATTCTTCAGGATAGATCACATACTAGGTCATGAAACAAGCCTCAACAAATTTAAGAGGGTAGAAATTAAGTATCTTTTCTAACCACAGTGATATGAAACTAGAAATCAACTACAGAAAGGAGAAAGGGAAAAGAACAAACAAGTGGAGAATAAAAAAAAATGCTCCTAAAAAAAAGCCAATGGGTCAATAATGAAATCAAAGAGGAATTCAGAAAATAGCTTGAGACAAACAAAAATGAAAACACAACTATCCAAAATCTATGGGATGCAGCAAAAGCAATTCTAAGAGGGAAGTTCGTAGTGATACAGGCATTCCTCAAGAAACAAGAAAAATCTCAAATAAACAGCATAGCCTACCACCTAAAACAATTAGAAAAAGAAGAACATACAAAGCACAAAGTCAACAGAAGGAAGGAACTAATAAAGATCAGAGAGGAAATAAATAATAGAGAAAAATAGAAAAGACCAATGAAGGCAAAAGCATTTTTTGAAAAGATAAACAAAAGATGATAAACCTTTAGGCAGGTTTACCAAGAAGAGAGGACCCAAATAAAATAAGAAATGAAAAAGGAGAATAACAACCAATACCACACCACAGAAATACCAAAAAAAAAAAAAAAAAATCAGAACACTAAGAACAGTTATATGCCAATATATTGGACAACCTGTAAGAAATGTACAGTTTTCTAGAAACATGCAGCCTGCCAAGACTGAGTCAAGAAAAAACAGACAAATTGAACAGACCAAACACTAGAAGTAAAAGGGAATCTGTAATTAAAAACAAACAGACAAAAAACTAAAAATAAACAAAACTCCTAGCTAACAAAAGCCCAGAACTGGATGGCTTCACAGGGGAAGTCTACCAGACATGTAAAGAAGAATTTATACCTATCCTTCTCAAGCTATTCCAAAAAAATTCAAGAAGAGGGAGCACTCCCAAGTTCATTCTACAAGGCCATCATTACCCTGATTCCAAAACCAGACAAAGATACTATAAAAAAAAATTATAGGCCAATATATTTTATGAATATAGATGTAAAAATCCTCAACTACATATTTGCAAATCGAATCCAACAATACATAAAAAGGATCATGCATCATGATTAGGTTGAATTTACTCCAGGGTCACAAGGATTGTTCAACATACACAAATCGATCATTGTGATACACCACATTAACAAAGGGAAGAGAAAACCACTTGATCATCTCAATAGAGGCAGAAAAAGCATTTGACAAAATCCAACATCAATTCATGATAAAAACTCTCATCAAAGTAGGTACAGAGGGAACATATCTCAACATAATAAAGGCCATTTATGACAAACCCACAGCCAACATAATACTCAACGCTGAAAAGCTGAAAACCTTCCTACTAAATTCAGGAGCAAGACAAGGATGCCCACTCTTGCTGCTTCTATTTAACATAGTATTGCAAGCCAGAGATACAGCAGTCAAACAAGAAAAATAAAAGTTATCCAAATTGGAAGGAAGGAGGTAAAACTCACTATTTGCAGATGACATGATACTCTATATAGAAGACCCTGGAGTCTCCACCCAAAAACTCTTAGAACTAATAAATGAATTCAGTAAGGTTTTAGGATACAAGATTAATATACAGAAATCTGTTGTATTTCTATACACTAACAATAAAATAACAGAAAGAGAAAGTAAAAAAAAATCTTGTTTAAAATCACATCAAAAAATAAAATACCTAGGAATAAACTTAACCTAGGAGGTGAAAGATCTGTACTCTGAAACTATAAAACACTGGTTAAGGAAATTGAAGGTGATTCAAAAAATGGAAAGATATCGTGTGCTCTTAATTGGAAAGATTAATATTATTAAACTTGACATACTACCCAAAGCAAGCTACAGATTTAATAGAATCCCTATCAAAAGACCCATGACATTTTTCACAGAACTGGAATAAATAATTCTAAAATTTATAGGGAACACAAAAAACCTGAATTGTCGAAGCAATCATGAGAAAGAAAGAACAAAGCTGGAGGTATAACCCTCTCAGACTTCAGACTATCCTACAAAGCTACAGTAATCAAAACAGCATGGTGTTGACACAAAAACAGACACACAGATCAATGGAATGGAATAGAAAGCACAGAAATAAACCCATGAACCTATGGTAAATTAATCTATAAAGGAGGGAAGAATATACAATGGAGAAGAGACAGTCTCTTCAATGAGTATGCAGGGAAAACTGGACAGCCATATGTAAAACAATGAGATTAGAACATTTCCTCACACTATACACAAAAACAAACTCAAAATGGTTTAAAGAACTAATTATAAGCCATGAAACCATAAAACGCATAAAAGACAACATAGGCAGAACACTTTGACATAAATCATAGCAATATTTTCTTGGATCAGTCTACTAAGGCCAAAGAAATAAAAGCAAAAATAAATAGATGAGACCTCAATAAGCTTAAAAGCTTTTACACAACAAAGGAAACCATCAACAAAATAAAAAGACAACCTATGCATGGAATGGGAGAAAATATTTGTAAATTATGTGACCGACAAGGGGTTAATATCAAAATATGCAAGCAGCTCATGCAACTTAATATCAAAAAAACAAGCAGACCAGTCAAAAAGTGGGCACACATTTTTCCAAAGTCATTTTGAACAGACATTTTTCCAAAGAATACATACAGATGGCTAACAGGCACATAAAAAGATGCTCAACATCACTAATTATTATAGAAATATAAATCAAAACCACAATGAGGTATCACCTCACACCTGTGAGAATGGCTGTCATCAAAAAGTCTACAAAGAAATATTGGCAAGGATGTGGGAAAAAGGGAACCCTCCTACACTGTTGGGTGGAATGTAAATTTCTGCAGTCACCATGGAAAACAGTATGAAGACTCCTTAAAAACTAAAAATAGTACTGCCATATGATCTAGCAACTCCAATCCTAGCTATATATCCAGATAAAACAAAAACACTAATTCATAAAGATACATGCACCTCAATATTCATAGAAGCACTATTTACAATAGCTAAGACATGGAAGCAACCCAAGTGCCCATCAACAAATGATTGGTTTAAGAGGATGCGGTATATCTATATGCAATGGAATATTACTGTCATAAAAAAAGATGAAATACTGCCTGCCACTTGTAGCAACATGGATGGACCAAGACAGTATTATGCCTAGTGAAATGTCAAACAAAGTCCAATATTATATATTGCTTATATGTGGAATCTTAATAATAATATAAATGAATGTATGTACAAAACAGAAACAGACTCACAGATGGAAGAAACAAACTTGTGGTAACCAAAAGGTAGAGGGAAGAGGGGAGGGACAAATTAGGGGTATGGGATTAACAGATGCAAACTACTATATATAAAATAGATAAGCCACAAGGGTATACCATAGAACACAGGGAATTATACCCATTATCTTGTAATAACCTGTAATGCAATATAATCTTCAAAAATACTGAATCACTATGCTGTACACTTGAAACTAACACAATATTGTAAAACAACTGTACTTCAATTAAAAAAAAAAAGCGTGGTCCAATGGCTTAAACTAAGGTCAGGAAAAACACAGCAAAGACAAAAAATAAAATACAAGTTAATATTCCAGTAAAATATTATACCAATTATAAACTAGTTAGGTTGGAGAGCTACTGGAACTCTGCCATTATTGATTTTAATGTTATTTAATTGTTGTCCTAGTTTGAAAAGGTTAAACTCATTCCACTCCACTGTATTCTTATTGGTTTTTGCCTACACTTTTCTGTTAATCATTGAGAGAAATGCATTTCCATGTTCAAATGTGATTGGGATTGGTATATTTTACCTTTTTTCTATGAATTTTTAATTTTTGTATTCTGTAATATATTAACTACATAGAAATTTAGAGGTATATATCCTCAATAAATTGATTCTTCTATTATTTCAAAAATGTTTCTCTTTATCTCTTTAACCTTCTGCATTTCTTCACTTTGAAATCTACTCTGTCTGATAATAATATAACTACATTGCTTTTTTTTATTATTAGTCGTAGTATTTGCAAGGTGTATCTTTTCCCCCACCTATTTACTAACTTCCTCTCTTATATCTAAATTAAATTTCATTTAAACAATATACAGTAGGATCTCTGATATATTCATGTAAGCTAACCATCTTCATCTTCTAATTTTTGTGTTTAATTTATTTAGATCAGTTGATATTATGAATATCATTGGCTCCTTGATTTTAGTTCTTCCCACAGATTCTTTGATATTTTTCTTGCTTTTTCATTCTTTTGCATTATTAAAGTATAATTGTGTTTTATTTTGTTACTTTCACTAACTTTTTAGCCATATTTGTCTTATTATTTTTAGTGGATATTTTATGTTACAATATGCACCCTTAACATATCACATCCCACTTTGTCACACTGTTCATAAACAGCATAAAAATTTTTCAGTAATTATATTTATATACCTTCAATCTCTGTGCTGTTGTGGTTATATATATTTATTTGTACATATTTTAAAACTCTATTATATATTGTAATTATATGTGCTTTAAGCAGTCAATAGTCTTTAAAGTTAAATGTGATATTGTACATTTGTTCACAGTTTTCTCACAATTTTTTTTAACTCTGTGGTGTTATCTTTCCTTCTTGCATGCACATAGAGTATTATTTTTATTGAGTAAGCATTTTCTTTAGTATTTATTGGGCTATGAATTTCCTGTAGTGTATTATTTTAGTTCTTGTTTGTCTGAAAATGTTTTCATATTGTCTTCATATTCAATGATATTTTCACTGGGTATTGAATTCAAGGTTGACTTTTGTTTGATTGTCTGTTTTTAGCCCCCCCCCCCCGCAATTTAATTATATTATTCTATTACTTTCTGGTTTCTGTTGTTTCTGGAGAAATATTCATTTTTACTATTGTGATTTCCCTGAAATGCTATTTTTCTATATCTGATATTAAATATTTCTCTTTATCTTGAGTCTGACTGTAATATGTCTAGAAGGGGTGTGTGTGTGTGTGTGCGTGTCTTTATGTTTCTTTTTTTATTAAACATTCTTGATGTTTATATGATTTTTGGGTCTGTGCTTAGAAAACTTATGTCAATTGTATGCAGTTTTCATACATTATCTTCTCACATATTTCTTTTGCCCCTTTTCACACTCCTCTCCTTATTTCATTCCAGTTATTCAATGTCATAATTTCATGTTGTTTTGCATGTCTATAATGCTTTACTCCTTTGTTTCTTTTTTCCTCTGTGCTTTAGTTTGTATTCTTTCCACTGGCCTGCCATCACATATAGTTTTTAGCTTGTTGTTAAACACAAAAAAGAAAAGGTTTTTATTTTTCTTTTCAGAAATTAAATTCTAGAATTTCAGACATTTGAATTCTAGAAGTTTGTTTTTATATTTTTATTACTGTGTTGAAATCATCCATCTTTTACCATATTTTTTCTCTAAATTCTTTAACATGTTTAGCATAATTATTTTAAAGTCTGTGTCTGCTAATTGTAACATTTATTAGATACTTGTGTGTCTGCTTCTAGTGGCTACTTTATTCTCTTGATTATGGATCATATTTGCCTGCTTCTTCATATGTCTAATAAATTATGGTGATTGATGAACATCCTGAAAGACACTTTGAGTAATACTAGGTAATGTTACCTAAATTATGTTATTACTTTTTTTTATAAAATATTGTCTTGTTATGGAATGAAATTAAAGAAATTTGTTCCTGTAAAGTCTTGATTTTGGCTTCATTCAGGTGGATCAATCTTGGTTTTGCCATTATTCCTACAGTAATCCTTAATTCTAGCCATGGTTCCAGAACCACAGAAAGCAATACCGTCACTAAGAGCCTCCTCTCTGGCTATGATTGAGTATCTCAGCATTGTGTGATCTCTGAAATTTCTATTCATTTGGGAAGCCCCAAGCAACTGTTCTCTGCTGTATTTTCTGGATTCTTGCTCTGCTTTTTGCAAGCTTAGGGTATGCCAATATGTGAGGAAAACCTCTGTGAAACATAAAAACTCAAGCTTTCCTAGAATTTGAATAATTTTTTAAAGCTATTTTGTTGGAGGGATAGATTTAAGCTTATAGTCAATATTATTTACATTTCATATAAAATTAAATTCCATTTGTAAAAGACTTTAAAAGAGAAATATCAAAATGTTTCCAATCATATAAAATACTGTGAATTTCAGGTAATAAAATAGAATGTTTTTGAGAGCATATTAGAGGTAAAAAGGTATATAAAATTGATGAAGAATAATGGAGTATATATTAATGATGTTCTAAATGAAAAATCCAAAGCTCTGGTTTTAATATTGGAAGAAATAGTCTTTGATTTTGACTTCAGAATAAATGTATTTAACATTACGTAAACTTGATCCAAAAATTCTCTGTATAATAATGACTAACTCTTAGCTAAGATTTTTTATCTCATGGGAATATGTGTAATAAAAACTGGTTCATTGATGTTGAAGAGATTTTGAAGTTGCTTTGTGACAAGACAAGGGAAAAATGTCGAATGAAATAAAACATCAGATAGGAAGCTTAGGTTTGTATTTCACTCTCAGAAAGGCATATGTCAATACCTTCTCTAGTTTAAAATATACAAAGTGAAATTGTACCGATTTTGTTGTTGTTGTTCCTGTAAGAAAGGCAATGCTAAGAAGAGTGAAAAAAGAATGAGGTAGAAATGTTTCTTGAGGCACACAGTATACTGAGATTTTTCTTTTGTATTTTTGAATTCTCTTGTATTCTTTATGCAACAAGACTGTGTTCTACTAAAATCTTTGTGAAGTAAGAATTAAAAAGTATTACATACAAATATTATGAAATATATTTGTTTTGATTCATTTTGTGCCATTTTCTACCTTTTTTTTTTTTTTTTTGGTATTCTGGCTAGGTTTAAAAAATGTCTTATTCTATTAAGTTGGGAAGAATCTCTGCTTTCCAAAGTGAATTAACTTAAAGGAGTTTGTACATGGTTGTGTCCAAAACTTACAAAGTGATATAAAACTAAAACATTTTAATTTCAATCTTATAATTTAGTATAATTGGTGATGTCCCAAAGCATTGCCTAAACCTTAATAGAGAATAAGTCTTTATGACTTTTTTCAGTTGAATGCTTCTAAGCAGGCGAAAATGAGGAATCATTATATGCACTGGTGGAAGCATGCTTTTAAGCTGCAGTTTTATTTAATTCCTGTCACCTTACTCATGACAGCTATAACAAATAAAGAAACTGAGGATGAATTCATAGGGATAATTAAGCAGTGTTGATCTTAGGACAGTTGTCTTTTCAGTGAAACACTGATTGCATTGTTCATAACAAAACTATCTCTGCATGACAGAGCTAATTAGTGACCATCTGAACTTACTTAGCCAAATGAAAAAAGCAATTAAAAACACCGTCATCACTGGATCTACCATTGAACAACTGGTTATGTTGATAAGCAAGCCAGAAAGTTAAAGCTGCTTTAGAACACAATGGAACATAATCTGCTTTCTCAGTAGTAATTAGAGAGCAATAAGAGAATATGAGATTACTGTTGAGAAACTGTAATTGTGATGCAAACAACTTTTAAAATACATTTTCCTCCTGAATTGACATAAGAATAATAGGTGAAAGTTTTTATGGTTTTTGAAATATTTTATATTCCTATGGGATTTATAGATCATATTATGGGCCATCAATTAGCCATCTCTCTAAGACAGGATAAATTTTTATGACATTGCAGTTTGATTTAACAGAGCTTACTTATTCAATAAACAAGTATATATTGATCACTTACTGTGTGCCAGGGTTATAGTAAGCAATAGAAATAGTAATCAAAACTACAGACAAAATTTTTGCTCTTATGGAGTTTTCTCTTTGTTAGGATAGACCAGGGATTGGCAGAAATTTCTGCAGAAATATTTTTTTTCTGTGGAGATATTTTATTTCTGTAGAAATATTTTAGACTTTGCAGGCAATGTGGTCCATGTCACAATTACTCATCTCTGCAATTAGAATGCAAAAGCAGCCAGAGAGGATACATACGTGAATGTAATTCCTGTTCCAATAAAATTTTATTTACAAAAACAGATGGAGGGCCAGACTGGGTCTGTGCACCATAGTTTTCCCACCCCTAACATAGACAATAAACCAGAGAAATAAGTACTAATAAACTATAAGTGGTAGAACATAAGTGGTATGGAAAATAATAAAGCAGAGGAAGGAGACATAGAGAGTTAGGACTAGGAGAGATTATATTAAATCCAGTGGTCAGGATTTATGAAGTTCTCTCCATGAGAGTGGAAGTTGAGTAGAGCTGAAAAAAGAAAGGATGTAAATTATGTGTGTATCTGGGTTGAAGGAAAAGCCTTGCAAAATCCCTGAGGTTAGGAAGTGGAAATTGAGTAAAGAGCTGAAAAAAGAAAGGAAGTAAATTATGTGTGTATCTGGGTGGAAGGAAGAACCTTGCAAAATCCCTGAGGTTAGAGCATGGAGGGTCTGACAGAAACAGTGGAAAGACGAGTGAGTCAGTGAGATGTGCAGGGCTGGATTTGGTCAGAGAGATAGGAAGCCACATCACATGTGGCCATGTGCTCCATAGAGAAGGTCTGGCTTTGAGTCACATGGGAAGCATTGTGGAGCAGGACAGTGATAATGTGATCTGTTTTAGATTTTAATAGGCTCACTATAGCTACCATGTCAAGAAATGATCTGGGATTGGCTTTTACAGAGGCAGAATGGTCAGTAAGATCTCTTTAAGCTTGTTAAAGAAATTGTCTTTTAATTAAGCAATTCTTTTGGGTAAAATATTCATCACCCAATGAAATCAATTTAACAAAATGTGTTCGATAATTCTATATGTCAGGAACTCTGCTAATTCCTGTTGTTGCAGTCAAACAGGGCACTACTTTTCTCTTTGTATCCTTTTTTGGCAACTAAGTATTTGATCCTCCGTCTTCCTTTGTAAAAGTAGGTTCTTTTTTTTTCTGGGTTTGTTAAAACAAAAATAAAAATTGCAATGACTTGTCACTTTGACATTAGATTTACTCTTCTTCAATAAAGAGATACTAAAACAGCAGAAATGCATTAGCAGAAATATCTCATCCTTCTGTGACTTCACCATCATCTCTTTGCTAAGAACTGTACATCTATTGACAGTATGGTACGTGTCAATCACAGAGGAGTAAATAAAGGAGTCCAGAAGTTGGTGTTCTGATGGTGAGGTGACAAAGACTTAAAGTGACTGACTCTTGGCAACTTCACCTATTTCTTCATTTGGTTGGGTTTTATGGTTTCAGCTGAACTGAAAGACCCTCATTCAAAAAGGATCAGCCTTTGTGGGCAGCATAAGCATGAGATAAAACCTCTTTGAGTTGCTAGTAAGCCAAGATAGGTTAGTGAGATCAGCTTTTGGCTGAACTTCAGACAAATAGTCTACATCATTGATTGGCATCATAAGCTAATAAACGGACCATGGTTGTATGTTGCCAAGGAACGGAGCAACATTTAGGGGAGAAACACAGGCCTATACTTCAATCTAGTCCCCAAGACATTTTCCCAGTATCTCTTTGGACTAAAACCTAGGGCCATTTCCCTTACAAATTGAGGGTGATTATGTCAACCAGGGAATTTAGATGAAAATGCTAAGGTTTTGTAGGGATTTGTCACTGTGGATTGCTTTAGTCTCCACCCACTTATTGTCTAATAATAATATTTCTCTTTTACTGTGTATCCTATGATATTACACTGGTATTTAGTTTTTCCTATAGTATTTGAGTTTTATTATAAATGCTATTATTGTCATTGTTTTCCAATTACATGTATGTTTTTTAACTATAAAAGTTTATTGTCTTGACCTTTAAAACACTAAAATTATGAAGTATAACAATGGATAATATATTTTAAAATATGTAACAAACACATAAGACTTGAAATAGAATTTCAAGAATTGTATAAATTATAAATAGCAAATAATAGAACTTGATTATTCAATCCTGATGTAATTAAAACTTCTGAAGGAGATTTAGCTGATTTATATATACATTTACATTTGGCTCTGTGTTTTTTAACCTAACAGTTCCTGAATGTCTTATGTATTTTAATCATTCTTTATAAGACTCTTGCATGTTATACATCATTACTTCAACATTTTAGAGTGTTAAAATTAGATCTTAGGAATGAGAAAAATTTAAGTGTCAAAATGTCAGACAGCCAAACATATTATTTAGTAGACTATTCTTGATTCTGTTTTGAAACTTTTCTTTTTCCTGAAATACTTTGGTGAATGCAATCATTTGGACATTTTTGTTTATTTCTATTTAAATGTTTTTAATTTTGTAGATTTACAGATATTAAACTAGCCATTACACTAGTTTATTCCTCTCACTATTTGACATTTATATCACAATTTCTCCTTAATAAATGCCCGTGTGTGTGTGTGTGTATCCAGTGTATAACTATGTGTAGTAACTCTGTCCTATATTCTTCCAGTGAATGCAGCAAATATTTATTTTGCCTCCACTGTCCCAACCTTTGCCTACTCACTTTCCCTACTCTTTTCCTATGTTGCCCTGTCTTTCTGCCTACATACCTGTATGCATTTGTGCATGTCTGCACTCATGAGGTACTCTAAGAATTCAAGACAGGCATATGGGAATTAAAGAAAACCAACCATCCATAAAACAATAATAGAACAAATAGTGAGTTACCTAAGATTTTACATTAAACTTGTGAAGAAAAATGTTTTAGATTTCTGATTTCTGGCCCAGTATGCTTGGAAAGCATCACTCCCATTACACAAAACAACAACAACAACAGAAAGCTAAACAAACTTAAAAACAAAAAAATCTTAGATCTTTCAGGGAATTGAGGTCATAGTACAAACTGCTGGCACCCCAAATTGGAAAGATAGGTAAATACAGAGAATCACAAGTTACCAACTTACCAAAGTAGAATCCCACAAGCAGAAACCTTGGTGGGAACCTGCATTAGAGTAGGAAAACCTAAATGATTATTGATATATTGCTGGGGATACAGTACGGGCAAGTTGGAGAGTTCAAAACTCTGGAGTGGCCCAGTCCTCACAAACTGTAAACTTTTGTGGGTGTTACCTCCTTGAGCTCAACTAGATTCTGATAGTGAAAATGGGAGAAAAATCTCTTTGTGCTTCTGGCAAAGGGAGGGAAATAGTAGATATTTAGAAAAACTCCAGAGCATTCTGTTCTTTCTCATAACCTCTGCCCTCATGATAAACTGTTTCACAAATGGTTAACCAACTGAGGATTTTACCATAGCCTAATTGACTTGGGGGAGGGGAAATATCCAGCTCCAGCCCCCTCTAGCTTTTTTGTCTCACCTACATTGGAGAAAGCAAAACAAAAACAAAAACTGAAGAGCATTGTGACATTTACAGTTGAGCACAGGCTAACTAAAATATTGAAACCTAGTCATAGGACTATAGAACTACCCCCCCCATACATACACCTTACCACCACATCAATAGCACTCTTGTATAAATAAAAACAGGGAATACAGCTGAAAGAACTGCATATTTCAGACCTTATTTGAGTCTAGGGAAACCCAAAGACAACAGTGGAGAAAAAAACAAGGACACCAGAGGAAATTTTAGCCTCTGATACCTTCAGCTATAGCAAACAATAAAGGCAACTTCTCTTCAGAAACCATGCAAGCATGAAAAGAGTGGAGTGAAATATTCAAAGTGTTGAAAGGAAAACAAACTCATCAACCTAGGACTTTGTATTTAGTAAAACTATCCTTTAAAAGTGAAAGGGAGTAAAAACTTCAAAGAGAAACAAAAATTGAAGGAATTTGTCACCAGTAGACCTGCCTTGTGAGAAATATTAAAATAAATTATTCAGAAAGAATGAAAACAATATAAGTTAGAAACTCATGTACATAAAGAAGAGAAGAAATTAGAGGAGTAAATGAAGATAAAATACTTTCTTTTTCCTTATTCTTAATTGATTTGCACAGATAGCATTTTGCTCAAAATAACAAAAGCAATAATTATTAGGTGATTGTAGCTTAAGGATAGGTGAAATGAATGACCACAATGTTAGAGAGAAGAATTGGGTCTACTCTGTTATAAGGTACTCTCACTACTCATGAAGTGGTAGAGTCTTATTTGAAAGAGGACTTGAATTTTGTTGAAAATGTATACCACACGGCAACCACCAAATAAAGTAATTTAAAAAATTTATAAGCTAAGAGAGGAGGAAAAATATAAAATCATATAAAAATGCTCAATTAAAACCAGAGAAGGCAGAAAAAGAGTGGAAGATAGATGGATAGATAGATAGATAGACAGATAGATACATAAATATTTTAAAATATACTAAGAACAAGGACAATGAATAGAAAACAGTAACAAATATGGTGGATATTAATCCAATTATATCGATGACCACTTTCAGTCATCTGAATACACCAATTAAAAGACAGAAACTGTCAAAGTGGGATTTAAAAACAAAACAAAACAAAACAAGACCTAATTATTATGACACTCTGAAAAGAGCAAAACTATGGAGACAAGAAGAAGATCAGTGGTTGACAGTGGTTTGGGGAGAGGGTGGGGATGATTAAGTGGGGAAATGGGGTTTTTTACAGCAAACTATTCTGTATGGTACTGTAATGGTACAAGTCACTTTACATTTAACAAAACCCATCTCATGTACAATACAAAGAGCAAACCCTAATGTAAACTATGGACTTTCATTAATAATAATGTATTAATATTGTCTCATCAACTGTAATAAATGTAACACACCAATGCAAGCTATTAATAATAGGGGAAACTGAGAGAGGAAGAGATTAAAAGTATATGGGAACTGTCTATATTTTCCACACATTTTTCTGTAAACTCAAAACTGCTAAAAATGTAATAGTTTTAAAAAGTTTTACTTAACTTTTTTTTTTTTGTAGTTGAACAATTTGTAAGGAATGTAAAACTTTTTTCCTTCTACTCCCCCACTCTCATCATTCCTTATAGTCAACTGAGTGTTTGTGTTCCAAGTTCTGAGCTTTCTTGAATCAAAGGATTGGTTACAATTTTGTTCGGAGGGCACCTCTCGGTCCACTGAGGGGAAGTGTCATGTAAGCTGCCTCTGGGATAGAGGAAGAAGAATTCAGATCTTTTAACTGAAGAGATAGAATTCTTCCAACACAGGAAATAACAGGTTCACTGAGAGAAGAAAGGTGTCTTCAAGAGTTAGAAAAAACACTTGTAATTGCAAGAATTAGAGTATACTTAAAAAGCCATGGCATTTTCTTTTTTCTAAACTTTTCTTACTTTTTTGAGCCTACCATACTCATCAATATGGAAAGTTGATGAGAATGTATCAAAGAGCACAGTTTGGGGGCATTTTTTGAAAAAAATTAAATAGCCATGTCTTGCTTGTTAATCTTTAAACACCTGATACAATTTGTTATGTTTTACTTTAAGTTGTAATATAGTATTCCTAGGAAATCATTATAGAACTTTCTTTTTCTGTCTTTCTGATATCATTCTGCATTAATAGAAAGAATAATCACAAATTATTTACCTCATGTGCCAAATGAAACCTCCTACAGAAAGGGGGCTTGAGTTTTCTTCCATTCTCTTTTGCTTCAAACACTTCATATTGACTTGCAATCGTGTATGAACAAATAGTTAATGGCACCCTGGCCTCTGGTTGGTTTCCTTTTCTGACTTAGGTGTCTAGTGAATGTGAATGTCTTCTAAATTGCTAATATTTTTCATAATTTCCTCTTCTTGAACAGTGAAATATTTGTCTTGAAAAATAATTGCCAGTAGATAGATCACTCTGAACAAGTGCTTTTTTTTAATAAAAAATCACATTGATTAATAATTAACTTATGATATCTGAATATAAACCAAAGATCATTGATGCGGTTCCAGCCCTAATCCTCCAAGCAGGTTTTCTGATTAACACCTTGCCTACACTGATGTCTCCCCTTTCTGACCTCCATAGCAATTACAGTCTGCCTAATGCCTTGGCATTTGCTTAATTTCTATTTTGTACTTTATATTACCATCAATCATATTTTTTTAATTTTAAAATAATTCTATGTCCCCAAGCAGATTGTTACTATTTAAATGAAAGCTCTACTTATCTCCTATGACATGTAAGGATGTTGATGAAGCCCCTTGATGTTATAGGAAAACCATGAAATTTAGGTTCTGTTTTACTGAACTGCAACTACCAGCTTCTCCATGTTTTAATTGTGTCTTTAGGAAAGTCACTTAACTATTCTTTGCCTCAGTATTCATATCTGTCACATGACAACATAGATACCAAATTCACTGTGTCTTGTTAGAACTAAATGAGATGAAACATGTGAAGTGATTGTATCACAGTGTGGACTCTAAAATTGTTACTTTTCTTTAGCATAAATCTAGTATTTACTATTTTAATAAATGCTGTATTTAAACTGGCATGATGAGTTTTTAATATTATCAGTAGTGAACTTATATGCAAAGATGTGGTTTATATTGTACAGCTTTATTTGTTTTGCTTTCTTAGACCAAGGAAATGAAATTAATTAGTAATTTGTTATCTAGTTTAAAATTTTTACCTAGAGCAGAAATTTCTATAACCTCTTGAAACACCTCTAACTAAAAGGCTCTAAGTGACTACTTTAATGACTAGGAGGCCTTGACATTTCAAAACATCCCATCCCACTGTTCCATGATTCTAATTCTTAGAATGTTATTTCTCATATTGAACTAAAGCAAGACTTTTTCTCCCTTTATCTTCAAACACTAGCATATTATTCTGCTTTATTAAACCACATAAAATAAATCTATGTCCAATTCCAAATGATAGACTTCTGTGAAACTGCAAGAGAAATGTATCAAATATCTGTGATGAAGATATGCAAGTAGGTAAGAACATATCTAATTCTGCTGTTGTGGAGACATATTTCTTCAGCTTAAATCCTAGATAATTTGAGAGTCTGTGAAATGAATTACCAAAAGTAAACATATATTGAATACATTATGAAAAAATACTTTCTTAAATCAGAGATAAACATCTATAGCATCACCATATTCTTCTAGCTAACAGCACTATCACAAATGAAAATTAGGTTAGTTTGGGCTGACTTATCCTTAGAATATACAAATTGGATTTCAGTAATTTTCCATTCATTGTTGTTTCTTTATTATATTTCAAAGAGCTTTGACAACAGTTCTAAGATTACATTGTAAATTTGTTGCAGTGTAGTAGGTAGAGAATTCCATTTAAACAAGCTAATTACCTATCATGAACTAGCATTCACTTTCTTAAATATTCCTTTTTTTTTTTTCTATTTTTCCAGTTCAGATTCTATTTTTCAGTTCCAGTTCAAAGACTGCTGTTTATCAAATAAGAGATGAGTCATTTTGCTGGTGATATTGGAGGGAAGATGGAAATATTTAATTTGATATAGATAAAATTCTAATTTAGCTAACAATTCCTTTCTCCTCTTACTAGAAAAAACAACAGAAGTTTTGGAGACAGGAATTTGGGTGGCTCTAAAAGAGGAGTAAAGGTGGAAATTCTTATTTGCCAAACCAACAGAACTAAAGGATGAAAAACTACTCACAGGCAAAAAGTACATGAAAATTATAATATAAATTTTTTCAAAAATTGTATGCAGCAAAAATAACTAGTTTTAATATCCTCTGGCTTTAGAATTTTTGTTTTATGCACATTGATACTTCTGTGGATTTATAATTTATGTTACTTTTATTCTTTCAGTTTAATACTGGATTTTAGGGTCTGGAGTGACAAAAATATTGACTCATACTTAATATATTTTAACAGGGTCAAGTAGAATGGGTATGCTTTTTAAAATGCCTTTATTTTGTATTTTTTTGTTTTGAAGTAGGGGTTTAATTAGTATGTACTAGTCAATAACTAAAACTTTTGCTTATTTTGTTAACTATATTTTTTTACTCCAGATGTACATTCAAAAATTTGATTTTCATAATATATCTGTTTATATGCTCTACTTCCAATAGGACACACCTACTGCTTCATAGGGAATACGAGGTATAATTAAAATAATTATAAAATTAATTTCTCTCTCTCTATTCAATCTCTCATTTACCAATATACATGTCTGACTTCACTTTAAGTCATATTAGTCAGACTCCTGATATCTGATAAAACATAGACTTTACATTGCTGGTGCTCAATACAATGATATTACATTGAAATCATACTTAATGTAGTATATTCAATAGATACTTCAGCTGTTGAAAACTTTGATTATTTTATAATGCTCTTTGTGAATGAAATGAAAAGTAGGCAACTTTGTCCAACAGTATTTATTGAATATTTACGCTGTTTGGGACTGCAGTAGGCATTATTTAGGATATTTAACTCATCAAGATTAATTTGTGCCTTCTTTCCTCAAAGATTTTACTATGTCCAGAAAAAATTATGTTGGCCAAAGGTTTCTTGTTGGGTTCCTCCACTGACAATCAGCCATTGTACGTAAGAGCACTCACTGACTTCTTTGAATGATTCCTCCTTTCTTTCTTTGCCCAAGCCTATTAACCCCATATCCTACCCATTGTATACAGTGCATCTTTAATGTCATTATCTCATGGAAGCCCTCCTATCCTCTGATAACTAGATAAATGTCTCTTGTATATTTTAATAGCACTTCCTGCTCATTGTGATTTCCATAATTAGTTTTTTTGTTTGTTTGTTTAATGTTTGTCTTGCCTACTATAGTGTATGTTACCAGAAGGCAGGACCCATTTTCATTTACCATCATATCCCTGGTGTCTAGAGAATGTCTGACTCAATGATAATTGCTTAAATAAATGAAGAATCCACACAGCTAAAACTGTTTCTGTGAACTGTTTATTTTGAAAAAACTTGAAAGTTAAAGAAAAGTTATACAGTATCATTTTCTAGATTCAACCTATTATTAACATTTGCCACATTTCCTTTTTTCTCCCCCTCCCCACTACTTTTCCTATGTACTTACACATGCATCTCCCAATAAACAAGGACACCCTTATACCAAGCCACAATATGATGATTTCCCTGAGTAACTTATTACTGATAAAATAGTATAATCTTTCTTAGATTCATATTCAGATTTACCCCAGTTGTTCTTATAATCCTTGGTCCAATCAAGTATCATAGATGCTTTAAGTTTTCAAGCTGTATTTATTATAATTATTATTACTTAATATAATTTTAGTTCGTTATTTTTTTTTTACATCTTTATTGGAGTATAATTGCTTTACAATGGTGTGTTAGTTTCTGCTTTATAACAAAGTGAATCAATTATACATATACATATGTTCCCATATCTCTTCCCTCTTGCAACTCCCTCCCTCCCACACTCCCTATTCCACCCTTCTAGGTGCTCACAAAGCACCGAACTGCTCTCCCTTTCCTATACGGCTGCTTCCCACTAGCTATCTATTTTACATTTGGTAGTGTATATATGTCCATGCCACTCTCTCACTTTGTCACAGCTTACCCTTCCCCCTCCCCATATCCTCAAGTCCATTCTCTAGTAAGTCTGTGTCTTTATTCCTGACTTACCCCTAGGTTCTTCATGACATTTTTTTTTCTTAAATTCCATATATATGTGTTAGCATATGGTATTTGTCTTTCTCTTTATGACTTACTTCACTCTGTATGACAGACTCTAGGTCCGTCCACCTCATTACAAATAGCTCAACTTCATTTCTTTTTATGGCTGAGTAATATTCCATTGTATATATGTGCCATATCTTCTTTATCCATTCATCTAATGATAAGCACTTAGGTTGTTTCCATGTCCTGGCTATTGTAAATAGAGCTGCAATGAACATTTTGGTACATGACTCTTTTTGAATTATGGTTTTCTCAGGGTATATGCCCAGTAGTGGGATTGCTGGGTCATATGGTAGTTCTATTTGTAGTTTTTTAAGGAACGTCCATACTGTTCTCCATAGTGGCTGTACCAATTCACATTCCCACCAGCAGTGCAAGAGGGTTCCCTTTTCTCCACACCCTCTCCAGCATTTATTGTTTCTAGATTTTTTGATGATGGCCATTCTGGCTGGTGTGAGATGATATCTCATTATAGTTTTGATTTGCATTTCTCTAATGATTAATGATGTTGCGCATCCTTTCATGTGTTTGTTGGCAATCTGTATATCTTCTTTGGAGAAATGTCTATTTAGGTCTTTTGCCCATTTTTGGATTGGGCTGTTTTTTTTTTTTTTTGTTATTGAGCTGCATGAGCTGGTTGTAAATTTTGGAGATCAATCATTTGTCAGTTGCTTCATTTGCAAATATTTTCTCCCATTCTGAGAGTTGTCTTTTGATCTAGTTTATGGTTTCCTTTGCTGTGCAAAACTTTGCAGTTTCATTAGGTCCCATTTGTTTATTTTTGTTTTTATTTCCATTTCTCTAGGAGGTGGGTCAAAAAAGATCTTGCTGTGATTTATGTCATAGAGTGTTCTGCCTATGTTTTCCTCTAAGAGTTTGATAGTTTCTGGCCTTACATTTAGGTCTTTAATCCATTTTGAGCTTATTTTTGTGTATGGTGTTAGGGAGTGTTCTAATCTCATACTTTTACATGTACCTGTCCAGTTTTCCAGCACCACTTATTGAAGAGGTGGTCCTTTCTCCACTGTACATTCCTGCCTCCTTTATCAAAAATAAGGTGACCATAGGTTCGTGGGGTTATCTCTGGGCTTTCTATCCTGTTCCATTGATCTATCTTTCTGTTTTTGTGCCAGTACCATACTATTTTGATTACTGTAGCTTTGTAGTATAGACCGAAGTCAGCCTGATTCCTCCAGCTCTGTTTTTCGTTCACAAGATTGCTTTGGCTATTCGGGGTCTTTTGTGTTTCCATACAAATTGTGAAATTTTTTGTACTAATTCTGGAAAATGCCAGTGGTAGTTTGATAGGAATTGCATTGAATCTGTATATTGCTTTGGGTAGTAGAGTCAACGATATTGATTCTTCCAATCCAAGAATGTGGTATATCTCTCCATCTATTTGTACCATCTTTAATTTCTTTCATCAATGTCTTATAATTTTCTGCATAAAGGTCTTTTTTCTCCTTAGTTAGGTTTATTCCTAGATATTTTATTCTTTTTGTTGAAATGGTAAATGGGAGTGTTTTCTTGATTTCACTTTCAGATTTTTCATCATTAGTGTACAGGATTGCCAGAGATTTCTGTGCATTAATTTTGTATCCTTCTACATTACCAATTTCATTGATTAGCTCTAGTAGTTTTCTGGTAGCATCTTTAGGATTCTCTATGTATAGCATCATGTCATCTGCAAACAGTGACAGCTTTACTTCTTTTCCGATTTGGATTCCATTTATTTCCATTTCTTCTCTGATTGCTGTGGATAAAACTTCCAAAACTATGTTGAATAAGAGAGGTGAGAGTGGGCAACCTTGTCTTGTTCCTGATCTTAGTAGAAATGGTTTCAGTTTTTCACCATTGAGGACGATGTTGGCTGTGGGTTTGTCATATATGGCCTTTATTATATTGAGGAAAGTTCCCTCTCTGCCTACTTTGTGCAGGGTTTTTATCATAAATGGGTGTTGAATTTTGTGGAAAGCTTTCTCTGCATCTATTGAGATGACCATATGGTTGTTCTCCTTCAATTTGTTAATATGGTGTATCACATTGGTTGA
The DNA here is from genome assembly GCF_949752795.1 of Hyperoodon ampullatus. Lineage (NCBI taxonomy): Eukaryota > Metazoa > Chordata > Mammalia > Artiodactyla > Ziphiidae > Hyperoodon > Hyperoodon ampullatus. The sequence goes on from NC_136914.1 coordinate 77,510,566, forward strand.
TTTGCATATATTGAAGAATCCTTTCATTCCTGGAATAAATCTCACTTGATCATGGTGTATGATCCTTTTAATGTGCTGTTGGATTCTGTTTGCTAGTATTCTGTTGAGGATTTTTGCATCTATGTTCATCAGTAATATTAGCCTGTAGTTTTCTTTCTTTGTGACATCCTTGTCTGGTTTTGGTATCAGGGTGATGGTGGCCTCATAGAATGAGTTTGGGAGTGTTCCTCCCTCTGCTATATTTTGGAAGAGTTTGAGAAGGATAGGTGTTAGCTCTTCTCTAAAGGTTTGATAGAATTTGCCTGTGAAGCCATCTGGTCCTGGGCTTTTGTTTGTTGGAAGATTTTTAATCACAGTTTCAATTTCAGTGCTTGTGATTGGTCTGTTCATATTTTCTATTTCTTCCTGTTTCAGTCTTAGCAGGTTGTGCATTTCTAAGAATTTGTCCATTCTTCCAGGTTGTCCATTTTATTGGCATAGAGTTGCTTGTGGTAATCTCTTATGATCTTTTTTAATTCTGCAGTGTCAGTTGTTACTTCTCCTTTTTCATTTCTAATTCTATTGATTTGAGTCTTCTCCCTTTTTTTCTTGATGAGTCTGGCTAATGGTTTATTAATTTTGCTTATCTTCTCTAAGAACCAGCTTTTAGTTTTATTGATCATTGTTATCATTTCCTTCATTTCTTTTTCATTTATTTCTGATCTGATATTTATGATTTATTTCCTTCTGCTAACTTTGGGGTTTTTTTGTTCTTCTTTCTCTAATTGCTTTAGGTGCAAGATTAGGTTGTTTATTCGAGCTGTTTCCTGTTTCTTAAGGTAGGATTGTATTGCTATAAGTTTCCCTCTTAGAACTGCTTTTGCTGCATCCCATAGGTTTTGGGAATCGTGTCTCCATTTTCATGTGTTTCTAGATATTCTTTGATTTTCTCTTTGATTTCTTCACTGATCACTTCAATATTAAGTAGTGTATTGCTTAGCCTCCATGTGTTTGCATTTTTTACAGATCTTTTCCTGTAATTGATATCTAGTCTCATAGCATTGTGGTAGGAAAAGATACTTGATACAATTTCAGTTTTCTTAAATTTACCAAGGCTTGATTTGTGACCCAAGATATGATCTATCCCGGAGAATGTTCCATGAGCCCTTGAGAAAAATGTGTATTCTGTTGTTTTTGGATGGAATGTCCTATAAATATCAATTAAGTCCATCTTGTTTAATGTATCATTTAAAGCTTGTGTTTCCTTATTTTTTTTCATTTTGGATGTTCTGTTCAGTGGTTAAAATGGAGTGTTAAAGTCCCTTACTAAGAATGTGTTACTGTTGATTTCCCCTTTTATGACTGTTAGTATTTGCCTTATGTATTGTGGTGCTCCTATGTTGGGTGCATAAATATTTACAATTGTTGTATCGTCTTCTTAGATCGATCCCTTGATCATTATGTATTGTCCTTCTTTGTCTCTTCTAATAGTCTTTATTTTATTTTATTTTATTTTATTTTATTTTATATATATATATATATATATATATATATATATATATATATATATATATATATTTTGCGGTACGCGGGCCTCTCACTGTTGTGGCCTCTCCCGTTGTGGAGCACAGGCTCCGGACGTGCTGGCTCAGCGGCCATGGCTCATGGGCCAAGCCGCTCCGCGGCATGTGGGATCTTCCCGGACCGGGGCACGAACCCGTGTCCCCTGCATCGGCAGGTGGACTCTCAACCACTGCGCCAGCAGGGAAGCCCAAATAATAGACTTTATTTTAAAGTCTATTTTGTCTGATATGAGAATTGCTACTCCAGCTTTCTTATGGTTTCCATTTGCATGTAATATCTTTTTCCATCCCCTCACTTTCAGTCTGTATGTGTCTCTACGTCTGAAGTGTGTCTCTTGCAGACAGCATATATACAGGTCTTGTTTTTGTATCCATTCAGCCAGTCTGTGTCCTTTGGTGGGAGCATTTAATCCATTTACATTTAAGGTAATTATCAATATGTATGTTCCTATTCCCATTTTCTTAATTGTTTTGGATGTGTTATTGTAGGTCTTTTCCTTCTCTTGTGTTTTTTGCCTAGAGAAGATCCTTTAGCATTTGTTGTAAAGCTGCTTTGGTGGTGCTGAACTCTCTCAGCTTTTGCCTGTCTGTAAAAGTTTTAATTTCTCCTTCAAATCTGAATGAGATCCTTGCTGGGTAGAGTAATCTTGGTTGTAGGTTTTTCTCCTTTATCACTTTAAATATGTCCTGCCAGTCCCTTCTGGCTTGCAGAGTTTCTGCTGAAAGATCAGCTGTTAACCTTATGGGGATTCCCTTGTGTGTTATTTGTTGTTTTTCCCTTGCTGCTTTTAATGTGTTTTCTTTGTATTTAGTTTTTGAAAGTTTGGTTAGTATGTGTCTTGGCGTGTTTCTCCTTGGATTTACCCTGTATGGGACTCTCTGTTCTTCCGGACTTGATTAACTATTTCCTTTCCCATATTAGGAAAGTTTTCATCTATAATCTCTTCAAATATTTTCTCAGTCCCTTTCTTTTTCTTTTCTTCTTCTGGAATCCCTATAATTCGAATGTTGGTGCATTTAATATTGTCCAGAGGCCTCTGATACTGTCCTCAGTTGTTTTCATTCTTTTTTCTTTATTCTGCTCTGCAGTAGTTATTTCCACTATTTTATCTTCCAGGTCACTTATGCATTTTTTTGCCTCAGTTATTCTGCTCTTGATCCCTTCTAGAGTATTTTTAACTTCATTTATTGTGTTGTTCATCATTGCTTGTTTCCTATTTAATTCTTCTGGGTCCTTGTTAAATGTTTCTTGCATTTTCTCTACTCTATTTCCAAGATTTTGGATCATCTTTACTATCATTATTCTGAATTCTTTTTCAGGTAGACTGCCTATTTCCTCTTCATTTCTTAGGTCTGGATGGTTTTTATATTGCTCTTCATATGCTGTGTGTTTTTCTGTCTTCTCATTTTCCTTATCTTACTGTGTTTGGGGTCTCCTTTTTGCAGGCTGCAGGTTCGTAGTTCCCGTTGTTTTTGGTGTCTGTCCCCAGTGGCTAAAGTTGGTTCAGTGGGTTGTGTAAGCTTCCTGGTAGAGGGGACTAGTGCCTGTGTTCTGGTGGATGAGGCTGGATCTTGTCTCTCTGGTGGGCAGGTTCACATCTGGTGGTGTGTTTTGGGGTGTTTGTTGCCTTATTATGATTTTAAGCAGCCTCTCTGCTAATGGATGAGGTTGTGTTCCTTCCTTGCTAGTTGTTTGTCATAAGTTATCCAGCACTGTAGCTTGCTGATCGTTGTGTGAAGCAGGATGTTGGTGTTGAGATGGAGATCTCTGGGAGATTTTTGTCCTTTGATATTACATGGAGCTGGAGGGTCTCTTGTGGACCAGTGTCCTGAAGTTGGCTGTTCCATCTCAGAGGCACAGCACTGACTCCTGGATGGAGCACCAAGACCCTTTCATCCACATGGCTCAGAGTAAAAGGGAGAAAAGGTAGAAAGAAAGAGGATAAAATAAAATAAAATAAAATAAGGTAATATAAAATAAAGTTATTAAAATAAAAAAATTATTAAGGAAAAAAATTTTTTTAAGTTAAAAAAAACAACAACAGAAAAAATGGAACAACAGAACCCTAGGGCAAATGGTGAAAGCAAAGCTATACAGACAAAATCTCTCACAGAAGCATGCACATACACACTCACAAAAAGAGGAAAAGGGGAAAAAATAATAAATCTTGCTCTCAAAGTCCCACCTCCTCAATTTGGGATGATTCATTGTCAATTCAGGGATTCCACAGATGCAGGGTGCATCAAGTTGATTGTGGAGATTTAATCCGCTGCTCCTGAGGCTGCTTGGAGAGATTTCCCTTTCTCTTCTTTGTTCGCACAGCTCCTGGGGTTCAGCTTTGGATATGGCTCTGCCTCTGCGTGTAGGTTGCTGGAAGGCGTCTGTTCTTCACTCAGACAGGACGGGGTTAAAGGAGCCACTGATTCGGGGTCTCTGGCTCGCTCAGGCCTGGGGGAGGGAGGGGTACGGAGTGCAGGGCGAGCCTGTGGTGGCAGAGGCTGGCGTAACTTTGCACCAGCCTGAGGCATGCCATGCGTTCTCCTGGGGACGTTGTCCCTGGATCCCAGGACCCTGGCAGTGGTGGGCTGCACTGGCTCCATGGAGCGGAGGTGTGGATAGTGCCCTGTGCTTGCACACAGGCTTCTTGGTGGCAGCAGCAGCAGTCTCAGCATCTCATGCCCGTCTCTGTTGTCCACACTGTTAGCCGTGGCTTGCGCCCATCTCTGGAGCTCCTTTAAGCAGCGGTCTTAATCCCTTCTCCTCACACACCAGGAAACAAAGAGGGAAGAAAACGTCTCTTGCCTCTTTGTCAGGTCCAGACCTTTTCCCGGCCTCCCTCCCGGCTAGCCGTGGTGCACTAACTCTTTCAGGCTGTGTTCATGCCACCAGTCCTCTCCCTGCACTCCAACCAAAGCTGTAGCCTCAGCTCCCAGCCCCGCCCGCCCCAGTGGGTGAGCAGACAAGCCTCTTGGTCTAGTTAGTGCTGTTCGGCACTGATCCTCTGTGCCGGAGTCTCTCCGCTTTGCCCTCTGCACCCCTGTGGCTGCACTGTACTCCACGGCTCCGAAGCTCCCCTCCTCTGCCACCTGCAGTCTCCACCCACAAAGGGCCTTCTAGTGTGTGGAAACCTTTCCTCGTTCGTGGCTCCCTCCTACTGGTGCAGGTCCCGTCCCTATTCTTTTGTCTCTATTTATTCTTTTTTTCTTTTGCCCAACCCAGGTATGTGGGGGAGTTTCTTGCCTTTTGGGAGGTCTGAGGTCTTCTGCCAGCATTCAATAGGTGTTCTGCAGGAGTTGTTCCACGTGTCGATGTATTTCTCATGTATCTGTGGTGAGGAAGGTGATCTCTGTGTCTTACTCTTCTTCCATCTTCCCCCTCTCTCCTTACTTGGTTTTTGAAACAATACAGCTTCTTTCAAAAACATGGTTTGCTTAAGACTTTTGAACTATTTCAGGTTCTCTGGTTACATAAATTACCAAATTAATGAGTGGCCTGAGGGCAAAATTTACATATGTCTTTATCCTACATGAGTAGGAGTATTTTGAATCTGGGCTGTTAAAAAGCCATTACTAATGGTATAGCACATCGATATTAAAATATGATTTCAACAAATAAGACTCTCAGTGCTGAATATTGACATAGTTCTGAAGGCAGATTTGAGAATTTTTCAGTGTTTAATTTTCTCCTTGAATTACTTTCTTCATGACTCTTAAGTTTACTCACAGGGCCTTAAGGAAAATGAAAAGCCTGTCAGAAAAACACACAATATAAAAAAAGGTTTTTTTTATGTTTTGTTTTCAATATCATGGAGCTTTCTGAGAGAAGTCAATGTAGAGGAGAGATATAACAGGGACTGTCCAAAGAACTTATGCTTTTTTTTAAATTCAGCACCATCTTTTAAAAAGCTACGGGAATAAACATTGTTGCATTGAAGAAGTGTCTGTAAGAAGTGTGAATAGATGTTTCAATCTGGGACCATTTCACATTCACTGTGAACAGTTGGATATTATTGAACAGGCTTTGCCCTTTACTAGTAAATCCTGCAGCTAATCTTATTAAGAACCAGTGGAAATGGAAGTTATATAGAAATCAGTAGTCAGCTCCACAGTAGAAGGTTCAGAAAGGTTTTCTTTTTGTTAAATGCTTTTTCTGTATTTGTTTATGGACGTTATCTCATTGAATTGGTTAAATTTTGAACATTTTCAAATGTTATCAGATGCAGTCCCCCCTTATGAACACATACAAAGAAGTAGTTTTGTCAAACACAGACCAGTTTGCCTTGAACATGCCTTAGGTAATAGTAAGGTACTTTGGAGATACTTTGAAGAATATAGACCATTTCTTTAAAATGACTTCCCTTTACCTCATAAATAACTCATAGAGGAGGAATGAGAGCTGACTCTATAGATTCTCAATAAGCTTTGAAGTCCCCTAAAATATAATATCTGAAGGACATGACCATTGTGGTTTTGTCATCTAGTGACTTATGCCAAGTTACTAATACTGTAGTTGGAAGATAGCAGATTGTAGACTATTGTTTTGTTTGGAGGCAAATTATGCTCAGAGACAGATTGCCTTTGCCAATATTTTATTTAACACAGGTTTTCTGTATATGATTTATAATTCCACAAGTCCATAGTATAAGGGTAATATATCTTAATAAGCCAATAAGGAAATAGCATACTCCCAACAAATAGTAGATTAATCGTACTGTTGTTTCAGGCAAGGGGACATGACAGAAATAAAGCTCAAATTTAGTTGGAAGTGTACCTTTTCTACAAGTTTTGGTGTCTCGGAGAGATGGCTTTGTCAACTGGGAGATGACTTTCAGCTGCCAGTGCAAAAATAAAAGTTCCTTGTTGCTACAACATATTGTTGGGGAATGATGGTGCTGGTGTTGGCAGACAAGCTAGGATGCTCTGAGGGTCATGACTCCAGGAACTCCAGTGCATGGCTTGTGCCACTGCCTACGAGGAGTGCCTCATGCAGGCGGGAACGGATAGATGTCCCTTCTCATCCAAGGCTGCTGCACAGTTTAACACCACTACGAACCAAAACTAACATGGCCATGGCAGGAGCAAGTCTCGAGATTTCTGGAGAGCTAGATCAGCAAAGTTTAGCTTTGCCCTGACTCTCAGGTACTCCTCACAAACTCTCAGTATTTATTGTCTAAGTGTCCCCTTGCCATGGTTGCTTCTCCACATGTTCGTATTGATACGACTCCAGGGGTCCCTCAGCAGCTGAGCTACAAGTGCTTATCAAGGATAAGAAATATGATGATGACATCCTGACACAGCTTACTTCATTTTATAACAAAACAACTTCTAAAAACAACATTTTGTTTATTTTTGTCACAAACGTGGAATAAAACTTTACTTGTAATAAACAAGTGGATTTGAAATAATATCAAAACAAAACACAACAACTGTATTCTGATTGTGACTCTGCCACTGGTCATCCTTGTGACTTGGACCCATAAGTCATTTAACTTTTACCAGCCTTGGTTATATATTAAGGATAGGTTAGGATGATTCAGTAAAATCTAAAGGATTATGTTACATTATATTATATAACATTATGTCAAATCCCTCTTTTGCTCATGACCCTTCAAAGCTTCCCCTTTTCACTCAGAATAAAATAAAATATTCTTAAAACAGCTCTCAGGGCCCCTTGTGATATGTCCCTATTTACTTGTCAAAACTTATCTCTGTCTACTGCCCTCCCACCTCCCCGCCTCCCCAGCTACTGCCACATATGTGTTTAGCCTCCTACACTTCTCCAGAGCTTTTCCTTAAATATTACATTCTCACTGAGAGCTACCTATACAAGCATCCTTCTTTAAACTTACAGTCGCTGCCGTCTGCTCTGTATTTTTCCCCATAGCATGCATTGTGTCTGTGATATATGACCAAGAGTAAAGTAAGGCAAAGGTGATGACTTGAGTAGATAATTAACTTGATCACTTCTACAATCTTATTTTTTAATGTATCACACATAGTGGAAATAGTTGGAAAATCAGTGATTTGATCATCATTGAAAGTATAACAATTTGAGAAAGAAATATTAATAAAGAGGTAAATTTGCAAATTGAATAGCATATAGAAAAATTACATAATTATCAATAAATTCAATTTAATTAGGATTTCACATTAGGACAGTAGTTGGGGTATGTTATGTTCTTACAAAATGCACATGCATATCCCTAAAAAGCTACTTAGATTACCTTTGAGCAAACATTTCTCAGTAAATTAGATGTGGTGCCTTGAAATACAAAGTCTCAGTCAGCATTTGGATGAACTGCTCTCCTTAACCTAAAGTAGTTGTTCATATCTGAAGGTTCTAATAATTCTCTTGGCAAACTTATTTAGGGAATAAATGAACTTACAGATACATTATTTAAGTGACAGCTATAAAAATAATTTTTTTGCAATTTTGAATATTATATAAAATTTTATAATTTTGATTTTGTTCACTATTTGTTGCTGTTATGAATTAGCATTGTACATAAAGCTTTATGTACAGTCTTGGGAGTTCCCTAGTGGCCCAGTGGTTAGGACTCTGCACTTTCACTGCCCAGGGCCCAGGTTTGATCCCTGGTCAAGGAACTAAGATCCCACAAGCTGCACGGTGTGGCCAAAAAAAAAAAAGCTTTATGTAAATTCTCATAATTTCCACTGGTTAAGTTACCAAAAGAGGACGACTAGATTAAAGGGTGCACATAGAATTAAAGTTTCAGCTCCTTTAACACTGTACAATTACAGCTCCATTAGCAGCATATGGCAATGCCTATTTCCCCATAATTAGTATTTTATGTGGCAAATTATGTGGTTTGTTTTTTTTTATAATATGTTACCTAAGTGATGAACCTTAAGCTAGTTTCATGCAAAACTGGGTCAATTCAATGAAGAAAGCTGGTTGAGTAAAGCTGTGTTTCCACCCCTTTCTTAACCCTCTTTTCTTATCATCAGTCCTCTCCTACCCCTGCACATATATGTATGCATGCACACATGTGCTCATGTGTGCATATATTCTTTTGTTTTTGTTTTCTATTTCTGTTTAAAATATGACCACAAAAGATTTCTGTTAAACCTTTTCATACTTGTTAAGTGTTCTAGATTTTAACTGTAGCTTTATATTTGAATATTATATAATATTTTATAATTTTGATTTTGTTCACTACTGGTTGCTGTTATGAATTAGCATTGTACATAAAGCTTTATGTACAGTCTTGGGAATTCCCTCGAGACCCAGTAGTTAGGACTCTGCACTTTCACTGCCCAGGGCTTTATATTTGAAAAATGAAACTCACAGAGTTGAAATGCCCTCAGTGACACCAAAAACAACAAAAATAGCAAAAATGACCAAACTCAGAATTCCTCAGAGATTTAAATATATGTATGTATACCTTGTATTGTTAGTTTTATGATATAAATGAATTTTTAGATGGTGGTTAAAATCCTCACAGGTCTAAAAGATATCCTTCTACATGCTTGTGAAGAGGCAAAATAATAGAACAAAAGCAACGCTGAATTAAAACTAGAAAAGAAACTTGGATATCTGTCAGTCTTTCCTTTTTTATTTTGAAGAGGAAGAAAAAGATACTAGGAAGTTAATTATACTGATCTATACAACCCAGAGATAAATAGGTCCTTAAATCTAATTCTCCTGATTTGAGTCCAACTACCCTTATTGTATACCACAGACAGTGTATTAGTTTATAGAAAAAATAAGTGTGTGTATTATTAAATACTAAACCCATATAAATCTCTACAGAGGAGCCACAGATTAATCTATGTAGCGTTTTAAAGGATTTGTTTCAAAAAAAAAAAAACAAAAATAAAACAATAGTCTCCAAAGCTCTCTTCATTTGAGTGTTTTCAAGGACCTCCTTTTGGCTTGAGAATGTAACAATATTCTCATGTTTTTTAAATCATATCACACATTTAAATTTTGCTGCCATAAAGATAGCATTTCATTGCCTAGAGAATTATATCAATTACCAAGTTTCAATTGATCATATGCTAATACATTTTAATGCTCTAAGGAAAGCTACTTGGTCCTAAATATTTTCAGCTGAGTTTTCTGTCTTAGCTTTTCTCCTCTGATGCCTAATGAGTAGGACATTTGTTATTAGGAAATAAGGTATCTAGGAAAGACTTGTAAGAATGGAAGTGTCATGTTCAGAATTATTCTTCATTTTCTGCTTGTATCAGTTTCTGTTTTTATTCTGAGCATCCTGTGGTAACTTTCTTTTTCTCATTTCTCTGCCTGATAACAAATAAGCAAGAGCCAAATGGGAATAAGAATAATGAATACTGTGTATAAATCCTGCTGCAACCCAAAATCAAATGGGTCTCTTTGGAAGAGTCATTTTCCAAAGACTTAAGTCTCATCTAGATGTAAGTTACAGTCACACTCAAGCTGACTATTATATAGGAAATAGGCTAATACTTTTATTTTTTTCATTTTTCATTTTATATTGGAGTATAGTTGATTTACAATGTTGTGTTAGTTTCAGGTATACAGCAAAGTAGCTATACATATACATATATGTATTCTTTGTCAGATTCTGTTCCCATATAGGTTATTACAGAGTATTGAGTAGAGTTCCCCATGCTATACAGTAGGTCTTTGTTGATTATTTATTTTATATATAGTAGTGTATATATGTTAATCCCAACTTCCTACTTGATTCCTCCCCCTCACCTTTCCTCTTTTGTAACTGTATGTTTTTTTTCTAAGTCTGTGAGTCTGTTTCTGTTTTGTAAATAAGTTCACTTGTATCATTTTTTTATAGTTTCCCCATATAAGTGATATCATATGATATTTGTTTTTCTCTGCCTGACTTACTTCACTTAGCATGATAATCTCTAGGTCCATCCATGTTGTTGCAAATGGCATTATTTTATTCTTTTTTATGTCTGAATAATATTCCATTGTATATATGTACCATGTCTTCTTTATCCATTCTTCTGTCTTTGGACATTTAGGTTGCTTCCATGTCTTGGCTATTGTAAATAGTGCTGCAATGAACATTGAGGCACATGTATGTTTTCAAAGTATGGATTTTTCCTGATATATACCCAGGAGTGGGATTGCTGGATCATATGGTAGATCTATTTTTAGTATTTTAAGGAACCTCCATACTGTTGTCCATAGTGGCTGTACCAATTTACATTCCCACCAATAATGTCAGAGGGTTCCCTTTTCTCCACACCCTCTCCATAATTGTTTACAGACTTTTTGACAATGGCCACTCTTACTGGTGTGAGGTGATACCTCATTGTAGTTTTGATTTGCATTTCTCTAATAATTAGCAATGTTGAGTATCTTTTCATGTGCTTTTTGGCCATCTCTGTGTCTTCTTTGAATAAATGTCTCTTTAGATCTTCTGCCCATTTTTGATTGGGTTATTTGTTTTTTTGATATTAACCTGCATGAGGTGTTTGTATATTTTGGAGATTAATCCCTTATTTGGTTGTATGTTTTGCAAATATTTTCTCCTGTACTGTGGGTTGTCTTTTCATTTTGTTCATGGTTTCCTTTGCTGTGCAAAAGCTTTTACGTTTCATTAGGTCCCATTTGTTTAGTTTTGTTTTTATTTTCATTACTCTAGGAGGTAGATCCAAAAAGCTATTGCTGCAGTTTATGTCAGTGGGTGTTTTGGCTATGTTTTCATCTAGGAGTTTTGTAATATCCGGTTTTACATTTAGGTCTTTATTTTGAGTTTATTTTTGTGTATGGTGTAAGAGAATGTTCTAATTTCATTAATATTTTAATCTACTATTATCTCTTTGAGAACAAGTCCTTTGACCCAGTTGACCATTTGCATTCATATTTCTGGAGGTGTGGCAAACTAGGATTTATTACAGAATGAATTTAAAAAATAACTTCCAGTTTTTGACATATATAAAAAATGCAACAAGACTGTAGATGTGAGAATTATGTAATGTTGGAAGAATTTATTTTCCCAAATTAACTTGGCTTTCATATCTTTTCTAAACTGGAAGACTCTTGCCCATGAGATGATAGCCTTTATACCCATGACATTGAGGTTATGTTACTATATAGAATAGAAGGTTTTAACATGAAAAAAAAATTTTTTTAAGCACTTACCTTTTCCTTCCCTTGAGAAATGGTGCAAAGAAAGATATAAACAATCAGAAATAATTATCTGTTTTCTCTTTTAAAGCTTTTGTTTGGTAAGCAGGATATATAGTACATATTAGAAATAAGAGGAAGGGCAGAAGGGAACATGACATCTCTTCTATTCAGGTGGTAGGACAATAAACTCTTGATTCATCCTTGAATGAAGCTGAAATGCAGCAAAGATGACTTGGTAAAATTCTTTGGGCCTGGGGTTAATTTCTCCAGTTTTCATGAGCCATGGATGCTCAACTGCCAGGCAGTTACCTTGCGTGGGGTCCTTTTGTCAGAGAATATCATCTTGCAAAGCTAGGAGAAAACTGCTCAACAGGAATAGATGGAGCAGTGAGAAGATACTCCCCAGCCTGAGTCAGTGGAAACCAAAATGGAACAAAACCAGCCAGTGGAAGTCATTGAGCTCTCTCTGAACCATGAGTCATGTCTACTGCAGAGCTCAGCCTTACCTATGGCAGGTTAGATTGCAGGTGCATGAACGGAATCAAGATCAGTTAAGTCATAGATCATGATATAAGTCTCCTCTGCTGTTTTCTTCCAATTAAGAAGAAAAGGAAAGAAGAGGCAAGCTGCCCTTTTTAAATCCACACAACATTTAGCAAGAATTAAGGCACTGTTTATCTGAACCTAGGTTATATCCTTTCCACTATGCTTCAGGTCTGACTCTGTTCAGACTAGATTATCTGTAAATGATTTACTTTAAATTTAAATTTACTTTAAATTTACTTTAAATTTCTATAAAATATTTTATTCAAATTTGTTAGGGATGAAAAGAATTGTTAGACATAATTCTTGTCCTTACAAGTTTACAATTACTTAGGAAAAAGCTAAAGGCAAAAATAAAATGCAAAGTTAAATATCCATAAACACAGTAATCAAAAAAAAAAACCTTAAAAGATAGAAAAGTGTAGTTGTTTAACATGAAACAGAAAAATGGGTATTAATATTTTGATATAGGAATATTCTATTAGCATTTTAAGTTACTATATAAAGCACTTTAGGGAGAATACCCTTAAGATAAACCTTGATATATTTCTTCATGTACACAACCAGATACTGTATACTAGAAAATCTATTATGTAGTGAGAGTATAGAAGTAAATAAAAGTCCAGTCCTCATGAAGCTTACAGTATAAGTTTAAGAGAGAATAAATATAATAAAAAGTCAAATACAAACTAGGTAATATTAGTGTGTTTGGGGAGAATCATTATAGAAAAGTGTCACAAGCAAAATACTTAGTCATAAATAAGTCTGGAAGTTTTGGAGACTAATGATGAACACCAGGACAAAAGAGAGTTTTTGAAAGGGGAAATTGTGAGAGTTTAAACTGCAAATATTGGTAATGGCCAGACTTTGCAGTGTGTTAATGTGTAGATTATTGTGCTCTGTAGTTTGGATTTTGTGAGATAGGTAGTGTGGAACTACTGAAAAGTTCCAAACATGGGAATGACATATTTAAAGTTTTTCTTTAGGAAGAAAAATCTAACAAGGCCAAGAGGGAGAAAGTAAAAGCCTGTACAAATTACTGGAGTCCTGTGACTCAGTTATAATTGCATAGCAATGCAAGGCTTAGCTAAAGATCTTTGGGTGCTTATCATTACCAGGTAAAAATCTTTGGGTGCTTAGCATTACAAAAGTTGCTGCAGAAGAGGAACTTGCTGTAACCCCAGTTCTTGTAGGAGTGCCTGCAGTTTTGGCAAAAGAGTGAAAATATGGTAGACAAGGCACCTAGTAGTTCCCTTACTTATTGTTTCATTTCATTCACTCATTCATTTATGAATATACTCTCACAATCCTTTCTGAGTACCCATAATGTACTGGGATATTGTGCATGGTAAGTATCCATAATTAATAAGACATGATGTCCTTTACCAGAGGCACAGAAGTCACATAATGTTCCTTTAGTGGGATAAAGAAAAGGGAAAAGTATGTATAGAAGCAAGAGGCAGAGAAAAAACCTGATTCACTGTGCCTCTAGGAGGGAAAGAAAAGCAAGAACCTTATCCCCTAGGAATTCATGATTAAACTGAGTCTTAAAAAAGAGTAAAAAATAGCAAATACAGGAGGGTTAAAAAGAACCCCTTGGGGAAAGAGATCAGGTGGGTAGAAAACCAAGGGGTTAGGAGAGGGCATTACATGTGAAGGGAACCACAAAGGCAAAGGTTTGTACCTCAGGTGAGAGAGGATAATGAGTTTGCCTAGGACAGTTGTTGAGGGAATGTAAAATAAATCCTGTACAAGGAAGTATTGATAATGCATGATGACTAATTCCTCCCTAACAAATCCGAACACAATGAAGTAAAATTTCAGTACGTCTGTCTAAGTGAAGGCCTTCAACCTACACTTGAAGTATAAAGACTAGATGATTAAAGAGGTATCAGGCATGGAGATTTAAATGTGGGAGTCAATCATGTAAGGAAGAAACAGAAGGAAGAAACATTTTCTTTGTTTAGAATTAAGTATTTTTAAATTATTTCATTCCTCCCACTGTCAAAAGGACTGGAATAAAATTATGTGAAACTCCTAACTAAACTTGGCAATGAGATAGATGAGCTGTAACTCATTTTACATTGTTATATTTTACTTTTTTAACTCAGAAAAAAAAATATGGAGATTATTACTATTTTATTTTCTAATTCCGCCTCTAGGTCTGTTTAAATTATATTACTATCTTTTAGATTATAAATTTATCCCTTTTAAAATTGATACTACAGCCCAGAGTTTCCACAAGATAGCAAAGTAAGAAGACTCTGAACTCACTTCCTCCCATGGACACAACAAAATTACAACTACTTACAGAACAACTATCTATGAGAGTGACCTGAAGCCTCGCAGGAAAGATTTTCCACAACTAAAGATATAAACAAAGTACTACAACAGGACAAGTAGGATGGGCAGAGATGCAGTATAATCAGGACCCATACACCTGGTTTAGTGACCCACAGACAGGAGGAATATTACAAGCACAGAGGTCCTCCCAAAGGAGCAAGGGGTCCAGGCCCCATATTGGGCTCCCTAGCTTGGTTGGTGGGGTGGGTTCCTTCATCAAGAAGGCAAGCCTCCAGAATGTCTGGCTTTGAAAGCCATTGAGGCTTATGTTCAGGACAGCTGGAGGGCTATAGGAAACAGAGACTGCTCTTAAGGGCATGCACAAAATTTCACATGAATCCCACTGCAGAGGCATTAGTTTGAAAGGATTCTGGGTCAGACAAACTTATTGATCTTGGAGAGCCTTCTGTAAAGGCAGGAGACAACTAGGACTCCCACTGGGGACAGAAATGCTGGTGGCAACCATTTTGGGGAGCTTGTTTTACTGCAATGACCCTGTCAGTGGCAAGTGCCATTTTGGAATTCTCCCTGTAATCTATTAGTGCTTGCCTCATCCATCAGTGGGCCCAGAGCAACCACACAAGACACTGTCTTGCAGCCAGCTGGGTAGGGGCTAGCCCTAAGTGTGCCCACACCATTCAGCCCCACCACAATAGAAGGGTGCACACAGCCTAAATAGGGGCACCTCTGGAACATATAGGGGAACATGCTGCTGGGCCCTATAGAATGTCCCTTACATGGGCCACTTCTGTAAAATCAGGAAACATAATCCACTAACCTAATATATAGAAATAAACAAAAAGAGTTAGGCAAAATGGGGAGACAGAGGGATGTATTCCAAATGAAGGAGCAAGATAAAATCTCAGAAAAAGAACTAAACGAAATGGAGATAAGCAATCTACCTAATGAAGAGTTCAAGATAATGATCATAAAGATGCTCACCAAACATGGGAGAATAGATGAACACAGTCAGAATTTCAAGAAAGAGTTAGAAAATATAAAGAAGAATCAAAAAGAACTGAAGAATACAATAACTGATATTAAATATACACTAAAAGGAATCGATAATAAATTAGATGATATAGAGGAACAGATCAGTGATCTGGAAGATGGAGTAGTAGAAATCACCCAAGCTAAACAGAGAAAAATAAAATAAAAAGTGAGGGTAATTTAAGAGACTTCTGAGACAACATCAAGCCTATTACCATTTGCTTTATAATGGTCCCAAGAGGAGATGAGAGAGAGAAAGGGGTAGATAACTTATTTGAATAATAAATTGATAAGTTCCTTAACCTGGGGAAGAAATCAGACATCCAGGTCCGGGAACACAAAGAGTCCCAAAGAAGATGAACACAAAGAGGTTTATACCAAGACATATTATAATTAAAATTGCAAAAGTTGAAGAGAATTTTTAAAGCACCAAGAGAAAAGCAACCAGTTCTGTATAAGGGAACTCCCATAAGACCATTAGCTGACTTTTCAGCAGAAATTTTTCAGGTCAGAAGGGAGTGGCATGATATATTCAAAGTGGTGAAAGGAAAAGATCTATAACTAGGAATATTCTACCTGGCAAGGTTATCATTTCACATCTAAAGGAGAGATAAAAGAGTGTTACAGACCAGTAAACTCTAAAAGAGTTCTGCACCACAAAACCAGCCCTACAAGAAAATTTAAAGGGACTTTTGGAAACAAAAAAGAAAAGGCTATGACTAGAAATGAGAGAATTATAAAAGGAAAAATCTCATTGTTAAAGGCAAACATACAGTTAAGGTATTCAATCAACCACTTATAAAGCTAAGATGTGGGGGGAATAAAAATTTAGCATTGTTAGAATATGTTCAGAATTGACAGATGATTAACTTAAAGTAACCATATATATTTTTTATTTATATATATGGTTAAGAGAAAAAAATATATATATATGTATGTGTATATGTGTATATAAATGAACCTCATGGTAATCACAAAGCAAAAACCTATAAAGGACATAAAAAAAACCAAAGGAATCCAAAACACTGAAAATAATTCTTAACACTAAAAATAGTCATCAAATCACAATGGAAGAGAGCAAAAGAAGAAGAAAATAATAAAAAAAGAACTGTAAAAATAACCCCCTAAATAATTAGAAAAATGGCAATCAGTACATACCTATGAAGAATTCCTTTAAATATAAATGAAATAAGTGCCCCAATCAAAAGATATATAGAGGCTGAATGAAGAAAAAGACAAGACCTATATATATGCTGTGTACAAGAGACTCATTTCAGAATTAAGACATACACAGGCTGAAAGTGAGAGGGTGGAAAAAGGTATTCCATACAAATGAAAATGAAAGCTGGGGTACCAATATGTATACCATAGACAAAAGAGACTTTAAAACAAAGACTAACAAGAGACAAAAAAAGAAAAAAAGACATTACATAATGATAAAGGGATCAATATAATAAGAAGATATAACACTTCTAAATATATATGTGCCCAACATAGAAGCACCTAAATATAAAAAGCAAATAGTAACAAACATTAAGGGGGAAAATGACAGTAACACAATAATAGTAGGGGCTTTAACACCCCACTTACATCAATGGACAGTTCCCCTGGAGAGAAAATCAATAAGGAAACATTGGCCTTAAATGACACATCAGATAACATGGACTTATTAGATTTACACAAAACATTCCATTCAAAAGAAACAGAATACACATTCTTTTTAAGGGCACAAGGAACATTCTCCAAGATAGACTGCATGCTAGGCCACAAAACAAATCTCAGTAAATTTAAGAAAATTGAAATCCTATCAAGCATCTTTTCTGACCACAATGTTATGAGACTAGAAATCAACTAAAAGAAAAAAACTGCAAAAATCCACAAACATATAGAGGCCAAACAATATGCTACTGAACAACCAATGACTCACTGAAGAAATCAAAGAGGAAATAAAAAGAAATCCTGGAGACAAAATGGAAACACACTGGTACAAAATTTATGGGAAACAGCAAATTCAGTTCTAAGAGGGAAGTTTACAGTGGTACAGGTCTACCTCAGGAAACAAGAAACATCTCAAATAAACAATCTAATCTTGCACCAAAAAGAACTAGAAAAAGAAGAATAAGGAAAACCACCACAAGTCAGTAGAAGAAAATAAATAATAATGATCAAAGAGGACATAGAGATAGCCTCATCCACCAGAGGGCAGACAGCAGAAGCAAGAAGAACTACAATCCTGCAGCCTTTGGAACAAAAACCACATTCACAGAAAGATAGACAAGATGAAAATGCAGAGAGCTATGTACCAGATGAAGAAACAAGATAAAATCCCAGAAAAAAACAACTAAATGAAGTGGAGATAGGCAACCTCCCAGAAAAATAATTCAAAATAATGATAGTGAAGATGATCGAGGACCTCAGAAAAAGAATGGAGGCAAAGATCAACAAGATGCAAGAAATGTTTAACAAAGATGTAGAAGAATTAAAGAACAACCCAACAGAGATGAACAATACAATAACTGAAATGAAAACTACACTAGAAGGAATCAATAGCAGAATAACTGAGGCAGAAGAACGGATAAGTGACCTGGAAGACAAAATGCTGTAATTCACTGCTGTGGAACAGACTAAAGAAAAAGGAATGCAAAGAAATGAAGACAGCTTAAGAGACTGCTGGGACAACATTAAACGCAATAACATTCGCATTATAGGGGTCCCAGAAGGAGAAGAGAGAGAGAAAGGACCAGAGAAAATATTTGAATAGATTATAGTCAAAAACTTCCCTAACATGGGAAAAGAAATAGCCACCCAAGTCCAAGAAGTTCAGCGAGTCCCATACAGGATAAACCCAAGGAGAAACATGCTGAGAAACATAGTAATCAAATTGGCAAAAATTAAAGACAAACAAAAATTATTGCAAGCAGCAAGGGAAAAATGACAAATAACATACAAAGGAACTCCCATAAGGTTAACAGCTGATTTCTCAGCAGAAAGTCTACAAGCCAGAAGGGAATGGAATGATATACTTAAAGTGATGAAAGGGAAGAACTTACAACCAAGATTACTCTACCCAGCAAGGATTTCATTCAGATTTGATGGAGAAATTAAAACCTTTATAGACAGGCAAAAGCTGAGAGTTCAGCACCACCAAACCAGCTTTACAACAAATGCTAAAGGATCTTCTCTAGGCAAGAAACACACAAGAGAAGGAAAAGACCTACAATAACAAACCCAAAACAATTAAGAAAATGGGAATAGGAACATACATATTGATAATTACCTTAAATGTAAATGGATTAACTGCTCCCACCAAAAGACACAGGCTTGCTCAATGGATGCAAAAACAAGACCCATCTATATGCTGTCTACAAGAGACCCACTTCAGACCTAGGGACACATAGAGACTGAAAGTGAGGGGATAGCAAAAGATATTCCATGCAAATGGAAATCAAAAGAAAGCTGGAGTAGCTATACTCATATCAGATAAAATAGACTTTATACTAAAGAATGTTACAAGAGACAAGGAAGGACACGACATAATGATCAAGGGATCAATCCAAGAAGAAGATATAACAATTATAAATATATATGCACCCAACATAGGAGCATCTCAATGCATAAGGCAACTGCTAACAGCTATAAAATAGGAAATTGACAGTAACACAATAATAGTGGGGGACCTTAACACCTCACTTACACCAATGACAGATCATCCAAAATGAAAATAATTAAGGAAACAGTAACTTTAAATGACACAATAGACCAGATAGATTTAATTGATATTTGTAGGACATTCCATCCCAAAACAACAGATTATACTCTTTTCTCAAGTGTGCATGGAACATTCTCCAGGATAGATCACATCTTGGGTCACTTATCAAGCCTTAGTAAATCTAAGAAAATTGAAATCATATCAAGCATCTTTTCTGACCACAACGCTATGAGATTAGAAATGAATTACAGAGGAAAAAACCATAAAGAACCCAAACACATGGAGGCTAAACCATACGTTACTAAATAACCAAGAGATCACTGAAGAAATCAAAGAGGAAATCAAAAAATACCTAGAGACAAATGACAATGAAAACACGATGATCCAAAACCTATGTGATGCAGGAAAAGCAGTTCTAAGAGGGAAGTTTATAGCTATACAAGCCTACCTCAAGAAACAATAAAAATCTCAAGTAAACAATCTAACCTTACACCTAAAGGAACTAGAGAAAGAACAAACAAAACCCAAAGTTAGCAGGGGGAAAGAAATCATAAAGATCAGAGCAGAAATAAATGAAATAGATACAAACAAAACAATACCAAGATAAATAAAACTAAAACCTGGTTCTTTGATAAGATAAACAAAATTAATAAGCCATTAGCCAGACTCATCAAGAAAAAGAGGGAGAGGACTCAAATCAATAAAATTAGAAACACAAAAGGAGAAGTTACAACAGACCCCGCAGAAATACAAAGCATCCTAAGAGACTACTACAAGCAACTCTATGCCAATAAAATGGACAACCTGGAAGAAATGTACAAATTCTTAGAAAGGTATAACCTTCCAAGACTGAACCAGGAAGAAACAGAAAATATGAAAAGACCAGTCAAAATAATGAAATTGAAACTGTGATTAAAAATCTTGCAACAAAAAAATTCCAGGACCAGAGGGCTTCACAGGTGAATTCTATCAAACATTTAGAGAAGAGCTAACACCCATCCTTCTCAAACACTTCCAAAAAATGCAGAGGAAGGAACACTCCCAAACTCATTCTGTGAGGCCACCATCACCCTGATACCAAAACCAGTCAAAGATACTTCAAAAAAGAAAATTACAGACCAATATCACTGATGAATATAGATGCCAAAATCTTCAACAAAATACTAGCAAACAGAATCCAACAACACATTTAAAGGATCATACACTATGACCAAGTGGGATTTATCCCAGGGATGCAAGGATTCTTCAATATAAGCAAATCAATCAATGTGATATACCATATTAACAAATTAAAGAATAAAAACCATATAATTCTCTAATAGATATAGAGAAAGCTTTCGACAAAATTCAACACCCGTTTATGAAAAAAACTCTCCAGAATGTGGGCATAGAGGGAACCTACCTCAACCTAATAAAGACCATATGCAACAAACCCACAGTAGACATCATTCTCAATGGTGAAAAACTGAAAGCATTTCCTCTAAAATCAGGAATGAGACAAGGATGTCCACTCTCACCACTGTTATCCTACATAGTTTTGGAAGTCCTAGCCACGGCAATGAGAGAAGAAAAAGGTATAATAGGAAAAGAAAAAAAAAAGAGGAAATAAATCAGAGACTAAAAAAAAAAAAATGTTCAGTGAAACTTGTTCTTTGAAAATGTCTTCTTTTCAAAGAGCTTGTTCTTTGAAAAGATAAACAAAATTGATAAACCTTTAGCCAGACACATCAAGAAAAAAGGAGTGAGCGTCCAAAAACTAAAATTAGAAAAGAAAGAGAAGTTCCAACTGACACACAGAAATACAGAGGAGTATAAGAGATAACTATAAATAGTTATACACAAATAAAATGGACAACCTAGAGGAAATGGACCAATTTCTAGAAATGTACAATCTCCCATGACTGAACCAAGAAAAAATAGAAAATATGAATAGCCCAATTATAGTAATGAAATTGAACCAGTAATGAAATAACTCCCCACAAAGAAAAGTCCAGACCAAACGGCTTCACATGTGAATTGTACCAAACATTTAGAAAAGAGTTAACACCTACCCTTCTCAAACTATTCCAAACAGTTGCAGAAGTAACCCATCTGAACTCATTCTACGAGGCCAGTATCACACTCATACCAAAATGAAAGACATCACAAAAGGGAAAATTACAGGCTAATCTCACTGATGAGCAATAGATGCAAAATATCTCAACAAAGTATTAGCAAACCAAATTCAACAATTTATTAAAAGGATTGTACACCATGATCCAGTGGAATGTATCCCAGAGATGCAAGGTTGTTTCTATATCTAAAGATCTATCAGTGTGTCCACCACATTAACAAATTGAAGAATAAAAATCATATGATCATCTCAATAGATGCAGAAAAAGCTTTTGAGCAAATTCAACATTAATTTATGATAAAAACTATCAACAAAATTGGTCTAAAGAGGACATATATCAACATAATAAAGACCATATATGACAGATTCATAGCTAATATTATACCTAATGATGAAAAGCTGAAAGTGTTTTTCTAAAATCAGGAACCAGACAAGTATGCCCACTCTTGCCACTTTTATTCAGCATAGTATTGGAAGTCCTAGCCAGTAGAGAAGATAAAGAAGTGAAAGGAATCCAAATTGGAAAGGAAGAAGTAAAGCTGTCACAGTCTGCAGGTGACATGATATAATACATAGAAAATCCTAAAGACACCTAAATAAAACTATTAGAACTATCAAATTCAGTAAAATTTCAGGATATAAAATTAATATACAGAAATCTCTTATGTTTCTATACACTAATTACAAACTCTCAGAAAAAGAATTAAAAAAAATCCCACTTACAATTGTGCCAAAAAGAATAAAGTACCTAGGAATAAATCTAACCAAGGAAATAAAAGACTTGTACTCTGAAAACTGCAGACATTAATGAAAGAAATTGAAGATGACATAAACAAATGGAAAGATATACTGTCCTCATGGATTAGGAGAATAATATTATTAAATAACCATACCGCCAACTCAGTCCTCAAATTCAGTGCAATCCCTGTCAAAATACCAATAACATTTTTCACAGAACTAGAACAAATAATCCTAAAATTTTTATGGAACCACAAAAGACCCTGAATAGCCAAAGCAATCTTGAAAAAAAGAAGAACAAAGCTGGAGTTACCATGCTTCCTGACTTCAAAGCTACAGTCATCAAAATAGTATGGTACTGGCAGAAAAACAAACACGTAGATTAAAGGAACAGAATAGAGAACCCAGAAATAAACCCACCCTTATATGGACAATTCATCTATGACAGAGGAGTCAAGAATATACAGTGGCAAAAAGATAGCTTCTTCAGTAAATGGTGTGGGAAAACTGGACAGCTAGATGCAAGAGAAGCAAACTGTACTACTTTGTTATACCATGTACAAAAATAAACTCAAAATGAATTAAAGATTTAAATGTAAGGCCTGAAATCATAAAACTCCAAGAAGAAAACATAGGCAGTACACACCTTGACATTGGTCTTAGCAATATTTTTTTTTGGATTTGTCTCCTCAGGCAGATAGAACAAAAGCAGAAATAAACAAATGGGACTATATCAAACTAAAAGGCTTTTGTACAGTGAAGGAAACCAATAATATGAGAAGGCAGCCTACTGAATGGGAGAAGATATATTATTTGTAAATAATACATCCAATAAGGGGTTAATATCCAAAATATACAATATCCAGGAAGAGGACCTGGATAGACATTTTTCCAAAGACATACAGATGTGTATATATACACATCTTTATACACACACACATATACACAAAATGGAATGTTAGCCATAAAAAATGATATCTTGCCATTTGCAACAACATGGATGAATCTAATGTGTATCATGCTTAGTGAAATACATCAGAAAGAAAAATGCTGTATGTTCTCACTTATATGTGGAATCTAAGAAAACAAACAAACAAACAAAAAACAGACTCAGATATACAGAGAACAAGTGGGCGGTTGCAAGAGGGGAGGAGGATGAGGGGTGGGCAAACTAGGTATAAGGGGATTGAGAGGTACAAACCTCCATTTATAAAATAAATAAGCCATGGAATGGTAATATACAGCATAAAGTATATGGTCAGTAATATTGTAATAACTTCGTATGGAGACAGATGTTTACTAGACTTATAATGGTGTTCATATAGTAACATATGCAAATGTCAAATTACAATGTAGGGCACCTGAAACTAACATAATATTGTACGTCAACTATATTTCAATAAAAAATAAAATAGTTGATTTCTTATTTGACCACAAAGAAAATTTTGATGCATCTTAGTATTGCTTCACTTTTTTCAATGATCATGGATTACACTTATAATGCAAAAAGCACTAAAATAAAGAAAAAAAATAAAAATCTGTCCTTCAGAGTATCCCATAATATGAAGTAGCCAAGATGAGATTTTTCCTAGGTATTTTTGGCTTAAACTTATATTTTAAAATTCATTATTTTCCTTGGCAGTAATCCTTTTCACATTGAATGAAATTATGCTTTCATAACATAAGGAGTAGAATACTAAAGGAGATCCCTGATAGGTGTTTATACTGGAAGAAACCTAGGTAGTTTATAGTTTAAATTCCTCATATTATGATCATAAAATTGTCCAGAGCACATTCTATGGTTTAGAACTGTTCAAAGGCAAAATTGGAATTCTTTAGGAGACAATGAGTTACTCTGTAGGGAAGAACAAAATGGATTTAAAACACATGGTGACATTTAACAGTGTAGATCTCTAGGTGAAATTATTTGCTCAACATTACTCAAGTGACTTGAACCCAGGTCTTTTAACTACCTGAATTCTGTCTTTTATCTCTTAAATCTTTTATATTCACCAAAGTTATCTCATGCAATTTTTCATTAAGCAATGCTTAGCAAGCTAAAGTGAATACAGCCCCAAAATTAAAAAAATAATAATCATCTTTCTTATCCAGGGGTTTTATGAAGTTTGAAATAAAGCATAACCTTTAACTTAGCATCCAATTTGTCTTTTTGCTAAAACCTGTTTTTGGTCTAGGAATCAAACTGCTTTAATCAAAATAGTCAGTTCAAATCTAGATTATACTCTTATACCAGGATACTGAGTGACTACAGTTATTCTTTCAGAACTTCATACCTTGAAGCAGAAATTTTTGAAACTGACCTGTTCAGAGATGTCCTTGGGCTGACTTATACCTCCTGAGGTTAATGTAATGGGAATGGATCTGCCTCAGGACTGCTAAAAGTGTCACTTCCAGCTGTTTTGTTTTGTTTTGTTTTGCTTTATTGGTCAACTGCTAGCTTGAGAGCAGAATAAATTGTGGAGCAGATGCTTAGAATCTTTTACTTACTCTAGTATAATGGGCAGTGCAGGATTGAAACATGCTAGGTCATTTGATAATCGTAGGAGTGGTTTTGAAATATAATTTTCAAAATGTATTTTCACTTTTTTATATTCATTCAGCCAACATATATTTATGTTCCAGAACCTAGGAATACAGTGGTGAAGCATGTCATGCTAATAGGAGTAAACATCCAACAACATAGATACAAAAATTAATGGTAGGTGATCTGAAGCATGTAAAATAGTGTGATGTGAAAGAGAATGCCTGTGGTCTGCTGTAGTGGGATCATCAGTGAAGGATTTCTTGATATTTGAGTTGAGACCAGAATAATGAGAAGAAAGCAGCCATACAAAGACCTGGGTGAGAAGTGTTGGAGGTTTCCAAGAAATAGATATAGAGAGGGCAAAGTCTATAACAAAAAAAATATGCTTGGTCATTCTCAGAGATAAAAAGAAGGCCAGGTGGGCGCTACCTTAGAGGATCAAAGAGTACTTAATGGAGGACCTTCTAAAAGGTGATAGATAATTTCAATTTTATTCAAATTGTAGCAGAACCACTGGATTTTTTTTTAAGTTGAGCAGTGAAATATGATTTATATGGTTTAGTGGAAGTTGAATTGTGTGAGGGCTAGAGTGGAGTCAAAGAGTTCAGTACAGAGGCTTCTGCAGTAAGTAGTTCAGGGGAGAGCTGATGGTAGTTAGAATACTGTTATAGCATTTAAGACAGTAAGGGATCTGCTGAATAGCCAAAACAATCTTGAGAAAGAAAAATGGAGCTGGAGGAATCAGGCTCCTGGACTTCAGACTATACTACAAAGCTACAGTAAACGAGACAGTATGGTACTGGCACAAAAACAGAAATATAGATCAATGGAACAGGATGGAAAGCCCGGAGATAAACCCACACACATATGCTCACCTTATTTTTGATAAAGGAGACAAGAATATACAATGGAGAAAAGACAGCCTCTTCAATAAGTGGTGCTGGGAAAATTGGACAGCTACATGTAAAAGAATGAAATTAGAACACTCCCCAACACCATACACAAAAATAAACTCAAAATGGATTAAAGACCTAAATGTCAGGCCAGACACTATCAAACTCGTAGAGGAAAACATAGGCAGAACACTCTATGACATAAATCACAGCAAGATCTTTTTTGACCCACCTCCTAGAGAAATGGAAATAAAACCAAAAATGAACAAATGGGACCTAATGAAACTTCAAAGCTTTTGCACAGCAAAGGAAACCATAAACAAGACAAAAAGACAACCCTCAGAATGGAGAAAATATTTGCAAATGAAGCAATTGACAAAGGATTAATCTCCAAAATTTACAACCAGCTCGTGCAGCTCAATATCAAAAAAAAAAAAAAAAAAAAACAACCCAATCCAAAAATGGTCAGAAGACCTAAATAGACATTTCTCCAAAGAAGATATAAAGATTGCCAAAAAACACATGAAAGGATGCGCAACATCACTAATCATTAGAGTAATACAAATCAAAACTACAATGAGGCATTACCTCACACCAGTCAGAATGGCCATCATCAAAACATCTACAAACAATAAATGCTGGAGAGGGTGTGGAGAAAACGGAACCCTCTTGCACTGTTGGTTGGAATGTAAATTGATACAGCCACTATGGAGAACAGTTTGGAGGTTCCTTAAAAAAACTAAAAATAGAACCACCATATGACCCAGCAATCCCACTACTGGGCATATACCCTGAGAAAAGCAGATTTCAAAAAGAGTCATGTACCACAATGTTCATTGCAGCTCTATTTACAATAGCCAGGACAGGGAAGCAACCTAAGTGTCCATCAGCAGATGAATGGATATAGGCGATGTAGCCCCATGTAGCCCATATATACCTTGGAATATTACTCAGCCATAAAAAGAAATGAAATTGAGTTATTTGTAGTGAGGTGGATGGACCTAGTCTGTCATACAGAGTGAAGTAAGTCAGCAAGAGAAAAACAAATACTGTATGCTAACACACATATATGGAATCTAAAAGAAAAGAAAAAGTTGTTCTGAAGAACCTAGGGGCAGGACAGGAATAAAGACATAGATGTAGAGAATGAACTTCAGGACATGGGAAGGGGGAAGGGTAAGCTGGCACAAAGTGCGAGAGTGGCATGGACATATATACACTACCAAAGGTAAAATAGATAGCTAGTGGGAAGCAGCCGCATAGCAAAGGGAGATCAGCTTGGTGCTTTGTGCCCACCTAGAGGGGTGGGATATGGAGGGTGGGAGGGAGATGCAAGAGGGAGGAGATATGGGGACATGTGTATATGTATAACTAATTCACTTTGTTATAAAGCAGAAACTAACACACCATTTTAAAGCAATTATACTCCAATAAAGATGTTAAAAAAGAAAAAGAGAATAAGGGATCTGATTCACAATATATTTTAGACCCTGAGCCAACAGGACTTACGTGTTGAATAAGGAGTGTAAAGAATAAAGCAGAGTGATTCCTAGCTTCTTGACCTAGATAATCAGGTGTTGCCAATCTGAGGGTAAAGTATGGATGTGGGAGGGAAAGAATCAATAAATGAAAGGTTAAGATGCTTGTTCCACATCTCTGTAGTATGAATTTACTCTTGGCTATACTAGTCTGGAACTCAGGGCACAGTCCTGGCAAGCAAAGGACACTCTAATATTTACATATTTGGTAGTGAGGTGAGGGACAGTAAAGAAACACATGAAATAGAGATTGAATAAGAAGAAATTGGGCTATTGCAACATCTCAGGAAACTAGAGAACACAGCATTCACAGAAAGAGGGAGTGGTCATTTATTGATAGGCAGTTGGTAATTTAAGTAAGAAGGGGACAAAAATTGCTCATTGTTTTGGTAAGATATAGTCATTGGTGACTCATTGACCATAATCAATAGCTGAACTACACTCTTTTGGACTATATTCACTTTAACCTTTTTTATTATTATCGGTGATGTAGTAATAGTAATGTAATCAGTAGAATTATGTTAAAAACTCTCCCTGAAGTGACATAAATATTCTGAGAACAAGATGATCAAAAAAGATGGATGTTTTCATGTGCTGACATCCACAATCACAGATACCAGCATATTTCCTCTCTAATAAGACTTCCTGTCATTGTGCAAAGCCAGAAATCCCATAAGTACAACTAGTTGAGTAGCTCCTTAATCAGCACCAGACATCATATTCGATTTGATACATGGGACTAAGCGTTGGAAAGTTGAGACTTAAGATAGCAACTGGGTCCTCTGAATTCAACTTACAATCTAAAGAAGGAAGACTCTGTGGTTGTTAGGCATTTGATTTTTTTCCCCTTATATTCATGTTCTGTTATTTATTAGATCTGATGTTAACTGTAAAGTGCAAAAGAATGAACTTACTTTCTTACTAGGGTAAGATAGCATAAATGTAGGAAAGTAGACTCAACTCATTCTGAACATCAATCAGTACACCACCTGATGTAGAATAAACCCTATTGAACAAATATAGCTGTTTCTAACCTGAAAATACATGGTGTCTATCTAATCCTACATTAAATTATAACTAAAGAGATTCACCTTTCTTGGTAGATGCTGACCAAATATTCTTACAGTTAATTACAACTTGTAAGGGATCCTAGAGACCTCTCTACAAATGCAGCATAAGTAGATATATTGATATTTTGTTTAAAATGTTTAATTTAGTTGATTTGCTTTTTAGTTGCTGAATTTTGCTTTCTACTCCAGGTTTTCAGTTTCCTTAAGGATGCCACCATGAATTTAGCATATAACTCCTACTGCTAAAAAGTAAATTTGAGGAACAGATGGAGTTTGTAATACACTTGGGCTTTGCTCATGAGTGAGGATTCAGGCTGACAGAGAAAACAAAAATGGCTGACCAGGAATTCCTGCTATATTTTTGACTCTTGTTATGATCCTTAGTAAATTACCTAACCTCACTAGGAGTCACTGTCTGAAGTGTTGAAATCAATAGGGAAATGTATTGGTTTTCTCTCTCTCAGAGGCAGGGTGTGAAATAATAACTGAAGTTTTTGAATAGAAGTAGGAAGAGGCTGTTTCATTACAAGTAAAGAAAGCAAATTTCTGTGAGCTTGGAATATTAATCTACCCTGTGGAAATCAAAGCTTTCATTTTCTTCTCAGAACATGTATAGCTCAATCCTACTGCAATTAATATAAAAGGCACAAGTTTCCTATGAAAGCATTGAAAAAAAATCAGTTTTAGTTTGAATGTTAGAAATAAAAGAAACTTCAGTTTCAGTGGTTTTCTAACATTTTTTGCCATACAGTGTCCTTTGTCCTTTCTAAAATAAAATTTCTGCCTTAAATTAATATTTAATTTAGATAAAATAAGATTTGCTTCATTTGCTTTGGGAACATGAGCAAAAACCCCCATGACTTGACCTCCCTTTTGGTCTCTACCTGTAGCCCCAGATACATTTTTGAGTACAAATATGGATGTACTCAATTGGAGATTTGAGAAAGGAAGCATTTTCTGAATTAAAACATTGATATATATGTAAACTATTTATCATTATTATATCCTTCTATCCTGAATTCATCTTAAACAGAATTAGACTAATTTGCAAAGAAGATAACATTTGCTTGTTGGTCACCCATTCTCTGCTTTGTATTCCTTCTCTCTCTCTTTTTTTTTTAAATTCTAAAATATTCAATAGTTTCTTTATGTTTCTTAATCTTTCTCCTCACAATTATGGGTTTGTTGGGTTTTTTTTTAGTTTCATAGGTAATCTTCCATGATCTGCACATGTAATTCTTCCTACTCTATCAGGCTTACCCGATTTTTGATCCATTTCCTCACAGTCTTTCAAGTGGTAAATTCATTCATTTTTCCAGTAATGATCTACTGGCTATTTACAGAGAATGGGACACTGACTCTAATAAAAACATAAATAAAATGCAGTTTCTTCTCTCAAGGAAAGTGTAGTTTAGGGAAGAAAACAAAAAAAGTCAGTAAGAAACTTTAATAAAAGTTATGTTTGAGGTATTTTGTTACTTTAAACTCAGATCACAAAGCAAACCAGATAAATTTATTGTTTATTGATGACCATAATATGATTCAGTGCAATATGAATGTGGATGCATTTTTGAAGTATCAAGGCCCTTACAGGGTAAAGTGGTAACAAAATAATTATCATATGTAAAGTTTTAATGTACAGGCCTATTACGGCAAGTTGTCAAAAACTGCAATATAAGACAAATAAGTACAACTAAGAGGGCTCGTTTCTATTATTTCCCTCTTCCTTTCTCCTAAAAAAAAAAAAGCATACCATCAATGGCATCACTCTTCACAGAGTGGAAAATACACATTTCTTGATATCTGCTTTAGGCCCAGCCATAGGAGTTAAGTAGAATTCTTGGAAGGATAATAGAAGCATTATTTTTTCTCAATTTTGCTCAATACAAAAAGTGAGTAAATAACTTGGACATTTCAATCATTATGCTTATGAGAGAGAGAGAGAGAAACAGAGGGAGAGAGGAAGAAAAGAAGAGAGGAGGCACATATTTGGTATCCTACAAATTTTATTTCATTGTTGCCTGATTGCTGGGTTTTTAGATGTGACTCTGTTTTGAATAGCAGCCCTTATACTAAGTGGCCACTGTACAAGTTAAGGAAAGAAAAATGGATCTGCTTATTGAAAAGGGAAACAATAAAAAATCCTCAACGATACAAAACCTAACAAATCTTGAAAGTAACAACTACCATTACAAAACAAAAGATTATTTCCAGTAAATCTCAATGTAAGGATTTTTGATCACACATAATCTTTTCCATAACAGCCAAATACACCAATCTTGACAATATTTATAATCTACTGAGAAATATAGCAATAAAAATATGGGCATGGTGAAATAAAAAAAGAATATTGAGTGTCTAAGTGCAAATATGTTTTTGTACTTAATGAGTTTTGAAAATTAGTTATAAGGAATATATTACATTTTTATTTAATGTTAAAATTAAAGGAATACTAGTCTTTTTATGGAAGAAATTAAAGTAATACATAAACTGCTACCTTTAAGCTTTATATTTCTAAACCTTTATACTTTATACTGCTACATATTTATTCTTACTTTGGTGTACTCTGGGCTTTCATTCTGAAGATTAATGTTTATGGCTTTATAGTTTGTTGCATTTTATAAATTGGTTCATATTCTAAATCATGGTAAAGATGCCTGGTTTCTGAGCCTTGAAGGCTTGTTCCAGTTTACAGGACAAAGCTGTTTTCATGCCTGTAGAACACTGTATTATTTTGCATTTTTATACAATGTTTAGAATTTTACCCAAAACTTTCAGAGGTTGATTTCAAAGTGTTTCACCACATGGTTATTCCTCACATAACATAACTAGCCAAATGAAAGTTTGGATTTGGGTTTCTAAATTCACAGAACTACTACTCAGTATACTACAAATAATATATACATTGTGTTGATTACTAGAGCAAGAAACATATAAAAAGAGGGACAAAAGTTTTTTCATATATGAAAATAACCTAATGTTTGCGTGTGTGTTCAACAAACTTTATTGAAAATTTAAATTTATTTAATTTTGAAATCATTCTGTGTAACTAATAATCATTCTGTATAAATAATCATTCTGTGAAATCATTCTGTTCTGCTTGTTTCACTTAACATTACTGAATTTCCTCATTGTATTATTTCAAAATCTATGTATAATCATTTTATTGATGAGAAAAATCTCAATATATGGAGAAAAATAATGAAAGTCTTTCCTGTCCTTGATCATTTAATATGCCTCTGGTTTTTTTAATTGTTTTACAAATTATTTTAAAAGAATGTCTTTTATGCATGAATACTTTTTATACTAATTGGAAGTATTGGGTTGGCCAAAAAGTTCGTTTGGGTTTTTCCATCAAATCTTATGGAAAAACCCACATGAACTTTTCGGCCAATCCAATATTTTTAGAATTTATATATGTCTTAGTCTTGGTTCTCTAGGAATAAAAGAAATCTGCTGCATAACTTAGGTGCTAATGTTTTAACTTAATGTGTAATCCCCCCCAGGCAGCAAATGAGAGAAATTGGAAGTGATGCTGAGAAAAAGTGATGGTAAATACAGGGTGATATATTACTTTATATGAAAATACAGCTAAACCTTGGTTATATGGTACATTCTGAATAGGACATATGGAACCACTCACTAGGCCTTGAAATAGTTCATGAGAGGAGAAAGAGAAGAATTTTTCTTTCTTTCTCCTGTCTCTTAATAACTAATGTTTGTTTTATGAACTATTAACTTCCCTGCATTTCGAGGACATATCAGATACAGATACTCCTTCTGAGAGAAGCTCAGGAATCCAGGTCTCATGCTCTCTGGTGTACTATTTTATTTGAATCCGGAAGTGGTTCAAGCCAGCTCATTCTGGGACTTGTTGTATAGGAACTGATCATTCACTATGCTGTAACTTTCACCATGGTAGGCATCATAGGAGCCATGCAAGGGATCTAGCACTCATATGAAATGCAGTTAAGGTAACCAAATGTGCTATGAGATAAGGTGGTAACCAGGGATGGCAAACAGCCTGTGAGGGAAATGACATTTAGCAAATAAATCTGATGAGAAAAATACATTGGTACTGCAACACCAATACATCTGATAAAAGGTAGGAAAATGTATTTAACTCAATACAAACTGGCATATTACTTTTAAAAAAATGTATACTCTTCTATACATTATAAGTAATAAATAAATATATTCAGTATTTTTATTAAATCAATTCATTTCTTTCTAAATTAACCAGAAAATTTCCTAAATAGCATTGTTTAATTAAGTTTTCATTTTTACTACTAGAGAGGTTTAAATTATTCATGTTTATTCATCTGGACTTTTAACTGCTCCATATGTATATAAATATTTCCCCAAATAATTTAAGCATGCTTTTCTCATTAGTCTAAAAAATATAAAATTAAAACCAAAGGAAAAAATTCAAAGGCACACAATTTTGTTTAAATCAACTTTCTTCCCTGTTTGAACCAAGTTTCACTAAAGAGTTTTATATAAATATCAAATACAGTAACAACAAGCATGATTAAATATTCCATACATAGGGCTATACTTTGAAAAATATACAATGACAATATGAAAAAATTCAATACTATCAAGGCACTCAAAAAGAAAAATGAACAACTGGAAAGTCCAACCATATTCTTGGATTGAAGGACACAACATAATAAAGATGGCAACTATTTTCTAATTTAATATATAAATTTTTATTAAAAATAAATTACAAAGAGCCAGAAACTGCCCTGTTGCATAGTAAACAACCACCATATCTCAGTGGCTTCCAACAATAATTATTTATTTTATACTCATGGATCTGTAGATTTGTTGTGGTTTGGTTGCTCTCAGCTGGTCTTAGATGTCAAGACTGAATTAAGACATTGAATAGATCCAGGCGTCTTTATCCAAGTCCTAGGCTGAAGGAGCCAAGGCTACCTAAGTTATAGCTTCACAAAGTAGACATTAGAAACTCAAGAAGGGTCTCATAAGACTTTGAGTCAGAACTTGCTCTCTCTCACTTCTATGTACATTCCATCAACTAAATCAAGTTATACAGCCAAGCTCAATGATGGGAGAATTTTACCCCACTCACAGTAAATAATGGCAAAGGCAGAGAAAGAAAGAAGGACTTGAGCAAATATGTTCTGCCACACATAACTTCTTTATCCTTTGTGTTCCACTTACCTTTTCAGTTTTCTTTTAATCGCCTCCTATATTTTCCTTTATCTCTAAAGCTTGCAAAGCTAATTCTTGCCCCCGAAATATTATACATATTTGCTGCTCTTTACCAACTCCATGTTTTCTACCTCCTGGTCATTTTTCAAGTTTCTACTTACTATCACTATCTTAGTACCACCTTTACTAATGGGCAATATTCTTATATGATCCTGTTTTCTTATTTCATAGTTCATATCATGATGGCATTTAAATAATTTAGTAATTATTTGTTTAATGTTATCATTATTGCTTCACCAACAGTTTCGTGATAGCAGAATGGATTCTCTTTGTCTATATCCCTCGAGCTCAGCCCAGAATCTGTCCTAAAGTGAGTTCTCAATATGTGTATATTGAAATAACACATGAAATAATTTATATTCTTTATTTTGGGGTTTATCTTTTTAGATGCATTACTCCAACTGTTATTGGGTATTCTTACTGTTCTTACCAATCATTATGTACTCTTTACACATATATTATCCCTTACTTCATTATATAAATATTTGTTATTCCATCCACTGAAATTTGTTGTTTTTCTTTTATTTTTGTTGATTTGTGTTGCCTTGTTTTTGATAATTAAGAAACTTTTATACAGGACAAATTTTGAAAATATAGGATACCTGAAATTGTAAATACAAAGAAAATAAAAGAAAACAAAAAATAAAGATTCTGTAACAGCAAGTATTTACTAGAGTATAACCAGGTATTAGAGAAAACTCTATATAGTAACTCAAAATACAAAGAATAGAAAAGAAATAATTAAAAATAAAGATATTCATTACCTGGAACTTAATTCCAGATGGATATAGATTGAAGAATATTAAATTTGTTACATGTGGAGAAGGATGATGCTACTGAGTTATAATGCAAGTCAAAAGCAAATCTAATAATCAAACAGAATTAGAGGAAACTCTCTCAGGCAGAAAACTTTTGATTGTGCAACTTCTGCCATTCTTTATGGCCAGTTAACTCTTTAAGGGTTTTCTTTTTCCTTTCTCTGTTGATGCAAGTATTTGTTTTAGAGAATGTACATTGTTCCTCATCTTTCTCAGTTAAGAACCCAAACTTCCGCTGTGTAGAGCAATGTAGGCTTGATGCCTGGGAGTATACCCAGGAATGTTAAGTATGGGCCTTGGATATGATGAGCATCAAAGGCTGTATTCCTACCACTTTTATTACATTTCATTTTGTTCTTTGATGGTGATGGGTTGGGAATCAAGATTGGGAAGAGCGGGAGTTAACAATGGAATTTGTATAATCTTTAGGAAAATATCTCTCTTTGAATAAAATTTGGATTGGAATTCTACTAATTTCCAAAAACAAGACTATATTATATGGTCAGTAAATTCTCCCAATGACTAGAGCAAGTCTCGTCAGCTTTTTTTTAACAAAGATACTCCAGGATAAAAAGGAAACATGCATACTTGGGGAATGAACGCAAGTTGCCTTCCCCAAGCATTGCTCATAATGCAAGGTTTGTATAATGCAAACAAAAGGTATCTCCATGAGCCTGACACAACTATGAATTTTGATGACATTATAATTTTTATCTATTTGTAATCTAAAAAGAATAACACTTTCTTTTTTCCTTTTTAACTCTAGTATTGCACAAGAGCTTCTAAAGTTACAAATCTACTTATTCTACTCCTCTCTTTAAAATATTTCATTGGTTTCTTGTCCCCTTCAAAAAAAAAATCAGTAGTACAATATACGAAGTCTCTCATGATCTAGAGAACCTCCATACCTGCCTGACTTATTATGTCTTGCTATGCTGTTGGTCATAAATATTTACAGTTTCTATGTTCTCTCACAAAAATGAACTAAAGTAGTTGTAAGTTCCTTTATGAATACACATTCCCTGGCCCCCACATCTCCATCAGAAGAAATGTAGGGGTGTTCCTATTGAAAAATACACAGTGCCAAAGTCTCACCAGTTTGACAAGCAGCAGAACTACCAGTGGTGTGCTGGTAAACCAGGTCTCAAAGAGGGGCAAGAAAGCTCTCATTTGTAGCTATTGCTAATTTCAATATTATTTACACTATGCTCCCACCTAATTGATTTCCACTAAATTAGTCTTTAAGTCTCTTGTCCCTCTAGGGCTTTCATATCTCTTAATGTGACCCCTTCTTCCAAACTTTCCAGCTCCTTAAACCTTTACACTTAGCTTTCAGAAAAATAACAGTCACCAACAGCAAAATTTACTGTAGCTTCAGCCTCGCCTATCAATGATCATTTCACCTTTATCTCTAATCAAAACCTGATGAGAAAACTGCTTCTCGGGCTTCCCTGGTGGCGCAGTGCTTGAGAGTCCGCCTGCCGATGCAGGGGACACGGGTTTGTGCTCCGGTCCGGGAAGATCCCACATGCCACGGAGCGGCTAGGCCCTTGAGCCATGGCTGCTGAACCTGCATGTCTGGAGCCTGTGCTCTGCAACGGGAGAGGCCACAACAGTGAGAGGCCCGCATACCGCAAAAACAAGCAAACAAACAAACAAAAACTGCTTCTCCGGCAGCCCTCTGCATTGCTTCTTGCTTTTCCTTCCTCTGGGTCAAGTGGGATGATAAAGGTCTTTCTTTCACTCCATTGACATTTCACAATTTTTACTACTTCCTTTTAAAACACCATAACATTTTCAGAACTTGACCACTCCTTTTCACTTTACCTCAGCCAATTGTTCCCAGAGTCTTTTTTTTTTTTTTTTTTTTTTTGCAGTACACAGCCTCTCACTGCTGTGGCCTCTCCCATTGTAGAGCACAGGCTCCGGACATGCAGGGTCAGCGGCCATGGCTCACACGCCCAGCCACTCCGCAGCATGTGGGATCCTCCCAGACTGGGGCATGAACCCGTGTCCCCTGCATTGGCAGGTGGACTCTCAACCACTGTGCCACCATGGAAGCCCCCCAGAGTCTGTTTGATAAAAATTTCTGTAATGAGTGATTTGTCCTATCTCTTCACTGTTTTGTGTTGTGGCTATTAGCTACATATGGCTGTTGAGCACTTGAAATGTGGATAGTGTTACTGAGATATTAGCTTTTAGTTTTATTTATAGGAATACCTCATTTTATTGTGCTTTGCAGATATTTCATTTTTATAAATCACAACCATATATACATTTTATATAATTGCAGGTTTGTGGCAATTCTGCATTGTCAGATGATGGTTAGTATTTTTAGCAATGAAGTATTTTTAATTAAGTTATGTACATTTTTTGCACATAAAGCTATTGTTCACTAAATAAACTATAGTATATTATGAATATAACTTTTATATGCACTGGGAAACCAAAAATTTCGTTTTACTCAGTCTATTGTGATAATTCACTTCTTTGCAGTGGTCTGGAACCAAACCTGTAATATCTCTGAGGTACACACTTAGTTCTTCATTTAAATACCCACATGAAGCTATTGCCTACCATATTGAGCAGCACCGATTTACCTAGAACATATCATTTGCAATTTGTATAATTTTCAATAATTGTCCTTCTTCTATAATATCAGTTTCGTGTAACCCATTCTCTGACAATACTCTCATTCTTTCCAGTTTACTCTCTTTTCTGTCACACTGTCAACATCTCAAAACACCAATTTGTTGATCCAAAGATTTTTGCCTTCTTTCATCTACTTCATGTTCTCTCTACTCTCTTGTCTCAGTTTAGACTCTGTGGTCTCTTATTGAGACTGCTCCATTGCATGCATCCTAGGATCCTTTGCCCCAAACTTGCTTCATCATACTTGCCTGATAATATTAGTTAAATTCAACTTTCCATTATTCTCTAGATATTCCAACATAGCTGAGTAAATTGTCAAAATACACATGAACATGCTGACTGATCTCACTTTTATTTATTTTTATTTTTATTTATTTTTATTTATTATTATTATTATTTTTTGTGGTACACAGGCCTCTCACTGTTGTGGCCTCTCCCGTTGCGGAGCACAGGCTCCAGATATGCAGGCTCAGCGGCCATGGCTCACGGGCACAGCCGCTCCATGGCAAGTGGGATCTTCCCGGACCGGGGCATGAACCCGTGTCCCCTGCATCGGCAGGCAGACTCTCAACAACTGCGCCACGAGGGAAGCCCTGATCTCACTTTTAATCCATGAAAATTGGTCTCAAGGGTTCCCTTGTGCAATGTAGCCACTCTCTCTAATATATTCTCTCTGCTTTTTTCCTGGATGACTATCTCATCACTTCATTTCCTCCCTCTAATTTCTAGTATGTATTCCCTCACCCTTACTTTCAGCTCATGACTTTGTCTTTCATTTCACTGAATTGATAGAAACAAGCAAAAGAGAACTTCCATGTCTATCTACCTTCCATGTCTTCCTCCATATATGTTGCCTTCCTCCTGTTGCTACACTTGAATTCTCTCAAACTCTCCCTTTTCCCCACCTATCTCCCCTACTCTAAAAAAATAAAACAAAACAAAAGTATATACACACTACTATATGTAAAATAGATAATCAACAAGGATCTACTGTATAGCACAGGGAACTCTACTAAATACTCTGTAAAAACCTATATAGGAAAAGAATCTGAAAAGTAATAGACTCTACAAGCCAGAAAGCAGTTACATGATATATTTAAAGTGGTTAAAGGAAAGAACATACAACCAAGATTACCTGGCAAGGATCTCATTCAGATTCAATGGAGATATCAAAAGCTTTACAGACAAGCAAAAGCTAAGAAAATTCAGCACCACCAAACCAGCTCTACAACAAATGCTAAAGGAACTTCTCTAAGTGGGAAACACAAAAGAAGAAAGGACCTACAAAAAAAAAAACCATAACAATTAAGAAAATGGTAATAGGAACATACATATCAATAATTACCTTAAACGTGAATGGATTAATACTCCAACCAAAAGACACAGGCTCGCTGAATGGATACAAAAACAAGACCATATATATGCTGTCTACAAAAGACCCACCTCAGACCCAGGGACACATAGAGTCTGAAAGTGAGGGGATGGAAAAAGTTATTCCATGCAAATGGAAATCAAAAGAAAGCTGGAGTAGCAATACTCATATCAGATAAAATAGACTTTAAAATAAAGAAGAGACAAGGAAGGACATGGCATAATGATCAACGGATCAACCCAACAAGAAGATATAACAATTATAAATATATATGCACCCAACATAGGAGCACCTCAATACACTAGGCAACTGCTAACAGCTATAAAAGAGGAAAACAACAGTAACAATAATAGTGGGGAACTTTAACACCTCACTTACACCAATGGACAGATCATCCAAACAGAAAATTAATAAGAAAACAAAAGCTTTAAATGACACAGTAGACCAGGTAGATTTAATTGATATTTATAGGACATTCCATCCCAAAACAGCAGATTAAACTTTCTTCTCAAGTGCACATGGAACATTCTCCAGGATAGATCACATCTTGGATCACAAATTGAGCCTCAGTTAATTTAAGAAAATTGAAATCATATCAAGCATCTTTTCTGACCACAACACTATGAGACTAGAAATCAATTACATGGCAAAAAAAGTAAAAACCACAAACACATGGAGGCTAAACAATATGTACAAAATAACAAAGAGATCACTGAAGAAATCAAAAAGGAATCAAAAATACCTAGAGACAAATTACAACAATAACACGATGATCCAAAACCTATGGGAAGCAGCAAAAGCAGTTCTAAGAGGGAAGTTTATAGAAATACAAGCCTACCTCAAGAAACAAGAAAAATCTCAAATGAACAATCTAAACTTACACGTAAAGGAACTAGAGAAAGAGGAACAAACAAAACCCAAACTTAGTAGAGGGAAAGAAATCATAAAGATCAGAGCAGAAATAAATAGACACAAACAAAAGAATAGCAAAGATCAATAAAACTAAAAACTTATTCTTTGTGAATATAAACAAAATTGATAAACCATTAGCCAGACTCGTCAAGAAAAAGAGGAAGAGGACTCAAATCAATAAAATTAGAAACGAAAATGGAGAAGTTACAACAGACACCGCAGAAATACAAAGCATCCTAAGAGACTACTACAGGCAACTCTGTGCCAATAAAATGGACAACCTGGAAGAAATGGACAAATTCTTACAAAGGTATAATCTTCCAAGACTGAATTGGGAGGAAATAGAAAATATGAACAGACCAATCACAAGTAATGAAATTGAAACTGTGATTAAAAATCTTCCAACAAACAAAAGTCCAGGAGCAGATGGCTTCACAGGTAAATTCTATCAAACATTTAGAGAAGTGCTAACACCCATCCTTCTCAAACTCTTCCAAAATATAGTAGAAGGAGGAACACTCCCAAACTCATTCTATGAGGCCACCATCACCCTTATACTAGAAACAGACAAAGGTACTACAAAAAAAGAAAATTACAGACCAATATCACTGATGAATATAGATGCAAAAGTCCTCAACAAAATACTAGCAAACAGAATCCAACCACACCTTAAAAGGATCATACACCATGAACAAGTGGGATTTATCCCAGGGATGCAAGGATTCTTCAATATATACCAATCAATGTGATACACCATATTAACAAACTGAAGAATAAAAACCATATGATCATCTTAATAGAGGCAGAAAAATCTTTTGACAAAATTCAGTACCCATTTATGATAAAAACTCTCCAGAAAGTAGGTATAGAGGGAACCTACCTCAACATAATAAAGGCCATATATGACAAACCCACAGCAAACATCATTCTCAATGGTGAAAAGCTGAAAGCATTTCCTTTAAGATCAGGAACAAGACAAGGATGTCCACTGTTACCAGTATTATTCAACATAGTTTTGGAAGACCTAGCCACAGCAATCAGGGAAAAAAAGAAATACAAGGAATACAAATTGGAAAAGAAGAAGTAAAACTGTCAATGTGTGCAGATGGCATCATACTATACATAGAGAATCCTAAAGATACCACTTGAAAACTACTAGAGCTAATCAATGAATTTGGTAAAGTTGCAGAATACAAAATTAATGCGTAGAAATCTCTTGCATTCCTCTACACTAATGATGAAAAACCTGAAAGAGAAATTAAGGAAACACTCCCATTTACCATTGCAACAAAAAGAATATTGTACCTAGGAATAAACCTACTTAGGAGAAAAAAGACCTGTATGCAGAAAACTATAAGACACTGATGAAAGAACCTAAAGATGATAAAAACAGATGGAGAGATATATCATGTTCTTGGGTTGGAAGAATCAATATTGTGAAAATGACTGTACTACCCAAAGCAATCTAGAGATTCAATGCAATCCCTATCAAATTACCACTGGCATTTTTCACAGAACTAGAACAAAAAATCTTAAAATTTGTGTGGAGACACAAAAGACCCCAAATAACTAAAGCAGTCTTGAGGGAGAAACATGGAGCTGGAGGAATCAGACTCCTTGACCTCAGACTATACTACAAAGATACAGTAATCAAGACAATTTGGTACTGGTACGAAAACAGAAATATAGATAAATGGAACAGGATAGAAAGCACAGAGATAAATCCACACATCCATGGTCAACTAATTTATGACAAAGGAGGCAAAGATATACAATGGGAAAAAGGTAGTCTCTTCAATAAGTGGTGCTGGAAAAACTTGACAGGTACATGTAAAAGAATGAAATTACAACACTCCCTAACACCATGCACAAAAATAAACTCAAAATGGATTAGAGACATAAATGTAAGACTGGACAGTATAAAACTCTCCAAGGAAAACATAGGAAGTACACTCTTTGACATAAATCACAGCAAGATCTTTTTTGATCCACCTCATAGAGCAATGGAAATAAAAAAAAAATAAACAAATGGGACCTAATGAAACTTAAAAGCTTTTGCAAAGCAAAGGAAACTACAAAGAAGATAAAAAGACAACCCTCAGAATGGGAGAAAATATTTTCAAACGAATCAGTGGACAAAGGATTAATGTTCAATATATATAAACAGCTCGTGCAGCTCAATACTACAAAAACAAAACCAAAAAAACCCAATCCAAAAATGGGCAGAAGACCTAAATAAACATTTCTCCAAAGAAGACATACAGATGGCCAAGAGGAACATGAAAAGTTGCTCAACATCACTAATTATTAGAGAAATGCAAATCAAAACTACAATGAGGTATCACCTCACACCAGTTAGAATGGGCATCATCAGAAAATCTACAAACAACAAATAGCAGTGAGGGTGTGGAGAAAAGGGAATGGTCTTGCACTTTTGGTAGGAATGTAAAGTGATACAGCCACTATGGATGGAGAGCAGTATGGAGGTTCTTTAAAAAACTAAAAGCAGAATTACCATATGACTCAGAAATCCCACTGCTGGGCATATACCCAGAGAAAACCATAATTCAAAAAGACACATGCACCCCAATGTTCATTGCAGCACTATTTACAATTGCCAGGTCATGGAAGTAACATAAATGCCCATCGACAGACAAATGGATAAAGAAGATGTGGTACATATATACAATGGAATATTACTCAACCTTAGAAAGGAAAAAAATTGGGTCATTTGTAGACACGTGGATGGATCTAGAGACTGTCATACAGAATGAAGTGAGTAAGCAAGAGAAAAACAAATAATCATATATTAACTCATATATGTGGAACCTAGAAAAATGGTGCCAATGAACCAGTTTGCAGGGCATAAATAGAGACACAGATGTAGAGAACAAATGTATGAACACCGGGGGGGGGTAAGTGGTGGAGGAGGGGTCGTGTTGTGTTGAATTGGGAGATTGGGATTGACATATATACACTAATATGTATAAAATGGATAACTAATAAGAACCTGCTGTATAAAAAAATAAATAAAATTCTAAAATTAAAAAAAAGAATAGATATATGCATAACTAAAGCACTTGTCTGTACACCTGAAACTAACACAACATTGCAAATCAACTGTACTCCAATATAAAATAAAAATTAGAAAACCAAAAGTAAAACCTGATCACAGTCTTTCCCATATCCCAAAATCACATTTGTTGTCTTTGATTATTTTTCGCCATCAAATATTTAATCCAATCATAAACCGTTTTGGCTCTACCTCAAAATATGTCCAGCAAAATGCAGAATCTGGCCACTTATTACTATTATCCCTGCTAATGACCTCGATTACACCTCCATTACCTGGATTATTACAACAGCCTCAGTTTAGATGCTCAGCACCCCCCCCCCCCCCGGTCCAACATAAAGTCTATTCTCACAAAACTACAGCAATGATAAAATATTCTTCATAATATTCTGGTAAAATATTCTGGTGAGATATTATAGGCAGATATATATGGATAAATAGATAGGGAGATAGTTATATATTAAGATGATTTCTTTGCTTAATGCATTCCCCTGTTCCCTCATTGGCTTCCCTTCTCACTCAGAGGAAAAAAATATGTAGTCCTTTCCATCCCTAAGACCCTACATATACTTCCCCTTGTGACAATACACGCCCCCCACAGCCTTCTGAATTAACTGGTGGTAATCCGTCTACTTCAGCTATAGGGTTTTGTTGCTCTTTTTCTAAAATATCAAGCTGGCTTTCCCCTTGGGGTTTTCACATTGACTTTTCCTTTGCCTGAGGTGCAGTTATATGACTAACTCCCTTTCTTTCTTTGTATTGCTTTGCACATTCCACCTTATCATTTAAGCCTCTTTCTGGTCACCCAGTATGAAGTATCAATGTCCACTGTGCCTAATTTCCCTTTCTATCCCTCTTATCTTGCTTCACACATCTCAATAGAATTTATCACCTTATGCCTATTCTTGTATTCTCTTGCTTACATTTTTATTTATTTTTTTAGATCTATTAGACTGAGACATTTATCTTCTTATTCACTGATGTGAAACTAGAAACGACTATGGCTTGGAATCTTGTAGATGCTAAATAAATATTTATTGAATGAGTGAATGAATAATGAATGAATGAATAAAAACTGTGTTCTCTGGCAACCACATCTTTATCGAGTACCAAACCATGAGCTCTGAAAGGAGCTTCTGATGTATTCCTTAATCATGCTCATCACAATTTATTAGTTTTCCTAATAAAGGAAATATAAAATATTCTTCCAAATATCATTCCAAATCCTAACCCCCAGTACCTTAAAATATGTTCTTATTTGGAAACACAGTCATTGTTATGTGTCATGAGTTAAGATGAAATCATACTGCAGTAAGGTGAGCACATAGTCCAATGACTGTTGTCCTAATAAAAAGGTGAAATTTGAACAGACACATGCTCATAGGGATAATGCCATGTGAATATGAAGGCATAAATTGGAGTGATGAAGGAGGTGCTAAAGAATTCCAAAGATTTCCAGCAGAGCAGTAGAAGCTAGAAGAGAGTTATGTGACAGGTATCTCCCTCATAATTCTTCATAGAAGGAACCAACTCTGCCAACACCTTGATTGTAGACTTCTAACCTCTAGACTGTGAGACAATATATTTATATTGTTTAAGCCATCTAGTTTGTAGTACATTGTTCCACCAGCCCAAGCAAAGTAACAGTTTTCTTCTTCCTTACAAATTAGAAATTCCTCTTTTGTGTCACTGAACTTTGTATAAATCCTTCCTCTAACTCCAACAAATTCCCCAAATCAGACACAGTCAATGGAATAAACAAATAAGTAAAGGAACAAGAAAGTAAATGATACCACATGAAAAAAATAATAACTAATCACTGTGGCTTGACTTTGTAAGATAAGTATAAGAAATTGTTGGAGATGTTGTTTCAAACAAATATCTTAAAAGGAACAAAATGAGGTGGCTATGGTTCTACTGAATATCTACATAGACATTTAAATTTCTGTGGGCTCTTTCAGTCCAACAAATTTTCAC
This sequence comes from Hyperoodon ampullatus, assembly GCF_949752795.1. Taxonomy (NCBI): domain Eukaryota; kingdom Metazoa; phylum Chordata; class Mammalia; order Artiodactyla; family Ziphiidae; genus Hyperoodon; species Hyperoodon ampullatus. The sequence continues at coordinate 77,554,757 of NC_136914.1, forward strand.
CTTTATTTAGATTTTATGTACATTAACTCTTTTCGTTTTTATAGTTGCTTCTGTATGACCCTGTTGCATGAAAATCTTCCTTTAATAATTATTCCAGAGTCATTACCTCCAATTCCCGATATCCAAGTTCTTATATAAACTTCTGTGATAAATGTCTGACACTTGTGTCTGTTCACATTGATTAAATCTTCTTATTGTTCCTCTTCAGTGTATATAAATTTTCATTTCCCATGAGCCTTGAAATGTGGGATAATGCCTACTGGATATTTTTCTTTATACTTCTAATCTTAGGAAGAACTAAAGATTTATTCTGATTTCCCTCCACCTTCAAGAAGGAGGTGTAAGCGTTTTTAAAGAGATCAAGAGCAAAATGCTATTCAAGAATAAAATAACACCACATACTAGACAGAGGAGCTTCTAAGGAGAGGTGAAAAGGCATTAAGTGGAACTGTTTTGTGCTGGATTTTCCTTAGGCCACATTTGGATAACTTTTTAGGCTGTTGCTCTTTGTAGGAACCTGTGCAAAATTATTTTCAGGGGAATCATCTCAGTCATCAGAGAGTAGTAAAAAAGAATTAGATTGCACTAAGGTAAATCATCAAACAGCTGATTGCTTGGGACTATCTCCAGACTAGGGCAAGGGAATACTGATGCCTTGCAAATCCCATTTTATCTAGTAAGACACTGTGTAGGGATTTGAAGTCAGATCCCTTGCTGATCATATCGAGTATGTTTGCCCTGAAATCTAGCAGACATGTACTTGAAATCCTTAGCAATAGTAGGAAACTGATAGAATGTAAGGGATTTGGGGATCATGGTCATTTTCATTTATTTTCCATCAGAGGGACATATCTGGATTTAAAACTTTAGTATGGGTTCATTGCATTCCTCTACTGCCTCTGATAGATCCTACTTCGTTCATTTTATAATTTTTGACTCATTAAGTGTGTGGCAAACAATAGTGATATTGATTTCTTCCATTTTTATCATGAGTTTCTAAATTATGAAGTACATATATGGCCATAACAGGAACATAAAATAGGTAGATTAGATGTTATTAAGTAATCATCTTTTGTTGAATTTATATTTTAAGGGCATAAAAATGAGTACAAATACATTCTAAGTAATTCCTTCTTCATAGTTATTATAACAACACTTGAGGATTATATTTCTTTTAGAAATCTATTTCCTAAGTTAACTGAGAGGTGATGATGAAAAGATATATTAAATAAGAGAAAATTATTAGATTTTTCTCTTGTATGTATAGTGACTATGTCACAAGAATAGCATAGGCATTACTGATTTCCCTCATTTTTTATTTGCATTCTACGTCAACACACAGTTTAAATTTTCTTCCTCTAAACTAATACTTAAATATATGGACTTAAAATAGTTCTGAAATGTAGCTAGAGAATACATACAGCTGTCTTGCACAGTTTTGGCACATAATAAGTGCTAAAAAATGTTTGTTGGATATAGGGGGATAGATGAAAGTACTAATAAATGAATGAATGAATTGCTGTTAATTTCATAGTGTTTCATTTTTGTATATGCATTCTATTTCCTTAACTAGACTTAGAATTTTGATTTATATCTGAAATTTTAAAATAAAATTTATATAAATTTTATAAATTTTAATTTTATAAACTTTAATTTTTATAAACTAAAAATTTATATAAATTTTAATTTTTATAAACTACAATAAGTACAAATGCAAATAAAGATTACTTTAGAGATTAGCAAGAATAGCAAAGCACTAACTGTACTGTTGGAGCTTTTAGTTTATTTGCCATTACTGAAAAGATAATGTCAGTGGTAGGATGCAGAGACAATATAGAGTGGTTTAAAAGGTAGTTTTGAATTAGATTATCAGGGTTTGAATGTTAGACTCAACACTTTACTTTGGTGATACTGGGAAAGTTTTCTAGACCTTCTGTGTTTCCATCTTATTTTATTGGTAAAATGGAAATGATAATAATATACCTATATCTATAAACTCTGGCAAGGATTAAATGAATTATTTGTAATTCTACCTGACCTATATCAAACCCTAAATACATGATTGCCAAATAAATTCTGGGTAATATTAATGCAGGCTATTTTATGTTTGTTATCATAATCTGGGTCTAGAAAGTACAATAGTTGGGAGTCTGTTGAGTAATTAATAAACCACTGTACAGCAGATAGATTGCCATGTGATCAATGCAACCTATGCTTTTGACCAATTAAGCTGTTAGCTCAGTGGTTGCCTTTTTTTGAGATCCACAGATGCTTTGTGTTCTTATTCTTCCAAGAAATAATTTTGAGCACTCATGTCCTAGATAAAGCCCTACCATCATGGAGTTTAAAACTATAGTGTAGGTGGGGGGGAATATAAAAATAAATAAATAAATATACAGTAACAAGATTTTATATGTGATGTAGAAGCATGATAATGAATATTAACAGACAATATACTATCTCTATGGAAATCCATTCCCCAAATTCTAAGCTTATATTTCAAATGTTTGTATGTGTATGTGGGTGCATGTTTATGTATGTATCAGTTAGCTATTTGTAATAATTTCCTTTTTTCTATTTCTATAGTAAGTATAAGCCTAAAGAAATGATCAAGAATGACATGTCTTTGTTAATATCAAAAAAAAATAAAGAAAATTGCTAACTGGAATATTTAAGAATATAACACTGATTTCAAATAAGTTCAAATACTGGCCTAAGTCCCCACTACTACACTATTATAATAGAGGTAGGAAAGATGGTGTGTAAGCATGAGAAAGTGTGTTATTTTCAAGTATGGACAAAAACAAGCACATTTTTCTCATGATTCCTTGAAGTTCCTCTGCAATCTCACACCTTCAGTGTCTTCCAGCAGCAATCCCTTGTGCAACTCCTCATCTCACTCTCTTTGGTGCTAAGGCTCAAGGTTTTCACTTACAACGGAAATGGGTCAGAAACCATGTGCTTATTGCCAGAGGAGGAGGGAGGAGGTGGATGAGATGATGACACTCTGACACATAACCAAGTTGCTCATGAAGTTAGAACTTAAGATAGCTTCATTTGCTTGAATATTTTTAGGTAGTAATTGATTTCTTGGTACCCATAGTGCCAAGACAAGGTAAAGGGGAAAGGAGCAAAAAAACAAGATAAAGATACAAAGGGAATTAATTTTTATTATTTCTGATGAATAAATAAAAACTGATGTCAATTTCAGTTGTTCCAATGAGAAAACCAAGCTAGAGTAGAAACTTTTAATTTGGTCTTCTGCCTTTTTGCACATAGAGATTTATATGTTTACAAACTGGATTTGTAATTTACTGTTTCTATTTGAGTCTACCGTTTTTCAAGATGTTTCCCTAGCAATACCTGAAGATTCTTCTGTGTAGAAACAAGAGACCTGAAGTGATCTCAAAGTGAATATAAAAAAAATTGTATCACATAATGTGACTTTGTGATTAACAGTTATTAATCACTTGGTTATTAGTTAATTACTTCATGGTTAGTATACATACTTGTTCTTAATACAAATTATGTTCTGTTCATTGTGATTCAGTTACTCTTGTCTTCTAGTTTTATGTTTCTGGTTTTTATTTTGTATTAATATTGGGTACTTTCAAGCTAAATAGGCAGTTTCTCAGTTCGAAACCATTAGGATAAACTTGTAGTCTTCTCAGTCTCTGTTTTCAGTTACCCAAAGACTAAGCCATATACATTTTCTTCCTTGGCAGAGTTCGACAAGTATATTTATATAAAGTCTAGTTTATCTTATTAACTGCACAAATATGTGCAGTGGTAATATTTTCTGAGGTGTGACCCTCTTGTGGAAATCTCTTGGATATAAATCCTTACATTCGTATTAGGAAAAGTTTTTTAGAACATGGTGTCTTTTAGGTTGAATGCTGCCAGAAGACTCTCCTTTAATTATTTTCTCTCCAGAAGGGGACACATCAGGCTTGTCTTTACTCTGTTATAAGCAATACTGGCTTATCTGACCTTTTCTGTCTGCCAGGATTGTGGTGGTTCTATTGGCAATTGTGATAAATTGTCATTCATTTATGTATCTCCTTGCTCAATAAAAATTAATATTAATAGGAAGGGTATCTGAGATTGTGAGCTAAATTAACAGTCTAAGGCCAGAAAACTGAGCAATAAATTGACATAAAAAGAAAACCTTGTGAATGAAAATAAAGGCTTCTTTAATAATCAATTGACCTAGTTGTTACTTGGAAACTTCAAATGCCTTTTCTTCTAAAACATTAGAATAAGAAAGTTGTCACCATATGACATGTATTATTTTTCAATTTCAACTAAGTGTTTTTTAAATAGCATTTCTCATTCATTGAATGTTTACTATATACCAGGTTCTGTTCTGTGTGATACATATACATATGTGTGTTACCTTATGTTGCCTTCAGTTCATCCTATGAATTTGGTACTATTATTATCTCTACTTTATGGATAAGGATTCTGAGCAGCACCCCAAGATCTCCCTTTCAGCCAGAAAGAGGTGAAGATAAATTTCAGAACCATGTATCAGTATCCATATGCCATACTGCAGACCAGAATTCAGCATAGAAAGTCCTTATATATTAAAGGACTTCTACCTATAAAGCATTTAAATAATTCTTCATGTACAACATGACTAATAAAAACTGATGGCTTTTCTTGACAACAATTCCTAAGAAAGATGAGAGCACAACTCCCTGGTTAACTAATCACAAAACTGTTTAGAAAACCATAGGAACAGAATAATAGATTAGATGAACACTTTATAATTGGGTGAGAGAAGCAGGGGCGGGATTTGCACATTTAAAATGTAATTGAGGGAATTGGTATTTATGGCATTACAAGAAAAGTAATATTTAAATGTTAATATTTTAAGACTTCAAATTTATATTTAATTCAGAAGGAGAAATGACTATCAAGATTAATTACACTAGCAAAGCAGTAGGTCTTTATTTCATTATTAAACTAGTAATAATGCTACACTTGATTTTTTTTATTCTCTCAACAAATGTTTACTGAGTTCCTACTATATGTCAGTCACTATTCAAAATTCTGTTGTTTCAGCTGTGAACAGGACAGAAAATACTCCTGTACCTATGGATTTTTATTTTATCTGAGGAGCAGGCAGAAAACTGACAATCAAAAAAAAAATAATGGAGGGTATTTTCAATTGGGATGCTAGAGTAATAGCCAACTTTTATTGGGTTCTTATTATGTGACATTCTTCTATATTATTTACATGCATAACTCCATTTGATTTTCACAACCACATTGTCAGGTTGGAAATGTTATCATTTAAATAATTCAGGTTAGGAAACTGAGGCACATATACATTAAATAGTTGGTAAGGTTCAAGATAGGCAAGTAGTTTCTTCCTTTTCTTTTTTTAATTAATAGACTTCATTTTTTTAGCTTAAGATTTATAGAAAATTGAGCAAATAATACAGAGTTTCCATATTCCTCCCCCCTCATTCACTCACAATTTTCCCTGTTATTAATATCTTTTCTCTTTTTTTTCTTTTTGACATAACATTTTATTGTTCATCTAAAATGAAAACTTTTCTATTTTATAAAATTGAAAAACATGCTTAACAATTTGAAGAGCCTAGCAAGTACAGAAGGTTTAATATGATACATAAGATATACTTATTGTTAATCACTTGAAATTTAAACTAAAGAAGAATTATTGGGACTTAAAAAATTTCCCCTGCCACATGATATCACATATATGGAATCTAAAATATGATACAAATGAACTTATTTACAAAATAGAAACAGACTCACAGACATAGAAATCAAACTCATGGTTACCAAAGGGGAAATGGGGTGGGGGGAAGGGATAAATTAGGAGTTTGGGATTAGCAGATACACATTACTATATATAAAATAGATAAACAATGTCCTACTGTATAGCACAGGGAACCATATACAATATCCTAAAATGAACCATAATGGAAAAGAATATGAAAAAGAATATATGTATATATACAAATATATACGTATATAACTAAATCACCTTGCCAAACATCAGAAACTAACACAATACTGCAAATCAACTGCACTTCAACTAAAACAACAACAAAATTATCCCCTCCCCAAATGAGTTCTTTTTTTTTTCACATCTTTATTGGAATATAATTGCTTCACAATGGTGTGTTAGTTCCTGCTTCATAACAAAGAGAATCAGTTATACACATACATATGTTCCCATATCTCTTCCCTCTTGCATCCCCATCCTTCCCACCCTCCCTATCCCACCCCTCTAGGTGGTCACAAAGCACCAAGCTGATCTCCCTGTGCTATGCACCTGCTTCCCACTAGCTATCTGTTTTACGTTTGGTAGTGTATATATGTCCATACCACTCTCTCACTTTGTCACAGCTTACCCTTCCTCCTCCCCATATCCTCAAGTCCACTCTCTAGTAGGTCTGTGTCTTTATTCCTGTCTTACACCTAGGTTCTTCATGACATTTTTTTTCTTAAATTCCATATATATGTGTTAGCATACAGTATTTGTCTTTCTCTTTCTGACTTACTTCACTCTGTATGACAGACTCTAGGTGCATCCACCTCATTACAAATAGCTCAATTTCGTTTCTTTTTATGGCTGAATAATATTCCATTGTATATATGTGCCACATCTTCTTTATCCATTCATCTGATGATGGACACTTAGGTTGTTTCCATCTCCTGGATATTGTAAATAGAGCTGCAAAGAACATTTTGGTACATGACTCTTTTTGAATTATGGTTTTCTCAGGGTATATGCCCAGTAGTGGGATTGCTGGGTCATATGGTAGTTCTATTTGTAGTTTTTTTAAGGAACCTCCATACTGTTCTCCATAGTGGCTGTACCAATTCACATTCCCACCATCAGTGCAAGAGTGTTCCCTTTTCTCCACACCCTCTCCAGCATTTATTCTTTGTAGATTTTTTGATGATGGCCATTCGGACTGGTGTGAGATGATATCTCATTATAGTTTTGATTTGCATTTCTCTAATGATTAATGATGTTGCGCATCCTTTCATGTGTTTTTTGGCAATCTGTATATCTTCTTTGGAGAAATGTCTATTTAGGTCTTCTGGCCATTTTTGATTGGGTTGTTTGTTTTTTTGTTATTGAGCTGCATGAGCTAGTTATAAATATTGGAGATTAATCCTTTGTCAGTTGATTCATTTGCAAATATTTTCTCCCATTCAGAGGGTTGGCTTTTGGGCATGTTTATGGTTTGCTTTGCTGTGCAGAAGCTTTGAAGTTTCATTAGGTCCCATTTGTTTATTTTTGTTTTTACTTCCATTTCTCTAGGAGGTGGGTCAAAAAAGATCTTGCTGTGATTTATGTCATAGAGTGTTCTGCCTATGTTTTCCTCTAAGAGTTTGATAGTTTCTGTCCTTACATTTAGGTCTTAAATGCATTTTGAGTTTATCTTTGTGTATGGTGTTAGGGAGTGGTCTAATCTCATACTTCTACATGTACCTCTCCAGGTTTACCAGCACCACTTATTGAAGAGGTGGTCCTTTCTCCACTGTACATTCCTGCCTTCTTTATCAAATATGACGTGACCATATGTGCGTGGGTTTATCTCTGGGCTTTCTATCCTGTTCCATTGATCTATATTTCTGTTTTTGTGCCAGTACCATACTGTCTTGATTACTGTAGCTTTGTAGTATAGACCGAAGTCAGGGAGCATGATTCCTGCAGCTCCATTTTTTGTTCTCAAGATTGCTTCGACTATTCGGGGTTTTTTGTGTTTCCATACAAATTGTGAAATTTTTTGTTCTAGTTCTGTGAAAAATGCCAGTGGTAGCCAACCACTACCAGGGATCGCAAACCACTGGGGATTGCATTGAATCTGTAGATTGCTTTGGGTAGTAGACTCATTTCACAATGTTGATTCTTCCAATCGAAGAATATGGTATATCTCACCATCTATTTGTATCATCCTTAATTTCTTTCATCAGTGTCTTGTAATTTTCTGCATAAAGGTCTTTTGTCTCCTTAGGTAGGTTTATTCCTAGATAATTTATTCTTTTTGTTGCAATGGTAAATGTGAGTGTTTTCTTGATTTCACTTTCAGATTTTTCATCATTAGTGTACAGGAATGCTAGAGATTTCTGTGCATTAATTTTGTATCCTTCTACTTTACCAAATTCATTGATTAGCTCTAGTAGTTTTCTGGTAGCATCTTTAGGATTCTTTATGTATAGTATCATGTCATCTGCAAACATTGACAGCTTTACTTCTTCTTTTCCGATTTGGATTCCTTTTATTTCCTTTTCTTTTCTGATTGCTGTGGCTAAAACTTCCAAAACTATGTTGAATAAGAGTGGTGAGTGTGGGCAGCCTTGTCTTGTTCCTGATCTTAGTGGAAATGCTTTCAGTTTTTCACTATTGAGGACGATGTTGGCTGTGGGTTTGCCATATATGGCCTTTATTATATTGAGGAAAGTTCCCTCTCTGCCTACTTTCTGGAGGGTTTTTATCATAAATGGATGTTGAATTTTGTCGAAAGCTTTCTCTGCATCTACTGATATGACCATATGGTTGTTCTCCTTCAATCTGTTAATATGGTGTATCACATTGATTGATTTGCATCTATTGAAGAATCCTTGCATTCCTGGAATAAACCCCACTTGATCATGGTGTATGATCCTTTTAATGTGCTGTTGGATTCTGTTTGCTAGTATTTTGTTGAGGATTTTTGCATCTATGATCATCAGTAATATTGACCTGTAGTTTTCTTTCTTTGTTACATCCTTGTCTGGTTTTAGTATCAGGGTGATGGTGGCCTCGTAGAATGAGTTTGGGTGTGTTCCTCCCTCTGCTATATCTTGGAAGAGTTTGAGAAGGATAGGTGTTAGCTCTTCTCTAAATGTTTGATAGTATTCGCCTGTGAAGCCATCTGGTCCTGGGCTTTTGTTCGTTGGAAGATTTTTAATCGCAGTTTCAATTTCAGTGCTTTCAATTTCAGTGCTTGTGATTGGTCTGTTCATATTTTCTATTTCTTCCTGATTCAGTCTTGGCAGGTTATGCATTTCTAAGAATTTGTCCATTCTTCCAGTTGTCCATTTTATTGGCCTAGAGTTGCTTGTAGTAATCTCTCATGATCTTTTGTAATTCTGCTGTGTCGGTTGTTACTTCTCCTTTTTCATTTCTAATTCTATTGATTTGAGTCTTCTCCCTTTTTTCTTGATGAGTCTGGCTAATGGTTTATCAATTTTGTTTATCTTTTCAAAGAACCAGCTTTTAGTTTTATTGATCTTTGCTATCATTTCCTTTATTTCTTTTTCACTTATTTCTGATCTGATATTTATGATTTTTTTCCTTCTGTTAACTTTGGGTTTTTTTTTTTTTTTTCTCTAATTGCTTTAGGTGCAAGGTTAGGTTGTTTATTTGAGATGTCTCCTGTTTCTTTCTTTCTTTTTTTTTTTTTTTTGCCATACGTGGGCCTCTCACTGTTTTGTCCTCTCCCATTGTGGATCACAGGCTCTGGACGCAAAGGCTCAGCGGCCGTGGTTCATGGGCCTAGCCACTCCATGGCATGTGGGATCTTCCCGCACCGGGGCATGAACCTGTGTCCCCTACATTGGCAGGTGGACTCTCAACCACTGCACCACCAGGGAAGCCCTGTCTCCTATTTCTTAAGGTAGGATTGTATTGTTATAAAATTCCCTCTTAGAACTGCTTTTGCTGCATCTCATAGGTTTTGGGTCATCGTGTCTCCATTGTCATTTGTTTCTAGGTATTTTTTGATTTCCTCATTGATTTCTTCAGTGATCACTTCAGTATGAAGTAGTGTATTGTTTAGCCTCTGTGTGTTTGTATTGTTTACAGATCTTTTCCTGTAATTGATATCCAGTCTCATAGCATTGTGGTCAGAAAAGATACTTGATACAATTTCAATTTTCTTAAATTTACCAAGGCTTGATTTGTGACCCAAGTTATTATCTATCCTGGAGAAACTTCCATGACCACTTGACAAAAATGTGTATTCTGTTGTTTTTGGATGGAATGTCTTATAAATATCAATTAAGTCCATCTTGTTTAATGTATCACTTAAAGCTTGTGTTTCCATATTTATTTTCATTTTGGATGATGTGTCCATTGTTGAAAATGGGGTGTTAAAGTAACCTACTGTGAATGTGTTACTGCCAATTTCCCCTTTTATGACTGTTAGTATTTTCCTTATGTATTGAGGTGCTCCTATGTTGGGTGCATAAATATTTACATTTGTTATATATTCTTCTTAGATCGATCCCTTGATCATTATGTAGTGTCTTTCTTTGTCTTTTCTAATAGTCTTTATTTTAAAGTTTATTTTGGCTGAAATGAGAATTGCTACTCCAGCTTTCTTTTGGTTTCCATTTGCATGGAGTATCTTTTTCCATCCCCTAACTTTCAGTCTGTATGTGTCTCTCGGTCTGAAGTGGGTCTCTTGTAGACAGCATATATACAGGTCTTGTTTCTGTATCCATTCAGCCAGTCTGTGTCTTTTGGTGGGAGCATTTAATCCATTTACATTTAAGGTAATTATCAATATGTATGTTCCTATTCCCATTTTCTTAATTGTTTTGGGTTTGTTATTTTAGGTCTTTTCCTTCTCCTGTGTGTTTCTTGCCTAAAGAAGATCCTTTAGCATTTGTTGTAAAGCTGGTTTGGTGGTGCTGAACTCTGAGCTTTTGCCTGTCTGTAAAGGTTTTAATCTCTCCATCAAATCTGAATGAGATCCTTGCTGGGTAGAGTAATCTTGGTTGCAGGTTTTTCTCCTTCATCACTTTAAATATGTCCTGCCACTCCCTTCTGGCTTGCAGAATTTCTGCTGAAAGATCAGCTGTTAACCTTATGGGTATTCCCTTGTGTGTTATTTGTTGTTTTTCCCTTGCTGTTTTTAATGTGTTTTCTTTGTATTTAGTTTATGACAGTTTGATTAATATGTGTTTTGGCGTGTTTCTCCTTGGATTTATCCTGTATGGGACTCTCTGTGCTTCCTAGACTTGATTAATTATTTCCTTTCCCATATTAGGGAAGTTTTCAACTATAATCTGTTCAAATATTTTCTCAGTCCCTTTCTTTTTCTCTTCTTCTTCTGGAACCCCTACAATTCGAGTGTTGGTGTGTTTAATATTGTCCCAGAAATCTCTGATACTGTCCTCAGTTCTTTTCATTCTTTTTTCTTTATTCTGCTCTGCAGTAGTTATTTCCACTATTTTATCTTCCATGTCACTTATCCATTCTTCTGCCTCAGTTATTCTGCTCTTGATCCCTTCTAGAGTATTTTTAATTTCATTTATTGTGTTGTTCATCATTGCTTGTTTCATCTTTAGTTCTTCTAGGTCCTTGTTAAATGTTTCTTGCATTTTCTGTATTCTATTTCCAAGATTTTGCATATCTTTACTATCATTATTCTGAATTCTTTTTCAGATAGACTGCCTATTTCCTCTTCATTTGTTAGGTCTGGTGGGTTTTTATCTTGCTCCTTCATATGCTGTGTTTTTCTGTCTTCTCATTTTGCTTATCTTACTGTGTTTGGGGTCTCCTTTTTGCAGGCTGCAGGTTTGTAGTTTCCATTGTTCCTGGTGTCTCTCCCTAGTGGCTAAAGTTGGTTCAGTGGGTTGTGTAGTCTTCCTGGTGGAGGGGACTAGTATCTGTTTTCTGGTGGATGAGGCTAGATCTTGTCTTTCTGGCGGGCTGTTCCACGTCTGGTGGTGTGTTTGGGGTGTCTGTGGACTTATAATTATGAGTTTAGGCAGCCTCTCTGCTAATGGGTGGGGTTGTCTTCCTGTCATGCTAGTTGTTTGGCATAGGGTGTCCAGCACTGTAGCTTGCTGGTCGTTGAGTGAAGCTGGGTGTTGGTGCTGAGATGGGGATCTCTGGGAGATTTTCGCCATTTGATATTACTTGGAGCTGGGAGGTCTCTTGTGGACCACTGTCCTGAAGTTGGCTTTCTCACCTCAGAGGCACAGCACTGACTCCTGGCTGGAGCAACAAGAGCCTTTCTTCCACACGGCTCTGAATAAAAGGGAGAAAAAACAGAAAGAAAGAATGAAAGCAGAAAGAAAGAAAGAAAGAAAAGAAAGAATAAAGAGAGAAAGAGAAAGAAAAGCAAAAGAGAGAGAGAGGGAGGGAGGGGGAGGGAGGGAGGGAGGAAGTAAGGAATGATAGAGAGAGAGAGAAAGAAAGGAGATTAAAGAAAATAAAATAAAGTAAGGTAAAATAAAATAAAGTTATTAAGATAAAAAAATAATTATTAAGAATTGTTTTTTAAAAAAAGTAAAAAAATACAAATAAACAACAACAAAAAAACCGAATGGATATAACCCTAGGGCAAGTGGTGAAAGCAAAGCTATACAGACAAAATCTCACACAGAAGCATACACATACACATTCACAAAAAGAGGAAAAGGGGAAAAAATAATAAATCTTGCTCTTAAAGTCCACTTCCTCAATTTGGGATGATTCGCTGTCTATTCAGGTATTGCACAGATGCAGGGTACATCAAGTTGATTGTGGAGATTTAATCTGCTGCTCCTGAGGCTGCTGGGAGGGATTTCCTTTCTCTTCTTTGTTCGCACAGCTCCCAGGATTCAGCTTTGGATTTGGACCCGCCTCTGTGTGTACATCGCCGGAGGGCATCTCTTCTTCGCTCAGACAGACGGGGTTAAAGGAGCCACTGATTCGGGGGCTCTGGCTCACTCAGGCTGGGGGGAGGGATGAGTACGGAGTGAGGGGCGAGCCTGCAGTGGCAGAGGCCTGCGTGACTTTGCACCAGCCTGAGGCACGCCCTGCGTTCTCCCGGGTAAGTTGTCCCTGCATCCCGGGACCCTGGCAGTGGTGGGCTGCACAGTCTCCCGGGAGGGGTGGTGTGGATAGTGACCTGTGCTTGCACACAGGCTTCTTGGTGGTGGCAGCAGCAGCCTTAGCATCTCATGCCCGTCTCTGGGGTCCGTGCCGTTAGCCTCGGCTCACACGTGTCTCTGGAGCTCCTTTAAGCCGCGCTCTTAATCCCCTGTCCTCGTGCACCAGGAAACAAAGAGGGAAGAAAATGTCTCTTGCCTCTTTGGCAGGTCCATACTTTTTCCCGGACTCCCTCCTGGCTAGCCGTGGTGCACTAACCCCTTCAGGCTGTGTTCACGCAGCCAACCCCAGTCCTCTCCCTGCCTCTGACCGAAGCCCAAGCCTTAGCTCCCAGCCCCTGCCTGCCCTGGCGGGTGAGCAGACAAGCCTCTCGGGCTGGTGAGTGCTGGTCGGTACTGATACTCTGTGCGGAAATCTCTCCGCTTTGCCCTGTGCACCCCTGTTGCTGCAGTCTCCTCTGTGGCTCTGAAGCTTCCCCCCTCTGCCACCCGCAGTCTCCACCCGTGAAGCGGCTTCCTAGTGTGTGGAAACCTCTCCTCCTTCACGGCTGTCTCCCACTGGTGCAGGTCCCATCCCTATTCTTTTGTCTCTGTTTATTCTTTTTTCTTTTGCCCTACCCGGGTGTGTGGGGAGTTTCTTGCCTTTTGTGAGGTCTGAGGTCTTCTGCCAGCGTTCCGTAGGTGTTCTGTAGGAGTTGTTCCACGTGTAGATGTATTTCTGATGTATCTGTGGGGAGGAAGGTGATCTCCACGTCTTACTCTTCCACCGTCTTCCCCTAGATCCTGTTATTAACATCTTGTATTAGTGTGGTTTATTTGTTACAATTGATGAACCAGTATTGATGTATCATTATTAACTAATTAATATATTATTAACTAAAGGCCATAGTTTACATTAGGGCTCACTCCTTGTGTTGTACAGTTTTATGAGTTTTGACAATTGTATGATATTGTGTATATAGCATTACAGTATTACGGAATAATTTCACTGCACTATATATCGCCTACGCTCCACCTCTTTATTCCTCTCCCCTCTTCTCTGGCAACCACTGATCTTTTTACTGTCTCTATAGTTTTGCCTTTTTCAGAATGTCACATAACTGGAATTTTACAGTATTTTGTTCAGGCTGCTATAACAAAAATATCATAAACTGGGTGGCTTAAACAACAAACATTTATTTGTTACAGTTTTGGAGGCTGAGAAATCCAAGATCAAGGTGCTGACATATTCGGTATCTGGTGAGAGCTCACTTCCTGTTTCCATGGACATCTTTTCTCTGTGTCCTCACATTGCAGAAGGGAGCAAGGGAGCTTTCTTTTATATGGGATCTAATCCTATTCAAGAGGGCTCCATATCCATGACATAATCACCTCCCATTGAAAATTACTTTTCAACATATGAATTTTGCGAGGACACATGCAGTCTATAGCATATAGTGTGTAGACTTGACAGACTGGTTTCTTAAACACAACATGCATTTAAGGTTCCTCTCTGTCTTTTCATGGCTTGATAGCTTACTTCTTTTTATTATTGAATGATAATCAGTTGTATGGATTTAACACAGCTTATCTATTCATTTTTTGAAGCGTATCTTGGCTGCTTCCAGTTTTTGTCAGTTTTGAATAGGCTGCTATAAGCATTTGTTTTTTTCAGTTTTTCAGTTCATTTCAGAAACTACCAAAGAGTTCAATTGCTTGATTGTATATAAGAAGACTTGTTTAGTTAATTAAGAAACTGCCAAATTATCTTCCAAAGTGGCTGTACCATTTTGTGCTCCCACCATCAGTAAAATGAGAATTCCTGTTACTCTACATCCTTGTGGGTATTCGGTGCTTTCAGTTTTATTTTGTTTTATTTTTTTGTCTTCCTGAAAGATACGTAGTGGTATCTCATCATTTTAATTTGTTATTCCATAATGACATATAATGATGGACATTTTTTCATATACGTGTTTGCCATTTGTAGATCCTCTTGGTGTGGTGTCGAGATCTTTTGCCCACATTTTAATTGGATTGTTTGTTTTCCAGCTTGTTTCTTGTGGCCAGAATTTTAACCATTATGTTATATTGCCCTGTAGAGTGCTGTGCAGACAATGGCATGGGGTAAGGGAGTAGAAGGAATTTGGAAGATGAAGAGTCAGCTTTATATTTTGCATAAGGATGTCAGGGAAGGCCTTTTTTTGTTTGTTTTTTGCAGGCCTTTCACTGCTGTGGCCTCTCCTGTTGTGGAGCGCAGGCTCCAGACATGCAGGCTCAGTGGCCATGGCTCACGGGCCCAGCTGCTCCACGGCATGTGGGATCTTCCCAGACCGGGGCACAAACCCATGTCCCCTGCATTGGCAGGTGGACTCTCAACGACTGCACCACCAGGGAAGCCCTGGAAGGCCTTTCTGAGAAGGAAATATTTGAGTTGAGATCTGAATAATGAGAAAACGCTGACAAGAAAATATTGGGTAATCAAGGGGGTTTTCATTAACCACTCTGGATTACAGTTTTCTAAATTGTGAAATAAAGATATCTTGGTAAAGATATGCTCTTTGTTTTCTTATATCAATTAGATGGAGAGAGTCAAGTAATTATCTTTCAATGGAGCACCTAATATGTTGGCTATTCATACATTTTTTTCTATGCCAGCATCTGGACTTTAGATACCTGGCATTGTTGTATATGTATTGTTAGTGGAATATATAAAACTTATTTAAACATTGTGTCTTCTTATTTTCAAATGAGTATTTTTCTGATTAAATTTCAATAGAAAACTAAATGCTATTTAAAATACATATATATAAAGACCTTTTTCCAATTAATGCTTCGTTTGCACAATAATCACATAATGTGTATTATATAGCATTTTAGTTGCAAGCCACCAAAACTGACCCAGGCCAATGTAAGCAGATAAGATATGTAAATATTAAGTGATGAACATTAGATAGATCATAGACATTTCAGCAGAGCCAAAAAATCTGTTATGTAGTCTGGAATATTCCCGCCAAATCCTACCACCTCACTAGCTCAGTGAAGATTATACTGCCACCACTCTGGTGACACTGTGAATTGAAAGCTGGAAGTAGAATCCTTGTCACTGCTGCCCCTGGAAGTTGGCTGTAGTAGCGGCACTTGCTCCTTTTCTTTTTCCTTTTTTTTTTTTCCTGCACATCTTTTGCTTTTCCTTCTAAGCTTTAAACTGGGGAGGCAGGTATTTCTGATTGGTGTAGCGTAGGTCATTTGACCACATTCTGGCTGAGGGAAGCTCAGTAAGTGAGTCAGTTATTGGCATTTTAAGCTTCGTTAACATGATATAAATGCCGATAAGGCAGAATACTCTCCAGACTTTGAAAGGAGTTAGGTGTGAGTGGCCTGAAAGAATAACAGCTTTATTTGGTATACTGTATTTCAGAATACATTTTTTTTCAGAAAAGTATATTCTTTTACAGTATTCTCTAATATTGTTGTGTTATCTTAGAATTTTTAGTAGGATAGGTAGAAAAAATGTGCACAATATTTTCCTATCATGTGTATGCCCCTTTGAAATGCAGCATTCTAGATCTCCCATTAAAAGGTGATTTCTCCAAAGCAAGTAACAGACTTGTTACTTGCTTTGGACAACAGGAACTTAGAAATGTTGTAAGCAGAGGTTTGAACAATGCCTGTGTATTAGGGTTTTCTCTTTGATACTCTTGGGAACCCTATAGCCAGCATAATGTGAACAAGCTCAGAGAGCCAGCTTTGTAATAAGTGACACACACCCCGGTCTTCCCATTGTCTTCCAAATGATGGCAAACGCATTACTGAGACTTGATAAAGTCATAGGAAGCAGCTGAAGACATCCAAATTACCCAACCATAGAAATGAGGAATAGATAGAGTATTTGTTGTTTTAATCTACTAAATGTTAGTGTGCTTTGTTCTCAACAAATGCTATTACATTTAGTGTTTACTCCATTACCTGTATCACAGAGTTGTTTTTTCCATCTTTAAATTGACACTTATCTGGCACACTTAAAGTAAGTAGCTAAAAATTAATTATTATTTGTAAATGTACATGGATATCGTTTATAATGTAGCTTCAGGGAAAACCATGTATTTATTTCTTCAGTATGAGATATCACTTAAATTTTTCTATTTACTTTTTTCTCTGAAATATTTTAACAGCATGGCATCTTGGCATACTTAACACTTTTCAACATACATTTCTACTACTCACATATCAATTGCTTTCAGAAGTCAAAGTCCATTATGCCAAAAAGAAAATAAGTGACAATTTTAGATTAAAAAAAAAGTTGATTATTCCTAACTAGAGAAATGGAACAATGACATGAACTCTAAATGTTTGACAGATAAATGATTCAGAGCTTTCATAGCACTCAGTGACTATAGAGATTACATTAGATACAGCTCTGTGGGCAGTTATCATACAGTTTTACCGAGGAATACTGGTCAACTCATCTTCTGTCAGTAAAAAATACTTTAAACTCTAATGAACATGATATTTTTGATAGTTTTCACTGAATATCCCAGTGAATCAGTTTCTAAACTGAATTTATATGTGATATGTGAATGACTTTTTCAATTCTATTGTTATGGAGGGCTAAAGCATTTTCCCAAGGAATTTTCCTCCAAATTATACATATTGACTGAAGACTACTGTTCATTATGTCAAATTTCCAATTATTTCATGTATATGAAAAAGTCATTTCCTTAAAGTGAAAAAAATATAAAAATGTTTTCTAAATTTGCTGTGTTTCAATTACAGAAACTAATTTTAGATAAACAAAGATTTTTGTGACTTCGCTTCTATCATGTTATTCATCTCATATGCTCATATTTGATTGTGTTCATAATCTTTTGATCAAGTCATCTTGCATAATTGAATTTTAAATGGTTATGGATATTTTTTATTGTTTAAAGGCTATTAACACATAACTATCAATATATGCATAACAGAAAGTTTTATAGAACATCAATTCAAGTCAATAAATATTTTTAAGGATAGTATGTGTTGACTGATGTATACTTGTGCAGTTCCACAAAATGTCTGTATATCAAACCAATGAAATCAAGAAAAGTAGGAATTTTAAATTATTACCAGATATATATATTACAAAAATATAATTTGAAATATTTCACTAGCTGGCATTTGTTTCAATTGCTCTATACAATAACACCATAATAGAAAATGAATCTAACATGAGAGAGAAAAACTAAGTTAGATTTGTCCAAGAAATGGAATAGTGAAAAAGTATTCATGGCCAGAATCTGAAAGAGCAAGATGACAACAAATAACCAGTATATTTGCAAATCATGATAAATTATTTATAGCTAAAATATTAATTAATTATTTAATTCATTTAGAATAGTACCATTTTACCATATTAAGTCTTTAAATATAACCTTATAAAATTCCAGTGTTTAATATAAATTCATCTGGTTGGAGTTTTAATCTTGTCTTGAGTTCAACTTCCAATTTCAGTTCTACCATTCTGCGGCCTTAGATGACTTATTAAATGGACATTAATAGAATAGCCCTTTTGCACATGAGGATATAAATGATACCCTCCGACAGGCTTTCTGATTTAAATTTCCCTTTAAAATTTGATCTTTGTTTAATTATCTTTTACATTTTTTAAATTGAAAAGTCTAGCTGTTGGCACTACTTCATACAGTTATATATATTATAGTGACCCACAAAACACAAAGTTTAAATTCTGAAATTTGCACACTATGACTTATCTCATGTGCAAAGTGGATCAGTGGCCAATAATCCCATTAGGGATTTTTATTCCTATTTGTACAGATGAAAAACTGATATCCAAAATTATCAAGGTACTTATCAAGTAGAGGACCTGAAGATGCAATCCATGTCTTTTGTACTTTCTTTCTTTTTTTTTTTTTTGGCGGTACACAGGCCTCTCACTGTTGTGGCCTCTCCCGTTGCAGAGCACAGGCTCCGGATGTGCAGGCTCAGCAGCCATGGCTCACGGGCCCAGCCTCTCCGCAGCATGTGGGATCCTCCCGGACCGGGGCACGAACCCGCGTCCCCTGCATTGGCAGGTGGACTCCCAACCACTGTGCCACTGGGGAAGCCCAATCCATGTCTTTTGATCAGCACATTTCTAGTTCTAATAAGATTTTACAGCCTCCTGCAGAATAGGATTTATCTGTATGTTACCTTAAATTTTCTCATGCCAATTGACAATTCAATTTAAAAATTGAAAATGGGTCATTACATCAATAAATGGAGAAGCCATATGAGTTATACTTCTATGATTTTTTAGTCAATCATATGTCAGCAATTTGATGCTTAAAATGTCCCCCAAAGAAATGAGTGTTTTTAATCATAAAATAACTCCTAGGAAAGGAAGGTAAGACTAAAATAGGATAACATTAGAACAAAAAGTAAAGCAGGACAAAAAACTTCTTGGGTCTAATTAACACACAATACAGTTAACGATGATTGCCTATTAAACCAGACAGGAGTCTCGTAAAAAATTAAAATAAATATAATAAATTTATTTAGAGTGGTACAAGATCTTAGTTTTAAAACCTTAAAAATGTTAAATCAATATTCAGATAATTACCACATTCTTTATATTTAATGACTACTTTGCACTGCAGATACATAAGAATACACACAATATATTAATCTGAAAGAGCTCTTAGGAATAAATGAACATGGAGAAAAATGTAAATATTTTACTGTTTATATATAACAATTTTCAATGACTTCTTGTAGCTAACCAGTAGATATCTTCCTTATTATCTAAGGTGCCTCAGATCTTAGTCCCAAAATTGTGCTTTTTGCTTTTTATGCCAACAAAATTCTAGGATGTTTATATCTTCTTGGGGTCTTATTGATGACCATCACTAGGACTGGAATGTATAAATATGTTCCATTTGCATACTAACAGGAAATTATCTTTTAACCAAACCCTAAGGAACTGCAAGCCACCATTGACTAAGCATTAAAATGGACTAGAGTATAGCAGAACCTAAAAGATATTCTAAACTGTGATATCAAGATATAGCAAAATTCTATGGTCTTTCCTGGGATTTATCAAAAACTTAAGAAATTATTGCTTTATTATAAAGTTCTTAACTCAAAATAATGAATTCACCAATATATCCCATTTCTCAAAAACTTGTATGCATGCATTATGCTATATAAAACAAGTATAATAGACCATGTTTCTCTTGAGAATTTTCATATGAAAGTTAACCTATTTTAATATCCAGAATTTTTAATGTTACCATCGAAAGGAGAATTATTTAGAATTGAGGGCTCTTTTCTTATTCAAATTATTACACAGTATCCTACAACAGCAATGTGATTAACTTTAGAGGTAACCACAGGATGGGTCTGGTATTGATAGTTACTTATAACCATCTGCTTAAGACCCAAGAATAATAAGAATTTACTACTCAGACTCCCAAAAGTAATTTCTAAGATTCATATCAAGTACATGATTGTTATAAAGTAATTTCTCCAACACTTTACATTTTAGAAGTACTCTAGATAAATTCAGTCCACTAAAATTCCACTTGAGCCTGTTTAATTTACTATGACTTGGTCACATTAGCAAAAGGATTTTGTTTGGGTTTGGGGGTTATGCTTGAATAAGGCTCAAGTTAATCATTTAGGTACTTAAATGTTCTTAACTCAAGGATTTCCTCTGACAGTCATTTCAAGAATAGCTTTATAGTATTCTTCAATTTATCTATTACACAAGAAATGAATGCAGGGAATTCTATTCTGCTCAGATTTTTCTGTCTTGTCACCAAAATGCATTCCTTGAAGCCATTTTCATTTATAAAAAGCCTATATACTGCCTGGATTGAATCACCTATATTTCTCAGCTAAAGGTCAAAGGATGTTAATCATAGCTTCATAATTGTTCTCAACTTTCGTTAAGAAACACCATATTAAACTGATAGAAAGCCCTACTTAATCTGGCTTTGCTAAAATTACTGAGGTAGTAGAGCAGGGAAGCTAGAAATATGCCTGAGGGAGAATGTGCCCTGTTGTTATCTACCTTTCTGCCTCTAAAACCAAGGTAACACTGACAGATCTTTGGAAAAGAGAAAGTTCAGACTTAATATTAGATTTTATTTTTAAACATTAGAGTTTGATGGTTTCAATTATTGAAAATAAATGAAAGCACAACCTGTTCCAAGAGGATTTCAGGAAGGATGTTCCATTTCTACAAATAATTTTAAACTTTCTACCTGATATTTGAAATGTCTAATGCCATTCAGATTTGTGTTGACTGCACTTTCTGGCATTAATCCCCTAAAAATATATTTGTGAGATATAACAGAGTACATATTATACTCTGCTATATGATATTTATCTATATTATAAAACACACTTTGCATTATTAATATGTAACTAGACACACCAACCTAATCCATGTTGAGTTATCACAATTATGTTCAAGCCACTCAGAATATTATGAAACAAAAGGAAGAAAGCACTAAAGTTTCAAGTACCTTATATCTGACATTAGTGTGTGTATATATATATATATATATATATATATATATATATATGTATGTATAAATTAATATTCAAGTTAAAAAAATTCTTCATTGTTATACTATAAAAACCACTAAACTAAGCCCTAAGAGGCTATAAAAATATATTAAAACATAGTTCTCAAGTTGATTACTTTTTTAACACAAATATACATGTAGTATAACAGTAGGGAGAGTATGATGCATTATTTTGGTGATATTATGTTTTATGCAGCTGCAGAGAAATATGTAGTGAATTTTGGCTGGGGTCAAAAACTTTTAGGCAATTCTTCTTTTAAGGAGGTAATATTTGAGTCAAATCTTTAAAAAATGAGTAAAGAAAATCTTACTGATGCGTTTGCAGCAACACATCATTTTCATTAAAAGAACAGCATGGGTATAAGAAGATATTTCATAGCAGGCATATGTAGTTAGATATATGTGCACATCCTTTGCAGATCAACAGGGCAGTGGTAATTCTCAATATATAGGAAATGGGAAGTACAACCAAGAGTAAGGCATAATGGAGCTGACATTTCAATAATAAGAACAGTGATTCATTCAGTAATTCAAGTGTAAGTTTTTCATCATAAGGGTTATTAGGAGATATTGAAGTATTTTTTGCTGGGGAATGACATGATCCCATTTTAGTTTCCAAATAATCACTGAGTCTGCATTTTATAGAGAGTATGGGAGGGAGATGAAACTGAAGACTGGAAGAAAGATCCACATAGGTGCTGTTGCTGTGTTTAGTTGAAAAATAAAGGTAACTTGATCTAAAGTAGTGGCAAATGACAAATATGGACTGTTGAGAATAAGGAAATTAGAAAGATAGGACCTGGAAATTGATTACATATGTGATCACAAATCTAGGAAGGTTATCATTCTACATTATCATGCTCTATTATTTGTTACTATTTCTATTATTTGTTACTATTTCTCCCCTTTCAAACTTCACCACATCACTAATCTTATTTCTAAAGTTTAAATCTCATTATATAAAAAAAATTCTAATAGACTTAGAATTAAAGAAGAACAAAAGGAAGACAGTAAGACTGGATTCTTGGTACTTTGATCATGGAAATAGATTTTTAGAGCTCTGTTCCTATTCTGTTGAAATCATGAACCCACAATGACACTAGTGAGAGTCCTATAAATGAAGATGGAAAGTAAGACTATTAATTAATTTAATTCCAAGTATCTTTTCTCCAGTTTAAGTGAATATCCACGTCAGAAATTATATTACAGATTTGCCTTAGGATATAATGCGGTGTAATTCAACATCAATATATTCATCAACATATCCTTACCAGTTAACAGTGTAAAAGCCATTCAGCATCTGAAACTAATACTTTTTTTTTAATGCCATGGAAATTGCCTGTGAAATTCATAGGAATATATTCTTTGTCACAAAGTTGAATGTGTAAGGATAAGTTTTGATATGGTGTCAGTGTATCAAAATAACACATTTCATGCTGTGTGATAAAATTTTCACCACTGTCAACCTCAGAGACAAATAATATTTTAACAGGTTTACAAGAAAGCAAAACATGCTTCATTATCTCTTTGAATATATCATGAGATCAAAGGAAGCCTGTTTTTTCCAGAGAAAAATCTGTTTCATTACTGAGAAAAACTTGTTTAGGTTTAAAAAGGTCAACATTTCTGAGATAAATGTTATATTTTTACTTAAAAAATAAGAATTTCCAAAAATTTTCAGCATTATACCCTATATTCTAAAAGTTGCAATTAAATTGTGTTTGTAGATATTCATTTTGAATTAATATTTTGAAGGAAAAAACTTCACTTTTCTTAAAACACAGGAAAGAAAAACAAAATCTTATGATACAAAATTAATTTTAGTGTCTTGGGTGGTATAATGTGTTGAAGCGATTAGAGTATGATACATCTCCATCTGCATCTAAGACCTCCCCCTCACTAACTGTGAGATCTTAGACAAACTATTTCACTTTTCTAGACCCTTGTGTTAATCTGCTGGGCTGCTGTAACTACTAAATATCACAGACCAGTTGGCTTAAACACCAGAAATTTATTTTCTCACAATTCTGGAGGTTGGATGTCCAAGATAAAGATTCTGGCAGGGTTTGACTTCTTTTGATAACTCTCTCCTTGGCTTGTAGATGACCACCTTCTCTTTGTGTCCTCACATGGTCTTTCCTCTGTGTATGCACACCCCTGTTGTCTCTCTCTGTGTCCTCTCCTCTTCTTATAAGGACACCAGTCAGATTGGGAAGGGCCCAATCTAAAATGAGGAAATGGCCTCATTTTAATTTAATACCTCTTTAAAGGTCCCATCTCCAAGTACAGTCATATTTTGGGGTACTGGAAATTAGGACTTCAACATATGAATT
Organism: Hyperoodon ampullatus; assembly: GCF_949752795.1. Classification (NCBI taxonomy): domain Eukaryota; kingdom Metazoa; phylum Chordata; class Mammalia; order Artiodactyla; family Ziphiidae; genus Hyperoodon; species Hyperoodon ampullatus. The sequence goes on from NC_136914.1 coordinate 77,578,497, forward strand.
TTGAGTGAAGGACAATTCAATTCATAACAACCATAGCTTCTTCAGAATTACATGAAGCAGAAACATCATTGTAAAAATCACATAAATATAAGCACTGAACAGAAGTTCATTTAATCAATCTAACTTGACAACAAGTAAAATTAAATCAAACTTTAACATAACAGTTTTGTTTTTTCATCTGTAATGTTCAGAAAAATATTGTGTAATTCCAAATATATTCACAATAATTCATAACAGCATAATATTATACTGAAACAAATTTTCAACATCAAATAAAAGCCAAAATAACAAGAGCAAAATTCAAGATCTTATCAGAACATATCTCCACTTATCTTTCAGCTGATCTACACTTGGTCAGTTCCTCACCTCATCTGTAAACTGTTCCCTGCAATCCCCATTTTAGCAATGTGTATATGACTTTGGAGAAGGATTGCAACTATTTTAGTGTCTGGAAAAAATGAAATTTTAGTAGCAGACAGGTTTCATTTAAATAACTGACATGTTGTAAAGAAGATAGAGAAACATACATCCTTGGTATGTTGAACATAATCTATCAGAAACTAGTTGCCAGTATAATCTTTTTCTTTTCTTTTTTTTTTTTTTTTTTTGCAATACACAGGCCTCTCACCATTGTGGCCTCTCCCATTGCGGAGCACAGGCTCCGGATGCGCAGGCTCAGCGGCCATGGCTCATGGGCCTAGCCGCTCTGCGGCATGTGGGATCTTCCCAGACCGGGGCACGGACCCGTGTCCCCTGCATCAGCAGGCAGACATTGCGCCACAAGGGAAGCCCTCTTTTTTTTTTTTTTTAAACATCTTTACTGAGTATAATTGCTTTACAATGTTGTGTTAGTTTCTGCTGTATGACAAAGTGATTCAGCTATATGTATACTTACATCCCCATAACCCCTCCCTCTTGTGTCTCCCTCCCACCATCCCTATCCCACCCCTCTAGGTGGTCACAAAGCACTGAGCTGATCTCCCTGTGCTATGCAGCTGCTTCCCACTAGCTATCTGTTTTACATTTGGTAGTGTATATATGTCATCGCCACTCTCTCACTTTGTCCCAGCTTACCCTTCCTCCTCCATTCTATCCTCAAGTCTGCATCTTTATTCCTTTCCTGCCCCTAGGTTCTTCACAACCATTTTTTTTTTTTTTAGATTCCATATATAGGTGTTAGCATATGGCATTTGTTTTATTTTTATGACTGACTTCACTCTGTATCACAAACTCTAGATCCATCAACCTCACTACAAATAAGTCAATTTCATTTCTTTTTATGGCTGAGTAATATTCCATTGTATATATGTGCCCCATCTTCTTTATCTATTCATCTGTTGATGGACACTTAGGTTTCTTCCATGTCCTGACTATTGTAAATAGTGTGTCAATGAACATTGTGGTACATGACTCTTTGAGTTATGGTTTTTTCAGGGTATATGCCCAGTACTGGGATTGCTGGGTCATATGGTAGTTCTATTTTTAGTTTTTTAAGGAACCTCCATACTGTTTCCCATAGTGGCTGTATCAATTTCTATTCCCACCAGTAGTGCAAGAGGGTTCCGTTTTCTCCACACCCTCTCCAGCATTTATTGTTTGTAAAATTTTTGATGATGACTATTCTGACTGGTGTGAAGTGATACCTCATTGTAGTTTTGATTTGCATTTCTCTAATGATTAGTGATGTTGAGCATCCTTTCATGTGTTTTTTGGCAATGTGTATATCTTCTTTGGAGAAATGTCTGTGTAGGTCTTCTGCCCATTTTTGTATTGGGTTGTTTGTTTTTTTGATTTGTTTGATTGAGCTACATGAACTGCTTGTAAATTTTGGAGATTAATCCTTTGTCAGTTGCTTTGTTTGCAAATACTTTCTCCCATTCTGAGGGTTGTCTTTTCCTCTTACTTCTGGTTTCCTTTGCTGTGCAAAAGCTTTTAAGTTTCATTAGTCCCATTTGTTTATTTCTGTTTTTATTTCCATTTCTGTAGGAGGTGGCTCAAAAAGGATCTTGCTGTGATTTATGTCATAGACTGTTGTGCCTATGTTTTCCTCTAAGAGCTTTATAGTGTCTGGCCTGACATTTAGTTCTTTAATCCATTTTGAGTTTATTTTTGTGTATGGTGTTAGGGAGTGTTCTAATTTCATTCTTTTACATGTAGCTGTCCAGTTTTCCCAACACCACTTATTGAAGAGGCTGTCTTTTCTCCTTTGTATATTCTTGCCTCCTTTATCAAAGATAAGGTGACCATATGTCTGTCGGTTTATCTCTTGGCTTTCTATCCTGTTCCACTGATCTATATTACTGTTTTGGTGCTAGTACCATACTGTCTTGATTACTGTAGCTTTGTAGTATACTCTTAAGTCAGGAAGCCTGAGTCCTCCAGCTCCATTTTTCTTGCTCATGATTGCTTTGGCTATTCATGCTCTTTTGTGTTTCCATACATATTGTGAATTTTTTTGTTCTAGTTCTGCGAAGAATGCCATTAATAGTTTGATATGAATTGCAGTGAATCTATCAATTGCTTTGGGTAGTATAGTCATTTTCACCATGTTGGTTCTTCTAATCCAAGAACATGGTATATCTCTCCATCTCTTTGTATCATCTTTAATTTTTCCATCAGTGTCTTATAGTTTTCTGCATACAGGTCTTTTATCTCCTGGGGTAGGTTTATTCCTAGGTATTTTATTCTTTTTCTTGCAATGGTAAATGGGAGTGTTTCCTTAATTTCTCTTTCAGATTTGTCATTCTTAGTGTATAGGAATGCAAGAGAGTTATGTGCATTTTGAATCCTGCAACTTTACCAAATTCATTGATTAGCTCTAGTAGTTTTCTGGTAGCATCTTTAGGATTCTTTATGTACAGTATCATGTCATCTGCAAATAGTGACAGTTTTACTTCTTTTCTGATTTGGACCATTTTATTTCTTTTTCGTCTCTGATTGCATCCAAATCTATGTTGAATAATAGTGGTGAGAGTGGGCAACCTTGTCTTCTTCCTGATCTTAGAGGAGGTGGTTTTAGTTTTTCACCACTGAGAATGATGTTGCCTCTGGGTTTGTCATGTATGGCCTTTATTATGTTGGGGTAAGTTCCCTCTATGGCTGCTTTCTGGAGGGGTATTATCATAAATGGGTGTTGAATTTTGTCAAAAGCTTTTTCTGCATCTATTGAAATGATCATGTGGTTTTTCTCATTCAATTTGTTAATATGGTTTATTACATTGATTGACTTGCATATACTGAAGAATCCTTGCATTCCTGGGATAAATCCCACTTGATCATGGTATATGATACTTTTATGTGCTGCTGGATTCTGTTTGCTGGTATTTTGTTGAGGATTTTTGCATCTATGATCATCAGTGATATTGGCCTGTAGTTTTCTTTTTTTGTGACATCTTTGTCTGGTTTTGGTATCAGGGTGATGATGGCCTCATAGAATGAGTTTTAGAGTGTTCCTCCCTTGCTATATTTTGGAAACGTTTGGGAAGGATAGGTGTTAGCTGTTCTCTAGATATTTGATAGAATTCGCCTGTGAATTCATCTGGTCCTTGGCTTTTGTTTGTTGGAAGGTTTTTAATCACAGTTTCAATTTCAGTGCTTGTGATTGGTCTGTTTATATTTTCTATTTCTTCCTGGTTCAGTCTCGGAAGGTTGTGCTTGTCTAAGAATTTGTCCATTTCCTACAGGTTGTCTATTTTATTGGCATAGAGTTGCTTATAGTGATCTCTCATGAGCCTTTGTATTTCTGCTGTGTCAGTTGTTACTTCTCCTTTTTCATTTCTAATTCTATTGATTTGAGTCTTCTCCCTTTTTTTCTTGATAAGTCTGGCTAATGGTTTATCAATTTTGTTTATCTTCTCTAAGAACCAGCTTTTAGTTTTATTGATCTTTGCTATCATTTCCTTCATTTCTTTTTCATTTATTTCTGATCTGATCTTTGTGATTTCTTTCCTTCTGCTAACTTTGGGGAATTTTTATTGTCTTTCTCTAATTCCTTTATGTGTAAGGGTAGGTTGTTTATTTGAGATGTTTCTTGCTTCTTGATGTAGGATTGTATTGCTATGCACTTCCCACTTAAAACTGCTTTTGCTGCATCCCATAGGTTTTGGGTTGTCGTGTTTTCATTGTCATTTGTTTCTAGGTTTTTATGATTTCCTCTGATTTCTTCAGTGATCTCTTGGTTATTTAGTGGCATATTGTTTAGCCTCAATGTGTTTGTGATTTTTACACTTTTTTCCCTCTGTAATTTATATCTAGTCTCATAGCATTGTGGTATGAAAAGATACTTGATATGATTTCAATTTTCTTAAATTTACCAAGTCTTGATTTGTGACCCAAGATATGATCTATCCTGGAGAATGTTCCATGAGCACTTGAGAAGAAAGTGTATTCTGTTGTTTTTGGATGGAATATCCTATAAATATCAATTAAATCCATTTTGTATAATGAGTCATTTAAAGCTTGTGTTTCCTTATTTATGTTCATTGTGGTTGTTCTGTCCATTGGTGAAAGTGGAGTGTTAAAATCCCCTACTATTATTGTGTTACTGTTGATTTCCCCTTTTATGGTTGTTAGCATTTGCCTCATTTAATGAGGTGCTCGTATGTTGAGTGCATAAATATTTACAATTGTTATATCTTCTTCTTGGATTGATCCCTTGATCATTATGTAGTGTCCTTCTTTGTCTCTTCTAATAGTCTTTATTTTAAAGTCTCTTTTGTCTGAATGAGAATTCCTACTCCAGTTTCTTTTGATTTCCATTTGCATGGAATATCTTTTTCCATCCCCTCACTTTCAGTTTGTATGGGTCCCTAGGTCTGAATTGGGTCTCTTGTACACAGCATATATATGGGTGCTGTTTTTTACATTCAGCCAGTCTGTGTCTTTTGGTTGGAGCATTTAATCCATTTACATTTAAGGTAATTATCAATATGTATATTCCTATTACCATTTTCTTAATTGTTTTGGGTTTGTTATTGTAGGTCTTGTCCTTATCTTGTGTTTCCTGCCTTGAGAAGTTCCTTTAGCATGTGTTGTAAAGCTGGTTTGGTGGTGCTGAGTTGTTTTAGCTATTGCTTGTCTGTAAAGTTTTTAGTTTCTCTTTCGAATCTGAATGAGATCCCTGCTGGGTAGAGTAAACTTGGTTGTAGATTTTTCCTTTTCATCACTTTTAATATGTCCCACCACTCCCTTCTGTCTTGGAGAGTTTGTTGAAAAATCAGCTGTTAACCTTTTGGAGATTCCCTTGTATGTTATTTTTTGCTTTTTTCTTGTTGCTCTCAATATTTTTTCTTTGTATTTAATTTTTCATTGTTTGATTAATATGTGTCTTGGCATGTTTCTCCTTGGATTTATCCTGTGTGGGACTCTCTGCGCTTCCTGGACCTGATTGACTATTTCCTTTCCCATATTAGGAAGTTTTTAACTATAATCTCCTCTAATATTTTCTCAGTCCCTTTCTTTTTGTCTTCTTCTTGTGAGACTCCTATAGCTCGAATGTTGGTTTGTTTAGCATTGTCCCAGAGGTCCCTGAGACTGTCATCAATTCTTTTCATTCTTTTTTCTTTATTCTCCTCTGTGGTAATTATTTCCACTATTTTTTTTTCCAGGTCTCTTATCCATTCTTCTGCCTCAGTTATTCTGCTATTGATTCCTTCTAGAGGATATTTAATTTCATTTATTGTGTTGTTCATCATTGTTTGTTACTGTTTAGTTCTTCTAGAACCTATTAAATATTTCTTGTATTTTCTCCATTCTATTTCCAAGATTTTGGGACATCTTTACTATCATTACTCTGAATTCCTTTCTAGGTAGACTGCCTATTTCCTCTTCATTTCTTTGGTCTGGTGGGTTTTTACCTTGCTCCTTCATGTGCTGTGTATTTCTCTGTTTTATCATTTTGCTTAACTTAATGTGTGTGGGTTCTCTCTTTCACAGGCTGCAGGTTCATAGTTCCCATTGTTTTTGGTTTCTGCCCCCAGTCGGTATGATTCTTTCAGTGTGTTGTGTAGGCTTCCTGGCGGAGGTGTCTGGTGCCTGTGTTCTGGTGCATGAGGCTGGATCTTGTCTTTCTTGTGGGCAGGACCGCATCTGGTGGTGTGTTTTGTGGTGTCTGTGAACGTAGTATGGTTTTAGGCAGCCTCTCTGCTAATATCTGAGGTTGTGTTCCTGTCTTGCTAGTTGTTTGGCCTGAGATGCCCAGCACTGTAGCTTGCTGGTCGTTGAGTGGAGCTGGGTCTTAGCATTGAGACAGAGATCTCTGGGAAGACTCTCACTGTTTGATCGTACGTTGGGCAAGGATGTGTCTAGTGGTCCAATGTCCTGAACTCAGCTCTCCCACCAGTGTCCTGAACTCATCCCTCCTACCTCAGAGTCTCAGGCCTGACAAGTAGCTGGAGCACCAAGACCCAGTCACCCACATGGCTCAGAAGAAAAGGGAGAAAAAAAAATAAATAAAGTTATTAAAATAAAAAATTTAAAAAATATAATATTCAAGAAATGTAAATGTATTAAAAAAAAAAAGAGAGAGCAACCAATCCAATAAAAAAATCCATCAATGAACAGAAGCACTAAAAAATAAACTAAGATAAACATAAAAATCAGAAATTGGTCAGTCACATACAGCAAACCCTAAGTCTACAGTTTTTCCCTAAGTCCACCACCTCAATTTTGGGATGATTCCTTGTCTATTCAGGTATTCCACAGATGCAGGGTACATCAGGTTGATTGTGGAGATTTAATCCACTGCTTCTGAGCCTGCATGGAGAGATTTCCCTTTCTCTTCTTTGTTTGCACATCTCCTCAGTTTCGGCTATTGATTTGGACCCACCTCTGCATGTAGGTTGCCCTCTGGCTTCTGTTGTTTGCCAAGACAGGAGGGAGTTAAAGGAGCACCTGATTAGATGGCTCTGGCTCACTCAGGCTGGGGGGAGGGAGAGGTATGGAATGCGTGATGAGCCTGCGGTGGCAGAGGCCGGCGTGATGTTGCAACAGCATGAGGCATGCTGTGTGTTCTCCTGGGGAAGTTTTCCCTGGATTATGGGACCCTGGCAGTGGTGGGTTGCACAGCCTCTTGGGAGGGGAGGTGGGATAGTGACCTGTGATTGCACACAGGCTTCTTGGTGCCTGCAGCAGCAGCCTTAGTGTTTCATGCCCGTCTCTGGTGTCCACACTGTTAGCCACGGCTCGTGCCGAGCTCTGGAGCTCATTTAGGCAGTGCTCTGAATCTCCTCTCCTCTCACACCCCGAAACAATGTTCTCTTGATTCTTAGGCAGTTCCAGACTTTTTCCAGGACTCCCTCTCATTTAGCTGTAGTGCACTAGCCCCCTTCATGCTGTGTTCACGCTGCCAACCCCAGTCCTCTCTCTGTGATTTGACCTCCAAATCCTGAGCCTCAGCTCCCAGCCCCACCTGCCCTGGCGGGTGAGCATACAGGCCTCTCAGGCTGGTGAGTGCTTGTTGGCACAGATCCTCTGTGCAGGAATCTCTCCTCTTTGCCCTCTGCACCCCTGTTGCTGCACTCTCCTCTGTGGCTCCAAAGCTTCCCCCCCCCCCCGCCCCGTGTCTCCGCCAGTAAAGAGGCTTCCTAGTGTGTGGAATCTTTTCCTCCTTCACAGCTCCCTCCCCAAGATGCAGGTCCCATCACTATTCTTTTGTCTCTGTTTTTCTTTTTTATTTTATCCTACCCAGGTATGTTGGGACTTCCTTGCCTTTTGGGAAATCTGAGGTCTTCTGTCAGCTTTCAGTAGGTATTCTGTAGGAGTTGTTCCACATGTAGATGTATTTGTGTGGAGGAAGCTGATCTCCATGTCTTGCTCCTCTGCCATCTTGAAGGTCCTCCCTCCGCCAGTATAAGGTTACATGGTGATTTAATAGACGTGCTTAAGCCCAATATTACTAGTAATCTTTTAAACTATTCAGGACCAATTGGTCAACACATGAATAATAACAGTAACAAAGGAGGTACACCTGTATAAAAATGTTGGAAATATTTTTATTTGAAGATGATATGCTTTTTTTTTTTAAAAAAAGGGGGGAATATAAAGTAGATATACACTATACTTTTTTAAAAATTGAATAAATTAAATATTATTTCTACAGACAATAAAAATGGAAAATATCTTATAAGTAATATGTAGGATATCCTTCATGTTACCTACATGATATTTCTGATTGACTATAGATAAGTAGGTAGATAAATAGAATAGAGATATAGAGTATACAGTTGATCCTTGAACAATATGAGTTTGAATTGTGAGGATTCACTTACAAGCAGACTTTTTTCAATAAATACATACAGTACTACACAGTCTGCAGTTGGTTGAATCCAGGGATGTGGAAACTCTGATATGGAGCACTGACTATGGGATGTGAGCATCTGCTGATTTTATTGAACTGGGCCCTCTTTTTTTCTTGAGGAGTCTGGCTAAAGGTTTATCAGTTTTATGTTTTCAGAGAACCAGCTCTGAGTTTCACTGATCTTTTATAATTTTTTATCTCTATTTCATTTATTTCTGCTCTGATATTTATGGTTTCTTTCCTTCTACTAACTTTGGGTTTTGTTTGTTCTTTTGTTCTAGTTCTGTTAGGTATAAGTTTAGGTTGCTTATTTGAGGTTTTTTTCTTGTTTCCTGAAGTACGCTTATATCACTGTAAACTTCCCTCTTAAAACTGCTTTTGCTGCATCCCATAGATTTTTGTATGGTTTTGTATTTGTTTTCTTTGTCTCAAGGCATTTTTTAATTTCTTCTTTGATTTCATAAGGGACTACATTGGTTGTTTAGCAGCATGTTGTATAGCCTCCATATGTTTGTGCTTTTTGCAGTTTTTTTCTTGTAGTTGATTTCTAGTCCATAGTGTTGTGGTCAGAAAAGTTGCTTGGTATGATTTCTGTTTTCTTAAATTTATTCTGATTTGTTTTGTGGCCTAGCATGTGATCTATCCTGGAGAATGTTCCATGTGTACTTGAAAAGAATGTGTTTTCTGTTGCTTTAGGATGGAATGTTCTATATATCTCTGTTAAGTTTATTTGGTCAAATGTGTTGTTTAAGGCCAGTGTTTACTTAAACTGGTGTCTAAGAGCAGTTGATTTTCTGTCTGAGTGATCTAAGAACCCAACTTTTAAAATGTGTAAAAGAAACTGAAGTTTCATGTATTTGGAAATGCAGATGTTGAATAAGTGTATAAAATAATTTAAATCACTAACACCTTCCCTTTGAGAATTTATATTATCCTGGCTGAGATGGACAAGAAACACATAAATAAATAAGTCTGTGTCAACACCAATTAATACATATATAACACATCAGATAGTAAGAATTGATAATGAGAAAATTAAGGCACAGTAAAGATAGACATTATTCACTGAAATCATTGATAATATTTATTAAGCATTTATGTAAAAGCATCCATCTAAGCTTTTTACAAAAGTATTGCATTAAACACACCCAGTGCTTATGATGAAATTTCAAGTATCCTAAAATTTTTCTAAAACACATAGAAACTAAGGGATAAACAGGTTAAGTTGCTTGCCCAAGGCACACAAAGTATCAAAACACAGAGCCTGGGTTCCAGGATTTTGAAGCCCATGCTTTTAACACATAAGTTACTCTCTCCATAAATATTTTGTACCAACTATTATGAGCAAGTGAATAAGTGTTTGAATGTTTTCTATTTGGACAAATTCATCAAATTATATTCAAAATTACTAAATTGTGTTTAAATTTCTTTTATTTATAAGCATAAGAAAATAATATTCCTATGACCTAATCTTAACTTATTCTTCAAAGTACGTGAACTCACATTTCATCTGTAAGAATGAACATCTGGCAAATAAGATATTTACTTTATTTAATTGTCCTTCTTAAACTGTTGTGATGAAGATTTTATATCCTAACTGCAAAATTATCACAGAAAATATCGTTAAGAATTTTTTCTTGGAATATTATATTTATAATTCATAGTTGAATAGAGCAGAATTACCTAGACTACTCAATTCCTTCAGTGTTTTATTGATTTATTCAGTAGTTTATTCTGTCAATCTTTCACAACAAAAAAAATATTGTGAGATTGAAGCTTATAGTGAGAAAAATAGTTAAATTCTATTTTAGATTATTTTGCCCTCCAAATCAGAAAGTTCCACATTATAATCAAAGGGAATAGAAAGAAAAAAAAAAAAAAAAGAGCAGGAGGGCTTCCCTGGTGGCACAATGGTTGAGAGTCCACCTGCCGATGCAGGTGATACAGGTTCATGCCCCGTTCCAGGAAGATCCCACATGCCGCGGAGCAGCTGGACCCGTGAGCCATGGCCACTGAACCTGCGTGTCCAGAGCCTGTGCTCCGCAACGGGAGAGGGCACAACAGTGAGAGGCCCACGTACCAGAAAAAAAAAAAAAAAAGAAAAAAGCAGGAATAAAAACACTGTTACTTAGAAAGTTGAGAAGCAGTATTTTTTTTTCCCTTCCTGATCATTTAACTTTATCTCACATGGGTTTTTCTTCACTAGATCCAGAAACAGCTATATGTGAAAACAATATTCTAGAAAAACTTGGATTGTATCACTTTGTGTTGGTTTTTTAAATAGATAAATTATACATTTCATTGAATGGGTAAATACATCATAAAAGTAATAGGATAGAATTATTTCATCTGTAAATAAAAATTGAACAAATAAATACAAATTGTTTATCTATATCATGCTTTTTTTTCTCAAATATTTTGGATGAGATAAACTCAACATGTTAGAGAAATTTTTCCACAAAGTGCTAAATATGTGTATGTGAATATGAATGTATATTCACACTCACATTGGTGTAAGAAGTTTTATTTTGCCACATCATAATTATATTATAATTAAAATGTCTAACTGTCCCACTTTTTGTAAAAAACTGTCCATGCATCAGATATACCTGGAATAAAGAATTATTTCTAATCTGATGTATGGCCAGACTTAAAGAAGCTGTTGACAATACAGAAAAGTAATGTGATAGTTTTATGTACTTAGGGGTTGTGAGACTGAATTTATTAAAGAGATTAAAGGTACCTATTTTTAGTTGTTTTTCTTTGTTAACAAATAAATGCTATTCCAGTATGTTGGGGTTTTTTTCTGCTAAATATTCAGTATATTAAAATGAAACCTAATGGCAATTTCAGACCTTTGTATCTTATTAAAATAACTGTATTAAAAATAATGGATTCAGGTTTTCAATAAATGCCTTTATTTTCTAGTTTTTCTTGTAAGAAATACAAGTTAATATTGAACTATAAATATAGATGACAGATTAGCAGAACTTTTTTTTTTTCTTTTCTAATTTCAAGCACTCTGACTTATTGTCACAGATACCTTTCTTATCCTAGCAATGACCCAGTTGTTGTGGGGGATTCATGAATATGTATTTGAGTGTAATGAGGGTCAAGTTGAAGCAAGATAGTGAACCAGAACTCCTTTTTCCTCACTCCTCTCTGTAGGAGTCGATCATTTGTTAAAGTGGCACTTTTCATAATATATGGAGGGCAAGGGTGCCTTCTGCCTCTCACTCACCTTCCCCTGGAGGTGCAAAGGAGGGTGCTGCCTTGACAGAATTATTTCTGTCTGAAAATGCTTTTCATTGTATCTGTACAAACAAGAACATATAGTATCATAGATATGCATGCTACACACATTTTTCATATTCATAATGTGATGTTTTGGATTACTCAGGTCGTGTCTGGTATTTAGCTGTGAGATCACAATCACAATTCTTAGAGAACTTTGTATAAACAAGTTTTTTGTTTTTTTTGTTTTTGTGAGTTGGCCTTTGGAACATAATTGCTGGCCTTAATGGGGTACATGCCACCAGGAAAGGAGCTGAGTCTGCCCAGGTTCTTTTGTTAGGATTTGGTTCAACTATTCCCAAAAGGTCCATTCAAGTGTTTCAGTCTAAACCAGTCCTTCTATATAGGAGATCACATATCAAGGACTTTTGCCACGAGCTTCAAAATCTAGTCTACAGTAGCACATAGACACCCAACTGGTCTGGTATATCAATGAATAAATTAAGCTGCTACTCCTTCAAAAAGTAACTAAAAGAAATTCAGTTTTAATGTGGAAGCAGGACAGCTACTGAAAAAAATGTTCTGACCTAATACTCATCTGTTTTAATGGAGAATATTAATATTCACATGGGGTAAATGGAATGAATTGTCACTTATTCAATTTATTTTTTTTTCAAAGCAGTATTGTCTTTAATAAATAAAAACTAGAACAATCTCAGTATACACCAACAGTTGAATGAGTAAAGTGTGGTATAATCATACTTAGAAGTCATACACTTCATCAGAAACATAATGCAAGCCACATAAGTAATCTTAAATTTTCTGGTAGCCACTTAAAACTAAAAGTAAAATGAAACAGATGAAATAAATGTTCATATCTTTTACTTAACCCTTATATCCAAAATACTATCATTTTAACATGTAATCATTATATATATTATTAATAAGATATTCTACATTTCTTTCATACTAAGTATTTAAAAATATCCAAAGTATTATCATATCAACATGTAATCAATATAAAAATTAATGAGAGAATCTACATTTTTTTTCCATACTAACTCTGAAATCACAATTTGGTTGCTAAATTTTATTACAAATATTTGATTGGTATTTAGATTTCATAAAATTTACAGTCAAAAAAGTATCACACATGCAAATTGTTGCTAACATAAACATTTTCCAATAATTACATTGTGTATTAGTTTTTTAACTTTTAATTTTAAAATAACTGAAATTAATTAAATTAAAAATTCAACTCCTTAGTCACATTAGCCACTTTCAAATACTCAGAAGTCTCATGTAGTTGGACATGCAACACTACATACTACAGGCAAAAATAAAATAATTTTACAAAATAATGTTGAATGAAAATAGCCATGTGGAAAATACATATAATATGATTCAACTCATATAAAGTTCAGGAAGAAGCAAGACTAAACTCTGTTGTTTGTGGCTGATAGAGAAAAGGCAAAATTACATTTAAAAAGCAAGGAAATTATTATTAAAGTCAGGATAGTTGTTCCCTGTAAGAAGTCAGAGAGAGGGTTGTGATTGGAAAAGGGCACACATGGGGCTTCTGGGATGCTGGCAGGATTCTTTCTTGACATAAATGATGTTACGTGGGGATCTGTTTTGTAATTATTAAATAGTTGAACAGTTGTTCAATTGAATTATTGAACAGTTATGTATATTTTATACAAACACATTTTAGTTTTCAAAAAAAATTTAATGGGGAAAAAATCAGATGGCTTCATTTGCCCTGATACAGTTCTGTGTGGGACTTCCCAATAAGGTTTGGGGAAAGAGAGGAGGGAAGGGCAGCTCTGCATCGTTGGTGCCACCGAGAACTGGGTTCTAACTGAGACTTCATGATCTAGTGAGTAGGCATTAACTATATGATTTGGTGGGAAGAGTGGTTGGGGTGTGTGTGTTTGTGTGTGTGTGTGTGTGTGTGTGTGTGTGTACACACAAGTGTGATGGAGAGAGATGGACACAAAGGAGGACGTGAAAAGAAAGTTTAAATGAAAACAGAGCAGAAATCACCATCCCTAAATTAAATAAGAATTAGGTTGTTTAGGTGGCACCATTACCCAGCTTTTCTCCACATATATGAGTTAGTCCTATGTAGTATATAGTTGTAGTTATTTGCATTTTGATCCAGAAATAACCTTTTAATTTTTCAGAATTCTCAGTGAAAATTATTTGACTGAATTACATAAAGACTCATTTGACAGCTTGCTATCCCTACAGTATTTGTAAGTTAATCATGTTTATTTATGAGTTCTTATCTATAAAGTAGATTATCTATAATGTACAATTTAATTTTTAAAATATGATTAGCTTTCATTATGACTCTAAAATGGTGATTTTAATAGATAATGTTGTCTTTTTAACTTGAAATTTTGTAACCTTATGAAAGATTCAACATTTTTATTTCTTATGTTTTATAATTCCTTCTCAATTTACAGATAGTTTCTCTAATACTGGAAAGTTCTATTGACAATTACCATCTAAGTACAAATGAAAACTGTGAATTACATATCATTAAAAGTACAGATAATTTGGAAGGGCTTAAAATAACATAATCAGCCCTCAATCACAGGTTCCACATCTTTGGAGTCAACCCTATCTTAGATCTGGGACTGGTTGAATCCATGGATGCAGAACCTGAGAATACAGAGGGCCGACTCTATATGTTTAGGTTTTTTTTAACCTTTACAACTTGCTTAATTTTAACAAGGATGGTTTTCCATGAGACTTTTAAGAAACAAAATACATATATAGTATAGCTAAAATGGCAGTAACTCTAGTACAAACAGGCTGTTTGTGGAAGTACAATTATTATTTTTAAATTTTGCTCTCATTCATTTTATAATAGTTTAAAATTCTACCTTTTTATTGCCATAGTTATAGACCTTAATGGAATACTTTATTTAACAATGTAAGCTCTGATAGGACAGTGTTCCCCTGCCATTACTTGTCCAAACATGTTTGTTGCCTGCAATTTTCATTTAAACTCTTATTTCTTTCATGTAAAATTTTGTTGTAAACTTTCAGTACCTCAGAATTGTATTATATTATGAGAAAAGGAAGTATTTGGGGGCAGGAGAAGGTCAACAATATTTCCTTAAAATGTGCCTTGCAAAAAGGATCATACACCATGATCAAGTGGGGTTTATTCCAGGAATGCAAGGATTCTTCAATATACGCAAATCAATCAATGTGATACACCATATTAACAAGTTGAAGGAGAAAAACCATATGATCATCTCAATAGATGCAGAGAAAGCTTTCAACAAAATTCAACACCAATTTATGATAAAAACCCTGCAGAAAGTAGGCATAGAGGGAACTTTCCTCAACATAATAAAGGCCATATATGACAAACCCACAGCCAACATTGTCCTCAATGGTGAAAAACTGAAAGCATTTCCACTAAGATCAGGAACAAGACAAGGCTGCCCACTCTCACCACTCTTATTCAACCTAGTTTTGGAAGTTCTAGCCACAGCAATCAGAGAAGAAAAGGAAATAAAAGGAATCCAAATTGGAAAAGAAGAAGTAAAGCTGTCACTGTTTGCAGATGACATGATACTATACATAGAGAATCCTAAAGATGCTACCAGAAAACTACTAGAGCTAATCAATGAATTTGGTAAAGTAGCAGGATACAAAATTAATGCACAGAAATCTCTGGCATTCCTGTACACTAATGATGAAAAATCTGAAACTGAAATCAAGGAAACACTCCCATTTACCATTGCAACAAAAAGAATAAAATAACTAGGAATAAACCTACCTAAGGAGACAAAAGACCTGTATGCAGAAAATTATAAGACACTGATGAAAGAAATTAAAGAGGATACAAATAGATGGAGAGATATACCATGCTCCTGGATTGGAAGAATCAATATTGTGAAAATGACTCTACTACCCAAAGCAATCTACAGATTCAATGCAATCCCTATCAAACTACCACTGGCATTTTTCACAGAACTAGAACAAAAAATTTCAAAATTTGTTTGGAAAAACAAAAGACCCCGAATAGCCAAAGCAATCTTGAGAATGAAAAACGGAGCTGGAGGAATCAGGCTCCCTGACTTCAGACTATACTACAAAGCTACAGTAATCAGGATAGTGTGGTACTGGCATAAAAACAGAAAGATAGATCAATGGAACAGGATAGAAAGCCCAGAGATAAACCCACGGACATACGGTCAACTTATCTTTGATAAAGGAGGCAGGAATGTACAGTGGAGAAAGGACAGCCTCTTCAATAAGTGGTGCTGGGAAAACTGGACAGGGACATGTAAAAGTATGAGACTAGATCATTCCCTAACACCATACACAAAAATAAGCTCAAAATGGATTAAAGACCTAAATGTAAGGCCAGAAACTATCAAACTCTTAGAGGAAAACATAGCCAGAACACTCTATGACATAAATCACAGCAAGATCCTTTTGGACCCACCTCCTAGAGAAATAGAAATAAAAACAAAGATAAACAAATGGGACCTAATGAAACTTCAAAGCTTTTGCACAGCAAAGGAAACCATAAACAAGACCAAAAGACAACCCTCAGAATGGGAGAAAATATTTGCAAATGAAGCAACTGACAAAGGATTAGTCTCCAAAATTTATAAAGAGCTCATGCAGCTCAATAACAAAAAAACAAACAAGCCAATCCAAAAATGGGCAGAAGACTTAAATAGGCATTTCTCCAAAGAAGATATACAGACTGCCAACAAACACATGAAAGAATGCTCAACATCATTAATCATTAGAGAAATGCAAATCAAAACTACAATGAGATATCATCTCACACCAGTCAGAAGGGCCATCATCAAGAAATGTAGAAACAATAAATGCTGGAGAGGGTGTGGAGAAAAGGGAACACTCTTGCACTGCTGGTGGGAATGTGAATTGGTACAGCCACTGTGGAGAACAGTATGGAGGTTCCTTAAAAAACTAAAAATAGAACTACCATATGACCCAGCAATCCCACTACTAGGCATATACCCTGAGAAAACCATAATTCAAAAAGAGACATGTAGCAAAATGTTCATTGCAGCTCTATTCACAATAGCCCGGAGATGGAAACAACCCAAGTGTCCATCATCAGAAGAATGGATAAAGAAGATGTGGCACATATATACAATGGAATATTACTCAGCCATAAAGAGAAATGAAACTGAGCTATTTGTAATGAGGTGGATATACCTAGAGTCTGTCATACAGAGTGAAGTAAGTCCGAAAGAGAAAGACAAATACCGTATGCTAACACATATATATGGAATTAAAAAAAAATGTCATGAAGAACCTAGGGGTAAAACGGGAATAAAGACACAGACCTACTTGAGAATGGACTTGAGGATATGGGGAGGGGGAAGGATAAGCTGTGACAAAGCGAAAGAGAGGCATGGACATGTATACACTACCAAACGTGAGGTAGATAGATAGTGGGAAGCAGCCGCAGAGCACGGGGAGATCAGCTCAGTGCTTTGTGACCGCCTGGAGGGGTGGGATGGGGAGGGTGGGAGGGAGGGAGATGCATGAGGGAAGGGATGTGGGAACGGATGTATATGTATGACTGATTCACTTTGTTATAAAGGAGAAACTAATAAAAAAAATTTTTTTTAAATGTGCCTTGCAATAGAAAGATAAAATCCAATTATTTTAAGTGGAGGAAGTATCAATGCTCTTTTTGTTCATTGAGTCAGACCCAATTTTATTAGTGTTTTGTCTCAGAAAGAATATGTACCCAACCTGTAAGCAGATGTCAACTACATATTTGCACTTATATGGGTATTTTTTAATCGAGGGCTTCTATCATAAGTATCTAAATTTTAGATCAAAAAGCTCATGTTCTTTTGAAGTTACAAAAGCAATTCTTAGGAATAAAGTTTCCATATATTTAGGCAAATATCTGTCTGACACTCCATTATACTTTCCTAAAATGATAATTAGAAAGAAATCCACTGTGCTTTGTCTGTGTAAGTGAGACCCAACACCTTCTGAAGGAAACTCTGAGAAACCAAGTTGGCACACTGAAGTGTCCTTTGTTATGTAGGTGTGGATGCTTTCTAGGATATTTGGACTAGAACACAGATAAGGCTAACAATAAATAAGGGGGACATGGACCAAAAAATCAGACTGTAGTATTTTGAGTCTAGATTCCATTTCTTGTACCAAATTGTCATTTAAAACTTAAAAACTCCTACAACTTACTGTATGTTCTCTGTCTAAGACCTAGAACTTTTAATTTTTAACAATGAAAATATTTGCAACTTAGGGCCAAATTAGAATTATCTCCATGATACTAGTCCTTAATTTAACATAAAATGATCATTTGTCTTGGTGTTTGACAACACTTTTTATTATTCTCATATTCATTATCTATGGTTTTTTAATTGTAGCAATTTTGTGTTTGTCATCTCTACAACTAAATTATGAACTCTTTGGGGATAACAATTATTTACCGCTTTTTTATTGGTCCTAAATTAATAATAATACTGCTGTTTGTATTAAATACAAGCATTACACTAATATCTTGTGAATGAATGAATGAGTAACACTTATAAGCAGAAGATTTAAATGTTATATATGGAATGTTTAGTCAACAAACAAAAGTACAATCATCTTAATCAGTCCTGACTAGGTATAAAGAGTGAAACAATAATGAATAAATATAGGACAAAAAAAAAAAGGAAGCAATACAGAACAAGAATGAAGGGAGATGATTATAGCAATCAGGCAGTTGGGCTGAAGCAGGTCGAGGCTGCAGCAGCAGCAGCAGCAATGGTCAAAAGTGGTAACAGGCACAGTGAAAAGCAACAGGAGAGGCAAGAGTGGCAGACAGCAGCAGGGAGGAAAATACCATATATAGTGGTAAGAAAGAGTACCATCTTGGGTGACACTCTCATCCAAGGAAAATTAATGTAAATAGAAATACGTTTAGCACATCCCAGTAACCAGGGCCTCAAGGCCCTTATCATACAGATGAAAGGACAGCAAAACATTTTTTTAAACGAGGATAGCCACTAAATAATAAATTGAGCCATAGAGGAATTCATGGTTTCTGAATGAAAGAATTTTGATCATTCGAAAGATCACATTCTCTGTATTTTAAAATCAGGCTGAAAATAGTGGATTCCTGAGACAGTGTAATATTAATACTCTCTCTCCCTTGCTCCCTCCTTCCCTTCCCTCCTTCCTTCTTCACTTCCTTTCTCTTTCTTTTTTTCTTCTTTCTTCTTTAAATCTTCTTTTTTTCTTTCCTTCTTTTTTAACCAGTGACTCAAAGGGGAAACTACACAATTCCTAACTTACTTTAAACAAAAGCATTTTTTTCCCTTTCCTTCCTTTTTCTCCTCTCTCCCTCCCCAACCTGCATGTCTTATTAGAAGATATTCCATGCATTTTTAAATTGTATACTTTAGAGATGAATTTGGAAGAGTATTGGCAGTTGTGACTATTAATAAACATTTTATAAATCTTCCTTTCCTGAGGCATATATCTATGTGGCATTAAAACTGAAGAATGTATTCTCAAGGGCAAACAGCAAGTAATTAATTTAATTTTTCTTAATTGGAAAATTAAATTAAATGTAACTATTCATCCCAAGGGTAAGAAGGTTGAAGCAGCCTAATGTAGTCATCAAAATATTGGCATACCCCATATATTAGCACTTTTATATGAAGGTACTTATTTGTCTTCCCTGGTCCTTACAATTTACAATTTGTAAACCATATTCTAAATTATTTTTCAATATTCTTATTCTGTGTAGTAGGCAAAACAATGCCCCCCGTCCCCCAATCCTTTCCTCATCCCTGGTAACTGTGACTGTGTTTACCTTACATAGCAGGGAGAATTAAGGTTTTAGACAAAATTAGATTATTAAAATAAGCAGGTTATTCAGGTGAATCCAATGTAATCAAAATGTTTTTAAAAGGGGAAGAGAGTAGCAGAAGAGGTCAAAGTGCTGCAAAGTGAGAAGGAATTGACAGACTACTGGCTTTGAAGATAGAAGAGGGTGATAAGTCTAGGAATACAGGGAGCCTCTGGAATGGAAAAAGCAAGGAAATAGATTCTCCTTTAGAGCCTCCAAAAGGAATACAGCCTGACCAATACATTGATTTTAGCCAGTGTGTCCCATTTTTTACATCTGACCTCTAGAATTACAAGATAATTAATTGCCTTAAGTCACTACAAATTTTTATAGCAATTTGTTACAAAAAACCATAGGACCTAATACATTCAGTATAATGATTATGAACCCCAAACATTGTTGAGTCAATATTTTGATTTTTTGACAAATGATTTCTGGAAGGACACAAACAGTTACTCTATAGCACTAATCTACTTATTTGGGACAGAAAAGAAGTGCAATTATTTATGTCTCTCAAAAATAGTCCAAGATAGGTGGAGGAACCAAGATGGCGTAATAGAAGGATATGCTCTCATTCCCTCTTGTGAGAACATCAGAATCACAACTAGCTGCTGGACAATCATCGACAGGAAGACACTGGAACTCACCAAAAAAGATACCCCACATCCAAAAACAAAGGAGAAGCCACAATGAGACAGTAGGAGGGGTGCAATCACAGTAAAATCAAATCACATAACTGGTGGTTGGGTGACTCACAGACTGGAGAACACTCATACCACAGAAGTCCACCCACTGGAGTGAAGGTTCTGAGCCCCAAATCAGGCTCCCCAACCTGGGGCTCCGGCAACAGGAGGAGGAATTCCTAGAGAATCAGACTTTGAAGCCTAGTGGGAACTGATTGCAGGACTTCGACAGGACTGGGGGAAACAGAGACTACACTCCTGGAGGACACACACAAAGTAGTGTGCGCATTGGGACCAAGGGGAAAGAGCAGTGACCCCAGGGGAGACTGAACCAGGCCTACTGCTAGTGTTGGAGGGTCTCCAGCAGAGGCAGGGGGTGGCTGTGGCTCACCGTGGTGACAAGGACACTGACAGCAGAAGTTCTGGGAAGTACTCCTTGGCATGAGCCCTCCAGAGTCTGCCATTAGCCCCAGCAAACAACCCAGATAGGCTCCAGTGTTGGCTTGCCTCAGGCCAAACAACCAACAGGGAGGGAACCCAGCCCCACCCATCAACAGTCAAGTAGATTAAAGTTTTACAGAGCTCTGCCCACCAGAGCAACAGTCAGCTCTACCCACCACCAGTCCTTCCCATCAAGCCTCTTAGATAGCTTCATCCACCAGAGGGCAGACAGCAGAAGCAAGAAGAACTACAATCCTGCAGCCTGTGGAACAAAAACTACATTCACAGAAAGATAGACAAGATGAAAATGCAGAGGGCTGTGTACCAGATGAAATGAAGGAACAAGATAAAACCCCAGACAAGCAACTAAATGAAGTGGAGATAGGCAACCTTACAGAAAAAGAATTCAGAATAATGATAGAGAAGATGATCCAGGACCTCGGAAAAAGGATGGAGGCAAAGATCGAGAAGATGCAAGAAATGTTTAACAAAGACCTAGAAGGATTAACAACCAAACAGAGATGAACAATACAATAACTGAAATGAAAACTACACTAAAAGGAATGAATAGCAGAATAACTGAGGTAGAAGAATGGATAAGTGAACTGGGAGACAGAACGGTGGAATTCACAGCTGCAGAACAGAATAAAGAAAAAAGAATGAAAAGAAATGAAGACAGCCTAAGAGACCTCTGGGACAACATTAAACGCAATAACATTAGCATTGTAGGGGTCCCAGAAGGAGAAGAGACAGAGAAAGAATCTGAGAAAATATTTGAAGAGATTATAGTCGAAAACTTCCCTAACATGGGAAAGGAAATAGCCACACAAGTCCTGGAAGCACAGCAAATCCCATACAGGATAAACCCAAGGAGAAACATGCCAAGAAACATAGTAATCAAATTGGCAAAAATTAAAGACAAAGAAAAATGATTGAAAACAGCAAGGGAAAAATGACAAACAATATACAAAGTCACCCCCATAAGGTTAACAACAGATTTCTCAGCAGAAAGTCTACAAGCCAGAATGGATTGGCATGATACACTCAAAGTGATGAAAGAGAAGAACTCACAACAAAGATTACTCTCCCAGCAAGGATCTTATTCAGATTCCATGGAGAAATCAAAAGTTTTACAGACAAGCAAAAGCTATGAGAATTCAGCACCACCGAACCAGCTCTACAACAAATGCTAAAGGAACTTCTCTAAGTGGGAAACACAAGAGAAGAAAAGGACCAACAAAAACAAACCCAAAGCAATTAACAAAATGGTCACAGGAACATACATATCAATAATTACCTTAAACATGAATGGATTAAATGCTCCAACCAAATGACACAGGCTTGCTGAATGGATACAAAAACAAGACCCATCTATAGGCCGTCTATACGATACCCACTTCAGACCTAGGGACACATACATACTGAAAGTGAGGTGATGGAAAAAGATATTCCATGCAAATGGAAATCAAAAGAAAGTTGGAGTACCTATGCTCATATCAGATAAAATAGACTTTAAAATAAAGAATGTGACAAGAGACAAGGAAGGACACGACATAATGATCAAGGGATCAATCCAAGAAGAAGATAAAACAATTATAAATATATATGCACCCAACATAGGAGCACCTCAATACATAAGGCAACTGCTAACAGCTATAAAATAGGAAATCGACAGTAACACAGTAACAGTGGGGGCCTTTACTACCTCGCTTACACCAATGGACAGACCATTCAAAATGAAAATAAATAAGGAAATAGAAGCGTTAAATGACACAATAGACCAAATAAATTTAATTGATATTTATAGGACATTCCATCCAAAAACAGCAGATTACACTTTCTTCTCAAGTGCACATGGAATGTTCTCCAGAATAGATCACATCTTGGGTGACAAATCAAGCCTCAGTAAATTTAAGAAAATTGAAATCATATCAAGCCTCTTTTGTGACCACAAAGCTATGAGAGTAGAAATGAATTACAGTGAAAAAAACATAAAAAAAAAACACGTGGAGGGTAAACAATACGTTACTAAATAACCAAGAGATCACTGAAGAAATCAAAGCGGAAATAAAAAATTACCTAGAGACAAATGACAATGAAAGGAGTATGATCCAAAACCTATGGGATGCAGCAAAAGCAGTTCTAAGAGGGAAGTTTATAGCTATACAAGCCTACCTCAAGAAACAATAAAAATCTCAAGTAAACAATCTAACCTTACACCTAAAGGAACTAGAGAAAGAACAAACAAAACCCAAAGGTAGCAGAAGGAAAGAAATCATAAAGACCAGAGCAGAAATAAATGAAATAGAAACAAAGAAAACAATTGCAAAGTTCAATAAAACTAAAACCTGGTTCTTTGATAAGATAAACAAAATTAATAAGCCATTAGCCAGACTCATCAAGAAAAAGAGGGAGAGGACTCAAATCAATAAAATTAGAAACACAAAAGGAGAAGTTACAACAGACCCCGCAGAAATACAAAGCATCCTAAGAGACTACTACAAGCAACTCTATGCCAATAAAATGGACAACCTGGAAGAAATGTACAAATTCTTAGAAAGGTATAATCTTCCAAGACTGAACCAGGAAGAAACAGAAAATATGAAAAGACCAGTCAAAATAATGAAATTGAAACTGTGATTAAAAATCTTCCAACAGGGCTTCCCTGGTGGTGCAGTGGTTGACAGTCCGCCTGCCAATGCAGGGGACATGTGTTCATGCCCCAGTATGGGAAGATCCCACATGCTGCAGAGGAGCTGGGCCCGTGAGCCATGGCTGCTGAGCCTGGGTGTCCAGAGCCTGTGCTCAGCAATGGGAGAGGCCACAGCAGTGAGAGGCCTGCGTACCGCAAAAAAAAAAAAAAAAAATCTTCCAACAAACAAAAGTCCAGTACCAAATGGCTTCACAGGTGAATTCTATCAAACATTTAGAGAAGAGCTAACACCCATCCTTGTCAAACTCTTCCAAAAAATTGCAGAGAAAGGAACACTCCCATACTCATTCTATGAGGCTACCATCACCCTGATACCAAAACCAGACAAAATACTACAAAAGAGGAAAATTACAGACCAATATCACTAATGAATATAGATTCAAAAATCCTCAACAAAATACTAGGAAACAGAATCCAACAACACATTAAAAGGGTCATATACCATGATCAGGTGGGATTTATCCCAGGGATGCAAGGATTATTCAATATATGCAAATCAATCAATGTGATACGCCATATTAACAAACTGAAGAATAAAAACCATATGATCATCTCAATAGACGCAGAAAAATCTTTTGACAAGATTCAACCCCCATTTATGATAAAAACTTTCCAAAAAGTGGGCAAAGAGGGAACCTACCTCAACATAATAAAGGCTATATATGACCAACCCACAGCAAACATCATTCTCAATGGTGAAAAACTAAAAGCATTTCTTCTAAGATCAGGAATGAGACAAGGATGTCTACTCTCACCACTATTATTCAACATAGTTTTAGAAGGCCTAGACATGGCAATCAGAGAAGAAAAAGAAATAAAGAATACCAATTGGAAAAGAAGTAAAACTGTCAGTGTTTACAGATGACATGATACTATACATAGAGAATCCTAAAAATACCATCAGAAAACTACTAGAGTTAATCAATGAATTTGGTAAAGTTGCAGGATACAAAATTAATGCACAGACATCTCTTGCATTCCTATTCACTAATGATGAAAAATTTGAAAGAGAAATTATGAAAACACTCCCATTTACCATTGCAACAAAAAGAATAAAATACCTAGGAATAAACCTACCTTGGGAAGCAAAAGACCTGTATACAGAACACTATAAGACACTGATGAAAGAAATTAAAGATGATAGCAACAGATGGAGAGATATACCATGTTCTTGGATTGGAAGAATCAATATTGTGAAAATGACTATACTACCTAAAGCAATCTACAGATTCAATGCACTCCCTATCAAATTACCAATGGCAGTTTTTATGGAACTAGGACAAATCATCTTAAAATTTGTATGGAGATGCAAAAGACCACAAATAGCCAAAGCTGTCTTGAGGGCAAAAAACAGAGCTGGAGGAATCAGACTCCCTGACTTCAGAGTATACTACAAAGCTACAGTAATAAAGACAATATGGTACTGGCACAAAAACAGAAACATAGATCAATGGAACAAGATAGAAAGCTCAGAGATAAACCCACACACCTATGGTCAACTAATCTATGACAAAGAAGGCAAAGATATACAAAGGGGAAAAGACAGTCACTTCAATAAGTGGTACTGGGAAAACTGGACAGCTACATGTAAAAGAATGAAATTAGAACACTCCCTAACACCATACACAAGAATAAACTCAAAATGGATTCAAGACCTAAATGTAAGACCAGACACTGTAAAACTCTTAGAGGAAAACATGGGCAGAACACTCTGACATATATCACAGCAAGATGTTTTTTGATCCACCTCCTAGAGTAATGGAAATAAAACCAAAATAAACAAATGGGACCTAATGAAACTTCAAAGCTTTTGCACAGCAAAGGAAACCATAAACAAGACAAAAAGACAACCCTCAGAATGGGAGAAAATATTTGCAAACAAATCAGTCGACAAAGGATTAATCTCCAAAATATATAAACAGCTCATGCAGCTCAATATTAAAGAAACAGACAACCCAATCCAAAAATGGTCAGAAGACCCAAATAGACATTTCTCCGTAGAAGACATACAGATGGCCAGGAAGCACATGAAAAGCTGGTCAACATCACTAATTATTAGAGCAGTGCAAATCAAAACTACAATGAGGTATCACCTCACACCAGTTAGAATGGGCATCATCAGAAAATCTACAAACAACAAATGCTGGAGAAGGTGTGGAGAAAAGGGAACCCTCTTGCACTGTTGGTGGGAATGTAAATTGATACAGCCACTATGGAGAACAGTATGGAGGTTCCTTAAAAATCTAAAAATACTATTACCATATGATCCAGCAATCCCACTACTGGGCATATACCCTGAGAAAACCATAATTCAAAAAGACTCATGCACCCCAATGTTCATTGCAGCACTATTTACAATAGCCAGGTCATGGAAGCAACCTAAATGCCCTTTGACAGACGAATGGATAAAGAAAATGTGGTACATATATACAATGGAATATTACTCAGCCATAAAACGGAACAAAATTGAGTCATGTGTTGAGACGTGGATGTATCTAAAGACTGTCATACAGAGTGAAGTATGTCAGAAAGAGAAATAAATATTGTATATTAACACATGTGTTTGGAACCTAGAAAAATGGTACAGATGAACTGGT
This sequence comes from Hyperoodon ampullatus, assembly GCF_949752795.1. NCBI lineage: Eukaryota > Metazoa > Chordata > Mammalia > Artiodactyla > Ziphiidae > Hyperoodon > Hyperoodon ampullatus. The sequence goes on from NC_136914.1 coordinate 77,604,352, forward strand.
TTGCAGGGCAGAAGTTGAGACACAGATGTAGAGAACAAACGTATGGCCTCCAAGGTAGGAAGACCATGGTGCGGTGGGGATGGTGGTGTGCTGAATTTGGCGATTGGGATTTACATGTATACACTGATGTGTATAAAATTGATTACTAATAAGTACCTGCAGTATAAAAAAAGAAAACAAACCAAAAAAACAACTCATACTAAACTTTCTTTGGGTTATTGGTATGGACATATGTTAATATAAATGTTTCAGACATTACATGAATTATCTAAAAATCTTATATGTTCTGGTATAATGTTATAAGTCATAATTCTAGTTATTACTTTAAAATGTATATATCAGAAATAACTAAATTTCCTTGTCAATTACATTATTATGAACTTTCAAAAATTTTTTTTTCTTTTTTTTATATTGGAAGTATAGTCAATTTACAATGTTGTGTTAATTTCTGCTATACAGCAATTACTTTGATTTTTGAGGTAATCAATCAGGCCTATAAAACAAAAATGTCTGAAGGATATCAAGTTGAAATAATTATTTGCTCTGATTATTATCATTGAATTTAACTGATATGAAAAGCATTGTTATTTTAATTATATTTAGGGTTTTCATGATTGGTTGCCATGTAAACTCAAAGTTAAGATACAAAGTCTCGGGTTACTAGTTGATTTCAGTATGAGTTATTCAGTCATGCTAGCAAGAAACCATCCTCTTTCAATTTGAGGTAGAAAAAGATTAAAAAAATTTTACCTTTCCCTGACGTATATCCCCAATTTACTAAGGAAGTCTTCTTTAAGGAAACAAATGTATGTCAGATGATTATATAGTACAGAATCAAAAATAGATATTTCAAAGTATAATCAAGCTTTACTGTTAATTCATTAGATCTCCTTTAATAAAAATCAACATAACCTTTGTTTATAGTGATAGAGAAAAAGTTACTATCTATATATTATCAATCATCTCTTATTTTCCTTTGCATTATATCAAAACTTCATCTTTGATATAATATGATTATAAAAACATGATATTTTTCCTGGATAGTATTTGTAGAATTATACTTTCTTCATTATTTTTTCACTTTCCCCCCTCATTTCTCTCTCTTAATCAATTGCAATAATCTCTGAAATGTTCTTCATGCCTCCAATTTCTCTATGCCTGTATATGTGAGATTCCCCTGCCTAAAATGCTCTTTCAATCCATTTTTGGAAAGTGAAGTCATTTACATTTATTAAAACACTGCTCAAAGTACTTCTCTCTGTGAAGTCTTCACTACTTTCCTAGCCCACTGAGTTTGCCACTTTCAATGCAAATTTTAAAATACCTCGACAGTACTTTTTTACCTGGCATTACCATTGTTGCTTTATATGTAATCCCCCTGGCATAGTAGGTGAGTTATTTAAAAGCAAGAACACAGCACAGCACCTAGGACACTCTATCAATGTTTATGGAACAAGTTAAGTACCTGATTAAATTCTAGGTCTTTTAATCTAAGAACCTGCATTTGTTCTGGTGAGGTGTAAAGTATTGGCAGTATGATGGATACATGTCACTCAGTGTCCTTAACCACTCCAAACCTGTTAACAGATACAACTGGAAAATCCTTGGTAACAAATTAATGTATCTGTTAAAGAATCTCAGTCTGAGCAACTAGTTTTTACTTCCGTGTGCTGGGTACCCACTTAATATGGTACACTAGAAGAAGCATAGGGACGATTTCACTCTGAGTAGGATAATTCATTTTTCATAGAAGGGTTTAAATGCCTTTATTTGTATGTTTGTGGTCCATTTTGTTTTTCAGCCTAGTAATCACTAATTCTGTTTATATTTATTTGTAATTTAAAGGTATTTTCTTTGTTTCTTGGGTGCTGAATAAACAGATTAATCATAATACTTAAGGTGAAATAAAGCCTGGTCTCCTGAGTCAGACAGCTTGACTTAAAGCTTGTCCTAACACTATGTTGTTGGTAACTCTGAGCAAGTTAGTAAATTCTTGGTGACTCAGTTTCCTGAGAATGGATGATAGACTTTTCATACTAACCTGGTTGTAAATGCCTGGAGAAGTCAAAAGAAAAAATGCATATACTAGATGGAGCCATGTTGAAGAAATAACTGCTCTTAATACTAGCATTTCTTCTATTCATGTATTCACACGTTTAAATACATTACATGCTTAGAATGGTCAAAGTACTGAGTAGGAGCTGTTTCAATTTGTGCAAATTTTAACAATAAAATAATAGGATTATATATTTTTTTCAAAAGCTCTTCACATTTCTGATCATAGTTGATTCACAGGAACAATCCTGGTTACCTTTAATTCAGAAATAGTGATAATACTTATCTTTTGACTGAACACTTATTGTATTGGAGATTCTGTGTTAAGAGCTTTATATGTCTTTTTTCATTTAATTTTTACACTTTAAAAATTTATTTTAATTCTCATTTAAAAATTGTAACAACTGGTGCTTAATGATATTAAACAACCTACATTCTAAGTGGTGGAAACAAGCATGATTCCCCTAGACCTTCCGGATTCTTAATAATGTCTTCTTGACCAGCCACATCCCTTTCATTCTCTGTCTTCTGTTCCATATTTCTGGACAGTTTACAGTTTTCTTCTTTTGGATAACTTCTCCTTAAGTTTGACTGAATACCTCTTAATTCTAGAACAATAGCACATTTTGTTCAATGTGTTTCTCAATCTTATAGAGTAATAATTTTTGTAATGTTACAGATTAAAAAAAATCTGTCATAAAAATGCTAGGTTAGGGCTTCCCTGGTGGCGCAGTGGTTGAGAGTCTGCCTGCCAATGCAGGGGACACGGGTTCGTGCCCCGGTCCGGGAAGATCCCACATGCTTCGGAGTGGCTAGGCCCGTGAGCCGTGGCCGCTGAGCCTGCACATCCGGAGCCTGTGCTCCACAATGGGAGAGGCCACAACAGTGAGAGGCCCACATACCACACACACAAAAAAAAATAATAATGCTTGGTTATGTTCCTGAAGTTACATTATTAACAACTGAGATACTTCAATTTCAAATCCCATCTTTTGTACATTCCACTGTCCTAAAAAGTTTTAATGCGACTGGAAGCTAACCTATCATATTTCATTTGAAGCAACTTTGAACTTCATCTACCTCCTCACAGAAGAAATGACCCAAATGTCTACCTGGTCATAACATCATTTTTGTTAGAAAGGACAGGAGACACATTTGTTATGACTATTTGCTGTGACTATCTAAAGAAATAGGTTTGAACTCAAAAGCAGATGAATTTTTTCCTACTTGCTTCTTCTATCAAATACATATATTTACATGTATATGTAATATGTACATGTATATGTAAATATTATAAATATGTCAATGTATAAATATATAAATATTGCCTTTATATTTCAAATCCATATATGATCTATAAAAATCTACATATTTGATTATCTAATATATGTATTTGCCATGTTGCCTCATCTTTGTAACTATACAATTAGCAAGTACATATACATATATATGCAATTAGGAAAAATATATATATTCAAATATTTTGTAAAACCAATGGAAAATTTGTTAGAAAGAAAACTAATTCTTTCATTGTTCCCATGGTATATCTAAGATTTCAGTTGTATATTTTTTCTTCTTTGTTTATATTCACACTTCTCATTTGAAATATAGCACACCAAAAATAACATGTCTTCTTCCTTTTGCCTTCAAAAGTTACATTATTTTCTTACCTCCTTCCCTCCTAGCCTGCCTCCCTCCATTCTTCCCTTCCTCCATTTTTTCCTCTCTTTCTCTCTTATTTTGAAAATGTGGGCCAACCATTTTCTCATTACTTTTTAAAGTTATTTACCAGCTACTCCATGAAAAGAAAGGCATAACAAAAATATAAAGCAGGTTAGCTATCAGAATTATGAGCTGTTAACTAAGATCCTATTCCAAGTGTATACAAAGAAAAGAGCCTAGAGACCCAGATCAGAATGGAGTGAATATGGGCAATAAAGAAAGTGTTTTAGTGCCTTACATTTTTACTTTGTTCCTGCTTTTATGCTATAACTTGAAGACTTTCCAAATGAAAATACAGTAGAAGTCTGGGAGATTGAAACATCCAGTTCACTTTTATTTTATTTCACTAGCTTAAAGGGAAAATATACTGTACTGTTCTTTCCGTTGATGTGTGTAGGCTATTTTGGCATCTTTCAAGTCCCAGTAGGAAATCCTTTTTCTTTTGTTGTTTGTCACTAAAATCAGCTCCTGTTTGAAGCTGCCAGCTCTTATACTTCTCTTCAGCTGCTACAGTCCACCACTTGCCCAATTATCTATTACTTGTATGCAGGAACAATCTTGATCTCATGCAACCTTGAATCATCCTATTAGCTATTGTCAGGACTTCATGGACATCCCTGTTCATTAAATAAAGGTGGCACTATTGTGATCAGTCACAATAGAAGGTGAAGCCCCAGTTTTTTAAAGAATTTCCTGAAACTGACACAGTCCATTAGAATGTTCATCTGTGATATTAACAGCATTAATTCTTTACTTCAAAAAGTACAACCTATGATCCTTTAAGCATTTGAATCCTGACTATTTGGCTTAGGAAGTAATGTCAAAAAAATGAGAAAAAAATGCCCTCAGGGAATTAAAAATGAAAACAAATACCTTTGTTACATTTTTACCATAGGCTCGTTTCTGAACATTTTTTCAATTTACCAAGTTTGAAATAGCACCAAATTTGTAAGTATTTGCTAAGTCTTTTTTTTTTTCCTGCTCCATGATCCTTAAATATGTGAATCCTCTCAGCATGCATTTTGTTTCCAAGTTGTTTAGATATGCCTCCACCCTGACCTAATACCACCCAGAAACCCTATTTTATTATGAAAACTTAGCCAACTAATACAGACTAGCCTATTGAAAAACATTTCTTTTCCCATAAATGTTGTGGTGTTAAATAAACTTATTTTATAAATATTAAAACAGGGAGTTCCCTGGTGGCCTAGTGGCTAGGATTCAGCCTTGGCCTGGGTTCGACCCCTGGTTGGGGAACTGAGATCCCACAAGCTGCATGGCACAGCCAAAAAAAAAAAAAAATCAAAACAATAGTAAGTCAGAATTATGTGTACTTATTCATTGTTAAGAACAATGGTTTCCTAAATGGATTTTTAAAAAATAGATACATCTTATATATAAACCTAAGCAGACAAAAAAAGTACAAAATAAGAAAGCCTCATGTTAAGATCTTGAAAAATGTATTTCAAAGCAAGTTTGCCTATGATATGAGGGACATAGCTTGTCAAGGCCAATTCTTATCAATACATGGGGAGGAGACGAGTAAAGCGTGGGCATATGGATAGGGAAGACTTTTCTATCAAGGTTCAATCATAATTTTATTATAGTAATTAAGGCCTGGTGTTTAATAGGTCATAGAATCAGTTGACTGGAAGGCAGCTTCAGAGGTCTGTTGGTCCCTGCTGACATTTTCCTGAGGGTCAGATTTAAGAGTATTATAAAGAAGGACAAAATGATGCTTATGTCAGATTATATTCAAAATAAAACTGTAAGGCCTATCTTTTCTAAGTCATCTTTAATGTTACAAAGAAGGCTATAATTTCTTTTTATCTCTCTTTCACTTCCTTCCACGTTAGCAATATCCCAACACTGGATTTATTAAAATAATAATATGTAAGACTTGAATGACATTTTAAAAATAAAAAAATTATTGTTGTTTGTCTACATGTTAAGTGTCCTGTTCACAATACATTTAATTTTACAATTAAATATTTCAGTTTAATCTATGTGCTTTACCGTAAGGAATATATAAAGAATAGAGGTTCTCCAATATTTTATTGCATTGTTAGTAACTAAGGAAACACATTACCTCTCCCACCCATATCATTTTTGAAATTATTAGTTGTGTAATAAATATATTTATTCTGAATTCATTACATTACAGGTTTGACATGTACCTGCTTTTAATATGTAAATTAATAATATATAAATTAGAATTTTTATTTATGACATTTATATAACTTTATTGAGTTGATTGATAGATTTATACTGGTGACCTTTCAGAGTGATCAAATACTTGAGGTTGAATTTATAGAAAGCATAAAGCCTACATAGTACGTTTATAAGTCAACCTTAAATAAATCTCACATTGTAAATAAATCAAGATGATGTGAATGATGTTTCAAGGCAGTTCAAACCCCACCAACACTCTTTGTCACAGTATCATTTACAGTCCTTATAGTACCTAAGTATACACATACTGTCCTATTTCCTCTTTCTTTATAAGGGAAGTATTAATACACATATTAAAGAATCAACATAAATCAATGAAGTGATTCTGAAGTGATATACCTTAATTTGTATATTATAATATATATATTTAATATTTATTAAGTGCTTAGATGATTAAAAATTGCCCACAGGCATAGTAATATTCAGAGTAATAAGAGAAGAAAATATAGGCAAATTTCATAAAACAGATGATCTTCTCTGCTCTAAATTTAATTTTTAAATTATGTAAAACATAGCCTATTTAGTAAATATGTGTGAGCCTACAAGTTTGTGTCATTCATCTTTAAAACAATATATTTTGTTTGTGGACATTGGAAGTAGCTTACCTATAAAGGGAATTAGTAAATTATAAAATATGATCGGAACAAAATTTAATATTTCATCCATTCCAAATTTACATTATATACTTTAGAAAAAAGTATTTTTCTCAATGTTTTTTTCAAGTTTAAAAAAGCAATCAGCCCAGAAATAGTTAACAATACTCATCTTGGAACACCTGAGTTCTTCAGTAAGACTGAAAGCACCATGGAGCTGATGAGGGGATGTTTGAAGTGCCAGTCAAAGAACTGTTCCCAAATCCTGCCACATGGTTGAAATCCTGCTGTCAGGAACATATTGGAAAGTTGTTCATTCACTTGAAGTGACAGATACAGATTGTGACAAGCCTCATATTGGGATTCCAGCCCGAGGGGGCAACAGAGAGTGAAATGAGGAATGCAGAATTAATGGAGAAAAATGTCACTTGCCAATCTCCCTACTCACAACTTATTTCACTTTGGACTACAGTTCACAGTATTATTTGGGAAAAGAAAACAGGCATACGTGAGATTTTATCTTACATTTTATATTTAAATTTTTAAGACATAGTGTGTATATTTAATAATTAGAGGATCAAGTAAGATTTTTCTCAGATCACTTACTTATAGTTTTTTTGAGTTAGTAAAAATAAAATTTACTCATTATGAAATTAAACTGGGAAAACTTGAAAGGAGAAATTGTATCTTATATTTGAAAACTTATTTGACTGTCTGAATATATCGCTGCTTTGGCAGTGATAAATTAATCTCGGTATCCATAAATTTCATTTTTCAATAAGACAATACACACTTAACTCTAGGGCTCTTTATTTCTTTCGAAGCACCTAAGCATGCATCTCCCCGCAGGATTTGCAGCTGAAGAACCACTAAGTCGACTTTAAGGTATTTAGAACCTTATTTAGAAAGTACCATCTGTATTCCTAGTGTACTGTTCTCCCACTCTGGTATAAGAACATTCTAAGGCTTTAAAACATCATTTTTGTAGGGATGAAATTTAGGTGAAAATAATAATCATGAACATAGCTAAGTGACACTTTTACAACAAAGTCTCAATAGTTAAAACTCAACTTTACCTCATACCAGTTAAAGGAGTTCAAACTTCTAGCCATTCTATTAAAAATTTATTAGTGTTAGCCCTGTGTGTGTAAATGGGAAAAGCACTTATAATCTAGAGATTACACACACACACACACACACACACACATACACTCTCATAAACTGTTACCAAGAAACTAGAAATACTGATATGTCTCATGTTGTATTCTACAAACAGAGAATGTATCATCTTTTAGATCCCCAAGGAAAAGTTGTCAAATGATAATAATAATTAAAATGTGGTCATATAACAGAACACAGAGAAATTTTCACTGAATTTCTGAAATCATAAACTGTGCTTGTACTATAATTCAATACATTATATATAGAAATTAACAGTGCAAATTAAATTAGCAATCCTCAATCATGTGACAGGATTTTTTTAAAGTCTTAAAATGTATTGGTTCAAGGAAGAAATTAAATAAAATAAATCAGAAGTTAAAACATATATGAAATCTGACTATGGAGATGTTCCTCAATGAAAGAAATCTACAACTTGAAATATTCTTATTCAAAAACAAGAAATTTAATTAATTAGTATTTATCTCTGAATTAAAAATATGCTTTAAAGATTAGTAAAAGAGGGAGCAAGTAATATAAAAATTAAAAGTTAAAAGCAAGTTGTTTAATTATAAGAATAAAATTAATCATGTTTAAAATGATGTAAAGAAAACAGTCATATATTTTGGAAATTAAAAAGGAAAAGGAGAAAAAGAACAGACATGGGAAACATTTTTAAAACATTATATATATACTTTGAGAACTATGCTAATTAGAAAATGTGAAAAAACAGATGTCATTCTCTTGTAAAAATTAAATATTTTCACCAATTTTTAATCACAAAGCATGAAGAAATATTCAGGTTTATAACAGTTTTCAAGAAATAGATCATTTTCCTTGTTCTGAAAGTTTTGGATATTTTGAAAAGGCAGTTATTGAAAAAATATTCTGTTTTGCAGGTGACATGAAAATTGTTTATAACAATAATAGCATTTAGTGAATTGTTATATGTTAGATATTAAAAATTAGAAACTGACTTTTATGCAGTTATAATTTAGAAAATATTTATAATAGAAGTAAAAATCCATCTTAGATCACAGTATGAAACTACAAAAATATAAGATGCTGAGATAATTATAATGAAAATATAATACCTATATAAAGAAAATAACAGACTCAACTTATATTTTTGCCAAAAAGTGGAGAAATTTTGCAAATGTTAATGCAAAACAAATATCTTTCAGCTAAAATTTTTAGACTATATAAACCAGTTCCAAATGTTTTTTGAATATGTGAGAATGACTGAAAATTTTGAAAAAAACCAAACCTTAAAAAATAAATTTTTCCTATCCAGATATTAATGAGTATATGCATTCTCAGTTTTTAAAAATATTTCTATTTCACAAGTGAAAAGTTAGATTAATGGCACATAAATAAAATAGGATGTAATGATTAAACATAATGTGCAAAACATAAGTTTGTGCATAAAGACACTCATTAAATAGCGGCTAGAGTACTGATTAGTTACCTTTTAAAAAAATCCAAATCAGATCTTAATTCTATACAAAAATATTTTAAAATTCAAAATGTTAATAATGATTTTTTTCTTTATCATAATTTTTATACATTTGTCCTACAGCGAGCATGTCTGATAATAAAATTATATAAAAGTAATTTTTCCCTTTTTTAGTTACCTTATTAAAACAAGTTTTTAATTGACTCTTCATAAATATGTACCTCATAAATTTATTACTTCCCTGTGGATTATTGTCACATCAGCATAATACAGTCTCAAATAAAAATTAAGTATCAACACACTCTTTGTAGTGTTTAATGTTACACAACAGCTACAAAACATGAGAATCTGTAATAATTTTCCTTGGATTATGGCATGTTTTGACTTTATATTCACTGATATTCTGTTAATGAGACATGTGACAAATGCTGCTTTCTCTGCTACTTTTCATACAGCATCTGTCATTGTAATATTAACTATGATACTTTTGACTTGGAGGAATAAGTATGTGAATTTTCTCAAGTTACTATGCAAGAATATTTTTTTCTTCTTTCCTTCCTCCCTTCTTCCTCTCCTCCCTCCCTCCATTTTTTCCTTCCTTCCTTCTTTCTTGCCAATAGATAGCATGAAAGCCAAAGAAGGCGTAAAGAAAGCAAAATAATTCTGATCCTAGTATTCCACAAAATGTATGAGTATACTTATTTATTTATACTTTGGTTTGTGTTCTTCACTCCCCACCATAAGCCTCCTATTCTCATTTATAAATACATACATACATATATAAATACATAAGTACATAGATACATAAAAAGAGAGATGTCTTGTTTAGTATCAGAGTAGACTGTAAACTCCTGGTAATTTTTCTTAAAATCTGTTACTGCAGATTACTATGTTATCAATAGGCATTTATTTCTCTAAGGCCTTGGATAATTTTATGTATCATCTTATATATATATATGGTTATGGAAACCACTAAAGCTGATTAACAGGGGTTAAAGTAAAGTTATTGTTGAAAATCAGAAGATGTGATGAAAGGAAAAGGGGTGGAAATTTGACCTTTGCACCCAATCCCCTCTAGAAGACAATAATAGTCTGAAAGTTATTTTAAATGAATATTTTATAAAAGAAGTTTTGTCAACTAAGGATTAACCAAATGTGAGATATTCAGAATGGTCATTAATGTAATAACTTATATATTTAGCCATCTAAATAAGACCAGATATAATCTGATAGAACAAAGTGAAATGGTAGAATAAATCAATATTCAGATGAAGGCTTCTTACATAAATTGTTTAGACTGATTGAATTGCTGATGGATTAATTTTACTTTAAGTCAGGATTGAGTGATGGACACAAAATTGATCAGTTCTACAGGCATAAATTTTAACTGGACTAGTGAAGTGAGCCACAATCATAAATAAAAATGTCCTTCTATACATACCCCACATACATAAACACATATAAATATCCATGTGCACAGATAAGGGAAGAATCTGTTTACCTTACTTTAACAAGGCATAAAATTATGAATCATACACTTCTAAAATTTTATTTGAACTAATTTTTAAAAATGTTCAACAGATAAAAGCAATAGTATTCTTATAATGCATGTCTATTCTTCCAAGAAAAATAGTGTGTTAAAAAGATAACAGCAAACTGACTGACCCAAGGTGCAAAGTTGCAATTTGGAAAGAGAAAATTAAGAAAGGAGGGCTAGGGGAATTTTTTCCATTATAAACATGTGGTAAATTTTCCGGGATTAGGAAAAAGAAATAGATGAATCGAGAAAATGCACAAGTTTGAAAAAGCCATCTTGTCAGTAAATACAGCTTAATTAAGAAACATCTGAAAAATTAACTTAAGGAGCAGCAATTACTGATAGGCACAAAACACCTTCCTATTTCCAGGCTTTGTTCATTTACCAAAGTGCTGTCTATATTTTCCATCTATTGAAATCTTACTATTTTTTAAATAAAATATTTTATGAATGGTCTTTTACATCAGTTAAAATAGTCTTCAGTGGACTTACATCAATTAAATTTTCCTGCTTTATGTAACCTATTTATTATGATTAAAATATTAACCAAGGTCCTATTGATGGAATATTATCAGTTACTTCTTAGAAAGAAAAATCAGAAAGCAAAAAAGAGCAACCCCTGGCTTTGAGAAGCTGGCCTGACACTCATAGCTAAGCCATGTTACTGTCCCATTAGACATAAGCAATCACACAGGATACCAACTTCAAATGAGCTTACTCTGAGACCATGATAAAATGATAACAAAGCAAGGCCATTTCTTAATTTTTTCTAAGCATAACAAAAATAAATTGACTATGCCGCCAACAAAATACCAAACACGCCTTCTCTTGTCAAAATAAATGATTATTACTTCTTTACCAATTATAGCTTTATCCTCCTGCCAGTTTCCCACCCTAGAAATAAGATTTAAGATACTCAATCACAGTTTTTTCTTATTCTCTAACATCATCTGACCTACAGCAAACTTCTACTTCTTTATACCCTCCTCCAGATCACCCAATGAGAAGTCAAATCTTGTATTAGGTTTTTATGCTAACATCCTGTTATAAAGACACATCATGGTTCCTTACGGTACATATTTGTGTGTGTTCGGTGGTATTTGGCTATAAAACATTGACACTTAAGTTGAAGTTACATATTCTGTAATTAAAAGTTTTCTTAAGTATTAGATGAAAAACAGTAAACTTTAAGTTAATATTAATCAGCATTGATGGTTGCAATTGTGCATGAATTCATGTTTTTTTTCATTCACTGAACATCTTTTTAAAACTGAGCCCTTACCATGTTCTAGGACTTTAAGGAACTGTTGTATATATAATGGTGAACAAACAGATGTATTCCCATCCTATCATGGTTAATTCTAGTGGTGGAGATACAGGAAACTTGGTCACTTACTTCTCTGGCCATAGCATAGATAGTGTTGGATACAAGTAAGTGCAAGACCTGCCAGTCTCAATATTAAGAATAGTTTCAAGCCCCCAGAAAGTATTAATCTGTATTATTCCATTTAGTTTCCTGACTTTTACAAGTTTCACATCCCACCAGGACCTCAGGATTTACATCCATCAGTGCTACCCATTTTTCAATCCATCATTAGCTTCATTGCTTCAATCCTGCCTTTACACAGCTTAAATTCTGTTATCTATCATTTTCATCTTGCATTCCATTCCCCTCTTTATTTTTTTATTTTTTATTTTTTTGCTGTACGCGGGCCTCTCACTGTTGTGGCCTCTCCCATTGTGGAGCACAGGCTCCGGACGTGCAGGCTCAGCGGCCATGGCTCATGGGCCCAGCCATTCGGCGGCATGTGGGATCTTCCCAGACCGGGGTACGAATCCATGTCCCCTGCACCGGCAGGCGGACTCTCAACTACTGCACCACCAGAGAAGCCCCCCCATTTCCCTCTTTAGTTATATTGTACTCATTTGTGGGGGTGGGGGAGTGAATAAAACAGATAAAATAGTTCTCCTACTCTCTTTGGCAGTAGCTAAGTGTAGCTGGAGAAAAAAAAGAAACAGACATGGATACAGTTTCCAGTTAAATAATTGACCAATAACATTAAGTAGGTTCTTAATGTTTCTGTTCATCCTACAATATTCCATGGTTTATCACACTCTCTCTTTTCTAGAATATTCATTTGTATCTTCTAATCTCCCCTCAAATCTACAACACTATTTCCCTCATCCTTACTCTCAGTTGATGTCTTTGCTTCCTAATTCACTGATAGAATAGAGTAAATAAGAAAACAAATTCCAAAAGTTACCATGACTGCATCTGGACCCTACCTAGATCTGTGCCCATTTACTCTGAGTTGCCTATTACTATGGATGGACTGCCTGGATTCCTATTGAAGGTCAACCACTTGACTGGCTCATTAGATGTCATCCTGCTTCCCCCTAAAGTTATTACTCTGGCACTTCTCCATTTCATATCCTGCTTTATAGAGAGGCCATCCCTCTCTATTAATAGCTCAGTTCCTTCAGCATTAAAGCACTCTCTCATATACCCAACCTTAAAAACCAAAACAAACAAACAAAACATTTCTGGACCCCACTCCTTGTTCCAGCTGTCTCTTAATTTCTCTACTGTAGGACTCTTGGACATACTCTTCTACACTAGATGTCTCCAATTCTGCAAACCTCCATTCTATTTTGAACAAAACCTGGTTAGGTTTTCTCCATGACAGCTCTGTTATATCTTCTCTTTTCAAGGTTATGATTATCCAGGGGATATTGCTTCATAGTAAACTTTCATTACTGGGCATTCAGGGCATCAGATTAACCTCTTTTCTTCTAATCTCAATGACTGTTCATTTTCCCATGACTGAACTCTAAGTGCTGGAATGCCCTGTGTCTTAGTACTGAGAACTTTTTCCTATTTTCATTCATATGGTTCAACTCTCATGGCTTTAAATTATTTATATACGCCTAATTACATATAATTTTTATCTCTAGGCCATATCTTTCTCCAGAATTATAGATTAACTCATCCCATTATTTGTAATATCTTGATTATATAATAGTTATCTCGGGCTTCCCTGGTGGAGCAGTGGTTGAGAGTCCGCCTGCCGATGCAGGGGACACGGGTTCGTGCCCCGGTCTGGGAGGATCCCGCATGCCGCGGAGTGGCTGGGCCCGTGGGCCGTGGCCGCTGGGCCTGTGCATCCAGAGCCTGTGCTCCGCAGCGGGGGAGGCCACAACAGTGAGAAGCCCACGTACCGCAAAAAAAAAAAAAAAAAAAAAAATAGTTATCTCAAACTTGGTATGTTGTAAGTGAATTGGTGACACTATCTCAAAAAATTGCATAGCCATGTAACCAGCAAATGGGCTATCCAAGTATAAAAACAAATCTACAATAGTTGACAAAGAGAAAAATATTAATATCAATATGGCCATGGAAGGAGTTGTAGCAGAAGGGATCCTATGTTATCTTCTTTCACTACCAACCCAATTTCACTCATTTTTTGAGATTGTGGCTGCCAGTCTTCCTGGCTCATCAGTAACAGCTTAGACTCCAAATGGAGCACAAGTGAATAGGTCTGTTTGGTTCAAGGAGTAAACTTTAACAGACCCTATTCATGTTCCACACTATATCCCATAAGCTTATCTGTGTTCATCTGTACTTGTAAAATAAGTAAGTTTTTAGCATATGTCACCTTTCCCTTTCAAGAACCTGTGTGTCTCTTATTTTCTGTCAGAGAGCATTTTACAGCACAATATTGACTTCACAGCTGCCTTCAGATAAAAACCTTAAATATGGAGGGCTTTCCTCCACCAATAAAGGATGGAAGTCATGAGGTTATACTCTAGCCTCCTCACTATTTAATGGAATGAATCTGAGATATGTCTCACAGAGTTTCTAAGGGTTCTAAATAGATTGAGTCTTGATTGATTGATTGTTGATATACTTTTTTTGTCTTTCTTCTTTTCTGTTTTACTTTGCCCATATTTCCCCTTTTATTTTCTGATGTTTTCACCCAACTACACTGCCTGCATCCAAGTTCTTATTTTAGGTCCTGCTATGGAGGAAAACCTAAACTATGATAGGAGTCAATAAAAGACTGTTGTTTGGAAAAAAAAGTGATAATTATCCAGTTATGTGAAGGACAGCAAGGAGTCTGCAACTTGAGGAATGGGGAGTAAGATATTCTAGATAAAATAAATAGTATATGGCAAATTAGAGAGCTGTAAAAAATAGTGTACCAGGGATACATGGAAGACAAGTGTGACTTTACTGTAGTGATTGAGGGGGAGAGTGACAGATGATTTTAGAGAATTAGCCAGAGGCCATAGTAACTGTTTTGGATTTTGAATTAAGTTAAATGGGAAATCATTACAGAATTATAAGCACAGGAAATAGATAAGAAAGTATAATTGTGCCTGCTTTGCTGCAATAGACCAGGACAGGTTAGAATAGTAGGACATCCAAGGGTAGAAACTAGGGCATTAAAGAGCCTAGGAGATATAGAAAGCTATTTTAAGCTTAATTAGTAGTACTTACCCTTGGAGTAAATGTAGATGTTGAAGAAGAAAGTAGTGTTGTAAAAGAGTAGAAGAAAAACAGACATTTCTCAATATAAGGATAACATTTATTGGGCTGTCCCTGGGGAAGGAAATTTAACAATACATTTAACATTAAAATACAGATAGACTTTGACCCAGTAATTCTACTCAATAATTTTACATATAAGTTTCATACTTATAAATTTGTAAAATTCATATATTTTTATTTTAAATATAGACTATTTTTAAATACCATATGATATAATATGTATTGTATATATTTGTATATACTTATACAAATATTATTTACACTTATATAAAAACATTGCTTACTAATTTATGCAGTGATGCATGTACAAGGATAATCACTGAGATTTTGAAGAGCATAAGAAGAGAAACAAACACTATGTTCAAACTCCTACAGATTATGGGGCATTTATAAAATGATATATTATTCAATCATTACAAAGGAAAAGGAAACTGATATATACTGATAGATAAGAAATACAAAATTTATTACCTAAAAAAAGCAAAGGTAGAAAGTTTTTGTAGTTTGCTGCCATTAATATGATACCCTATATTGCCTTCACACATAAAGTGCAAACTTGAATTTGTTTCTTAATTAAACAATTACTGACTGAATTCTTCTTTTTATTTTTAATTTTTTAATTTTTATTTTTTTAACATCTTTATTGGAGTATAATTGCTTTACAATGATGTGTTAGTTTCTGCTTTATAACAAAGTGAATCAGCTATACATATACATATATGTCCATATCTCCTCCCTCTTGCGTCTCCCTCCCACCCTCTCTATCCCACCCCTCTATGTGGTCACAAAACACCAAACTGATCTCCCTGTGCTATTCAGCTGCTTCCCACTAGCTATCTGTTTTACATTTGGTAGTATATATAAGTCCATGCCACTCTCTCACTTCATTCCAGTTTACCCTTCCCCCTCCCCGTGGCCTCAAGTCCATTGTCTATGTCTGCATCTTTATTCCAGTTCTGCCCCTAGGTTCTTCATAACCATTTTTTGTTTTTGTTTTTAGATTCCATATGTATGTGTTAGCATACGGTGTTTATTTTTCTCTTTGTGACTTACTTTACTCTGATTGACACTCTCTAAGTCCACCCACCTCACTACAAATACTCAATTTCGTTTCTTTATATGGCTGAGTAATGATCCATTGTATATATGTGCCACATCTTCTTTATCCATTCGTGTGTTGATGGACACTTAGGTTGCTTCCATGTCCTGGCTATTGTAAATAGAGCTGCAGTGAACATTGTGGTACATGACTCTTTTTGAATTGTGGTTTTCTCAGCGTATATGCCCAGTAGTGGAATTTCTGGGTCATATGGTAGTTCTATTTTTAGTTTTCTAAGGAACCTCCATACTGTTCTCCATAGTGGCTGTATCAATTTACGTTCCCACCCACAGTGCAAGAGGGTTCCCTTTTCTCAACACCCTCTCCAGCTTTTATTTATAGAATTTTTGATGATGGTCATTTTGACTGGTGTGAGGTGATACCTCATTGTAGTTTTGATTTGCATTTCTCTAATGATTAGTGATGTTGAGCATCCTTTCATGTGTTTCTTGGCAATTTGTATATCTTCTTTGGAGAAATATCTATTTAGGGTTTCTGCCAATTTTTATATTAGGCTGTTTGTTTTTTGATATTGAGCTGCATAAGCTGCTTGTAAATTTTGGAGCTGAAACCTTTGTCACTTGCTTCGTTTGCAAATATTTTCTCCCATTCTGAGGGTTGTCTTTTTATCTTGTTTATGGGTTCCTTTGCTGTGCAAAAGCTTTGAAGTTTCATTAGGTCCCATTTGTTTATTTTTGTTTTTATTTCCATTTCTCTAGGAGGTGGGTCAAAAAGGATCTTGCTGTGGCTTGTGTCATAGAGTGTTCTGCCTATGTTTTCTTCTAAGAGCTTGACAGTGTCTGGCCTGACATTTAGGTCTTTAATCCATTTTGAGTTTATTTTTGTGTATGGTGTTAGGGAGTGTTCTAATTTCATCCTTTTACATGTAGCTGTCCAGTTTTCCCAGCACAACTTATTGAAGAGTCTCTCTTTTCTCCATCGTATATCCTTGTCTCCTTTGTCATAGATAAGTTGACCATAGGTGTGTGGGTTTATCTCTGGGCTTTCTATCCTGTTCCACTGATCTATATTCCTGTTTTTGTGCTAGGGCCACACTGTCTTGCTTACTGTACCTTTGTAGTATAGTCTGAAGTCAGGGAGGCTGAGTCCTCCAGCTCTGTTTTTCTTTCTCAATATTGCTTTTGCTGTTTGGGGTCCTTTTTGTTTCCATACAAACTGTGAGATTTCATATTCTACTTCTGTGAAAAATGCCATTGGTAGTTTGATAAGGATTGCATTGAATCTGTAGATTGCTTTGGGTAGTATAGTTATTTTCACAACATTGATTCCTCCAATCCAAGAACATGGTATGTCTCTCCATCCGTTTGTATAATCTTTAATTTCTTTCTTCAGTGTCTTATAGTTTTCTGCATGCAGGTCTTTTGTCTCCTTAGGTAGGTTTATTACTGTGTATTTTATTCTATTTGTTGCAGTGGTAAATGGGAGTGTTTACTTAAATTATCTTTCAGGTTTTTTGTTGTTAGTGTATAGGAATGCAGTAGAGTTCTGTGCATTGATTTTGTATCCTGCCACTTTACCAAATTCACTGATTAGCTCTAGTAGTTTTCTGGTAGCATCTTTAGGATTCTCTATGTACAGTATCATGTCATCTGCAAACAGTGACAGTTTTACTTATTCTTTTCCTATTTCAATTCATTTTATTTCGTTTTTGTCTCTGATTGCATCCAAAACAATATTGAATAATAGTGGTGAGACTGGGTGACCTTGTCTTGTACCTGATCTTAGAGGAAATGTTTTCAGTTTTTTATTTTATTTATTTATTTATTTATTTTGCGGTACGCGGGCCTCTCACTGTTGTGGCCTCTCCTGTTGCGGAGCACAGGCTCCGGACGCGCAGGCTCAGTGGCCATGGCTCACGGGCCCACCTGCTTCACGGCATGTGGGATCTTCCCGGACCGGAGCACGAACCTGCGTCCCCTGCATCGGCAGGCAGACTCTTAACCACTGCGCCACCAGGGAAGCCCTGTTTTCAGTCTTTAACCACTGAGAACGATGTTGGCTGTGGGTTTGTCATATATGCCCTTTATTATGTTGGGGTAGGTTCCCTCTATGCCCACTTTCTTGAGGGTTTTTATCATAAATGGGTGTTGAATTTTGTCGAAAGCTTTTTCTGCATCTATTGAGATGATCGTATGGTTTTTATTCTTCACTTTGTTAATACGTTGGATCACATTGGTTGATTTGTGTATATTGAAGAATCCTTGCATTCCTGGGTTAAACCCCACTGGGTCATGGTTTGTGATCCTTTTAATGTGCTGCTGAATTCTGTTAGCTAGTATTTTGTTGAGGGTTTTTGCATCTATGTTCATCAGTGATATTGGCCTGTAGTTTTCTTTTTTTGTGAAATCTTTGTCTGGTTTTGGTATCAGGGTGATGGTGGCCTCGTAGATTGAGTTTCAGAGTGTTCTCCCTCTGCTATATTTTGAAAGCATTTGGGAAGGATAGGTTTTAGCTGTTCTCTAAATGATTGATAGAATTCACCTGTGAAGCCAGCTGGTCCTGGGCTTTTGTTGGTTGGAAGACTTTTAACCACAGTTTCAATTTCAGTGCTTGTGATTGGTCTGTTTATATTTTCTATTTCTTCCTGGTTCAGTCTCGGAAGGTTGGGCTTTTCTAAGAATTTGTCCATTTCTTCCAGGCTGTCCATTTTATTGGCATATAGTTGCTTGTATTAATCTCTCATAATCCTTTGTATTTCTGCAGTATCAGTTTTTACTTCTCTATTTTCATTTCTAATTCTATTGATTTGAGTCTTCTCCCTATTTTGCTTGGTAAGCCTGGCTAATGGTTTATCAATTTTGTTTATCTTCTCAATGAACCAGCTTTAGGTTTTGATTTTTGCTACTGTTTCCTTCTTTTCTTTTTTCATTTATTTCTGATCTGGTCTTTATTATTTCTTTCCTTCTGCTAATTTGGGGATTTTTTATTCTTCTTTCTCTAATTGCTTTAGGTGTAAGGTTAAGTGTTTATTTGAGGTGTTTCTTGTTTTTTGAGGTAGGATTGTATTGCTATACACTTACCTCTTAGACCTGCTTTTGCTGTATCCCATAGGTTTTGCGTCATCGTGTTTTCATTGTCATTTGTTTCTAGGTATTTTTTGATTTCCTCTTTGATTTCTTCTGTGATCTCTTGGTTATTTAGTAGTGTATTGTTTAGCCTCCATATGTTTGTATTTTTAACAGATTTTTTCCTGTAATTGTTATCTGGTCTCATAGCTTTCTGGTCGGAAAAGATACTTGATATGAATTCAGTTTTCTTAAATTTACCAAGGCTTGATTTGTGACCCAAGATATGATCTATCCAGGAGAATGTTCCATGAGCACTTGAGAAGAAAGTGTATTCTGTTGTTTTTGGATGGAATATCCTATAACTATCAATTAACTCCATCTTGTTTAAATTATCATTTAAAGCTTGTGTTTCCTTATTTATTTTCATTTGGTTGATCTGCCCATTGGTGACAGTGGGGTGTTAAAATCCCCTCCTATGATTTCTTACTGTCAATTTCCCCTTTTATGGCTCTTCGTATTTGCCTTATGTATTTAGGTGCTCCTATGTTGAGTGCCTAAATATTTACAGTTGTGATATCTTCTTCTTGGATTGATCCCTTGATCATTATGTAGTGTCCTTCTTTGTCTCTTGTAATAGTCTTTATTTTCAAGTGTATTTTGTGTGATATTAGAATTGCCACTCCAGCTTTCTTTTGATTTCCTTTTGCATGGAAAATATTTTTACATCCCTTCACTTTCAGTGTGTATGTGTCCCTAGGTCTGAAGTGGGTCTCTTGTAGACAGCATATATACAGGTCTTGTTTTTGTATCTATTCAGCCAGTCTGTGTCTTTTGGTAGGAGCATTTAATCTATTTACATTTAAGGTAGTTATCTATATGTATGTTCCTATTACCATTTTCTTAATTGATTTGGGTTAGTTATTGTAGGTCTTTTCCTTCTCTTGTGTTTGCTGCCTAGAGAAGTTCCTTTAGCATTTGTTTTAGAGCTAGTTTGGTGGTGCTGAATTCTCTTAGCTTTTGCTTGTCTGTGAAGGTTTTAATTTCTCTCTCGAATCTGAATGAGATCCTTGCTGGGTAAAGGAGTCTTGGTTGTAGGTTTTTCCCTTTCATCACTTTAAATATGTCTTACTACTCCCTTCTGGCTTGCAGAGTTTCTGCTGAATGATCAGCTATTAACTTTATGGGGATTCCCTTGTATGTTGTTTGTTATTTTTTCCCTTGCTGCTTTCAATATTTTTTCTTTGTATTTAATTTTTGATAGTTTGATTAATATATTTCTTGGCATGTTTCTCCTTGTATTTATCCTGTATGGAACTCCCTGTGCCTCCTGGACTTGATTGAATATTTCCTTTCCCATATTAGGGAAGTTTTCAACTACAATCTCTTCAAATATTTTCTCAGTCCCTTTTGTTTAACTTCTTCTTCTGGGACCCCTATAATTCGAAGCTTTGTGTGTTTAATGTTGTCCCAGAGATCTCTGAGACTGTCCTCAATTCTTTTCACTCTTTTTTCTTTATTGTGCTGTGCAGTAGTTATTTCCACTATTTTATTTTCCAGGTCACTCTTCCATTCTTCTGCCTCAGTTATTCTGCTGTTGATTCCTTGTAGAGAATTTTTAAATTCATTTATTGTGTTGTTCATCATTGTTTGTTTGGTCTTTAGTTCTTCTAAATCTTTGTTGAACATTTCTTGTATTTTCTCCATTCTATTTCCAAGATTTTGTATCATCTTTACTATCATTATTCTGAATTCTTTTTCAGGTAGATTGCCTATTTCCTTTTCATTTTTTTGGTATGGTGCGTTTTTACCTTGCTGCTTTATCTGCTGTGTGTTTCTCTGGCTTCTTATTTTGCTTAACTTACTGTGTTTGGGGTCTCATTTTCATAGGCTGCAGGTTTGTAGTTCCCGTTGTTTTTGGTGTCTGCCCCCAGTGGCTAAAGTTGGTTCAGTGGGTTGTGTAGGCTTCCTGGTGGAGGGGACTGGTGCCTGTTTTCTGGTGAATGAGGCTGGATCTTGTCTTTCTGGTGGGCAGGACCGCATACAGTGGTGTGTTTTGGGCTGTCTGTGACCTTTGTATGATTTTAGGCAGCTTCTCCGCTAGTGGGTGCCTTTGTGTTCCTGTCTTGCTAGTTGTTTGTCATAGTGTGTCCAGCACTGGAGCTTGCTGATTGTTGAGTGGAGCTGGGTCTTACCATTGAGATGGAGATCTCTGGGAAAACTTTCACCGTTTGATATTACATCAATCTGGGAGGTCCCTGGTGGACCAATGTCCTGAATTCAGCCCTCTCACCTCAGAGGCACAGGCCTGTCACCCGGCCAGTACACCAAGACCCTGTCAGCCACATGGCTCAGAAGAAAAGGGAGGAAAATATAAAGAAAGAAAGAAAAAAAAAAGAAATAAAGTTATTAAAATAAAATATTAAAAAGTAATACAAGAAAGAAGAGAGCAACCCAACCAAAAAACAAATCCACCAATGAATACAAACACTAAAAACTATATTAAAAACAAACAAACAAAAAATGGACAGACAGAACCCTAGGACAGATGGTAAAAACAAAGCTATGCAGACAAAATCACACAAAGAAGCATACACATATACACTCAGAAGAAGAGAAAAAGGGGGAAAAATATATTTATATATTTAAGATAAACAAAGGAAGAGAGCAACCAAATCAATAAATAAATCTACCAATGATAATAAACTCTAAATACTAAACTAAGATAAACATAAAACCAGAAACCAGTCAGTCGCATACTGCAAACCCGAAGTCTACAGTTTCTCCCAAAGTCCACTGCCTCAATTTTGGGATTATTCATTGCCTATTCACGTATTCCAGAGATGTGCAAGGTACATCAGGTTGATTGTGGAGACTTAATCCGCTGCTCTTGAGGCTGCTGGGATAAATTTCCCTTTCTCTTCTTTTCTCACATAGCTCCTGGGGTTCAGCTTTGGATTTGCCCCGCCTCTGCATGTAGTTTGCCTGAGGGTGTCTGTTCCCACCCAGACAGGATGGGGTTAAAGGAGAAGCTGATTAGGGGGCTCTGGCTCACTCAGGCTGGTGGGAGGGAGGGGTACAGAATGTGGGGTGAGCCTGTGTGGCAGAATCCGGCACAATGTTGCAACAACCTGAGGCACACCTTGCATTCTCCCAGGGAAGTTGTCCCTGGATCACGGGACCCTGGCTGTGGCGGGCTGCACTGGCTCCTAGGGTGGGGTGTGGATAGTGACCTGTGCTTGCACATAGGCTTCTTGGTGGTGAAACACAGCCTTAGTGTTTCATGCCCATCTCTGGTGTCCATGGTGATAGCCGCGGCTCATGCTCTTCTGTGGAGCTCGTTTAGGCGGTGCTCTGAATCCCCTCTCCTTGCGCAGCTCAAAACAATGGTCTCTTGCCTCTTAGGCAGTTCAAGACTTTTACCCAGACTCCCTCCTGGCTTGCTGTGGTGCACTAACCCCCTTCAGGCTGTGTTCACACAGCCAAACCCAGTCCTCTCCCTGGGATCTGACCTCCAAAGCTGAAGTCTCAGCTCCCAGCCCCCACCCATCCCAGTGGGTGAGCTTACAAGCCTCTCGGGTTGGTGAGTGCTGGTCGGCACCAATCCTCTGTGCGGGGATCTCTTCTCTTTGCCCTCCGCACCCCTGTTGCTCTGCTCTCGTTCATGGCTCCGAAGCTTCCCCCCCCGCCCCGCCCCCATCTCTGCCAGTGAAGGGGCTCCTAGTGTGTGAAAGCTTTTCTTCCTTCACAGCTCTCTCCCGGAGTTGCAGGACCCATCCCTATTCTTTTGTCTCTGTTTTTTCTTTTTTCTTTTGCCCTACCCAGGTACGTGGGGAGTTTGATGCTTTTTGCGAAGTCTGAGGTCATCTGCCAGTGTTCCGTAGGTATTCTGTAGGAGTTGTTCCACATGTAGCTGTATTTCTAATGTATTTGTTGGGAGGAAAGTGATCTTCACGTCTTACTCCTCTTCCATCTTGAAGGTCTGAGCTTCTCTTTTTGTAAGAATCCTAGAATCAAGGAATAGAGCAATGAAAAGGGAACCAGATTATAGTTTATAATTTTATAAATATGAACTTTATAGGTGTTAAAAGCGTTGAGTCTGGTTCCAGTTCTCTTTTAACTTTAAAATGAATTTTAAGATTGTCAAGTGCTCAGAATTTTTACTCCCATCATTATGGTTGCTACCTATGGGATTTTGTTAATTCCTCTGCCTTCACTGTCTTAGGTTTCCTTTAATTTGCATTTCCTGTCAACCACGATAGTCAGCTCTTTTTGATATCCATAGGCAGTATTCACATGGTACTTCTGGGCACGTTTTAATTTTGTTGTAAAAAAGTTATTTACAGTCCTCTCCTTAGAAGCAATATCAAACTGCTATTTATTAGTGTATAGGAAAAAATATTTAAGAATAAATTAATTGCTGTTTTTGAGAACAATTAAAAAAAAATACTTCCAATGAGAATTTAGGGGAAAAGCCATGTTTTCTACATTGTAGCTTGGTGTGCGAATTACTAAAGTATTTTGGAAAATAAACTAGAAATTTCTACAGAAGTTGAAAAATACACAAAACCTTTCAAATAATATCTCCTGAGGCAATAATTTCTATAGAAATAAAAGCATTAGGAAACAAGAATATATGGACAATTATTTTGATTGCACCATGGGTTGTGGTATCATGAAACTGTGAACAACTTAAATATCAATATAGGAATGGTTAATGTCTATTCATACTTCAGTATATGTTCATCAATTAAAAAGAGTGAGTCAGAGCCACATCTTTTGGCCTTAAGAGAATGTGAAATTTTAAGTGATGATACTGTGGGGCATATGTACAAATGATTACATTGTTGTGGGAATAAACACTAATAATATAGTATTTCAGTGATTCAAAGTCATTTTTTTTTAGTACCATAGGCATGCATCTTATAATGTGACAAGAAAACAATTAAATTTACTTTTTAAACGTTCTTTATTTAGTGTTAAACTTAAGAAAAACTTCTACAATCAATATCTTCTTAAATCCAGTGACATATGGCAATAATAACTAACATTTATTGAACACTTACATGCATGATTCCACATATATAATTTCACGTGTACAACATTCTTGCAAAGGCAAATATAGTGTCAACTTAAAGAAAAACACACAACATAAGAGTCGTGAGTTTAAGTTTTATTCAGGGTCTTACTGAGTACCGGTAAAACAGCCAAGAAAATAGCTCTAAGGAACTGTTCCAAAGCGGTAAAAGAGGAGCCAGTTTATATATGATTTTTTTGGCTGGAAAATACATGTAGTCAAGCACACATTTTGGCAAAAAGATTACTGTTAATCACAGAGAACAGATATTTCAAGTTAATAATTTTAGTACTTTTCTATATATGGGAATATACAAGAATCTTGGGTCATTAAAATTCTTTCTGAGATAGGCATCTAACAAATATCTAGGGGTCCATTTATCCAAAGCATAGAGCGCCTCATCCTGCTTTGTTTTGTTTTCTTTTGTTTTCATCCTGAATTCCTCTCAGAGCGCTATTGGTGGACATGAGGGCTGTGGTGGGTTGTGGTTTAGCCTTTGCATAATTGGGTGACGTTTTTTCTTCTTTGTTCTTCTTTGTTCATAATAGAGACAAAAACAGATTAGTGATTGCCAGAGATTTGGGGTGGGGAAGTATTGGCTACTAACGTACATGAGGGATATTTGGGGGGTGACAAAACTGTTTTATATCTTGATTGTGGTGGCGCTTACCACCCATATGCATTTTTCAAGACTTGTAAAACACTACATTAAAAGGGGTGACATTTATTGTCTGTAAATATACCTTAATTTAAAAATGCAAAAATCTTAAATGTTAAGTAGAAGGTCAAATGACATATCTGCCCTTTCGAGACTGACTGTAATATTTATTTAAAAAGAAATTTATGATGTGGGCGAGGAAAAATAACTTTTCTACTGTCTATGTTCTTTACTGAGACACCTCTGTAATAAAAAGATAGATTAACAGGAGAGAAACAAACAAAAGTTTAATAAATAACATGTATACCTCCTGTATACATGGGAGATACCCAAGAAAACTGAGTAACTTTTGGAAAGAGCCCAAGCCACCACTTTAAATAACATCTCCATCTGAAGACAAAGGATGTTGGGGGCAGGCGAGGCCAGTTATGGGATGTTATCAAGTAAAGCACAGTAAACAAGGCTAAGGTTGTTATACAGATTTGTCTTGGCCTTTTCTTTCCGGTACAGAGAGGAAACAACCTTACAGATGGAGATTTCTTTTATCATTATAAATGTCTCTCACAAAAGGGTAACTTCTCAGTTTTCAGAGCTTCTCCTGTGTCTGATATTTCTTAAAAATAATCAGCCTAAAATAATCAATATGCCAAAGAGGCATATTTTCAGTAGTATATTTTGTTCCCCTTCAAAAATCTGTTTCCATATGATTTGAAGTTTCTATAAACATAAAGATTATGTATAGATCTACGTATAGCTCTTTATATTGATTACCTTTGGGCAACAGTGGGTGAAGAATGAAGATGGTTTAGAGGGAACTGATAAACTTGTGTGCATATGTGTGAGAGAAAGAGAGAGAGAGGGGTGGGGAGACATGTGTTTATTCACTGTTTTCATTGAATGCTTATTAAACATTTGTAATATTTGATGATACATTTAATCCCCCACAGAACTGTCATCTCAGTGATGACTGGGATTTTTGTCTGTTCTCTTCACTGTGATCTCTAGCTCATAGAATGGTGCCTGGTACATAGTATATGCTTAATTAATCTTTCTTAAATAGAATGATTCATTAATTAATTTAAAATGTTAAGACTCCAGTTCATGTGTGATACAATATACTCATTTGTAGAGATTTTACCTCTAACAGGTAATATTTATGTCTGGTATTTGCTGCCTGGATAAAATTGAAAGCATTATACAGGCTGATTATGAGTATTACTGGTTAGGAAGAGAAATGTATTGTCTAACAGATGTGACTTTTAGCCCTGGCTCACCACTTACTAGATAAGTGCCTCTAGGATTAATGTCTAAGTACTTTCAGTCTCATTTTTCTTGCACATAGGTTTATCTTTTAAGAGTAAATATTTGACAACTATAAACATAATTTAATAATTTACCTTATTTTCATTATTAAAGGTTTAGGTAAGTTTTAGTACCTCATATTTTAATTACATGGCAAAATGTGGATAGTGTGTATATTTTAGAGATGATTTGTGTATAATTCCCCATGAAAGCTGAGGAAAATGTATAAATTTTAAGATTGTATCCAGTGTTATTATTCTCTGATGTTTTTCTTCCTACTTGCTTTTCTTTCTCTTCCTCCTTTTCTTCCTTTGTTCTTTTCTTTCTTTCTCTTCTTTTTCATTCTTCTGTGTTCCAAGTACAATGCAGTTACTGGACATATCTTATTGAACACATTAAACAAAGTCCCCACCCTTATGGACTTTAAGCTCAAACAGATTTATTCAGTTATCCATTCAACAAATATTGAACTGAATGCCTACTTTGTGCTAGACATAATGCCAAGTGTTATTAGTCTGCTTGCTATAAAATAGATGAATGGCAGCACCTCTGCCCTTTCCAGGTTTATACCTCTGTGTGGCAAGGAATAGAGCACATTGAGTAAACAATGAAACACACCTATGTATATTTCCAAACTATGATGAACATTAAGAAGGGAAAATACAGGGAGCTGTGAGATATTAAATACCAAGCCATAATTTAGTTTCAAGGGAATTTAGATTGCCTTAGTATGTATGTATGACTACTTTCATTTCTTAGCAATGAGACAAAAATTATATTTTATATGCTCCTTCAGTGCAAAGAAAGGGTCCATTTAATTTTCATCCTAAAACTGTCTAGCATAGCATAACTATGGGCACATTAGAGCAGTTAACAAATGACCTGAAGATGGTAAGGATATTACATATCAACAAGATCCATCATGCCTTTCATATTGTGTCTATAATATTATTTAAATTTCCCAACAGGGTCAGATTTATTATGAGACAGATATATAGTATTACATTTTTTATCATCATGGTGTTTTGTGAGGCTAAAAAATATACACATATATTTTTGGAAAGTGACAGAAGCAAACAATCAAAAATCATCTTGAGAATTAAAATTGTACCATGTTCTAGATCACTAGATGACATTATCTTACCTAGGTCACTAAAAATAACTGCAGTTAAGTACTTTTTTCTATTTCAATTAATTAAGTCTTGTTTTTATCTGTCTATTGTTAAAGAAAACCAGAACCAGGTAGTAGTTAAGCAGTAAAAACAAATTTTATTCAAGAACTATGACAATAGGAAAAAATATTCTTCAGTATAGAACTGAGCTTAGTTCTGAATACAATACAATAAGAACAAGTGGGGGTTTATCCCAAGGAAAATGTTTGAAGAGAGGGGTCTGTGGATGGAAAATTATAAAGTGGAGGCATTAAGGGTAGGGGAAATTCTTGCTAAACTTACCTAACAAGATTCTAACTGAAGACATGTAAGGGTGGTCAGAGATCACCTGGAGGATGAGAAATTTGACAGATATTCTGGGTGATCAGATATCAAGGGTGGAGAATTCTCTCTAAACTGATTTAGCAGGATTCTTGCTAAAACTGGGCCATGCAGGCTGAGTTAGGAAAACTGAATTTTCCTGAGTAGGGACAAACCCAGTTCTTTCCTCCTATGGCTTTCTTTCCTGTGTCTCTTTATTACTCTCACTCCCCTACCATGCTCAGTCAGAACACTTCATTTCTGACACTTTTGGTCATGAAACATGTGGAGTGTTTTCCCCACAAGCAATTCTCTGCAACACTAGCTGCATGTTCTACAATTCAACTCAATTCTGACACTATCTGGAGACAGTGTCAGATCTCACAGATTAAGGGCACAGTTCCACAAGATGACTCCCACCCCACTTTAGATGCCAATTGCAAGTAATAGGTCCCCAGGTTACCTACAACTTCTACAAATTGGGGTCTCCCACAACCCCCTCCTTGGGTTTGATTGATTTGCTAGAGCAACTCAAAGAACTCAGGGAAACACTTACTTATGTTTACCAGTTTATTAAAGGATACAGATGAATGGCCAGTTGAAGAGATACATAGGCTAATATGTGAGAGGATCCTGAGCACAGGAGCTTCTGTCCCTGTGGAGTTGGGGGAAATCATCTGTGTTGATATGTTCAACAACCTGAAAGCTCTCTGAATCCTATACTATTGGGATTTTTATGGTGGCTTCATCATACAGGCATGATTGATCATAAACTCCATTTTCAGACCTTCTCCCTTCTTAAAAGAATGGGAAGTGAGACAGAACATTCCAATATTCTAATCATGGCTTGTGTTTTCCAGTGACTAGCCCTCATACAGGACCCACCAAGGAGCATGTCAAAAGTTGCCTCATTAGAACAAAAGACACACCTATCACCCAGAAAATTTCAAGGGATTCAGGAGCTCTGTGCCAGACAGAGGCAGAGGGGCAGAGACCAATGTATATATATTATTATTTCATGGGGGCCCAGCAAGGACAGACACTGAAGCCAAAGGTTGAAGGGTTCTTAAGAGGAGCCTGACTAAAGTTTAGTCAAGGAGAGTATCTTTGTCACTATATATCATTCCTGGGTTTGATGGCAATGCTTACTAATGTGCTTCCTAGAATAGGGATGGGAAACATCACAAATTACACATTTACACAAAGAAAAGTTGCACATGGTCACATTATCCTTTTATTTTAACTTAGTATTAAGTTTTCAGAATAGGGGCTAAAGAGATGCAATATTGTCTGTAGATCTCCTTACCATTTCTTAATAAAGACGTTGTCAATGGGAGAGGTATTATAGAAAGAACACAGATTGGCAAAGTTTTCAGAAACTAGGGAATGTTTGAAAGAATTAAAATGTTAATTCTACAAAACAAGACATTTCCACTAGTTCATAGTAGAATCTTATTAACTATTTCCAGACTTAGTGTGTGAGGAAAAATGAATTACTAATATTCTATGTGAACCCAAAAGTGACTTCCTTATAGGGAATGAAGAAACGGAGTCAGGAATATAAAGTGCCTTTATTTAATCACCACAACCATCCTACAAAATAGGTGATGGTGTCCCCATTTATACAAGAGAAATTGATCTTAGTCAGAGCAGTAAGAGTTTTCTGACAACTTTCTTTTCTTATACCTTAAATGTTGTTATTAATCTGGTTACCGTGGCCTATATATGTAAATATTAGCTGCTTTGGTTTCTTTAAGAAAAAAATTGGGTCAAACTCCTGCAGATTTGTTTTGTTCTATATTATATACATTGTCTTAACTAAGCCTTTAAAATATTTAACTGTGATTTTTTTCTCCTGTAAGTACAACTTAAACAAGGTCCTTGATATTAAATAATAGTCTTATCTCATTGTACATGCAGCAGATTTTCTCTGAGTATTCTCTTCTACTGATTACGTGACTTTAAATTTCTAATTTTTTAGCAGATCTCAAAAAGAGTCCAGAGGGAAAGATAAAATAAAATCATTATCAATGACATTATTGCAGATAGGGGGTATAGTGCAAATGATCTATGCTTCTCTTAAAACTAAATTCCAACTTATGAAAAAAGAGATCATTTCTTTTATTCTAATAATATAGTGTATTTCCAGAAGAATCTATAGTCCCACAGTATGAATTTAGTATCATATGGTACCAGTTTCAGATGGTATTGATTTATGATAGAAAAAAAAAATGTTTGTGTGTATGTTTTGTTTGTTTAGCTGAGAGGGATTATTTTCAAACTGTTAGTTTGAGTATGTTTTTTATAATTCAGAGGAAAAAGTTATAATCTCACAAATGTGAATAATTTATCAAAGATTGTGTTTAATAGCCTCATTGCATATTAAAACAACAGAAATGTATATTCTATAAATTGTCCTGATACCTCAAAAGTACAATTTATAGAATGAAAGGGAGAATAAGACACTACTGTCTTGGAAAAGAGCTTCATGGTACAGCCATATTGAAGTCATGTTACGGGATTAAGTAGAAATAATGAGCTTTGTGTAGAAACTTTGTTATTGCATCTCAAAGGGTTTGTAAATAATAGAAATCTGAAGAGCTAATAAGAAATGACAAATGTATTATATTATATAAAGAAACACTAAAGAACAGTTTTTCCCCAATTATATACCAGCACTGAAAGGAAAAAGGAGCTATTGTCACAAGTTCTCTTTCAAATATAATAATACAAAACACTCCGTTTTAGCTAGTTAATTGCTGTCATGTCCTAGTGTAAAGAGAAATTGTTTAACATAAACCAATGTGGACTTTCCACAAAATAACAACACAAATCCTTGCCGAAATACCAGGCCACCTCTTATTAACTCACTCTTACAAGTGTGATTCTTAAAGACAAAGAAGTAATTTCACAAGCATCAATCCCAAGAGGTTATGTTTTGAAGGTTCAAATTATAGGAAATGATTGTTAAAATAATCAAAAGTGAAGGAAATTAATGTAGTTTATTTTTATGAAAGGAAATCTTCAAAGATAGATACATGCTGTTTTTGCTTATAGGAGATAAAAGCAATCTCTTTCACCCACATTCTATAGCAGTCAAGCAATTAAACCTATAGGTGCATGAAAATTTCCTCCTCCCTAGACGAGTCTCTGCTCTCCATGTGCCAATTTTCTGTCACAAAGATGATTCAGGAAAGCTGAGTGTAAAACACAGTTTGAAATACAAATCTTTTTTATTTACCCATGACGATCATAACAGACATATCACAGGATAGAGGGAAAAGATGGTTGAGATAGCAACTCCTCAAATATATGCTTGACCACAAACATCTTTAGGATATTAAGAGGAAAACAAAAAGTTAAACTGTCAAAAATAACTTGGGAAAGCTGGTTTAACTAAGCTAAGAAAAGTTTTTTTAGGACCTCTCGGATTTGTTGATATACAAGGTTATTATAAAATTCCAGAAGTATATTGGACAGTATTTTCTAATATTTTGATATTTTGATTTAAGCAGATGATAAAAATGTAAAAACAGGCAAACAAATAAAATATTTCTTATATTTACCCAAATAATTTTCTATTTTTATCATTATTTGATCCATCCTTAAAATTCTTCAAAACATATTCAAGTGGAATATCTAGCCACATCATCCTGGAATGTTCATTTACTCCCTCATTAATTCCACATACACTACATATCTGTAGATCATGTATCATATTGGAGTCCAGAGCAGATTTATTCACCAGGATTATAGCAGTGCATGAGAAACATGTGCTCTCTGACTTTAGGAAGCAAACATTCTAGTGGGGAGAAACAGGTATTAAGTAAGGAAATGGTATATAAATGAGATAATCTCGGATTATGAAAGAAGTGCAAAGATGATTGCTAGGTGGAAAGTGAAGGTGGATGGGGAGAGGGGTTCTGCTGAATGAATTGTTTGAGAAAGACCTCTCTGAGGAGGCAAGAATGAGAAATATTTTGGTCTGAGAGCTCAGCGTGCATACTTGTGAGATTAGAAGTTTGCATCCACTGACATGTGCAAGTATCATGTTTTTGCAATGCCAACATCGAGTCCATTATTTAAGCATTAGGCAGAATTTGGCTACAGTAGAAACAAGGTAAACTGTGTGTGTGTGTGTGCGTGTGTATGTGTGTGTTTCACTCGGGAATACAAACTGCTAGTTGTTTGTACTCTGATTTCATTCAAACTAACTCTGTTAAGATGTCTAAGTTTCCTTTTTTGTGGAATCCACCTTTTCTTTTTTAATCAGTTAAGTGCCTATTCGTTTAAAACTCACACATATGTAAAATACTGATGAACATGTCAGTTATATTCCTATGGCCTTAAAGTCAGTCAGTAGGGTTGATTTTGTCCACCCCATTTAATTCACGTAAGAACAGGTTTTTCCTAAAATATGGACTCCTGCCTACCTGCATGGAAATACATTGTAGACCTTCTTGAAAGATGTGAGTCATGTGTTGTAATTCCAGAACTAATTTATCAGACTTTCTGAATATGGAACATGAAGAATTGGCTTGTTAAGAGGCTCCCCTAGTGGTATTTATTTATGCTAAATTTGAGAACCTTTGTCCTAAATGCCATGTGTCTGCCATTCTATTTACTGCCACAGGTGAATGGTGATTTTAATTAATGACAAATGGGTCATTTGATTATCCTTTCTGCTAAACATGATTAACTGAAAGTAAAATCTAAAGCACTTATGTCCTCATTATGATTTTCCCTTTAGTTTTTATTTATTTATAAACTTTATTAAAATCATAATGCCAATTGAATACTGATACTGCTATGGTCTGAATATTTGTGTCCCTCTAAAAGTCATATGTTGAAATGTTAACACCCAAAGATGATCGTATTAGGAGGTGCTTAAATCATGAGGGTGGAGGCCTTAAGAATGGGATTAGTGCCTTATAAAAAAGACCACACAGAGATCCTCTGCCCTTTCCACCATGTGAGAACACAACAAAAAGTGCTGACTATGAACCAGAAAGAGCGGTTCTCAACAGAACCCAGCCATGCTGGTGATTTGATCTTGGACTGGCCAGCCTCCAGAACTGTGAGAAATGAATTTTGTTTGTTTATAAGCTACTCAACCTGTGGCATTTTGTTACAGTAATCTGAGTAGACTAAGAAAGATACACTTCCAAAGACATTCAACATTAAAAAAATAGGACAATATATACAAAAAGTAACCTTTAAATTATTGTTAGTCTTCTAGTAAAATTTTGCTCTCCTTTCACACTGAAGAGAGCTTCAAGATATTGCTCCATATATCAGTTCCCTCTTTCCTAGTTGGAGAGAGAAAAAGTATCCCACATAAGATATAGGTACACAGAACATGAGTCTTTGTGAGAATTTTATGCCAATATTTAATTTAGGCAAGTGCTACTCAATGTGTGGTACACACTGGTGCTTGTCTATGAACAGTTTCTGGTCCACCAGGAGATAAGAAACTTGGGCTAGGGCTTCCCTGGTGGCACAGTGGTTGAGACTCTGCCTGTCGATGCAGGGGACACGGGTTCATGCCCCGGTCCAGGAAAATCCCACATGCCGTGGAGCGGCTGGGCCCGTGAGCCATGGCTGCTGAGCCTGTGCGTCCGGAGCCTGTGCTCCGCAACGGGAGAGGCCACAACAGTGAGAGGCCCACGTACCACAAAAAAAAAAAAAAAAACAAAAACAGAAAGAAAGAAACTTGTGCTAGAAATATAAATTATCCAATACTTTCTTCATCAAGAAAGTCATGTTACCCCCACCTCCACACGTCCCCCCCCAAAAAAGTTGGTGAAACTAACCAGTTTAGTATGTTTACTGCCAGAGTTGATTTACAGACTGGCTCAAGCCTCCCATCTCCTTAGAGACCAATAATAACTAGCCAGTCAAGGACAAGCCTCTTTGAGTAACACTGATGGGGACTAACACATATGGGCAGTGCTCACTGAAATTCTTTGTCTTTGACACATTTGTGTTTATTTACACTGAATTGAAACATTCAACTGTGGAAAATTTTTATTTCACTTTCAATGGAAGATTACTGGAAATTTCCAGGAAATATTTATTTTCTATTAAATGGGTTAAGCTCAAAATAAAATTATTTTCTGCAGATAGTTAATTTGAGTCTATAATCCTTCATTGTTAAATAGCCCATATAAATGCATAAAAGGAATTTAAAAGGAAATAATGAGTTTTTATTAAATATAACATCATTTAATCATTGACTTATAATTGAGAAAACATGAGGTTTAGCTGTTTTATTTCCAGTGATGCTTATTACTTTCTGTTCATACATTCATAAATGCTTTGGGTTCTTTTTAATAATTGAACAGGGATAATGCTATTTACCTGGTTGCTATGGTGAAAAAAAAACTCATAGCACTAACCTCATAATTTAACTTGAGACATTAATCAACATTGATGAAAAAAATAAATTTGATTACATCTTCTGAATAGTTTACAAGTTGACTTTTATTAATTATTGATTTCTTGAAATTATTAGCATATAGCATGCTATTTAAGAACCTGTTAATCACTACAAAATTTAGGTTTAAATTCTAATTCTGCTATCTACTTGCTATTTGATCTTAAGCAAGTAATATCTCAGATTGCACATTCTCTAAAATTCTTTAAAAATAAGAGTAAAGGCACTAACTGATAGTGTCCTTGGGTGGATCAAGGCATATAACAAAATTACTAACTCAGGGTTTGGCACATAGTAGGTGCTTTATAAGTTGTTTATATATATATGTGTATATATATACATAGTCTCGTCAATTTTTATATCTACACACAGACAATAATGTATTCTTCCAGGAATGATACTAGTCACTGAAGGTAAGGCGAAAAGGACATAGTATCGGTCCTCAAGAAGTCTGAGAGGGGTACAGTTTATAACTGAAATCCTGTAAAATAATGCAACTGCTAATTTTTTTTAAGTAATTTTATTTATGTCTTGGCTGTGTTGGGTCTTCATTGCTGCACGCAGACTTTCTCTCTAGTTGTGGCAAGCGGGAGCTATTCTTCATTGCGGTGCTCAGGCTTCTCATTGCAGTGGCTTCTCTTGTTGCGGAGCATGGGCTCTAGACACGCAGACTTCAGTATTTGTGGCATGAGGGCTCAGTAGTTGTGGAGTACAGGCTTAGTTGCTCCGTGGCATGTGGGATCTTCCCAGACCAATGCTTGAACCCGTGTCCCTTGCATTGACAGGTGGATTCTTAACCACTGTGCCACCAGGGAAGTGCACAACTACTAATCTTAGTATTGTTACAAGGAGTAGAACGATTTCATTTACTAAAGTAAAACTTCTCATAACTGGCAAGACAAGTTTATTATTGTCCTTAAAACATGTCAGTACCATCTAAAGTAGTTACTGTTGTGGAAAACAATAAACAAGACTATAAAAAGGAAAATAAAGGAAGAAAGAAAATTCAGGTTTGAAGAAACAAACAGAAAATCAAGCACCCTTGAGGCAATGTGTGGCAATATGTGGCCCAGTTCCTTGGCAATTTACCCCTTTTTAGGTCTAATTAATTGTTTTTATGCCAGCAATTCTGAATGTCTTTGGGAGCCAGTTGTATGGATATTTTAAGTTATAACTGTGTTGTCTTTAAGTGTTGCCAGTACTGATAACAAAGACTACTCCCTGTCCCAAAAATAAGTCAATACTAATCAGCAAAAGTAAAACAATATAGAAACACTCTTAAGTATTTTGTGTATTTTGGCATTCATTTCATGTTCTAGAACCTTTAACTTGGTTGAACATTTTTGTCAAACTTAGATTCAAAAAAAAAGAGAGACCAAGATATTACAAAGAAAATACCTATCTAGCACTTACAGGTTTTCTTTATCTCTACCTCCTTGTGAATATAATATATTGTGTTTCATGTTGCTGTTGCTGATTAGTAGTTAAAGAAATTTGAACTAACACTCAGAAGCCCAGTGATGAAAATGAATATGGCTGCACATTAGTTTAGGCAGAGGTTTGAGGGTGTAATTTATTTATGAACTAATGAATTAATTCATGAGAATATGGATGTGGTTATGGGATTAAGGTTCTTTGCTCTCTAATCTTTGCTTAGAAAATGTATAGTTTAGAGGTTTTAGCCAGCCAGTAATTAAGACCATTAAATGGAAGCCAGATTGGCTTCTTTCTTTACTCACACAATCACCTCGAAGCCAAATGTGAGAACTACATTCTACCTGTCAAAATCAATATGCTTTTGAGGACAAATATATTTCATAGAAAAATTTTAAGCTTATTCCAGACAATCTTCCTGTTTACTTTTAAGGCCAAGCATTTTCTTAATTAAGTAAGCAATAATGTAACTATGCATCTGTGATTACAGAATAAAATCCTGAAGAATGTTAATGAAAATGTGATGCAAAAGTCTCAATTTTTAGAAACTAATAACTACATATATACACACTGCAGAATATAGTTGTTCATTTGAGACTGCTGATGCTGAAGCCCTTCTTTCAAAGATGTTGAAAAGATAAACTTAATTTCTTTTACCAAAGATATTAATTAGGGTCAGAAATGCTCAAAACCCCAAAGACATTTTTTTTTAAATTTTATTTTATTTTATTTTTTGCTTTATAACAAATTTAATCAGTTATACACATACATATGTTCCCATATCCCCTCCCTTTTGCGTCTCCCTCCCACCCTCCCTATCCCAGTCCTCCAGGCGGTCACAAAGCACCGAGCTGATCTCCCTGTGCTATGCGGCTGCTTCCCACTAGCTATCTACCTTACGTTTGGTAGTGTATATATGTCCATGCCGCTCTTTCACTTTGTCACAGCTTACCCTTCCCCCTCCCCATATCCTCAAGTCCATTCTCTAGTAGGTCTGTGTCTTTATTCCTGTCTTACCCCTAGGTTCTTCATGACATTTTTTTTTCTTAAATTCCATATATATGTGTCAGCATACAGTATTTGTCTTTCTCTTTCTGACTTACTTCACTCTGTATGACAGACTCTAGGTCCATCCACCTCATTACAAATAGCTCAATTTCATTTCTTCTTATGGCTGAGTAATATTCCATTGTATATATGTGCCACATCTTCTTTACCCATTCATCCGATGATGGACACTTAGGTTGTTTCCATCTCCGGGCTATTGTAAATAGGGCTGCTATGAACATTTTGGTACACGTCTCTTTTTGAATTATGGTTTTCTCAGGGTATATGCCCAGTAGTGGGATTGCTGGGTCATATGGTAGTTCTATTTGTAGTTTTTTAAGGAACCTCCATACCGTTCTCCATAGTGACTGTACCAATTCACATTCCCACCAGCAGTGCAAGAGTGTTCCCTTTTTTCCACACCCTCTCCAGCATTTATTGTTTCTAGATTCTTTGATGATGGCCATTCTGACTGGTGTGAGGTGATATCTCATTGTAGTTTTGATTTGCATTTCTCTAATGAGTAAAGATGTTGAGCATCCTTTCATGTGTTTGTTGGCAGTCTGTATATCTTCTGTGGAGAAATGTCTATTTAGGTCTTCTGCCCATTTTTGGATTGGGTTGTTTGTTTTTTTGCTATTGAGCTGCATGAGCTGTTTATAAATTTTGGAGATTAATCCTTTGTCAGTTGCTTCATTTGCAAATATTTTCTCCCATTCTGAGGGTTGTCTTTTGGTCTTGTTTATGGTTTCCTTTGCTGTGCAAAAGCTTTTCAGTTTCATTAGGTCCCATGTGTTTATTTTTGTCTTTATTTCCATTTCTCTAGGAGGTGGGTCAAAAAGGATCTTGCTGTGATTTATGTCATAGAGTGTTCTGCCTATGTTTTCCTCTAAGAGTTTGATAGTGTCTGGCCTTACATTTAGGTCTTTAATCCATTTTATTTTTGTGTATGGTGTTAGGGAGTGATCTAACCTCATACTTTTACATGTCCCTATCCAGTTTTCCCAGCACCACTTACTGAAGAGGCTGTCCTTTCTCCACTGTACATTCCTGCCTCCTTTATCAAAGATAAGGTGACCATATGTCCGTGGGTTTATCTCTGGGCTTTCTATCCTGTTCCATTGATCTATCTTTCTGTTTTTCTGCCAGTACCATGCTGTCTTGATTACTGTAGCTTTGTAGTATAGTTTGAAGTCAGGGAGCCTGATTCCTCCAGCTCCATTTTTCGTTCTCAAGATTGCTTTGGCTATTCGGGGTCTTTTGTGTTTCCATACAAATTGTGAAATTTTTTGTTCTAGTTCTGTGAAAAATGCCAGTTGTAGTTTGATAGGGATTGCATTGAATCTGTAGATTGCTTTGGGTAGTAGAGTCATTTTCACAATGTTGATTCTTCCAATCCAAGAACATGGTACATCTCTCCATCTATTTGTATCATCTTTAATTTCTTTCATCAGTGTCTTATAATTTTCTGCATACAGGTCTTTTGTCTCCTTAGGTAGGTTTATTCCTAGATATTTTATTCTTTTTGTTGCAATGGTAAATGGGAGTGTTTCCTTGATTTCACTTTCAGATTTTTCATCATTAGTATATAGGAATGCCAGAGATTTCTGTGCATTAACTTTGTATCCTGCAACTTTACCAAATTCATTGATTACCTCTAGTAGTTTTCTGGTAGCATCTTTAGGATTCTCTATGTATAGTATCATGTCATCTGCAAACAGTGACAGCTTTACTTCTTCTTTTCCAATTTGGATTCCTTTTATTTCCTTTTCTTCTCTTATTGCTGTGGCTAAAACTTCCAAAACTATGCTGAATAAGAGTGGTGAGAGTGGGCAACCTTGTCTTGTTCCTGATCTTAGTGGAAATGGTTTCAGTTTTTCACCATTGAGGACGATGCTGGCTGTGGGTTTGTCATATATGGCCTTTATTATGTTGAGGAAAGTTCCCTCTATGCCTACTTTCTGCAGGGTTTTTATCATAAATGGGTGTTGAATTTTGTCGAAAGGTTTCTCTGCATCTATTGAGATGATCATATGGTTTTTCTCCTTCAATTTGTTAATATGGTGTATCACGTTGATTGATTTGCGTATATTGAAGAATCCTTGCATTCCTGGAATAAATCCCACTTGATCATGGTGTATGATCCTTTCAATGTGCTGTTGGATTCTGTTTGCTAGTATTTTGTTGAGGATTTTTGCATCTATGTTCATCAGTGATATTGGCCTGTAGTTTTCTTTCTTTGTGACATCCTTGTCTGGTTTTGGTATCAAGGTGATGGTGGCCTCATAGAATGAGTTTGGGAGTGTTCCTCCCTCTGCTATATTTTGGAAGAGTTTGAGAAGGATAGGTGTTAGCTCTTCTCTAAATGCTTGATAGAATTCGCCTGTGAAGCCATCTGGTCCTGGGCTTTTGTTTGTTGGAAGATATTTTATCACAGTTTCAATTTCAGTGCTTGTGATTGGTCTGTTCATATGTTCTATTTCTTCCTGATTCAGTCTTGGCAGGTTGTGTATTTCTAAGAATTTGTCCATTTCTTCCAGGTTGTCCATTTTATTGGCATAGAGTTGCTTATAGTAATCTCTCATGATCTTTTGTATTTCTGCAGTGTCAGTTGTTACTTCTCCTTTTTCATTTCTAATTCTATTGATTTGAGTCTTCTCCCTTCTTTTCTTGATGAGTCTGGCTAATGGTTTATCAATTTTGTTTATCTTCTCAAAGAACCAGCTTTTAGTTTTATTGATCTTTGCTATCGTTTCCTTCATTTCTTTTTCATTTATTTCTGATCTGATCTTTATGATTTCTTTCCTTCTGCTAACTTTGGGATGCTTTTGTTCTTCTTTCTCTAATTGCTTTAGGTGCAAGGTTAGGTTGTTTATTCGAGATGTTTCCTGTTTCTTAAGGTGGGATTCTATTGCTATAAACTTCCCTCTTAGAACGGCTTTTGCTGCCTCCCATAGGTTTTGATTCGTCGTGTCTCCATTGTCATTTGTTTCTAGGTATTTTTTAATTTCCTCTTTGATTTCTTCAGTGATCACTTCATTATTAAGTAGTGTGTTGTTTAGCCTCCATGTGTTTGTATTTTTTACAGATCTTTTCCTGTAATTGATATCTAGTCTCATAGCATTGTGGTCGGAAAAGATACTTGATACAATTTCAATTTTCTTAAATTTACCAAGGCTTGATTTGTGACCCAAGATATGATCTATCCTGGAGAATATTCCATGAGCACTTGAGAAAAATGTGTATTCTGTTGTTTTTGGATGGAATGTCCTATAAATATCAATTAAGTCCATCTTGTTTAATGTATCATTTAAAGCTTGTGTTTCCTTATTTATTTTCATTTTGGATGATCTGTCCATTGGTGAAAGTGAGGTGTTAAAGTCCCCTACCATGATTGTGTTACTGTCGATTTCTCCTTTTATGGCTGTTAGTATTTGCCTTATGTATTGAGGTGCTCCTATGTTGGGTGCATAAATATTTACAATTGTTATATCTTCTTCTTGGATCGATCCCTTGATCATTATGTAGTGTCCTTCTTTGTCTCTTCTAGTAGTCTTTATTTTAAAGTCTATTTTGTCTGATATGAGAACTGCTATTCCAGCTTTCTTTTGGTTTCCATTTGCATGGAATATCTTTTTCCATCCCCTTACTTTCAGTCTGTATGTGTCTCTAGGTCTGAAGTGGGTCTCTTGGAGACAGCATATATATGGGTCTTGTTTTTGTATCCATTCAGCCACTCTGTGTCTTTTGGTGGGAGCATTTAGTCCACTTACATTTAAGGTAATTATTGATATGTATGTTCCTATTCCCATTTTCTTAATTGTTTTGGGTTCCTTATTGTAGGTCTTTTCCTTCTGTTGTGTTTCTTGCCTAGAGAAGTTCCTTTAGCATTTGTTGTAAAGCTGGTTTGGTGGTGCTGAACTCTCTCAGCTTTTGCTTGTCTGTAAAGGTTTTAATTTCTCCATCAAATCTGAATGAGATCCTTGCTGGGTAGAGTAATCTTGGTTGCAGGTTTTTCTCCTTCATGACTTTAATTATGTCCTGCCACTCCCTTCTGGCTTGTAGAGTTTCTGCTGAGAGATCAGCTGTTACCCTGATGGGGATTCCCTTGTGTGTTATTTGTTGTTTTTCCCTTGCTGCTTTTAATATGATTTCTTTGTGTTTAATTTTTGACAGTTTGATTAATATGTTTCTTGGCATATTTCTCCTTGGATTTATTCTGTATGGGACTCTCTGTGCCTCCTGGACTTGATTAACTATTTCCTTTCCCATATTCGGGAAGTTTTCAACTATAATCTCTTCAAATATTTTCTCAGTCCCTTTCTTTTTCTCTTCTTCTTCTGGAACCCCTATAATTCGAATGTTGGTGTGTTTAATGTTGTCCCAGATGTCTCTGAGACTGTCCTCTATTCTTTTCATTCTTTTTTCTTTATTTTGCTCTGCAGCAGTTATTTCCACTATTTTATCTTCCACCTCACTTATCCGTTCTTCTGCCTCAGTTATTCTGCTATTGATCCCATCTAGAGTATTTTTCATTTCATTTATTGTGTTTTTAATCGATGCTTGATTTATCTTTAGTTCTTCTAGGTCCTTGTTAACTGTTTCTTGCATTTTGTCTATTCTATTTCCAAAATTTTGGATCTTGGAAATAGAATCTTGGATCATCTTTACCATCATTATTCTGAATTCTTTTTCAGGTAGACTGCCTATTACCTCTTCATTTGTTAGGTCTGGTGGGTTTTTATCTTGCTCCTTCTCCTGCTGTGTGTTTTACTGTCTTCTCATTTTGCTTATGTTACTGTGTTTGGGGTCTCCTTTGTGCAGGCTGCAGGTTCGTAGTTCCTGTTGTTTTTGGTGTGTGTCCCCAGTGGCTATGGTTGGTTTAGTGCGTTGTGTAGGCTTCCTGGTGGAGGGGACTAGTGCCTGTGTTCTGGTGGATGAGGCTGGATCTTGTCTTTCTGGTGGGCAGGTCCACGTCTGGTGGTGTGTTTTGGGGTGTCTGCGGACTTTTTCATGATTTTAGGCCACCTCTCTGCTAATGGGTGGCGTTGTGTTCCTGTCTTGCTAGTTGTTTGGCATAGGGTGTCCAGCACTGTAGCTTGTTGGTCGTTGAGTGAAGCTGGGTGCTGGTGTTGAGATGGAGATCTCTGGAAGATTTTCGCCATTTGATATTATGTGGAGCTGGGAGGTCTCTTGTGGACCAGTGTCCTGAAGTTGGCTCTCCCACCTCAGAGGCACAGCACTGACTCCTGGCTCCTCAATTTGGGATGATTTGTTGTCTATTCATGTATTCCACAGATGCAGCGTACATCAAGTTGATTGTGGAGCTTTAATACGCTGCTTCTGAGGCTGCTGGGAGAGGTTTCCCTTTCTCTTCTTTGTTCTCACAGCTCCTGGGTCTCAGCTTTGGATTTGGCCCCGCCTCTGCGTGTAGGTCGCCGGAGGGCGTCTGTCCTTCGCTCAGACAG
Organism: Hyperoodon ampullatus; assembly: GCF_949752795.1. Lineage (NCBI taxonomy): Eukaryota > Metazoa > Chordata > Mammalia > Artiodactyla > Ziphiidae > Hyperoodon > Hyperoodon ampullatus. The sequence continues at coordinate 77,646,676 of NC_136914.1, forward strand.
GACAGGGTTAAAGGAGCAGCCTCTTCGGGGACTCTGGCTCACCCAGTCCGGGCGGGAGGGAGGGGCATGGAGTGCGGGGCGAGCCTGCAGCGGCAGAGGTCGGCATGACGTTGCACCAGCCTGAGGCGCACCGTGCGTTCTCCCAGGGAAGCCGCCCCTGGATCCCGGGACCCCGGCAGTGGCGGGCTGCACAGGCTCCCGGAAGGGCGGTGTGGACAGTGACCTGCGCTCGCACACAGGCTTCTTGGCGGCGGCAGCAGCAGCCACAGCGTCCCACGCCCGTCACTGGCCTCCGCGCTTTCAGTCGCGACTCGCGCCCGTCTGTGGAGCCCCTTTAAGCAGCGCTCTTTATCCCCTCTCCTCGCGCACCAGGAAACCAAGAGGGAAGAAAAAGTCTCTTGCCTCTTCGGCAGCTCCAGAGTTTTCCCGGACTCCCTCCCGGCTAGCTGTGGCACACTAGCCCCCCTCAGGCTGAGTTCTCGCCGCCAGCCCCAGTCCTCTCCCTGCGCTCTGACCGAAGCCCGAGCCTCAGCTTCCAGCTCCGCCCGCCCCAGCGGGCGAGCAGACAAGCCTCTCGGGCTGGTGAGTGCCGCTCAGCACCGATCCTCTGTGCGGGAATCTCTCTGCTTTGCCCTACCCAGGTATGTGGGGAGTTTCTTGCCTTTTAGGAGGTCTGGGGTCTTCTGCCAGCATTCAGTAGGTGTTCTGTAGGAGTTGTTCCACGTGTAGCTGTATTTCTGGTGTATCCGTGGGGAGGAAGGTGATCTCCACGTCTTACTCTTCCGCCATCTTCTAATTATCTCCCAAAGACATTTAAACCTTGAAGAGTTGTCTTTAAAGTCTTGCATATTTTTAAGAAAAAAGAGTAAAGCAGTTAAGGGGAGGTTGAGATCATTTGATGAGATAAAATGTGTTTCTTGCACAGTTTAGATTATCAGCTGGCTTGAGTTTCAGTTTCCATTCCCAATCTGATATCCATAATCATTGCTGGGGAATGTTTCATTGGCCAGGAACACCCACAGGCAGTAAGTAGAAGGTAGAGAAGTGTCATTCCTTGTGTCCTTAAAAGCCTTAACTGGGTTCTCTCCATCCTGAAGTCTAGCATGAAGAGGGTGGCCTTGTAGTTGACATCGTTAAATATGACATCATTAAATATGAACATTTATATTATTACTTTTGGGGTTTTCCCAAAAGTAATAATATAAATAAATCCAAGCAATCAATCTTAGGGATTCAAATTTAAAGTTCTAATCTTGTACCTTCTTAAGACCCCTATAACAGTGCCCAAGTATTAACAGGTAAAGTAATCTCTCTTCTTACTTTCACAGAACTTAAGCTGTACTTTTTTAGTGACCACTTTCCTGGTTTTGTTAGCATGAATTATTTATTTATAAATGTGTTCCATGTATTCAGTGAGTCAGAGAGTTCCTGGAGGACTGGCATCAGTTCTACATCCCTCTCACAGTCCTTTGCACTGGGAAATTATTAAATAAACATTTTATGATTAATGAATAGAGAATGGAGCAGCACATTAACAAACTAAGGGCAGCTGAGCTACAAAATTACTCTCATTAAGCTGGTGTTAGAACCTGATTTAGGAAAAACACAATAGATTTGTTTTAGTGGAGAGAAGGTTTGGCAAGTGGAAGCTTGGGGGCATTTCAGCTATAGAGGTTTGTGCTGGTGAGAGGCAGAATGAGGGCTCCCATTGCCTGGGGTGGCTATTGAGGAAGTGAGCATTGGAAAGAAGAGTAGGGGAAAGGGAAAACAATGAAACTACTCCACTTATTTTACTATTTTTCTTAGACTTGGCTCTGAAAATGGATTTCAAAAATGGAAGAAACAACCTGATTGGTATATCTATAGTTATAATAATAATAAAAATAATGATATTTATTATCCATTAAACAGTGAGCACATTTGCCTAAGAACATATTTAAGATAGTTTTCTTTTTGCTTGAATTAGAATGCATAGGGATATGTGATCATTTTCATTATCTTATGAGTTTCTTCCCCTTTAATATGGTGCATGTGCAATCTCATATGATAAAGAGACAGCAGAGCTTAGTGGTAAAGAGAGTGGACTCTAAATTTGGAATACCTGAGCTTTGTCATTATTAGCTGAATGACAGGACCAATACACAACATAAGACTTCACAATTGAGGTAATATATGTAGAACAGTAAGGATTAGAGTTGTAGCCAGATAGTTGAAGCAGCTTCCCCAAAGGCACTTGGATGAGTGGAAGAAGGGTGGATGCTCACCCCAAATGTTAAGAGAGACTAAAGAAAAGACAAATGTTGGATAGGCAACCAAGAGTGTACAATACATTCTGCCTCTGACTTCTCAGCAGGGTAGGACACTAATCATAACAGGAATTAACCCCTCACTTAACCAGCAGAATCAGTTACCTTCTGGCTTTCCACCCTAGCTTACCACATGATAAAGCAGAACGTTACAAGTAGAAGTGATAGAATATTAGGAGAGAGAAAAACTGTGACCAGCAGGTATTAAGGCTAGTATTTAAATGCAATTATTACAACTTTTATTAAACAATGATTAAATAGACATCAAAATGTGAGAAATCAAATGGAAGTTAATAAAGTAACACCCAAGTTCAGATTAAAACTAGAAATGAGGACACATTTGCAAAGCAGCAGGATATACAAGTTGAAAGCACAGGCTTAGGAAACAGACTGCACAGGATTCATATACTGCATCTTCTTTTGATTGGTTATATCACTTCTCTGTACATACACTTTTTCTTCTGTAAAACAAGGATAATATTAACATACACTGCATGTGGTGGTTGTGAAGAGTAAATGGGATAATCCAGGTTGAAGTGTCTGACCCTAAGTAAATGACCAATTAAATATTTTTTGTAGTGTCACATAAAATCATTTCTTCTTGACCTGGCCTTGGAAATGCATCTACTTGGAAATGCATATTTGTGTCTCTTCTCCATAGTATCAGAGGTATAAAATGATAGATCCAATTATAACAACTAAGGAACTTATGTTGGGGCTTCCCTGGTGGCGCAGTGGTTGAGATTCCGCCTGCCGATGTAGGGGACACGGGTTCATGCCCCGGTCCGGAAATATCCCACATGCCGCGGAGTGGCTAGGCCCTTGAGCTATGGCCATTGAGCCTGCGCATCTGGAGCCTGTGCTCCGCAACGGGAGACGCCACAACAGTGAGAGGCCCGTGTACCGCAAAAAAACAAAAAGACAGAAACTTATGTTGTAATGAACAGTGCCATTTATATTCCAGCTGTGAAACTTCATGAATGCAAATGAAGTCAATGTGACATTATTTGACTAGAACAGATATTTAATTTTTATATAAATCTATGGCTCTCAGATAATATTTGGGTATTTAAATAGATACATAAAATCATGTTCTACCACATTACAGTATTAAGCAAACCCTGTTGTACTTGTTAATTAAAGCCTTGAAAATGTTAACACCAGACAGTTTGTGTCATAAAACGATGAACATAGCTAATTAAAATTTAAAAGCAATATTTGCATAATGGTTTTCATAGGAAACATATTTATATTTAACTTATGGAGAGGATTGATCATTCAACTAGAATGCTGCAGTGTGGCCTGAACAGTTGTTTACAGTTGACGTGTTCTGAATGGTTGGTGTCTTTATGGACTCTGTTTATGTGTTCTGAATTCAATCAAGATGTTCAAAATTCCCAATTAATTTTATAACAAAAATATATCTGACACAAGTGTTAATGTAAGAATATGACCAATTTTCCTTTTTTATTTTAATTTCTAGTAGTAAATTCTTCCCTAAATGATCTACTCATTGAGGATATTTAGACATTCACATGGGATATGTCTTCTACTAGAGAGTGATATGATAATATTGAATGGTGCCAAAAGTATATTTTGTTTTCACATTTAAATTTTATTTGATAGTTTGGGGGAAGTTTAACCTCTTTGATTTAGATTAAAAGCTGAAAATTCGTATTTTATTCCAGATTTCATCAGTTTTAAAGTGACGTAACAGTAAAAACTACAAAAGTATTTTGAAAAACAAAACTGCTTAAAATCATATTGTATATTGTGTAAATTTTAACCCCTTGACAAGTGGAACCAAATCATCTCTATTACCTACTTATTGTCAGTGTGCAAAAAAAAAAAATTCTTTAATTTTTGTTTTATACTTATGTTTGAATATAATGGGATTTATACTTGTGAAACATTTAATGCTACCATACTAGCATAACAAGACTTCTCTTATATATTTTTTTCTCATATATTTTTGAAGCAAATTAATTGTCAAAATTTTTGCGCATTATTTTACTATGAAAATTATATCTAAATATGAAATAAGAAAATAATAAGATATTATCCTCATTCATCAATAATAATACAAGTAAAATTCTAGTACTAATAAAATTGATAATAGTTTGGGACACAATGTGTGCCGGACCTCATCTTAAGCATGTAACATATTTAATGCACACATAGCCTTAAGATACAAATAATCTATCTGCTTCTCATTTATAGTGGAGGACACTAGTGCTAAAAAGGACACATTACAGAAGTGGAGTTCTATAAAGCTCCCTTAGACAACCGTGCTTAACATTATTTAAATTAGAGAAGGCATTTCATTGTAATACCAATATTACTTTCTGTTTTGATATCAACTTTTCCATAATGTAGTGCAAAATAAAATATTTATGTAGAAAGAAGACAAACAGGTTCAACTTATGTCAGCTTAGTTTTATATTATCAGTGGTTTGTTGATGTCATAATTTTCTGCATTGAAGGAACAATAGATTCATCCATACTGCCACTGATATGTTTTTAATGATAAAATTGTATCAGAAATACTTTGAAATCATCTTGCTGATTAAGTTACATGCTATTCTGAGAATAGATAAGTCAGAAGACAAATGAAACTCATTTAACATTATGAGATATTATTTTACCAAGGGGAAATATAGAAGATAAACATATATTTTTTAACCTGGAGTGCTACAATTAAGACAAAATATTTGCATTCAAGTAAAAAAATCATTTGCTTACTTTGCCAGTAACCTAGTATTTTTCCAAGAGCTATCCATGTTAAGTGATCATTTTTCTTATAAAGATTTTGAATCTCTTTTTGAGGGTATAAACCTCCCAGCCCTTCTCTGAATCTTCTTCTGCTCTAAAACTTGCAGTCAGCCCCCCCTAGCACTTTGCTTATTATAATATTTTATAGTGGCCTGTGTGAACATATTGTACCACTGAGGGCCTTCAAATCCTCATTCAAAGATAATTGGGGACTGCTGTCAGTATTCCTTATCACAGAAAACTTGTTGGAATAGCACTTTGCTGTAGGGAAGGAGCATCCTACATAGAAATGTTTAAATTAATTCTTAATCTAATAGAGGACCATACTAATGGGCATAAATGTTCATCTGAAACACCCAGGAATTTCTCTTATCTGAATTACCACTCCCCCCCCCCCCACCCTGCTTAGCAAAATACTTTTAAAAGAACAAGTATCCCCAAAGCTATTATGAATTTATTGTGAATATATTTTCTCACTATTTCTATAATCTGAGTGTTTTCCTTAAACCCCCCAATAAATTAAGAACCTGATAGATGTAATACCTTCAGAAAGCCTCTTTTTATTGTATAAGTATGTATTATTTGTGGAAATCATGCATGGAAAACAATAAATGATCAATGACCATCTTGACAGTAAAGGTCAGAAATGCAACTCAACCTGACTTAAGAAAATGTAGCTATCATTTCAAATAGTAAAATTATGGGAAAGGCAGGGGAAAAACTAGGCCTCAGCACAAAAATAGCAGCAGTATTTAGATATATTAATAACATGTTCCCTTCCATCTTTTTCTACACAATTGGAAATAAGGCCACTTATAGTAACTAGGCATATATCTGCCATCAAAGAGTAGCATGTTAAGAATCCTAGTGGAGGGTGCCTATTGGCCTAGTGTGGATCAGAGGCCCATCCTGGAAGTAATCAATGGTCTGGCTATTCAATGGATTGGGGTATGTATTTAACTCATCTTCAGTAAATCCTAGCCATTAAATCACTGAATCCAGACAGCCTGAGCAAGGAAGATGACAAATTCCAATTAGATCAGAGTAGCAGATGAGAGCTATGCACATTTTATAGAAGAAACAGATTGTGGGTGAGGAGGAACAGTATAGATGTGCCCTTTATTGCCTAGCATTGAAATTAGGTACTTATAGGCAACATCTTTTCCATTAGACTGTGAATTCTGGTTCATGGCTTAATAATGATATCTTTGAAACATCAGCATCTCCTAGAGGACCTGGCACATCTGTGTGCTCAGTAAATAGAACTATGTTTAATAGAGTATTAAGATTATATAAGCTGTTTGTTTCTGTAGTGATGGCTTGAATTCTACTGTATATTGGGCACAGTAGTTATACTGTGTTATTTATTTCTTAGCTCTGGATAATGAAAATTATTTGATTTATGTTACATTTCAGTATTTCCTTTGTTATCAATTATCTTAATGCAACTTAGCCTTCCTTATTTTTCAGGATATTTACACCTCAGTTTAATTTAGTAAAAGTCCAATCCTTTTCTTGTCTTGAGGATTTCTTTTTTCTAAGTTTTTTAATAATTTTAAAATAACAACAATCATCCTTCATACTATCTCATTTTCTCAGCCTGTAACTATTCAATAGACTTTGTAAGCAGGAATACCTTCCAAAAGAGGTTTGGGCTACAAAAGTGTTTTCAGGCACATTAAAAAGTGATTCTTAGCAGTGGGGAAACATTACCAAAACTTATGTGTTGTTAACATTTACTAATAAATAAATGTTTGCTAGAGCAGGTTACATTATGAACTGATTAAAAACTTTCACCAAGGAGTAGTTAGATTTTTGCCTTGTTAGTTTCTTTTTCTAATCCCTGAAGAAAGGATTCACATTATGTTTCTAAATAGCTTTGTAATTACAGCATTCTTCTCTTCTAAGTCCTGAATGGCTTTAAAGGCTACAGATATTATTTTGCATTTACATCCTTGTCCTTTTATTGCTTTTATCAGGTGATACATAGAACAAGTCTGAATTATATTTTGCAGACCTTTTATGTTTTCTCTTTGCTCTTGCCTTTATTTTATATCATTGACTTTTCTTTTTTAATTGGGGTATAGTTACTTTGCAATGTTGTATTAGTTTCTGTTGTACAACGAAGTGATTCAGCTATATGTATACATATATCCTCTCCCTCTTGGACCTCCCTCCCACCCCGCCATCCCACCCATCTAGGTCACCACAGAGCACCAAGCTGAGCTCTCTGTGCTATGCAGCAGGTTCCCATCAGCTATCCATTTTACACGTGGCAGTGCACATAGATCAATCCCAGTCTCCCAATTCATCCCCCTCCCCATATTCACGTCTGCTCTCTATGTCTGTGTCTCTATTCCTGCCTTGCAAATATGTTCATCTGTACCATTTTTCTAGATTCCACTTATATGCATTAATATATGATATTTGTTTTCCTCTTTCTGACTTACTTCACTCTGTATGACAGTCTCTAAGTCCATCCACATCTCTACAAATGACCAAATTTTGTTCCTTTTTATGGCTGAGTAATATTCCATTGCATATATGTGCCACATCTTCTTTATCCATTCATCTGCCTATGGACACTTAGGTTGCTTCCATGTCCTGGCTATTGTAAATAGTGCTGCAGTGAACATTGTGGTACATGACTCTTTTTGAATTATGGTCTTCTCAGGGTATATGCCCAGTAGTGGGATTGCTGGGTCATATGGTAGATCTATTTTTAGTTTTTTAAGGAATCTCCGTACTGTTCTCCATAATGGCTGTATCAACTTACATTACCACCAACAGTGCAAGAGGTTTCCCTTTTCTCCACACCCTCCCCAGCATTTATTATTTGTAAACTTTTTGATGATGACCATTCTGGTGTGAGGTAATATCTCATTGTAGTTTTGATCTACATTTCTGTAATAATTAGTGATGTTGAGCATCTTTTCACGTGTTTGTTGGCCATCTGTATGACTTCTTTGGAGAAATGTCTATTTAGGTCTTCTGTCATTTTTTCATTGAGTTGTGTTTTTTTTTTTTTTCGATATTGAGCTGCGTGACTTGTTTGTATATTTTGGAGATTAATCCTTTGTCTGTTGCTTTGTTTGCAAATATTTTCTCCCATTCGTCTCATTTATGGTTTTCTTTGCTCTGCAAAAGCTTTTAAGTTTAATTAGGTCCCATTTACTTTTGTTTTTATTTTCATTACTCTAGGAGGAGGGTCAAAAAAGATCTTGCTGTGATTTATGTCAAAGAGTGTTCTTCCTGTGTTTTCCTCTAAGAGTTTTATAGAGTTCAGTCTTACATTTATGTTTTTAATTCGTTTTGAGTTTATTTTTGTGTATGGTGTTAAGGAGTTTTCTAATTTCATTCTTTTACATGTAGCTGTCCAGTTTTCCCAGCACCACTTATTGAAGAGACTGTCTTTTCTCCATTGTATACTCTTGCCTCCTTTGTCATAGATTAGGTGACCATAGGTGTATGGGTTAATCTCTGGGCTTTCTATTTTGTTCCATTGATCTATATTTATGTTTTTGCACCAGTACAATACTGTCTTGATTACTGTAGCTTTGTAATATAGTCTGAAGTTCAGGAGCCTGATTCCTCCAGCTCCATTTTTCTTTCTCAAGACTGCTTTGGCTATTTGTGGTCTTTTGTGTTTCCATACAAATCATAATTTTTTTTGTTCTAATTCTGTGAAAAATGCCATTGGTAATTTGATAGGGATTGCATTGAATCTGTAGATTGCTTTGGCTAGTATAGTCATTTTGGTAATATTGATTCTTCCAATCCAAGAACATGGTATATCTCTCCATCTGTTTGTGTCATCTTAGATTTCTTTCATCAGTGTCTTATAGTTTTCTGAATACAGGTCTTTTACCTCCTTAGGTAGGTTTATTACTAAGTATTTTATTAATTGACTTTTCATACATAATTCATTACTAAAATTATTCATCAAGAAACGTCATCATGGGCTGCCCTGGTGGCGCAGTGGTTGAGAGTCCGCCTGCCGATGCAGGGGACATGGGTTCGTGCCCCAGTCTGGGAAGATTCTACATGCCGTGGAGCAGCTAGGCCCGTAAGCCATGGCCGCTGAGCCTGCGCATCCAAAGCCTGTGCTTCGCAATGGGAGAGGCCACAACAGTGAGAGGCCTGCGTACCACAAAAAAAAAAAAGAAATGTCATCAAATATTTTCATTAGATATTATGTTAGACTGTGGGTAACTTGCCTGTAGATATTTATTAGCCTTCTCCTCACTTTACAGATGTGGAAAAAAAGGAAACCAATGTATGAATTACCTTATTCAAGGTCATGCAGTGAGCAAAACATCAAAGCAGAACCTAGAATTTGTCAATTTCACTAACTATAGCATGATATAAAACTCTCATAATTATAAGGATACATTTCATTAGAAGACACTGCTCTAGGCTCTAAGGAAGTAGAGATGAATGCTATCTCAGACATACAGGTCAATTTGCCTGAAAAACAGATAGAATCTAGAATATGGAAAGATCACCAAAAAGTCCTTACACACATCCTGTGTTACTGATGTAAATTCTGTGAATTTCCTTTCACTCTATAGAATTTTTCTCTTAAACATTAAAAAAAATGTTCTATTTTCAATATGCTGATTTATATTGAGGAAAAGATATAGCTTTACAATACTTGTGCCAACTTAAAAAATGCACAATGTGAGAGTTGTGAGTTAAGTTTTATTTGAGGCAAAATGAGGATTATAGCTCAGGAGACAGCATTTCAGATAGCTCTGAGAAACTGCTCCAAAGAGGTAGGGGGGAAGGTCAGTACATATGTGATTTTGGTGAAGCGGGAGTACGTACGAGTTTCTGCTAGTTTCATGATGGTTACTGCTAGTCATGAGGAGCTTATGTCACCATGAAGGATGTGAGTGCTTTTCTAGATAAGAGGAGATACAAGAATTGGGCTCATAAAATCATCTCCTGAAAATATCTAACTCTCTGAAAACCTGTTCTGTCAGTTTTTTCCAGAGCATAGAGTACCTCTTTTCTGCTCTCCACCCTGAACTCCTTTCAGGGGATGTTGAAAGCCAGGAATTGCAGCAGCTCATGATTTAATGCTTTTAGAGGTAGATGGCAAGTGCCAATGCCAAGTGCCAATTTGTAATTGACACTTGGAATATTTATTTGAGGTCTTCTCATTGACTACTTTGAAATTTTAAATGAAGTGTATTTAACCAGGTCATTTTAATTTTTACATGTTTGAATTCATTTGTGTGTCTTAATGTATACACTTTTTCCTGCATACAAAAAATAAGAGGAAACCTAAGGTTAGAAGCCACAACATAAATTATTTCATTTTTTATCCAACTTTTTATTCATTTATACATTTATTTATTTATCAATATTTTGGAAAATGCTCCTTGAGAACAATGGCAAAAAAATGCCTTTTTATTTAAGACTGGGAGTTCTGGTGGCAGTTCTGGTCTAGTCACAGCTTGTGAAGCAAAATTTCTGCACAGGACTAGCCTTCTGCATGCTATTATAGAGAGCAAAATTATCCTTCCCCTGGCACAGTTTGCAAGAGGCAGCTCTTAGAGAGTAAACTCTCTCTTCATGCTATTGAAATGAAGCACACTGATCTCATGCAAAGAACAGTGCAGCTGGTACCATGTGAGGAAGACAGTCAGATCCTTTCTGATGGAAAAATGAAGTCAGACCAAGCTTGCCTCCTTTCTTTTACAAAATGTAATTATGTAAACCACAAAGCTCCATTATAGACAATGTTTATAATTAGTACTATTTTCCCTTTAATTTTAAATAAAACATGCTAGTTGTGTCATGACAACATATTTTCTACAGATGCTATAAACAATGAACAATCAGAAATCCATTTGAGTTGTTTTTGTAGTTATTATTTCAAATTGTGAAAACTCATAATAAAAATCAATGTAGTGAACAAACACATTATATGTTGATAAACATCATACTCTTTCAATTTCAGACAAAGCCAATGAATATTAATCAGATCTTTGGCTCTAAAATGATGACATCAAATGGGATTTCCTGTACCTATTAGATTTCCCTCATAGTTCAGTTCTTTAAAGGCCATTGAAATGATTTATTGTACTCATATCTCAAAAGTTTTCAGAATGACATTAACATATTTATCATATGCAGAAGGAAATAAAATATTAGTTTGGTAGCGAAATGGATTGATTTCAAGACCTTGCTTACCCTCAAGCAAACAAGTTTATCTTATGTGATCTCATTACATGAAGTTCTAAGTTTTATTTTACTTTTGAATTTACATAAGCTATGAATTATGAGAAGTGATGATATAATTTGTTAGGAAAAGATGTAAATTATAGAGTAAGTAGTTATATGTGTAGATTAACTTTTCAGATTCTATATAATAGCAAACATTGGTTTGATTTTAGATAGCAGTGAGTCTCTATTATCTAGACTTGGCTTTATTATTTATTGTGTAATCATGAACTAACGATTCACTATCTTTACTCCTTGGTTTTCTCATGGATGAAATGATAGGCAGTCAACAGTCTCAACAATAGCTTCGTGCTACACAATTCCATCATCTGTGCATTGGTATGGACATAAGTAAACTGACAGAGTTTGGCCATGGCTATGTCTACATTAGAATCTCACCTCCTCAACTCCAAACTTATCTAATTAATGTTATTTGTTGTGCGTAATAACAGGATTTACATAAAGAGTTATGAGAGATGACTGTATAATTATAATAGAGATGTGGTTGCAATGTTAGACAAGTTTGAGGATTTAAAAAATGACTAATATAAACTCTTTAACTCATCTAAATCCTTCTTTATATAAACCACTATAATTATTAAAATATTGGTTTATTTGGTTGTATTAAGCCAATCAAAACACTACCAAGTCAAAAGGTTCCTATTTAAAAGTTGACCAGAATTTTACATGTACTCAATGTCTAAGAATGTATCTATGTGTATAGATACAGTCAGATTTTATATAATCCAGGGGTTGCCAGTCTGTAAGTCAACTCCTTATATTCTTTTTTCTTTTAGTCCCTGTCTGCCTTTCACTGCTTCTTAGCACTTTTACTAGCAAGTGAGCAGTGACATATAGAAGAGGTGAAAATTAAATCAATATTGCTTCTTATGTTAGCAGAACTGATAAGAAAGGGCTTGAAAATACTGTCCAAAATGAAGTCTTTAAACATTTATGAAGTACCACTATATCAAATTATCCATATCTCCCTTTACTGTAGAGAATCAAGAGCTAACTCATTTATGATAGGACTTCAATATGTTTACTTGGACAGAAGAAGTATAACACCATGCAGGTTGCTTGCAGCCGCCACTTCATCAAATATTATTATATGAATAATAATGTCTATATATCAAACACTTACTATGTAGTATAATTTCCTATGTGCTTTACATTGACCAATTTAATTCATCTTAACTTTTCCATAATATGTTTCGACATCCTGCATTTCCTCTAACTCCATGTTCTTTCTTAATCTTTTGTTTAATAAAAATGACTGTGCAACACGATGAGTTAAATCAGAGGAGGCTGCTCCCTGCTGAGGATAACTGTCTACTGTCCTGCAAGCAAATGGTGACACACCAGCTAGGAAGCTATAGGAAGTGATCCAGAGGAGAGAGACATCATGCTTTCTTCTCTTCAGTATTTCCCTTATTCTGCCCACCTCATGACTTACTTTTATTTCACCGAAATACTCATATACAAATTGATTCTTAGAAATCCAATGAACATCTTTTATTAGAAAAGCCTAGAAAAGGCTAACACCTTGTTTGGAATCAGGACGAGAGCCTTATTCTGCCCCAAAGCCAGGCTAGCTACATAATTTGCAGGGCCCAGAGTAAAAGAAAAATGTTAAGAAAGTCAATATTTTTTTTCATGGCCTACTGCCACAGTGCACTGTGGATGGATGATCTCCAAGGATCTCAATCAGACATGACAGTTCCTGCACCCAGGCTCCCAGCAGGGGCAAAGAGTGATGATAGTATACAGGACTCTCCCTGCTCCAGTGCAGTGATGCAGCCCAGTTGCAGCCCTGGGCAGGACAGCTACAGATGCAAAGCAGGTGTGGTGAGGAGTCTGAGTGGGGCATAGGGTGTAAGAATATCAGAAACTGATGGAGAAGTACCCGCCCTGGGGAGGTTAAGGACAGTAGGAAGCAGAGTTACATGAGCAAAGGCTCTAAGCACCCAGTGCAAGCTCCATTGTCCGATCAACCTTCACTTACAAAACATAAATTGGAAGATAAAATTATTAAGACTTTCAACATGATGAAAACAGAACATTAAATCCCAAGGCCATTCTGAATGTGGGGACCTATGTTACTACACATAATAAATCTGCCTAAGACAACACTAAGATGAAGAAAGTTTAAGTAATTAATCAAAGACCATATATTTGATAAGAGTCAGAGTCTATGTTTTTGGCTTTAAAACCCATATCTTTCTACTCTGTTACCCTGATTATCTGACATAAAACTTAATGTGGTACTTATTATACCAGTATTCTCCATTATCATAAGATTTTTGTTTAATATATGCTTTCTTCCAGAAGGGGCATGACTAGAAACTGTTTATTTCCATTAGTATAGAATATCAGTGATAACTCTTTTGATTTAATCAACACCTTTCATTAGGTTAGGAAAAACCAAGGAACTTCTTACAGAGACAAAGGATGCATATCTCAGAAAATAAATGGGTTTCAAAAATGGATTGAAGGGGCTTCCCTGGTGGCGCAGTGGTTGAGAATCCACCTGCCGATGCAGGGGACACAGGTTTGTGCCCCGGTCTGGGAGGATCCCACATGCTGTGGAGTGGCTGGGCCCGTGAGCCATGGCTGCTGTGCCTGGCGTCTGGAGCCTGTGCTCTGCAACGGGAGAGGCCACAACAGTGAGAGGCCCGCGTACAGCAAAAAAAAAAAAAAAAAAAAAAAAGGATTGAAGCTGGGCATAGGGAACCGATGAATTTTCTCTCTTACTCCGTTCCTTTCTGCATGTCTGCTTTTTGAGTATTTCTATATGTCTTTCTATTGCTTCTTTTCAAAAGTTACAGATGGAATTTGTTCAATACACACTTCCTGAGTTTTGATATCACTGGTCATGTCACCCAAGAGAGAATGACATACTATTTTTATTCTCAATTCTAAATCCTCAAGAAAGGGATTGATTGACATATTCTAGGTCATAATTACCCCACCCCTATGCTTTAAGAGCAGCTATTCAGGAATATTAATATATTAAGGAAAGGACTTCATGGAGCTGCCCAGTAACTATATGTGTGAAGAGAACAGTTCCTAGAAATGAGAGGCTGACAGGCAAGCCATAGGTTCCACTCTGGATGGGGCAAGGCTCCATGGCATAAGATCTTATTAAATTTATTATGAAATTTTGTGGTAGCATCACTCATTCCTCAAATCCAAATATATTTTTGAAACATCACAATAAATTTGCTCTATTTCTCAACTTTATACAAGAATCTGGATGACTTTAACTAAGCTTCACATCAGACCCTATTTATACAAAGAGCAAAATTTCTGTCATTTTTCATTTGTAGTGTATTTGTGACCTGACAGGCCTCCCGTTCCTCTTGATGATATACTTCATTGAAAGAGTAAAAATGCTGGAAGGTGAAATACAATGCAGACCATCCCATAGCTGTCAATGCCATTTTAGTTCCTGCTGGGATTTCCAGTTTGTCAGAAATTGCCAGAATTCAAGAGAACTATTTAAACTATGTGTATAGCCTACATACCAACTGGGGCCACTGGGTACACAAGAAACCTCTAAGAGCAGTGTCAAATGTTTCATGTGAAACAATACCTACTGCCAGAATGTTACTGCTGTCTAAGGAAAGCTACATTAAAGGAATTATGCTCCTGAGGTCTATATGAAAAACACAGCCTCTGTGAACCTCAATTCCATCTGCTTATATAAAATTTCAGATTACACACTTCTCTAATATATGTTCCCAGGCTTTGCAATAAAAGCTGGGTGCTTTGTGATGGAATTTTGAAGCATAATACTGATCTTTTTGACAGAAATGATGTGTCTTCAAAGTTTTATATCATGCTTTTATATTTTGTAGCTTCAGTGAGTACATTCTACATCATGTCACCTTCTCCATTTATAAATTTTCCTGAAAGTCAAAACTTTCATTACTTTTGTGCAATATTTGCATGCATGATCTTGATTTGGGGGAATACTTTGTTTCTTTATAAAAAGATTAGGGCACCATTATCCTTATTTATTTACTCATAATCCTTGGTTAAGTTATCACATACCTTTGGAAATAAGACAAAGTCTATCAGGCCAGTAGAATGCACTGAGGCCACAAAAAATTATTAACATTACCAAATCATGCCGAGAAAATATCCAGAATCTCAGATCCAGTAGAAGGAATTTCCATGACACCACACTCTTATCTCCACTTTATAACAGCTAAGCAGTATTTTTTCAATGTAAAATTTTTGAAGTCTGCATTGGTTAAACAAATTTTAATAAATTTTAAAGGTAAGCCACCTGTAAAGATATAGTGATTGACAGATAAACAATAAAAACAGCCCATGACTTGTTTTTTGGATAATCTTGGGTTCAAATTCCAGTTCTTAAACTTCCTAGTTCTCTGCTGTTGAATAAGTTACTGGTCTCTATATTTTTTCATCAGTCAAGTGGGGGATGGCTGATTACATCTGCCCTGTGTAAAGATCAAATAAGAGATTATCTGAGTACTGCTGTTCAGCTTCTCCACACTCTTATGCACACAGATTGTATGCAGATACCTTCTTTTCTGACTTGTTGAAGTCCATCTTGTACCAGTTGTGAAATACTTTGAATATATATAAATGCCTATAGCCACAACCTTGGATACATCAGTTACTCAACACAGACTAAACATAGTGCCTAAACACTATACATGTAGAAAGAATCTTTGAGGTAAATCCCTCATCAAGAAAGAATGACATGCATCAAGACACAGGGTATTCATAAATAATTCTTGCATTAATTTATATATTACTAGTGATTTGTCACATAGTGTTATTCACTGAATATATTGATTCTGTCAGACATCATTTCAGACACGTGCCTGGGCATTGCTTGTGACGATTACCTGTGAAACATTCACAAAATTTTCATTGTGAAAATTACAAACAGTCATTGTGAGGTGAAGCCACTCAAACTACTAATCTCTATATTTGTCTGAGTCCCATTATGTACTAACTTAAAACGAAATGAAGGAAAAGTATAATTCTTTTGCCTTCCATTAGTTGGAAAGATGGTAGAAAAACAGTATTTAGTTTAAAACTACTGACTCTGAAATTGATTAGTTCTTAATCATGGATAAATAATAAATTATTTAAAACCTGTTGAGCCCTTATTACACATCAAGCCCTGTTAAGTATTGTATTATGTACTGCATATGTAATTTTTTATTTAATTTTCAAACAATCTATGACATAGATAAATTTAATTCTCTCAATTCACATATAAGAAAACTGTTTTGAAAATATACCATACTTGGCCAGGGTTCTATGATTATAAGAGAGGAAATGAGATTTGAATCTAGGTGTCTATAACATGAAAAAACACACTATTTTCTGCTTTGTGTTACTATCTCCGTGTGTAATACATATAGTATTGCTGTTTAATATTAAACTTAATTTAAAAATAGTAAGTAAACTGAGGATATATTTTATTTGTTGAAAAAAAAGGCAAATTATTGCCTCGTATCAATTTCTCAAATTCTGAAAAACGTTTTGTAGACATTCCAGTAAAAATGTAAATTTATGCTATTTTCTCCTCTTCCTCTGAGATTACAATGAGTGCAGAAATATATAAGCTGAAAACAATAAATAAGGAGAAAACTGACACCATCAGAAGACAGGAGATATTATCAGATTTCTTTTAGTGGGAAAGTAAATTAAAAGTTTTTGGTAATGGGCTTAGGAAATTTCATCTCTATTAAAATCAACTCAGCTATCTTTCCAGTTGTGAGGCCAAAATCCTTGTTATCTTCTGGTCTTCTCTTTATCTCACACATACGTCCAATATCTCATCAAATCCTAACTTTAAATATATCCCAAATTCCAGTGTTTCTTCTCACTTCCCTCACTAGGAAGCCACCATCAAACAAGTGACTATCTTATCTTGGTGAGGTGATTGCAGTCACCTCCAAGCTGATCTCCCAGGTTCTACCACCCTTGCTCCCTGGAGTCGGCCTATTCACAACACAGCAATCTGTATAATCCTATTAAATGTTTAGCACATCATAGCATTTCTCTGTTCAAACCCTCCAGTGACTTCTCCTTTCTCTGAAAGTAAAAGGCAGTATACCTTGCAGTGTCCTGGGACACACTTCAGGTAGGAAATATTCAAATCTCAAGGTCAAAGAGAAATCTGAACACCTCTCAGCAATGGAAAACAACTAACAAACAAACAAAGCAATGATGATAAATCAGGTTTGCATCTATTTCCTATTAACAATTGATATTTTAAAATATGAATGTAAGCACTAAAAGAATAAAAAATTGGAAATGTTTAAAAAGAGGAGAAAACTTGGGAAAGAAAACGAGGATCTACATTTAAAGCATACTACTTTGGCTATTAACTGTAATTTTTGGCAAAACATTTACATTCTATGGATTTTAGTTTCATTGAGTTTTGATGGTTCTATCCTTTCTATGATTCTTTTTATTTTTTTTTCTTTTTTCCTATATGACTGCTTTGTTCATTATGTAGAAAATTATTTCTGGTTTGATAGTTCCTACATTATCCATTGAAAATAAGTCATAAAATTACAATATTATTACAGAATTACAGTCCCAAATTTCCAAATTTTCTTCAGAGAAGCATTATATGTACTGGTTACCATTGTTACTTCTTAACTTTCTTATCAACTCTGAGTTTTTTCTTCTCACTTTGGCCTAATCCTTGGAGTGTCTATTCATCTCTTTTTTCCCCAGAATATAATCCAGCTGCTAATAAATGCTTTCTGCACATTTCTGATCTAAATAGTCCATCAATATTTTCTGCCTTAATGTGTGTAAAACTAGACTTACTCTCTTTCTACCCCAAGCTAGGGTCTTCTCCTGTTGTTGCACCTCTGTCAAAACCATCACTATTTTCTGAGTATTCAAAACCTCTATGGCTACTTTTTTGACTTTTTGTTTTCCTTCTTTCCTAGCAGAGTTATTTCTTTATCTGGTGTGTATTTACTGTGGACTTAGCATTCCACTGGTGTAAAAGATATGGAAACTAGATATGCTCACTAGAAATTCTCTATTTTTTGTAGATCAATATGCAAATAATTACAATACAATAAATTGAGTAATGAATAAAAAATAAATCAATTTGCAATAAAGCAGTATGTGATTATAAAAAAGTAAGGATTGTCTTTGTCCCTATGAGAATATCATATATATTATCTCATTTAATCTCCCAGGTCACCATCTGAGTAGACTTTTTGCAATATAGTTCTTAGATCAAGTAGATCTGCCATTAAAACTTTAGGGATTCACTTTGCCAAGAAAATCAAATAAAATTATGTACTGAATATTCAAGACATCTCTGGTCTGGATCTTTTGTCCAAGCCTCATTTCACACTATTTCCCCAGTAAAAATCATACATGTGATTTATTAAAATATTTGCCTTTCTCTAATCCCCATACTTTTCCTTATCCATGCATTTTCTCACTCTATTTTATTAACTATCAGTAGCTTTATCTTTCAAGGAGCTACTAAAACCAATCAATTCCTGAGGATTTCCCTGCTTATAATAAAAAGAAATCATCTATTCCTTCTCTTAACTTGTATAATGGTTTATATGCATCATTCCTAATGTGCTTATCACATCACTCTTTCGCATATTTTATTACATATCCCTTCTGTCCTACAAAATAATATGCCTATTGTGAGTAGGTGTCATTCCCTACTTCTTCTTAAATACATATTTGTACTTAGAGACTTTTGATCAAAATCCCCTTTATAAGCTTAAGACACAACACTAACCATGATTTCATTATTCTTTCTCACATTGTGGATAAAAAGTGGAAAAACAAACTGTGATTTTTAACTATTGCTCTCAATTAAATGAAATCACAAGCTGGGTGCAGCCTTCTGAAAGAAAAGATAAATTTCACCTTATTGCAACAACTGAAACATATAATGCTTATAAAGGGAAATGTTTTAACAAATATTGTATTCCTCTGCTGTTTCTTTCACTTATTGAAAAGAGAGAAACCTGCTCATTGACCCTGTTTTACTCAATGAGGCAGTGGGATGACAGCTGGGCCTCACCATGGCCAGTCATTTCTGCTATGAAAAGTGGACAATACACTTTCCCCCAAATCAATGCCCAATATGTAGACAAAACCTTCAGGTTCATTCCTGCCTATTATTTGTGCAACTATTCCTGCCAGATAGTTCTGCTGTGGAAAGAACTGAATATGTTTCCCAAGGGGAGGTTGGAGCCACATAAGTAAGGGGTAAACCTGAATGTAATTTAAATGTTATTTGAGGTAGCTTAAAAGGGGGCAGTAGAATAATACCTTGATACTACTAAGTCTTTCATTGTCATTTTTTTCTAATTTAATAGAAACAAAATTAATCCTGTATCAGTGATGGAACTCACATCTGATTTTTTTCAATTACCCAATCCAAGCACCAGCATAGCACTTTGTATGTCAAGGACACATAGTAATTGCTGATGACAATTAACTTGATAATTAAAAACAAAAATTTTATTTGGATTTTATTTCCATATTCATTTCTTCTGCTTATCATATTTAGATTGATAAAAATTGTTGTTTATACAAAAGACCACGCTGATTTCTATTATTCTTCTTTAATTCATTGTAATGATTTTTTAAATCAACAACAGCATAATATTTTAGTCACAGAATTTTTAAAAAATGTGGGACATGTATGCACTGAAGTTAAGAGGTCTTAAGAAAGAAAAAGGAAATCAAGAATTGATTTTGGGGCCTCCCTGGTGGCGCAGTGGTTGAGAGTCCGCCTGCCGATGCAGGGGATATGGGTTCGTGCCCCGGTCTGGGAGGATCCCACATGCCGCGGAGCGGCTGGGCCCATGAGCCATGGCCGCTGAGCCTGCGCGTCCGGAGCCTGTGCTCCGCAACGGGAGAGGCCACAGCAGTGAGAGGCCCGCGTACCGCAAAAAAAAAAAAAAAAAAAGAATTGATTTTGTTGTTTTGTTCAAAGTCTAACAGAGTATATGACCCTGACGCATACATGCTCTTTCTCTCTTTGTCCCTCTCTTTGTAATATATATGTCTGTGTGTGTCTGTAGGTGTATATGTGTGTGTGTATTAGATGGAAACATAGAAAGTGACCCTGGGAAAAGCAAGAAAAAAAGACACAGGGACCCAGAAGAAATACCACAAAATATACGTTAGAAATGAAGAGAAGTTTTGGTGGACGCTGAAGAAAAGTCTAAGTTACATAAAAGCTGCTTTGGTCACACCTTGAATGCATACTTGAGTTGTAGTCTTCAGAGGCTCTCATCACTTGTTTGGTCTGCTTTTGAAATGCTAATAATATCTTTAGAGTCCTCAGTCCATTTGGAACCTGAAGGGCATTAAAGCATTCATTTTCAAACTTCACAGTTGGTTTTTAGATAAAAGTTTATTCTCTATGGAATCAAGGAGTTTCGTACAAGTTGGCAATGGGACAGATATTTTTTAATCTTCTTTGGCCACGTATATGTTGGCTGATTTGCCACCTGTGCCAGTCCCTTTGAAATGAAAATTTGCCTGATTGTCTCATTTTATTAAAGATTAGGGTGGTCTCATTCCTTTTTTTTTTTCTTGAATTTTTGAATTTTATTTTTTTATATAGCAGGTTCTTATTAGTTATCTATTTTATACATATTAGTTTATATATGTCAATCCCAATCTCGGTCTCATTCTACAATGCTTGAAAGCTACATTGAAACTAGTATTAATTTCATTATTATGAGCTATTTTTCCAAATCAAGTACAAATATTTTCATCTCGTGTGGATAATGGACAACATGATCTAAGGATAACTGTGTAAATTAAAACCCTGCAAGGTTAAGTCTGTTTTACTATAAAATAGACCATAACCATTGCCTTTAGTTCTTTAAGAGCCTTACTTAATCTTCTAGACTATAAGTAAAATGTCCACAACAATCTTGGAGAGGTATGTGTGCTTTTGTACATACTCACAGACTATGGGGCTTTATTTTCTTAGGTACACTGCTCTATATTTACCTCAGTCTAAAAGAAGTACATTTCTTTCCTGTAGTGCATTCATTCATTCATTCATTCATTGAAATAGCATATACTTATTTGAAGTAAACTAAGTAAAAGGGAGAGGACATGATACTAATATCTCAAAATCTAGCAAGGAAGAAATTTGAGGAAAAGTAAGTAATCATAAGACAAAGTAATGTTTTCTGCATACTGTTGTGCCATGGCCTTCCTGGAGAACAGAGAGAAAAAAAAGTAATGACTTTGATGGTATGAATCTGGGAAGATACCATAGAAAATTTAGTAGTCAAAAGAGACTATGAGAGATAGGAAGGATTTCACATGTAAGAGATATGAGAAAAAAAGTAGCCAGAAAAATTATTTCAGTAAGTAAAGGACCTATATTTTCCATTGGAAAATTACTTTTCTCCATTTTGTTTTTTGTCTAACAATTCATAAAAGTGTGGTAATCCCTCAGCGCTAGAAAATATAGGAATATGACCCAGGCCAGGTCAACCTAAATCTATTTCCCTGCAATTTGAATACTAATCATAACAACTCAAGTTATCCTGAAAATAATTATCTGATAAGAACTTACATTAGCTTGTGCTAATTGGATTCCCATAAAACCTCTGGTTTTTATCATTTATGAAGCCAAATTCTATTTAACTATGATTCAGTGAGATACTCAACATTTTTCTTTCTCACTCATATATAAAAAAGATATAAATGAAAATATTTTTAAAAAGTAAAGAAAAAACTAACATCAGAGATAAATATTTCCTTCAAGAAATGAATCAGCAGGCTGGATAGAGCTGAGGAAATCATCAGTGAATTTGAAGATAGGTAAATAGAAATTATTGAAACTGAAAAAGAGAAAAAAATATTGATAATATATATAAGATGTGAATAAACATCAAACGATATAAACATATATGTAATTTAAAGTCTCTGAGAAAACAGGGTAGAAGAAATATTGAGAGAGAAATGCCAGTGATTTTCAAAAATTAATGAAATTCAATAGACAACATAACCAAGAATCTCGGCAAACACAAACAGGATTAAAAAAAAAAATGTAAGCAGAAAACAACCAATCAAAAAATTAAAATATCTAGACACATCATATTCATACAGCTGAAAAGAGAAACTTTTTAAGACATCCAAATAGGGAGAGAGGGAATTGTATACTAAAGAACAAAAATTAGAACTATAGCATATTTCTTATCAGAAACTATACAGGATGGAAGATAATGGAACCACATCTTTCTGTTTTGAAAGAAAAAATATTTAATCCCAGAATTCTTTACCTGGTGAAAATGTTGTTTTCATAAATGAAAGTAAAATGAAGACGTTACTCAGAGAATCAAACCTGATAGAATCTATTGCCAACAGATATGTACTACAAGAAACGTTAAAGTTCTTCAGAAAGAACAGTATGATACCAGATGAAAATTTATATCTACATAAATAAAGAACATAAGAAGTAGTAAAAAATAAGGTTAAATATAAAAGTCATTTTTTTTCTGCTGTCTAATGCAAAAAAAAAACTAAAGATGTGCTATGTCTGTTATGTGTACAAAAGTAAAATGAATGAAATTGATAACAAAGAATGGATAGAACAACATGAAAATATATAAGGTCTTCCACTATATGTTTAATGGCTATATGAAGGTAGACTGTGATAAACAAAAATGGAGAAGAACAAATGCAACTGTAAAATACTAATATGTGAACAATGAACAAGAGGAATTTAAAATTAAAAACATAAAACCATTAACATTAGCACTCAAAAATTACTTATATATAAATCAAACAAAATGTGTAAGATATATATGAGGAAAATTATAAAACTCTGATGAAAGACATAAAAGAAGAAGTAAATGGAGAGATATTCCATATTCATGGATCGGAAGACTCATTATTGTCAAGCTGTCATTTCTTCCCAAGTCAATCTATAATTTGAATTCAATCCCAATCAAAATCCCTGAAAATAATGTTCTGGATATCCACAGATTCTCAGTTTATATGGAGAGGCAAAAGGCCCAGAATAGCTAATGTAATATTGAAAGAGAAGAACAAAGTAGGAGGACTGACTCTACCCACCTTTATGAAAGATATAGTATAAAGCTACAGTAATCAAGACAGCATCTTATTCATGGAATAATAGACAAATATAATAAAGTGTCAGAAGTGTCAGAAAAATAACAGTTTTTATTCTTTTCTCTCACCTCCCTCTGGCTAGAGCTTTCAGCAGTTCTACAGATATGAGTTTTCTCTTATCTCCAAATTACTCACAAATATTTTTTTAAGAGCTGAATGTGTTATGTACATGATTGTGGATAGTGGTTATCTTTTGATGTGGGATGTGAAAAGCCAAAAGTTTCTAGGACTAAGGATGGTTAGAAGACAGATACTTGTGACTCCCTATTAAGGGGTGGACCTGCTGATTCATATTCTCAGCAAAGGACCATATGGGCATATACCTACTTGTTTTCAGGGGAAGAAACAGTCTGTGGCAGGAGTTGGTGACCAATATAGGTCAAAAATAACAAGATTAAAGAGTACAGAAATCTAAAGTTCCTGGATGTTCAGAAAACCAGAGGAGTGATTGGGGAGAAAGCCAAAATGGAGTATTTTTTTCATGAAAAATTTTCTCATGGCAGTTGTAACACAGACTGAGATTAAGTTTGTTTTTAGAAAAATGGAATGATGTGATACAAATATAATGATGAGCATTATTTGTCATTACAGGAAGTAGAATACAGTAGCTCTATGTTTTCAAATGATCTCTCCTCACTAAAAAGGAGAGAATGAATTGCAGCATGATTTAAAATCTGAAATTCTTTTTGTTCTCCATCTCTCTTCTCCCACTGACATAACTGTTCTGAATAACTTGAGTTATCCCAATGCACACACACACACACACACACACACACACTTCATTGACAGTGATGCCAAGAAACAAATGCTCCAATTAGATACATTCAAAAGCTTGTGTAAAGAAATGGGATGGAGAGATTTCCATTTATGTTTTTAAAAATGTAACACATGGAGTAATAAAGTGTTTTCACATGGCCCTGATGCTGTAAAGGTGTGATTATGCTGTTTAATTTGTATCATCGCAACATATAATTTTTCACATCTGGCTGATGAGCTTTTTGTAATTATAATTCTATTCGGACAAAATTTATAGATCTATATTTATAGGTTAGGATAATAAAAAAAAGATAAATTATTGGTTATCGTAGTAATATCAGGTGTTTCCCTTGATTGCAAAGCTATGGCATGGGCTTCCCTGGTGGTGCAGTGGTTGAGAATCTGCCTGCCAGTGCAAGGGACATGGGTTTGATCCCTGGTTGGGGAAGATACCGTATGCTATGGAGCAGCTAAACCTGTGCACCACAGCTGCTGAGCCGGCCCTCTAGAGCCCATGAGCCACAACTACTGAGCCCACATGCCACAACTACTGAAGCCCACGTGCCTAGAGCCTGTGCTCTGCAACAAGAGAAGCCACCACAATGAGAAGTCCGCACACCGCAATGAAGAGTAGCCCCCGCTTGCCACAACCAGAAGAAAAGCCCGCACACAGCAACGAAAACCCAACACAGCCAGAGACAATAAATAAATAAAATAAAATAATAAATAAATTTAAAATTAAAAAAACCGGGCTTCCCTGGTGGTGCAGTGGTTGAAAGTCCGCCTGCTGATGCAGGGGACACGGGTTTGTGCCCCGGTCGGGGAGGATCCCACATGCCGCGGAGCGGCTGGGCCCGTGAGCCATGGCCGCTGAGCCTGCACATCCGGAGCCTCTGCTCCACAACGGGAGAGGCCACAACAGTGAGAGGCCTGCGTACCGCAAAAAAAAAAAGAAAAAATAAACCCCCAAAAACCCAAAGCTATGGCAAACATATTCCAGCATGTCCATAAGGAACTGAGAGTCAGTAAATTAAGAGTATAATCTTCATTAAGAATTTATCATCTTAGTGCATCTATCAAAGTTGTGGTTAGTCAGATATATTATCAGTTGCTGCTAATCTATGAAATTTACCCAAAAGGTAAAATAATGCTGACTTGCTCTAGCTATTTGCCAGTCTTAATTGACCTTTCCAGTCATTTCAATATTACTTCATTTTGAATACTGTTATATAACTAAGTCAAAGATGGTCTCTGTATATTGCCCCTATATTATTTATTTCTTTACTGCAGGCTGAGATCTATCAGTAAAAAGACTTGCTGGTATCAAATTCAAATTTTTACATGTCAAAGAAGAGGTTGCTTAAAATATTGTCAATTTTTGTCTTTATCATACTATTATTGCATTATGGACATTTCTTTTACATTTTATTACATTATATTGTAGTTATTTCTTCATATTTGTTTTCTGTACTAGATCATGGCCTATGGAGGAGCCATGTCTGAGCAATTTGATTTTCTAATACCTTGTATAATTCATATTGCATAGTAGACTCTAAATAATGAATATGTGAACATGAAGCATCATTATATTTAATGATATGTATGTCTATATAAATATGGATGTATTATAGATATGTGTGTGTGTTGCGTGTACTAAGGATAAGAGCCCAGACATTACAATTTTCTTTACATAGTATCAGTCCTAACATATGTGGGCTTGTCATTGAAATGCTGACGTGTCACACTCATGTGAGTCATTTATCTTTTCTAAGATAAATCTCCTTCATTATAAACTTTTAAAACTAGGTTTTGCTTAAGTATAGTGTGGAAGCTAAATGTGTGTATCTGTGTAGAAAGAAAACCAGATGACATATTTCATACATAATTGAAAATATTAAGATAACAATGGATTTTTATGCGATTTTTAAATTTTTTAAATATAAGACTTCAGATTGTACTCAAAGTTCATGTATGTGAAAAATAACAGATTATATACAATCTAAGCTAATTGATGGTTTCAGTGTGTCTTCTAAACTAAAAAAAGGTATGAGACTTTTGAAAAACTTCTGTAGCATGTGAAGGGGGATAATGTTGGGCATAAGTTGGAGTAGCTTTGTCTTTTCCTAGTGCACTGTTCACTATGTGCTACACAGTTGGCTTCAAATCAGTTTTGAATTACATATAAGCAGGTAACATCATAATATGTATTATTACAGTAGTACTGATTGACACCTAGATATCAGAAAATTGGCTAGATTTGGCCGATCAAGTAGACATAAAGCTTAAAAGCTGAGAATTGACTAACAATTGCATTCACATAGAATGTAGGAGCTATTAGAAACATCTCATTATTTAGGGAACATAGTGTTGGATTGCACTAAACTCATTTAGTTAAGTATTATGTGGAAAGAGATGTAAGCATAAATCTTGTATATCTTAATTTTTTTTGTTTTCACTTCATTGACCTTCCTCCAGTAGCCATCCTGGCACATTCAATGAGAAACAGTGATAAGAGAAACTCAGGAACCTTAGCACTGACATCTTTGAGCTGGTGTATCTGCTCAGCATTCCAGCTTCGAAATTTCTTGTCATATGATAGAAAAATAAAGCACTCTGTATATATTTTGGCCACTGTTACATGGGTTTATTATAACATGTGAAAATAAAATTCCTAACAGAGATAGTGTATGTATGAGTGTGTGAGTTATATGTGATATATTACATGTATATAGTAGACATGTTTATAGATGACTATAAGAGTATGAAAAATGCCGAAGGATGTATTTTCAGTTGGTGACACAGATTGTGTTGGGATGGTGCAGGCATGATATCAATTGGAAAGAACTTCATAGATGAAGTGATGTATGATGCACATCTTTAAGAAGGTTATAGCCAAGTAGTAGTAGAAGAGAAGGGTAAGTAAATGTTAGCAAGCACATTAAGCAGTGAATCAGATGGCAAGGATGTCAGATCAATTTTCTAGTGGTTAAAAGAAATAGAAAATCGATGGAACAGGACATCAGGTTGCTACCATGTATATACTGAAACAGAACTGAAAAACTGTGTAAAGATAAAGTTTACTTTTTTCAAAAGCTTCCTTCAAATATTTTCATGGTGTTCAACATTTCTATATAAAACCCAAAGGAGAATTTCATGCTCCTGTGGCTTTACAAGCCCATTTCCCACCTCCCCATCCCCAGGATACATCCCTGAAACATGCCATTGGAATAAGTCTAAATGAGACAACACTTTGTTTAATGAAATGTTATTCTAACTTGAAAGGAAGAGATAAAGAAAAAAATAAGGGAAGAAAGAAGGAAGGAAGATAAGGAAGAAAGGAAGGAAAGAAGGAAGATAGAATAAAGGAAGGAAGGATGTGAAGTTGTAATTTGGCTGAAAACACTTAACAATACTTTGAAGAGTGAATGCTCAATTTTGCCTTAATAAATTCAGCTACTCCACAACTCCCATTCCAGTGCAGTCCTACCAATTTAAAATTATAAAGGCCAAGAATACTGTTAAATGCATTGACTTTGATCTTTACTTACAATTCTATGAATAGCCTCAAAATTGACTAGAAAATAGGGATGAAGTTGCCTCCTACAGGAAAGTGCACAGAGAAAATGGAAAACCAATAGAAAACTGAAAACGACTTTGATAACATCTCAGTCACTCTGCAGGGTTACTTAGCCTCAGAACATTTGCTAATTCGTATAAATTATCTTTGAAATATTCCAACCATTGAAATAAAATGAAAATAGCTACTAACTTTATTTACATGGCATGACTTGAGTTTCTTTTAGCATGCCAAATAACGACAGAAAAAAACTCTATCTGATAGCAAAAACTCTTATTAGAATCTTAATCTCTGCATTCAGCTCTGGGTGGATTTGCATATTTGTATACAAAGTCATTTATGAGTAAAATTTCAAATATGTGAGATGCTAATTCTATGAATTCTGTTAGGTCACTAAGTTGGACGCTAGTAATGCATATAGGTGCATTGAGTTGAGAAATAATGCAGAGTCTACACATTGTATTGCATGGCCATTTTCTACCTTCCTTTTTGAAGAGGAAAATAATACTTAAATTGTGTTTGGAAATGATATCATTCAGTGCACATCACACAGTTTGTTCTACTTATGTATGCATCACATTTGTTATTAGGTAGCTGAGTCTTTGGATGCTGCACAATTCTTCTTGCACATCTTAGCATTTTACTTTATTTTTCATTTGGAAACTCATTTTAATGTTGATGGTAAGAAAAGAATCATTCAATTCTTCAGAATTTAATTGTTGGCCGTCTTGATCTAAGATATTTAGTGAACACATAGATAATAATAGTTCAACTATACAAGGTACCTATGTGACATATCTCATAGATATGCAGGGAGTTAATGTTATATAGTAGAAAGAACAGTGAGCTATGACTCAGAAAGCCCTGTGGCTAATTAAAACCTGTTTTTAAACTAGCAGAGCTTTTCTATATCTACAAGTGGGTACTGTAATGCTGGCTATAATTCACAGATTTACTATAAAGAATATTTTAAATAATATATGCAAAGATTTTGGAAATTTTAAAGGGGCTTTTATAAATTCCACCAATCATCTTTATTAATGTTTTCATCGCAATTCATACTCTTTAAATTTCCAGACAATAGCTTGAGGCCATTCTTTCTCTCTGATAGCCTTCCATGTGTTTTAGTATTATTAAAACTCTTAAATATTAATAGTCAATTGATTAATGTGTTTTATGCTAAGTATTGAGATTTAGGGATATCTAAATCAGCATAGTAAGCCTGGGAAATCTTTTTTGATTGTAGACTTTTCTTGTTACTATTGTTAGCAAAAACCAAACTGTATCTGCAGTGTGGTCCATGGACTAAAATGTTGTGATTTACCATTATTTTTATGAATCCAAGACAATCCCATGCAACCATATGCATAAATTATACAAAGAAATTGAAATTCTGTTATTAACTTAAGGCAACAAACCTGAGTTACTTCCCTCTTGAGGGAGAAAATAATTGAGTTACTTAATTCAAGTCATATAGTTATTGATCACATAGTATGTAATACACTCTGCTGTATAATTGCAAGCTTCTAAGTTCTATGAGAACCACTGTGCTAAAGTGTTTGTATGAAAGTACCTCCTGTTTCAGATTTATTCTTATCATCTTTTCTCTTTTTTTTAATTTCACAATGTAGCTTTATTTCAGTATTCTCATTTTAAAAATATTTCTAATCTCAGGTCAAGAACTTTGAAAGGGTCTGAGATTTTGACTATTTCTAACTAATAAGTTAGCTGCAGATGCTGGCAAAGTATGCAAAACTTCTGGGTAGGGAGATGAAAATTTTATTGCACACAGTACCACAGGTTGCATGGATATCATCATTGCCTTGGTTCCGTGGTTCCCCTTGCTCTACAGGTCCCATGAATATAAAAAAGAGGTTCCCAGTTGATACTGCTCATGCAGTGCTTTTGCTTCATAATTGATTAACTCCAAGTTCAGGGGATCTGAATCCTTTCTAATGGGCTGCTTCTCTGTCCTTTGGCCCAAAAGGACACACTATTTCTATCTTCCAAGGCTGTTTGCTATACATATATCCTTGAAAAGATAGAAAAAGGGCAATAAGTATCTCTGCTCACAGATATGCAAACATATGAGAGACCATGAAGAGTGTCTCCCAAGATATTATAACATTTATTATGAAACAATAAGCATAATACTATCTGAATTTGAACTATGTTTCTGTTTGGATGTGCTAATATATGTACTGCTATAATAAGCAACATGTGAATTATCATTTAAATTACTGTGTCCAAAGTGTGTTTGCAGGGGGCTTCCATCTTGACACATGCTTCAATATCACCTACACAGGAAGATTGGACAGGATAACTCATTTACTGGCACTTAATCCTTCTGCTTGGGAGTGGCATATATTACTATTTATTTGTATGTCATGTCACAGTCCCACTTAACTTCCTGGGAGGTAGGAAGCACAGTCTTTTTTTTTTTTTTTTTTGCGGTATGCGGGCCTCTCACTGTTTTGGCCTCTCCCGTTGCGGAGCACAGGCGCCGGATGCACAGGCTCTGCGGCCACGCCTCACGAGCCTAGCCGCTCCGTGGCATGTGGGATCTTCCCGGACTGGGGCACGAACCCGTGTCCCCTGCATCGGCAGGCGGACTCTCAACCACTGCGCTACCAGGGAAGCCCGGAGGCACAGTCTTATCATGTGTCTGAAAGATGACCAGCACTAATGACAAGACTGCATGTGCATGGAAAGAAGAGAGAATTCTTATATTTGTAATCAGATCTGGTGATGACCACCAAAAACTTCCAATTTTATGCTTTAAATGATATTGTTGCTTTCATACACAGTCAACAGAAGAAGAGAAATAAAAGGCAATTCCTGTTTGGGAACAGAGAACCTCTTCTTTGAGAATGAGAAAATTCTGACTTCCTTGCAGTTAGGAAGTCAGAATTTCTTTGCCCTTTGTGCCACAGGACCAAAACTGCCTGCCATAGTAATATGTAAATATTGTAAAATATCAGCTTTTCAGAATAAATACATAGTAAATATCACTCTATTATCATTCCGCTGTGATAATATATTCCCACTTGTTTTCACTTTACCATTCTACTCACTCTACTACCTAAACTTCTCTCTATCCACCTGGAAGAAGTCTTTGGAAATAGTATTTAAAACTGTAATACCATTCTGAGTTCCAGACCTTGACTTAAATCAATTTTCAAGAGCATTAGATAAGCAGAAATTTTGTTTTTGTTTTCATATTACAATATAATGAAATTCTTGAATTACTTTTTCTTAATAATATAAAGAGATAAAATACCATAAAAATGAAGAGTTGAAAAATACAGGGATCATTACTAATCTGATAAAAAGCTATTCCTCAGGCCCAACATTTTATGGAGTTGAAAAGATTTCAAAATTGCTAAATAGCTACAGCAAAGACAGCAGAAGTTAAAACTATCTGTGACATGATGAAATGTCCTTGAGGTATTAAGTATACAAATAGAGAAAATACATCTTTGTATGTTAAATTGTAGAATTTTGCATATTAAAACTATGTCATTATTATTTTGTTTAAATTTTAGGAAAATTCTTGCTTACATACAAAATAAAATCATTCACAAATTGCAGTATATTTTGCAGCAAGAAATAGTTGTTTTTTTTAAAACTGACTGTTGAATTATTAATAATAGATACAATATTTATATATTTTAAACAAGGAAGCAATAATGGAAGATGCATTTTTAAGTTCTCATTGAGTATACCAGGGATTATAACCTTCAGAGAAAGTAGGGATAGCTATAAGCACTTTGAAATCATTAAAGGATAGCTCAACTTCTATGAAATTAAAACTAATGCTATTACTCTAAAGCAAGCATTGGTAGTCATATTGTCTATCCTTGTCCTCTTCTTACCTATCCTTTCTTCTCACTCATCCTTTCTTCTTTGTCTCATACCATTTTCAGTTCCGTGCTTTTTTCCTCCCTCTCTCCCTTCCTTCCTTCCTTCCTTCTTTCCTTTTTGGATGATTTCTTCCTCATCTGCTATGGCAGCATTGTTATCGTATTAATTTCTATTGCTGCTGTAAGAAACCACCATAAGCTTAGTGTCTTAAAACAACAAAAAGTAATTCTCACATAGCTCTGGAGGTCAGAAGTGAAATGAATTTCATGGGACTAAAATCAAAGTATTGGTAGGACTGCATTATTTCTAGAGGATCTAGATGAGGATCTGTTTCCCTGCTTTTTCCAACTTCTAGAGGTTACGCACATTCCTTGATTTGTGGCCACCAGCCAACAGTTGTATTATTCCAATCTCTGCTTCTAGTCATCACATCTCCATCTTTAATTCTAATTCTCCTGCCTCTTTATTTACTTGTGTGGAGCCCTGTGATCTCATTGGGCCTGCCTGAGTAATACAGAATAATCTTCTCATCTTGCTATCCTTAACATAATCATATTTGCAAAGTCCCTTTTGCCATATCCATAGGTTCTGGGAATTAAGACATGAATATCTTTGGTTGGCCATTATTCTGCCTACCATATATAAGAAAATGTCTGTATTGTCCCGATTCTCTAGAAAAATGGAACCAACCGTGTGTGTGTGTGTGTGTGTGTGTGTGTGTGCAGAAATTGCTAGTATAGAAGAGGATGATAGTGGTGATAATCCTGCATGCCTATAGAACTTGCTTTGAGTATACATATGGTACTTGGGGATACGCAGAAATAATCATTGAGGAAAGGCACTATGATGGATAATTTGATGTGTCAATTTGACTAAACCACAATTCTCAGATATTTGGGCAATCATTACTCTAGATGCTTTTTGTGAAGGTGTTTTTGGTTGAGATTAACATTTAAATTGGTAGAATCTGAGTAGAGCAGATTACCTTCCATAATGTGAGTGGGTCTCATTGAATCAGTTGAAGGCCTTAATAGAACAAAGACTGACCTCTCTGAAAAAGAAAAGAATCTGTCAGCTGACTATTTTGGGGCTTGAACTGCAACTATTTCTTGGGTCTCCAGCCTGCTGAACTATCCTGCAGATTTTGGGTTCACCAAACCTCCACAATCACATGAGCTAATTCATTAAAATAATCTCTCCCCTCCCCTTTCCACCCATAGAAGAATGTCTGTGGTTCACATGGATAAACCATTGCTTTGGAATAATACTATCTCCTGTTAGACCCTATTACTATTGATGGACCACTGACTGTCAGATGGTCCCAAGTCATAGTGTACTGAGTACTTTCAACACTTTAATCTATACTGTGTTATCTACACAAGAGGAAACAAACCTTTATTCTGCCACTTACAGACATGTATCAAAGTAGTTGATGTCACAATATCTTATAAAGTGTTAACCGAAAAACAGTCATTCTATTTTTTTTACTTGTGTCTCTCTTCCCCTAATAGGACTCAGACAGAAGTCCATGGGTGGTTAGGCTCAAAGACAAATATGAGTGATGAACATCATGCTGTACTCAGAATTGCTTCTCTTGGCTGATAATGAAAGTTTTTTTACTAAGCCAAGCTTGACTGCCTGACTCTTCCTTTATGATGAGCTCTCTCCCAGGATGCTTCTCAGGCGATTATTACAATAGAGCTCTGGAGCAGGCTGCCAGACACAGAGACATGACTGAATCTCACATATGGACAGAGTGTTGACTAAAGCCATGACATCTCCACTCCTCTCAGCCCCTCCCAAGCTTCTGAAAACTGATTTTGCCCTCTAAAAAAGCTTTTTAAAATGTAAGTTTAACTATTTAAAAAATATTTTTATAGAAATAAAAGAGTAATTCTAGTGCTACTTCTTGATAATAGAGGAGAGTAATTGTAAATGCAGAGATGAGAAGTACATATATTTTTAAAATTGAAAAAGAAAAGTAAATGGGCATTGTACTTCCTTGTCATCTAAAGCAGTAAGTCAGCAAGAAGAACGAGGGTTTGTTAATTCAAAAATTTTATGATAGTTTAGGAATCTCTTTTAATTTCATAGTGTTTATTATGTGGCTGTCCTTTCTGATTCTCCATCATACTTAATATTAAGCTCCTAAGAAGGAAATAAAAAAGAGAAAGAGGGATGGAGACAATTGTTTAACTGCAGCCAATTTTGAGGAAAGAAAAAACTTAAAGAAGTAAAGTGAGTTTTGGTAAATCTGAGAAAGAAAAAGTCCGAATTTTATGGTCTAAGGAAGGAGAGTACATAAATGTTTTGGGTGGAGAAGTGATGACTTTAATATCAAGGGACCTATATGAGGTTGCCTGACATTTGTGTCTGTGAAGGTACGTGTGTGAAAAGCACTGTATGCCTTCAATAATTATTTGTCAGTTGAAAGTATTTGAAAATTACTGTATGTAAGTAATTGGTAGTACAATAATGAAATTTTAAAAAATATATTTCTAGGGATTTCTACATCTAAACTGTTTTCTAGTTTTATATTTTAAAAACCCTGCAGAACAGAAAATAACTGTCTAAAAAACCTTTTCTAGTATGTAAGTCCATGCCTTTCACTTAATGATTCACATTATTGATAAATTGCCTCATTGATAAACTGGTCCATTTTATTAATCTTGAATCGGGCAAATAAGAAGATGTAATTGCTGCAAGTCACTTTCATTTGCCATAGTTTTCTCAAAGGCTCATCTTCATATGTCCTCAGAAATACCTAATTAGCTTTTATTTAATATGAGCCCATGCAGAATATAAATGGAATAAATTACAATTCATTGAAACTCAAATATTTCCAATTATTCATTTGAAAAAATATTGAGAGTTTAAAAAACATTTTTATATAAGTACTTAGAAAGTATGAATCTAAGCCCCACTATTTGTAAATTGTGTTACCAACATTAACCAGCTAGTTCATTGCAAGCCTAATTTATATGGCAAGCTAGAGCATTGTTTAGGTGACTAAAGAAAGCTTACTATATCTAGGATTACCAAAGAAGGTAGAATTTACTTGCTGAATTGCCTGATTTTTATGTAATGACAGAAAACCTTATGTGGGTGCAATATCATAATGAACAAATAGAATGAAAATATACAACTTCACATTACTGCCTGTATCAGAGTGGCAGACTTGTAAAGCAATCTATCTGCCATGATTTCAAGAATAAGACAACCTGGGTTCAAGGTGTGCCTTGCCATCTCCTCAATAACTGTGAACAAAAGTATTTCATTTCTCAAGGACTCATTCCTGATTGTAAAGTGTGGATAATAATAGCATTCTCTCAATGGTGTTTGTATTAGTTTGCTCAGGTTATCATAACAGCATACTATAGACTAGATGACTTAAACACAGAAATTTATTTTCTCACAGTAATAATCACTTGTGTATTTTACTTCAAAACTGCCAAAATAATGAATTATGCTTATTCCTAAAAAGAAAGCAAATTTTGCATCATACTCATACTAATAAAATAATGGTATTTACATAAAAATTAACATGATACATTTAAGAAAATTCTGAAACTATACTTCAGATATGGTCAGTAACATTTTCCTCAATTTTAGAGGCTGGAAGTCCACAATCAAGATGATGTCTGATCTAGTTTCTGGTAAAAACTCTCTTCCTGCATTGTAGATGGCCACCTTCTCACTGTGTTCTCACATGGCCTTTCATCTGTGCACAGGCACTCCTGGTGTCTCCTCCTCTTCTTATAAGGACATAAGCCTATTTAATTAGGGTCCCACCCTAATGATTTGATTTAACCTTAATTACCTTCTTAAAGGTCCTATCTTCAAATATAGTCACATGGTGGTTAAAGCTTAAATTAGTGAATTTTAGGGGGGTGCAATTTATACCATAATAGTGTTGCAATGAGGTGAAATCATGTAATGAAAGTGCTTACCACACAGTAAAAACTCAAAAGTGTTAACTGTCATACTTTAATGTCATCATCTAGGAGTAAATCTTGAATCTCTCTGATCTGGAAGCTTTACCTAGTAGATTATCTAGGTGGCTGAAGAAGCCACTGTACCTCTCACCTTATTCCCAAGAAGGTGAACAAAATCTCACTCTTTTCCCAGAGAATGTGTTTACTCCCTTCTCTCCAGTTCTCATACTCAGAATTTTCAGATCATTCCCCACCATTCCCCAAACCTCAAGCTTTTGCAGAAATGAAGAGTAATTTTGCAAAAATGAAATAAAACTAAACCAAAAGGGAAAAAACCCACAAAGATTTGGGTATGCTTACTGTGATATACACATAACACAGATACAAACCCACTAATTATGGCTAATGTCTACAGATTAAGAATGCATTTCCAAAAAGAGTCAAATTTTTTTGCATTATTGAAAAATCTCAGCGTTTCATATCTATTTTTACATAGTTTTATAAACTGTTTGTCCCTTCACACACACATACCCCCTATTTGACTCCTGGATTGTTTTTATTGTTCATTAAGAATACCAGTTAGATTGCAGTTCTTGATTTTAAATCATTTTATGCAAGTGTTGCCTACACATGTAAGTTTATAAATAAACAACATGTGTTTCATTTTCAATTTCATTAATATTTTACACCTAGAATTGCAGTTATAGCAAGTTTACTGAAACGACTTTCTGGCTAGAATTTAAATGAAAGAACAAAGAAAGCCATCTAGCCCGTTGACTTTAGAAGGCTTCAGGAAGGATTATATTTTTAGACTAGACATGGCAAACAAGTTCTGTATCTGGAACAACATCTTATAATCACTTGTGTATTTTACTTCAAAATCACCAAAATAATGAATTATGCTTATTCCTAAAAAGAAAGCAAACTTTGCATCATACTCATACTAATAAAATAATGGTATTTACATAGAAATTAATGTGATACATTTAAGAAAATTCTGAAACTATACTTCAGATATGGTCAGTAACGATTTCCTCAATTTTAGAAACAATGCATTTAAGTCTTGTAAATTAAATCTGATCTAAATCCTCAAATAACTGTTTAATTTTAGAAATGTAACATATGGATCATTTTACCTTGCACTTACATAGTTTTCAAAATTCCAATGTGTTTATGCCTCACCTTTATCATAGTAAAGAATGACTGATCATCTACATAAAGATAAAACTATTTAAAAAAGGCTCTGTTCTCTAGGAGTATACAGTTAAATGTTTCTTCACCTACCATTCAGGTCCCCAATGGATTGGTTGATGCCCACCCACATTGGTGAGGGTGAATCTCTTTACTCAGTCTGCTGAGACAAATGTTAATCTCTTCCAGAAACACCCTCACAAACATACCCCAGAAATAATATTTTACCAGCTATCTGGGAATCTGTTAGGCTAGCCAAGTTGATATATAAAATTAACTATCATACTCAGCTAATTTAAAATTTTAGAACTTGAGTGAAACTTACACAACATTCATTAGACAAGCAAATTATAATAATGAATATATGTGATTGTGCTCTTCTTATGAGCTAGGTAGTGCTTTAAATGCTTTATCTATTTTCTTAACATGCCGGGAGATGGGTGATGTTCTTGTTCAAGGAAACCTAGCTACTAGTTATGGAGCTTGGATCTGCAGTGAGACAGTGGGTCTCCACAGCTGGAGGTCTTGATCATGGTGTTTTACTGACAACTGTGCTATAGTTATGTGCGTGCTATAAGCAAAGGGCTCCTCTAGGCACTGTAGTAAATGCGAAATGAATAAGCTGTAGTCCTGCTTCTTAAGGTACAACTTGTAAGCAATTATAATACCATGCAAAAGGATTGAACACTGATCAAGGCTCAAAGTGCTATGGAGACATAGAAGAAAATTTCTGATTGAAGGACAGGAAATGTTTTCATGAGGAAGTTGCTATGTTAGCTGGGTCTTGAAAATGGGATTTCATACTTGACTTGATATTTCTTCCAATTTATCATTCCCGTCTGTATAATAAAATTGTGTATCCTTGTCCTTTAATATATGATGGCAGTCTTTCTCTCTAGAGTACATGGAGTGTATCAGCATACCCCAATGGTGAGCCTGGTTATGTTTTGCTTTGACCAGTGGAATGCTAGTGAACATTATATGAACTGGTATGATTATTTTTGGCTTCTTGGACTTCTGTCATCTCCATGAGAAAAACATGCCCAGTTAGTCACTATCCCCCAAATGAGGAAAGTGGAGCAGTCCTGAAACCAATCTGAACCACAAATACATGTTTCTTGCAGTAAGCTACTGAGATTTTGAAGTTGATGTTATGCAACAAAAATTAATAAACATGTTTTTAAGAGGTAAAGTGGTAAGAGAAACATAGAGACTTTGGTTGGAGAGGATAACATAATTAAAGATACAGAGTTCCCCAAAAGATTGAGAGAATAAACCATGGAAAGTGTAGTTTGGTAAAGTTGCACTGTTCCATCAAGTATGATCTCTATCAGGGTAGCCATTTTGTATACTTTGTCAGTCTGTATCTCTAGTATCTAGAATAGTGCCTATAATAAAATAGGAATTTAAAAATATTTGTTGGTGAAATAGTTGACCTGAATGCAATTAAGGATTTTTTTTGCAACTGAAATCTAAAGGCTCTCAAATATTTTTCAGTAGAGGAATTTCATAAACTGTATTATGTTAGTGGAGTTATTTTTTTGTGCGGGTGGGGGGTGGTGGGTAAAAAGGAAGTGTTTAGTGCCCTGGAATACTTCTGTTTTCACGTGGAAGGAGTAACACCTCTGGACTAACTCACTCTTCAACAGGGAAGATGGATTAGAGTAGCAAGAATTGGAGGTAAATGAAGACTCTTCTTTGGCATACTCCCTGTGATTTTGATAAAGCAGGCTTCCTGGTCACCACATATCTATTTCATTGTCTAAAGTAGAAGCAAGTATGACAAATAAGCAGAACTAATCAGAATTCTTTTGGGGAACTTATTAAACCTATTTGAGTGAGACTTTTACTCTTTGGGATCTTTGTTATTCATTTGATGTTTTCCTAGTGCTGCTATTAATATCTGTGCTAACACCTGGGGAAAGTCTACCTAAGAATTGTCAATGAAGAGGAAAGCATAAATGGGAAATGCAAAGGAAGAGTCTTGGTAATAGCTTTGGGTGTCTAGATTTAGACTTGCTTGAAGGAAAATCCAGCACTTGGAATTTTCTGTTACATTGATTTATGAAATTAAAAAAAACAAAATTTTTTTCATACTTAGAGTTGGATTTCAACTGGTTTGCATTTGATTCTGTATAACTTAAAGCTGGAAGAGTTGTGATTAATGTATAGCCGGAGATGAATAGTGAAGTTGAAAAGGAGAATGAGAGATATAATAGTATGGAGCTAGAAGAGTCATGGTGATTTATTGGATGTAGGGGGAAGAAAAACATGGAAGAATTAAAGATGATTCTGAAGTTTCAATTCTGGAGGGGGGCATGGTGGCACTATCAAACTAAAATAGCAAACAAAAGAATGGGAGTAGCTTTATGGTGTTTTCTGTTGTCTGTGATAGATTTGAAGAGTCATTTGGGTGGTTATAGCATGATGACTAGAAGGTGGTCAACTTTGTGATTATAGTTCAAATGAAAGGTTTACTGTGGCGATATTTATTTAGAAGTAATCAGCAGAGTTATAGGGGGAGACATGAAAGATTATCATTTAAGAAGAACTAGGGTTTCCCTGGTCGTGCAGTGGTTGAGAGTCTGCCTGCTGATGCAGGGGACACAGGTTTGTGTCCCGGTCCGGGAAGATCCCACATGCCACGGAGCGGCTGGGCCTGTGAGCCATGGCTGCTGAGCCTGTGCATCCAGAGCCTGTGCTCTGCAATGGGAGAGGCCACAACAGTGAGAGGCCCAAGTACCTCAAAAAACAAAACAAAACAACAAGAAAAACAAAAACAGAAAAACAAAACAAAAAAAAACAACAAAAAAAGAAGAGCTGACCCTGGGGAGAGACCTTCAAGATGGCAGAGGAGTAAGACGTGGAGATCATCTTCCTCCCCACAGATACATCAGAAATACATCTGCATGTGGAACAACTCCTACAGAACACTTACTGAATGCTGGCAGAAGACCTCAGACTTCCCAAAAGGAAAGAAACTCCCCAAGTACCTGGGTAGGGCAAAAGAAAAAAGAAAAAGCAGAGACAAAAGAATAGGGACAGGACCTTCACCTCAGGAAGGGAGCTGTGAAGGAGGAAAATTTACCACACACTAAGAAGCCCCTTCACTGGCAGAGACAGGGTATGGGTGGATGGGGAAGCTTCAGAGCCATAGAGGAGAGTGCACCAACAGGGTTGCAGAGGGCAAAGTGGAGAGATTCCTGCACAGAGGATCAGTGCTGACCAGCACTCACCAGCCTGAGATGCTTGTCTGCTCACCCACCATGGCGTGGGGTGGAGGGGCTGGCGGGGCTGGGAGATGAGGCTCCTGCTTTGGAGGTTCGATCCCAGGGAGATGACTGGGGTTGGCTGCGTGACACAGCCTGAAGGGGGCTACTGCACCACAGCTAGCTGGGAAGGAGTCTGGGAAAAAATGTGGAACTACATAAGAGACAAGAGAACATTGTTTCAGGGTGTGTGAGGAGAGGGGATTCAGAGCACCACCTAAACGAGTTCCAGAGACGGGCATGAGCCACAGCTATCAGTGTGGACACCAGAGATGGGCATGAAACGCTAAGGCTGCTGCTGCTGCAGACACCAAGAACCCTGTGTGCAAGCACAGGTCATGATCCACACCTCCCCTCCTGGGAGCCTATGCAGTCCGCCACTCCCAGGGTCCCATGATCCAGGGACAACTTCCCTGGGAGAACACACAGAACGCCTCAGGCTGTTGCAATGTCATGCCAGCAGCTGCCACTGCAGTCTCGCCCAGCATTCTGAACCCCTCCCTCTCCTCGGCCTGAGTGAGCCACAGCCCCCTAATCAGTTGCTACATTAATCCTGTCCTGTCTGAGTGAAGAACAGATGCCCTCAGGTGACCTACACACAGAGGTGGGGCCAAATCCAAAGCTGAACACCAGGAGCTGTGCAAACAAAGAAGAGAGAGGGAAATTTTTCCCAGGCAGCCTCAGGAGCAGTGGATTAAATCTTCACAATCAACTTGATGTACCCTGCGTTCTCTGGAATATGTGAATAGGCAACAAATCATCCCAAAGTTGAGGCGGTGGACTTTGGGAGCAACTGTAGACTTGGGGTTTGCTATCTGCATCCAACGTGTTTCTGGTTTTATGTTTATCTTAGTTTAGTATTTAGAGTTTATTATCATTGGTAGATTAATTTGGTTGCTCTCTTCCTTTATATATATATAT
Organism: Hyperoodon ampullatus; assembly: GCF_949752795.1. Taxonomy (NCBI): domain Eukaryota; kingdom Metazoa; phylum Chordata; class Mammalia; order Artiodactyla; family Ziphiidae; genus Hyperoodon; species Hyperoodon ampullatus. The sequence goes on from NC_136914.1 coordinate 77,687,657, forward strand.
TTTTTTTTTCCTTTTTCCCTTTTTGTGAGTGTGTATGTGTATGCTTCTTTGTGTGATTTTGTCTGTATAGCTTTGCTTTTACCATTTGTCCTAGGGTTCTGTCTGTCCGGTTTTTGTTTGTTTGTTTGTTTAATATAGTTTTAATGCTTGTTACAATTGGTAGATTTGTTTTTTGGTTTGGTTGCTCTCTTCTTTTTTTAAATAATTTTTAATTTATTTTATTTTATTTTAATAAGTGTATTTAATTTTTTTACTTTATTAACTTTATTTTATTTATTTATTTTCTTTCTTTCTATTTTTTTTTCTCCCTTTACTTCTGAGCCGTGTGGCTGACAGGGTCTTGGTGCTTGGAACAGGTGTCAGGCCTGTGCCTATGAGGCAGGAGTGTTGAGTTCAGGACATTGGTCCACCAGAGACCTCCCAGCTCCATGCACTATCAAATGGCAAAAGCTCTCACAGAGATCTCCAACTCAATGCTAAGACCCAGCTCCACTCAAGACCAGCAAGCTACAGTGCATGACACCCTATGCCAAACAACTAATAAGACAGGAATACAACCCCACCCATTAGCAGGGAGGCTGCCGAAAATCAAAATAAAGTCACAGACACCTGAAAACACACCACTGGGTGCAGTCCTGCCCACCAGAAAGACAAGATCCAGCCTCATCCACCAGAACACAAGTACAAGTCCCCTTCACCAGGAAGCCTACACAATCCACTGAAGCAACCTTAGCCATTGGGGGCGACACCAAAAACAATGGGAACTATGAACCTGCAGCCTGTGAAAAGGAGACCACAAACACAGTAAGATAAGCAAAATGAGAATACAGAGAAACACACAGAAGATGAAGGAGCAAGGCAAAAACCCACCAGACCAAACAAATGAAGAGGAAATAGGCAGTCTACCTGAAAAAGAATTCAGAGTAATGATAGTAAAGGTGATCCAAAATCTTGGAAATAGAATGGAGAAAATACAAGAAAGTTTTAACAAGGAACTAGAAGAACTAAAGAGCAAACACACAATGATGAATAACAAAATAAATTAAAAATACTCTAGAAGGGATCAATAGCAGAATAACTGAGGCAGAAGAATGGATAAGTGACCTGGAAGATAAAATAGTGGAAATAACTACTGCAGAGCAGAATAAAGAAAAAAGAATGAAAAGAACTGAGGACAGACTCAGAGACCTCTGGGACAACATTAAATGCAGCAACATTCGAATTATAGGGGTCCCAGAAGAAGAAGAGAAAAAGAAAGGGACTGAGAAAATATTTGAAAAGATTATAGTTGAAAACTTCCCTAATATGGGAAAGGAAAAAGTCAGTCAAGTCCAGGAAGCACAGAGAGTCCCAGAAACGATAAAGCCAAGGAGAAACACGCCAAGACACATATTAATCAAATAATCAAAAATTAAATAAAAAGAAAAAATATAAAAAGCAGCAAGGGAAAAACAACAAGTAACATACAAGGGAATCCCCATTAGGTTAACAGCTGATATTTCAGCAGAAACTCTGCAAGACAAAAGGGAGTGGCAGGACATATTTCAAGTGACTAAAGGGAAAAACCTACAACAAAGATTACTCTAACCAGCAAGGATCGCATTCAGATTCCACGGAGAAATTAAAACCTTTACAGACAAGAAAAGCTAACAGAATTCAGCACCACCAAACCAGCTTTACAACAAATGCTAATGGACTTCTCTAGGCAGGAATCACAGACAAGGAAAAGACCTACAATAACAAATCCAAAACAATTAAGAAATGGTGATAGAAACATACATATAGATAACTACCTTAAATCTAAATGGATTAAATGCTCCAAACAAAAGACATAGACTGGCTGAATGGCCACAAAAACAAGACCGATATATATTCTGTCTACAAGAGACCCATTTCAGACCTAGGGAAACATACAGACTGAAAGTGAGGGGAAGGAAAAACATATTCCATTCAAATGGAAATCAAAAGAAAGCTGGAGTAGCAATTCTCATATCAGACAAAATAGACTTGAAAACAAAGACTATTACAAGAGACAAAAAGGACACTACATAACGATCAAGGCATGAATCCAAGACGAAGATATCACAGTTATAAATATTTATGCACCCAACATAGGAGCACCTCAATACATAAGGCAAATGCTAACAGCCATAAAGGGGGAAATTGACAGTAACACATTCATAGTAGGGGACTTTAACACCCCACTTTCACCAATGGACAGATCACCCCAAATGAAAATAAATAAGGAAACACAAGCTTTAAATGATACATTAAACAAGATGGACTTAATTGATATTTATAGGACATTCCATCCAAAAAAAAGAGAATACACTTTCTTCTCAAGTGCTCATGGAACATTCTCCAGGACAGATCACATCTTAGGTCACAAATCAAATCTTGGTAAATTTAAGAAAATTGAAATTGTATCAAGTATATTTTCCAACCAAACACTATGAGACTAGATATCAATTACAGGAAAAAATCTGTAAAAAATACAAACACATGGTGGCTAAACAATATGCTACTAAATAACCAAGCCATCACTGAAGAAATCAAAGAGGAAATAAAATAATACCTAGAAACAAATGACAATGAAAACACGATGACCCAAAACCTATGGGATGCAGCAAAAGCAGTTCTAAGAGGGAAGTATATAGCAATACAATACTACCTCAAGAAACAAGAAACATCTCAAATAAACAACCTAACCTTACACCTAAAGCAATTAAAAAAGAAGAATTAAAAAACCCCAAAATTAGCAGAAGGAAAGAAATCATAAAGATCAGATCAAAAATAAATGAAAAAGAAATGAAGGAGACAATAGCAAAGATCAATAAAACTAAAAACTGGTTCTTTGATAAGATAAACAAAATTGATAAACCATTAGCCAGACTCACCAAGCAAAAAAGGGGAAGATTCAAATCAATAGAATTAGAAATGAAAAAGGACAAGTTACAACTGACAATACAGAAATACAAAGAATCATGAGAGATTACTATAAGCAACTGTATGTCAATAAAATGGACAACCTGGAAGAAATGGGCAAATTCTTGGAGAAGCACAACCTTCCAAGACTAAACCAGGAAGAAATAGGAAATATAAACAGACGAATCACAAGCACTGAAATTGAAACTGCGATTAAAAATATTCCAACAAACAAAAGCCCAGGACCAAATGGCTTCACAGGCGAATTCTATCAGACACTTAGAGAAGAGCTAACAACTATCTTTCTCAAACTCTTCTAAAATATAGCAGAGGGGGCGACATTCCCAAACTCATTCTACAAGGCCACCATCACCCTAATATATCAAAACCAGACAAATGTGTCACAAAGAGCAAACTACAGGCCAATATCACTGATGAACATAGATGCAAAAATCCTCAACAAAATACTAGCAAACAGAATCCAACAGCACATTAAAAGGATCATACACCATGATCAAGTGGGGTTTATCCCAGGAATGCAGGGATTCTTCAATATATGCAAACCACTCAATGTGATACACCATATTAACAAATTGAAGGATAGAAACCATATGATCATCTCAATAGATGCAAAAAAAGCTTTTGACAAATTCAACACACATTCATGATAAAAACCTTCCAGAAAGTAGGCATAGAAGGAACTTCTCTCAAAATAATAAAGGCCACATATGACAAACCCACAGCCAATGTCATTCTAAATGGTGAAAAACTGAAACCATTTCCACTAAGATCAGGAACAAGACAAGGTTGTCCACTCTCACCACTCTTATTCAACATAGTTTTGGAAGTTTTAGCCACAGCAATCAGAGAAGAAAAAGAAATAAAAGGAATCCAAATTGAAAAAGAAAAAAATGAAGATGTCACTGTTTGCTGATGACATGATACTATACATATAGAAGCCAAAAGATGCTACTAGAAACTACTAGAGCTAATCAATGAATTTGGTAAAGTAGTATTATACAAAGTGAGTGCATAGAAACTCTTGCATTCCTATACACTAATGATGAAAAATCTGAAAGAGAAATTAGGAAACACTCCCATTTACCATTTCAACAAAAAGAATAAAATAACTAGGAATAAACCTACTGAAGGAGACAAAAGTCCTGTATGCAGATAACTATAGGACACCAATGAAAGAAATTAAAGATGATACAAATAGACAGAGAGATATACCATGGTCTTAGATTGGCAGAATCAATATTTTGAAAATGACTATACTACCCAAAGCAATCTACAGATTCAGTGAAATCCCTATCAAACTACTAATGGCATTTTTCACCAAGCTAGAGCACAATTTTTATGGAAACACAGAAGACCCTGAATAGACAAAGCAATCTTTAGAAAGAAAAATGGAACTGGAGGAATAAGGCTCCCTGACTTCAAACTATACTACAAAGCTACAGTAATCAAGACAGTATAGTACTGGCACAAAAACAGAAAGATAGATCAATGGAACAGGATAGAAAGCCCAGAGATAAACCCATGCACATATGGTCACCTTATATTTGATAAAGGAGGCAGGAATGTACAGTGGAGAAAGGACAGCCTCTTCAGTAAGTGGTGCTGGGAAAACTGGACAGGGACATGTAAAAGTATGAGATTAGAACACTCCCTAACACCATACACAAAAATAAGCTCAAAATGGATTAAAGACCTAAATGTAAGGCCAGAAACTATCAAACTCTTAGAGGAAAACATAGGCAGAACACTCTATGACATAAATCACAGCAAGATCCTTTTTGACCCACCTCCTAGAGAAATGGAAATAAAAACAAAAATAAACAAATGGGACCTAATGAAACTTCAAAGCCTTTGCACAGCAAAGGAAACCATAAACAAGATAAAAAGACAACCCTCAGAATGGGAGAAAATATTTGCAAACAAAACAACTGACAAAGGATTAATCTCCAAAATTTACAAGCAGCTCATGCAGTTCAATATCCAAAAGCAAAAAACCCAATCCAAAAATGGGCAGAAGACCTAAATAGACATTTCCCCAAGAAGATGTACAGTTTTCCAACAAACACATGAAACGATGCTCAACATCACTAATCATTAGAGAAATGCAAAACAAAACTACAGTGGGACACCACCTGACACCAGTCAGAATGGCCATCATCTGAAAATCTATGAACAATAAGTGCTGGAGAGGGTGTGGAGAAAAGGGAACCCTCTTGCACTATTTGTGGGAATGTAAATTGATACAGCCACTATGGAGAACAGTATGGAGTTTCCTTAAAAAATTAAAAATAGAACTACCATATGACCCAGCAATCCCACTACTGGGCATATACCCTGAGAAAACCATAATTCAAAAAAAGTCATGTAACACAATATTCATTGCAGCTCTATCTCCAATAGCCAGGACATAGAAGCAGCCTAAGTGTCCATCAACAGATTAATGGATAAAGAAGATGTGGCACATATATACAGTGGAATATTACTCAGCCATATAAAGAAAAGAAATTGAGTGATTTGTAGTGAGGTGGATGGTCCTAGAGTGTGTTATACATAGTGAAGTAAGTCAGAAAGAGAAAAACAAATACCATATGCTAACACATATTTATGGAATCTAAAAAAAAAAAAATGGTTCTGAAGAACCTAGGAGCAGGACAGGAATAAAGACGCAGACATAGAGAATGGACTTGAGGACATGGTGATGGGAACGTGTAAGTTGGATAAAGTGGTTTAGACGTATGTATACTACCAAATGTAAAATCAATAGCTAGTGGGAAGCAGCCACATAGCACAGGGAGATCAGCACTGTGCTTTGTGTCCACCTAGAGGGGTGGGATAGGGAGGGTGGAAGGGAGTTGCAAGAGAGAGGAGATATGGGGATATATGTATGTGTATGGCTTATTCACTTTGTTATAAAGCAGAAACTAACACACCATTGTAGAGCAATTATACTCCAATAAAGATGTTAAAATAAACAATATATATATATATATATATATATATATATATATATATGTACTATATATATATTAAGGGGTAAGATTTGAGATCTGTAGAGTGAGTTAGCAAGCTGAAAATCCAGGAGAGCTGATTGTGTTATGTCCCTGAATGAATCTTGCCTATATCCTTTTTTTCTATTATTGTTTCCCTTTTATACTTGTATATTTTATTGTTGCTAAGGGAAAGTGGCAACAGGTAGGAGATTATGCTCAATAAACCTGATGACATGAATTAATCCTGAAGGCCAGTAAGTAGAATGTCTCAAAACACTGGTGAGCCTTGGCCAAATTTGCCTTGGGTCACTACTCAAGACCTCATATGGACTCTTTTCTCTTTGTCTCCCTCAGAATGTTTGTTTATTCCATCTACTAGGAAGTGCAGCAAGTAAGGTTTACTGATGGTGACAGCTGTCATCTGGTCAGGATATAGACACCCAGGATGTAAAAGCAGCATATTTATTTCCAACTATCTCAGCTCTCATAGGTTGTCCTAGTTCAATCCTCATTCCCACCCAAGGAAATTCATGCTTCATCCATGTACTCTCACCATAGACCTAAACAACATTTGTATCTTTTGAAATTGTACACTTTTACTGAACACATCTACCTGGACCAAGAGTCAGAGAAGCTGAAGGAAGATCCTAGGGAAGGTGGTGTATTTTACAGGTCAGCAGCTGTGTCACACTAATAAGATGAGCAAGTAATTAAGTAGCAGTATGTGTGATCTACAAAATGGCTAGTGCTTCACTTCTGTCTTTCAAATACAATCTACCCTCCATATCCATGGATTCTAGGTTTCCACATCCAAGAAGTCAACCAACAACAGATTGAAAATTTTGGAAAAAAAAATTACAGAATTTCCAAACATCAAAACTTGAATTTACAGCACTGGCAATTATTTACATAGCATTTCCTTTGTATTTACAACTATTTACATAGTATTTACATTGTATTAGGTATTATAAGTAATCTAGAGATATTTTAAAATATATGAGGCTATACATAGGTTATAGGCAAACACTACACCACTTTATATAGGGTATTTGAGTATCTGAGGATTTTGGTATCCTTGGGGGTCCTGGAATCAGTCCCACAGAGATACTGAGGGATGACTGTATCATGCACAAGAATCTCTCTTATGACCCATCTTAATGGGAAATTAGTAGGAAAATGATTCCTGGGAAAGGCAGTTTGGCCTAGCTAAATGGATGTATTATAAAGACACCCAAGTATGTTTTATTGTTATTTAGTATGTTAAAATATCTGTATTGATTAAATGTGTTTGTTTTCTACTTATTTAAAAACTTCTAACATTCTATAAATATATAGATTTGGCAAATTTCTAGGAATTTTTCCCTTAAATTAATATGAAAATATTCAGAGAGAGTAAATTTGTTATTAAATATAAAAATTTGTCAGTTGTTAAATATTTCATGGAATAATTATAGGGGATTTCGGACACTTTACTGATTATGGTTCAACTATTTTAATCTACATACAAGGATTATTTTGACTTTCTGTTGCTTTTCTTCAAACATTGTCAATATTTTTGGCAATTGATATTTCCTGGAAATACAATAAATCCAATTATTTAAAAGAAAAGAAGAGCTGACCCCAAGAGAAGAGTCTATGACTGAACTGGTGAAATATTTGTACTTAGGGATGGGTAGAGAAAGAAAAAGCCCTGATGGAGACAGAGTGAGAACTTAGGTTAGATACAAAAAGAACCAAATGAAAGGCACTTAGCATTTATTTCTAACTGAATGTAATGCTTTCAAGCATTTTCCATGTATTTCATTTCCCCCTCGAAACCCTGTGAAAAAGACATTCTGAGTGAACTAACACTTGGCAAGGTTTAAGAAAATTGGCCGAGATCCCGAAACCAGGAAGGGCAAAGCTGGGATTCAAACACAAGTCTGTTTGATTCCAAAACCCATGATCTTTCTGCCACCTCTTGCTGTTCCCTTACCAAAGGAGTGTGCTGTTATCAGAGCCAATGAAAAATAAACTACCAGAAAGGGTTCAAGGCCAAATGCTGGGGAAAGCATTAATACAATACAGACTAATTTGAGATCAACCAGTTCTCCTATTATTTTGCAGATGGAGAAAGGGAAGTTAAATGATTTTCCCATAATTGTACAGTTGGCTAACATTAGAACAAGAAAAGAGTTCTCAGGTTTCCTTTTAGCTACTGTGGTGCAACTGTCTAGCACCACGTTCTGCCCCTAGTATATACTGAGAATCACAGTACATTTAATAAGGACTACAGCCTTAGTAGTGTGTCATAGACTATTGAGCATATCTGCAGCATCTCCGTGCCTAGTTGATCTTGCCTTATATCTTAAAAACGTTTCTTTTAAATTCAATTAAGAATATTGCATACAATGAAGAGTTGAGAATATGCAGTACAAGAAAAGCATGCATTTCACTGGTGAGTTCAGGTAAAATCTAACTGGCCTTGATACTCCAGTTTCTGCTCGCCTGACCAATAGTAAGACTTGTTAGCTAATCATAAGCGAAATAGGTTTTTCTCCAGTATTATATCCTGTTAATGCTCAACTTGACCATAGATATACCACACATGTAATCACCCTTTCAATGTTAATAGCTCTGAAGGAAATAAAAAGAAGTAATTTAATATAGAGAGAGGTATAGTTGTGGTAGAGAGAGGTGGGCAGGGATATCTTTATAGCGAGGTGACAGAAGACCACTCTGGGTTCCGTATGCTTAGAAGGAGCCATCCATGAGAAGAGATCCAGACAGATGGCACAGCAGGGGAAAAAACACAGGTGTAATGCTATTATATTTGAAGAATAGGACATTTGGCAGTAAAGATGATACTTTTCTGTTTTGGGGAGAGGTTGTTTGGGCTTTTGGTTCACTAGCTTCTTTCTTCAGAAAGGGAGCTTGTGTTAGTCTTACAGTCCAGATTAAATGCATCCATATCCTTATTTCACCTTTATCAAGAAGATGGAAATTATTGCTTATCTTGTTACCAGGTACATTTTCCAAGAAAAGGATTTTCAAGTCCATTATTGCCTATGGTCCTCTGACTTTTCAGTCCATGGCTTACATGATCAGTATTCACAGGTTAGGAAAATAAATCATAGCTGTAAGGATAATTAAGGCATAACGTAAAACTTAATTGGTTTTCTTTATTGACAGATTAGTGAGAAAATAAATATTTTAGAAATATTCCCTTCTAATTGTCAAGACAATATGCCTAAATCAGTGGATCCCAAATTTATTGCATGTTGGGTCCCTTACACCAAATACTTACCATGTCTCCAGAACAAGCAATTGATTTTATAGGTCAGAGATAGATCTGAGTATACTTTTAAAAGCTTTGTAGGTGATTCTGATACTTATCAATGGTTGGTGCTTGCTAGTTTATGGAACAAAAAATATCATTGTCACCCTCCCTTAATGTCCACTGTATCAGTAATCTTTTGTATAGAATATTGTGTAACAAACTGCCCCAGATCAAAATGGCTTAAAACAATAAGCCCTAATTTAACTCATGAGTCTGAGAGTGGGTGAGTAAGGCTGGTTTTGATGGAGTGGTTCTTCTGATACCATCTGGACTTATTCACATATCAGGCCATCAGCTGACTATTTTCTGAGGCAATGGAAGTGACTGGGCCATGTTTCTTTCATTCTCTAGTAGGCTTGCCTGGGCAAGTCAGGAAGGCAGAGAAGCAAGAGAATGAATCGAAACATGAAAATACTTTTTCAAACCTCCATTTGCATTAAGTTTGCCTACATACCTTTGGCCAAATAAAGGCACATGGCCAAGCCAGAATGTGTGGTCACTGTGAGATTATAAGACACTGGGGGGATGAGAAGAGAATTGGGACATTAATACCATTAATATATTACATCCTCTATATCCAAAACTCTACCAATCCCAGAGCATATTTTTTTAGGCTTTCCCTGCTACCTTACCTCCTACCTTGACTTGAACCCTATAGCTAGAGAGACACAGTAAGTTATGCTAGTTAGGCAGTAAATGAGATATCATCTCATTTCTCAGCAGAGTAGATTTAGTCTAGAAGGTTTGATCTTGTTGTTTAGAGAGAGACTGGTACTTGGATCATTGTGAATGACAAAAAATATTCCTCAATAACTGTTCCTCACTTCTTATTCTTCTGGATTCTCAGTCTTGACCCCTCACACCTTCCTTCAACACCCCTATTCATTTGATATCTGAATTGGCAATCTCCTCCTCTGCTTGTTCAGAAATAATCTGCTACTCCCTCCCTATTGACATAATTCAGATTTCAGGTTCTAATCATAAACAGTTGCTGCAACATCTTAATATTTAAGGTGTACAAATATTCATTGATTTATAAATTGTGTGACTGCTGAGCACACAAATCTCCTTTCTATCTGTGGATAGCCTCACATTGGATGAGTACTAGAGTGATACTGACAGAGGCAGAGCAAATATATTAATCCTTGTCAGACTTTCATCATTGAGTGAAGATTGCTGATACACTGGAAGAGTTTAGGTTTCATTTGGGGTGGTGATGCCAGTGACTGCAGGGGTTTTTACCAGGGGTATTGGCTTTCGCTGCTATTGGTAGGACTATTGGAATCCGGCAGAGGTTTAAAAATGCATATTCTGTTGCTACTTTTCTTGATTTTCATGCCAAGCCTCTTGGGTTCTTGAACCTTTCTGAGCTCAGTTCTGATATTTTCTAGTCATTTCTGTGATCAACTAGAAGCTAAGAATGTAGAATAAAACAGATTATTTCTTCTAAAAATTTAGGGAACCTCCAAAGTTTTGAAACCTTTGCCTCACAGGTTGATTTTTTTTTTCTTTATTAAGCTCATCACATCTCCCATAATTCCTAAAATAGAAATTCTAGAGCCTCAAGATAATCATGTCGGGGCTTCCCTGGTGGCGCAGTGGTTGAGAGTCCGCCTGCCGATGCAGGGGACACGGGTTCGTGCCCCGGTCTGGGAAGATCCCACATGCCGCAGAGCGGCTAGGCCCGTGAGCCATGGCCACTGAGCCTGTGCTCCGGAGCCTGTGCTCCGCAAGGGGAGAGGCCACAACAGTGAGAGGCCCGCCTACCGCAAAAAAAAAAAAAAAAAAAAAAAAAAAAAAAAAAGATAATCATGTCTACTGCAATCAGAATATCCTGAGTAAAAAGTGACAGCCATATAGAATTTTTTTTTCAAGATAGTTACTTATATGTTAAAAGTTATGAGACCAGTATGCTGAACTGTTACAAATTATTGGCTCCTGAGAAGGATAACGCAGTGTCTTTCTACAATGACATGTTGATATATTTGTGGGAAGAAAAATGGGAGCAAGGTGAGTGCACTGTGAAGTTTTGTTTTCCAGACTTTGAGGAGCATAACTAATACACAGAATTCACCTTAATTTTTTAATAGGAAAACTATTTTCACACTCTTAGAATGTTATGCAAGTCATTATCCCTAATGACTTAACCAGCTGCTGTGCTCAACTATATTTCTCTGTGTGAAAACTTGATGATTAATGTGACTAATGTAATGGTAAAAGTACCACTTACCTACTTTTAAGCTAAACAACTAAATTCTCTATTCAGATACATTGGGATTACAATATTTCTGCATTAGCGTGCACAGTTCAGGGTTTCTATCCAGAGGATGTCTTTAGAGATTCTCTGATTAACTGCATTATCCTCACAAAGCTTAAGCAATTTTTTTTATTAGCTGTTTTTCTTTAACAGCACCCAGGAGTGTTGGAAATTATTTTTTAAGGTTAAAAATGAGTGTGTTTACACACCTTTTCATTAGAGACCTAATTAGCTAAGTAATTTAAATAGCAGAAGTTGAGAGTTTTATAAAGTACAAGAAGAGTGGCTACTTTATAATCATCTCCACAACAAAAACACTCTTGAAATAGTGCTTGATTTTATGAATAAACTGTTTCAAGATATGAGTTTAAAAAGAATTATGATACATTTTCCCTAAGATTAGGTGAAACTAACTTCAGAGGAAGGTGAAAAATAAGAGCCTGTTACCTTTTAGGACATTATTTATTCTGTAATTCAACTGCTTGATTTATTTTCACTTGGTACTTCTGAAAGGGTTTCTTTAACTCTATTCATCCTATTCATAATATGTCTGAACTTACTGAAGCTAATCGCTTCTTGACGGTGCAAGGAAAGACAGCAGGTAAAGCTCTCAGGGTCAAAAAGACTTAACATCTGACCCAAGTCAGCCTCTACTCATGTCCTTACCTCATTACCAACCGATAACCAGTGGTTGATACTATGGCTATTCATATTTTGAAGATAAGTAATTGTCCTGAATTGGACAGTTTTCAGGTGGTCTTTCATGTTTCAGTGAGAAATTCCAAGCAGATAATTAATGCTCACATTTTGGGCCCTTAATACCGTTCCTTCAACAAATACAGTCAGTCTGAGGCTGAATCTTCAAATACAATGGAAACTAGGACTTCACATATGAAGATATAATACTTCAGTCCTCATTTTGTATATATCTACCACATTTTCTTTATCCATTCATCTATCAGTGGATGCTTTGGTTGTTTACATATCTTGGCTATTGCAAATAACGAGGCAATGAACATAGAAGTGTATATATCTTTTTCAATTAGTGTTGTTGTTTTTATCAGAAAAATATGCAGAAATGGAATTACTAGATCGCATGGTAGTTCTATTTTTTATTTTTTGAGGAGCCTCCATAGTGTTTTCTAGAGCGTCTGCATCAATATTCATTCCCACCAATAGTGCACAGGGGTTCCCTTTTCTCCACATCCTCAACAACTTATTTGTTGTCATTTTGATAGTAGCGATACTGATAGGTATTACTTAGCCATGATAAGTAATAAAGATGGGCCTAGAGGGTATTATACTAAGTGAAATATGCCAGAAAATCAGACAGAAAAAGACAAATACCATATGATTTCACTTACATGTGGAATCTAAAATACAAAACAAATGAACAAACATAACAAAACAGAATGGACTCATAGATACTGAGAACAAACAGGTGGTTGCCAGAGGGGAGGAGGGGTGAGGGGGATGAGTGAAATAGTTGAGGGAGATTAAAAGGTACAGATTTTCAGTTACAAAATAAATGAGTCACAGGGATGAAATGTATAGCATGCAGAATATAGTCAATTATATTGTAATATCTTTGTATGGTGACAGATCATAACTAGACTTATCATAGTGATCATTTTGTAATATATAGAAATATTGAATCACTATCTTGTGCATTTAGAACTAACATTGTATCGTAGGTCAATTATACTTCAGTTAAAAAATATGTAAACACTGAGAGGAAATGCATCAAAATGCTAATGGTGGTTATTTCTGGGGTTTGAGTATTATGGGTGATATTTTTGATATTTTTGACTTTATGCTTTTATGTATTTCTAGTTATTTGCTATGAACATGTTTATAAAATTAGAAAGAAAACAATAAATGTCATTAAAAAAAGTTTCTCAAATTATAATATTCCATGAAAGTTTGGATTTAGGGGCTCCAAAAGAACTCTACCCCAAAAGATAGAAACCATTGAAAAGTACATATAGGAGTCAGGCAGATGGGATCAAAATATCATCTCTAATCTTGATAAAAATAAAAGGAGATTATGGCTTGGGGCAGCCAAATGGGCATATTTATTTGTCTCTAATTGAACTTTTCCCCCAAACCTTCCCCACGGAGGCAGAGCGTCATGCCAAACTTCCCATGATTTGGAGAGATAGAAACAAATTCTGTCTTCTCTGCTGGCTGCCAGGTCATAAAGTGTAGGTACAGGAGTTGCTGAACCAAAACCACCAATTCCTCCCCTCCCTGGGGAGGAATGCTGAGGTAATAAAAGCCTGGGTTGTTACCCAAATGGAAGTTTCTCCACATGGAGACATGAAGCAGGAGGGATAACCAATACCATTGACAGCTACTGAGGATTTGGTGTGCAATGGCATATGGAATCTCTTTTCTTATTCAGCCTTTCAATATTGCTTTATATTAATAAAAATAAGCCCAAGAGAAATATAATATTACCTTTTGCTTGATATAAAAATGGTAGACTAGATATTAGGTAAACAATTTAAACTGTCGTTGGCTTTCTAGCACCATTTTGGTACATTATTTTTTTTTATATACAACAGGTATAGATGGCCAGATTTAAGGGCAAGAGAGTTCAGCTACCTCAATGTTTTTTAAATCTTTGGCCTCTTGAGAAAATAGGCTGGAAAGTTAGTCTTGTAATTTAAATTATAGACATGACTTTCTATGGTGTCAACTGAGGCCATCATCTCATTTTACATAAAACACCAAACAGCTATTGGAAGTTAATGAACTTTCTTTATTAGCGTATCAGGAACATTTAAACCAGTGATCTAGAGAAAAAGAGCTCTTCATATCTGATCATAAATTTTGGAGCTCCCCATCTCCTTGATTAATACTGTCTTCAAGATTTGGAAGAATGATATTCAAATGTGTATATTAGTGGGGTTTTTGTGTGTGTGACATGTTATTATTATTATTTTTGGAAGGAAGCCATATAATATTATTTTTGGAAGGAAGGCATATAATATTATTCATTATTCTTATTAACATAAGCTCCTTTTGGTTTTATATAGTACACAATGATTTAAAAAATTATATTGTTCCACATACTACACATTGCTTAAAATATATAAATGTGGTAGGATAAATATAACAATATATTTAAATTATAAAAAAGTATTTTGATAAATGTATATATTAAAATGTACCTTTTTAAAGGAAGGTACATTTTTAAAGGAAGCATATAAATTTAATTATCACCCAAATAACAATTTAATACATTATTAACATCCAGAACTCTCTTGAGCTCCATTCCAATTATTCACCCCCCAAAATAAACATTATTTTGAGTTCTGTCTCCATAGATTACTTTGCCTGTTTTTGAATGTTATTTAGACAGAATGAGAGTATATAATACTTTGCGTCTGCTTTATTTTGCTCAGCAATTTATCTATAAAACTTACCCATGCTCTTTTGTATACTAGTAGCTCTTTTTTGATATTGTTCCATTGTGTTACTATTCCACACACAATACATTTATTTCTTCTACTTTTGATGGACATACACTTGAGTTGTTTTCACTATTGTTATGTACTTTCTATCAGCTTCTTGTCCATATGGTGAATATTGTACTAATTTCCACTGCATATGTACCTAAGAGTTTTGGACGATTATATGTGTACGTTTCTGCTGGTTTTATCCTTAGGAGTCATAATGTTGGGTCATAGGAATCTTCAGTTTAACTCTAGTAAATTATATCCAGAGGACCTTAAAGTGATATTCCCACACGTAGTGTACCAAAGTTATAACTACTATACCCTTTTGACAGTGCCTGTCAGTCTTTTTTTCATTTTAGTCATCAGGTGGTCTCAATGAGTCATCTTGTAGCTCACTGATGTTTTAGCTTACTTTTACCTTGGTGAAAAAAGAAGTAAATATCACCTTTCATTTATTGCCTATTCAACTTATTGGTCAATCATGAATTGCCTTTTAAAATATTTGTATATGAATCATTTGTTTGATATATGTATTGAAACTATCATCCTACATTATAGCTTCCTTTTTATTCTATAAATGGTGCCTTTTTATTTGCTTAAGGAAGTACAAGGTAGCCACCTTTTTTTGTAAATAGTTCTTTGTCTATCAAATTTAACTAGAATTGTCTAACCAAAGTCATGAAGATATTCTTCCCTCTAGAAGTTTTTGTTACGATCCATCAGGAATATAATTTTGTGCATATACAGTATGGGGTAAAGTATAGGTTTATTTAAATAACAATAAATAAATATAAAACTATTCATTAGAATACAATCTATATCAATATTTCAGTGATCTTTTTCTAAACATATTAATTTAGTTATAATTGCTTTACATCGTTGTGTTAGTTGCTGCTGTATAACAAAGTGAATCAGCTATACGTATACATATATCTCCATATCCCCTCTCTCTTGCATCTCCCTCCCACCCTCCCTATCCCCCCCCACTATGGGTCACAGAGGACCGAGCTGATCTCACTGTGCTATGCGGTGGCTTCCCACTAGCTATCTGTTTTACATTTGGTAGTGTATATATGTACATGCCACTCTCTCACTTCGTCTCAGCTTACCATTCCCCCACCCCGTGTCCTCAGGTGCATTCTCTATGTCTGTGTCTTTATTCCTGTCCTGCCCCTACGTTCTTTAGAACTTTTTTTTTTTTTTTGGATTTCATATATATGTGTTAGCATACAGTACATTGTTTTTCTCTTTCTCACTTACTTCACTCTGTATGACAGACTCCAGGTCCATCCACCTCCCTATCAATAACTCAATTTCATTTCTTTTTATAGCTGAGTAATATTCCGTTGAATATATGTACCACAACTTCTTTATCCATTCATCTGTCGATAGACACTTAGGTGGCTTTCATGTCCTGGCTATTGTAAATAGTGCTGCAATGAATATTGTGGTAAATGACTCTTTTTGAGTTATGGTTTTCTCAGGGTATATGCCCAGTAGTGGGATTGATGGGTCATATGGTAGTCCTATTTTTAGTTTCTTAAGGAACCTCCATACTGTTCTCCATAGTGTCTGTGTCAATTTATATTCCCA
This sequence comes from Hyperoodon ampullatus, assembly GCF_949752795.1. Classification (NCBI taxonomy): domain Eukaryota; kingdom Metazoa; phylum Chordata; class Mammalia; order Artiodactyla; family Ziphiidae; genus Hyperoodon; species Hyperoodon ampullatus. The sequence goes on from NC_136914.1 coordinate 77,704,226, forward strand.
CCAACAGTGCAAGAGGGTTTCCTTTTCTCCACACCCTCTCCAGCATTTATTGTTTGTAGATTTTTTGATGATGGCCATTCTGACTGGTGTGAGGTGATACCTCATTGTAGTTTTGACTTGCATTTCTCTAATGATTAGTGATGTTCAGCATCCTTTCATGAGTTTGTTGCACTCTCTATATCTTCTTTGGAGAAATGTCTATTTAGGTCTTCTGACCATTTTTTTATTGGGTTGTTTGTTTTTTGATATTGAGCTGCATGAGCTGCTTGTAAATTGTGGAGATAATCCTTTGTCAATTGCTTCATTTGCAAATATTTTCTTCCATTCTGAAGGCTGTCTTTTCATCTTGTTTATGGTTTCCTTTGCTGTGCAAAAGCTTTTAAGTTTCATTAGGTCCCATTTGTATATTTTTGTTCTTATCTCCATTTCTCTAGAAGGTGAGTCAAAAAGGATCTTGCTGTGATTTATGTCCTAGAGTGTTCTGCCTATGTTTTCCTCTAAGAGCTTTATAGTGTCTGGCCTGAAATTTAGGTCTTAATCCATTTTGAGTTGATTTCTGTGTATGGTGTTAGGAAATGCTCAAATTTCATTCTTTTACATGTAGCTGTCCAGTTTTCCCAGCACCACTTATTGAAGAGGTTGCCTTTTCTCAATTGAATATTCTTGTCTCCTTTATCAAAGATAAGATGATGATATGTGTGTGGGTTTATGTGTGGGCTTTGTATCCTGTTCCATTGATCTATATTTCTGTTTTTGTGCCAGTACCATACTGTCTTGATTACTGTAACTTTGTAGTATAGTCTCAAGTCAAAGAGCATGATTCCTCCAGCTCCATTTTACTTTCTCAAGATGCTTTGGCTATTTGGGGTCTTTTGTATTTCCAAACAAATTGTGAAATTTCTTGTTCTATTTCTGTGAAAAATGCCATTGTTAGTTTCATAGGGATTGCATTGAATCTGTAGATTGCCTTGGGTAGTATAGTCATTTTCACAATGTTGATTCTTCCAATCCAAGAACATGGTACATCTCTTCATCTGTTTGTGTCATCTTTGATTCCTTTCATCAGTGTCTTACAGTTCTCTGCACACAGGTCTTTTGTCTCCTTTGGCAGGTTTATTCCTAGGTATATTCTTCTCTTTGCTGCAATGGTAAATGGGAGTATTTCCTTAATTTCTCTTTCAGAATTTTCATCACTAGTGTATAGGAATGCAAGAGATTTCTGTGCATTAATTTTGTATCCTGCTACTTTAACAAATTAATTAATAAGCTCTAGTAGTTTTCTGGTAGCATCTTTAGGATTCTCTATGTATAGTATCATGTCATGTGCAAAGAGTGACAGTTTTACTTCTTCTTTTCTGATTTGGATTCCATTTATTTATTTTCCTTCTCTGATTGCTGTGGCTAAAACTTCCAAAACTACGTTGAATAATAGTGGTGAGAGTGGACATCCTTGTTTTTTTCCTGATCTTAGTGGAAATGTTTTCAGTTTTTCACCATTGAGAATGATGTTGGCTGTGGGTTTGTCATATATGGCCTTTATTATGTTGAGGTAAGTTCCCTCTATGCCTACTTTCTGGAGAGTTTTTATCATAAATGGGCTTTGAATTTTGTCAGAAGCTTTTTCTGCATCTATTGAGATTATCGTATGGTTTTTATCCTTCAGTTTGTTAATATGGTGTATCATATTGATTGATTTGCATATATTAAAGAATGCTTGCATTCCTGGGATAAAACCCACTTGATCATGGTGTATGATCCTTTTAATGTGCTGCTGGATTCTCTTTGCTAGTATATTGTTGAGAATTTTTGCATCTATGTTCATCAGTGATATTGGCCTGTAGTTTTCTTTTTTGTAACATATTTTTCTGGTTTTGGTATCAGGGTAGTGGTGGCCTTGTAGAATGAGTATGGGAGTGTTCCTCCCTCTGCTATATTTTGGAAGAGTTTGAGAAGGAAAGGTGTTAGCTCTTCTCTAAATGTTTGATAGAATTCATCTGTGAAGCCATCTGGTCCTGGGCTTTTGTCTGTTGGAAGATTTTTAATCACAGTTTCAATTTCACTGCTTGTGATTGGTCTGTTCATATTTTCTATTTCTTCCTGGTTCAGTCTCAGAAGCTTGTGTTTTTCTAAGAAGTTGTCCATTTCTTCAAGGTTGTCCATTTTTGGCATACAGTTGCTTATAGTATTCTCTCATGATCCTTTGTATTTCTGCAGTCTCAGTTGTTACTGCTCCTTTTTCATTTCTAATTCTTTTCATCTGAGTCTTCTGCCTTTTTCTATTCATGAGTCTGGCTAATGGTTTATCAATTTTTTTTTTTTATCTTCTCAAAGAAACAGCTTTTAGTTTTATTGATCTTTACTATCGTTTCCTTCATTTCTTTTTCATTTATTTCTGATCTGATTTTATGATGTCTTTCCTTCTGCTAACTTTGGTTTTTTTCTGTTCTTCTTTCTCTAATTACTTTAGGTGTAAAGTTAGGCTGTTTATTTGAGATTTTTCTTGTTTCTTGAAGTATGATTGTACTGCTATTAACTTCCCTCTTAGAACTGCTTTTGCTGCATCCCATAGGTTTTGGGCCATCGTGTTTTCATTGTCATTTGTTTCTAGGTATTTTGTGGTTTCCTCTTTGTTTTCTTCAGGGATCTCATGGTTATTTAGTAGGGTCTTGTTTAGCCTACATGTGTTTTCAATTTTTACATTTTTTCCCTGTAATTTATATCTAGTCTCATAGCATTGCTGTCAGAAAAGATACTTGATAGAATTTCAATTTTCTTAAATTTACTAAGGCTTGATTTGTGACCCAAGTTATGAATTATCCTGGAGAATGTTCCATGAGCACTTGAGAAGAAAGTGTATTCTGTTGTTTTTGGATGGAATGTCCTATAAATATCAAGTAAGTCCATCATGTTTTATTTATCATTTACAGCTTGTGTTTCCTTATTTATTTTCATTTTGGATATCTGTCCTTTGGTGAAAGTGGGGTGTTAAATTCCCCTACTATGGTTGTGTTACTGTCAATCTCCCCTTTTATAGCTGCTAGCATTTGCCTTATATATTGAGGTGCTCCTATGTTGGGTGATAAATATTTACAATTGTTATATCTCCTTCTTTGATTGATCCCTTAATCATTATGTAGTGTCCTTCTTTGTCTCTTGTAATAGTCTTTAAAGTTTATTTTTTCTTATATAAGAATTGCTACTCCAGCTTTATTTTGATTTCCATTTGCATGGAATATCTTTTTCCATCCACTCACTTTCAGTCTGTATGTGTCCCTAGGTCTGAAGTGGGTCTCTTGTAGGCAGCATATATACAGGTCTTGTTTTTGTTTCCATTCAGTCAATCTTTGTCTTTTGGTTGGAGCATTTAAACCATTTACATTTAAGGTAATTATCTATATGTATGTTCCTGTTACCATTTTCTTGATTGTTTTCAGTTTGATTTTGTAGGTCTTTTCCTTCTCTTGTGATTCCTGCCTAGAGAAGTTCCTTTAGCTTTTGTTGTAAAGCTGGTTTAATAGTGCTGATTTCTCCTAATTTTTGCTTGTCTGTAAAAGTTTTAATTTCTCCGTTGAATCTGAATGACATCCTTGCTGGTTATAGTAATCTTGATTGTAATTTTTTCCCTTTCATCACTTTAAATATGTCCCACCTCTCCCTTCTAAGTTGCAGAGGTTCTACTGAAAGGTCAGCTGTTAACCTTATGGGGGTTCCCTTGTATGTTATTTTTTTGCTTTCCCATGCTGCTTTTAATATTTTTTCTTTGTATTTAATTTTTGATATTTTGATTAATAATGCTTTGGTGTGTTTCTCCTTGGATTTATCCTGTATGGGACTCTCTGCGCTTCATAGACTTCATCATTTCCTTTCCCATATTAAGGAAGTTTGAAACTATAATCTCTTCAAATATTTTCTCAGTCCCTTTCTTTTTCTTTACATCTTTTGTGACCCCTATAATTTGAATGTTGGTGCATTTAATGTTGTCCCAGAGGTCTCTGAGACTGTCCTCATTTCTTTTCATTCTTTTTTCTTTATTCTGCTCTGTGGTAATTATTTCTACTCTTTTGTCTTCCAGGTAACTTATCCATTCTTCTGTCTCAGTTATTCTGCTATTAATTCCTTCTAGAGAATTTTTAATTTCATTTATTTTGTTCTTCACTGTATATTTGCTCTTTAGTTCTTCTAGGTCCTTGTTAAATATTTCTTGTATATTCTCCAATCTCTTTCCAAGATTTTGGATCATCTTTACTCTCATTACTGTGAATTCATTTTCAGATAGACTGCCTATTACCTCTTCATTTTTTGGTCAGTTGGTTTTTACCTTGCTCCTTCATCTGCTGTGTATTTCTCTGTCTTCCCATTTTGCTTTATTTACTGTTTTTTGGGTCTCCTCTTTGCAGGCTGCTGGTTCATAGTTCCCGTTTTTTTTTTTTTTTTTTTTTTGTCTGCCCGCAATGGTTAAATTTGGTTCATTGGGTTGTGTCGGCTTCCTGGTGGAGGGGACTGGTGCCTGTGTTCTGGTGGATGAGGCTGGATCTTGTCTTTCTTGTGGGCAGGACTGTGTCTGGTGTTTTTTTTTGGGGGTGTCTGTGAACTTAGTATGATTTTAGGCCTCCTCTCTGCTAATGGGGTGTGTTTCTGTCTTGCCAGTTATTTGGCATGGGGTGTCCAGCACTGGAGCTTGCTGGTCATTGAGTGAGCTGGGTCTTAGCATTGAGATGGAGATCTCTGGGAGAGCTCTTGTCGATTGATATTATGTGGAGCCAGGAAGTCTCTGGTGGACCAATATCCTGAACTTGGCTCTCCCACCTCAAAGGCTCATGCCTGATAGCTGGCTGGAGCACCAAGATCCTGTCAGCCACATGGCTCAGAAGAAAAGGTAGAAAAAAAGAAAGAAAAAATAAAGTTATTAAAATAAAAAATTTTAAAAATATTTTTAAAATACAAAAAGTAAAAAAAAAGAAGAGAGCAACCAAACCGATAAACAAATCCACCAGTGATAACAGGCACTAAAAATTAAACTAAGATAACCATATAAATCAGAAACTAGTCAGTCGTGTACTGCAAACCCCAACTCTACATTTGCTCCCAAAGTCCACCGCCTCAGTTTTGGGATGATTCATTGTCTATTCAGTTATTCTACAGATGCAGGGTACACCAAGTTGATTGTAGAGATTTAATCCACTGCTTTTGAGGCTGCATGGAGAAATTTCCCTTTCTCTTCTTTGTTCACACAGCTCCTGGTGTTCAGTTTTGGATTTGGCTCCACCTCTGCATGTAGGTCATCCTCTGGCATCTGTTCTTCACCCAGGCAGGAGGGGGTTAAAGGAGAGGCTGATTAGGGGGCTCTGGCTCACTCAGGCTGGGGGTAGGGAGGGGTACAGAATGCAGGGCCAGCCTGCGGTGGGAGAGACCAGCATGACATTGCAATAGCCTGAGGCATGGTGTTTGTTCTCCCATGGAAATTTTCCCTGGATCACAGGATCCTGGCAGTGGCAGGCTGCACAGGCTCCCGGGAGGGGAGTTGTGGATAGTTACCAGTGCTTACACACAGGATTCTTGGTGTCTCCAGCAGCAGCCTTAGCGTTTCATGCCTGTCTCTGATACCCGCACCTCACACCTGTCTCTGAAACTTATTTACGCAGTGCTCTGAATCCCCTCTCCTTGTGCACCCTGATAAATGGTTTCTTGAGTCTTAGGCAGTTCCAGACTTTTTCCTGTACTCCCCCCTGGCTAGCTGTGGTGCACTAGCCCCCTTCAGGCTGTGTTCACGCAGCCAACCCCAGTCCTCTCCGTGGGATCTGACCACTCTTGACCAAGCCCTAGCTCCCAGCCCTCACCCACCCCGGCAGGTGTGCATACAAGCCTCTCAGGCTGTTAGTGCTGGTCAGCACTGTTCCTCTGTGTGGGAATCTCTCCACTTTGCCCTCTGCAACCCTGTTGCTGCTCTCTCCTCCGTGGCTCTGCAGCTCCCCACCCCTGCCCATCCCCCGTCTCTCCCAGTGAAGGGGCTTCCTAGTGTGTGGAAACATTTCCTCCTTCACAGCTCCCTCCCAGAGATGCAGGTCCTGTCCCTATTCTTTTGTCTCTGTTGTTTCTTTTTTCTTTTGCCCTACCCAGGTACGTGGGTACTTCCTTGCCTTCTGGGAAGTCTGAGGTCTTCTACTAGCATTCAGTGGGTGTTCTTTAGGAGTTGTTCCACATGTAGACGTATTTTTGATGTATTTGTGGGGAGGAAGGTGATCTCTGCGTCTTACTCCTCTGCCATCTTGAAGGTCCTCCAGTGACACTTTTTAATTTTTAAAAATCTTTAATATTTATTTATTTATTTTTGGCTGTGTTACATCTTCATTGTTGTGCGTGGGCTTTCTCTAGTTGTGGCTAGCGGGTGCTACCCTTTGTTGCAGTGCACAGGCTTCTCATTTTGGTGGCTTCTCTTGTTGCAAAGCACAGGCTTTAGGTGTGTGGGCTTCAGTAGTTGCAGCATGTGGGCTCAGTAATTATGGCACCCATGCTCTAGGGTACACGGGCTTCAATAGTTTTGGCCTGAGGGCTCAGTAGTTATGGCTTATGGGCTCTGGAGCTCAGGCTCAGTAGTTGTTGCACACAGGCTTTGTTCCTCCATGGCCTGTGGGATCTTCCTGTACCAGGGATCAGACCCATCTCCCCTGCTTTGGCAGGCAGATTCTTAACCACTGTGCCACCAAGGAAGTCCATCCTTTTTTACTAATCAAGTGACATCATATGTGTGTTAGTTTTTTTGAATATCTAATCTCTTTCATTCATATATGACTGTCTTTGTATCAGTTCCATTCTGGTTTCATTACTATAACTTTATAATAATTCTTGAAGTGTGTCCCTGTAAGCCCTCCAGATCTGTTTTTCTTATTTAAAATTATCTGTGGTTATTGATTTTCAAGCATACTTTAAAATCAGCTTCTCAATTACACACACACACACACACACACACACACACACACACACCGTGTTGGCTTTGGCCAAATTTACATTGAATCTACAAATCAATAAACAAAAAATTCTATCTTTACCATATTGAACAGAGTTTAACCATTTTCTTACTATATATCCCTTCATGTTTTTAGTAATTTCTTTCTTTTGTGTTAGTACAGCTACACCGATTCTTTTCTGTTACTGTTCACATGTTTCATCTTTTTTTCTTTATTTCAGTCTTTTTGAGTGCTTATATTTTAGGTCTTTATTGTTCTCAGGCATGAAGATATGTTTTGAGTAAGACTGACAAATTGATAGAAGAATAAATATTAAAAATCAGTGTTACAGAGATTTTCACTTCTAACTACAAAGTACTAGTTGTTATGAGACTAATATATTTGACAAAAGTGTTTAAAAACCTAGAAAAATGTAAAAATAGAATTGTAGGAAGACATTGGAAAACACTGAATGGATCCATGAGCTTTTCCAAGACATGAGGAACCACTGTCAATTTTTGCATGTATGTATTTAGTGAGGAAACTGATCATGTTATGATTCAAGTTATTTATCTCAGATTCTCTAAATTTTCATTTTTGGTTATCCATATTTATTCTTTCCTACCCTTTTTGTCTCTGATCTTTAAATCTTCTACCTTACATCTAATATTATCTCTTTTTTTAATAGTTCCTACTTTATTTAGAAGCACTTCATTAATAATTCCAGAAAGCCTGAAATAATATGGCTTTTTCTCTTCCACAATTCTCTCATGCAGCAAATCAGTAAGTACTTCAATTTTAACACTTGAATTATTTATTTGTTAAAATTTTATCTTTTTCATATCTTTAAAACTCCTTACATTAAGAAGGAACTAATTTCTCCCTGAACACTTTCAATAGGCTATATTGTCTGCTTATTTATATGGTCATTTATGAATATGTACTAAATTTCTACTTGTGGAGGAATAAGTATCAAATATGCCAGTATGCCATAAACAACTAAAAAACTGGATAAAACATGTGAAATATCTCTTTTCAGGCACTGGACAATTGAAATTTTAAAACTGTTATTTTTAAGGATTCTTATGGAAAGACAAACAGAATATGAATTCTGTATTCACTTGATAAACTCTCCAAATCAAGGCCCTGGGGATTTCAGATGAAACACAGAACAACCCACTTTCTAGACAGGAATCCAAAATTGGAAATCTGGAATGATGGGGCAGCTGGAATTTGTGAAGAAAATATCAAATAGAAAGAATTACACATAAAAGTATATCCAGATATCAGCGTAGAATATTTGAGCAAATAATATTCTATGCATGCACAGGATGAGATTTTGCAAGGCCTACCAGAGAGCAGATGCTAGCAGGTTGTGAGCTAAATGATGATCCTGAATGTTGCCTAATTCTGAGAAATGTTGGTGATCCAACTAGTCAGAGTGGAGATACCTTACTGAACCCATCAGAAAATCAGCTGGGACCTCAAGAACATCATAATTTATAAGTAGTATAACTCTAACCTTAGATTAAGGTCTACTGTAAATTCCCCATAAAAAAATTCTAAAAACAAAGCTAGACAATATCAAGCTGATCAGCCATCAAATTAACTTGTTTGCCAGATGAAAATTGACAGTCTTTCAAAAAAAAAAGGCACAAAAACTCAATGTTGTAGCATAACTTGTCAGTACACAGTAAAGAATCAATAGATATGTGAAGGAGGAAAAATGACATAATTTAAAGCCAGAATTAATGGAAACAGACCCAATATTGACACCAATGACAACAGATCAGAACTTCCACAAGGCTATTGTAAATGTCAAAAATGTTCTGGTAGGTACAATTTGCAGGTAGATTTGTACCCACTGGTTTATAACCCTACATAATCCAACCCCCTGAGTTGGTGATATCTGTGAATATGATGAATGTTACTCCCATGTCTAGGTTATGCTATATGGCAGAGCGAAGGAATTCTGCACATGCTGTTAGGATCCTTCAACAGTTTGACTTTGAATTAATCATAAGGGAGAGCATCCTGTGTGGGCCTAATGTAATGAAATGAATCTTTTAAAAGATGGCTAAAGTCTTCCAGAGAGTGAATGTCCTTCTGGACTTGAATAAGAAAACATCTATGCTATAAACTGCCTATAAGAATAATGCATGTTAGGAAACTGTAGACATCTCAAGTACTGATTGTGTCCTCCAGTTGAAATTTAGTAAGAATCCAGGGCATCTCAACCATATATCTCAGGGAAGTGAATTTTGCAAACAACCTGAATGAGCTTGAAAGAAATTACTAACTGCAGGCAAGTCTCCAGATGATAATACAGCCTAGCTAACTCCTTAACTACAGCCTCCTCCCTGAGGAGGGAGGATCCGGCTAGCAGTGCCCAAACACCTGATGCATGGAAACTGTGTATTTTGAGTGTGTTCCTTTGTCATTGTTGTTTTTAATAGATTTTATTTTTTAGAGCAGTTTTAGATTCACAGCAAAATTGAAAGGAAGGTACAGAGATTTTCTATAAATGTTCTACCCCCACACATGCTTAACCTCTCTCATTACCATTACCCCCTACCAGAGGGTCTCTCTACATTTGTTTTAATTGATGAACATTATACATACACATTGATACATCATTATCACCCAAAGTCCATAGTTTACATTACAGTTCACTTTTGGTTTTGTAAGTTCTATGGGTTTGGACAAATATATAATGACATGTGTCCATCATTACAGTATCATACAGAGAATTTTCATTGCCCTAAAAATCCTCTGTGGCTTCCCCTATTTATCCCTCTCCCCCACACCCTAGCTACCACTGATCTCTTTACTGTCTCCATAGCTTTGTTTCTATGTGTGTGCTATTTTAAGCTGTTAAATTTGCAATAATTTGTTACATTGTGATAGAAACTTAGTAATACAGATTTAAATGCAAAGGTGGACATAGTGAGCAAATATTTGGCGAACCTCTGGGGGAAAAAAACATTGCAACTATAAAGAAGAACAAAATGTAGTCTAGAAATAAAAACATGATATCTGAAATTTAAAAATTCACTGGAAGGCTATATCAGCAAAAAATAAGGGTAGCATATTTGAAAACAGAAAAGTAGACCCTTTAAAATGTTGTAGAGAGAGAGAAAAGACAAAAAAAAATTTAAAAAGATTCACTGTCCTGATGGAATATCAATCAATCTAATGTAAATGTAATTGGACTCACAAAAAGTTAAGAAATCGGAGGAGAAAATAATTTGATTACATAATGGCCCAAAATTTATCATAAATGTTTATAATGAACAAATGTAAATAATTGTTCTCAGAAACTCAGCAAACTCCAAGCAGGACACATACACACACATCCATACACTTACAAATCATAGGTCTCCATACCTTAGTTGTATTGTTGAAAACTAACTACATAAAAACTAACCAGTGAAAACTAATGCAGTAAAAATGTTTAAACCAGCCATTACAAAGAGGAACATTTGAAAACGTATATTCACACAAAAACCTGCACATGAATGTTTATAATACCTTTGTTCATAATTGCCAAAACTTGGAAGCAACCAAGATGTTCCTTGGTAGCTGAATGGATAAATAAACTGTAGTACACTCAGACAATGGAAGATTATTCAGTGCTAAAAAATGAAATGAGCTATCACACCATAAAAAGACATGGAAGAAGTTTAAATGCCAAAATCTATATACCACATAGAAAAATCTACATACCGTATAATTTCAACTATATGACATTCAGGAAGAGTCAAAACTATGGAGACTGTAAAAAGATCAGTGGTTGCCAGGGTTTGGGGTAAGGGATGCACAGGCAGAGCACAGAGGATTTTTAGAGCAGCTGAACTACATCATATGATACTATAATGATGGATACACGCCATTATACATTTGTCCAAATGCACAGAATGAACAACAAGAGTGAACTGTAATATGAACTTTGTCTCTGGGAATGCAGGTAAGGGTCACTCTTGGGTTTATTGCCATTTTCTATCTCTTATATTTCATTTTGCATTTGAGCAAAGGGAGAAGGAAGAAATTGATGAGCTAAAGTTATAATATCAGGTACCAATATAGGAAGTTTCTTTATTTCTAATGTTTGCATATTTCAGTATCACCTCTAAGGACTATTCTTTCCTCAGTAGAGATTTCTCAAATGTTCCCAGGTACTTCAGTTCAACAGCTCCTTTAAGAAGTTAATTTTTATTTGTGAAAAAAACATATTTTAATATTTATTTATTTTCTAGAAACAAATTTGATCTTTTGCCAAGTCTTTATTATTCAGAGTAATAGGGAAATGCCTCAGGAAGAATTACCTTAAAATAATAGTAATGGAATTATGAAATTAAACTATTAAATAGTAAAGTGGAAAGAAACAAGCAATGTAGTTTTTCTGTTTAAATAAGTATTACTGAATAAAATATTCTAAATAAAATCATAAAAATGTCTCACCTTTCCAACTCTCATATTTCCTATCTTTATGACTTAAGATGGTTACTAGGGCCTCCCAAATATCATCCACCACCCCAAAATCAAAATATGATCTCTGAGAGACTGAAGGTCAAAGATTCTGAACAAGGACACAAATTAACCAATAAGTCCATATTTGAATGATAATTTAGTATTAATTCAAACTAAGTGTGTACCTCCATAAGAAGGAATGTGACTAAATTTTAGTGAATGCCAAGTACATGTCAAGTTCTTTAGAAAACCCCTGTGAATTAAGATCATTACCTCAATTTCATAGATGAGGAAGCTGGCTGGGGTAATGTAACTTTTGCAGTCACATTTTTAAAAAGCCATGTAGCCAAAATTTGAAACAAAAATTGTCCTGCAATCTCTACCCTTTCCTTTATAAACTGCTGCTTCTTACAAGAAAAAAAATATTGTCATCACTCATTCTCTAAACTGTTGGTTCTTAGTTTAGTTTGGGGCGTGGGATCCTACTGGTTAAACCTATAAATCCTCATCACAGAAAAAAAAAATGTGTCAAAATAATCCTACAGACTGTTGGATACAATTTCAATGGGTTCCCAAAGTCTTCTGAACCCCACATTCTAGGCAAAATAACATCAAAATATGTCTTGTGAGTTCTCAAATATACTGATCATATTTTTTAATGTAAACACAGGGGTGTACCAAGTCATGAAAAGGCATGAAGGAACCATAAATGCTTATAACTATGTGAAAGAAGACATTCTGAAACGGCTACATACTGTATTTTTCCACCTACATGACAAAAGATAAAACTATGGAGACAGTAGAAAGATCAGTGTTTGTCAGAGTGTAGTGGGGAGAGAGAGATGAATAGGTGAAGCACAGATTTTAAGGCAGTTTAACTACTCTGTATGATAGTATAAAGGGGGATATATGTCATTATACATTTGTCTAAACCCATAAAATGTGCACCACCAAAAGTGAACCCTAATGTATACTATGGACTTTGAGTGATAATGATGTGACAATGCAGGGTCATTAATTGTAACAAATGCACCACTCTGGTGGGGTATGTTGTTAATTAGGGAGGCTGTGCATGTGTGAAGGCAAAGCGTATATGGGAGCTCTTTATACTTTCCACTCCATTTTGCTGTGAACTTAAAACTTTATTCCAAAAAATAAAGTCTATTGAAAAATGGCATACAGTTTGATGCTTTAGTGGTTCATGGTCTGACAAAAGAACAAACTGCTTACAATTTTATGTGCCTTGGGAAAAAAAGTGCTTTTGTTTTTGAAAGCTCAAAAATATTATTCCATTACTGACTTGTCAAATTATTTAACACATTATTTTAATTACAACATAAACTTTAAAACCATTAATTCTGCATAAACCCCCAAATGTAACACCAGTTTATCAAACCCATCGATATGTATATGAGGTGTTAGATTTATAGATGGTTTTAAAGAGTCATCCAGAAAAAAGCAACTTTAAAGTTTGTATTAAACTTCTTATAGGTTAATCCATGGTTAAACTTATGAAGGGGCTAATTCCAACACAATTGGATTCAGATCTGTTTCAACTAAGGAATATTCAGAGCTATGGGTGTATATTGAGGTTAAATTAATCAGTATAACTATACATAAAATACGGAAGTTAGCACCCTTAAGCAAAGAAACTCAATATCATTAACATGATGATTATCATATTTTATCTATGTGTTAATTATATATTAACCAGGTGATTAAGGAAGGGCTGAACATGAAGGTGACTTTTAACCAAAATATTCTATTAAAAAAAGTAAAGAAATATAAAGTTCAGAACCAAGGTACATTTTTTTTTTAACCAAAAGAAGTTTACAAGGGGGACAATCAGAAGGGGAGTAGCTGATAATAGTGACTGTTTATGTACAGCTTTTAATCTTCAGTAGAATTTTAGACAAAGTATTTTATTAGATCTTTAATTATCTTGAACAATATTTAAAGGTGATATGTTTACTTTATCTATGATAAAATCAAGGGTCTGAGATATTAAATACTCTAGTCTCAAAGCTAGTATGGTTTAGAAGACATTCCATCCTTTACCTAGGTCTGTGTCTGTTCCCCTTCAGCATGCTACAGTATGCAGAAGATACAAAATTTAGCATGTTAACCTAAATACAATTCATAAAGCTTAAGTATACATTGGTTTTGGGCTGAATTGTGTCCTCCCAAAATTCATTTTTTGAAGTCCTGAACCCCAGTATCTTAGACTGTAACCATATTTAGAGATCAGGTCTTTAAAGAGGTGATTAAGTTAAAATGAGTAAGTTATAATGACTAAATTAAAATTGGAGTGGGGCTTTAATCCAGTATGACTGGTGTCCCTATGGAAGAGGGAGAGACACCAAAGATGAGCACATGTGCACCAAGGAAAGGCCATGTGAGGACACAGAGAGAAGGGTGTAGTCTGCAAGCCAAACAGTCCTCAGGACAAACTAACCCTGCAAGCCCCTTCATCTTGGACTTACAGCCTTCAGAATTGTGAGAAAATAAATTTTTGTTGTTTAAGCCACTCTGTGGTATTTTGTTATTTTAGCCATAGCAGACTAGTACATATTGTAAAATACCTATATCCTCAAGTACAACAGTAATCAGTATAGAAGATGACCCCTGTCAGGGTTACCTAAATTGATTATTTCTCTGATTTCCAATTGTTCTTTTCTTCACTTTGAACTTCTAATTACTGTATTAAAAGAACCAAGGGTTTTGTCTTGTTTTGTTTTTTAATATAAACTCCCTGGTGACTCTTTAAATCATAACAATGACTGTCTACTAAAACACACAAAACTGTATAACTCTCCTAATTGTTTCCTAAAATCCCTTCCAGTTCTAAAATTTATGATTTTTAGGTTTTTGGGAGAAAATATCTATAATTATAGAAACAATTTTTATTCTGCTAACCTATTTTGAAGGATCATTATAAGGATTGGTAAAAGGACTGAATAGACGTGGAAACAAAATTTTGTTATCATTGAGTGTTCAAAACTTGACCTAAAAGATCACTGCATTGTTCTATTTTCTAGATAAATATATTTCATTATACCATATGTGGACGTTAGAAAGAATAAACATAGTATGAACTAACACAATAAATATAGCTTTTGTTTTGTGAAGTCTCTTTTGACAGACTGTGTTAAGCACAAATAATAACTTTTCTACATGAAAATAAATTTTGGTGAATAGCTCAAAGCAACAAACTGGTCTTTTAAAATTTGTGAATTAGGCACAAATCAATCAACTGCTCAAACAGTAGATTTTCAGACACAGTTCCAAGCGTTTGCATATGCCATATTAACTATGTTCCTCTTGCTGATGGTTTTGATATACAATTAATCATTAGCTAACATTTAGACACCTACTATGTACAGAGCACTAAACTAAATGACCTATCTCATGTAAGTATATAGATTGACAAACAATTGGTATTTCATTACCTGAAAGGAACAAGTTCATATAAATCTTGTTCTAGCTAATTGCTTTCACTGAGTAATTAATTATCAACTCAAAATTAAGGATCTACCTCCTCACTTCTGAAAACTGGCTTCAATAACTGAAGTGGGCTATGGACAGATTTTCTACAAGATATAAAGACAGTTACTACACAGTTATTTATCCATCTCTACATCTGTATCTATTTTGGACTTTGGAAGCCTACAAATTGAAAATGTACAGCAGAACTTTTAACCTGATAAGATATAGATAGGCATTAAATAGAGGACCAATATACTAACTGAAGTTCTTAACTCCTTCCTAATTGAAAGCAGGGGTGACACTGCAAATGTTGTCTAGATAGATCAATTTAACCACCTCTTGCCTGACTGGCTCTCAGAAGATAAAGTCTTACCTTCAGATAGGAGAATGTGAGGGGTTGTTCCAGAGTGGAACTGTATCACCAACAGAGGCAATGCTGCCTCCACAGGGATGGGGGTGATTAGTTCATCTAAAGGAGGGACTGGGTTGTCAAGATTGATAAATTAGGAAGAGTGAGACTTGATAAAATGAGGGAACAGGAGGTACTGACCTAAAAGCAACTAAAGGAAAAAAAAATCTGGTGTGAATTTGCTATTTGTATACAATGCCCTGGAGACATTAGAAGGTGTCTAGATATAGGAAGTTTTAGATTCACACGTCTGTAGCTGGAAAATGTCATCAAAATACTATAGCTGTTCTTTCATATTATATATGAGAACACCAAGGCTTAAAGCAACAGAGGCTGACATGGAGCCCAAACCCAGGTATCTTGCCTCCTTTTTCTGAGTTGCTGAGACAATGACAGTCTCATGTGTAAGTTTTAAGGTAATATATAAATATTAGGTGTTAGTAATAACTTGTTTGGGGTACTTAGTCATGCCCTTCATCAATAACATAGAGTCTTTATGTAACTTGAGCCTCAGTTAGCCACTGCATGATGCCACTTTTTGCCTTTCCTGGTATAGTTTCTCATTTTTCCATGTGATATAAATTGCTTCATACTTTGGTGAAATGAAACTAAAAAACTGGGATTCAGATAAACATTAAATTTATAGTAGGAAAATATATCAGGGATAATTAGATAATTTGTGTTCCTATCTAAAGCAAAATAGTAACTTCGTTTCTATGTAGATGACAGAACTAGTATTGCATTGGAACTGGTGTAAAAGGAAAATATCAGAAAACAGTATATATATATTGCCTGTCTCTTGGGGAGAATGAGATTTTAAGTAGAAGAACATTTAGTTATGCTTACCTAAGAACTTCTTTGAGAAATTTTCTGTACAGTGTCTACAACAGCATAACATGCCCTGGAGATTTAACAGGCAGGTAAATTGTCTCAATATTCATATTATGAAATTAGTAAAGATTTATTAAGGACTTTATGTGTCAGACACTAATAAACAATTAAAAGTGCAAAGGTGAATGCTTATAAGGGAGGGATACAGATAAAGTAATAAATAATTACAATTTAATATGATGAGCCCTAAAATCAAATATATAATAGTAATTCAATCTCTAGGATTTGTAGAGATTTTTTTTTTCTAAATGTAGCAGTTGAGCTGGAGATTTTTATTTTAAATAAATAGGAGTTTCTAATGCATTCAGGATAGACAAAAAGGCTTTAAAGGGGCACAGCTATTTGAGAAAGAATAGCTTTTTTAGGTAACCAAGAAAAGGCTTTTGGTGCAGAGCTTAACTTTCATGGAAGACACTAAAGTCTGAAGATAGAAGGGCATCCAAGAGCAATTGTCATGAACACCAAAAGTTTTCTATGAGGTAACTTTGAAGGATTTTAAACAGGTTATTGATTGGAGATACCCAAACATCATATCCTAAAGTAACTTTTCAAGCTATATAATTCCACTTCTCACCTTTGTTTTGTGCTTTTTCAGTGTACGCTGTACCCTGGTTTATTTCTTCTTTCCCTGGAGGGGGCTGTGGCTCTGGAAATGGTGATAGCTTCTCCTTTTCCTTCTCCTCCTAGTCCTCCTCTTTCTTTTCTCCTCATCCTCCTCCTTCTTTAACAATTTCATAACATACTTTAAAAATAACTGACACTTTAGCTCCCCAAAATCTTTGAAGCTAATTAAACCAAAAAACTGTCCTGAATTAATTTCATATCTTGTTACATATTTCAATCATTGCTCTGCCTACTCTGTGAGTAACATGTAAAATATATGACAGGTAATTTTGGGGATAATTTTGACTGAGACATAAAAAATGTAATCTTTATGTTTTCTAAAATTTTATGAGTACCATTATTAATTTAGAGGACAATAGTTATAATAAAAATATCCAAATTTTATATGTATAATATGAGCTAAACAGTATTAGTTTACTATTGTTGTGTAACAAATTACAAAATTACTGGCTTAAAACATACCTGTGTTTTAACTGACAGTTTTGTAGGTCAAAAGGCCAGGCATATGTGATTGGATTCTCATAATCTTAAAAGGATGAGATGCAAGTATTGGCCAGGTTGTGTGCCTTTCTGGAGCTTGGAGTCCTCTTTCATGCTCACATCTTTGTTGGTAGAGTGGAGCTCATTGTGGTTATAGAACTGAGGCTGCTGTTCACTTCTTGGATTGCTCACTTGAGAACAGGACCCATCCTCAGTTCCTAAAGGCAACTAAATCTCCTTGCCACCTGGTCCCCTCCATAGACCCTCTTACTCTTTGAATATCTCTGAATTATTAAAGGGCCCTCATGATCTTATGGCCCCACCTGATCTACTTAGGTCCACCCAGATATTTTCCTTCTTTATTAACTCAACTGATTAGATTGAGTTGAAACCTAGGGACATGAGTCCAGGGACATGAATATCATATACCTTGATTATTTCAGAAAAATCTCTTTGCCATGTAATTTAACATAATAAGGAAATGATATCATCATTTCAAGAGGTCCCACACACTCAAGGACAGGGAATCATACAAGATGGGTAGGGACCATCTTAGAATTCTGTTAATATAAAAATTGTCTTAAGTGATTTACATGCATTAATTTATTGATGTATCAGTATAACTTGGTTATTCCCTGGTGGTCTAGTGGTTAGGATTCAATGCTCTCAATATAAATTGGTTGTCTCAGATTTATATATGAGTAGAGCTAGTCTTTGAGAAGATATGAAACTTGGCCTAAGTCACAGTCTGGATGCAATTGAACTAGATAGATCTGAAATCCAAAGCCCTGATTTTTAATATTATGAAATATTGTCCTGTTAACAGTTACTTAGAAATAAAGTAACTTTTTATTTAGGAAAAAGTAAATTATAACTTTTCAATGAAAACTATAGTTATATGTTGAATCTATTTCATTTCTGTTTTTACATTGTTATGGTGATATATTTAGAGAATCCACATCAATATAAAACTGGACTACAATAATTTTAAACATTGTTAATATCTTCAGAGTGTGTGTGTGTGTCTGTGTGTGTGTGTGCACGAGCACACTTGCTGAGTGAGATACGCTGTTTAAGTTGCACTGGTGTTATGGGATTACTTTCTTTGTCAGTTTTATAATATATAATTTTTGTTTCTAGTTTCTTTTGAGTTCCTCTTCTATAAAGTAAAGTAATACAAATGTATTAAAACTAAACTCTCCTTCATAGAGATAATTGACCCACATATGTTGTAGGTAGAATTCTAAGATATTCCCCAATATTTCTTACTTCAGGTATACTTGCCTTGTATAATCCCTGGAACTAAGAGTATGGTGGATTGTACTTCCATTATTATGTTATATTATATGACATAGTTGACCTTAAGATGGGAAGCTTATGATGGTTATTTTTTTTTGTGTCAACTTGACTGGGCCAAGGGATCCCCAGATTAAGTATTATTTCTGGTTGTGCTTGTGAGGGTGTTTCTCCTTGAAATTAGCATTTGAATCAGTGGATTCACTAGATTGCCCTCTTCAGTGTGGGTGAGCAGCATCCAGTCCCAAATAGAATAAAAAGGCTGAGGAAGGGGCTTCCCTGGTGGCGCAGTGGTTGAGAGTCCTCCTGCTGATGCAGGGGACACGGGTTTGTGCCCCGGTCCGGGAAGATCCCACATGCTGTGGAGCGGCTGGGCCCGTGAACCATGGCTGCTGAGCCTGCATGTCCAGAGCCTGTGCTCTGCAACAGGAAAGGCCACAACAGTGAGACACCCACGTACAGAAAAAAAAAAAAAAAAGGCTGAGGAAAGAAGAATTCACCCCTATTTTGCTTTTTCTCTGTCAGTTTGAGCTGACAGATAGAATCTGCCCTTGAGCTGAATTCGCACCATCAGCTCCCCTGGTTCTCAGGACTTTTGACACCAGCTAGGATTACACCACCAGCTCTGGCTCTCCAGCTTATTGAGGGCAGGTCATAGGACTTTTCAGCCTCCATAATCTCATGAGCCAATTCCTTATTATCTATATGTCTATCTATCAACCTATTTATCTATCCTATTGGATATATTTTTTTGGAGAACCCTGACTAATACAGTGTTTTAACTGGTGGACCTGACCTAATCACACAGGCCTTTTAGAAGCAGAAAGATCTGGTCACAGAAGGGAAAGTTAGAGAGATGTGAAGGGTGAGAGGGAGTTCTCTGCTGCTGATGTAGAGGAGGTCCCATGGCAAGGACCCAAGAAAGCCTTAGAGTGAGGTGTGCCCTGTCAAGCTAGCAAAACCACAGAACCTCCTATCACCACAAGGAAATGAATTCCACCAGCTATTTGGAGGAGCTTATAAGTGAATCTTTTTCTGGATTAGCTTCCAGATGAGGAAGTCAGCTGACATCTTGATTTCAGCCTGGTGAGACCCTGAGGAGAGGATCTAGATTAAATGTGTTAAACTCTTGACCACAGAAATTGTGAGATAACAAATTTGTATTACTTTAAACTGCTAAATTTGTGGTAATTTGATACTCATCAAAGAAACACATGAAAGAAGATTCTTAATATTATGGATTTTTCAAATATTTGGATGAATTTCAAAACTTTCCTTGGATTCATGAAGAAAAGCATATAGGCGTGCTCAGACATGGACACTGTTTTCTTCATAACCAAACTAGATAGTCTTGTCAGGATGCTTCAAGGGGATATATCCTTAAAACCCATCTGTTCAGTAGCTATGAGGTGAGATTTCCAACTGACACATTTGATTGCCCTCATGTAGACTACCCAAGGTTTGAAAAGGAGAATTTCTATCCTTGGCTAATTGCTTGGAATTAGAAATTAGTTTTGGTTTATTGGAGTCCCCAAATTATAATGGAGATTGAATTCTCTTCAAGCTCTTCAACTAAAATACTAATATAATGAAATGATACCAATAGTAAAATAAAGGAAAAGGGAATAGTTAAGAAAGGCAGTAGAAAATGACATCTCTACATCATAAGTAGGAGTCATGTTGGTGTTAGGTGGGGAACAACTGGAGCCAAAGTGAGACATACAACCTGGAATTAATCTGACACCTGTATTTATGCCTCACATATATGAAATTACTTATATTTACAAAGCTTTAAGACACCCTTAATGTTATTTTTTCTATATAATGGATATTAAATATTGCTTAACACACGGCTTTTGCCAAGAAGAATTGCTTTCTAAATCTAGAATTGTTTTTCCAGAGGAAAAGCTATTCCAAAGAGATATTTTTCCTCTCCTAAACAGAAGACACTTTAAATAATAGTATTTTCCCTGATACACACGTGGTGAATATTTCCCCCTCCTATAAAATAGTTATTATGAAGTATTGGCATTTCCCCTTAAATGCACATGCTGGTAAGCACAGGTGTGTCGAAGCCATATGGTCACACTTTCTAATTCATCTATTTCATTAAGGATACATTTAATTTTTCTACAGACCTTCAATAAAGTCAATTTTTTATGCTTACATTATTCTCTGTTTCATTGATGTTTCAAAAACAATGCCAAGACTGTTTTCTGTTTTGTAGTAAACAGGTAATGAAACTTAAATCTATAAGCACTTTAGTCCTAACATGCCATTTGGGATGAGAGAGAAATATGGCATGAGTTAGCATTCTCCGTTTAGATGAAAGGACTCATTCATTAAGGAAGAAATTCATATGCTGAAACATCACAGTCTACTGGAAGAACTCTAATAAAAAACTGATCACTTACATTTTCATAGCATTGTAATGCTCAGGAAGCAGGGGCATGGAGTCAGAAAGTAGGTTTTAAGAAAATCATTTATTAGTAGTGAGAAATACAGATTAAAGCATTTCCTACTTTCTGGCAACTACTGGCACTTAGAAAGAACACACTAATAGAAATTCACAGGACCAAAGAAACACAAAGATTGGAGCATAATATTCTCTGGCATATGCAGCCTTCTTAGCTAATATGGTCTTTGTTGTTTTTCTTTTCCTTCCTGGTTTTTAGCATGTTGTGACATCTTGATTACAATTCAATAAATATCCCTTATATGACCTTAATCTTTTCAAAGTCCACTTTCAATATCTATCTCATGAGTGAATGGCAGTCAAAACTAGATGTGCATTAGAACAATCACTACATTTCTAGCTTCTGATCATATTGGATGGCTAGGAAAAGATTAGATGTCATTTTCTTGCATTGCCTGACAGTTTTTCTCAAATCTCTCACTCTTTGTTCAGAGGAGATAGAGGTTTCTATTTCATACTAAACGTGTAGGAACTTGAGGGAGAACAATAGAAAATAGATGGAAGATGGTGAGAGAGAGAAACTGGGAGACATAAATCCACATACATATCAAATAAATTCTGGACCCTTAAAAATTAAAAAAAAATAGCAAAGAAAGGTGTCAGTGTTAGAGCACAGGGGATAATGCTAATTACACTTTGCATACTATTGCTTTGGATACTACTTAAAATTTGAGTAAAATCTGAAATTTGAAATATGATGGATAGTCATTTTGGGGACTGAATACAAATTGTTGTTGTATTTGTAAGGAGACGGGCAATTCTCAAATTTGGGTTTGTCAACATGAACTGAAATAACTTCATTTATGGCCCCCCAGAGCTGAGCATGATTTGCAAAAAACTAAGACTTGCTACTTCCCCTTGTGCTTTCAGTCATGGTAGTGTTTACTCCAGTGAAATAACACAAATAAAATTGTATTTTCATTTTCTAATCTCTACTTTGAATATCCCCTTAGAATTGACTTTCAGAACTTTAAGGGTGAGCATTTTATATGGTTAACAAACTGTAAGTTCAAGTCAAAATACGGGTTGGATTATATAGTAGCAGTACTATTTTGTCCCATTTGACATTTCTTTCATTAACTGCCATGGTAGACAATGAAGCGTGAATCATGGCAAATGGCAAACCACCCCAAATTGCACCACGTGAAACATCACAGTAAAAATACCATCTTATTTTGCCTTGAGCTGCAGGGTCTGGCCTTAATACAATTGGTTGTTCACACACTAGATTCCAGCTTTAGCTACTTCTCAGTTATGGTGAAGATGTTGATATTTTGGGTGGGTACAGTTTTTGTTAGGGATGTGAGAAGATATAATCTTACATTTCAGCAAGTAGCTCCTGCTCTGAGTTTATTTTCTTTTTAGTCTTATATGGCTTAGCATTTGGTAGATGATGGAGCTGTTGTTCCCTTGCTGCTAATCCAGAAGCTTGAAAAGCATGTTTATCTTCAGGGGGAGTTATGCTCTATCTCCTTAAGGGAGTAGTATCTACAGAAAAAAATTGGGATTCTTTCACATGGGATATTTGTCCATTTTTACCCAATTATTTATTTATTCAATAATTTATATCAAGATGGATATTTATTTTAGATTTTGAATTATATCTGAACACTTTACTTTTTGCTCAAATTGTCCTAGATTTGGTCATTAAGAGCTCTTCCAGTTGCCTCCTTTGACATGCCCGCATTAATAAAAGTGATTGTTGTTCTTACTGGAGCACTGCCTAACTTTCTGGCACTACAAGTTACTCCAAGTTCCTCTTGTATCTTCCCTGCCCACATCCTGGAATCAGTCATTTCTCCAAGGAGGCCTGGTTTCTGTTATTTGAGAATCATGTTAGAAACCAAGATTTGGGTGGTGTTGGGTATGATCGTTGCTCCTAGGATGTCATTGCTTCTAGGCTCTCTCAGGAGACAGAACTTGGAAAATATATATGTGTATACTAACTACATTTAATGTTGTGAAGCAGGTGCCACTATATATGTCTCAGACTTCATGAGAATTGTGTCTTCTAGAGTTGGGCAGTTCACTGATTGCATTGTCATATCCAGCAGCCCTGATAAAGTTAATACCAGCATGACATATACCAATACAATCAACCTGTATGAAAATAGCAGGAATGTCCCATCTACTACTAATATAAGCTTTTTATAAGCCACATTTTTCGCCACATATGGGCTAATAAAAATTGGATGTTTGAATCTAATGAACAATCATCCAAAGACTCTCAGTCTCTTTTAGGAAGACTATACATATAGTCTTCCTAAAACTTCAATTTACTTTCATTGTGATTAATGTGACCCTAATGTTAATGAGTATATGAAACTATCATGATTAGTAAGGTAATTAAAAAGCAAGTATATGGAACATTTTTCATAATGTTCTCTTTGTGGAGTGGTTAAAGATCTATACCATTAAACATGAAATTAAGTAATAATTTAAAGTACAGTATCCCCTAGAGCAAATCTTAAAAATTATTTCTAGTATATTTTACATTATTTATAATGTCTGCAGAGTGGCACCTGAATATAACTGATGAGTACAAAAGTGATTTAAATAAATGAAGGATTCTGCTTTGGGTCAAGATAGATTAGCAGGAACCAACTGAAGCATTCCTCCTCCCCCCCTCAAATTAAAAAATATATATAAAATAGTAGTTTATAAGACATAGGGTGTAATCCTCAGAGATGATGCAAAACTCAAAATCAAATTTAATTTTAAAAAAAATCATCTCTGTGACTGCCCCAACTGGCTGGCTTGGGAGAGTTCTTATGATGTAGTGCATGGAGAAGGAAATCAATGAAAGCTTGGCAGATTCCCAAATTGAGGAGATGGAGCTGAGAGCCGGGGCAATCAAGGTGACTCAAGTTTTTGGAACAGAATACTATGGAGGAGAGACCTCACACAGAGAACTGAAGAGGTTTGCAGAGAATCCACCATGAGTATACAGTTGACGAATCCATGCATACACAAGGGAAATACTGCCACAGTTTCTGTCACTAAATTTTTTCCAAGGGAGGAGAGTAAGTGTACAATGGAAAAGTAAACTGTTTTCAGAGAAAACTCCAGTTGCATTTAAGACAACAGGAGCCTGAGGGAGAGGGAGAGAGAGTATTGATCAAGTTGACCTTGGTATTACCTTCAGCCTAACTAAACTTTAGATAGGCTTCTTCCTGACTATACACTCCTGACCTCCTTTTTCTTAGAGTATTTATTTTAGAAAACTTGCAATTGTAAATTATTTCTCTGTCCCTTTGAGATGTAAATCTTTATAAAAACCTTATTCCAGTTGTACAGCCCAGTGATGTATTTCTCAAGAACCTGAAAGCTCTCCTTTTGAAATGTAATCATTAAGGAAGATAGTACCGCTATTTCTCAGTCTCTGTGGGAGGGTAGAAGTCCAACTTCCATAGATGCAAATTAGCTAATATAGGTGATCTACTCACAGAGAAGAACATTTACAAACTCAAGAATAACATAACAGGCTCAGCACATCTCATTGACCAAACTTCCCCCTAATATCCTCCAGTACTTTTCCACTAGCTCATCCCAGTCCTTAAAAACCCTCTCCCACCTTTTGTTTCAGTGGGATTGAGTTCGGATTGAGTTCTGACTTTTTGCCCCTATTGTAATAGCCTTAAATAAAGTCTTCTTTGCCCATTTAATTTTTTGCATTGCAAAATTTGCTTTGACAGTGTGGTTCCTGAGTATTGCAGGATGCACAAAGATTTTTGTTTTCAACCACATAATGGGCTTCTATAATTTCACAGTGGAATGTTTGGGAAAGTTGGGAAGCAGAATGAATTGACTAGAGGAAAGGAAGTATGAAGCTTAGAATATAGTGAAGGATGGATAACTCTAATGCTTACATTTTGTGATGTGAATCAAAATAACAGCAACATGGGTCCTGATAGAACTGGTTTGCCCCAAGCTTTACAATAGAACAATTCCCATCATAGTGTGGTATAGGCGAAGATAAACTCCTTCCCAGTAGAAATCTGCTGCAGCTTCCTTGGTTATGTTATTTTAGAAAATGACTCCATCTTCTTTTTCTACTGACCACAAGTAAAAAATTATTTCTCCTTGCCCAACGACCAAATTCATCCTATATTTATGAAGATTTAAAGTCATAATTTTGGATTTATTTGTTTTTATAATCATGCTTCTCATCCCAATTATGTCCATTATCTAATTCTGTATGTCTAGTTTCCTTATCTGTAATTTGAGTATAACATGCCATGAGGTAGTTGCCAATGAATTATTACATGTAAAATGCATAGAACAATGTCTAATTTAGTAAGTGTTTGTAATTATCTGTTATTATTATCACTATTAATGACAGTCAAGGAAAATCAGCAGATGTGGGAGAGAACTTCTTTACAGTAGGTTTTTTTCTTGGCAATTTGGAAAATAGTAGGATATGGAATTTTGCACCTGCCCCCACTTCGTTCCTTACTTCTAGTCTTCACATAATGTTTCTAAATTATCACTCTTCTATAAAATTTTACTCACCCACTTAATGCTTAATCAAGAAGTAGCCCATTTCATTTATAATTTGAATAAAAATATTTACTCCTTGTGCATTACACAGAAATGCTGTTTGTGCTTTTTTTCCTTTCTCAGTAAGGTACATTGAAACTAGATGAATAGAGTTTACAATTCTGAAAGCATGAAACACTCGGAATTGCTGTTTATATTCAAGTAACAAAAAGCTGATAAATAAATCTTGATGAGTCGTGATACTGAAAGATAAACTATATTTACAAAAATGAGGCTTCATTTTTTTGTTTTTTTCTTAATTTACAGTAAGTTATATGTTTGTTGTAAGTTTATGTAGTCTTTGCACCTCATCTCTGATTCATATAGCATTTTACATTAAATCAGAAACAGACAGGATTTTTTTTCAATATGTTGTTATTCTATGTAATAAAAAACCTAGCAGGGCTTCCCTGGTGGCGCAATGGTTGAGAGTCCGCCTGCCGATGCAGGGGACACGAGTTTGTGCCCCGGTCCGGGAACATCCCACATGCCGCGGAGCGGTTGGGTCCGTGAGCCATGGCTGCTGAGCCTGCACGTCCGGAGCCTGTGTTCCGCAACGGGAGAGGCCACAACAGTGAGAGGCCCACGTACTGCAAAAAAAAAAAAAAAAAAAAAAAACCAAGCAAAAGTAATCCAATCAAAAATATAGCTTTAATTTTGATTCACTATAAACTCATATTATTCCTAGAAATCTCTACCATCAAGAAAAAGGATGTTATTTGAATTATTAAAGTTAAGTTGCTCTGGGTCTATGATTCACTTTTTTATGTCAAAAACTAATCAATTGTTTAAACAGAACAACCTGGTATCTCCCATTGTGTCAGTGAATATATTTATTATTGAGATCATAAGAAAACTGTTTCTATAAATCCAGCATCACTGTATGAGCTATATAAACTTACTAG
The DNA here is from genome assembly GCF_949752795.1 of Hyperoodon ampullatus. NCBI lineage: Eukaryota > Metazoa > Chordata > Mammalia > Artiodactyla > Ziphiidae > Hyperoodon > Hyperoodon ampullatus. The sequence continues at coordinate 77,730,746 of NC_136914.1, forward strand.
TCTCTGAGGTAAGGTTGCAAAACCAAAAAAAGGAATAAAATGATATTTCTAAAAACCTTATGGGTTTTTGCCTTGCTGCATCATTTAAAGTGGCTTGCATTTACATGCTCAGGACATCCCAAGATAACTGCAATTCTCTCAGCTACAATTAAGTTCTCACTTTGGGCTCTGATATCTTTCTTTTATGCCTTTTATATTTCTTAACTTTTCAAAAACAGGAATAATCAGTACAGACTATCAATTACCTTATTCCTGATCAACTAAAGGAATCAGCAGGTAGTGATCTTTTCAATCCAACAAAAAAGATATATGATTTGTGTGTGTGTGTGTGTGTGTGTGTGTGTGTTGACATGCCATTATACCTCTATTTAGGTCATGTAACATGGATCATTTCATTTGAAATATTCTGTAAAAGTATTTTAAGTAGCAATTATAATAAAATAAAGCTTCAGAAATGTGTCTAAATACACATATTGCCCCTTACAATTGAAGTTTCACATTATTCAAGCTGCAAATTAATATGTTTATTCTCAAATTGAAGGCCATAAAATGTTCCTAAGCATGGGGATAAAGTAACATTTTCTGCTTTTAAATGTTTTTGTTTTCTTTGTTTTTTTAATGTTGTTGTTTATTTAGTAATTTTTTTTTTGTATAATATTCTTCTCACACAATTCTCAACAGCCTCAGTTGGGAAACTTTATTTTTTGTTTTCAGTTGTTTATTAATCCATGCCATTGGCAGTTTTCTTAGTCTTAATCTTACTTGTCCAAAGCACAGTCTCATTTCTGAGCCTATCATCATGAGTGTTTATTTTAACTAGATCATTCAACACTCACTGTACCAACCAATGTCAAAAATAGTAGGCCATTTATATGGACCTTCAATCAAATACCATGAAATATTGATTTTTACATTGATTTCATCATTCTGGAAATTTTTGATGTTCAGCCTAGAATCCCAATAGTGTTACCAATTAGTCACATTGAAGTTTTATGTCATTTGAAGAAAAGCAGATTTATAATTTTTGAAAACATAATCAGCACTTACCTACTTAATCTCTTAATTTTCTTAATGAGGAAAAAAAATAGAGACAAGGGGATAAACAAAGTAGGGTTTTTTTTGTTTGTTTGTTTTTTAAAGGCTGTAAACCATCTTCTCCGACTCGTAAGGACAAATTGACAGGACCTTTTGCTTCTTTTTTTTTTTGTATAAATTTATTTATGTATTTATTTTTGGCTGCGTTGGGTCTTCGTTGCTGCACGCAGGCTTTCTCTAGTTGCGGCGAGCAGGGACTACTCTTCGTTGGGGTTCCCTGGCTTCTCACTGAGATGGCCTCTCTTGTTGTGGAGCATGGGATCTAGAGTGCAGGCTCAGTAATTGTGGTGCACAGGCTTAGTTGCTCCACAGCCTGTGGGATCTTCCTGGACCAAGGCTCGAACCCATGTCCCCTGCATTGGCAGGTGAATTCTTAACCACTGTGCCACCAGGGAAGCCCAAAGTAGTTTTTTGAAATGTGAATATATTTCATATTCCAGGAATCAGACTAAAAGAAATATATTTATATAATTCTTGGAATCTGCACAAATATTCATATCTCAGTGTGTCATTTCCACTATAGTATCAATACTATGTTCCACTGAATATGCTTTTTCCTCTCACTTGGATCATCACAGAATTCTTGATAGCATGAGCTTTGTTTCAGGTGACTCTCTTGTCTTAGTGATCCTCAGAAATTCAAATGCTTCAGATGAACTACCTTGGGGTTAAACTGAATCCTGTTTTATTGGCTGTCTTCACGCCAAGGCAACACCCCTACCAAAAGCCTCCACTTAATCCTCAGGTCATTATATTCTCCACTGGTCTTCCAGAAGGAGGATGCCAAGACACCTTGGTCACCATCTACTTGGGGAAGAGCTCAGCTTGCTATTCTTCTGGGAGGATTTGGCATTCTGAGAAAATTTTCACCTAAACCTGCCTCCTCTCTGTCCTCTTTGTGGCATCCACTTCTGCTTAGAAGCAAGGGATGCACAGCTTAATTTTACTCGTTTGCACCTAATTAATTTTCTCATCTGTTAAGTTGCTTTTGTCATCTCAGCTTGGTTTTCATTGCACTCTGCTAAGGATAAGGATTCAAAGCCTGAATGTAAGCGTGGGTACTCCTATGATCTTTACTACAGCAGCTCCTTTCCCATGCTCTTGGTGTCAAAACTTCTAAACTTACTTTGCTATTTCTCCTTCTAATGTAATGGCATTTCTTTCTGCTGACTCCTTTTCACTTAATACCCTTACTTCAACATATGCTTTTCTGCCTTAAGCATTTTCCTACATATTGCTAAAGGACATGTTGCAGGTACTGCTCCAGCATTGTTCCTGCTGTCTATCCCAGGTTGGAAATCACAGAAACTATGGATACCAGCAAGATACCAAAAATTATCCAAATACGTACACATACACGCATGTCTATGTACATAAATAAATGTTTTCCTGCTAGATTTATAATGCTAAGAGGTAAATTCTCAACCCCTTTCATTTATGTCACAGGCCAGAACATAATCTTCTAGAAGAAAATAACTATTTGGTTATTAACGTTCTAAGTATTCACTTAATTTCTAATACCTGGGAATTAAGGATGGTCCTGGAAATGAAGAAATATTTAGCTCTTTATATTTTCACACATCCATACAAATATCCAACAATTCCATTAGGTCAGGCATATTTAACACATCTGTTTCAGGACAAAATGTCTAAAGGAAACCAGTAGAAATACTATACTGTTACTTAAGAAACTCTTAAGTAGCTTAATACTAATTTTAACCAAAAATGATTTATGCTACTATTACAAAAATTAGTACCTGAGACCAACCCTCTTATACATAAGATAAAGTATTTGTCACACAGAATTATTGCAGTAATACGCTAGCTTGGCATCATTCCCTTCTTTAGCTTTCTCAGGGAAGATTAATAGAAACTAGAATTTTTCTTAACTCTGCTGTCATCTTTTCCATGTCTTCATCTTTGACTTTTATATATTTTTCTGTTATAGAATCCCTATATTGCTGACAACTTTAGAGAGATGTCCCTATTTTTTATGAAGGTAGTTTCTTGTAAAAATGATAGTCTATTTTCTAGCTGCCCTTTTGCATCCTCCTCAGTCAAGAAAAGTTGTCCTGGGAAGTGTGATTCCAACAACCTACTAGAGATTCTGACATTTAGGTTTGTATATTACCTTCCTAGTGAAAATGAACTCTACCTTCCTGGCATAACCTGTTTTCAAGTTCCAACTTCCTAAGTATTCACATTGGCTGAATCCTGCAGAGGGATCTCCTTACTTGAATTTTTTAAAAATTTATTTTATCAAGTCTAGTTGATTTACACTGTTGTGTTAATTTCTGCTGTACAGCAAAGTGATTCAAATACACACACGCACACACACACACACACATTCTTTTTCATACTCTTTTCTATTATGGTTTATCTCAGGGTATTGAATAAATTTCCCTGTGCTATACAGTAGGACCTTGTTGTTTATTCACTCTATATATAATAGTTTGCATCTGATAATTCCAAACTCCCAGTCCATCCCTCCCCCACCCTCCCTCCCCCTTGGCAACCAAAAATCTGTTCTCTATGTCTGTGAGTCTGTTTCATAGATAAATTCATCTGGGTCATATTTTTGATTCCTCATATAGGTGCTATCATATGGTATCTGTCTTTCTCTGTCTGACTTACTTCACTTAGTATGATAATCTCTAGGTCCACCCATGTTGCTGCAAATGACATTATTTCATTTTTTTTATGACTGAGTAATATTCCATTGTGTATATATATATATATATATATATATATATATATATATATATACACACACACACACCACATCTTCTTTATCCATTCATCTGTCAATGGACATTTAGGTTATTTCCATGTCTTGACTCTGGATGTTTGATTTCTACATTTTCTTCCCAGCCATTGCTAGAGCCAAACGCTTGACAAGAATGTTTCTCCCCTGAACAATAAATGTTTCTAAGATTAACTTTTTCTCCTCTAGAATAACTCTATTTCATCATTTAGATTAATGACCCTCAGGGACCATTTGGGGCATTAAAAGCACACCTACTCCATTTTTTTTTTAATGTGGCACTATTAAAGAATCAAACATGTATTGTCCTAAAATGTTAGAGATTGATGAGCTTTTCCAGAAATTCCTTCCCAGCTGTCATGCTTAACACTATTTTTCAGTCTAGCTGAATCTCCTTTTTGTCAGAGTCCCCACAGAAACTTGCTCACACTTCCTGCTGCTTTCTGGGCCAGATCCTTGACTCCCTATCTATAATCCCATTCTGCAGAGAGCATACCCCTCCGACATGAGTGTAATGAGAGAAGGAAAGGTAAATACCAGCTGCCTATGTTGTTCTGAACCACAATCCGGAGTACCAGGTGAAGAGGATGCACTTTTTTTCCTGTTTTGGGTCCTTGAATTCTATGCTTTCTTTTCATGCATTGGTGTCTATTAAATTAGCCAAAGCAACATGTGCATTCACAATTATATGTTTATTACTTAGCACTGACCTACTACAAAAAGATGATCTGTGTTCCTGGCAGGGTGGTAGAGAGGTGGGTGGGGGGGTGGGTTTGGGGAGGTAGGAGGTCTCTTTCTTTCTTTAATATATATTAGTTATGTTTTTCCTACATGACCTTTAACAGAAAATCATCCCAAATCTCCATGAACACTCTCCAGGGAACAACTAACCAGCCTAGTATGGGTTTTATTTGCTATTTACTTCATTTAGCTGTGTGTGTGTGTGTTTTTTTTTTTTTTTCGGTACGCGGTCCTCTCATTGTTGTGGCCTCTCCCGTTACGGAGCACAGGCTCCAGACGTGCAGGCTCAGCGGCCATGGCTCACGGGCCCAGCTGCTCCATGGCATGTGGGATCTTCCCGGACCAGGGCACGAACCCGTGTCCCCTGCATCAGCAGGTGGACTCTCAACCACTGCACCACCAGGGAAGCCCTAGCTGTGTTTTTATCACCATGATATTACTAGCATAATGTGGTGGTTCTGTTGCCAAGGTAACTGAGATGTTTAACTCCACTTGTTATAATCTCTACTGAGTTCTTGGCTGTCCTCACTTTTTTTTTTTTTTTTTGGAGCAAAGAATGAGATCCATTTCTTATTTCTCCATACTTTCGTTGCTGATTATCTCTTCACCAAGGTGTTGTTCTCACTCCCATTCAAGTCTAAATGAACTATACAGTTTCTCATGCACATACTTATTTATTTACTTTAATTATAATTGCCTACCTTAATGCCTTTTGTCTCCTCCAATAGCATAGATATTTCCTCCAATCATTATTTCTCACTCGTAAAAAGCCACCCATTATTTATATTTAAGGAATTAACAAAAGAAGGTGAGAAAAAATATGGAATGAAAAAGGATGATCAGAGTTTTGGAAGGCAAATCAAAAAGGCAATGGATCTCAAAAGGCAAAGGACAGGATCAAGAAGAAGGGATGATCAAGCTTAGCAAATAATAGAGACCAGTGATATGCTTGTAGAGAGGAGGGAATTTTAGTAGAGCAATTTTAATGTTTAAATCCAATATGCTATATTTTCCAAAAGTTTACTTCATATTGAATATTTCCCCACACATACTCAGTAAATGGTTATTTTATAACTGACGGTGACTGTAGCGGTATATGCTTCACTTCAAAACCAAACTAAACCAAACATATGTTTTGGGTGCAGTGTTAAATCTTTACTTCTCCTGATGACATTTGATTACTAAAATATCAACTAATTAAAAATAAAGAAAACAAGAAATAGAAAAGGAAGTAGAAATGATCAGAAAGCGTTGCCACTAGGGAATGTAGATGGGAGTGAAAACATCTGAGGTGATAATCAAATTTTGCAGATCCATTTAGTTTTGAGCATTATTTTCAGTGAGAACAGTATTTATTTTTAAGCAGTCAAATAACAAAAATTTTCAAATGGCCTGTAAGTTTTCTGACTGAGATAGCTACCATCCAAAATGCCACTTTCTCCCATACCTTTTTCCCAATGATTCACTCCTGGTTTTCTCATCCTTCCGTAGCCCCCTTTCACTTTAAATCTGGGCTGGCCTGTGGAACCAAGAGTGTGCAGTGCAGGTGACCATGCAGCATCTCTGAAGCTGCATCATGGAACTCTGTGGCTTCTGCCTGGAATATTTGGAATCTTCGGTGTTAGAACATAACGTCTTGGAATCCAGTCACCATGTCTTCGGAAGCTCAGGCCACATGTAGCAATTGTGTGGGCATCTGTAATTGACAAATCCACTGAGCAGCCAGATAGACAGCATCAACTACCAGCCAACTGAGTGAGCCTCCTTGGGTTTCCAGCACTGTCAAGGCCTCAGATAACAGCAGTGTCATCTTATAACTGATTGCAATTGCTTGAAAAACCCCAAACAAAACGGATTCAAATAAGTTTAGCAATTCACCAGTCATGAAAGGTAAAAATGGACTGCAGTTTAAAGCCACTAAGTTTTGAGTGTTTTGTTATGCAGCAATAGATCACCAAAATAGATCTTAAGAAGATGCTTCACTGCAAACTGTCACTTCTCTCTAGCCTCCAAATTCCACACCCTGTTCCAAAAAAAAGTATTTAAGAAAACCTCAGAAAGCAGAAAGACACAATTGCACTTGCATGAAAGAGACATTCCAGGATTAAACCACCAATTACTTTAATTCTGACATAAACTGTCATCTCACTGAAGTTAACTTTAGTCAAAGTGTGTTGGCTTACATGAAGACACACCTAGATGTATAAGAAATCAACTCAACTATGTTGAAATTACAAATGGTTACTTTTAAATGTTATAGTATTTCTAAAGTTCCCATTGCTTGTCCTAAAATAATAAAAGTTGTATCTTTTTGTCTTGATGTTGGCTGTCAAATAGATAATATCTGAGTAAATTTCCTTTTGGAATTTAATAGGAGCAGAGTTTGAGTAGTTTTATTTCTTAGTATACGTTTAAAAAATGTATTATGTTGGTTTTACTTTGTTCTTTTAGTTTGCATCATCATAAAAGTGATATATCTTCATGGAAAAAAGTACAGATACCAAAATTAGATAACAAAAACTCTACAGAATTTGACTTTTTATGAGAAAACACAAATTTTGAGTGCATATGCATTATTATGTATTTTTGTAGAACATTTGATTCTGCTGATATTTTGTTATATCTGTACTTTTTATACATATTAGTAACTATGAACATATTTTTCTGACATCATACTATTATATTATAATTTTAGTGGCTTCATGATTTTTTTTTCTTTTTTTTTTTTTTTTTTGTGGTACGCGGGCCTCTCACTGTTGTGGCCTCTCCCGTTGCAGAGCGCAGGCTCCGGACACGCAGGCTCAGCGGCCATGGCTCATGGGCCCAGCCGCTCCGCAGCACGTGGGATCCTCCCAGACCGGGGCACGAACCAGTGTCCCCTGCATCAGCAGGCAGACTCTCAACCACTGTGCCACCAGGGAAGCCCCATGATTTTTTATTTTATAGATATATGAGGATATATTTAGCAATTCCTATCTAGGTATTTTTATAATCATGAAAATGGTTGGAAGCAATCAACTTTTGTATTTTAAAACTAATTCCATATGTAAAATTAAATAATTAGCTAGAATGCTTATAATTTAGGAATAGTTATTATATGGCTAGCCAGCCCCCATCCTCATTAAAAGAAAATACCAGAATATATACCTGTTCATTTGGATATAAATACATTTATTCTCTTTTTGTCTATTCTAAGAACACTCACTCTATTAATGAGTGTAGGACTTACAAAGGCATATTCTGTCTCACTTATTCAATCAAATCAAGAAAGAAATGTATTTATTCAATTGAAATAAATGACAGAGAAGAGGAAGATAAGTGAATTGGTGTATTACAAAGTCTTTTAGAATAAGAAATTAACATTCAATTGCATATATAGTTTACTTTTAGTATGCTGGAGAAATACTGAATTGAAATTTATATCTCAAAAGGTCTGTAGGAATAGGAATTGAATCATTTACTAAATTATTAAACTGTGCTCTAAGAGTCATTAGCTTAAAAGTTTATTATTGGATTAATCTATGCTGTCACAAGATTCTTTCCATTTTTAATATTCTTTTCAGACTCTTCTACATTTTCTGAAGGTTATAAAGGGCTGAAGAATGACATCATAAGAGGACTGTTTTTCTTTTCTTCAGGTTAGTTTATACACAGGACTGAACTACAGGCAAAGCAGGAAGGATATTTCAGAATTTCACATGTCCACATTACAGTGATTTTTTTCCCTATAGTTCCTCTGTGAAATGAAGCCTTGGAACATAAGCTCTGTGTGCCTGCTTTTAGATAGGAGGGTGTTCATTTTATTATTTAACTTGTTTAATTTATTTATTTAACTGTATTCCCTGGTTCTTTGATTTGTAGGGAAGAGTTTAGCTTTACTGAATAGAAAACAGGCCAGATTTCTAGTCACTCTGTTGATATCTTTGCATACAAAGAATGTTGACTACTGGTTATCAGAATTTTCTTCTTGAATCAGGAAAAGCTGTATAGCTCTTCTTGAATATCCTATGGATACTCACTTTCAAAATACCTAAAGCTGAACTCATTACTTTTTTTAAAAAAATGTGCCCTTCTCCTTTATTTCTCATCCTGGTGAATGATACTAGCCAATTAAAGACCTGGGATCTTCCTAGATACATTTACGTTATTTCACTGGCTTTTACACTGGTTTTCCCGTTTCCTGTCTGGTCACATCCTAATCCATTCTACTATTATTGCAAAATAGCTCTAAAATTCAAATCCATTCATAATATTCCCTTGTTTAAAAGTACTTAATGGTGCCCCAATATTCAGAAGTTACAGTTCAAAGTCTTTAACATATAATAAGGGCCTTCATCATATGATTTTTGCTTAAAATTTCTCTCTACTTCTCTTCATATACACTTGCGCTAGTTTAAATTATGTTCTGCTGCTATTAACACAAACTCAAAAATAGATTTTTGAAGCAAATATCATTTTACTTCTCATAAGAAAAAATAAGCCCAACTACCTGTATCCCAGGCAGCAGGATAGAGAAAGGGTCAAAATAGGTTGTGCCCCTTCCTTAAGGATTCTTCCAAAGGACATAAAACTGATCTTGCATATCTTTGGCCAAAACTTAATTATGTAGCCCTACTTATGTTTAAAGAAGGACTAGATATTCACGTGATTGAGTCAGACAGCATTGATAGAGGAATAAAGATAAGTAATATTTGATAGGCAGCTAGAAATTTTTCTTCAGCCTGTCTAAGATGTATGGAATGATATGCTTTCTGAACAAGTGATGTTTCTTGGAGACTCATGGTGCTCTGTCTAGAAGGCCTTATTCCTTCTTCATTCAGCTAAATTCTATTCATTCCTCAGAGTCAATTGAGGTCTCTAGGAAATTTTCTGTGACACTCTCAGTCTTATTTACTAGGTTAGTACTCTATTTATACCTATATTATTATCACTTCTCATTCTAAATACTTTATAGAACTATTTAATTTTTAGTATACAAATATGAGTTTTTTGTTACCATTGCTTGTTTTACCAAATTTTATATTTTTATACATTTAGGCCCAAAGTCAAGTCCTTACTGGAATTATATAAATATAAGGATATATGAGATTCCAGAAAAGTTGATGAGGAGGGAATTTTTCACCCTTATTTGAATCTGAGAGAAGACAATAAAATTCTGGGAAGTGTTGTTTTACATATATGATCTTTGTAGTCTTGCCAGTTTTTTTAAGATGGCCTCTAAGAAAAAAGATGCCTTTTAGCCATAAGTTTCATCTTTTTTCTATATAAAATAATATCTAAACTCTTTTGTGTTTCATTTTGTTTTTTGGTCTAAAACTTGTGATATAAAAAGATTAAAATCCTCTACTGCCTTTTTCTAAGTTAAAATGTATGGAAAACTTAAAAACCTCAAAGAATAAGTGTGACTGAACATTTTACATAGATGCTTTATTTAGATTCTCAAGCCCAACTAAAAAGAAATACTTCATTATGTGTGACTTCATAGTATATCTTCCTGGAGAGAAAGCTATTAGGCTGCTACCGATGGTCATCCACAAAATGGGGGATGTGTGCTGACCCTAAGAAAAAGACTCATTGGGTTAGACACACAGCAATAGATGTATAGTAAAAAGCAGAGTGCTTCTAAAAGACAAATGGGAGTTGGGTAGAAGTAATTTTAGTAGTATGGAATAGGAATGTGACCCTGTCCTGAATATGTTACATTTATACGGCAGCAAAACAAAGTTTGTACTAAATACTCAAGTAAGAAAGAAAGACAACTACGAGCAAAGGAAATATGAAAGTTTTCTTACAAAATAAAAATGCCATTACCACAAAAAATACATTTCTACTTGGCACTCAGTCTTAAGAAGATCGTTAATAACTGTATTTGAGAATTACTTTTTTCATGTGTAATACTGGAGTAATGTTCAAATATTTAAACACATGAAGAATGAATCACACTTAAATCCTTGGTAAAATCTCCTGTACCTAGACATCCTCCAGCAAGTGCATTTTTATCATGGGAGGTGTGAGTTTCCCTAAATGTAAAGTTTTCCCTTTTAGCAGTTACCACCTTTCTTTTTCATTCTTACTGATGATCTTAATAGTCTCTGAGATGTGTGTAATAACTTTTTTCCTGTACATTTTAATTTCTTTTCATTTTGACTAGTTAAAACTAAAATTAGCAATTACTGATGTTAAATGATATCACAAAAATATGAAAAATAGCCTTTAGACATCTCTATTAATGGCCAGGACAAAAGAAATAAGATGAAAATACCTGATTCAATATAAGAAAAATAATAATAAATATGAAGGGTAAGTATTATATACATCAAAACTTTTCTAAACTTCAGCAATTAAGATTTGGTAAAAAGTAAACCATAATAGGCCAATTTTAAGGTTAACTTAAAACTGAATTTTAGTGGGTGGAAAAATAATGTGTAAACAAATACCAAAATAAAGTATTTCGAGGAGAATGATCCCATAACTTTAGAGATTAAGCCACTTTTATAGTATTTTATGTTTCCTTTTATGTAAGCCATACTTGGAGAATATGTTAATAATAATCATTTTCATTAATTATTGAAGATTCCCTAAGATCATGGGTGTATTGTGAGCTGAGAATTTTGCAGACCGAGGGCTGTGAATTGGACTGTCTGTGCTCACTTAGTGTCTACCACTTAATAAGTATGTGACTTTAAGCAAATTTTTCAACTCTCAATATTTTAAATAGAACAACTCTCACTAGTTAAAGTTACTATATGTAACTGAGAATACTTATATATATATTTTTTTCCTAAGTTTTTCCATAATTTAGATGTCCCTTAGTTTAATTTCTAGAATAGTAGTTTGTCTCAGCTATATGTTCTCTCTTTCTCCTTCCCCCCAAAATCATTGATTATAATGCAGTTTTGAGCAAACCCAATATTTGCAAATTTTATCAGAATTTATTCCAACTTTATTTAATGATTTCTGTAGTAAACTGCATAAATGATTGATATCAGTGCTTCCAATCTGACAACTATTTCTACCAACATATTAAACAGTCTATAGTTACTGTATAGGAAGGTATCATAAGAGAGCTCTAAGATTTCAAAAATAATAGGACAAACTAAGATGACTTCTGAAATTCAAATGAATACAAATCAATGCATCTTAGATAAGACATTTGCCAAAAAGCCCACTGTTTTCCTTCCACACTCCCACACCTCTGTGAATAGCTCCTTTATTGAAACATCAAGTTATCTTAATTTGGTTATATCATTTATTATATGCTGTGATCCTCACTGATTCAATAATTAGCACCAGAAGTGGCCCCATGCAACAAATTATGAAAATGGAAGTATGACTTGTTTTTCTCATATATTTAAGCAGTCTTGTGATAATCTCATTGTTGGGGAAATGTGACACATGTAGTCCCCGACATGCAGTTTCATCATAATTATTCAAATCATTTCTGGTGTTATATAGAGTGAAATGCAGGAGGAGGGCAAGGTGGTAAGAATTCAAATGACTGTGACAATTAGGTGCCATAGTAACGAGGATAAATACAAAATTGGATAGGCACTTGGCTTCTTCTGACATTCCCAGAGAGCAAATATAGGAGAAAAGAAAACTGAAAAGTTACGAAGGTACAAATTGCAATCTGTGTCAAGAGCCAGAAGGCCTCCATGGCTTTGTAGGAGTTTCTATTCACCTGTAGTCACCAGGCAGTTACAGCTAAGGACCAAGCCAGTATCTAATTGTAAGGGTAGAAAAGTTTCAGTTTCTATTAAAGGCTAAATTCTACTGAATCTCTTATGCTAAGGTAGGGATTGGCTATCTATGATTCTCAGGCTACCACCTCTTTTTGTAAATAAGGTGTTATTAGAACAGTCATAACATTGGTTTACATGATATCAATGGCAGAGTTTGACAGAGTTGAGCTTTTCCTACAGAGACTCTATGATCCACAGTACATAAACTATTTATTATCTTGCCCTTTAAAGAAAATGTGAACTCCTGTACCACAGGAATGACCCTGAGACATTGGACGGGGGCTTTGAGCAAATGCTGAGTCTGAGAAAGACTAACTTCCAAAATCTATGAACTACCATTACCTGTGAAGGCAATACCACTCCCGCTTTTCAGGAAACCATCCCTTTTCTGTATAAGAAACTTAGGTTAGGGAAAGAGCTGCCTTATAAGCACCTCTACCACCTGTCATGTAACAACAAGACTTAGGTAATCCTGAAAGAGGAGTACAGGGAGATAACGACCACAAGCTTTGACAACAAGCTTTTACACTAAAACCAAAATAAAACAAACAAACCAAAAACCTAAAAGAACATTTCAGTTTGTATTAGTAAGACCCTGAAGAGCATGTGAGGAAATGGGAGTTAGATAAAAATAATAAAATATAGCATTCAGTTTGGACAAATTCACTGGCATGGGTATACTTATCCATGTTTGGGGATTTCATGTGTTGGTTTGATCTACTGAGATTCCTGTTAATAGTCTAGTAGGTTAACTAATTAAAGACAGGACTCAGTGGTGACCTATAATCAATAAAGTCAGACTCTTGGAGTTTCTCTTATAGTCTAGAGAAGGGAGTTTCAAGTCTCAAGAAATGAAAATGTTAGAATTAATCTATTTTGAGCAACCTAATCAGCTTCTTGATAACCATAACTCCTAGGAGGGCCCAGAGCATACACCCTTCTCCAAGGTATTCAAAAAGTATTGAACTGGAACAATCGCCTTTTTTGAAGAATTCCATGGTGTCTATTATCTAGAATGCTGTAGGAATTAAAGAAATTAATGCCACCATAAAGGAAGATGATGATTCCTACCACAGTTTCATTTAAATTGCTGACAACCTGTGAAACTGAGGCTCAGGAAAGTAAAGTAACTTGCCCACATTTACCCAGCTGGTTTATAAACAGATGTAGGAGCCTAATTTTGGCAGTTTGAATCCAGACTTCTTGTTTGTAACAAATACACAATATTGCCCTTCAGACAATGAGGAAGTTAGCCAGTGGAAATGGAAAGTGAGTGTTTGTGTCAGAAGAAACAGCATTATTTCCTGTACAAGTGTCACATTTTCTGGTGGGGAGAGAGGATGTGTTGTCATATTAGGAGAGAATGAAATATAAAAGAGATAATTAGCAATTTCGGAGACTAAGCATACTATTTGACCAAAAAAAAAAGAAGATAAACTTGTAAATCAATTTTTCTGAAAGAGGGAGAACAATTTTCTGGTTTCACTGGCATATCAAGAATTCAGTTTGATTACTTGGGCATTTGCAGCAGAAAATTGTTGAAAATGTTGTTTCTTTGAGTTATATACATTTCCATGAAATGCCAGTTACATCATGCATATGGAAAATTGGGGGTGCTGATGACTATTAGGAAATAAGAAATGAGATATTTTAGTATAAGAAATAATTGGGTATCTCAACTATAAAAATAAGCTACCAAGTTTTGGAGAGTGAACTATAGCTGTGGAATTGCATGTAGAATGTAAAGTTTGTTTATCTGTTTATAACTTAGGTAATGAGTTTCACTACCCAAGGGTGGGAAGAAATTCTGTAAAGGAATTAAAAATTCCTAGACCTTCCTTATGATCTTCAGGAATAATGATCTCAGAGCAAGCCAAGAGAGGCCTGTGGCCTCCGTTTTCCTTGGAGTGAGGTTAGATGAATTGAGGAAAAAAGCAGTAGTGAAATGACTTTGTCTCAGTCATAGACAGCAGAATTACAGTAAGGATTTTGGATTACCATGATTGAGCATTGCTACAGGGCCTGAGCACACATTAATCTTTGAATGAAAACGGGAATTAGCACTACATTTAGTCTGTAATACACTGTGTAATACCTAAAAAAGGAAATTGCATGTTAATATTTGAAAGTAACTGGAAAAGCTATGGATCAGCCCAAGCATTAGTCAAAGCAAAGAAGGATGTTTTAACTGTTCTGGTTCAAAAGGACAATGGTGATTAAAAAAAAAAAAAAAAAAGGTTGCTCTTGATTTACACCTTTTGGAGTCCAGTGCTTCAATAAACTGAAAAGGACTTTACCAGATGGAAAGCTTCAGCTGCATGGTTACCTGCAGTCCTTATAGGGAGTTGCTGAGTTATATTTTATGCTTAGAACGAGTAGTTTTCTGAAGAAAATAAGGCTAATCATGGTTAATGTACTCTCTCGATGGGTGACAGAACTTATCAAACATACAGCAACAATTTCATGCCAGATTTCCCTCACTCAGAAAGTCATTACTCTATATTCTACTACTGTCCGATTGACATATAATCATCAGTATCAATCCTTGAACTCAACTGACCACTTGGTTATTTTAAATGTCGATTGAAGCAGTTGAAATAAGGGTCTAATGAATGGCACATTGATACTTAGGTATGAGTTTAGTCATCCCAAATTAGTGGAAAAAGAAATATAGCATAAAACCTTGCTCTTAGGTTGTTTAACTTTTAAAAAAATTTTTTTTTAACATCTTTAATTGAGTATAAGTGCTTTACAATGGTGTGTTAGTTTCTGCTTTATAACAAAGTGAATCAGTTATACATACACATATATCCCCAAATCTCTTGCCTCTTGCATCTCCCCCCCCCCACCCTCCCTATCCCACCCCTCTAAGTGGTCACAAAGCACCGAGCTGATCTCCCTGTGCTATGTAGCTGCTTCCGACTAGCTATCTATTTTATGTTTGGTAGTGTATATATGTCCATATATGTCCATGCCACTCTCTCACTTTGTACCAGCTTACCTTCCCCCTCCCCGTGTCCTTAAGTCCATTCTCTAGTAGGTCTGCATCATTATTCCAGTCCTGCCCCTAGGATCTTCATAACCATTTTTTTTTCTTTTCAGATTCCATATATATGTGTTAGCATACGGTATTTGTTTTCTCTTTCTAACTTACTTCACTCTGTATGACAGACTCTAGGTCCATCCATCTCACTACAAATAACTCAATTTCATTACTTTTTATGGCTGAGTAATATTCCATTGTATATATGTGCCACATCTTCTTTATCCATTCATCCGATGATGGACACTTAGGTTGTTTCCATCTCTGGGCTATTGTAAATAGGGCTGCTATGAACATTTTGGTACATGTCTCTTTTTGAATTATGGTTTTCTCAGGGTATATGCCCAGTGGTGGGATTGCTGGGTCATATGGTAGTTGGATTTTTAGTTTTTTAAGGAACCTCCATACAGTTTTCCATAGTGGCTGTATCAATTTACATTCCCATCAAGAGTGCAAGAGGGTTCCCAATTCCCCACACCCTCTCCAGAATTTATTGCTTCTAGATTTTTTGATGATGGCCATTCTGACTGTTGTGAGGTCATACCCCATTGTAGATTTGATTTGCATTTCTCTAATGATTAGTGATGTTGAGCATCCTTTCAAGTGTTTGTTGGCAATCTGTATATATTTGGAGAAATGTCTATTTAGGTCTTCTGCCCATTTGTGGATTGGGTTGTTTGTTTTTTTGATATTGAGCTACATGAGCTGCTTGTAAATTTTGGAGATTACTCCTTTGTTAGTTGCTTCATTTGCAAATATTTTCTCCCATTCTGAGGGTTGTCTTTTTGTCTTTTTTATAGTTTCCTTAGCTGTGCAAAAGCTTTTAAGTTTAATTAGGTCCCATTTGTTTATTTTTGTTTTTATTTCCATTACTCTAGGGGGTGGGTCAAAAACGATCTTGCTGTGGTTTATGTCAAAGAAAGTTTTTTCTATGTTTTCCTCTAAGAGTTCTATAGTGTTTGGTCTTACATTAAGGTCTTTAATCCATCTTGAGTTTATTTTTGTGTATGGTGTTAGGGAGTGTTCTAATATCATTCTTTTACATGTAGCTATCCAGTTTTCCCAGCACCACTTATTGAAGAAGCCGTCTTTTCTCCATTGTTTGTTCTTGCTTCCTTCATCAAAGACAAGGGGACCATATGTGCATGGGTTTATCTCTGGGCTTTCTATCCTGTACCATTGATCTATATTTCTGTTTTTGTGCCAGTACCATACTGTCTTGATTACTGTAGTTTTGTGGTATAGTCTGAATTCCGGGAGCCTGATTCCTCCAACTCTGGTTTTGTTCTCAGTTTGCTTTGGCTGTTCAGGGTCTTTTGTGTTTCCATATGAATTGCAAATTTTTTTTTGTTCTAGTTCTGTGAAGAGTGCCATTGTTGGGCTTCCCTGGTGGTGCAGTGGTTGAGAGTCCGCCTGCTGATGCAGGGGATATGGGTTCGTGCCCCGGTCCACGAAGATCCCACATGCCGCGGAGTGGCTGGGCCCGTGAACCATGGCCGCTGAGCCTGTGCGTCCGGAGCCTGTGCTCCACAACGGGAAAGGCCACAACAGTGAGAGGCCTGCGTACCACAAAAAAAAAAAAAAAAAAAAAAAAAAGAATGCCATTGTTAGTTTGATAGGGATTGCATTGAATCTGTAGATTCCTTTGGGTAGTATAGTCATTTTCACAATGTTGGGTCTTCCAGTCCAAGAACATGGTATATCTCTCCATCTGTTTGTATCATCTTTAATTTCTTTCATCAGTGTCTTATAGTTTTCTGCATACAGATCTTTTGTCTCCTTAGGTAGATTTATTCCTAGGTATTTTATTCTTTTTGTTGCAATGGTAAATGGGAGTGTTTCCTTAATTTCTCTTTCAGAATTTTCATCATTAGTGTGTAAGAATGCAACAGAATTTCTGTCTTAATTTTGTATCCTGCTACTTTACCAAATTCATTGATTAGCTCTAGTAGTTTTCTGGTAGCATCTTTAGGATTCTGTATGTATAGTATCATGTCATCTGCAAACACTGACGGCTTTACTTCTTATTTTCTGATTTGGATTCCTTTTGTTTCTTTTTCTTCTCTGATTACTGTGGCTAAAACTTCCAAAACAGTGTTGAATAATAGTGATGAGAGTGGGTAACCTTGTATTGTTCCTTATCTTAGTGGAAATGTTTTCAGTTTTTCACCATTGAGGATGATCTTGGCTGTGGGTTTGTCATATATGGCCTTTATTATGTTGAGATATGTTCCCTCTATGCCTACTTTGTGGAGGGTTTTTATCATAAATGGGTATTGAATTTTGTCAAAAGCTTTTTGTGCATCTACTGAGATGATCAGGTGGTTTTTATTCTTCAATTTCTTAATATGGTGTATCACGTTGATTGATTTGTGCATACTGAAGAATCCTTGCATTCCTGGGATAAACCCCACTTGATCATGGTGTATGTTCCTTTTAATGTGCTGTTGGATTCTGTTTGCTAGTGTTTTGTTGAGGATTTTTGCATCTATGGTCATCCGTGATATTGGCCTGTAATTTTCTTTCTTTGTGACATCTTTTTCTGGTTTTGGTGTCAGGGTGTTGGTGACCTTGTAGAATGAATTTGGGAGTGTTCCTCCCTCTGCTATATTTTGGAAGAGTTTGAGGAGGATAGGTGTTAGCTCTTCTCTAAATGTTTGGTAGAATTCACCTGTGAAGCCATCTGGTCCTGAGCTTTTGTTTGGTGGAAGATTTTTAATCAAGGTTTCAATTTCAGTGCTTGTGATTGGTCTGTTTATATTTTCTATTTCTTCCTTGTTCAGTCTTGGACAGTTGTTCTTTTCTAAGTATTTGTCCATTTCTTCCAGATTGTCCATTTTATTGGCATAGATTTGCTTGTAGTAATCTCTCATGATCCTTTGTATTTCTGCAGTGTCAGTTGTTTCTTCTTTTTCATTTATAAATCTATTGATTTGAGTACTTTCCTTTTTTTTTTCTTGATAAATTGGGCTAATGGTTTATCCATTTTATTTATCTTCTCAAAGAACCAGCTTTTACTTTTATTGATCTTTGCTATTGTTTCCTTCATTTCTTTTTCATTTATTTCTGATCTGATCTTTATGATTTCATTCCTTTTGCTAACTTTCGGGGTTTCCGTTCTTCTTTCTCTAATTGCTTTATGTATAATTTTATGTTGTTTATTTCAAATGTTTCTTGTTTCCTGATGTAGGATTGTATTGCTTTAAACTTCTCTCTTAGAACTGCTTTTGCTGCATCCCCTAGGGTTTGGGTTGTCGTGTTTTCATTGTCATTTGTTTCTAGATATTTTTTTATTTCCTCTTTGATTTCTTCAGTGAACTCTTCATTGTTAAGTAGTGTATTGTTTAGCCTCCATGTGTTTGTATTTTTTACAGATGTTTTCTGTAATTGATACCTAGTCTCATAGCGTTGTGGTCAGAAAATATACTTGATACAATTTCAAATTTCTTAAATTTACCAAGACTTGATTTGTGACCCAGATATGATCTCTCCTGGAGAATGTGCCATGAACACTTGAGAAGAAAGTGAATCCTGTTGTTTTTGGATAGAATGTCCTATAAATATCAATTAAGTCCATCTTGTATAATGTATCATTTAAAGCCTGTGTTTCCTTATTTATTTTCATTCTGGATGATCTGTCCATTGGTGAAAGTGGGGTGTTAAAATCCCCTACTATGATTGTGTTACTGTCAATTTCCCCTTTATGGCTGTTAGCATTTGCCTTATGTGTTGAGGTGCTCCTCTGTTGGGTGTATAAATATTCACAATTTTTATATCTTCTTCTTGGATTAATCTCTTGATCATTATGTAGTGTCCTTATTTGTTGCTTTTAATAGTCTTTATTTTAAAGTCTATTTTGTCTGATATGAGAATTGCTACTCCACCTTTCTTTTGATTTCCATTTGCATGGAGTATCTTTTTCCTTCCCTTCACTTTCAGTCTGTATGTGTCCCTAGGTCTGAAGTGAGTCTCTTGTAGACAGCATATGTATATATCTTGTTTTTGTATGCATTCAGCCAGCTTATGTCTTTTGGTTGGAGCATTTAATCCTTTTATATTTAAGGTAGTTATCAATCTGTATGTTCCTATTACCATTTTCTTAATTGTTTGGGGTTTGTTATTGTGGGTCTTTTCCTTCTCTTGTATTTCCTGCCTAGAGAAGTTCCTTTAGCATTTATTGTAAAGCTGGTTTGGTGGTGCTGAATTCTCTTAGCTCTTGCTTGTCTGTAAGGTTTCAATTTCTCTGGTGCATCTGAATGAGATCCTTGCTTGCTAGAGTAATCTTGTTTGTAGGTTTTTCTCTTATATTACTTTAAATATGTCCTGCCACTCCATTCTGGCTTGCACAGTTTCTGCTGAGAGATCAGCTGTTAACCTTATGGGGATTCCGTTGTATGTTATTTGTTGTTTTTCCCTTTCTGCTTTTAATATGTTTTCTTTGTAATTAATTTTTGATAGTTTGATTTATATGTGTCTTGGCCTATTTCTCCTTGAATTTTTCCTGTCCTGGACTCTCTGTGCTTCCTGGACTTCATTGACTATTTCCTTTCCCATATTAGGGAAGGTTTCAACTATAATCTCTTCAAATATTTTCTCAGTCACTTTCTTTTTCTCTTCTTCTTCTGGGACCCCTGTAATTCAAATGTTGGTGAGTTTAATGTTGTCCCTCAGGTCTCTAGGCTCTCCTCAATTCTTTTCATTCTTTTTTCTTTGTGCTGCTCTCTGATAGTTATTTCCACCTTTTTATCTTCCAGGTCACTTATCCATTCTTCTGCCTCAGTTATTCTGCTATTGATTCCTTCTAGAGAATTTTAAATTTCATTTATTGTGTTGTTCATCATTGTTTGTTTGCTCTTTAGTTCTTCTAGGTCCTTGTTAAACGTTTCCTGTATTTTTTGCATTCTATTTCCAGATTTTGGATCATCTTCACTATCATTACTCTGAATTCTTTTTAGGTAGACTGCCTATTTCCTCTTCATTTGCTTGTTCTGGTGGGTTTTTGCCTTGCTCCTTCATCTGCTATGTGTTTCTCTCTCTTCTCATTTTGTTGAACTTACTATGTTTGGGGTCTCCTTTACACCAGCTGCAGGTTATTACTTACCATAGTTTTTCAAAAACTATAGTTTTTGCCCCCAGTGGCTAAAGTTGGTTCAGTGGGTTGTGTAGGCTTCCTGTTGGAGGGGACTAGTGCCTGTGTTCTGATGGATGAGGCTGGATCTTGTCTTTCTTGTAGACAGGTCCACATCCTGTGGTGTGTTTGGGGGTGTCTGTGACATTATTATGGTTTTCGGCAGGCTTTGTGCTAGTGGGTGGGGTTTTGTTCCTGTGTTGCTAGTTGATCAGCATAGGGTGTCCAGCACTGTAGCTTGCTGTTCATTGAGTGGAGCTGGGTCTTTGAGTTGAGATGGAGATCTGTGGGAGATTTTTGCCATTTGATATTACATGGAGCTGGGACGTCTCTGGTGGACCAATGTCCTGAACTCGGCTCTCCCACCGCAGAGGCACAGGCCTGATACCTGGCCGGAGCACCAAGATCCTGTCATCCACATGGCTCAGAGTATATGGGAGAAAAAAAGAAAGAAGGAAGGAAAATAAATAAATAAGTTATTAAAATAAAAAAAAATAATAAAAAATTAATAAGTAATAATAAAAAAGAAACAAAGAAGAAACAAGAGAGCAACCAAAGCAAAAAACAAATCCACCAATGGTAACAAGCGCTAAAACTATATTAGAACAAACAAACAGACAAATGAACAAACGGACAGACAGAACCCTAGGACAAATGGTAAAAGCAAAGCTATACAGACAAAGTTACACACAGAAGCATACACATACACCCTCACAAAAAGAGGAAAAGGAAAAATATATATATATCATTGCTCCCAAAGTCTACTGCCTCAGTTTGGGATGATTCGTTTTCTATTCAGGAATTCCACAGATGCAGGGCACATCAAGTTAATTTTGGAGACTTCATCCAGTGCTCCTGAGGCTGCTGGGAGAGATTTCCCTTTCTCTTCTTTCTTTGCACAGCTCCTGCGGTTCAGCTTTGGATTTTGCCCTGCCTCTCTGTGTAGGTCGCCTAATGGTGTCTGTTCCTGCCCAGACAGGACAGGGTTAAAGGAGCGTCCAATTAGGGCCTCTGGCTCACTCAGGCCAGCGGGAGGGAGGGGCACGGAATGCGGGGTGAACCTGCAGTGGCAGAGGCCGGCGTGACGTTGCACCAGAGTGAGGCACACCATGTGTTTTCCCGGGAAAGTTGTCCATGGATTACGGGACCCTGGCAGTGGCGGGCCGCTCAGGGTCCCGGGAGGAGAGGTGTGGTTAGTGACCTCTGCTTGCACACAGGCTTCTTGGCTGCACACAGCAGCCTTATCATTTCATGCCCATCTCTGTGGTCTGCGCTGATAGCTGCGGCTCGTGCCCTTCTCTGGAGCTCGTTTAGACGGTGCTCTGTATCCCTTGTCCTCGTGCACCGTGAAACAGAGGCAAAAAAAAGTCTCTTGCCTCTTCGGCAGTTCCAGACTTTCTCACAGACTCCCTCCCAGCTAACTGTGAGGAACTAGCCCCCTTCAGGCTGTGTTCACACAGCCAACCCTAGTCCTCTCCCTGGGATCTGACCTCCGAAGCCTGAGCCTCAGCTCCCAGCACCCACCCACCCCAGTGGGTGAGCAGACAAGCCTCTCAGGCTGGTGAGTGCTGGTTGGCACCGATCCTCTGTGCAGAAATCTCTCTGCTTTGCCCTCCGCACCCCTGTTGCTGCGCTCTTCTCCATGGCTCTGAAGCTTCCCCTCTCTGACACCCACAGTCTCTGCCCGTGAAGGAGCTTTCTAGTGTGTGGAAACCTTTCCTCCTTCACAGCTGCATCCCACTGGTGCAGATCCCATCCCTATTCTTTTTTCTCTGTTTTTTCTTTCTTCTTTTGCCCTACTCAGGTACGTGGGGAGTTTCTTGCCTTTTGGGAGGTCTGAGGTCTTATGCCAGCATTCGGTAGGTATTCTATAGGAGTTGTTCCACTTGTAGATGTATTTCTGATGTATTTGTGGGGAGGAAGGTGATCTCCATGTCTTACTCTTCAGCTGTCTTGAAGGTCTCCATGTTTAACCTTTATAAACACATACTGTGCAGCATGTATCTGACCATATTACCTAGACTATATTTGATTCTGTACATTTAAAATCATATGCCACTTATAGGCACATTTCTGTGCAGCACCAATTGTATCAGGTATGAGAGCCTCAGGGAAAATACATTTTGGTATTTTAAGAAAAAAGTGTATTTAAAGTAAAGAGATGATGTTGAGTTATTATGCCTATATATATGAACACCATAAGAATGGTTTGTATATAACAACTGTTGTCATATTTTTAGCATGTGAATCACAAAATATCCTCATTCAAAATGTGTGAATAAAGAGATTCATTTTGAAGTCTGTAGCAATTTATGTCAATTAAGGCATATATGCTGTATTGTATATTAACTATTTTACTCTCTTCTTAGCTACTTTGTTGCAATTTTATGTTTTGATTAACTTACAATACACAGTATGCACACATTTTCTTGCCATTATAACTGGTTACATCATGCTAAGTCATTATTCAGAATAATATATTATTCATTGCATTTGGTTACCTATGTTGAAGTGCTTTTACTCTCACCGTGCGTCTTAGCTGACACTAATGGTTATTTAAAGGGGAGCCTTTTTTCATTGCTGTGAGTAGGTTGAATGAAGAGCAATGCAATATAATATTGTTTTGAATTTTCACATAAAGTTTACGAGAAACTGTGGTGAGTAAACTGGTTCAGTAAAGTGAAATGGGGAGAAAATGAACAAAATATCAGGGTGATCTTTTGCTTGTTTTCTGGGTAAGAAGTGGATTTATTTAATTCATTTATTTCTCTTTGGGCTGCATTGGGTCTTTATTGCTGCAAGTGGACTTTTTCTAGTTGTGGCGAGTGGGGGCTACTCTTCGTTGTGATGCACAGGTTTCTCATTGTGGTGGCTTCTCTTTTTGTGGAACATGGGCTCTAGCCATGTGGGCTTCAGTAATTGTAGCACGTGGGTTCAGTAGTTGTGGCACTTCGGCCCTAGAGCATGCGGGCTTCAATAGTTGTGGCATGTGGGCTCAGTAGTTGCAGTGAGCGGGCTTTAGGACACGCAGGCTTAAGCTGTTGTGGTGTGTAGACAGGCTCAGTAGTTGTGGCACACGGGCTTAATTGCTCCACGGCATGTGGGATCTTCCTGGACTAGGGATTGAACCCATGTTTCCTGAATTGGCAGGCAAATTCTTAACTGCTGCACCACGAGGAAAGTCCCAAAGTGGATTTATTTATAGAGAAACATGCTCCACAGACAGAGTGTGAGCCATCTCAGAAGGTGAGAAAGACCAGGGTGACTGTTAATCTGTTTTCATCTACACTCAGAAGTCTAAGTCCAATACTGGGCATATTCATTTGTGGAAAATGTGGCAGAGATTGAGAGAGAATCTGAGAAGAGTAGCAAAGTGATAAATACTTTAAGTGCCCTGAAAGATTTCCTCTTTCAGGAATACTTAGTATAAGAAGGAAAGCAGAACATCGGACTTAATTTTGGGATTCAGAATTGTACAGAGAATGTTAAAAAATAAGCATTGTTCATGTACTGATTTATTCTGCCATGTGATTGTCAACAGAGACCCATGGAAATTCAGGAATCATACATTTTAAACCAATCAAAGAAACAATTGCTTTATGCTTAGTCATCCTGTTTTCCTGGAAATAAATCTTCCACACAATCACTGAGATAAATTTTTACAGGACACAGATAAGTTTTTACAGGACACACTTAGATTTTTCTCTCCTTGAAAAGATTTAGAGTGTAGTGGAGAAAAAAATAATTTCACCATATTATCTGAATTTAAACTAGGATAAAACCTTTCCTTGAAAAAAATAGTATGTGGGGAAGGAAGGAGAATAGGGTAAAAGTAGACATAACTCACCAAGGATTCGGGTTTTCTCTTTAAAAATTTTTCATGGGTGTTCAGAATCTCAGGACCAATGTCAGCCTATCCACACATCTGTATGAATTACAATAATGAATCTTTTCTGAAATAAAGTGCCTCCTTATAAGCCGAATAAGTAGAGCAGAGACTGAATATATGTCCCCACTAACCCTTGGCAGACAACCTGAAAAACAAGAGATTATTCCACTTTCAGGGCCACACATTTTTCTCCTGACCCAAGCATTTTATTCATTTGTTAACAGTTATATTTAGGTATAATTTCTCTTTTAATTTAGACTGAAATACCATAAACAAAGGAACTAACTATGTCTTGGGTTGTAGTAGAAAGGCAAAAGAAGATCTTTAATTACATAGTAATTTATTGTTGTTGATTAAAAAATATCTTCTATCAATACAAATAAGCAAACTTGTTGTAAACCACAAAATCAGAACAAATGCCATCCATAGGCATCAAATCACACTATCCTTTGCCCATGTAACATAATTTTTTCTACATATTTGCTAATTAGTTCCAGTGTCCAATGGGGTGTCCTGTTCAATAAGTATTCTTGATGGAAACAAAAAAACACTTCATTTAATGAAGTAAGAAAGTATAAATATCTCTAAATTGGTTTTTGTATATTGGCATACACCAGTTTCACTATTATTTAACAAATCCATATTTGACAAGTGTGCATATTCTAATGCAATATTCAATAAACAGTTTTTTAAATAGTTTGACTTGGTTTAAATAGGCAGTGATATGTAGCTCACTTTGAAAGATGCAGTTAAAAGTACAATAAAACATTTAATCAACTTCAATGGATTCAGTCTCCCAAACTCTCTTTCAACAAACTGATTAAAATTCATATCTCAGTCCTGACCATGTATCAGGCATTAGGTTTGGCTTTTGATGTTAGGGATTAAAAAAGTGAATAAAAGTTAATCTCTGACCTTAAAGAACTCACAATTGGTTCATGACAACATAATTTTTACTGAAACAAGCTTTTGAGAGGAATAAGAATGATCTTTGCTCTGCTTCCCTACAACAGATTAGTTAGTTACTCAGAGTGCCAAATCCAGCTTCAGAGGTACAAGAAGCTAAATTAGAGATCTGTTTATACAGTTCTCCTGATTTCTAAATCCTTACTACTATAATACATGTGTTCATTTTATTCCCCATGATCCACAATAGTAGCTTTAAAATGCAGATATGAATACTTTATGAGAAAACATTTTTTTTCAAAAAGAATCAAATAAGCAACAAGAAAAAAACCTAAAAACCTTTCTAACACTATTGTTAAACATGAAAATGAAAAATACCTGGTTGAAACAGCTTTTTCATTAACTGAAAAAAATACTTAATAACTTCAAGCAGATTATTTTTTTTTCCTTGAGCTTCATACCATCAAATCAGATTAAATAGTATTTACAGAACTTCATGGTTCAAAAATCATGGTGCTTTACATTATATAATTTTCTTTTTGGAAATAGTTCAAAGTGATGAAAAGGCCAGTAAAATACTTTCATAAATTAAAAAAAAAATTTTGTCCTTTAAAAATGGAAGGGCACATCCATCATATGGATGATAATGAAGGAATGATGAAGGATTGAAACAGGAACTCTTTACTCTCTGTCTTTGGTCCCCTGCAATGTGCCTGTGAACAACAGTGTTAAAGGCCTTGGGGATATTTCAGAGGGCAAACCTCAGAGGTGGGATTTTTGGAATCTCACCCTGGGGCTATAATCTGGTTTTTGGACTAAAACTTATAACTCTAGAGTGATACCTTATCCTGATGCTGAATTGTCCTTGAATATAAGTTTGTAGAATCTGTATTTGTTATGTGATTCTACTTCTCTTTTCATATTCTCTTTGTAATCCAGGGGGAAACCCATATCAATGCTTTTTTATCTGTCTATATTTCTTTATAGTGTCAGTGAATAAAACTTTAGGTATTATAATTTCTACAATAATGAATTTTGTCAGGGCTTTTGACTCTCAAAGAATTAATAGCTTATCATGGAGTGTCTGATCTTGCCCAGTATACTTTGTCATTCTACATAGAAAACTCCTCCTATTTCTACAATCACCCTTAATTCATGAAAGTTTCCAGGAGTATGGAGAATATCATTTTGTAAAAGATTAAAAGATATAATAAAATACAAGTAAGAATAAATTTACTATCTGACCTCCTAAAGAAACAGGGAAAATCTAATCATCAAATCACTTTTTGGATGATTTTTGTATGATTATAACCTAATTATAAATTCTAGTCTCGTTTGTGGGATTCTCAAAACTGAGAACTATAGGAAATCACATTTAGTATTGACCTAAGGAAAAAATGGACCTTTCTACTGTGCAAAAGTAGAAATGCCAGGAGAAATACTGTTTCTAAAATTATAATGAAACTTACTCTACATCCTTTGGATACCTGTTGTGTAACTGGCAAATTCTAATTACCTATTTCATTTTCTTTTGTAATTTCAGGCCTCTCTTCTTGACTTTGCTCCATGTAAAGTTATTCTTGATAGTATGATATTTAATTTCCCCCAAATGTGTTCCAGAAATCGAAAAATGATTGTAACCTATCCTTACTTAGTATGATCAGATTTTCTACGTCCTCTTATAAATGCTTTGTTAATGTACCTGATAACGTCTGTTGACCTATTGGAATCTACAACTATTTTACCATAATTTTTAATTGAAAGTACAGTGAATGTTTGAGAATTATTTTTTTCTAGTTGTGTTAGAGGAAGAGTTATCACACATCCATGATCTTGAACGTGATTTTTACTTCTAGAGATCACAAAATAACTTGGTCATTTCTGTTGCCACATTGCATTGCAAGCTTGTATATCATTTGTTTTCTTTTATCACCCTGGGTCCCTTTTGGTACTGAATACAAGTTTTATCTGCCCCTTGAATGTGCTAGTTTTTTTTTTTTCCCCAGGAGCTTTATGTGTTTTGCATTTTTACAAGCTGACTCTGAGTTCGTACAAAGTTTTCTGCATTTCTACCCTGTTTTGGTGCAGTTGTATTACATTATTTTTACTCTCTTTTCTTTGTTAACTTGTCCAGATTTAGAATCACCTGAAAAATTATGTTTATATCCTGATCGAGCCACTCTCATTGAGTTCTAACAATAGATTTAATATTTTTGACTTGTATAATATAGAATAATAATTGAAATTAGTGTCTAGAATAGCACAACAACAAATATAACTTTACACCTTTAAAATAAGAACTTAATTTTAAAGTCATGGCTAAGTAATTATTGTGTACTCCCTTAAACATTTTTACAATGTTTTTGAACATTTTATATTACGTAGTGAAACGGGAAGTTGTAAATTGTAGTTTGTAACCCTTTCTTACTAAATGAGAGAATTCTATTCTTGAATTTGCGAGAATGATCATTGTCAAGTTAGACAAAATACTCTGTTAAATGTAATAGGTTACACCATACAGATAGTTTTTTATAATTGTTATTACTATAAGTTCATACAGATGATATCTTTGATACCAATTTAAATCTATTGTAAGATGTTCCCATTTTGAAGCAGTTTTTAAGGCCCCATCACATTTTGAGGCAGTTTTTAAAGCCCTGTCACTGTTTTACAGCAAGATTCCTTTGTGGCTTCATTAGAATAATCTATATTTAGAAATATTGTTCATATGTATATTATTTAGCCATACTTTTGGCATTACTTTGCTAAAGTCAGTGTTGGTGGATGAAGGAAATTATTTGAAGGAAGCCTTTATCCAGTTTCTGTGGAAAAATTAGAATATTCAAAATCACATAATTGTTCATTTTCTCAGGAAAAATTAAGTGAAGACCATAATATAACTATAATTAAAATGTTTTGATTCAATCTTGCAAATCATTTCCCGGAACTACTGAGTCTTCCAAAGTCTGTGTGTCCAAATGGATTTCCTAATGTCATCCCTTTCAAAACTTAACCCCTCTTCTCTATGTACTCGATTTCATTAGACTCCTCAAACCAAGTGTCTGCCCTCCATAAATAGATTTAGACTTCCCCCACAGTTTCCCATTAAAACAAAACCAGAACAGAAAGGAGCGTACAGGAAAGATATTACATTTCTCATTAGGTCTGCTGTTTAGTCTCATTAGCCTCCCCTTGATTTCCTTTTAGGAGCTATGCACATGGAGAAGTGTTTTTCCATGGCTGTCTTTGCTGGCCTGACTCATCATCTACAGTTCTTGTAGATGAATACTCTGATTTCTTCAAATTCTTTAATAAAAAAATACCGACAAAACAGAATTTTATCTTAACTCCTTTTTTTTCATATTTCCACGCTTATCATATAAGGTCTACATTTAAAAAGAATTTTCACGGGCTTCCTTGGTGGCGCAGTGGTTGAGAGTCCTCCTGCCGATGCAGGGGACACAGGTTCGTGCCCCAGTCCGGGAAGATCCCACATGCCGCAGAGCGGCTACCGTGAGCCATGGCCACTGAGCCTGCACGTCCAGAGCCTGTGCTCCACAACAGGAGAGGCCACAACAGTGAGAGGCCCGTGCACCACACACACACAAATATGTATATATATATGTATGTATATATATATATATATATATATATATATATATATATATATATATATATACATAAAACTCAACATCGAAACAAAGGTATTTTAAAACTTTTAATTACGATAAAACTTTTAATTATGTCCTAGGTTCTACAACCTTTCATGAAATCTACAGCTTTAATTATCTTTTCTCTGTTTTCAGTTTTCTTGGAACATTTCTTGAATTGTATTTGTTCCTGACAGATTTATAAAACTACCTTATTCCCTTTTGACTCTGCACATTCACCAATGAGATTTCCAGTATTTTTTTCCCATTTCTAAGCTTTATTATGCAACATAGGCATATTTACATGTTAATTTATAAATGGTGAATTTTTCTTTCTAAATGCACATTTTGGGGGACATTTCAGAGTTCCCTTCTAAGATATTGTTTCCTGACAGTAGTGTCAACAATGTGATTTTAGGAAAGGAATACTTAGAAACTATTTTATTCTATAAACACTTTCTTTGGAATTTTCTACAGCCTTTGCATTATGGTCACTAATATCTAAGAGTGGGTTTAAAGAGGAATACATTCTTTATCCAATAGTATTTCTATCAAGGATAGAAAATGATTAGGTTTGCATAACCTTATTCTTTCTTAGAGACATAAAATTGTCTATTCAGGGAATCACCCACTTTCTTTTGCCTAAATGCTTTGAGTCCAAGGTCAAGAGTCTACTGAATTAATTTAATAAACCTTTACTGAGTGCTTCCTTTATGTCAAGCAAAGCACTTCTTGGTACTGTTCATGCAAGCCAGTCAACATTTTCTTGGAAGATTCTTTTGTTTTGTTTTGTTTTCTAGACACAAACACTGAAACCCCATTGCTCTATATGATCTTTTCCTATGTTTTAAAGAAAAAAACTAACAGAGCTGATTGTGCAAAAAGATGGCAGGAGAGATAGCAGTCTGCTCATAAGAGACTCGCTCGTTCATTTTAACAGTGACTTTTGGGGTGATAATAGTGCAATCTTTTATTGTTCCCAGAGCATGGAGTAAGTATTGTTCCTGGACAATGTCAAACTGTGAGAAAAGTCAAGTCAAAGAAGATGATACTAGACCTAGGTATTTGTGAAGAGGGAAGAACTTGTGGATGTCTTCTAAACACATAGGGCCAGCCTCAAATTTATGGAGTGCACATCTTTCGTTTCAAGCAGGCAATTTTTTTTAAATGTATTTATTTGTTTATTTATGGCTGTGTTGGGTCTTCATTTCTGTGCATGGGCTTTCTCCAGTTGCAGCAAGCGGGGCCCACTCCTTATCACGGTGCACAGGCCTCTCACTATCATGGCCCCTGTTGTTGTGGAGCGCAGGCTCAGTAATTGTGGCTCATGGGCCCAGTCACTCCACGGCATGTGGGATCCTCCAAGACCAGGGCCCGAACCTGTGTCCCCTGCATTGGCAGGCAGATTCTCAACCACTGCGCCACCAGGGAAGCCTCTCAAGCAGGCATTTTGATCATAATGTTAAATAGGACAGTTTTTCCAAGCTTAGGGCCCTTATTTTATATTTAGTTGAAGAAGTTTAAGAAAATGTCTGAAAGACTCCATAGCTCAATATATCAAAAACTGATCTCATTACTACATTCCTTATAACACAAACAGACACACATATTCAAAACTAAACTGACTTTCAAATTGAAAAATACGTCATTTAAACTCACTTATTTCTGGCATTGGTTAATACCTTCAGCTCAGTATTGCAATTTAGAATCTATGAAGTAATGCTTCCTTGTTACTGACACCCATCTCTACCAAACTTTTCAGGCAATTAATACAACTCAGAAATAATTCTGAAATCTGACTTCTCCTTTATTCTCATTGGAATGGAAATGAGTTTAGTTTAGGACTTTATTTTTTACCCTACACTCAGGCATCCTTCTCAGTCTCTCTTTACTCTAGCCCATATTCCATGTTGTCTCTGCAATTAATCTTCATAAAATTATGTCTGCTGATAGCTCCATCACCTTGTAAATTATATTTGTTTACTAAGGCTGCCATAACAAAATACCACACACTAGGTAGATGAAACAGCAGAAATTCATGTTCAGAAATGTATAGCTCCAGAGGCTAGAAGTCCAAGATCAAGTTGTCAGCAGGTTTGTTTTTTTTTCTAAGGCTCTCTCCTTGTTTTGAAGATGAGTGCCTTCTAGGTGTGTCCTCACATGGTTGTCTCTTAGCCTATGTGTTGTCTATGTCCTAACCTTCTCTTCTTATAAGGACACCAGTCATATTGGATTAGAGCCCACCTGTATGACCTTGCTTCACCTTAATTACCTCTTTAAAGACTTTATTTCCAAGTACAGTCGCATTCTGAGATACCAGGAGTTATGACTTCAACATGAATTTTGGGAAGATACAATTCAGCCCATAATAATGACAGATTCTTTTCCCATGTACATGAGATCTCCTTAATCTGGTCCTAATGTATCTTTTTATTCTTGGCCTTTGACCATCCGCTCCATTCCATTTACCTACATCTGTTCAAAGTGAAACTCTTTCTGCCTGAAGTGCCCTTATCACTTCTTCACCTGAAAAACATTGATTCTTTCTTCAAATGCTTTCTCAAATGTTACCTCCCAAGTGATAACATAATCCCTTTTAGTAATGCATTTGTTTACATAGAGAATAAAGTGTGGAGTCAAAGTTCATTAAAGTGTTTCAAAGCTGGTGTCATTTCTATATTCATTTTATATCTCTTTTCTCCACTCTTCTATTGTACCACTTTTGTTTTATGATATTTTGTTATAAGTACCCTTCTAAATTGAATTTAATAGTTATTTGAGCAAGATGGGATATAAAGCTATTACTAATTATTAAGTACCTACACAGGCATTATGCTTATTGCTGAGAATGCAGTGATGAATAGACCAATCCCTATTCTCAAGGAGTTTATTCTTGCAATAAAACAATCTTACACATCTTTATTATAGAATATGCCACACCGCAATTTAATTTAGCTATACACATTTACGTCTCTTTGGCTAGACAGTTATCACGAATGTTAGGAACCTTTATTATCCATCTGTTCATCCCCAGGACCTAGCATAATGCCTGGAATAATAAATATTTGTTTAAAAAAGCAAAGAAGACATGGTGAAAATAAGATAAGATCTCTTCTTCCTCAGAAAATACCAGCCAAGTAATTGATGCATCTAAGTGACTGAATTCTGTGCATCAGAATAAGAGCATTTCATTAATTTAGCGTCTTTTAAAAGTATAGAATCTCAGTTCCTCTGATCAGCAGCTATTTTATGTCTAATAGCAAGCTCTACTTTTTAAAGTATTGAAATCTTTCCTTCATCTCTGTCAAATTTAAAGAAAAGAGAGCTTTCAAATGTAGGCCATTCTACCATAGATCATCTCATTCGAAAGGTCACTCTACCCCTTGTATACAGTAAGTAATTGGATCAAGCTTTTCAGTGAATGGTCACTACTTAATCATTGTCATTTGGTCTCACAATATGTCAATTTATCTTGCTCATTTGACAAGAGATAGTATGATTATCCAAGAGCATGCCTTCTGCCATATTTCAGTAATGTTATAGCCAACAGGGGTGATGAATTAGTTTCCTGGTAATGTTCTTACATATTGTCAGTCCTCTGGGTTCTAATTTAGTTTCTTCTTCTCTTCTTACTCTGTATACTCTCCCTGAGTGCTCTCATTTACTCTCCTGACTACAGTTGTATGCTATACACAGATTATCCCCCAAAATAAATCTCCAACTAAGACCATCCACTTCAGATTCCAACTTAGAGAGTCAACTTTTTATTCTGCATTTCTCACTGGATGTCCAATAGGTAATATCAATGCCTTTAACATCAAGATCATCTTTTTTGACTATAGTAATCTGCTCATCTTCCTTGTCACTTATTTCAACAAATGTTACCATTCTGTTCTCAAACTTAAACCTTGAGAGTCACTATTTTCCGCTGTTCTACCTCTCATATAGTACATATTCTATTCTATTAATTATACAACCTCATATCCCTTGAAACTGGCAATTTTACTTTATTTCTGCTCCTGCTACCTGAGTCTAAACACATCTGCAACAAATTAAACAGCAAAGTAGTTTAGTAGTTCTAAACTAATTTTAAACTGTCCAGCCAAGAACACACTACCATATTATGTTTTTCAGTTAAAGAGAATAAATGCAAACTGAAGATGCATATTGTCAAATTTAAGTCTTTACCTCCTTGGAAATAAGAATAATGTTAAATTAATATTTATTAAACTATGTGAGGATGATTTTAAGGAAATAAAATGCCTATCTTTCATATATAATTACTAAATATACATATATATATATATATATATATATACACACACATATATAGAGCTGTGTGCACGTATAGATGACTTTATAATTTAAACATGTTTAGTAATGATATATGTACAAACATACATTTTCAAACAAACATGTTAGTCCATACACTAATTTTCATGAAATAAAGATATATTTATTGTACAAGTATATCAGCTGAAATGCTTCAGGTTGTCATCAATTAAAACAACAAACAGTCCATATATTAAAACACATTTTTTTTTTTTTTTTGCTGTATGCGGGCCTCTCACTGTTGTGGCCTCTCCCGTTGCAGAGCACAGGCTCTGGACACACAGGCTCAGCGGCCATGACTCACGTGCCCAGCCACTCCATGGCATGTGGGATGTGGGATCTTCCCGGGTCAGGGCATGAACCTGTGTCCCCTGCATCGGCAGGCGGACTCTCAACCACTGCGCCACCAGGGAAGCCCTAAAACACATTTTTTAAAAGCGTGCCGTAAAGAGAAATTCACAATGATAATTACAACTTATTTAAATATGAAAAAATGAAATAAGGTATTACAAGTTTCTGATAACATTTCACAAAGACCCAAAACATACAAGTTTTGTGAACTGGTTTGGTCCACCTTAACAAATTTCTTTGCCTACACTTAAAATTCTGCAGTACACCTTTGAACATGACTTCCACAGTGATAGGATTTTGTTCTTCAATGAACATTATACATTGTTTAATTTAAAAGATAAAGGGAAGGCATTATTCTAAAAAGAAGACAAAATGAAGGGATTTCAATGAAAATGTCAAGTTGCCTATGTCTAGGATATGAAGAACTTGTAGTTTTGAATATTCTTTTCACAGATCCATTAATTAAAGTTAATGTTTAATCTATTACCAGAGTCACATCTGACTTTTTGAACATTTCCTTCAGTGGCACCTGCAAGTCATACTTAACACTAAATAGAAAGATAGGATCATTGATTACAGGTCTTGGAAAGAAACCAATCCGCAAACCCAGAGGTGATTTCACAAACACAGCTGTAACAAGCTGGACATATGCCAGAGTTAGATAACAATAGAATCATTGAGGAAAAGCTGTGAATTGAGGTGGGTGAGATTATCAGGAAGCATTAGTGTTTGCCCTCCCACTTTAGGAAATTTTCATAACTTCCAGGTAATAGACAAAATTTTCATCCATCTGTATTTTTTGTCAGATGGCAATAACAAATCAAATGCTTCCAAAATTCAGATGTCTGTTGCAAACATAGAAAACTTAGGATATTTAGCCAACATTTCGCTTTCAGAGTTTTAGAGAAAATATTCATACAATGTTGTGTCCCCGACAGAGAGCTGCCATTTTAAAAATATACACTGTTGTTTTTGCTGCCATGTTATAATAGAAACACCAATATTCAAAACAGCTACACACATTGTGACATAAAGGAGAAATTAATATTTGAAAAAGCATTAAAATCTCCAACTCAAAATGTTATTGCTGTAATATATTAACTTGTTTTTATCATTCATATTAATACCATGCACATCTATATCAGTCTGTGCTCTCCCTTTTAGAGCAGGTGCTTTGCCACAGCACCATCTTCTATGAAATAACTACCTCTTTTTTTAGAGAGTGGATACCCTAAATGTGTGGTTAACCACCTTAATCTCCCTGGCTCATTTAATCTTCTCTCTTATCTTCTCTCTCTGTCCCTCTCTCTCTCAACAGAAGTTCACTTCAGTGAAATAACTTGCACCAGACCACACAATTATTAAGTGGGAAAGTAAAGATCAAAAGCCAAAGACTTCAAATTATTGAGTGGGCATTGTAGTTTTCTCCCTAAGCGTGCAACTCATCTCACTCCCCTTATGTACCTGTCACACAGTTTGAGTGGAACTGATACATACAAACTCCAGGAATAGCTCTGATAGCTTATTGTCACAGGGCAATGAGTCTGGAAAAGTTGACAAAGGTCTACATATTCCCTGCCACAGAGACTAGGCTTTCTTCTTTTCAGTGTGTGTTTGGGAGGGGGCACTTTCTAAAACATTTTAACCAGAGGAAGTCCATTTTTAGGCTCTTATTTCAGTGACAAGATTCTGGTAGTGCCATGTGTGATGGATATGAGGGTGATCAGACTAACAGTTGGAGTACTAGGACATAGTGAAATGCAGTCCAAAGATGATCCTAGTTTAATAAAACTAATAAATGAAAGAAATAGATTCAAGAAATATTTAGGAGAAAAAACAATAGACATTGGTGATGGGTAGCATAGACATTGATACTCAATAATATTGAGTATTGATAATCAATTATAATCTTGCAGTTATTGATATTTATGACCTCAAATCTTCCAACTCATTTATTCTCTTTCTTTGGACTAGAACAAATCCTCATAGGCTCTGACGGATGTTTCTTTTTTTTTTTTTGCGGTATGCGGGCGTCTCACTGTTGTGGCCTCTCCTGTTGCAGAGCACAGGCTCCGGACGTGCAGGCTCAGCGGCCATGGCTCACGGGCCCAGCCGCTCCACGGCATGTGTCATGTGGGATCCTCCAGACTGGGGCATGAACCCATGTCCCCTGCATTAGCAGGCAGACCCCCAACCACTGCGCCACCAGGGAAACCCCTGAAGGATGTTTCTGAATGACATTCATAATGTTACTATCATAGAGAAGAATATCAAAGTTCAAAATAAATTGATATGTTTCTTGATTCACTCTTTAGAAATGTTTGATTTATTGATGGTCTCCATGCCTTAATTCAGGGAAGAGATGGAACTTCCTGCGTCAAACAGAATCAGGTGTATTTTCATAGTGCCTATTACTGTTATTATTAAAAGAATCGGGGTCTGCTGTTCGCCGCTTACAAAATCAATACTCACAAATGTTGGAAACAAAGGAAAGGTTCCTTTAATCAGATTGTGGCAATCTGGGGAGATGGTGGACTCAGCATCCCCCAAAAACCACCTCCAAAGATTCGGCTCAACCATGGAACTCTTAAAGGGAAGGAGGGAAGTAATCTCAGTTCATCATTGAGATAGGGGCCAGAGTCATTGCCATCCCCCCACTGTGTGCAGGCTTCTTGACTTCTTGTGATCTTCCTCTAGATGTTATCTTTTTCACACAGTTTGGTCACAAAGTTTGTGAGATTACTGAAGGGGAAGCTAAGGAAGAGATCTGGTCATCTGTTTGTTACTTAATCTTCATTTCTACTTCTTTGATCTACAGAAAGAACTGACAAGT
This sequence comes from Hyperoodon ampullatus, assembly GCF_949752795.1. Classification (NCBI taxonomy): domain Eukaryota; kingdom Metazoa; phylum Chordata; class Mammalia; order Artiodactyla; family Ziphiidae; genus Hyperoodon; species Hyperoodon ampullatus. The sequence continues at coordinate 77,767,220 of NC_136914.1, forward strand.
TAGGCAAAGTATTGTGTGATTAAAAGATTCTAAAGGTGTGCTTGGGCCAGAGATGAGTAAAGAACGGCGTGCCAGTTTAAGGTTAAGACAAAAGGGTGCCTCCTGCAGAGAGCTCTTTCCTACCAAAAACTGCTTATAAATCTCCACTTGACAGAACATCATTCCATTTCTATAGGATTAGGGGCAAAAGTCCATCTTCTGTAACTTCTTCATGCTGACATAGGGCGCTGTATTCTCAGAGTAGAAGATGTCAACATGGGTCTGTAGCATCTCTTTGCTGACAATTTTAGTTGTGTACTTACATATACAGGCAAGCTACAATTATTTTGATGCCCACAAAGATATAGATTATTATGAGAAATAATGTTAATCCCATTCTCTTGAGGCCAATTCTTGGAATTGTGCTAGCCATAGATTCAGTACTGCTAAAATTGGAGCAGCTTATGTCATGGTTACAGTCTGGTCATCATGCAGTTAACTTTTTTCCCCTCTGGTGCCAGTTACAGTATTTGTAAAACAACTCAGGAATGTGCATCAGACACTGAGTCTGTGACTCTATTATCCTAATCATTAACTGCTCAGTTTTGTACTTGGGTGGGAAGGGCCCTGCAGGGTTCTGCTTGGTTCCATTATGTTTGACATGTAAAGAGATGATGTTTTCAGAATAAGGGAAAAGAAATATAGGGTCACTGAATCCTAGGACGACATTTGAAGCCCAGGTAAACAATATCATATAACTTAATTTTTGTATCTGATGAAGTAGAGAGATCCACTGAGGTTTTTTGTATTATATTATAGTTTATAGTTTTTCTCATAGAAGTCATTGGTTATCAGCACCCTTTGTTTTCTTCCAGGGCAGTCAACATTTCCTTCTACCCATTCACTCCTATTTTCCCCTAACATCTAAGCTGCTTGATCCCACTGTATATCAGCTTATCCTTTAAGAACCAATCAGTAACTTAGTCTTAGAAATAACTGTGACCTTTATCCTTTAAAAAATCCTAATGAACTCAGACTGTCATCATACCTACATTAATTAAAATGTTCTTGCCTATAATTACCTGTTCACTTAATAATAGTGTTAGAAAATTTATCTGTGACTTGGAAAAAGACAGAAGATGTCACTGGGTATTTTGTCAGTGTAGTCCTAGACTTGACTTTCTCTTGTCTATGCTATTTTACAACTCTGTGGGGCATATAACTTGTAGATTTTTGGCTAGTATGGATACAAAGAATTTTGGTCCAGTAAAACAGACAACCCCAGAGATTAATATTTTCTTGCCCTGTTGGATAGTAACCAGTGTTGGATAGTAACTTGCTTAGAGAGGATACCCTAGCTTCTCAAGTGGTTTTGAATTGGTTTAAAATCTTTCTAAGACCCTTCACTAGCTAAATAGTTGAATAAAATCTTATAACTTGTGTTCACATTATAGCTGCAAGAATAAAATCTTATAACTTGTGTTCACATTATAGCTGCAAGACAGTCATCATTGTACCTTTTAAGATTTACATTTTAACAATATTACTAATTAAACTATAAACTCTATGAAAGTAAATACTGTAAAATAGTTGTCTTCTCACATATCTCCAGTAGGTAACACATAGATGCATAGTAATCAGGTGATATATGTATCTTTAATTAGTAACTGAATAAATGCATTAAGTATAATATAAAATTAGAGACCTATAATTATCAGTGTGTTACAGACTGTGCCAAATACTGTGTTCAGTTCTGGGCATAACAGCACTCACTTTATGATACAGTGAAGCTGCCAGAATTCATGATAATATCAAGAACTCAAGCTGCTTAATCACAATATAAAAGCATATAGCAAGAACATAACTGATGTATATATGAATATAAAGAGGTACAAAAAGTCCTATCTGTATTATTCAAACATTGAGAATCATCTATAGAAGAGTGAGTGTTATGTCACTCACTAAAGGAAATATTGTGTTCTATTAAAATGCTTTGGTGATATAAATATTTTAAGTGTATGTATGTTATGTTACATAACTTTATGTGACATAGTGACACTTAGCTGTAACCAACTATTTAATAATATTGACTAGTAAAGTCAGTGCAAATTTAATAATTAACCTATGCAGAAAACAGAAATTTAGAGGTACTCATCTATGTTGGAAATTCACAGAAGAGGAAATACATATGCCCAGTAAACATATGAAGTTAAACATTCAACCTTATTTGTGAGTAGGAAAAATGCCATTTAAGATGAATCTAAGGTTCAAATTTATACCCAGTTGATTGGCAATACATACATACATAAAATAAAAATAAAATCTGATAATGATAAGTGTTGGAAAGGATGAGTATTCACAAGGTATGTTGGAGAAAAATTGGGACAATTGCTTTGGAAAACTGTTTGACATTACCTGCTAAAGTTGATCATATACCTTATGATTCAGTGCTCCAACTACTAGGAATATATAAAAAGGAAAGCTCTTGCACATGTTTGATCGGAGACATGTAAAAGGTGTTTCCAGGCAACGCTAGTCACAATATAAAAAACCTAGAGAACGCTGAGTGTACTTCCACAGAAGAGTGGGTGCATACACTATGATATATTCACACATGGCATGGTATACAATAAACAAAATAAGTGATCTACAGCAGCATGCAACAATGCAGAGAAATCTTAACAGTAAAAGAATAAATTAAAAAGTAGGTTTCCCAAAGATCATTTTTTTATGAACCATTTACTCTAAATCTTATGTATTTTTCAAAATATAGAAAATATATGTATATAGTTCTCAAAAAACCATATAGATGCAGTAGGTCTATAAAAAAAGAAAGCAAGACAATGGAATGGAGAGAGTGTAGATTAAGGCAGGTTTTTGTAGGAGTCCTGATTTTGTTTGGTGTTGTTGGTTCATAGGTAATGCCACTACTAAGAGATAAATAATTAAACAGGAAAAAAAGTAATAGCTTAGCTTCACTTATTAAGTATTTTCAAATTGTTTATAATGATAAAGAGTCAGAAGTTGAGATCTGGAATCTCTTAATTACCTTATACACATCTATGGAGAAGCTAATGTATATTTCACCATGTAATGTGTATCAAATGTAAACCAGAGGTCATGTTCAGAAATTATTTTGTCACTTTCATAAAGTTCTGAGTTAAAAAACACTGTATTCCCTACGTCTATACCATATTATTTTACATAGAAACTTAAATTTACAAACTACTAAATTAAAATTACAATGCTTAGGATTGGAAAACCAAGTATACAACATTTCTCACACACACAAAAAAATATAATAAAAACTGCTTATTTTTGATTGAGTGTGTGGATTATGGATATGTACTAGGCTTATGATTACACAATTTACAGATTATATATTTTAATTGTTAATAAATATGTCCATGTAATATCTAACATCTATTTCTCTTGACTGGGACAACTGAGCTAGATTAATTTCAGATTGCCATACCAAAATCATGTCAAAACCAACTGATTTATTCATTTGTCAACCAAGTTCTCTGGTAAGAAAAATGGCCAAATTCATATTACTTTTGAATGTGTTATTTTGGAATTAAGAAATCATAGTCCATATTGACTTCACATGTGGAATTTTAAATCACAAAATAAGAAGATCCATTAAAAGTCATGGAGATATTAAAGTAAATATTCAATACTTTTGTCTGAGAGTGCCATGGAATCTATTTTTAGTATAGTTTACAAAAGTTACAACACCCACCCTCCCACCTTCCCCCGTCTTCATCCAACACTGAAAATACTTGTACAGTGTTCATTATGAGCAAAGGCTCTACAGATGCTGCCTGAAAAAGAAACAGAAATGAGACACAATCCCAGTTCTCAAGTACTCACCAGTGGAGAAGTTAAAGCAACAAAACAAGGAAGTGGAAACATGTGTTGGGGGCTCTATTTGAAGAACAAGCAAATTACTATGAGAGTATTTTGGAAAGAAGAATACAAATATAGATTGTTTCACTAATTTTTATGGCTTCATCTTCTAAGACATCTCTTTTGAAGCCTTGATAATATAGTGAACTACATAAAAATGTTGGAAGCTGTCAAAGCCCAGTGATCACACTTAACCAAGGCTAAAAGAAAAAGACTCAGAATCTCATGGTCAATCATGATTAAAAGTTTTGAGATGAAAACATTCTGATAATATTCCACAAAATGGAGTAGCTGCACACAATATAATATTGAGTTTAAAATCCTCTAGAAGATTATACTTCAGTTACTGCACTAGAGACATACACAAAATTGAATCTTTATTTTAGTTCTATGATATTTCATGGAGAAAATTAGTATTTTCCCTTTACTTCCCTGGTTGAGGTTAGAAAAGAAGAGACTACAAAAGTTGAACAAAACCATTATGCACCAATTAATGACCAAGTAAAAGTAGGTTAAATTCTTAGTCTGGCAAGATCAGAATTGTGGAGGGTCATACTTATTAAGTAATCTTCATCACTGAGGGCGTGCTTGCAATTATTTTTATTATTTCACTTACTCATTGGAGTCTTGAATGGATTGTTTAGAACTCTGTTTTGTTTCTTTCTTTTGATGATTTGTTAATGAGTGAATTAACTGACTTTTTTTTCAAATAGGTTGTGAAAACCTGCAATATGTCATATTATTTATCAATGAAAATTTGATACTGGTTAAAATGAAAAGAATATATGTGGATCTCCATTTATATATACTCTTGCCCAGGGTTCACAAATGATAGTGATGAGGCTGGATCCACTATAGTCATTCTCTCTTCTCTAAAGCTGACTATTTTAGTGAGGTATGTTTTGTTAGGGTCTGAGATCCTGCCTTACAAAGGACAACTGCCACCTCACTCTGCAGCACTCTAGTGGAGGCTGAGGGTGGAAATGTCAGGATTTAACCTGTCTTCTTTTCATACCCTGTCCTTCCACATTAGGGATGAAAGGAGAGCCTATGTGCTACCCTTAGAACCTGGCAACCCTGGTCTAGAAAAGATGTGTGTGGGTAGATTTCTCCATAGAGGACCTTCATGGTTCCATGGGCCACTTGAAAGGATGGTGAATTAAGCTAGGAAGAGGCTGTGAACACTCAGGCCTTCATTCCAAAAATTGTCCCTATGAGGAGCCTTGTGGGATGTAGGAAATGGTAGCATACTTTATTTTTCCCATCACTGGGGATGAGCTTCCAGTCAGGAACGATGGAATAATCCTTCCTGGCAAATAACTTCCCATTTCTATCCTGTATCTATTTGACTCGGTAGAGCTTCCAGTCAGCAATGAGTTCACCTTCAGGATCTTTAAATGCTGGCTATGTGGAGTTGGAGAAGGCAATATGATAGGAATTGGTCAGCTTCTCCTGGTACAGGTTGGGATGTGAGTCTGAGGATATCTTGTTGTATTAGTCAGTGTTCTCCAGAGAAACAGAGCAGTAATATTTATATAAATATATAAGGCAACTTATGAGACTGACAAGTCTCATCATCTGAGCTCTACAAACTGGAGACCCAGGAAAGTCAGTGGTATATTTCTAGTTCGAATCTGAAGGCCTAAGAAGCAGGGGATCCAATATTGTAAATCTTAGACCAAGGGCCAGAGAAGATGAAACGAGATGTCCCAGCTCAACACTGAGGCAGAAAAAAAAATTGGCAAATTTCTCTTTTCTCCATCTTTATTTTTATTCAGGCCCTCAAAGGATCGAATAATGCTGGGCCACACTGGGGAGGCCAGTCTACCTACTGAGACCACCAATTCATATACCAATGTCATCCCAAAACACTGCTCAGACATACCCAGTGATAGTGTTTAGTCTGGGAACTCTATGGCCAGTCAAGCTTCCACATAAAATTAACCATCTCACTAGTCCACCCAGAGTCTAAACTTTTCAGTAGTCTATACATAATCTAATAATGTCACTAAGAGAAAGTGTATGTCCAAGTGTATGTACTCAATTTCAGACCAAGCAAAAAAGACACTTAGTAGATCAAAATGCTGCCTCTTCCTGAGAAAAAGTATGTGTCCCCCACAGAAGTGGTGATGTTTTGTGATTTACCAACCACAGGCTGGGATAGAGTATTTCCTCATTTGGCATTTGGTGAACCTTCAAATATTTAAGGGCACTCATTTCTCCTCTTAGTAACCTGTTCCTTTGAGAATCATAAAAACGTTGAGAAATATCAAGCTTCCTTTTCATATTTTTTTTCATTAAATATAAGATCTCATTTTTTTTAGCTCTCTCAATGAATTTGGGCTATTATCTAATGCCTAATGCACTGGAAAGCCAATTTTTCCAAAATACTGACAATGTGTAAGATATTCAGTCAACTAGACAGTCAATTAGATATTTTGTACTCATTTAATATATCTTAGTAGTTGAACATGTAGGCTTTGTATTCAGGCAACCTGGGTTCAAATCATAACGCAACTACTTAGCCAGTTATCATTTTTTTTCTTAAAATTTGAATCACCGCTAATCTACATCTTTATCTACTTATATTTGAATATTATTATTTTTGTTATTACATTTATGTACACAAAGAGTTAAGAGCTTTTAAAGATAAGTACATTTTCAAAATTAGTCTCATGAAAATATTTGATGCATTTTATTCTTGTAATAGAATGCTATATAACCTTGGGCAAGGAAATTATCCTCAGTGGCACTCTTTCTGCCTTTTTTTTTTTTTTAAAGAATTTGTGGATGTTTTATTTTATTCTATTTTTATTTTATTTTATCATTTTATTTTATTATTTTACTATTTTATTTTATTTTATTTTATTTTATTTTATGTTATTTTATTTTTTATTTTTCTGGCCACGCCATGCGGCATGTACCATCTTAGTTCCCTGACCAGGGGTCAAACTCTTGCCCCCTGCATTGAAAGCAGAGAGTCTTAACCACTAACCGCCAGGAAAGTCCCTCTTTTTCTTTTTTTCAAAAAACTTTTTAATTGAAGTGTAGCAAACATACAGTGTAGTATATTAATCTACAGTGTATAGCTTGATGAATTGTATATACCATGTAATCACATCGATTATTGTTGCATTTTATTTCTGGAAAAATAAACAAACACTTAAACGTCTATTGACTGGTAGAGTTTCAATATGTGAAGCATACAAGGAGAGTTTCACTACAAATCATATCTAGAATAATTTACTATAGTTGAATGTGAATATTCAGATATTAACAAAAATCATGATAAATCTTGTTTGTATGGCTGACATTGTTACACTGATTATATATGATATTAGCCTATATGATCTTGAGATCAAGTATACTATAATCTCTGACCAAATATTTCTCCTTGTATTTGTCTGTGTTGTTCTGCTCAGATATGTGATCTGCAGAGTCTTAAGTGTTACTATAAAGCCATTATCATATCAAATCTCAATAGCTCATATTACAAAAAAAAAAAAAAAAAAGTGAAGGATTGGCTGTAGTCCACTTCCCCAGACAGCCATCTATTGTATGGAACCTGGACAATGGAAGATATGCATTGCATAAAATAATGTCCTACAGGTTGACATCAGCCCTTGGCCAAAAGAGGAGATTGAGAAAATAAAAATTTAGCTTGATGCTAAACCTTTGTCTTACCTTTCATTTCACTGGAATAAAAGATGGATAAAGCTAGCTGCAGATTTAACAGGAAACAGTATTTCTCCCACGGACATGCTACAGCCATGACGTGCCTTAACAACTACCTCCTTTTGAAATTGACTGCTGTTTTCTTACTCACTGAGAAACTTTGCTGTTTGAAATTATCTTACCTTCACTTATTCATTCTCTGATGCTCCTCTTTTCTTCATGTAGTTCTGAGTTTCTGATCCATATAATTTTCTTTCTTTCGGAAGAACTTCTTTTAATGTTTCTTAGAAAGTAGATCTGCTGTCAAAAAATTTACTCAAGTTTTGTTTTTGTGAGACAGTCTTTATTCCTGCTTCACTTTTGAAGGATGATTATGCAGAGTACAGAATTGCAGGTTTGGTATTTTTTTCCTTTTAACACTTTAAATGTTTTATTTCACTCTATTCTTGCTTATGTGGTTTCTGAGGAAAAGTTGGATGTAATTCTCATCTTTGCTCATCTGTGGGTAAAGTGCTTTTCCTCTGTCTTTTTTCAAAACTTTTTCTCTAGAATTGATTTCCTGATGTTTGAAAATTATATGCCTTGGTGTTGGGTGTAGTGTATTTTTTTTTTTTTTTTGTCTTCTGCTTTTTGCCATTTATCTTTCTTGGTGTCCTCTGAGGTTCCTTAATCTGTGTTTTGGGATCTGACATTAATTTGGGAAAACTCAATTGTGTTATTGTCTCAAATAATGCTTCTGTTCCTTTGTCTCTTTCTTCACCTCCTGGTATTCCATTATGTGTACACCATATACCTTCTGTAACTGTACCCAAAGTTCTTAGAACTGTTTTCTGTTCTATTTTGGTTTTTAAAGAAATTCTTTTCAGTCTTCTTTGTTCCTTTCAGTTTTGGAATTTTATGATGTCATATTCTCAACTCAGAGATTCATTCTTCAGTTGTGTCCAGTCTAGTAGTGAGCCCATCAAAGGTATTCTTCATTTCCATGTCCCTACTTATATTATTAATCTGTTCTTGCATGTTGTCTACTTTTTCCATTAAAATCCTTAGCATATTAACCATAGTTCTTTTTTTAATTCCTAGTTTGATAATTCCAACATTCCTACCATATCTAAGTCCAGTTCTGATGCTTGCTCTTTCTCCTCAAACGTTTTTTTCTTTTTAGTATGTGCTATAATTTTTTGTTGAAAGCCATACATGATGTATGGAATAAAAATAACTGGGTAAATGAAATGGTGTAAATATGTCTTCAGTTATGTGTGGGTAAGATGTGGGGAAGGGAAAGAATTCTATATTCCTATGGTTAGGTCTTAGTCTTTTTTTTTTTTTTTTTTTTTTGCGGTATGCGGGCCTCTCACTGTTGTGGCCTCTCCCATTGTGGACACGCAGGCTCAGCAGCCGTGGCTCACAGGCCCATCCGCTCCATGGCATGTGGGATCTTCCCAGGCCAGGGCACGAACCCGTGTCCCCTGCATCGGCAGGTGGAATCTCAATCACTGCGCTACCAGGCAAGCCCAGGTCTTAGTCTTTTGATGAACCTGTGCTCCTGGACTATGAACTTCACTAGTGCTTCTTACTTTCTCTCCCCTACTCCCACCCTTAGGTGAGACAGGATGGCTGATGGCCAGAGGGGGCTGGAATTGTGTATCTCCCTTCCCACACATGGAAGACTAGAGTGGGCTGAAGTTAGGCATCTCCTTTCCCTCAGTTAGATTAGGCTCCGATGGAACCCTAGCAGGTTAGCCGCTGGTAAAGTAGTTTCTCCTGAGGGCAGGACTTGCTGAGAAAAACAGAATGCCCTGTCATATTACAACATAGTTCCTTTTTCCCTCCCCCTGCCAGAAACAGAAAGGAGAACTTAGAACTCCAAAAGGTAAAACTCAAAAATGTAGGGGTTCCCCGAATGACTGGATCCCCTGGAGTTTTTATCAGACTTGTCCACTCTGATGCTTCAGCAATTCATCAATTGTAATTCAAGTTTCCCTTCCCAGGGACACTGGTTCATGTTGAAGTTTCTGGTTGTAGGTTTCTGCTCTGTTAAGTTGATATTCTTACAATTGATGCTAGATATTTGCCTGTCTGTCTGTCTGTCTAATTGTTAGGGGCAGAAGTTTGCCCTGTGACCTCACTTCTCTGATGGATTTAAGAAGAGTTGTTGATTTTTCTGTTTGTTTAGCTGGCTTTATAGACTGAATAATGCAGAGCATGGGAAAGAGGCTGCCTAATTGTAGACTCTACAGAGGCCAGTAGCAAATCTGTGGTATTGCAAAGGATAAGAGTTCAGAACAGGCAGACTAGACCAAAGAAAGATAAGGACACAGAGACCAGGTTTGGTGTGAGAGCAAGGAGCGTTCACACGTATTTAAATAATCCCTCTAGTAAGTTTATGTGATATAACTGATAATTAGAAATTGAAAATTGACAAGATTGTTTTCACATGTAACAAATTATTGACAGTGATGGTTGGTTGTTTTTGCTGTCATTTTTTTGGGGGGAGGGTGTTTTATTTGGTTTTATGAGGCTTAAAAATATTTGGGGATTTGGACTATACTGTACCTAGGTTTAGTGTTCCATATATAACCAGAAAGCAAATTTTAAGCTATAACAGAAATAACATGAAGCCATTTTAGCAAGATATATCAGGATGCTAAAGTTTTATTTTCATAAGTTTGTGAATATTGAGAGCAAAAAAATCACATTTTATATTTCTTTATATCCCCTTCTAATCCCAGTATAGGACATTTTACATGGTAGTTACTCAAAAGAACTTTAAAATAATTTTTTTTATTGAAGTATATTTGATTTTCAATGTTTTGTTAGTTTCAGGTATACAACATAGTGATTCACAATTTTTATAGATTTTAGTCCATAAAGTTACTGTAAAATATAAAATATTGGCTATATTTCCTGTGCTGTACATTATATCCTTGTATCTTATTTATTTTATGCCTAGCAGTTTGTACCTTTTAATCTCCTTCTCCTATCTTGCCCCTCCCTCAAAAGAACTTTTAAAATGTATTTTTATCAGTTGGATAAACAGCAAAGTATGGCTTGAGATAGTAACATGGATAATGAGAAGAAGGTAAAGTCTACATATTAAAAACATATGTGATATTAATAACATTCATAAAATTTATTTGGAGAGGAAAAAAATAAAATCAAGATGGGCTGAAAATGAAACTCTTTTTTAATATTTTAATTTAAAAATAATTTAATACACAGTGTTCAGAGCATGTATATATAATTTAGAATATTGATATAACCAAAGTCATATACCCATTGTGGTACATAATGGATTAGATAATGTACATTTTTGCAAGATGTATATTTTAAAAATTGCTTATTTTGTTCAATATTACCTTCTGTAGTTTCATCCATATTGACACGAATTTTAATTCTTTCATTTACACTGTTCCATAATATATTCTTATGCCCATTATACATGTTGTACATATCTTTACCCAGTTTTTTTGCGTCTCCTTTTTATTTTTTTAAATTTTCATCATTTAATGTCTTTTCATAAACAGAAGTTCTTAATTTTAATTTAGTCAAGATATTTGTCTTTTTATTTATGTTTTGACATTTTCATGTCTCATTTAAGAAATTCATCCATATTCTAAGGAAATAATCATTTATTTTGTTTTCTGAAAGTTTTATAATTTTGTCCTTCACCTTGGGCCTTGTACTTCAAATGGTATAAAATTTTGTGCATAGTGTGAGATACATTTCAATTGCTCTTATCTATAATGTCATTCAGACATTTCCAGACAATTTATTTCTAAGTTCACTCTTTCCCCCAAATCTATTATGTCTGCTCTGTCATAATTTAGGAGTCCACATATGCATGGTTTGTTTTCCTTGATTTTATATTACAAAGTTTTTTTTTTTTTTTTTTTTTTTTTTTTTGCGGTTCATGGGTCTCTCACTGTTGTGGCCTCTCCCGTTGTGGAGCACATGCTCTGGACATGCAGGCTCAGTGGCCATGGCTCACGGGCCCAGCTGCTCCAAGCCATGTGGGATCTTCCCAGACTGGGGCATGAACCCGTGTCCCCTGCATCGGCAGGCAGACTCTCAACTGCTCTGCCACGAGGGAAGCCCTACAAAGTATTTTTTAATATTTAAATTTCAATGTTGATATCTTGCTGTCTTCATAAATATATTATTAGATAAGTGTAATTTCTCTCACTTTGTTTTTCTGCTTCAGGAATGTTTCAGCTGTATTTTGCCCTTTCCTCTTTCACATAAATTTTTCAATCAGCTTGTCACCTTCTTTTTCAAAAAAAGCAGGTGATCTCTATTATTCAGGAAACAATAATGCCAATTCCACACAAACTCTTTCAGAATATGGAAGAAAAGGAAATATTTTACAACCCGTTTTTAGAAACCAACATTATGTAATTATATCTCATTATGATATCCAGTAGAGAGCATAAAGAGAAAAGTACTAACCAATATCTCCCCTTGAAGATATAAAAATTTTAACAAAATATTAGAAAATCAAACCTAGCTATATATAAAAAAAATCTAGTGCCCCATGAACAAGAGGGATTTATTATGGGTGTGCAAAATTGGTTCAACATTCTTAAGTAATCCAGTATAATACACTATAAGAGAAATCATATGATTATTACAATAAATCCAAGTAAAAAGATTTAGATAAAACATTTGACAAAATTTAATATCCATCTCTGACTTTAAAAACCAATTAAAATATTTCAGACAAATAGCACTAAAAGAGAACTTTCTCCACCAGATAAAGGGTATCTACGAAAAACCTACAGATCACATAATAATGAAGGCGAAAGACTGCATACTTTTCCACTAAGAATAGGAAAAATGCAAATATATCTACTCTTAGAATTATTTTTCAACACAGTATTAGAATTACCAACCAAGAATCAGGCTAGAAGAAACATAGATGGCATACAGACTGGAAATAAAATAAAACTAATAAAACTGTCTTTATTAGTAGACAACATGGTTTTCATTGTAAAATAACAAACAAGGAATCTACAAAGAAGCTACTAGATCTAATAAAGTGGGATAACACAGTTTCATGAACTACATTTTTATACACAAGAAATGAACACTTGGAAATTTAAACATGATTAAAATTAGCAAACTTTCACTTGTAGTAATGATGAAGAGATAGGATTGGATTTACCCTCTTGCCTTAAATACTCAAAGTATATATGAAATACTGCTTTTTAGGCATTGTACAATAGGCAGCCACATGACAGTCATCACTGAGAGAATGAATCAAATGAGCAGAGCCCTAACAATTGCCTGAGCTTACTGCCTGAAGAGAGTTTCCAGGTAATTGTTTGAGGGTGTGGAGTGGAAGACCTACCATGAGTTGATGAGATAGAATTCATAGAGGCCAAAGTGACTAGTATTTTCAAGGCAGATCAACAAAAATGAGAGAGCTGCATAAAGCAAAAAAACTTCTGGAAATCTAGAGGTTACCCCTTGGATCTTCAACTGCACATTGATCAGTGCAAGATTATGAAGAAAGTCTCTGAGGCTGGGTAAAGAACCACTGAAAAGTAGAAGATAAATCAATGTTTGGAGCTCATACAGGGCTGGGATAGTTCATATTTCAGCAACTGGAACAGAAAAACCTTTTAATACTCTGAGCATTCAATGAAGTACTCAAAATAAGATTGCCTTATTGATACACAAAATTAGAACTAGACTAAGGGCTGCTCTGGTCCCATCTAAAAGAGTTTAAAAGCAAGTCTCAAAAGGACCAAACTCTTTCCAAATATATATTAATAGGAATACAAAAACATCCAGTATAATACAAAGTAAATTTTGATGATTTTATAACAGTATAAAACAACATAAACTTAAAAATTCCTAATATTCCACTCAAAAGTGTCAGGCAGCCTCATCCACCAGAGGGAAGACAGCAGAAACAAGAAGAACTACAGCCTGTGGAACAACAACCACATTCACAGAAAGATAGACAAGATGAAAAGGCAAAGGGCTATGTACCAGATGCAGGAACAAGATAAAACCCTAGAAAAACAACTAAATGAAGTGGACAAAAGCAACCTCCAAGAAAAAGAATTCATAGCAATGATAGTGAAGATGATCCAGGACCTCAGAAAAAGAATGGAGGCAAAGATCGAGAAGATGCAAGAAATGTTTAACAAAGACCTAGAAGAATTAAAGAACACACAAACAGAGATGAACAATACAATAACTGAAATGAAAACTACACTAGAAGGAATCAATAGCAGAATAACTGAGGCAGAAGAACGGATAAGTGGCCTGGAAGACAGAATGGTGGAATTCACTGCTGTGGAACAGAATAAAGAAAAAAGAATGAAAAGAAATGAAGAAAGCCTAAGAGACCTCTGGGACAACATTAAACACAACAACATTCACATTATAGGGGTCCCAAAAGGAGAAGAGAGAGAGAAAGGACCCGAGAAAATATTTGAAGGGATTATAGTCAAAAATTTCCCTCACATGGGAAAGGAAATAGCCACCCAAGTCCAAGAAGCACAAAGAGTCCCATACAGGATAAACCCAAGGAGAAACACGCCGAGACACATAGTAATCAAATTGGCAAAAATTAAAGACAAAGAAAAATTATTAAAAGCAGCAAGGGAAAAATGACAAATAACATACAAGGGAAATCCCATAAGGTTAACAGCTGATTTCTCAGCAGAAGCTCTGCAAGCCAAAATAGAGTGGCATGATATACTTAAGGTGATGAAAGTGAAGAATGTACAACCAGGATTACTCTACCTGGCAAGGTTCTTATTAAGATTCTATGGAGAAATCAAAAGCTTTACAGACAAGCAAAAGCTAAGAGAATTCAGCACCACAAAATCAGCTCTACAACAAAAGCTATAGGAACTGTGCTAAGTGGGAAACACAAGAGAAGATAAGGACCTACAAAAACAAATCCAAAACAATTAAGAAAATGGTAATAGGAACATACATATTGATAATTACCCTAAATGTCAAGGGATTAAATGCTCCAACCAAATGACACATGCTTGCTGAATGGATAGAAAAACAAGACCCATCAATATGCTGTCTACAAAAGAACAACTTCAGATCTAGGGACACATTCACATTGAAAGTAAGGGGATCGAAAAAGATATTCCATGCAAATGGAAATCAAAAGAAAGCTGGAGTAGCTATACTCATATCAGATAAAATAGACTTTAAAATAAAGAATGTTAAAGAGACAGGAAAGGACACTACAAAATGATCAGGGGATCAATCCAACAAGAAGATATAACAATTACACATATATATGCACCCAACATAGGAACACCTCAATACATAAGGCAACTGCTAACAGCTATAAAAGAGGAAATTGACACTAACACAATAATAGTGGGGGACTTTAACACCTCACTTACACCAATGGACAGATCATCCAAAATGAAAATAAATAAGGAAACACAAGCTTTAAATTATACAACAGACCAGATGGATTTAAATGACATTTATAGAACATTCCATCCAAACACAGCAGATTACACATTCTTCTCAAGTGCACACGGAACATTCTCCAGGATAGATCACATCTTGGGTCACAAATCAAGCCTCAGTAAATTTAAGAAAATTGAAATCATATCAAGCATCTTTTCTGACCACAGCACTATGAGATTACAAATCAATTACAGGGAAAAAAAATGTAAAAAACACAAACACGTGGAGGCTAAACAATACATTACTAAATAACCAAGAGATCCCTGAAGAAATCAAAGAGGAAATCAAAAACATGTAGAGACAAATGACAATGAAAACACGAAGATCCAAAACCTATGGGATGCAGCAAAAGCAGTTCTAAGAGGGAATTTTATACCTATGCAAGCCTACCTCAAGAAACAAGAAAAATCTCAAATAAACAATCTAACCTTACACGTAAAGGAACTAGAGAAAGAAGAACAAACAAAACCCAAAGTTAGCAGAAGGACAGAAATCATAAAGATCAGAGGAGAAATAAATGAAATAGAAGCAAAGAAAATAATAGCAAAGATCAATAACACTAAAAGCTTGTTCTTTGAGAAGATAAACAAAATTGATAAACCATTAGCCAGATACATCAAGAAATAGAGGGAGAGGACTCAAATCAATAAAATTAGAAATGAAAAAGGAGAAGTTACAATAGACACCACAGAAATGCAAAGCATCCTAAGAGACTACGACAAGCAACTCTATGCCAATAAAATGGACAACCTGGAAGAAATGGACAAATTGTTAGAATGGTATAACCTTCCAATACTGAACCAGGAAGAAATAGAAGACATGAACAGATGAATCACAAGCACTGAAATTGAAACTGTGATTAAAAAACTCCCAACAAACCAAAGTCCAGGACCAGATGACTTCACAGGTGAATTCTATCAAACATTTAGAGAAGAGCTAACACCCATCCTTCTCAAACTCTTCCAAAAAATTTCAGAGGAAGGAACACTCCCAAACTCATTCTATAAGGTCACCATCACACTGATATCAAAACCAGACAAAGATACTACAAAAAAGAGTATTACAGACGAATATCACTGATGAATATAGATGCAAAAATCCTCTACAAAATACTAGCAAACAGAATCCAAAAACACATTAAAAGGATCAAACACCATGACCACATGGGATTTATCCCAGGGATGCAAGGATTCTTCAATATACGCAAATCAATGTGATACACCATATTAACAAATTGAAGAATAAAAACCATGTGATCATCTCAATAGATGCAGAAAAAGCTTTTGACAATATTCAACACCCATGTATGATAAAAACTCTCCAGAAAGTAGGCATAGATGGAACCTACCTCAACATAATAAAGGCCATATACGACAAACACACAGCAAACATCATTCTCAATGGTGAAAAACTGAAAGCATTTCCTCTAAGATCAGAAAGAAGACAAGGATGTCCACTCTCGCCACACTTATTCAACATAGTTTTGGAAGTCCTAGCCATGGCAATCAGAGAAGAAAAAGAAATAAAAGGAATACAAATTGGAAAAGAAGAAGATTCATGTCACTGCAGATGACATGATACTATGCATAGAGAATGCATAAGATCCCACCAGAAAACCACTAGAGCTAATCAATGAATTTGGTAAAGTTGCAGGATACAAAATTAATGCACAGAAATCTCTTGCATTCCTATACACTAATGATGAAAAATCTGAAAGAGAAATTAAGGAAACACTTCAATTTACCATTGCGACAAATGAATAAAATACCTAGGAATCAACCAACCTAGGGAGACAAAAGACCTGTATGCAGAAAACTATAAGACACTGATGAAAGAAATTAAAGATGATACCAACAGATGGAGAGATACACCATGTTCTTAGATTGGAAGAATCAATATTGTCAAAATGGCTATACTACCCAAAGCAATCTACAGATTCAATGTAATCCCTATCAAATTACCAATGGCATTTTTTATGGAACTAGAACAAAAAATCTTAAAATTTGTATGGAGACACAACAGACCCCGAATAGCCAAAGCAGTCTTGAGGGAAAAAAATGGAGCTGGAGGAATCAGACTCCCTGACTTCAGACTATACTATAAAGCTACAGTAATCAAGACAATATGGTACTGGCACAAAAACAGAAATATAGATCAATGGAACAAGATAGGAAACCTAGAGATAATCCCACACACCCATGGTCAACTAATCTATGACAAAGGAGGCAAGGATATATAGTGGAGAAAAGACAGTCTCGTCAATAAGTGGTGCTGGGAAAACTGGACAGCTACATGTAAAAGAATGAAATTAGAACACTCCCTAACACCATACACAAAAATAAACTCAAAATGGATTAGAGACCTAAATGTAAGACCGGACATTATAAAACTCTTAGAGGAAAACATAGGAAGAACGCTCTTTGACATAAATCACGGAAAGATCTTTTTTGATCCACCTCCTAGAGTAATGGAAATAAAAACAAAAATAAAGAAATGGGACCTAATGAAACTTCAAAGCTTTTGCACAGCAAAAGCTGTGTTTATGAAACCATAAACAAGAGGAAAAGACAACTCTCAGAATGGGAGAAAATATTTGCAAACTAATCCACAAAGGATTAATCTCCAAAATATATAAACAGCTCATGCATCTCAATATTAAAAAAACAAAGAACCCAATCCAAAAATGGGTAGAAGACCTAAATAGACATTTCTCCAAAGAAGACATACAGATGGCCAAGAAGCACATGAAAATCTACTCAATATCACTAATTATTAGAGAAATGCAAATCATAACTACCCTCTTGCACTGTTGGTGGGAATGTAAATTGATACAGCTGCTATGGAGAACAATATAGAGGTTCCTTAAAAAACTAAAAATAGAATTACCATATGATCGAGCAATCCCACTACCGAGCATATACCCTGAGGAAAACTATAATTCAAAAAGACACACGCACACCAGTGTTCATTGCAGCACTATTTACAATAGCCAGGTCATGGAAGCAACCTAAATGCCCATCGACAGGCAAATGGATAAAGAAGATGTGGTGCATATATACAATGGAATATTACTCAGCCATAAAAAGGAATGAAATTGGGTCTTTTGCTGAGATGTGGATGGATCTAGAGACTGTCATACAGAGTGAAGTAAGTCAGAAAGATAAAAACAAATATCATATATTAACGCATATATGTGGAACCTAGGTAAATGGTACAGATGAACTGGTTTGCAGGGCACAAAGTGAGACACAGATGTAGAGAACAAACTTTTGGACACTAAGCAGGGAAAGCAGCAGGAGGTTGGGGGTGGTGGTGTGATGAATTGGGAGATCGGGATTGACATGTATACACTGATGTGTATAAAACTGATGACTAATAAGGACCTGCTGTTTAAAAGAGTAAAGAAAAGAAAAGAAAAGAAAAATAAAATAAAAAGTGTCAGGCATGCCAGGAAAATCTGCTCTATAATGAAGAGTAACATAAATGATAAAAAGTGACCCAGAAATGAAACAGATGTTAGAACCAACAGACAAGAACTTTAAACAGTGTAAAAAATATATTTGTTTTATATTCTAGAATATAGAAAATATCATGACCGTATTATGGAGAGACATCAAAGGTATATAAAAATTAAACTTATGGAAATAAAAAATATAGTTTGTGAGATAAAAATGCACTGGATGGCATTATCAGCAGA
Organism: Hyperoodon ampullatus; assembly: GCF_949752795.1. Lineage (NCBI taxonomy): Eukaryota > Metazoa > Chordata > Mammalia > Artiodactyla > Ziphiidae > Hyperoodon > Hyperoodon ampullatus. The sequence continues at coordinate 77,785,935 of NC_136914.1, forward strand.
TTAGGTAACTGATAAAGGGTAAATTAGGTCACTTGAAACAAAGAGAACACAGACCAAAATATATATATATATTGAACAGTGTACAATGAGTTAGTCCAAGGCTTTTTATATAGAACTCAATGCATAAAATGAAAAAAATAGGTAAATTAGAGTCCATAAAAAATAAAAATGGATTTGAAACATATTCTAAAGGAAATGGAAAGACATGACATAGACAAGAAGAAAATATTTGCAAATATATTTGAAAAAGGAATTGTGACCACAATATACAAAGAACTCTCAAAATTCAGTAAAACAAACCCGATTTAATGCCCATTTTTCTAAATGAGCAAACTATTTAAACAAAAATTTCAACAAAGAAGAGAGAAGAATGGCAAATGAGAACACGGAAAGATATCCAAAGTTGTTAGACATTGGGAAAATTTGAATTAAAACCAAAATGAGATACCACTATGTAACTTAGAACTGCTCAGAAATTTTTGAAAAACAAAATTTTAAACCCATTATTGGAAGGATGCAGAGCAATTGAAACTCTTATGTATTGCTGGTAGAAATATAAAATGAAACAAGTACTTCATAAAATGTTTCTTTAATAGAGTATTATAAAGTTTTGTTCTATTTTTCTTAAAATTTATGTATTACTACATTTATTTATACAAGATTTATTTAAATATACTCACATGTAAATCAGAATCTTTGCTAATTTTTTTATCATCTCAGATATTTTATCTGAGCTAATCTTTTTTTATTTATACATTTTTATTCAATGAATTTTGAAATTCTTTTTATATTAGTCTTTTTTAATCTGCTGTTTATTTTGCTTTAGTTATAGAATATGTTTTCAGAATTAGAATTTTAGATCAAAAATATTTTCTTAGTACAGTAAAGACATTATTCTAAGGTTTTCTGGATGTCATTGTTTGTGTTACATAGTTAATTTTCAGCCTGAATGCACATTTGGAAGTAGTGTATTGCTGTTTTTGCTGGTTTTCCTACTCTAGTTTCAGATATTTTCTTCTGGAATTCTGCAGTTTCATTCTGATGTGCTAAAGTTTGAGTTTTATGGGGGATAGTTTAGGATTCCTAAATTAAAGGATTAGTTTCTTTATATAATTTTAAAAATTCCTTAGCCACTTCATCATTAAATATTCTATTTTTCTCCATTCTATGATCTCCTTCAGAAAACCCAGCTATATCTACTTAAGACCTTGTCATGCTATCCTGCAAGTCCTGAACCTCTATTTCATTTGTACTTTGTTTCTCTGAGATTCATTGCCTTAGTTTTTTTCCTATGTAGCTTCCACACCTTACTTGTCTTCTTAACTTTAATTTGATTTTTTGACCCATTCACTGAATTTCACATTTTACTTATTAGTTTTGATTCTACAAGTTTTATAGGGGCAGTTATATACTATTTACATTTTTATATAATTTTTTCTTGTTTAAATATTCTTGGTTTTCAAGCTTAATTTTAAACTTTAAATGTATTAAGCATAGCTATCTTATATTCCAAACATGATACATTTGAAAAAAAATGTGTAATTGAATTCCTCTGCTTATTAATTCTTTTGTTTTATCCTTGAGGCATTAATTCTTTATGTACATTCTTTTAAAAGGTAAGAAGCTAATATTCCTTGAAGTTTTATCTTTGGGTAATATTTAAAGCCTATAGAGAGTAATTAACATTATGTCTTCCTGTCATTTGGGGGCAACATAAACTTAGGTCCGCTTAGTTTGTTTGAGGCTTTTTGGACAATACAGGTGGTATCATTTTGGGCTACAAATCCAAATGTGTTCCAATTCTGGTTGCAAAATCTCAGCCTTTTTAAAAAAAATTATTTGGAAGTGTTATTCTGGATATATAGTCACCATATATTTCTTTAAAACATGTTTATTGACCTTAATATATTTTCTCAGTTAAAACACACTTCAGCAAAGTATATTGTATTTTGTCTCAAGTTCTCGGTCTCATTTTGTTATGTAGACATAAAAACTAATTGCTGAAATTTGTAGGAAGTAATTCTATAAATTCTGTTAATTTTTAAATTAACAGAAAAAGAATATGTCTTTTTCTCCTTTAACTCATTCTCTTAATAGTCAACAGAAAATCCTGTTCTGCCAGAGTACAAATGCAAATTTAAGGCCAAAGGTTATAGTTAATTAATTGAATATCCTTGAGATGAGCAAAATCACTACTATCAATAGTTTTCTAAGAGATTTTATATATCCCTTGAAAAGACTATATCAACTGGAAAATATAAATTAGCATATCATTCTATCAGCATTAACTTTTTAATAGGGCAAAGGACTGAATTATTTACATAAAACAGAAAAGCATCTACAAATAGTTCCTCAGAACTATTTTAATCCACACATATATTAAACATTTTGTTTTAATATACAAATATATTAAAAGAGTATTGTATATATTGACAATTTGAACTATATTTCTTTCAAATTTTAATTATTCTACAATGAACAAGTATATATTTTTAAATAACAAATACAAAATATATGCAATTAAATGTTCAATATACTTTTTTACATTGTTTTGGCAGAAGCATGCTTGTTCAATTCACAAACAGAAGACATGCAGAATGTTTAGAATCCAATTTGAGGAAAAAAGATCTTTATATTCTGAGAACACTAACAGTTCTGGGACAACTTTCTAACAGTTTATTGTTAGAGAATACAAAAAATAAAATTTTTACTAAAGTGTTTTTGATTTTAAAAACTTGGCAATTTATCCAACTTTTAAGGTAAATAGAATTCACTAAATAGGTTGAACTAATTAATCATGTTCCTTATTTGAGAGTCTGTAGAAATTTTTCTTGCATTTGTGTCTGGATCCTAGAATAAATTTAATGTGCTTGAATGATTCTACTGATTTATTACATTTTGTCATGTGTTTTTTTCAGAGAAATTTGTATCAATATTTCAATAAAATTTGTACATTTCCTATTTGAAACCAGAAGTCTAGATGTTTATTTCTAATTAGAATCAGAAAATGACATGAACAAATTGGCGTAAGAGGAATATTAGTTTCAAAATATTTTTAGAAGAAATGTTATAGATATTTATGAAAGGGAAGCAGAAGAAAGAATGTATCTGAACTACTAAATTCTAAATGAATATTGCAGGATATTCCAAGGGCAGTTTAAGTACTTAATTGATTTTCCCAGTTCAGCCTTAAAAGGAGTCTTGGGGCTAGTTTGTACTAGTAGTCTTGTTTTATGGACCTAAAAGAATAAGTGTATAAAGTTTCACATATTCCAAAGAATTCTGGTCATAAAATGAGACTATCAGATAAAGAAATGAGTATAGTATTTCATGCCTTAAAGACATGATGTTAAAAAAGTATCAAGCATAAAAATTAATTTTAAACAATTTTAATTATGTTAATATACACAATTTTTGAGACTCAAAAAGTAAAACTTACGTGTTGTAGGTCAAGTTCCTAGGGGAGCAGTTTCTGAGACAGAGATCATTTTACAGGAAGTAATTTGAGGAACTCTCTCAGAATGTAGACCTATTGGGAAAGGGAAGGAAACAGGACTGGACAGAAAGTGAAATTGGGCTGCCCTGTAGTCTCAACAAAGGCCTCAGCTGAGCTTCCATAGAATTCTGGAGCTGGAATGGTCCTTCACAGTGTTGCCTTTTGAGGCCGTGGAACCAGGCCTTTATATCCTTGTGTCAAGTAGTTGTAGGATTCGGCTGCCTTCATTCAGAAAGGGGGCATGACCTAGGCGAGGCATCTCTTCTCAGCTGTGGACAATCGGAGAAGTCTGACCATTGAGCTATGTGAGGCAGCAACAGGGGAGATGTCATTCCATTTTGAGAGTGCTTAAGGAGTCCTAAGAACGTCCTCCACATTATCTGACATTATGTATTATGGTGTCTCACTGTGCTAAGTTCTAAATAGGTATATTTCATGTTATCCTTGAGACATCTCTAAGCCCATCTCTGAGGCTCAGAAAATGAATAAACTTGCCCAAGCTACTGGCAAATGGGTAGGATAGCTAGAATGTTGAAGTTTCTCTTAAGAGCCAACACTTAACTACTTTGCAACTGTGCTTTTATTGGTAAGTTCAGAAGACAATTTTCTCATCAAGTTCTAATTTATATTATTCCTATCCATAGGAATATAGATATAGGGATACCTATTTCATGGATTGCAAGCTCTTGGATAACAGAAATAGTTCTGGCAAAGTAAAAGGACATTCATTATATATATATATACCAGGTACCAGGAGGCAATACATCTTAAAATATGTTGTCTGATGACTATAGTAATGGTGAGGTTCCTCAGGCAAAAAGAAGTGGAGAATGCATTCCTCCTTTCCCCCATTTCATTCTTTCTTTCCATAATGTGAGCTTACAGTTTCTCATTGCTGCCCAACAAGTGGGTCCCTCTGTTATGGCTGATTAATGGCATTATGAGGATATGCCACACATTTGAAGCTGTACTTTAATGTGTTATCTAGGATTTTTCTTTTTATTCTCCCTCTCTCTCTCTCTCTCTCTGTATATATATATATGTATGCCTATAATACCTAAAATTCTTCCATAATTGCATATTCTTTGGTATTTTTTTGTTTTCATTCTCTCTGTGTATAATTTTTTCTTCACCAGTGTTCTAAGACCTGTTAATGGGAAACATGTCTTTTATTGATATTATATCCTCAGTGTGGGCCAAAATTTAAACAATGACGGCAGCTTTTTTTTTTTTTTTGATAGATATTTGTAAAATCCTAAGTCCAAACCAGGGAGCACTGTGTGATATAACAGGAGATGCATGATTAGGGGGCCCTGGCAGCTTGATTTAAATCCCAGGCCTGACTTTGAAAAACTCTTTTAAGTTCATTTAATTTCCTTTATGGTAAAGCAGCAGTAATATTTTTTTTTTTTCTGACCTCACACTTTTGCTCCAAAGCAGGGGCTGATATAGGTTAAAGTGTAAACTACTGTAAATTACTTAAATATGATAAAGTAGAATTATTATTACGATGATTAATTTGGTTAAAATATTTTATATAATTTATTTTTTTGTCCAAGCTGTTTCTAAAAACTGACCAGGTCACATCTGCACAAATTATCTGGAGTCAAGCTGTTGCTACCCTCTCTATATGAACTTGTGCTCTCCTGGTCCACTCAGTCTCTGCTACACACACAGCACTGGTTTATACATCTAACCATTTGACAACATTTGACATGTTGACATGTTGTTCTGGCCTGTTCTCTGTGGGCATTTGGGTTTACAACTTCTGCATTATATTCATTAACTCTACCTAGTTATATCTTAGATTCCAGAAAGTAATATTCTCACCCAATATTATGCATGATCCCTACAAAATTTTATTCACAAAACAATGATTTAAAATTTTGCTTATGGTTTTTGCACTGAATTGATATGCTCATTTTAAAAATGTCTTCAGCATTAATTAAATTCCAAATGTTTCTAATGGATATTTTTCAATATTTTGTTGTTATTCTCAAACTTTTTATAAAGACTTTTGTAGGAAATATTTCTGATTTAGTTCAGAAAAAAATAATAATTAGCATAGTATTAAAATTGCTTTCTTTTAATAATAGGAGTTGTGTAATTTCTAAACTCTCATTCTTGCTTTTGGTACAAACAAACTCAACTCTGTTGTTAAATATTTATGCTATAAAATGTCTATGCTTAGGAGAGATTTTGACAAAATTATTCTCATGATTTTTCCCTGTTACATGACTCAGCATGTAACAGAGGAAATCAGATCTACTAAATTCATGTGTCTGCATTTAGTCTGTTCACATATCTTTCAAGTTTTTATTATTTTTAATTATCCAATTCAGAGGAAGGGAGAGAGGGGGAAAGAGAGAGAGCAAGGAGAGATAGAGGAAGGGAGGAAGGAAGGAGAAAAAAGGAAAGGAAAAAATAAATTCATCATTTATTGATATTTTAATCTGAAGTACATGCTCTTTTGGTAATATAATGAACCATTCTTTGTGAAAAATATAACATTAACTTCTTCACTGTAGGTGATTAACTGATTTTACAGATTTGAAAAGAATAAAATAATTAATAATCCTGGAAGGAAATTCGTAGATTATTTGCTCCAACCTCCGTATGTCACTCAGAAAGTTTTAATAACTTGTCCAAGACCACTAGCTGACTAATGTTCAAGTGAGAAATAAGCCAGTAAATTCTACATCCTTAGATTCCCGGACTAGATTTCTTTCTGCTATTCAGTCTGATTGTCTTTAAATTTACACAGCGCTTAACATCTCAGTTCTCAATTATACCCAGAATGATCATAATGTAGAGAGGCTTTATTGGTAATCTCATTATCATACTTACTTCCTCAAGTGAAAAGGAAAATTCAAATCAATAAATTTTTACTTTACCACTTTCACAGAGAAGTGATAAAGAACTTTGCTATGAACTTTGGAATAATTTTATTTGCTTGAAAGTCATGTTTCTGTGTGTGAAGATACTAAATTTATCCTGAAGTTAGTTACATCTTTTCTAGTGAGGGAATGTCTGTTAATTATCTGTGACATATAAATTAATGATTAGTGATCATTAGCAATAACTTTAGAATATGTAATACATAATGATGCTGTTGAAGTTATATTGATGACAATGTTGGTAAAACAGAATTCATCTGTAGCATTTAACTAACTTTAAAGTACATACCATATAAAAAGCACCAAATATTTTGGCACAGAGCCAAAGGGAATATATGATTTTTTTTGACTTCTGAAACTAATTCTTGTGTAGAAACATATATAAGCAATCATGTTCACTTTGAGGCCAAAGCCCAACCTGCTACTATAGAAAAAATAGCAAATAATTTACAGAATTTTTTTGACTATTTTTCTGTTTCTCATTATTGTTGGTCTATATTTACAACTGCTTTGGCTCATAAACTCCCCTAAATGGCTTGCTCCTAGGTAAAATGTAATCTTTCTGTACACCACGTATTAAATATATTTGGACTTGTGCAATCCTATGTGAATTTTCAGCCTATTCATGTCTCTAGTTACTTAATAATATTTATTAAACAAGGAAAAAGACAGGCAATACAGATAACTACAGAAAACATATCTCTGACTTAAAGATATCACACATTCTAGGAGAGAAAACAGACAAGTAAACAGATAATTGCAATGTGAATATGATAATACAAGAAAGTATAAGCAAACTACTGTAATATACAGAGGAGAGAGTAGTTAATTCTGCTCAAAGTAATGGAGGGAAATTTGCCAAAAACCAGACTGGTTCAAATCAGGGCAGAGAACCCATCAATGACTTAAAAGGAGAAGTTTTGATATAAAGAAGTATTAAATTTTAATAGTAGAGTAACTAGATGTAAAGATAACTCTAAAGGGCAGTCCAGGGATGAGGGAGGATACCTGGAAAAGTACAAATGTGGAAGGTGGGAGCTCTTCCAAAAGATGGGTTCACTCCTTACTGGTAAGGGTGTTTTTGCAGCCCACTGGATGGTCATGAAGCTTACTGGATTGCCCAGGCTAGAGTATGTCCACAGTCACCAGGCAAACAGGAAGCAATCCTTTGAAGTATAGGTGAGCTTCTGCCAATTGGGTGGTTATCAACGGGAAGTTGGCATGTCTCTGAAGTTGATGGCCTGAAACTTGTTATGTCCACATTGGAAAGGCCTCAGGAGACAGATTTCCAGGGCAGTAGCCACATAGAGAGAGTCAAGACACCATTGTCGACACGAGGTCTAGAGTGACAATTTTCTTGTTGAGAGGATCACAGAAAGGTGGTCATCAGTCTGAGCCAGTTTTTTGAGATTGTCAAGGGACCATGGCTGGACCAGAGCACCACTGACCATCTTCACATCCATACTGCTGACGAATTGTGCAGCAGCAGGAACCTGCAACAGAAGCCTCCTTCTTCCTGCAATGTCCCTCCAGTACCCTCTACTATGAAAGTGACATGTGCACACTTTAAAGGAGAAATTCTGAAAGGAATTCCAGCCTTTACTCCAGAGCAGATATTGAAGGGTGAAGTTGAAGTTGAGATACAATAAATTGATAAAGGAAAAAGAGGAGCAGGAAAGAAATTAAACAAAATATATCTGACACAAGGAAGACCCTGTTTAAGTGATAAATCTACTTTCTGCTCCAAGTCCAAATGAAACACACAAATCTCTTTTAACGTATATAACAAACCTATGTAATGAAAATTCATGGCCCTATTTTACTTTTGATAATAAAATAATGCCTAGATATATCAAAGACTTTTTCCTGTACCTGAAGATATTAAAATGAGGAAAGAGTCTGGAGCCTTGTCTCCCTGGCCCAAAACTATTAATATTTGGTCTTAAGAAAAGTGATACCATACCTCTTTAGGCTAATATATTCAGATTTATTATGGTGTCTTTAGATTAAAGAGTCATCTTCTCTCATTATTGAGAGGTTAAGAATCTATCACTTTAAAATTTCAAGGTCATTTAATTAAAAATAAGGAAGGGAGAAATATCATAAGCAACATTACTAACTCAATTATTACTCTAAGTTTGAACATTTAAGTTCAGCAAAGTTACTATTGGGCATTAAAGTTTTATATATTTATATATATATAAGTTTTATATATTTGTAAATTATATTTATGTATATGTTTATATATATATCTCTATACCCACATATGTATATGTATATACATAGTCTTATATACAAATATGTCATATATATTTTATATTTATATATGTTTATATTTATATATAAGTATAATATATAAATTTTTATATGTAATTATATGTTATGGATTTATATATTATATATTATATAAACATAAAATTCATATATATGAAACTTTATTGTATATATGTAAATATATATATATATATATATATATATATATATATATATATATATATATATATATAACTTTAATGTCACTTATGTGGCTGGAATGTTACTTCCGTGACTGGAAATGCAGAAACAACACTTTATTTTGAGGTTGCCTAGGGAGTCAAAAGGTGTACAATTAGAAGAGCCTTCTTGACAACTACATGCACACTGGACAATGTTCAGAAACTTTTTTTAAGTACGATCAATATAATCTATTTTTGAAGGTTCAAAGGTTAATCAAAGTATTCAAAGTATTGAATAAAAAAGTATTGCAAAAAAAGAAATAGGCATTATAGTCAAAAATATTTTAGGCAGATGTGAGGATAGCAAATGTATATTTGAAATAATACAGTATTCAAACTTTTGACTTCAAGAAAAATGACAACAGTGATGTTTTGACAAGCAAGACTGTAATGGATGCAGCTTTGTTATGTGTAAGAGATCTAGGAAATTCACTTCTCTTATCAACTACTCAGTTTTCTCCCCTGTAAAATGTTGTATCCTATATTTGCTCTCACATAATTGTGAAGATTAAATGAGATTAAATATGCAAATATATCTAGAACTGTGGATATATGTAATATTTCTACCTTAAATCTTAATCTTGGAGAAGTCAATGACTAAAAGCTTAAAAAGACCTTTCCAACTTTGATTCCTTAGAAATTAGGCCTTACTCATTCTTGAAATAAATATTTATCGAGTACCTAATATGTAGTAGGCCATGTTTTATGCACATGGAGTAAAACAGAAACAAAACAAGGCCTTGACTTCATGGAGGTCATATTCTGGAAATCTTCATTAAACAAAGTTGTTTTATATTAATTCCTTATCTGAGGCCCCGATTATTTGCATAACAGTTTGCGCATTACTGATGTCATACAGATGGGAAACTGGATAAGATCACATTCTAAAACTATTAGCTTATAATCTACTTGTGAGATAAAATGTATGTCTTATTATAAATTATTTGAGTTTTAAACTTGAACAAAAATTCTATCTTCACTAGTTTCTATGTAACATTGAAAACTGTATTAACATCTCCAAAACTCAGTTTTTAAAGTGTAAATTGTCACTAAAATACTTGACTTACAGAACTTTAGTGAAGATAATATGTGATATTACCTAGAAGACTGCCTCACAAATATTGTATGTTAAATACAGATGGCTGCTTTCATATGAATTTCTATCTCCATAAAATGTCAGAGGTGAGATTTTGTATATAAATAAATGTGAGATGACTTGAGTATTCACTCTGAGAGCTGACTCATTCACAGTATATTTTTAAATATTTATCGAATTTTAAGATTTCTATAGGATCAAAAGAAAGATGGATGCAAAGATGATTGTCTCATCCAGAATTTATATACATTAATCCTTAAAAATCTATAAATTCTCAAATGCCATGAAGAATAAATTAGGCAGCTTTTCATTATCCATCTGATTACATTTAATCATCTTACAAGAATTCTAAAAATGTGTATATGTACTTATTACTGTGTTCAAATATCTGAAAAAAGCAAGATAGAAATATGGCTCAAATTTTTTAAATTTAGTAAATGAATTATGATAATGAAGATTAAACTTAAAATATATAGATTTTTGATGTCATCCTTGGGTTTATAATCTTTAGTCTGTCATGGCAGAAGTTCTTTGGTCTTCCCAAAATAATACTATTAAGACTGAGCCTTTAATATAATAAAAGATAATCTGAATCAAAACAGATGCATCCTTAACATGGCTAATATAAGAAAATCTATAATATAACACATGGCATAAATATATTGGCCAAACCATACATCAGTTAAAATAATATCTCTTGATAAATTATGTTGATTAAACAGAATGGTATAAAAGCAACATTAGATCAGCCCTCAGCAGTCAGGGAATTTACAAACTAATTGGGAAAAGGAAATGTAGGTAGGTTCCTCTTTCCAGACATAATGTACTTAGGTTAAGTATGTAGAAATCAAGTAATAGGCTTAGAGATTATTAAGGGTAACTACTGAAAAACAATATTTTAAATTCTAATTACCCCTCACTCTTAGAGCATGAGAGTACATGAATTTTAGCTTTAATTCCAGGTGACAGCACTTCTTCAATTCCAACTCAGGAGAGCTACCTACATCTGGTGAGAGCATTTTTCAGTGCCAGTATATTGGGGTTCTCTAAGTTGCGTATTCAAAACACAGCAAGATAGGTGTGGGTAGCAGAGTCAGCATCAGCACTAATCAAACCAATGATTAATGTCTTAGGGTTTTCTCATTTGCATATAGCCAATCACAGACAGGATATGAAAAACAACAACCTTAGGGCAACCAACCACAGAAAAGTTCCCCATTACAGCAAATAAGAATCCTGAGCTTCCGTGCTTTGTGTCCACATAGAGGGGTGGGATAGGGAGTGTGGGAAGGAGATAAAAGAGGGAGGATATATGGGGATTTATGTTTATGTATAGATGATTCACTTTGTTATACAGCAGAAACTAACACACCATTGTAAAGCAATTATACTCCAATAAAGATGTTTAAAAAAATAATTAATTAATTAAAGAAAAAAGAAGCCTGAGCTTTCATGCTCAGTGGCACTTGCTTCCACAACAGAGTGCATGCTCTCCCCTTTCCTAATGCTTCATGGTTTGAGAAAACATCTATTCCAATCAGGTGACCAAAGCAACAAGTGATTAAGATATTGTGGTCTTGAAATTGTATCACAAAGAAGTGTGTATGAGTGCCATACATATTAAGAAGGGTTTATCTAGATTATAACATGGTTCACTAAGTGCCTTAAACCTACTAAGAATGAAAATACCTTTAAAATATAATATTTAATATTATGTATCTGACACTTCATATATGTTCCTTAATATGTGTTGGCCTGAATAAATAATATGGCAGATATTTGTCCAGCAAAGATAGAAACGGGATCAGCAAAGAACTGTAATTCAGTGTCTGCAACCATGGTGAGTCACACGCAAGTTCCCAAAGGGCAAGAGAAGGAGAACGCTTTTATAGAAAGGAAAAGGAGGTTGGGAGAGCTAGAGTAAACAGAGTCTATGGCTTTTCACTGGCTGAGTCCTTGCCGGGAAAGAAGAGTCTTTCTTCTTCCTGTTGAGTTCTGTTATCATTGCAAGCGGTGAAGGTTTCCCAACTTTAACTGAGGTTTCTCTTCATTAATTTTTTACATATGCTACATATCCTTTCCAATTAAACACAAGAATCTGAAACTTTAGTGATTTCTATCTTTGTGTAGATTGTAGACATGGTTTCAGAATATTTTAAAAGGATCTAAGGTAACACACACTTTAATGTGTAATTGTATATATTGAAATATTTTAAAGTGACAGAGTGTATAACTACAAATAGCTACAAAAAGTAAATATATTTTAAGTGTTGATAATCAATATTAATTAATAAAAAATTTTTAAAAGTTTACCTTATTTATTACAGGTAAAATATGGTAGCAATAGTAGCTCAAATATTAATTGTTTTGCTACTCTTTCTGGAAATATCTGTATAGAAATAAAATAATGGACAGGAAAACTCAGCAGAGCTTGAAAATATCAAACAACAGTGATCACCTTGTAGTGAAATTAAACTACTGAGAACTCTCCTTGAACAACGTGAAATCTGTATGAGGAGAGACTGGTGTTTTTAGTTTTAAAAAATTGAACTCATATCCATGTCTGGTTAATGTATGATAATAATTCATAATAATTAATAATATAATTAGATGTATTCCTCTTCAAAAATTTAGTAAAAATTTGAAAGTCTACAAATGCTCGTGAGTGCATTAGCTTTTACTGCCAGACAATACATCATAAAAAAAAAAAAAAAAATTCAACTGAATGACTTTTCAGGGCAAACAACGAAAAGCTTTTATAAACACATTAATGACAGAAATAGTGTTTTTCACTCAGTATGTACTGAAGCATAATGAAGTTAGGTCTCCAAACCAAAATATACTTTCCCTCAGGGAAAAACAGTCATTTAAACAGCCATTGATTTGTTATCTAGTGCCTTGACACTTTATGATGAGCCCTTTCAAAGCATGCTGATCTTACATATCTGTTAATGAATAATGAATATAGGAAAAGAAAAAAAATATTGTCTCCCAGGCAATATTTGCCTTATCAAGCACTGAAATTTTTTGTGCTCACAGATCAACACATCATTGCATTATAAATGTTAAAATATTCATAAATTTGTTTTAATCATGTTTACTTAGGAATAAATAGTGTTCATGAGATGTGTTATAGACTACGTTATCCCCCCCAGCTCCAAATTGTAGCATTTGCTATTCTCTTAGTACAAAATATTTTGAAAATTTCATAGAAATTTTGACATTTTAGAATAATCAACATCTATATATTTAAGAGAGCTATTTTAGCTATTAAGAAATTATTTTCTTAATTCTTGCAGTGGGATATAAAATATGAAACAACATACGCGAAGATAAAATGAGCTATTTATTTGATAGAAATAGAAACTAATGTTCACGTCACTTAATCAACAAAGTATCCTTGATATTTACTCCTGAACCCAATGGGAACAAATATACAATATTCAGAAATCATATAATAGCTTGTGAATATAAAATATAAATGGTAACAAATCAAAAATAGAGGGTAAATTTAATGTCCAAACAAGATATGAAAATAATGAAAATAGAAAATTTAATTACTCATAAAATATAATATGCCAACATTATGTTTTTTTCTTACAAATGGTTAATCCTTTGCAAAAGACTGGGAAAAATTCTTGAAAGCTCATTAAGACTCTTAAAGGATCATTTTACTAGGGAGAAATATGGAGGTAAGCTTGTAATTTTTTATTACAACTTCCATTAATTTATTTTACAAAAAAAATGAAATTTTCTTACAAATTACTTTTGGAATTAAAAAAAACCCATCTATCGACTTCCGGGTAAGATGGCGGAAGAGTAAGACGCGGAGATCACCTTCCTCCTCACGGATACACCAGAAATACAGCTACACGTGGAACAACTCCTACAGAACACCTACTGAACGCTGGCAGAAGACCCCAGACCTCCCAAAAGGCAAGAAACTCCCCACATACCTGGGTAGGGCAAAGCGGAGAGATTCCCGCACAGAGGATCGGTGCCGAGCGGCACTCACCAGCCCGAGAGGCTTGTCTGCTCGCCCGCCGGGGCGGGCGGCGCTGGAAGCTGAGGCTCGGGCTTCGGTCAGAGCGCAGGGAGAGGACTGGGGCTGGCGGCGAGAACTCAGCCTGAAGGGGGCTAGTGTGCCACAGCTGGCCGGGAGGGAGTCCGGGAGAACTCTGGAGCTGCCGAAGAGGCAAGAGACTTGTTCTTCCCTCTTGGTTTCCTGCTGCGCGAGGAGAGGGGATTAAGAGCGCTGCTTAAAGGGGCTCCACAGACGGGCGCGAGTCGCGACTGAAAGCGCGGAGCCCAGTGACGGGCGTGGGACGCTGGGGCTGCTGCTGCCGCCGCCAAGAAGCCCGTGTGCGAGCGCAGGTCACTGTCCACACCGCCCTTCCGGGAGCCTGAGCAGCCCGCCACTGCCAGGGTCCCGGGATCCAGGGGCGGCTTCCCTGGGAGAACGCACGGCGCGCCTCGGGCTGGTGCAACGTCACGCCGACCTCTGCCGCTGCAGGCTCGCCCCGCACTCCGTGCCCCTCCCTCCCGCCCGGCCTGAGTGAGCCAGAGTTCCCGAAGAGGCTGCTCCTTTAACCCTTTCCTGTCTGAGCGAAGAACAGACGCCCTCCGGCGACCTACACGCAGAGGCGGGGCCAAATCCAAAGCTGAGACCCGGGAGCTGTGAGAACAAAGAAGAGAAAGGGAAACCTCTCCCAGCAGCCTCAGAAGCAGCGGATTAAAGCTCCACAATCAACTTGATGTACCCTGCATCTGTGGAATACATGAATAGACAACAAATCATCCCAAATTGAGGAGCCAGGAGTCAGTACTGTGCCTCTGAGGTGGGAGAGCCAACTTCAGGACACTGGTCCACAAGAGACCTCCCAGCTCCACATAATATCAAACGGCGAAAATCTTCCAGAGATCTCCATCTCAACACCAGCACCCAGCTTCACTCAACGACCAGCAAGCTACAGTGCTGGACACCCTATGCCAAACAACTAGCAAGACAGGAACACAACGCCACCCATTAGCAGAGAGGTGGCCTAAAATCATAAAAAGTCTGCAGACACCCCAAAACACACCACCAGACGTGGACCTGCCCACCAGAAAGACAAGATCCAGCCTCATCCACCAGAACACAGGCACTAGTCCCCTCGACCAGGAAACCTACACAACCCACTAAACCAACCTTAGCCACTGGGGACAGACACCAAAAACAACAGGAACTACGAACCTGCAGCCGGCAAAAAGGAGACCCCAAACACAGTAACATAAGCAAAATGAGAAGACAGAAAAACACACAGCAGGAGAAGGAGCAAGATAAAAACCCACCAGACCTAACAAATGAAGAGGTAATAGGCAGTCTATCTGAAAAAGAATTCAGAATAATGATAGTAAAGATGATCCAAAATCTTGGAAATAGAATAGACAAAATGCAAGAAACAGTTAACAAGGACCTAGTAGAACTAAAGATGAATCAAGCATCGATTAAAAACACAATAAATGAAATGAAAAATACTCTAGATGGGATCAATAGCAGAATAACTGAGGCAGAAGAACGGATAAGTGAGGTGGAAGATAAAATAGTGGAAATAACTAATGCAGAGCAAAATAAAGAGAAAAGAATGAAAAGAACAGAGGACAATATCAGAGACCTCTGGGACAACATTAAACGCACCAACATTCGAATTATAGGGGTTCCAGAAGAAGAAGAGAAAAAGAAAGGGACTGAGAAAATATTTGAAGAGATTATAGTTGAAAACTTCCCTAATATGGGAAAGGAAATAGTTAATCAAGTCCAAGAAGCACAGAGAGTCCCATACAGAATAAATCCAAGGAGAAATACGCCAAGACACATATTAATCAAACTGTCAAAAATTAAACACAAAGGAATCATATTAAAAGCAGCAAGGCAAAAACAACAAATAACACACAAGGGAATCCCCATCAGGATAACAGCTGATCTCTCAGCAGAAACTCTACAAGCCAGAAGGGAGTGGCAGGACATAATTAAAGTGATGAAGGAGAGAAACCTGCAACCAAGATTACTCTACCCAGCAAGGATCTCATTCAGATTTGATGGAGAAATTAAAACCTTTACAGACAAGCAAAAGCTGAGAGAGTTCAGCACCACCAAACCAGCTTTACAACAAATGCTAAAGGAACTTCTCTAGGCAAGAAACACAACAGAAGGAAAAGACCTACAATAACGAACCCAAAACAATTAAGAAAATGGGAATAGGAACATACATATCGATAATTACCTTAAATGTAAATGGACTAAACGCTCCCACCAAAAGACACAGATTGGCTGAATGGATACAAAAACAAGACCCATATATATGCTGTCTACAAGAGACCCACTTCAGACCTAGAGACACATACAGACTGAAAGTAAGGGGATGGAAAAAGATATTCCATGCAAATGGAAACCAAAAGAAAGCTGGCGTAGCAATTCTCATATCAGACAAAATAGACTTTAAAATAAAGACTACTAGAAGAGACAAAGAAGGACACTACATAATGATCAAGGGATCGATCCAAGAAGAAGATATAACAATTGTAAATATTTATGCACCCAACATAGGAGCACCTCAATACATAAGGCAAACACTAACAGCCATAAAAGGAGAAATCGACAGTAACACAATCATAGTAGGGGACTTTAACACCCCACTTTCACCAATGGACAGATCATCCAAAATGAAAATAAATAAGGAAACACAAGCTTTAAATGATACATTAAACAAGATGGACTTAATTGATATTTATAGGACATTCCATCCAAAAACAACAGAATACACATTTTTCTCAAGTGCTCATGGAACATTCTCCAGGATAGATCATATCTTGGGTCACAAATCAAGCCTTGGTAAATTTAAGAAAATTGAAATTGTATCAAGTATCTTTTCCGACCACAATGCTATGAGACTAGATATCAATTACAGGAAAAGAGCTATAAAAAATACAAACACATGGAGGCTAAACAATACATTACTTAATAACGAAGTGATCACTGAAGAAATCAAAGAGGAAATAAAAAAATACCTAGAAACAAATGACAATGGAGACACGACGACCCAAAACCTATGGGATGCAGCAAAAGCAGTTCTAAGAGGGAAGTTTATAGCAATACAATCCCACCTTAAGAAACAGGAAATATCTCGACTAAACAACCTAACCTTGCACCTAAAGCAATTAGAGAAAGAAGAACAAAAACATCCCAAAGTTAGCAGAAGGAAAGAAATCATAAAAATCAGATCAGAAATAAATGAAAAAGAAATGAAGGAAACAATAGCAAAGATCAATAAAACTAAAAGCTGGTTCTTTGAGAAGATAAACAAAATTGATAAACCATTAGCCAGACTCATCAAGAAAAAAAGGGAGAAGACTCAAATCAATAGAATTAGAAATGAAAAAGGAGAAGTAACAACTGACACTGCAGAAATACAAAAGATCGTGAGAGATTACTATAAGCAACTCTATGCCAATAAAATGGACAACCTGGAAGAAATGGACAAATTCTTAGAAATGCACAACCTGCCAAGACTGAATCAGGAAGAAATAGAACATATGAACAGACCAATCACAAGCACTGAAATTGAAACTGTGATAAAAAATCTTCCAACAAACAAAAGCCCAGGACCAGATGGCTTCACAGGCGAATTCTATCAAGCATTTAGAGAAGAGCTAACGCCTATCCTTCTCAAACTCTTCCAAAATATAGCAGAGGGAGGAACACTCCCAAACTCATTCTACGAGGCCACCATCACCTTGATACCAAAACCAGACAAGGATGTCACAAAGAAAGAAAACTACAGGCCAATATCACTGATGAACATAGATGCAAAAATCCTCAACAAAATACTAGCAAACAGAATCCAACAGCACATTAAAAGGATCATACACCATGATCAAGTGGGGTTTATCCCAGGAATGCAAGGATTCTTCAATATACGCAAATCAATCAACGTGATACACCATATTAACAAATTGAAGGAGAAAAACCATATGATCATCTCAATAGATGCAGAGAAAGCTTTCGACAAAATTCAACACCCATTCATGATAAAAACCCTGCAGAAAGTAGGCATAGAGGGAACTTTCCTCAACATAATAAAGGCCATATATGACAAACCCACAGCCAGCATCGTCCTCAATGGTGAAAAACTGAAACCATTTCCACTAAGATCAGGAACAAGACAAGGTTGCCCACTCTCACCACTCTTATTCAACATAGTTTTGGAAGTTTTAGCCACAGCAATCAGAGAAGAAAAGCAAATAAAAGGAATCCAAATTGGAAAAGAAGAAGTAAAGCTGTCACTGTTTGCAGATGACATGATACTATACATAGAGAATCCTAAAGATGCTACCAGAAAACTACTAGAGCTAATCAATGAATTTGGTAAAGTTGCAGGATACAAAATTAATGCACAGAAATCTCTGGCATTCCTATATACTAATGATGAAAAATCTGAAAGTGAAATCAAGGAAACACTCCCATTTACCATTGCAACAAAAAGAATAAAATATCTAGGAATAAACCTACCTAAGGAGACAAAAGACCTGTATGCAGAAAATTATAAGACACTGATGAAAGAAATTAAAGATGATACAAATAGATGGAGAGATGTACCATGTTCTTGGATTGGAAGAATCAACATTGTGAAAATGACTCTACTACCCAAAGCAATCTACAGATTCAATGCAATCCCTATCAAAATACCACTGGCATTTTTCACAGAACTAGAACAAAAAATTTCACAATTTGTATGGAAACACAAAAGACCCCGAATAGCCAAAGCAATCTTGAGAACGAAAAATGGAGCTGGAGGAATCAGGCTCCCTGACTTCAGACTATACTACAAAGCTGCAGTAATCAAGACAGTATGGTACTGGCACAGAAACAGAAAGATAGATCAATGGAACAGGATAGAAAGCCCAGAGATAAACCCACGGACATATGGTCACCTTATCTTTGATAAAGGAGGCAGGAATGTACAGTGGAGAAAGGACAGTCTCTTCAATAAGTGGTGTTGGGAAAACTGGACAGGGACATGTAAAAGTATGAGATTCGATCACTCCCTAACACCATACACAAAAATAAGCTCAAAATGGATTAAAGACCTAAATGTAAGGCCAGACACTATCAAACTCTTAGAGGACAACATAGGCAGAACACTCTATGACATAAATCACAGCAAGATCCTTTTTGACCCACCTCCTAGAGAAATGGAAATAAAGACAAAAATAAACACATGGGACCTAATGAAACTTAAAAGCTTTTGCACAGCAAAGGAAACCATAAACAAGACCAAAAGACAACCCTCAGAATGGGAGAAAATATTTGCAAATGAAGCAACTGACAAAGGATTAATCTCCAAAATTTATAAGCAGCTCATGCAGCTCAATAACAAAAAAACAAACAACCCAATCCAAAAATGGGCAGAAGACCTAAATAGACATTTCTCCACAGAAGATATACAGACTGCCAACAAACACATGAAAGGATGCTCAACATCTTTACTAATTAGAGAAATGCAAATCAAAACTACAATGAGATATCATCTCACACCAGTCAGAATGGCCATCATCAAAAAATCTAGAAACAATAAATGCTGGAGAGGGTGTGGAAAAAAGGGAACACTCTTGCACTGCTGGTGGGAATGTGAATTGGTACAGCCACTATGGAGAACGGTATGGAGGTTCCTTAAAAAACTACAAATAGAACTACCATATGACCCTGCAATCCCACTACTGGGCATATACCCTGAGAAAACCATAATTCAAAAAGAGACATGTACCAAAATGTTCATAGCAGCCCTATTTACAATAGCCCGGAGATGGAAACAACCTAAGTGTCCATCATTGGATGAATGGGTAAAGAAGATGTGGCACATACATACAATGGAATATTACTCAGCCATAAAAAGAAATGAAATTGAACTATTTGTAATGAGGTGGATGGACCTAGAGTCTGTCATACAGAGTGAAGTAAGTCAGAAAGAGAAAGACAAATACTGTATGCTGACACATATATATGGAATTTAAGAAAAAAAAAGGTCATGAAGAACATAGGGGTAAGACAGGAATAAAGACACAGACCTACTAGAGAATGGACTTGAGGATATGGGGAGGGGGAAGGGTAAGCTGTGACAAAGTGAAAGAGCGGCATGGACATATATACACTACCAAACGTAAGGTAGATAGCTAGTGGGAAGCAGCCGCATAGCACAGGGAGATCAGCTCGGTGCTTTGTGACCGCCTGGAGGGGTGGGATAGGGAGGGTGGGAGGGAGACGCAAAAGGGAGGGGATATGGGAACATATGTATACATATAACTGATTAAATTTGTGATAAAGCAAAAAATAAAAAAAAAAAAAATAAAAAAAACCCATCTATAAGTTTTGAGGGTGAAAACAAGGTGTGAGAAACAAGATATTTAACCTATGTATTGGATGATTCCTGGAAAGAAGTTCTTGGTACTTAGACGTCATGCCTTACTCTAGGGAAGACTGTATGTTTGATTATAACCAAGTCAATAAATGAAAGAATTAGACTAACTGTTTTTCTAAATATAATTTAAATCTATGCTTCTATGGTTGCTAAAGTAATTCTATGGCATTTGGGACATCTGTTAACTTTTTCCTTTGGCCTGTTGTTTTGACTGTGTCTGGGTCACTTTCAAATAATTCTGAATAAATAAGCTTTATTCTATACACTAGGGAAATTAGCATTTGAAACATCCTAATCAGGATACAAGTCAGGAATGGTTAGATAGTTTCTGAAAGACCTATTCAGGTGTCGCCTTAGTTCAGTATAGATAGGCAAAAGTTTAAATATCATGATCTACATCTGTGTGTAGGAATTTACTACATGGCATAATGGCAGCGATGTTAGAAACTACTTTCCACTGATAAGACTATATTGTTATAAGATTTACTAGAAAGATGATCCAGGTCCCAGTTTACAAACAGGGTATGAGTTCAGTGAGACCAGTAATAGCCTTGTGAGTGATGTTCTAGGTTCTGAGTTTCTTTTGTTCAGGGCCCTGGAACTTCAGCCTAATGAAAATTGCTTGTCACCATGCTATGGGCAGAATGCAGGGACTTCCTTAAGTTATATCAAAAGATGAAGCAGCTGTTTTTGTTTTGGTTTTTAATTAATGTCTGTTATTTTAACAGAATTTTTTTAAAAATAAAAAACCTTATTTTCAACATAGTACATCAACTCCTAGCAAGGTATGCAAAAGGAGCAATATGGCCTCTACCTGTTTCTGATTCTGAGGGCTCTTGGCTTTCCTCAGAATAACCTGACAATTCCAAGCCTTGTTTAAAACAGTTTTCAACAGGCCTCAAAGCAGCACCAATGTAAGAGTTTTATATGTAATAAAGTTCATGTGACTTCAAAAAGGTAACACATGAACTGAATACGTGTGCTCATGGAGCAATGAGAATGCTTTCTGTGTCCAGATTTGAAATATAGTATCAGATTATTGAATGGGGGCTGTGCTAGATCAGAAGGTATGAATTAATGCTTAATAGAATTTAGGGGTTCTTAGGAGTTAAGGAGAAGCCGGAAAGTTTAGTGGGTGAGGCTGTAAACCTATCACCCTCATTTCAACAAAACAGCGTTGCCACCTCAACATGCATTTAGCTTCTTAAAAATTAGATTTTAAGTATTCATGAGCACATACCCAGAGTGAAATGGGAGATACTGATTAAGATTATTTTTCTAGGTTTCTGTGTACTGTTTATTCTGTGGTATCTTACAGCAAGTGTGATTCCAGAATTTGAAAAAATATATATTTTTATATGGCTTTTCAATTAAAGCTAACCACTAGTGCACAAAGAAATAGTACTTATCTAATGATATGGGAAATTTTGTCTCTGTTGTTTATTAAGAAATTATGTGTTGAGTTGAAGAATAGACTTTCATAAGTGATTTTTATGATAATTTTGATTATTCAAAATTCACTTTTTTTTTTTTTTTTTTTGCTGATTTGGAACCTAAAGTCCACATATGATTAGTCTCTATTGCATATTCTACACACTGATGTCCTGTATTCACTATTTGTTCAAAGAATTTTACAGTTAAAACAACTTCAAAAGCCATTGGGCCAGGTCAGTTTGAAGCCATATACAATCCTAATATTAGTTGATATTACATTTCCTTTTTCAAATTAAAAAAACCTCTAGACTTAAGTAAGGAGAAACTATACTGCAAAGGATGATTGCAAGAGTCAGACAAGGGACTATTGTAATAGGGGAAATGCACTGACCAACTGACCATGAGATGTAGAAGATTCTTAATGGTTAGGCAGAAAAGAAAAGGCCTTTTTTTTAAAAAAAATAAGGAGGAGTTACCAAGTCTAGAAAGAACCAGATTTGAGGAAGTGAGATGAGCAATGGTGGCATGATGGGGTAGTAGACCAAAGAATGATTTACCTTGAAGTCAGCCTATTCTTGGGGAAGTGGTAGGTAATTAAGGAGAGGTTATATGCTGGTTCAGACTGCGAGTGAGTCAAAATTCAGGGGTCTGAGAGAGGAAAGGAATCTGACCAAAGTTTGGTTAACAGGGATTTTGTTTTGATTGATCAATAAGGACAACACAGTTCAGCTATTCATTTATGAAGCAAAGAAAGGGTATTTATAGGTCTGAGTCTGACTTTGTCATAGGTAAAGAAGGGGGAACACTTGAGCCTTATCTAAGTCAAAAGAGGAAGAGTGTTTATTTTCAGTAAGCCATTTCCAAACATAAAAGGGTAAGGGGATTTCATTAACCTTCCCTGTTTTCCAGAGTCACAGGGCTTGGATAAACTCCAACTTCATCAGTCCCTCCTATTTTAAAAGCCTAATGATACGTACTAATTGCTTAACAACTCAGAGGAGTCACAGATCTCTCAAGTGGGGCAACGTAGAGTCTAAGAAATAGTTTTCTGAAGATTCTTGTTGACATTGTTCCTGAAAAATCAGTTGAGCCATCTACTAAGAAGTGGTGACAAATGCCAGTTGTTTTGTGCATCTTAATAGAGGGATGCCTAAAATGCAAATAGAAATATTAACATAAAAGTTTTTATTAAAGTTCAAGAGGTCAGTGGCTTAAAATATTTTTATTATGCAGCGCTGCTTGTTGAGTTGTTAAAGCTAAGAGGTTGAAGCTCTTAGTGATATTTTCCACAGCCATGGAATATAAGGGCGTGCATGACCTGAGAATTTAACAGACTCCCTCAGTGACCCAGGCAGCAGCTATTCCAGGGAAAAATCCAGCCCACACATGGTCAGCTGCAGTGATGAGTCCTTTCAGGTATATATCAAGTCATTGGGCCTTATGTCACAATTCTTCAGATCTGGGGAAAAAGTTGAGCTACAGGCAACATAAAGTTCCAATGAGGATTTAGGCTGTCAGATTTTAGTTCTCAGTGTCATTAAGTTAAGAGGAAGGAGAAAAATTGGATATATTTGTTTGGAGAGTTGTTGCCAGATATTAAAAGAAACTGGAAGATTTGGAATTTTGGTAAGGATTGACACTGTCCAAGATAACAGAAGTCAATCCAATTAATAGGTAGGTAACAATATATTTTTTTAATGCTGTCAGTTACCTGAAAATTACATAGTGGGGAAAAATAGCTCAAAAACAATAAATAGGGTCAGACTCTGATAATCCACTAAGATGTACTGTAGTTTTCCAATGACACACAATATTTCTCTTTCTAGTCACCTCCATTTTGATCAAAGACAATACCAAAGAAAGATTATTTTTGATCACAAAATAAGGCTGATTTCATTAGATTTGGCCTGATTATTTACATAAGTACTACAAGAATGATAATTTAATATACAGGCTTTTGTAAATTTGTTTTGTGGGATGTTTTCATAAAGGATCTCAGATTGGGTTTTTAAGTCTCCTGAGGCTAGGAAGTCAAGCCAAGAACTTACCAGGAAATTTTTCCTGTAGTACCTACTGATTTTGATAAATTCCTTTCTTCTTAATGAACTCAAAATATCCTACAAGCCCTCAACCTGCCAGGGAGTTAATTTCCTTAATCATCTATAAGACTGTGAAGTCTGTAAACCAGGCACCAGGCCAGTTTTCCAAGGGACTTTGTAAGGATTTACTCCATGACGTCAACCTTATTAGTTCTTTTAAAGTGTCTAGTCATATTTGAATCAAGTATCATTTTTAAATATGACATTCCACTCAAAGCCTTTGTTACATAACCAATGTTTCCAATTATGTTCAGTTAACAAGGAGTCCAGATCCTTGTTGAATCCATGCAAATAATTATATTGCCATGTAAATAAGAATATAAGAAATTCCAAATTCTGGAGGAATCAGGCAGGGAGAAAAGCACAAATGTTTTATTCTCATTTACAAAAAGCATAGCATATTAAATTCTTATAAGCTATAAATAGCTTAAGAGAAAAGAAAAGTTTCTTTTTTCTGGAAAATTGAGCATCAACAATATTCCAAAAGAAACCCATAATCATCCCTCATCAGTTCTTTTAGTCCTGTGCAATCAATTCTTGTTTCAACCATCTTGGGTTGGCAGTCTAATGAATCCATCAGCTTCTCAATTAGAATTCTAGAAATCCTCACTCCATCCACTGGTAGGATCTCAAAGTTGTTTAAGCAGTGTCATCAGAAACCTGTACCCAAAATTACCTGCCATAGTCCTTACCATGGGTCTCTGACAAAGCCCTTTTTTGTTGAAGATAAAGCACTCCGGCCTATGGTTGATTACAAGCACAATCGTGGAGATATCAGAGCAAATCTGTCTGAAGATTACTAAAGTTTTAAAATGAATGATGGAAGTTTATTACAAAAATAAGGCAATTAACAAGGAAATTTGTTGTTTCTATGGTGTACAATATTTTTTAAAAAACTGAAATTATGATTGATAACACTATACTGTTGACTAATATCAGGCAAACCAACATCAGGACTCAAATAAAAACATTATGAACAGCAAGGACATTGCCGTATCTCTAGGAACTTCATACAGTTTCTGAAATGTTTATATTTAACAATATTTTACACATACAAATTTAACCTAAAAAAGGTTAAGCATCTCTTCTGATATGATGACACTTCCCATGTATCTCATAACATATCAAATAAACCTAATTATTTTTAGCACCTCTCTTTTTACAAAGTAGAAGAACAGATCCTCTGTGATTTTCCAGGGGCCCTCTAGGAAATCTCAAAGACAGTATTAGGTGCAAAAAATATTTAAGATTTGATTTTGGGAATGCAAAATGACAAAAGTTGTTAAATTGGATTACCAAAGTGACAGTAAAAGACTTTAAAAGTAAATAAAGAGGACTTCGCTGGAGGCACAGTGGTTGAGAGTCTGCTTGCCGATGCAGGGGACACGGGTTCATGCCCCGGTCTGGGAAGATCCCACATGCCGCAGAGCGGCTGGGCCCGTGAGCCATGGCCGCTGAGCCTGCGCATCTGGAGCCTGTGCTCCGCAACAGGAGAGGCCACAACAGTGAGAGGCCCACGTACCCCCCCAAAAAAAAAGTAAATAAAGAGGTAACAAAATTGTAAAAAATCAAAAAACATTAGCTTCTTTTTGAAAGTGCAAAGACTTTATTCTTCTAAATAATCAAGGACATGATAAAGTCAACATAAAGCACTGGAAACTATTTTGATAAGACACAGAATCTTTACCTTCCAGGCAGATAACTCAGAAGGTAAAGAAAATCTTTTTACAAACTCATATTAAGAGGAGACCAGTAATCTAAGAAAATTTTAACAAAGAGAAAACAAAAATCAATTTTTTATGAGTATAGTATTTCATATTTAATCTCATTTTAAAATCTTGAGAATAAACCCATGAAAACTTAGCTAACATTTACCATGACAAATAAAATTCCCTTTTTGCAAACCCTGTATAAGTTTCCATATTCATTTGGCTATTTTTCTACACTTACATCTTTCTCATTCTGGAATAAATAGTTAATTTACTTTAGGAAAAAAATACACTTTTTTTCTTTAATAAAAACATATCCTACATGCTGTGTATACTTAATTTAGCATAAGTCTGTTTTAAATTACTGAAAAATCTTGAAAACTGTCTGCAAGCTAACATACTCCACAACCTAATTGTTGGAATAAAAATTTTCAGAGTAAGTTAAATTTCATTACTTTCTGGGGAGTTTAAGTTTATATAAGTGCTATTTAATAGAGCTCATTGATAGGGTTTATATGGTATAATTTGGTAATACTCTCCAAAGAGTACTACCAGTATATTCTCCAGTAGGAATATACTACATGTGCATATATACAGACATACAGATAAAAATAGAGAGCTTAAGTTTCAATTTAAAAATCTTAGCTATGTTTCAGTCATAAACAAGAGAAAATACAAAATTTACTAGTTTATATGGAAGAGCTGACTCGTTCTTTCCTCACCTTTACATTTTTACAAGGAATGTTTCTCTGGAAGATGACACAAGTTGATTTTACCTGCTCCTGACCAATAACTGCTGAGAAAAACCATTAAGAGTTCATTTGCCATGGTGATTCTCTTATGGAGAATATAGACAAAGAACTGAGGAGAAACCAAGGGGCCATCTGGGTGTCTCCAAAGCCCATCTGAGTGTGTAAAACATCTAGCTTGTTTCCAACCACCTGTTTCGGCCTCTGATGATTGAATAGGAGAAGAGGACTTAAATGACATTAGGGAGTTGAGAGGATGGAGTGGGAAGGGAAAGGTCTGGTAAGGGTGGATAGAGGGGTGGAGTAGGTTGAGGTGTTAAAAGTGTCAGATAAAAGGATTCAAGGTAGTTTTAGGAAAGATGGAAGATAGAAGAGAGGGAGGGAGAAGGGAGGGGTGATGGGAAGAGAGAGGCTTAGATGAGCCGGTGTGGGGATATCCCAAGTTTCCCTAAGATGCTATTTGAGTTCTAAATTGCCTTTGGTAAATGTTTACCATTACTGGGTGATACTAGATTGAATTAGTGTTATAATAGCAAAGCATACAGTCAGTGGAAGAAGAGGAGGGAAGGAGCCAAATAGAGTGAGAGTTACCCATAGGATTTACACCGAAGAGAAAAATGAAAAAAAAAAAATCTGTTAAGAACCTAGGAGAGAATTCTACTTGATTAATTTCCTCACACAATCCCTGGGGCAGAGAGCCAAGGGAACCCCGTAGGAAATCTCTGAGGTCAAAGGAAAGGAGGAAATGCTCTGCACAGTCCTCAGATATGGGGAACCTAGGAAAAGCAGAAGAGGCTTCAGAGAAGGGAAAAAACATAATCTCTTTGACTGAAAAAATTAAAATAACTCCTTACCATGCTACAACAGACAATATGTCTGGCACACTGGTTTGAGAATTGAACTCAGTGAAGGATCTGAGAATCACCTAGCAGCAGAGAAGTTAAAGGACCCACAAGGTACCATAACCTATGAGGGGATGGTGGGACTCCATAGGTGAGTCCCAATCTCTGTCCAAGCACCAGAAAATGTCAAATAAAGGACAAATTCAGGACCTAGATAAGGAGAGACTTATCTCCCCTTAGGAAAGGCTTATTGCAAAGCAGGGGAAAGGAACTCTAGGAATAGGAGGAGAGAGTTTATTGCAATAGGGAGAATGTTCTGACCAAGAGATTTGCCAGCATTGCTAAGATTAGATAGAAAGGGGCTTTTGCTTTACAAAGAAGAGTATTAAAGGCTACAAAACTGGGTTTGGGAATGTGGTATGAGGAAGGATGGTGTGATTGGATGGTGGGTCAGTGACTGTTTTACACTGAAAGCCAGCCTACTCTCAAGAGGGCCTTATGGAAGCGTTGCTATATGTTTAGGCTGAGAGTGGGTCAAAGTTCAGGGATATGGAGGATGGTAGAGAATCTTAACCAAAGTTCAGTTGACAAGCATTTAGTTCTGACTAATCAGTGGAACCAAAGCAGTTCAGCTAATCATTTATAAGGCAATGAATGGGAAGTTTCATATCTCTGTCTGGTCTTGTTATAGGTAAGCAAAGGAGACATTTGTGAATTTTTTCTAAGTCATATGGAGAAGAGTGCTTCTTTTTATAGTAAGCCATGGCTGGGAACATGAAAAGGTGACAGAGTTTCATTAATCCTCGTTTTCTAGGATCACAAGGCTCAGTAAATTTCAACATAATCACTCTCAATCCTGTTGCCACAGATGATATTGCTTTTAAGTCATCTACATTACTTTCCTTCCCTCTGTCACGGTGAGGGCCTTAGATGTCCATTAGAACAAGAAGAAGGATAAATTGAACACTAGGCTATTAAAGAATGCCCTGCTTTTACTAAGGAAAACCGAGTATCTTAAGTGTCTTACTTAAGTGTCTTAAGGAAACTCCCTGTCTTTAAATCTAACTGTCTCCATTATAACTGGCCAAAGTTAAGTTCAAACAGGATCATTTCTCATTTATATATCCTGATTTGTGGCATATGGATCATGGACTTAAAAGCATTTGGGGAAAGGTAGTGTGGCATATCTTAGAGATGGAATAAATAGTGTGGATACAGAATAAGAGAACCTAAGCAAATGGGTGGAACATTTAAATTTGCTATGGAGGTACTATAAGTCCCGAAGACAAAGTCAGGTCACATTCTAGAATATCAGTTAACAATCAAAAGAAAAGATAAGGTGAGAGAAGGGAAGATGGACTCAGGTCCAATTTTGTAAGAGAGCATGGACAGAAATAAAATCAATACAATTTAATGTAATAGGGCATTATTAAGTGCATAATATTTGCAAGAAAATTCTCAGGTCACATAAGGCCAAGAATAAAATATAGGTATTTAAACTGGGGGGGGGGGTGGATCCATGTGTAGAAATAGGGTCTAAAGACATAAGCAAACATGTGAATTAAGGTTAAATTTGGATACAAAGAAGTAGGTAGGAATCAAGTAACTGACCTGAGGACTGTGAATAGAGGTTAAATGTTTGGAATACAGGGCACATCTCTACACAGGCAGTCAAAGAATGACCATGGCCAAGCCAGTTATTGCTTGTTTTGTTTTTGAGTTTTAATAATAATTATATTTTAAATAAGACTTTTTAGTTACCTTGATTACAGAAAAAGATAGCACAATGTAGGGGAATATTTTTAGAGTTATCAAACTTCATCTTTGTATATTATTTAAATTTTTGACTTAAAAAATTTTTCAGATACTTATTCCTTATATTCTCAAGTAATTTAAAGTTACATGATGATTTAATATACAATATCAAGCAAGATTATTTTAATGTAATGTGGTAAACAAAAAGGTAGTGGTTTGATTTGTTTTACTCTTCTTAATAAGAAGAGTGTGACCCTATTTTTTTTCCCCATGAGAAAAAGATCTCTCACCAGTTTGAACAATTTTAAAGTTCCATGCTCCATAGTAATACTGTAAAGTTTAGTTTAAGGACAACCCATGATCACATTCCCCAAATGTCATGCCTACATCTCTCTCTCTCTCCCCCCTCCCTCTCTCTTTCTTTCTTTCTCTCTCTCTCTCTTCTCCTACTCTCTTTCCTCTCTCTCTCAAATCCTAGCAAGAAAATTTAGGAGATAAACTTGACATAAATTTACTAAGCATCTTTTTTCTGTCATGCATTGTTAACTTCTGCTGAATACAGAAAAAATTCTAGAAGAAGGACCTGGTCTACAGTAGCTTGCAGTTTATTGTGTAGCATTGTGTCTCTTTTACTTGATTTTCTCAAAGTATCTAGAAAATCAAGAACCTTTTCCAGAGTCTTTCCCAGAACTATAAAACAAAAACTGCAAGAAAACTACTTATTTTCTACTTTTATTATTACAACATTTTTTTCTAAAATAATGCTTCTGGACCAGGCTTTGTAATGTTTTACAGAAATGTGACTTGATACATTATTTTTAAAAGGCGATTTGATGGCCAGAACAAGAGTTAGGAAGAAAGCAGCAACAGCCTAATACATCCTGATCTGTTTCTTGCCTGGGGAAAAACATGCCCTGGTTCCTATTCCCACATTTTCTGGCAGCTTAAATAAGTAGTCACCGTACTGTTTGTCTACCACCTACTGGAGAATAGGAGGAATCAAAGGAAGAGATGGGGTAATATGATTCCAGAGCACACCCAGCAGACTATGGAGCTGCTGCTGTCATATACACAAGGCTGTACTCTACTGGAGACATGGGGCCTTAAGCAGAAGGTTACTTAAACCCCAAAAGCATATGTGAAACTGTTGGAAAAGAAAAAATCCAATAAGCCAAAAGGCTGAATTAACCTGCCCTTTGGAGTGTAGAATGTGGCTGCTCTTGGCAGAAGCAGTGAATTCTGGGCTTTATGTCAGTGTTGTAAATTTATTCCCTTTTAATATCTCTATCAAAACCTTGCCCCAGTTAAATTGTAAATCAATCGACCAAGGTAATTGATTTATCCTGAGTCGGATGTTTGTGTATGGTAATTTTGTCTCCAGAAAAGGAAACACTATGCTTGTGGTTTCTTAACCATTTGGCAGTCAGGAGAAAAACATCAGGTCTGGCCAATAATGCAGCTGCAAGAGTAAATGTGAGGCAGGAAAAAAGGATGAGGAACTTTACCCTCCCAGTGGGAAAGAGATGTTGCTGGATTGGCAGGACTTTCTCTGAGGAGTAATAGAATTTGTTCTGATAACAAGCAGGTCATAATAATTACTCCCACCTTTCTATAGCTTTTCAGTTGCCATTACCCACCTATGGCAGCTTATGTAGAAAAGTTGGCTTAAAAATTAAGGGTACTGATTATTATAACTAGATAAATAAAAAGATAACAATTTTACTCAATTAAAGGCCTTGGCAAAGTGGCACAAAATAAATCACAAAGGGAATCAACAAACAAAGCCATCTTATAAAAATGTCTGAATTTACATTCACAAAGATGGAATGTGGTCATTTTGGCCAAAGCAGAACTCTTCAGAGGTAAAGTAAGAGCCAGTGCCCATAAAAGTAAATACAACAAGAAGTGATGACAATTCTAAATGGCAAGCAAAAAGATCTGAAATTTTGTGCTCTTAATTTGTATCTTCTTAATAAGTCTGCTATCATTTTAGTTAGAAAGGCAATTTAGTTAGAAGGCAAAGTCTTGGACCATTTTGTTCACTGACATGTTGCTAGCATCTGGCGTTATTCCTAGATTCAGTGGGGCTCATAAAACATTTGTAAATGAATTGATGACATTATATAATAGAGGAGTAAATGAATGGGTGGCTAAACATTAACAATAAATAACAGAGCTGTTAAAAGTTCCCTTGAAAATCCTAAAATATGAGTAGGGAATACTATCAAATTAAGCCTAGAAATTACAAGGTGCTCTTTTTCTAATGATTCAATTTTAATATAAAAAGACCACATAAAAATATAGTCACAACACAAAACATATGACTACATAGCTCTTTTATCACAATTGCAGAAAGTGCCTCATGAAATTGAGAAATTTTTTTTTTTACCTCTGTACACCTGTCTGACTCTTCTCCCCCTTCTATCTTAGTTCTCTTCATTTCCACTTGCTCACATTCTAGTATAGTCTATTTATTCTTCCTCTTTCTTTCATCTTTTTTCTGTTGTCTCCCCCCTTCCCATTCCCATTCCATCTTTCTCTACTTTATTCAGAACTACATCAAAAGTTCTCCCTGGGCAAGTAGACATACCATTTCACTCACTCTACCGACCTCTAAATGACTATGACCTCTAAACATTTGTTCTGCTGCCTCCTTGACCTGCATCTCTTCCTGTCTTTCTTCTTTTCTCTCCCTGGTCAGTTTTTCATGCTCAAGGGCATGACAAAACTTTATTTTATCTAAACAACTTTCACCAGTCCCATCAGAGAGAGTCGATTATTCCCTCCTTTGAGCCTTTGCCATATAGTGAAAATCTCTATTCTAGCACCTATCACATATTATTAGTATTTATTCCTTTGCTTCTTCTCAGCTGGTAACTTTCTAAGAGTAATGGTTATAACATATTCACCTTATATCCACAGTTCTGGGCAGATAGTAAGTGCTCAGTATTTGAATAAATGAATGAAACATTAGGGAACTGAGAGTTGAGATTTGGTGAACATATATGCTTTATATTAATATTTACTTAAAAATCTAAAAGAGTCACTCTGTTTTTATAAGATTAAACAAATTAAAATTTGAATGCATTATTTAAATCCTAAATAAAAAATACCAAAAGTATTTGCAAAATTCAAATGAGACAAGTGAAACTTAAATCCAAAGATGACATCTTTTCATCTTTTATGAACACAACTTGTTCATGGACATCTGTATATATATATATATATATATATATATATATATATATATATATACACACACACACACACTTAAACACACACATATATATGTAACTGATATCTACATATGAAAGACTTTATAGAAACTGAAATAATGTTTTCACAGTATTAACTATGAGTATCTGTGTGTAATGTGATCAATTAACTCGAATCCTGACTAGAATTTATTTCACTACATAGCATTATCATCTTTTTCTATTCATTTCATGCTTTCTTGTATTTTCTGGACCCATTTCATTCAGTGCCAGTGCATCTGATTGGACTGTAAAGCATGAAATGTGTAGCATCAAAACACAGCTGGAACCAATGCCATTTTTTAGCCAGCTGGCATGAGCCATTGCTGTAGAAAGCAGCTGACTTCTGTTTTGATAGAGTAAGCATTCCAACGTGTGCTGCTTGTAATTCACTCATTACCCAACAAACAAATTAGTCTAGAAAAGAAATATATCAGCCACTGAGAGGAATGGGATTGATTGATAAAGGGGCTATCACATATTCCTGCTTGTGGTACATAGTGTGCTTCTGATGCTTTTAGCAAAGCAGTTTATGCCACTTATAGTACTTTCATTAGCAAGGCAAGATGTTGGTATGAAAAAAACACTTGAAATTTTTTAGGACTCAAGGAAGAAAGTAGAGAAAAACTTAGACAATTGACTTTATCTATGTAATAATGCATATCAATCAATCAATCAATCAATCTATCTATCTATCTATCTTTTTCCACATAATGAGGGACAGGGTTTCATTCAACCTTTGCTTAAATTTCACCAGGAACACAAAACTCACCATTCTACCAGGTAGCCAATTCTCTAATTACCCACATCCAGTGACTTAGAAAGTTAACCGCATTTTTATAATCTCCACTTGTTAGTCATGACTGTGATACAGAGCAGTGCAAAATGAGTCTACTACCACCTTCCATCTGAAAACTCTCCAGGATTTTGAAGAGAGCTAGTCTTTTTATCCAACCCTTTTGGTCACTAGCCTAAATAAACCCCCTTCTTCACAGTATGCAGTTTTCTAATATTGTACTACAATGATCCTTTCCTGTATACCCACAAAGTTTGTCACTGTCCCTTTCATTTAAATTATTGTGCCAGATTTAGAAATAAAGAGACCTTAGAACTGTGGCTTATGTTGGATTTATTCACTAAATATTGAGAATAACATATGATTAATAAGCTTGAAAGTGCCCTTTTTCATGTTATACACATATATATTTTTAAATTAATTAATTTATTTTTTATATTTATTTTTGGCTGTGTTGGGTCTTTGTTTCTGTGTGAGGGCTCTCTCTAGTTGCGGCAAGCGGGGGCCACTCTTCATCGCGGTGCGCGGGCCTCTCACTGTCATGGCCTCTCCCATTGCGGAGCACAGGCTACGGACGCGCAGGCTCAGTAGTTGTGGCTCACCGGCCTAGACGCTCCGTGACATGTGGGATCTTCCCGGGCCGGGGCACAAACCCGTGTCCCCTGCATTGGCAGGTGGATTCTTAACCACTGCGCCACCAGGGAAGCCCTTCATGTTGTATTATTTGTTTATTTCTGTTTAATAAATTATTACAGTCTTAGCTGTTTAAAATAGTGCACATTTATTACCTCACTGTTTCTGTGAGTCAGGAATCTAAGCTCAGCTTAGCTGGGCCC
The DNA here is from genome assembly GCF_949752795.1 of Hyperoodon ampullatus. Taxonomy (NCBI): domain Eukaryota; kingdom Metazoa; phylum Chordata; class Mammalia; order Artiodactyla; family Ziphiidae; genus Hyperoodon; species Hyperoodon ampullatus. The sequence continues at coordinate 77,819,847 of NC_136914.1, forward strand.
TCTGCTAGGATGTCACAAAGTTGTCATAAGTGTCATCCAAACTATGTTCTCACCTGAGGCTCAACAGGGAGAAATTCATTTCCAAGCTCAGTCACTCAGGTTGAATTCATTTCCAAGAGGCTGTAGAACTCCCCTGGCCTCTTGCAGGCTGATGGATGGAGGCTTCCCTCAGGTCCCAGAGGCCACTCACAGCAACTTGCCTGTGAGCTTCCTAACAGGGATGCTTACTTCCTCAAAGCCAGCAAGGGAGAAGTCTCTAGAGCAAGTCTGCTGGCAAGATGAAGTCTTTTATATAGTAACGTAATTGTGGGAGCAACATGTCATCACCTTTGCCATTTTCTATTGGTTAGAAACAAGCCACAGATCCCACCCACATTCAAAGAGGTTAAGGTTAAAAACAAACAAACATGTGATCACCAGCAGGTAGGGATTATAGGGGCCCCCCTTAAGTCTTTCACCAAACACATAATGAATCAAAATAGTATCAAGTGATATAATATCTGAGTATAGGATAGTGGTTTATTTTTAATGTTTCATAGAACTTCTTAGAAAACAAAACTGCCATGAGCCTTCTCTATTTCTTTGGGAGTGAGCACTGAGTCCTAGTACATGTGCTGGATTGAACTAATTACCTCAGTTTTTCAAACCTTTCTGTATCCAGCCTTTTTCCATGCAATGTTGCAGTTCCTGTTCACTGTGAACAGTGCTTTACTCTCCTAACTACTTGAATCTAAGTTCAAAAATGTTACCTGTTATGTTAGTTTTATAGGGCTGTACAAAACTAACAGTGCAAAATGAGTTAGTGTGGCAACTAACACATTTTGAGTTAGTGTCATTCTGGTAATATAGCCACAAACTTGGTGGCTTAGAACAACAAAAATGTATTATCTCAAGTTCTGCATGGCAAAGGTCCAAAATCACTATATCAGCAGGGTCACACGGCCTGCAGAGGCTCTAAGGAAGAATCATTCCTTGACTCTTCCACAGCTGGTAGTGGTTGCAGACATTTCATGATTTGTTGCTGCCTAATTCTAATATCTGCCTTTGCCTTCACATGGTTTTCTCTTCTGTGTCTAGGTCTGCCTCTCTTCTCTCTCTTATAAGTACCCTTGTCACTGGATTTAGGGTCTAGCACAATAATCCAGGATGATCTCATCTTGACTTCCTTAACAGTTACATCTGCAAGATGCTTTTTTCAAATAAGCTCACGGTCACAGGTTTTGGGATGTGGACATATTTTTTAGGGACACTATTCAATCTACTACACATGCTTTGACCAATGAGAAGCTCAGTGGATGTGATGTGACAGAGCACTTGTGAGATCTGGCTTCCCCTCTTGCACTTCTGCCATCTCCATGAAAAGAACATACTTGGGCTAGCCACCAGGTCATAGGAGGAGTTAAACATGGTGCTCCAGATATGGTACCCCAGCCAAATCCTGACTAGAACTAAATCCCCAGCATTTGTAGACGCAAGAGAGAGTCAAGTTAAACTCAGTAGAATCCAACCAGGCCCAAACAAGACAATTTAACCTACACAAATATGCAAGAAATAAGTATTTACTATTGTATGACACTGTAATTCTGTGGTTGCTTGTTAGGCAAAAACTATGTAACTACATATGTATGTATGTATTTCCCTTTTAGCATCTTTAGAATCCATTCTGTGCTAAATGTTCCTCTAATCTCCTCTAACTTCAGAAACAAAAGTTTTCACTTCTGACTCTTGCATTTTCTCTGAGCAAAACTTGCTCCCAGAAAAGTAATTCCCAAAATTAATTCATGCTAATATGAAAATTTAAGTCATTTAAATTTCTCTGAGGTTTCTTAATTTAGCATTAATGAGATAATAGCTATGAGACACATATTATTACCATGCCATTTTCAGCCCACCAGAAAACTGAGGCACAGATGACTGAGGTAAGTTGCCCAGAGTAACACAGTTAGTAAACAGTGCAACTTTGTTTAATCCAGACAACCTAAACTCCAGGGACTCTGTTCTTACCCTATACTCTCTCATACCCATGATGATAGAATAAAATTCTGCTCCTTTACTCAACACTGTGAAGCATTAGTGACAGAGGTCAGGTGGAGAAAGATTATTTTGAGAAGGGATTCCTGAAATACAGAATTTGAAAATAATTTTCTAAGACCTTTGGGAAAGCTGGGGGCCTGTATTTCTGCTGCAGTTCTTATCTGTATCCCGTCCAACCTTAAATATACAAATGTAAGAATTTACGTTTCACTGTTAGTCATATGCCTCATGATTTTCTACTGAATATTCTTATAATTCAAAATGCTTCTTTAAAAATTTATAATCCATTTTATGTTCACTAAGCATTCAGTCATATATTGGCTTAGATTTCTCCCCACAGGGTGGTTAATATGGTGTAAATATTGCCTAATCTTGCCTTGTAGAGTGCATAGTATGTCACTGGCATTTATTGATGTTTCCATTTGCTTAGGCTCACAATGCACATTAATATAAATTTAACACTAATGCACAATCCACATTTTTTGCAATACATGTAGTATAGAATTTTAACAATGAGATTAAAATTTTAATATTAAAAGTATGTGTTATATATGCCAGGGAAGTATAGAACAATTCTAATACATTATGACAAATTATCTAATATAAGGATAAAAAGAGAGACCTTGGACATGGACCCAATTATTTTCTAATACTGGCTCCAATTTTTACTTGTTGTGGGACCTTCAGTGTGTTATTTAACTTATTTTAAATACAATCTTCTTTTCTGTAGAACACATATAATAACTCATATTAATAGTGATGAATATAAATTATTTTAATCACCTTACAAAAGATTTACTATTGTAACAAAATTTCTTTCATATCTTTAGGCTCTTTTTCTTCCAAAATAACTGTGCCATATTTACTGTTGATCTCTTGGTGACGGTGATACAGTGCTTCTTCTACATCAGCCACAATGTTATGAGATTAGAAATCAAGTACAAGAAAAAAACTGCAAACAGCACAGACATGTGGAGGCAAAACAATATGCTACTGAACAATCAATTGATTACTGAATAAGTCAAAGAGGAAATAAAAAAAAATACCTAGAGGCAAATGAAAATGAAAATACTACAATCCCAAAACTATGGGTTGCAAGGGGAGGAGTCAAGGTGGTGGAATAGGAGGACACAGAATTCATCTCTCCTCACAGGTACATCAAGAATACATCTACAAATGGAACAGTTCTCACATAGCACCTGCTGAACATTAGTGGAAGACTTCAGACACTGAAAAGGACAAGAAAAATCCCCATCGCAACTGGGTAAGATGAAAGAAAGAAAAAAGAGGACTCAAAAAGGACCAGCAATGCTGGCAGGAATCTGAAGGTGAGAGCTTCCCCCACTAAGAGAAACCCCCTCATGGTGCGGATATCAGCTGAGACAGAAAGGACCTTCGGGACATCAAAGGGGAATGCAGCAGATGGTCTGTGGAAGGCAGGACAAAGTAAGAACTGCACACGTGGTCTGTGCTGCAGTCCTGCACACCCCAGCCTGAGTCATGTGTCTCTTGTTGCAGAGGGGGACTGGGTCTGGAAAATGGGTTTTGGAGCATGGACCCAGGGAGGGGACAGATGTTAGCTATGAAAAGACAGCCTGAAGGGACAGGAATAAGGAGCTCCACAGCAGGGAAAGTTTGTGGAAGAAGCCCAGGACACCATATAAGCAAGACACCACTGTTGAATGGTGCACAAGGGGCAGGGCTGCCACTGCCCCCACACGCCAGCCACTGCCTCTGCAAGCACTGGGATGGACTCCCACCAGAGCAAGCATGCCCCAGTCTGTTGCAACTGGCTGCTGGTCTCTGCCGCCACAGGCACTTTGTGCACACCCCAGCTGTGACCACTGTACCCCTCCGCGGCCTGAGTGAGTAAGTGTGCCCCAATCGGCCTCTGCTTTTGCTCCCTCTCACCCTGGCGGGGAACAGATGCCTGAGGGTGGCACACACACAGAAGTGGGGCCAAAATCAAAGCTGAGCCCCAGGGGCAGTGTGACTAAGGAGGAGGATGGAAATCTCTCCATGCAGTTGCACAAACCATGGATTAAATCCCTGCAATTGGCTTGGTAAATCCTGTGTCAATAGAATATCTGAAGAGACAATGAGTGTTCCCACAACCGAGACTGGTCTAGCTTTATCAGCAGTGGATTTTGGGGGCAAGTACACGTGGGAGTTGGGCCAGGTTGGAGTCTAAGCTGGCCCCACAGTGCTCACAGCAGGTCCAGAGACCTACCTAGAGGTATCCATCTTGACACTAAGACCCGGCTCCACCCAACTGCCTGCAGCCTCCAGTGCTGGACACCTCATGCCAAGCAACCAGCAAGACAGGAACACAGTCTCACATATCAGCAGACAGGCTGCCTAAAGTCATACTAAGCTCACGGACACCCCAAAACACACCACCTGACACAGCCCTGAAAATCAGAGGGAAAAGACTCAGCTCCACCCACCACAGCTTAGGCACCAGTCCCTCCCACCAGGAAGCCTACACAATCCCCTGGACCAATCACACCCACCAGGAGGCAGACAACAAAAGCAAGTGGCACTATGACCCTGGAGCCTGCAGAAAGGAGACCATAAACACAGTAAGTTAGACAGAATGAGACAACAGAGAATTATGTGGCAGACGAAGGAGCAAGGTAAAAACCCTCAAGACCAAATGAAGGAAGAGGAAATAGTCAATCAACCTGAAAAAGAATTCAGAGTAATGATAGTAAAGATGATGCATGATCTCAGAAATAGAATGGAGGCATGGATTGTGAAGATTTCTTGTTGTTAAACAAGAAATGTTTAACAAGAAAGGACCTAAAAGAACTAAAGAAAAAACAATCACTGATGAACAACACAAGAACTGAAGTGAAAAATACACTAGAAGGAATCAATAGCAGAATAACTGAGGCAGAAGAAGAGATAAGTGAGCTGGATGATAGAATGGTGGAAATAACTGTTATGGAGCAGTGTAAAGAAAAAAGAATGAAAAGAAATAAGGACTGTCTCAGAGACCTCTGAGACAACATTTAACGCACCAACATACAAATTATAGGAGTATTCCATTAATACTCCAACTCAACATACTCACCTGGAGGCAGTTTTAAAGGCTTGCAGTCTATGCCTTTCCACAGGGCCCTGTACTTACTAGGACTCAGCACTTGTTATAATGCTCTGTCATTATTGTCTTGAAATTTTCAATAAGTTTTAAATAGGGAGGCTGGCATTTTCATTTTGCATTGATGGCTGCAAATTATGTGGCCAGTCAGCCACGAACAGTGATAATTTAGGTAAGTCTGGTGTCAGTGAATAACAGATTACCACTGTTCCACTTTCCCAAACAAGTATATCATCCATGTGTTCAACTAAGAGATGATCAGTCTGGTTCCAAAATTCCATCTGAGCTTGTACTTCTTGGTGTATTTTCAGTCATCTACTCTGTCTCTCAGGATTTTGTTCACTCAGATGGTTCAGTTGAAAGGATTTCAGTGAAGAGATTATTTACAGAAGTGTGAGAAACTCTAGGAAAGCAACAAAGGGGACTGAGTTTTCTAGAGACTGGTAGTAGTGAAAGAAGTATTCCATCAATAAATTATAGTCATGGAAGGACAGAGACACTACAGGAAACACAGTTGAAACAAGCCTAGATTGGAGGACAAATAACTCGACCTCTCCCTCATTAATGAAACCCAACTCAAAGCCTTCCCACAAAGGAATCCAGATGATGCCAATACAGCAGTCAGACAATCCAGGCAGAGGATTGAGAATGCAATCTGGTGGGCAAGAGTAATAGAAAAAACACACAAAATAAAACTTTAAATTAATGCTTTCTGAAATCCCTGTCTGATCTAAAAATTTGGAATGCTACAGTAGGGAAGGGCTACAAGAAGTATAATGAAGAGAAAAATATATTAGTTAACTGCTATCCAAACAGTGGCTTCATCCAGGATTTGACATTTAATATGCTGGCCCAAGCACTGGAGAGTTTAATATTTAAAAGTTTGATTTTTAACATATTGAAGCACAGAACAAACAATGTCGTACAATGAATGAAGCTAAGATGTTGTGGGTAAAAGGAGTACTTCATTCAATTTATGTATAACACCTTTTAAATTTTGGGGGCTGTCACATACTTTGGTGGTCATCAAAGGATCATTTGTGTGTATATATATATATATATATGTATATATATATATATATATATATATTTTAAACCTCATGTCAAAAATGTTTATCCTTTTGTTGTATTCTTATCATTAAGATATTGGTTTAATTATTTTTGTGCTTTTTAATTGTATTTCTATATTCTTTTCAAGCATATCTGTAATATAGTTGTTGAATAATCTTAGAATTTATATTCCCTGAAGATCTTTATTGTAAATTTTCTGCTAAAAAGTTCTAGCACTAACACAAAAGTAATATAATGAATGCTGTTTTTGTGATGAAAGAGAACTGGAAAAGTCAATTCAAACCTTAACACAAATTTTGTTGGGACAAGCGATTGAGATAACCTTGTCTTTGGGCTTCCAGAATTAATCTATTGTTATTTCTTAGAAATGTGTTCATAAAAAGAAGTAAAAAGAATAGTCACCAAGTTTTTATTTATTTTTTCTTTTTTTTTTTACAGTGTGGTTAGTACCATTAATGGATTATATTCATAGAATTGACTCTTTGGTCATTTAATCAAATGTATATAATCTAAAGAAAACTGCTGTTCAAGTCTTAGGCAGTTGGGGGGGAGGGGAACAAAGTGTCCAGTTTTCTAAAGAATTGAACATATATCTAAACTCATAACACTGCTAAAGTTTATGCATTAACAAAATAAACTAGCCCGAAATGCCCTCAAACACAACTAGATTCTCTATAATATAAAGTGGCAATTACTGTTAATAAATTGAGTAATAAAATTTATACCAGGAAATATTACAAATAAATATAGACAGTTCTCTACTATTTAAATTCATTAAACTGAAAGCATATAAGATAGAAGAAAAAAGAACTGGAAATTCATTAGTGTGAAGTAAAACCAACCTCATTTTGAAATTATCTTAAAAATGAATTATTTAGGAGGAGCCAGGGAACATACACATTTATAGATCTTCATTATGTCCTGATTTTAAAAGGGGCCCCTTAGAATTTCCTGGGCTCTTTTCCTCCTAATGCTCAAGTAAGTAGCAGATGAGGAACTTATAAAAGATCATTAATTCTGTTGGGCAATGAGATCATCCCAAAGCATAGAAATGCTTTCAATGAAAGGATGGTACCTAGTGCCCATCTGTCTACTCCATATACTCACTAAAGAAATATGTCAGCAAGCATTGATGACAACCAAAAACTACTACCCCAATTCTTTTAGAAAGGAAGAGAAAGTTAAAAAAAAAAAAGAGTAACTACTATAGAAGCAAGCAGAGCAGAGGTAAACAAGAAGAACTGACAAACCAGAAATAAAAGAGATGACGGTTCTAAGGATAAGATCTGTCTTGTGCCACTGTACTCTGGATTACATATTGCTGGAACAGTAATATATGGTCCTTGCTGTTGTGAGCTAGAGTTTGTCCAAATACCGTTGATCAGTTAATATTCTGGTCAAATATCTCATAAGTCATGAGTGAGTATTTACATATTGCTAGAAAGGTAATATATGGTCCTTGCTGTTGTGAGCTAGAGTTTGTCCAAATACCATTGATCAGGTAATATTCTGGTCAAATATCTCATAAGTCATGGGTGAGTATTTTTCTTCATTTCTTCATTATTTCATTTGATAAGCAAAAACTTAGGGTTTGTTCTTTGCTAAGCATTACCCTAGGTATAGGAATAAAACAATGAGTAATTACCCAGAGTCTCTGACCTCAGATAACTTAGGTTAAGTAAAAAGAAAAAAAAAGGATCTAGTTTTATTTAGCAAATATAATGAATTAAAATCAAGTCCTAAATGATTATAAATTATGTTAGCTATAATAAGGAATGGTTCAAGTTTAGCAATAACCTCAAGAAGTTGATGTAGATATTCTTCCTGCTATAAGAATCAAGGCAGTAGTCCTGGCTTCTTTCTTTTCTACAAATTGATTCAGTTCCCTCTTGAGCTGATTTATACCACTTTGCTTTTATTACTGACTCAGTTTTTTACTTATTTCAACTACTCTTCTGTGTAATGAAATCTTTTTTTGAATTGCCTATAGGCTATGCTTGTACTTAATTCCAATGCATGAACTTGTGTTTTTAAGTGAGTAATTCCTTCTAGCAGCAGATATTTTTGTTTCTCTCTTCTTCAGATTTTGGGCTTTTTTTTTTTTTTTTTTTTTTGCTTTTGCTTTTCTGCAAAATCTCACACCTTGACCATTTTTTCTAAGACACTGTAAGCTTTCAAAGAGCGAAGCTTAAGCACGCAATTAAGAGCAATGAAGCACAAAATTGGTCATGCAAGCAATATCATCATTTTCCTTGTGCATCTGAAAATAAGGGATTTATGCTGTCCAATCATGAGTTAACCAGTAAGATGAGGGTACACAGTTATGTGCAACCTATCATTACACTTTAACAAATTCAGCAGTGAGTTTGGTGCTCACAATTTTAAACTGATAAACAGCCAGTTTCTGATATACCTTTCTCCTTACTATGTATGTTGTTATTTGTTCTGTATGATGTGCTTTGGCCCTTTGTTCATCTATATTCTATGTGTCACAGAGCTTTTTCAAGGAAGATTAATAACATTTGAGAGCAGACTTTTAGTTTTTCCAAGGGCTACAGAGGAAATAAGTGGGCAAGGAGCCAGTAAATCATCTTCCATTCCTAGTCTCCTACAATCTGTTTAAGGTCCACCAGATTCAATAGCTGAACTGGAGTGGAGCCCAGGCTAGACTCTGGTTCACTAGACCATTATATTTTTCACATTAAACAGCTGCATCCTCAATTGCTCTTCATTTAAATAGACAATGGATATATTCTCATCTTCTATACCCAAACTTTTCAGTGTACTTTTTGTTATTAGAAGCTTATTGCCACAATTACAGAATATTAGTACCCACCTTTTGCTCTCTCTGCTTTCAAAACTTCATTCTGGCTCACAGCCAGTTCTATTCCTGACTCCTCCATGGTTTCTTTTCATGGATCCCACATTTTCCTTTTTCAGTCTTATAACAACCATTGAATTATTTTCAGCATTTTTTCTCAGCCACAAAGAGACAATTATTATACTATCTTCCAGTCATTAGAGAAGAGATGCTACAGAGTAAAAGGAGCACTGGCTAAAAGGACTTTAAAAATTCATAAAACTTTTTTTTTTGGCCTACATTACTAAATTTCTATCACTTTAAATGTTTTATCCTTCCCCCTATTTCTTTAAATATAATTAAGAGAATAATCATAACCTGTCCACTTATGAAAAATAATTGGTAGAATTTATTCTATTTGAATAAATACCAAATGACAGGTATATAAAGTCTTGTGCACATTGTAAATCAATAAGTGGTTATTGTTATTCATTTTTATGAAGGTAATGCATATTGATAGTTTAAACTGATTTGTGTAATATTGATAATATTCCTTTTCCCTCCCTTTGTTTGCATTGTTTCCACACTGTTATCACTGATCATTCTTCTACCCCTCCAGCCCAGCAGATGTTTCAAGGTCTATTTCAAATTCCACCTCTTCCATAAAGCTTTCCCAAGAATTCCAATCAATCTTGACCTTTCCAAATGCTGACTACCAATAAAACTTAATACACACACATTGGCTAATTTTCTAAAACAATTTATCACTTAAAATATACTTTATTGAGTATTTCAGAATACAGTTTTGAAAAAAAGTTTTGTTTTAACTGAAAAATTGTGAAGTTGAGAGAGCAGCACTAGGGTCTTGAGATACAAACCCTTCCCAGATAGGCAGAAGAACCCTGGACAGTCTTGGGTAATGCCAGTTATTCCACTTAAATTATCATCAACTCTTATTTCATTCACATCCTGACTTGGGTTGCAAAATATATGTTCATAGTATTAATGAGTTAATTTCATATAATAGTTACAGCATCAGTGGGGAATATCTCACATTAGTCACTGCATGTTGGCTAGAAACTACACCCGGACCCTGTAGTGATGGTACAAGGACCAGTTGGCCAAGGAGCTCAAGCATCTAGGTTGATTAAAGAAGCTCAAGTCATACTATCAGGCTGTAAGAACATGCACAAAGAAGGGAAAAGATGTATTTGCCTTTTGCCTTCAAATATTCCTATATAAAATAAATATAAAAATCTCTGTTAGGGTGCAAGAAGGGATGGCTGAATAGTTGGAGCAATTTTTGTAAGCATACTCAGTAGGACTGGAGTCTAAATCTCTCCTTCATTGCACACAATCTCTTGCATCCTCCTGTGCACCTCACTTCATGGCTAGGAAAGTTCCAGGAAACAAAGTTATATAATCAAATTTCAGGTGCATTTTAGGCAGTAGCTGCAAGATCTCTTGGTAATTCTGTTTACAACCTTTGTGAAGCAGCACTTTTTGTTATCTGTCTTGATAAATCTTATTTAAAATGACTTTTAACTTTACCCCATACACATATGGGGTAGTTTAATATTTCTCTTCTTTCTTGAGTTCTGAAAACCTCAATATCATAGTTTCTCTGATTTTGAATGTATTCCATGAATTATGACATTGCATTCTGCCCCAAATACATGCCAATTATTCACTTCCAATTACTGAATCTCTGCTTTGGACAGTGATCATAGACAACACGAAGTTTCAGAGGTATTGGGAAGACATTCAATGATGCAGGTAGATTGTATTTACTTTGGGGCGTCCTACCTGATCTCTTCCAGCTTTGCTTTGGTATCCTTCTCTATCAGTTAGGATATCAGTAAGAAAGAGAAAATACAATTATAATTAGCATTAAAAGAAAAGCTGATAAAAAGAAATCTTGTGTAAGGTAGAACCAGCTTATCAAGAGCCAGGATCTTTCATCTGTCTTTTCCACCATCCTCAGCATTTTGACTTTCAAACTTGGGCTGATACCCTAATGATTGCAACACTGCTACAGTTCCAGTTATCATGCCCTCACATAACCCACTTGGCAGAGGGTAAAAGAGACACCCCCCACCCCTGCCCCAATATCTTTTTATCAGAAAAAATCCTTCCTAAGGTCTTCAAAAGCAAATTTCATATTTGTCTCATTCATTACAGTTATATCACGTGACCATGCTAAGCCAGTCACTTGAAAAAGGAAAAGCATAGTCATTACAGGCTTTGTCTAATTAACATTCCTTCCAGGAGCTGGGGAGGGGACAACTTTCCCTGAGTGCGTGGGCCATCAATTCCTGAACAGAAGCCAGCTTCTTATAGCAAGAAATAAGGAGCTAATGGCTTTTGGAAGCAGAATATCTACAGCATCTGCCACACCTTCCAGTGTGTATCTGTAACATTTGCCACAGTACTTGTCTGTTTTACATATGTGACTGTGTATCTCATAAAAGTCGGGATTGGCTTATCTATCTGCTAAATCTCATAACAATAAGTGATCTCGTTAAATGAGCAAACTAATACTGGATTTTACCTTGTAGTATAGATGGTCAATATGTTCTCAAGGTATATCAAGCTGTAGTATCTGTGCTGCTCTGTGTGCTATAGGAAATCTGCAAGTTCTTTTACAAACAGGCCTCATAAATCATTGAAGAGGATGGAAAATCCTAATCTTTCTCTCTATTTTCTTAACATTTTATTAAATTTCACCATAGTATTTCTGCATTGCATGTGTCACTTTTATTAATATATATAGGACACTTTTAAATAAAACATATATACATGCTTCTTTACTGGAGAAAGGTTTTCTATTCTGTCATTCTATTGTTCCTAAGCTGGGAAAAGGCTATGTTTCTTCTTTCTTATCATACATTTAGTAGAAGAAATGATATCTACTTACAGCTTACAAAAGAACATCTAGTGCAGAACAAAGTACTAATTAATTTCCATTTATGTGATGCTATTATAACATCTCTGAAAGACAGCTTAAGGCATAATGTGTGTGTGTGTGTGTTTTCTATTTTGAAACAAATGAACACATCTTGGATGCTAACTTCCAAATTAATTTTTTAAAATAAAGCTCAGTCTATAAAAGGTATGCACTAAAATTAAGGAAAAGTGGTGGAATATATATAGGTCATATGCATATAAAATGAAAGATATAATATTCTAGAGGAAATCATGTTTTAGTTTACTTTGAGAAAGAAAATGAAACTTTTATTCTTATAACTATATAAAAATAGCATGGAATTTTAAAAAGTCACATGTATTTCAGTACCCAAACAAGTTAATTAAATATTCTGTTTAAACATATAGATATGGATTTTGCCTTTAGGAAGATAGATCATTCACTCTAGAATAGTGTTTCTCAATAGTGGCACTGTTGACATTTTGGGCTGGATAATAATCTCTTGCAGCATTCCTGGCTTCTATCCACTAGACGCTTGTAGCATCCTCCCAACTGTGACTGTGAAAAATGTCTCCAAACATTTCCAAATACGCCAAGGAGGGCAAATTCACCCCTGGTTGAGAACCACTACTGTAAAGAACTTTACACTTTAAAATATAACAGGTTAAAAAATGTATAGGTTTGATAAGGCTGGTGGGTTTTTTGTTTGTTTGTTTGTTTGTTTGCAGTAAGCGGTCCTCTCACTGTTGTGGCCTCTCCCACTGCGGAGCACAGGCTCCGGACGCGCAGGCTCAGCGGCCATGGCTCACAGACCCAGCTGCTCCGCGACATGTGGTATCCTCCTGGACCGGGGCATGAACCCATGTCCCGTGCATCGGCAAGCGGACTCTCAACCACTGCGCCACCAGGGAAGCCCAGGCTGGTGGTTTTGAATTAAGCACTGATACTGGAGCCATGTGCTATGAGGATTGAAGAAAGACAATTGTGGTTTAAGATATCATCATCCTTATTCTCTATTCTGCAAGACTATTTATCAGGTCTTTTTCCCCCACTATTGTAGTGGAAGAAAGAAATAAAAATCACTAATCCAACAAATACTCAGTGATCCAGTCTTTAATATTAATTACCTCACTAAATTTTTGAGTTAACAAAGTTCATTTCATCACAAAATTGATTTTCTAGAAGTAGAAAAAAACAACTGCAATACTAAAAGAGAAGAATGTACAAAGCAGTTGAGGAACTTGGAGGAGAAGTTAAGTAAATTTTCATAAATCATTCAGGAAAGTTCTTCCATAGGATACAAGATTGGAACTGTATTTTAAAAAGAACAGATTTCCAGAAGATGAAACAAACTGTAAAATATATGGTGCCCACTTGTGAACTCCAAGTAATTCACAAGACTGGAGCAAGGAAATACCAAGAAGGAGTGATTGAAATAAGGGCCAGAAAGGAAAACAAAAGTGGACTGGAAGACATTCATATACCATACCCTTTCTCTGTAGTTTTCAAACAGTTTGATGATGTAATTAGAACTGTAATTTAGAGATGCTACTATGGTCATGTATGAACATTTAAGTATAAAATGAGGAGGACTGAAGGCAAAGAAAACTAATAAATTATGAGAGAAATGATGAAGGTTTAAAATAAATCAGTAAAGATAAAGAACACAGCGTAAACACTCAGGTTGCATTGAAATGTTATAAATGATATTTTTAGAGATATATCAAGAAGGAGGCAGATACAGAGAGTTCAAGAAAAAATGAATTTCATGTTTTGTTAGGGGTCAATTGGAGCATCTTGACGTTACTAAGCAAAGGTGGTACATATAAGGAGGAAAAAAGATTTGGAGGGTAATTAATGAATTCCAGCATTTATTTATAGAAGTCCTATGGAATATCTGTAAAGAAATGATCAATTTGTGGAAAACAATTGTAATGCTTACTAGAGATGCCCAAATATGCAGTTACAAGTATGAAGATAGGTGCCCAGAGATTGTAGAATCACAAGGAAGAAGTTCACTTTTAGAACACTGAAGAAGCACCAACACTTAAATGGAGGGCATATCAACAGGAATCCGAAAAGAAGAATGGGTTTTTTGCATTTAAAATCAGAAAGTTTAAAAAAAATTTAACAAATATTCAATATTATCTTTAAAATCTGATTACATCAAATGAAATACACCTGTACACACCCACTATAGGAGAACTACATGATATGCACAGGCAAAGATGCATGTGTCATGCAATATTTTCATACCAGAATTCAAAATATTAAGTAGCAAGGAAATACAGTAGATTTGAAGGTTGAGGTAACTTCATCTTCTATAAAAAGGTTTTTTTTTTTAATCATTTCTCTCATACTTCAAGAGTGCTGAAAGAACCAAGGAAGACTTTCCACAGAAAGCAGGGTAGGAGACAGATTCAATAAGGAAGTTGAAAAAAAATTCCTTGAGTTCCATGCTTCACATGCTACAGGTGCATAAAACAATATGAGGGTGGAAGAGTGTCTTATGATGTGTTACTTGAAGTCACTGGTGATCTCAGTACAAGTGGTTACAGTGGAAAGGTGAGAGCTGAATCAAGATGATTGAGGATATAGAAGGAAGAGAAAGATTCAAGAGTACTTATAGAATCGAACTGTGGTAGCCAGAAGACTGGTCACCCAAAGATATCCACACTGTAATCCCCAGAATGCATAAATATAAGTTACATGTCAAGAGAGAATTGAGGTTTCAGACAGAATTAAGTTAGCTAATTAGTTGACCTTAAAAAAGGTGTGTAGCCTGGATCATTCAGGTGTGCGCAATGAGGGTCTTTAAAAGTGAGAGAGTGTGGAAGAAGAGGGAATCAGAATCAGAGGGAGATGTAACCACAGGAGAATGGTCAGAGAGATGTGATGTTGCTAGCTTCAAAGATGAAGGTAAGGTGTCCATTTGGAGAGCAAGTATAACATTAAGAGTAAAATTAAACAAAAAAGAAATGCATTTAGGTAAAAATTATATCGAGACTATCTTCAAGTTTTCACATATATAGACAGAATATTGTAGCCACAGAAATTGTAGGAAGATTGAGAAATTATTACTATATTTCCTACTTCAGATAGACTTATATTTAAATATTTTTACATATGAAAATATATTGTTTTTCAGTAGGTCCTCATTAGAAAAGAAACATAAGCCTCATGTCTGTCAAAATTTTAAGCTGCAAAGTTCCAAATGTCATTTAGTAATTGTAAACTGTATATTTTGTTGTCTTAGTGAAATCTGGTATTGGAATCTTTGCTATGCAAAATATTACATTTTGCATGAAAAAAAGTAAATTTTATTAACATGCTTGGACTGTGTTTGGGATTATTATCATGATGACTTCAGGGGTCTGGATAAAAATAATAACTCTGCTCTCCAAATTTCTATAGAAAGATAAAAATAGTCTAGATAATGGAAAAAAACACAATTGTGTGATTCTTTATTTTTCTGAGGCACATGGACATTTAAATGACTCTTATAAAGAATGTAGGAGAGGGGGGCTTCCCTGGTGGTGCAGTGGTTGAGAATCTGCCTGCCAATACAGGGGACATGGGTTCGTGCCCCGGTCTGGGCAGATCCCACATGCCACGGAGCAGCTGGGCCCGTGAGCCATGGCCGCTGAGCCTGTGCGTCCAGAGCCTGCGTGTCCGGAGCCTGTGCTCCACAATGGGAGAGGCCACAACAGTGAGAGGCCCGCGTACCACAAAAAAAAAGAAAAAATGTAGGAGAAAAGTAGTAACTAGAATAAGCAAAGAGAGAGAAGTCCAAAGAAGGAGAATTTTCAGTATAGTTTTGAAAGGGCTCTCCCAATTTGTAGACCAGGAAAACTTATTCTTAAATTTTAGGGCCATTTTCTTAAGAAAGTTTCTCTGCTATTCTGAGCGTTCTTGGATTCTCTTGACACAAAGATTTTTAGAAATGATAGACATTACTTCTTTGTGGTATATTTCATTGCCTGGTGAATTCATTAGCACTGTATTTTCTTAAGATGGAATTTATAAACACAAATAATGAATGACAGAAAAATACTGCTCAGCTTATTAAGGTTAAATTTAGAAAATAACCACTGAAAATGTTTTGGAAGAGGTTTTAAATTTTAAATAATTTGTAAAGGAAGTTTGAGTTTTTAACTAACAAATGTAGGTTTAAATGATAGAGAGGTAAATCTTGAATCCAAGAAATTAGTTTGTATATGCCTCATTTGACTTTTGTGTTAGAATTTCTACATTTGCAAAAGTTTTTTTTATACAGATAGATATTAAATGTATTGGTATTTATATATAATGGGTATTATGCATGTGTATAGGTACACACACATTATGTGTGTGTGTGTAAAACTGTTCTGGAGCCTACCTGGAATCATTTGACCTAAAGAATCCTGTGAGTCATGAAGACCATAAACAAACAAAAGAGTATGTCATTTCACTCTTAGTGGAGGTTTGAGTATTGGGAATATTTATCAAGGTTTAAGAAATCTTGGTAGTTTATAGGTAGCTACAAATTTAATGAAAATAAAGTACACTTCGTCTTGAATTCCTATGTGCCACAAGATAAAAAAATCTGTGCACTATGTTGTTCACATATTGTTTGCTACTGTTAGTCTTTTTTTGTGAACAATATCGATTTGAACTATATGGGAAAATGTTCATTTTCTTTAGTGTATATTTTAAATATACTCCCCAAAGCATTATACATTTATCCATCTGTAGTTTTTTGTTTTTTTTGTTTTTATTCAGTTTTGAACCTGTTGCTATCCCTGGTTTCAAAGCAGAGCAAGATTAACGTAGGGTAATCTAATTATAAATATTTTTTGGCTTTTTTCAAATGTAATTTACTTTAAATGGCAAACGCTGCCCTTTTATATAGTGACTACTTATTTGAGTCATCTTTACTTGAGCTTGTGAAATGGGGGAAAAAAGCACATTCTTCTTTAGACAGTAAATAAAGCAGACACCTGACATTGGGTAAAGTATATTGTAGAACTAAATAAACTGAAGATTAACCCATGAGCAAGTGAATAAATTGAAACAATATATGAACCTTGAACAAGTTAACAACAGCTCACTGTAGACTAGTGTGGGCTAAGAAAACTATGGGAACCAGAAATCTATCTGAAAAATTTTTAAAAAACTCAGTTACCAAATTGTTTCAATAAAAATTTGAAAACCATGGTTGATAATAATAACAACAAAATTTTATATAATGTTGCCAGCCTGGTAGGTATGTGTGTGCACATCTAGATGTATGTGTACACACATACACACCATAATTCCTTTAACTTTCACAATGATCTTATACAATAGGTGTTATTGTTATCTGACTTTTACAGATAAGGAAAAGTAAACATTTTTACTTTTTACAGATGAGTAAAAAACTTGTACAGAGGAGTTACATAATTCAAATCACACAGCTAATGTGAGGAGAGTTCAAACTTAGACTGACTTCCAAGTCTGACCATTATGCGTCTGTAGCAGAAAAGTCATCTTAGAAATCTAAGCCCTTGCAAACCTAGCTACCATACACTTTCTTTTCAATTGACACATCAACATCACAGACAAGCAGATCAAATCCAGACCAAATGAGATTCCAGAATCAGCAACAGATGAACACATTTTACTGACTGATATTTTTAAAAAGTTCTTCAGTGAAGAGGAGCTGGACGTTTATACCAGAATCTCATGAATAATTTTTTAGATTTCAGAAATTTGTTTTTTCAAAAGATGTTATGGAGTGGCTATCATGTGCTGGGAACTGGGTTTACTTTTCAGAAATGGAGCTAAAGAGTTGACCCCAAATTAAAAAGAGATTTTATCCCAGGGAGAAGATAGACATTTAAACAAATAATTAAAATACATCATGGAAATTTCTACAATGATAATATGCACAAATGACACTGAAAATTCAAGAGAATGAACATATGAGTGCAGCAGGGTATCAGAAGATGCTTCACATAGGAAATAGTTTTGAGAATTGAAAAAAAGGTAACATTTTCTTTGCCTCTGAAGCTGTGTACTAATATGGATTACTGTGAATGTTTTTACAAATATATACATATATACATAATATATGTACATCCAGAATACTTGATATATCTGTATAAATAGTTATGCTAGATCCTGATTATTAAGAGAATATACTGTATTCAATTGTTAGGGCAAGAATTATGAACAGAAATAGCTTTTGACACTAGAAACATGGGTTGCATTCACATAAAAAATAATAGTCATAAATTATTCACATCATAAATTTACTTTTAAAGTAATACACACAGAAATTTTTCATCATTAGATTAAATTATGGAAGATGTATTAGAAATGTATGTGGAAAATTGTCATCTTATTTGCCCAGACAGGAATGATATTAGTTTTATTTCATTCCTATTAAAAAGTGAATATTCACATTTCACACCTCCTTTCTCTTTACACTTCAAACTTGCCCTCATATCAGGCCTTCAGACCCAGGAAAGTTGAGCAAATTTTACTATTCAAATTTTACAACTTTACTTAGTTTCAGGGTATCAAAAAACAATAAATATCCCACCCACCATTTCCTCTTCTCCTTTTCTCTACCTACTTGAATTTATGTATTACTAATGATAAGAGAGGCTGCTTCACACAAAAGCCTTATGTAGGGTTCACATTGATTTCATTCTAATTATTTGAAATTTATTGAGACATGCTTTATACCATAGGGTGAGATCAATTTTCATAAAATATTCTAGTTATGCATGAAAATAAAGTGTATTCTCTCAGTTTTGGGTGCAATGGTTTATGTCAATTAGATCAAACCTCTTAATTGTTAAAATGTTCTCATGCTTACTGATTTATCTGTATGATAGATCTACCAGTTACCATGGAGAGTATGACAAAATCTCTTACTTTAGTAACAGATTTGTCAATTTCTCCTCATAGTTTTTTTTCTTAATTTTCTGCTTTATATGTTTTGAAGCTACACTATTAGGTGCATGCATATTGAAAATTGTATCTTCCTGGTTAGTTGAATTTTTTATCACTATGTAGTGATCCTTTTAATTTCCAACATTGTTTTCCTTTGTATGACATTGGGTATTAATGTAAACTATTATTATGTTTCATACTTGAAAAATCTATTTTTACAGTCTTTGATGTTCAACTTTCTTTTTCAGGTGTATCTGTTTAACCAGCATAGACTTAAACCAGTATTGTAAATATTTTCTTTTAACTATAGAGTTTACTCCATTAACATTTATTTCTACTAACATAATACCTGCTTTCTATTAGTCTATTTTTTTGTTCTTGTCATTTTTTATACTGACTTGATGTTTTTAACTTTCTCATCCCATTTTTGCCCCCATACTTGTTTGGAAGTTACATGCTATATGTCTATCTTGGGTATTAGATAGATACTCTTGCTATTTTAAGAAGCACACTAAAATTCTAAAGATATTTAGTATCTCCACCTCCCTTCCTAATAATTAAAGACTGTTGGAATGCTTAAGACCTTTCCTGCTTATATTCTTTTGCTGTTCAATATGTTAATTCTAGCTTATTTTTGCCTGATCACCCCAAATTAGGCATTTAAAAAATTTATCCTGCCAATTAGTTTAGATTTGCTTAATTATTTACCATTTTTATCCATCTGGTCTTTGTAATTCAGTCCACATCAGGGAATGATTTTCCTTCTTTAAATATCTACTTTAGAATTTCTGTTAGTGACCACATGTTGAGGTTAACCTTTCTTGTCTAATTTTTATCTTTAAATGTTTATTTCACTCTCATTTTAAGGGATAGTTTTGCTTGGAGCAAATTTAGAGTTTCCCAGAAATTTTCTTTTGACTCTTTACAGATATCATTCCATTGTTTTCTGACTTCCATTGTTTATATAGAGACATTCCTTTTTTTTTTTTTTTTTTTTTTGCGGTATGCGGGCCTCTCACTGTTGTGGCCTTTCCAGTTGCAGAGCACAGGCTCCAGGCACGCAGGCTCAGCGGCCATGGCTCATGGGCCCAGCCGCTCTGCGGCACGTGGGATCTTCCCAGACCGGGGCACGAACCTGTGTCCCCTACATCGGCAGGCGGACCCTCAACCAATGCGCCACCAGGGAAGCCCTAGAGATATTACTTTAAAATTTGTCTATCATTCCTTTGTAGTTGCCTTTTATTTGCTGCATTTCAAATCATCTTATATTGTTTGGTGTCCTGAAGTTTCATCATAATGAGAAATTATGTGAAACAATGTGTTTTTCCTTTTTTCTCACTTGGAATTCATTGATTTCTAGATATGAGCATTGGTGCTTTATACAATTCTGGACAATTTTCAGCCATTACCTCTTTTCTTTTCTTTTCTTTTTTTTTTAATATACTGTCTTTCCTATTTTCTCTGTTTTCTCCTTTTGAATTCTGACTAGGTGTATGTTATAACTCCTCACTCTAACTTCTATCCTGGATAGGTCTAACCTAATTAAGTGAACTCCTTTAAAAATAGATCTCAAATTCTGTGATAGGAGAAGTCAGAGGGAGTAGAAACAGCAAAGACACTTTCCTGTTGGCCTTGCAGAAACAAACCCCCATGTTGTGGAGGGGGCCACATGACAGGGAACAGCAGGAGACCTACAGGAGCTGAGGTTCTGAGTCCTATAATCACAAACTGAATTCTTCCAATACCCAGACAGCTTGGAAAAAGACCCTGGGCCTCAGATAAGATCACAACCTGAGCCTGTACCTTGGTTACATGAACAGAGCACCCAGTTAAGCCATGCCCAGTCTGCTAACACGCAGAAATTATGAAATAATCTATTTGTATTGTTTATGCTGTGCTTGTGGTAATTGTCATACAGCAATAGAAAACCAATACCATAATTAATTAATGAAGAAACCCATAAGATACTACAACTGATTCAAAGCAGAGTTCCTACAATACATGCATATAGGCAATCAGGAATACTGCAATGAATTGGCAAATAGACACAACAATAGTCAATATCCACAGGGCAACAATCAACTACATTCATTGGATAAACTCATTTGCATTTATATGAACAAGTATCATTGCCATTGCCATCAGTTTTTTCCCTACAACTTACAGAGCTGTAGAGTTCAAAGACTGTAACTGATAGATAGAATCAGATAACCCAGAAACGTGTACTAGAAAGGACAAACACTAAGGTTTTTTGCTCACTTAAAAGTTTTTCATTTTGTCTGACCAAACAAAATAGGGATGTAATATTTTATCTACTTACTTCAAACATTATTAAAAGGGTACAGAAATACCATGCATTTGGTAGCGTTACTCACGTAGGGAGTAATTATTATTTAAACCATCCCAAACAAATGAGTAATATCTGCTTGAAGGTCTATTAGAAATACTTCTTATAAGCAAGAGCATTCACAAAGAAGTACCAGTAATACTTCTGCCAAAGCAAACCCTGTGTTGTTTTACTATGTATCAATGCTCTATCATACAGGGAAAATACCTCCCTAAATGTATTCGGTTGATTATCTGTTTCCTGGAACTTATACTTGAGAAGCTCAACAAACACCTTGCAGTGAAAATAGAGAAATGTGCTATACATGGAAAGAGAAATTATACATGTACAAATTCAGCTTAGAGAATATTTGCCAATAAATGTCAAATGCTAATAGCTGACCCAATAATCATTGTAAAAATAAATCATCCTACTCAGCCATTTATCTGAGTATCATCTAAAAGGCATGCCCTAATTTTTAAACTGAAGAGTTTTAAGAATTGCTTACTTTCTTGGGAAATCTGTTTTCTTGAGGATCCTTTGTTCAAACAGTTGATTTCTCTGCTACAACATAGCTGTTCAGTGTTGTGTTGTTGTTATTTTATGTTTTTTGTTTTAACTGATGAAATTCACTCTTGAAAAGGTCCATGGCTTTCAGGAAGTGTGTGAGAAGACTGTATTTTTGCATGCTTTGTATCCTGGAAAGAAATCATTACAAGGTGGAATATATGCTATCATATGCTTTCTCTTATATTTTCTTTCAATTTGAGCCAAACAGAAGTTTAGAGCTAGTAGTGGGCTATTTTCTGTTTAGACCAAAGTACCAAGGGCTGTTGCCAGAATTTGGATGTGGGAACTATTAAGATATAGGTAAAAAGCTGTCTAGATTTTGACAAATCCAAGGGGCTAAGAGTTATTTGTATCCTATAGCAGGAGCAGACAGAATACACTTTTCATTTGAAACTCCTTGCTCTTTGGCTCAGGTATTCAAATAATACTCTAGTGTTTGGGGATTCTACTGGGCTACCAAAGATTCCTGGGGTTCATTGATGGGGCCATATGGGATAAAATTATGGTCAGTTGATGTATAGAGTTGACCACCTTTTTAATCTGAGAAACTCTGCTTATACAAGTTTTGCATACTGATTTCTACAAAGATTTTATTTGGAAAATAGGATTTGTTCCCCAAATTTTGAAAATAATAAAATTAGATTACATTAGTCTTCTATTGCTAGGCAACAAATGACAAAACAACAAGCAACTTTAGCCAGCACTCATTCATTTTCTCACAGTTATGTAGGTCAGTAGTTTAAGTGGGATCTCTGCTTAGGGTTATGACAAGGTTGAAATAAAGGTGTAAGCCAGGTTGGATTCTCAACTATAAATTCTGAGGAAGAATTTGCTTCCATGCATTTAGGTTGCTGGTTAAATTCAGCAACCTTGTTTCTGGGGGACCTCAAATCCTTTTTCTCTTTGCTGATTCTTAGCTAGGGACTGCTGTCAGCTTCTACAGGCTGCTAGCATTCCCTGTTCAATGATACATTTAAAAGCCAGCGATGATGAGTCAAATCTCATTCACACGTGGAATCTCCCTGACTTGTCCTTTTGCTACCAGCCAGAGAAAACTCGCTGCTCTTAAAGGGTTTATGAATTTCATTAGGCTCACCTAGATTATCCACCAATTTTAAAGTCAACTCTACTGTATAACATAATCATGGAAGTGATATACCATCATTATTCAGTCTCCAGGATTATGATTGAAAATCTTAGGAGCACTTTAGGATTCTACCTAACACATTCAGTTATATTTGTAGTTGGAATTGTGTCAAGGGTAAATATGTATGGAGGTATTTGATGCACAGTCACTCAGTATATATGGAAATTCGTTTAAGTGGCCCTTGGGATGGTATCCTCATAATTGAGAATTGCTAATATATGTTTTGATGGGCTATATGTAAGTAAATGGCATGAAGAAAAAAAATTAAATTAAGTACCACTATGATTTTTAATACCTTTTATTTTTTAGAGTAGAGAATCAATCTCCACTTCTGTCCCCAAACATAAGTGTCACTGTGCAAAGCATTAATAATGGCTATTGCCTCTCTTGCTTCAGTAGTATATAGGAGCTGTAAAGTTTCTAGAGATTGAGCCTTGCAATTCCAACCCGTGTAAATCTGGAAGAATTCCCAGTGCTTAGAAAGTAAGGATGAGCATGTGTAGAAAGGACTGTTTTTTTAACCTAATAATATATTCCTTAAAATGAAATGGAATAGTATATTTTAAATCTGCATTCTTTATTCAGAGGAACTTCTATAACCATAAGACAAGATATGTAAAATACTTAAGACTATACCTAAGTTAAGAAGGAATCTAATTTTGATTTTTTGTTCTTTATTTCTTCTTTATGACATTAGAAATGATGTTTACTATACTAAATAAAAGTCAATTTTTACAATAGGACATTAAGGAAGATGAGAAAGTAAGACAGGGTAGGGTAAGAAATCCATGAGAGCTAGGTCATGCTGTTGGATGTGTAAATTAACTGCTTTACAAAAAATATATATGTAGTTGAATAAATAAAATGGAACCTGAAAATGAGAGTATATATGAAGGAAAAGAAATATTTAGAATGTATTTTCTCACATGTTCTTTAAAAAGAAACAGGAAGAAGGTAAAGGTCTAGGTCCGCTATCAATTTTGAATTAATCCAATATGCTTATGTCTTATAGCAACAAGTTGTGTATACTCTAATTAGCTGTTTTGATGCATAGAATTCTTAGTGAGATTTAGTGAATGTTTACTGCCAATTCATTGAAATAAATATTTTAAGTGCTTTAATGCTTACCTCTATTAGTTGACAAATAAGAGGAAAAATGAAAGGGCTTACGTAGCTAACTATGAAGAGGTCCAAATTATAAAAAAATAAATAAAACATATACATATTAATGTATTAATGGTGTGTCAATGTAGGTTTATCAATGGTAACAAATGTACCACCCTGAAAGGGGAAGTTGAAAATGGGAAATGCTATGCATGTGTGGAGGCAGGGAGTTTATAAAATATCTCTGTACCTTTCTCAATTTTGCTGTGAATATAAAATTTCTCTAAAAAATAGTCTCTAAAAATATTAGTGGTAGAGTGTCTTAGAAGGGACATTTTTCAAGGTGTTAATAGATAATGGGAGATAACAGAAATTATAAGGTAATGTTATTTACCATTTAGAAACTATCTGAAGTGAAAAAATAAATAGCCTAGTTTTCAAACTGGATACAGGGGGAAATAATGCCATCAAGCATCCAAGAATTGATGGGTTCTTTTTCAGAATCTACTTCTGGGTTTTTAATAGAATAAGAAAGTCAATCTGGTTTTAAAAGTTTATACTGTAATTAGGATACTAGTGGCATATGGTAAATAGTTTCTGATGATCATTTTTCCTTTCATGTTCATTGAATTTAATTTTGAAGATGGATATTTTAAAAATACTGTGCCTCATTTCTTGGTAATCCATAATAGCCTTTTGTTTGCATTGGTGTTGTAATCTCACTGTATGTACTCTTACTCTAAAGTTATCTGAATTCTCTTTCTTACTCTACTATTCATAAGGAAATGGAATTAATATTTATTCAGCATTTTTACATGCCAAGCACTCTGCACTCTACTTTTGCTACTTCATTTCAAGCAGTCCTTATGTGATTTTATGTTACTGTCCCACACTGTAGGCAGTAGGTATTAGTATAATCATTGCACAAATGAGGAAACTGAGATTTAGGGACATAATTTACTCAAAGTCGCATATACAGTTAGTGGTGATTCCAGTATTCAACACAGGTATTTAGAGACCATCCAACAGAACCATTTTATGTGAGGTGTTAATTTATTGACATCTAGTAAGTAGTTCACTCAAAGTTGCTGAGAACTGGTAGAGCAACAAATAGAACACAAATCTGTTGGGTTCTAGAATTTGTTTTCCACTGTTATCTTAACACTTTAAAAAGTAAAATTATTGAAAACTTTCTGATAGCCAGATGTCTCAACTGACCAAAACAGTCGCTTTAGAGACAGAGGTCCCATAGGTATATCCAACTATATGTTCCTGTCATAAGTAGACACATGCCACAAAGTACACTATAGCCATATAATTTTGAAGTACTCCTATAAATAGTGTCATCCTGCGAAATCCTCTACAATCCCCTGACAAACTCTTGCATACCCAATAAACAAGTACACACACAAATGATATATGCATAGGTATCTTAATTCCACTATGCACAGATTAATACACTGTCCTATATGTGGCCATAGAAATATCAAGATAATACAGAAACACAGAGAAATACAAGTGTGCCCACTTAGCAAGATGCTCCTAGATAGGTAAAACATTAATAATAGTAGTAAACATGCACTAACACACAATGAAATGCCCACCAATGTTATATATTAAAAATATTTGCACAGTTTTTTGTTAAAAATTCTGAATCTCTGTATTTTCAAATAAACCTGAGTCTTCCTGACTTTTCTGGTTTAAAGTGCAGGAGTATAAAAATAAAAAGATTTACTGTGTTACCCATTAACATTTGTTTTTAGACTTTATGTGAATGCAGATGACCAAAAATGATCCAAATGATAACATCAAGATAATAGAAAATCTTTAGAAATCAGAAGTCATAGGTAGGACCTTTGGTATTTTCTGAATTGTTCAACTCTTTCCTCTTATAAGTTTATGAATAATTTCTGAGTTATCATGCAGTGCCTATCAAAGTTGAAAATGTCATGATATACACTAATTAGGATTCATTTGGATATTGTTATGTTAAGCTTTCAGCTCTTTTTGATTCCATAAAAGCTGAATTTTGGATATTACTCTTACAAAAACAGCCTGCTTCAGATTATATAAAAATGCCTCCTTGTATTTTCAGGCTATCAATTCTTATCACTCATTTATTCAACCACTTCTTTATTCAAAATTCAAAAAGGGGCTTCCCTGGTGGCGCAGTGGTTGAGAGTCCACCTGCCGATGCAGGGGACATGGGTTTGTGCCCCGGCCCGGGAAGATCTCACATGCCGCGGAGCGGCTAGGCCCGTGAGCCATGGCCGCTGAGCCTGCGTGTCCGGAGCCTGTGCTCCACAACGGGAGAGGCCACAACAGTGATAGGCCCGCGTACTCCAAAAAAAAAAAAAAAAAAAAATTCAAAAAGATGTTTATAGGACATTACCATATAAAACTAATCCTTGGGATTGGCTATGTAGAAATATATGCAATAATGACCTTGTACTGCCTACCTTTGGACTCATTCTAGTATAAAAGTAGGCATTCAAATAACTAAAAATGTACCACGGCCAATGGAAAATAAAGAAAAGCATAGAACTATTAGGAATGGGAAAGATGTTAATGTACTCAGAGTGATAAGCAAATAGGTTTTCCTGGATGAAGAGAAGTTGTATCAGGATTTGATGAGCATCAATTGATCCTAGGCTCCAAGCCTGGGTGAGAATGTTGAATCTTGGGATGGAGTGAATATAATTTGCATGTGGAAGGAATGTGAATGATTGCCAGGAGGAAGAATAGGAAAGATTCTAAAAACGATTGTAATTTTCCTCTTCCATCAAGTGATAGAATCTCCTTCTTTATCCCTACACTGGCCATGTGACTGGCTTTAGCCAATGGGAAATTGGCAATTTAGAAGCATGCATCAACTTGAAGAGCATCTATATTTGCTTCTTTTGGAACATTTTGTCATGTGAATGAGACCAGATTAGATGGCTGAATGAGAGAGGGCATGTGGCCCAGTGGCCCCTGTTACCCAGCTGTCATTCAGTTAACTTCCTGAAACAGATCTGTTGAGCGGACTAGAAGCCGACCACAGATGAACGAATGAGGCCAGCTTAGGTCAGCAGAGAATTACCTAACTGAATCCAACCCAAATTCTCAGAACCAAGCGGAGTTCAAGAAATGATTGTTAACTTCAAGGAACTAGGTTTTTGAGTGGTTTTCTTACCCAGCAAAAACTGATAACAATGCCTGGGTTTGTGAGTATGTGTCTCACTGTGGTATAGAAAGAATAAGAGATGAATCAGATATCCAGGAATGACAAAGTGAAGGATATTATACACAAATTGCCAACTAAATTTTAATGATGATCTCTCATCTACAGGAATCCTGAGAGGTTAGATTTAAAGTATAACATACTTTCTTTCAGAGTGAAGTAATCATAGTTTCTCAGTATAGTCTTTCTTTTGCAATTCTCCATTATATAAATGAACTGGACATCTTATCTTTTTTAATGCTTTGACTGTTGATTGAGCAAAGGACATTTTTTAAAAAAATAGCAATTTGCTTGCTTTTAATTCTTTTAGAGGGGAAATTCATAGTACTCCTAACTGCTGAAAGCAGTTATTCACCTCTCTGAGAGTGGGAATATATAGACCCAAGTCACTCTTCACAGTATCTTCACACCCAGTGAACAATGTCTTTAGACCACAATTTTATGTAAACTCTTCAAAATGAATAGCAGCAGAGTCTCTAATACATGTAAAGAAGTATACATATGCATTTTTGCTGTTCTGGGTAAAATTGAATCCATTTATCAATAGCATAATCCCAAGCATTAATCTGGGCTTTAAGCTTCAGCACACCAATGATAATTTCTACAGATCATGATTACCATACCTTACAGTAACCTACACTAAACTATTCTTTGAAATAACTACCTTTTTCATTTTTCTTTCTTCTTTGTGTGATTCAAGGTGTTGACTTTAATCAACAGAATCAAATCTTTGGGAGGTTTTATGTCTCAGTTACCTTGGAGATTGTCTCTCTCTGCATATACTGTTAGACAATTAAGTGGAATTGCTAGCATCTTCTACCTCTTGATTTAATTTTAGTTTGGGGTTTGATGTACTCACACTAAGCGCAGTTTAATAAACTTAATAAATGGTTTAAAACATAGTCAAAAAGGGATCCAATGTATTATGTTTGTTAACTCTTTGTAGCACATAGGTAACTTACAGAGAGTCAAAAGTGAAAGAACAACATGTCAGGAAAATTACAGTATATAAGTAGGAAAAAATAATGATTCAAAATATTATAAAACTAGTCTAACATTTTTATTTGTCTTTAAGTTTTTTACTTACATATTTATATAGACATAAATAATATAAAGTATCCCTCTCTGAAAAGATAAATTTCTAATTTCATTGAAGTGTCTGGAATAATAATTCCATGAAGTAGTAGAGTATATAACAAAGTGTTAATTGATCATTCTTGGTCTTTGCTAGACATTAGAAAGTCTCAGGAATTTTTTTTTTTTTTAATTCTGATACCTAGGCCACACCCTCAAATTCCAAGGTCTGTGATGAGACCCAGTTATAGGCATTCAAAAAATTCCCCATTTGATTCTAATATGCAGTCAGGCTGAAAACCACTGGGCTATAAAAATAAATGGCCTCTCTTATCTCCTTTTGAAAATAATATAATAGGAGCATTACTGTCTCTCAAGTCAGAGAAAAGGAGAATGAGAGGAGAAAAAACTTTCATACCTCTCCTGATTATTAATAGCCCCCACTGAAGCCACAGAAGCAATCCTAGGACAACTTGAAACTCCTAGAACTGGCAAAGTCAGAACGTAACTATTTCATGAGCTGATTTTCCTTGCTATAGTAAAACATTTTAATCTATATTAAATAAATATTGAATACTTATTATGTACTCATGCTTTGTTCTTTATATACATTGTCTCTCTTGATCTTTACAGCAGTGTAAATGATACCGTTATTTTTTATTGAGATGAAAAACAAGACTAAGATAAATTAGGTCATGAGTGATTTTGTTGTTTCATAATTTACTTTATATAGTGTGTATGAGCTAATTGTAATCTGTAACATAGGGATGTTTTGTTTTTCTGAGAGAATATTTATCCAAGGGCTAGTTAGAGACCAACTGAAGGCTTCTAATCTGAAAAGGATACTTCAGAGATGTCTCTGAAAATTCTAAAAATGTTTCAGCTTTCTTGATCTCTAGACAACACTAGAGACCCTGTTAACTTACATAAATAATTTTGGACATACTTCACCATTGTATGAGCAGTATGAAAGAATCTAGATAGTCCAGGAGTCAATTCCCTTCAGAAGGCAATATACTTGATTTTTTTTTTTTTGCGGTACGCGGGCCTCTCATTGTTGTGGCCTCTACCATTGCAGAGCACATGTTCTGGACGCGCAGGCTTAGCGGCCATGGCTCACGGGCCTAGCCGCTCCACGGCATGTGAGATCTTCCCGGACTGGAGCACGAACCCGTGTCCCCTGCATCGGCAGGTGGGCTTTCAACCACTGCACCACCAGGAAAGCCCGATATACTTGATTTTAACAAGAACTTATGTCCAGAGTATTCTTTTTTCCCTTTTCTACAGCTTTATTATGATATAACTGGCTACAACATATAGAGGAAGTATACAATTATGATAATGAGCATATGCATCACTGGCAAAACTGTCCTGTTTCCACTTTGTAATTTTACTTCCTCCAATCCCTTCTAGTATTCCCCACTCCCCCTCAGGCTTACTGGTCATCAGGGAATCATTGATCTGATTCTGTCACTGTAGATTAGTTTTGAATTTTCTAGACTTTCATAAAAATAGAATCATAGTATATGGCATTTATTTTTGAGTCTTTTTCACTCTGTATAATTATGTTAAAATTCATCCATGTTTGTTGCATGTGTCAATAGTTCATTCCTGTTTATTACTGACTAGTATTCCACTGTATCAATATATTAACATTTGTTTATCCACTTACCCTTTGATAGATACTGTGGATATTTCCATTTTGAGGTTATTATGAATAAAGCCACAAGAACATTCATGCAAAATTCTTTCTCTGGACATATGATTTTATTTCTCTTGGGTAAATAACTAGTGATAAAATGGCAGTGTCATATAGCAAGTGTAGGTTTAACTTTAAGAAACTACCAAAGGGTTTTTCAAAATGTACCATTTACATTTTCGCCAGCAGTGTATGAGGTTTTCAGTTGTTCCACATGCTGGTTAACACTTGACTTTGTTCAGTCTTAAATTTTAATCACTGTATTGAACGAGTGGAAGAAACTAATGAGAGTTTAATTTGCATTTCTAATGCATAATGATGTTGCATACCTTTCCTTGTGATTGATGACTAAGATTTTTATATTCCTAAATATTTTTGCTTTTTAAAGAAAAATTGATATGTATATAATATTGTTTTAGCTTTAGATGTACAACATGATGATTCTATGTATGTATATATTACAAAATGATTACCACAATAACATCCATTTCCATACATAGTTACAAATTATTTTTTCTCATAAGAACTTTTATGATCCACTCGCTTAGCAACTTTCAAATATACAGTACAGTATTGTTAACTACAGTCACCATACTGAATATTACATCCCCAGGACTTATTTATGTTATACCTGGAAGTTTTTACTTTTTACCACCTTCATCCTTTTGCCCACCCCGCCCCATTTTTGATGAAGTTGTTCAAATCTTTGGCCAGTTTCAGTTGGATTGTTGGTCTTGTTATCACATTATGAGTTCTCTACATATTCTAGATAAATATATATCTGACAAAGATGTTTTTGTATATACTTTCTCCCAATCTGTAGCTTACATTTTCATTTATTTAATAGTTTTTCTTTTAAATGAAAAAGTTTTAACTTTTGAGAAATCCAGTTTATTGTTACTATTTCTTTTTTAGAGTTTGTGCCTTTGGTGTCTATTTACTAAATCTTTGTTAAACTTAAAGTCACTAAAATTTTATACTAGCAATTTTTTTTAGATCTTGTCTTAGAAATTTCCTTTTAGAACTATAGTTTAGCTCTTACATTTAGATTTATTATCCATTTTGAATTAATATTTTATACTGTGTGAGGGAAAGGTTGAAGTTCATTTTCTGCATGTGACTATATGATGGTTCTTGCAACACTTTTCAAGAAGACCTATTTCCTATTGAGTTACTTTATATTTTTCAAAAACCAATTTTCCATATATGCAAGAGTCTATTTCTGGGCTCATTTTTTTTTCTGTTCCATTGACAGTTTTGATTATCTTTACATCAATAACAAATTTTCTTTATTGCTGTAGCTTTATAAATCTTGATATCAGAGACTATAGGTCTTCCAGCTTTGTTTTTCTTTAAGTTCCTCTTGATGTTCCAGCTCTTTTGTATTTCCATGCAAATTTCAGAATCAGGTTAGCTGTCAATTTCTACAAAGGCTTCTGGAATTTTGATTGAAATTTCATCTATAAATCAATTTGCACAGAATTGATGTACTGTGATCAGATAACATACTTTGTATTATTTGAATCCTTTTAGATATGCTGGGAATATTTTATGGTACAAAACATAGTCTATCTTGGAAAATGTTTTATGTGCATTTGAAGAGAATGTGTATTTTGTTGCTGTTGAGTGGAGAGTTCTATAAATGTCACAATTGAGTTTGTTGATAGCATTGTTTAGGTATGCTATATCCTAACTGATTTTCTATCTGCTTGCAATATTAATTAATGAGAGAAGTAGGTGAAAGTCTCCAACTATAAGTGGAGATTTATTTATGTCTACTTTCAATTCTATCAATTTTTACTTCATGTATTTTGAAGCTCTGTTGTTAGAGACCTAAGCAATTAGAATTGTCAAGCCCTCATTATGACGTTATGTTTCTTATGTCCTTTTATCACTGTGAGATAACTCTTTATCCCTAGTATTATTCTTTTCTTTGAAATCTATTTTGTCTGATATTAATATAAGCAACTGAGGTTTCTTTTGATTTGTATTAGTGTGGTATACTTTTTGTAACCAGACATTTACTTTTTTTAAAATTTTTATTTATTTATTTATTTTTTGGCCACACCACATGACATGCAGGATCTTATTTCCCTGACCAGGGATGTAATCTGCACCCCCTGCAGTAGAAAGGTGGAGTCCTAACGACTGGACTGCCAGGGATGACCCCACCAGACTTTTACTAACTTATTTCTGTTTTTATATTTAAAGTAGATTTCCTTTGGCAGTTAGTAGTTGGGACTTGCATTTTATTCAATATTATAATCTCTACCTTATCATTTTGGTGTTTTAATCATTTACATTAATGTGATTATTAGTAGGCTTGGGTTTATATCTGCCATTTTGCTATTTGTTCTTATTGATATAATCATTTCTTTGCTTCAGGTTTTGCCTTCTACTCTGAGTATTATTGCTGCCTGAAATTGATCATGCCATGGGCTGATCCTGCTACTAAAATATCTTTGTAATTTTTTGGAATGTACTTTTCATGCAAGGTGCTACTGAAACAAACAAACAAAACAGGCAGAGATCAGGGAAGTTATAAAACATGCAATACAATTTTTGTCACTCTTTCTGTGCCAACTTGGGAATCAATGATAGTGTGATAGAATTAAGTCTGAAACTTGCTTTTGTCATAAACCATATGAAATATATCACATTGATTGATTTATATATATTGAAGAATCCTTGCATTCTTGGGATAAACCCCACTTGATCATGGTGTATTATCCTTTTAATGTGCTGTTGGATTCTGTTTGCTAGTATGTTGTTGAGGATTTTTGCATTTATGTTCATCAGTGATATTGGCCTGTAGTTTTCTTTTTTTGTGACATCTTTGGTTTTTGTATTGGGGTGATGGTGGCCTTGTAGAATGAGTTTGGGACTGTTCCTCTGCTAGATTTTGGAAGAGTTTGAGAAGGATAGGTGTTTGCTCTTCTCTAAATGTTTGGTAGAATTCACCTGTGAAGCCATCTGGTCCTGGACTTCTGTTTGTTGGAAGATTTTAATCACAGTTTCAATTTCAATGCTTGTGATTGGTCTGCAAACATATGGAGAGATATACCATGTTCTTGGATTGGAAGAATCAACATTGTGAAAATGACTATACTACCCAAAGCAATCTACAGATTCAAGGCAATCCCTATCAAATTACCAATGGCATTTTTCACAGAACTAGAACAAAAAATTTCACAATTTGTATGGAAACACAAAAGACCCCTAATAGCCAAAGCAATCTTAAGAAAGAAAAACGGAGCTGGAAGAATCAGACTCCCTGACTTCAGACTACAAAGGTACAGTAATGAAGACAGTATGGTACTGGCACAAAAACAGAAATATTGATCAATGGAACAGGATAGAAAGCCCAGAGATAAACCCACACACATATGGTCCCCTTATCTTTGATAAAGGAGGCATGAATATACAGTGGAGAAAAGACAGCCTCTTCAATAAGTGGTGCTGGGAAGACTAGACAGCTACATGTGAAAGAATGAAATTAGAACACTCCCTGACACCATACACAAAAATAAACTCACAATGGATTAAAGACCTAAATGTAAGGCCAGACACCATCAAACTCTTAGAGGAAAACATAGGCAGAACACTCTATGACATAAATCACAGCAAGATGTTTTTTGACCCACCTCCTAGAGAAATGGAAATAAAAACAAAAATAAACACTTGGGACCTAATGAAACTTAGAGGCTTTTGCACAACAAAGGAAACTATAAACAAGATGAAAAGACAACCAACCCTCAGTTGGGAGAAAATATTTGTAAATGAATCAACTGCCGAAGGATTAATCTCCAAAATATACAAGCATGTAGTTCAATATCAAAAAAAAAAAAACAACCCAATCCAAAAATGGGCAGAAGACCTAAATAGACATTTCTCCAAAGAAGATATACAGATTGCCAACAAACACATGAAAGGATACGCAGCATCACTAATCATTAGAGAAATGCAAATCAAAACTACAATGAGGTATCACCTCACACCAGTCAGAATGGCCATCATCAAAAATTCTATAAACAATAAACGCTGGAGAGGGTGTGGAGAAAAGGGAAGCCTTTTGCACTGTTGGTAGGGAGGTAAATTGATATAGCCACTATGGAGAACAGTATGGAGATTCCTTAAAAAAGTAAAAATAGAACTACCATATGACCCAGCAATCCCACTACTGGGCATATACCCTGAGAAAACCATAATTCAAAAAGAGACATGTACCACAATGTTCATTGCAGCTCTCTTTACAATAACCAGGACACGGAAGCCATCTAAGTTTCCAGGGACAGGTAAATGGATAAAGATGATGTGGCACAAATATACAATAGAATGTTACTCAGCCATAAAGAGAAACGAAATTGAGCTATTGTTAGTGAGGTGGATGGACCTAGAGTCTGTCACACAGAGTGAAGTAAGTCAGAAAGAGAAAAACTAATACCATATGCTAACACATATATATGGAATCTAAAAATTAAAAAAAATGATTCTGATGATCCTAGGGCAGGACACGAATAAAGACGCAGATGTAGAGAATGGGCTTGAGGATGCAGGGAGGGGGAAGTGTAAGCTGGGACAAAGTGAGAGAGTATCACTGACATATATATACACTACCAAATGTGATATAGATAGCTAGCGGGAAGCAGCTGCATAGCACAGGGAGGTCAGCTCAGTGCTTTGTGACCACCTAGAGGGGTGGGATAGGGAAGGTGGGAGGGAGGCACAAGAGGGAGGGGATATGGGGATGTATGTATATGTATAGCTGATTCACTTTGTTATACAGCAGAAACTAACACAACATTGTAAAACAATTAATCTCCAATAAAGATGTTAAAATAATAAAAAAATAAACTATATGAGATAATAAATTGGAAAGCTTTAGCTCTAATGATAGCACTTTGATACTTAAAAACTTATCTGATCATTTAATTAATCAACTTCCCTAGGTCACATATCTGCTAAATGATATTAAAACCACTCCATTAAAAATAAAGTTCAATAAATACAACTCCATCTCTTCTTATCTCTTCCCCTATTTGCCAAGAGTCCCATTTTAGGACTATGGTCTTTATTTAGAAAACATTAGGTCATAATATGGGAGACCTGAGCCCTGATCAGTTTAAGTGAGTTGCTCTAATCCTGATCACAAATACTGAAGTTTAGTTTAGGCCTCCTGGTCAGCCTGCCAAAAACTGAATGTTTGGAGGTTTAATCTGCTTACCCTCTATTAAGCAGGCCTCCTCCAGTTTCATGGATGCTGGCAGAAGTATGGAGACTCCTGGTATGGAGAAGAAGGAAAGTTTATTAGTCACAGCACTAACAGAAGCCAAAGCATCAGCATTTTGCTTGTTCCCTGAGTTCCAGTTTCCACAGGGTGACATGAAAAGGGCCAGATGACACCTGCTTCTTCAGGGCATTGTGTTATAGGAGAGGAGCCTAGAGTTTAGGGGGGCCAAATACCTCATATTGAGCAGCAAGTCTGCCTTATTTTCCCAGAGGGAGACATCTTCATTATACTGGACATTAAATAAACCAATTATTTGCTCCATAGGAAGATATTCTGTCTACTCTCTGGGGTTGTTTGCTATGTATATATCGTTGAAAAGATTCTCTCATACAAATGGAATCAATATCTTTGCTCAAAAGAGGTGCAAAAACACAACAGATCTGTAGAGAATTGTCTCCCAGACCAGTCCAGAGCTCTTCTCACTATAATTATAAAGTCTTTGTCTTCTACCATCTAGGTTCTTGCTAGATGTATTACACATTTTATTTGTAACTTTTCATTGTGTACTTTCTCTTTATAATGTCATAATTGAAACAAGAGAGGCACGATGATTATGCCCATTTTTCAGATGAGAGAAATGTGGCAAGTTGATGTATATAACTTTCCAAGGTCTAATAAATATCTGGCAGTGAAAGTACATCTATGGTTTTCTGGCTACTAATTTGCTCTTCATATTCTTGGCTGCTTCCATATAGAGAACTGGCAACTATCTGATTCCTGGGTTCTTCACAGTAGTGATCTGAAATGAAACAGTTAAAGACAGGAAGAATGGAAGAGACTTCTTAACAGACCAACTACTGAGGAAAGACTGGATATCTGTAGGCTAGGAAACACGATGCAAGTATATCTATCTGTGGCAAAATAATCCAAGCAAGGAAACTTTTTAACAAAAGAGCTGGATAAAACCCAAACTGAAAAGGCAGTCACACAAACAGAGCCAAATACTAGAAATACTGATTACTACTGCAAACTCAGGTTGCTTTTGATCTATGGGCCATTTTGAAAACACTGAATTAATAACCATTTCATTTCAGATACACACCCACACACCAATACTGATCATTTCTACTTGTACCATCTCTACACAAGAAATAAAACTGTAAATCCATTAAAAAGTAAACTTAAATGATGAAAAATGTGAGATTGGAGTTCAGAAGTAAAAAGTTTGTCTGGTACATTTTGCACACACTATTTTATTTATATAAAGGGAAGTGAAAGCCCTGTCTGCCAGTTGCTCCCATCACACACACAAATATATAATCTTTGAAGACCCATCAGTCCTGAGGAAAGTTATGACTCCTGGTGAAGGGAGAAGATTAGAGTATCCCAGTGCAGTGGCAAGTAATGGGTTACCTTGTTTAATGTAAGTATCTAATTGAGGAGAAATGCAGGCTAGTGATTTATTTCACCCAAACATAGAGGTTTTGTCCAGAATGGGATGCTTTAAGAAAGCATATATTAGCCATAGTCCTAGGAATAAAAAGCAATTACTAATCTTCCAACTGCATTCCCCAGGTATATTCTTTTAGTAGTAAGAAGGGGAACTGCACAATATTAAAGTAATTTGGAGAATGTAGGTCAGTTAGAATATTGCTATACCCACACTTGTAAGGCAAGTAGCAGTGGTGGATTTTAAAAATTCAAAGGCGTCTTTTATACATCCACTAATAAAAGACATCAAAGTGCTGTTAGTAACAAATTTAAAGAGACATTGTTTGTGGTGATTAAACCCTTGTAACAAGGGTTACACACTTGTTTTACAAACAATATCTTTCTATCCTGTGTGTAATTTGCAGAGACAGAGCAGTAGCTCACCTATACACACAATGTATAGATCACACATACAAACATATATATGTATGCATATACATGTAAATATACACACATGTGTATGCATATGCATGTGTATGCCAATGTCTTAACACAACAAAACATTTAAAATATTTAGATTGAATGCCTTCTACATGATCAGCTCAATTTTGGGGGCATTTCCCTTTATTTGTTGTTTCTTTAAACTGATATGGGTGTTATCTTCTTTTCTACAAAATGTATCCTATTGTAAATGCAGTATTTGACATCAAATTCTCTGCTAGTTAAACCCTATAGAAGAGAATAAGAAAAAAATGCCTCCTGATTATGTTGGTTAACATTCTGTATGCTGCTATTTTGTTTTTGTTTTGCTTTGTTCTTCCAGCTTTATTGAGATATAACTGACATATAACATTGTAGAAATTAAAGTTGTGCAATGTAATGATTTTATATATGTATATATAGTAAAATGATTACCACAATTAGTGTAGTTAACATATCCATTACCTCGCATAGTAACCTTTTTTTTCATTTTGATTTTGTGGTAAGAATTCCTAAAATATACCTTCTTAGCAACTTTCAAATATGCAAAAAAGTATTGTTAACTGTGGTCACCATGATGTACATAAATTCTCAGGATCTTTTCTTTTTCTTGTGTTCTACACATTCTAGGCTCCTGTTGGTCCTATCAACATAATACCCATGGAGAATACAAACAGAAAAATCACAGCTAAAGCCAAGTTAGAGAACTCTCTGGTTGCTTAAGGTTTTAGTAAAAGAGAAGCTTGTGGGAAATCAAGTCACCTGAATGCGGATGCAAAACAAACCAGGATTTCTCTGTGGTCCATTCTGATAACTTGCTCTCAACAAATATACTAGAGGGCACAGTCCATATATTCATGCTTCTGAATGTTGCACTAATTGAAAGGGAAATGGTGTTCTCACTTTCTGGATGAAAAACATTACTGATAGCTTCACTGTGTTGAAGAAAGTGTCAGAGACATTGATTCAAAACTTGAGACTTTGAGCATACAAGCCACAGATTATCATTCAGGAAATTGTACCTGTGCATTGCAAGATTTGTTGTCATTCTACAGAGAACGTTTATTAGAACATCCTGGGTAACATTGATATGTATACTAGATATACTAGATCTTAAACATAGAAAGTCTAAAAGGGTTTTTTAAATTACCACATTGTTTTTTTTAATATATATATATAATATGACTAGCTGGTTGCTTTCTCCCCCTTTTAGTTATTTAATAATTTACATTGAACAGTCTGTCTTGTTGGTACACACAAATACTATCTAAAAACAATGACACTACAAAATTCTTTATTTGGGGATATTTTAGCCTCAATAACATGTCCTCAATCTTTCTTTAATAACTTCGTCATGGTTTTCTATTTATCTATTATCTTTCTCTAATCTTCATAATGGTTTTGGTTGTGGTGAGAGAAGTCTACAGAGAATAGTTGTCATGAGGTACTTACTATACCTGGTTGAAGAATTAAAGTATAAACAAAGTTTTTTTAAAAAAAATGTATGTCAATCAATTACGATTATGATAGCCTAATCTCTCTGTTCTTAAAATGCTACATAACACAAAACATTTCCAAATTTGACCTCCGGGAGGATTACATGTGATTCTCATTCTGTACATTCAAGTTATGATAGGTCCACTTATTTATTTAAATTATACATTCTTCTTCTATACTCCCTGCCATGTTACTCTAGGGTATTAATTTTTGGATAATGGAGCGGGGATGGGAGGTTGTGACTGATCCTCTGTGGGCTTCAATTTATATGATAAAATTCCCTTGACCTCTAGAGACTTTGAAACAAATTCAGAACTCAGCCTGTTCAACAGTTACTCTAGTCAGCTAATGTTTCAAAGCCCTAACTCTAATAATGACCCTGCTCAGCCAGGCTGCTTGCAATTTCTATGGTTCTTTAATTTCTCAACTGAAGTTTTAAATGGGAAATTCAGTTGATAAAACTCATTTTCTTCATGTGTGTACTTCACCAAAATAGAGCCTTCACTTTTTTTTCTTTTTCAAATAATTCACAATTTCAAAGTAGAAAACATTATAACTTCCATTTTTTTAATGACAAAATTCATATGCAGTCACAGAAAATAATCAGTTCTTTACAGTTTTTTTCTTCTCCCCAATTTTCTTGGGTTTACACTTGTCTGAAAATTGTGTTAAAATTATTCATGGAGAACATAGTTACTTCAACTGCCAGGGTTTGTTACACACTCAGTTTTCTGTGAAGAGTGGAGAATAGTGATTGAGTAAATATAGCTGGCTAAGTTGCAATCCTGTTGTTTGACATGGAACAAAAATTGTGCCTTCTCTTGCTTATACCACTACAGTGCACATAGAATCAATACCAAAATACCAGCATAATCAAAAAACCTTTGACTTATCTGGGTTGATCCAGTTCTCCAGCCTCATAATCTACTTCTCTTTTAAAGGTTCCTACACTCAAGCTACATCTGTCTGCTTTTATTTCTCAAGGCTCCCATGTTTTTTCCACTTTAGAAACTTGATTTCTGTACTTGTAGTGTTTCCCATTCCCTAAGTCATTTGTCTAGTTCTTCTCATGTTTCAGATCTCAAATCAAATATAGTTTCCTTAAACAAATCTTCCAATCAAATGTAGTTTGCACAGGCCACCAGGGACTAGGTCATTACACTTGAAATTTATACTCAAAACTAGTCATCCTAATCAGTTCTAAATTATTTGCTTAATGTGGTTATTTGACTGAAACCTGAGCTTACAATTCTTGACTAAACTTTTGATATTTTATCTCAAATACTCATCAGATTGCCTTACACTATAGAGAAATTCAGAATGTTTATGGAATAAATTGGAAAATAATAGTTAAAATAATATTGTATGCTTATATATATGAAATATTAAAATGAAACATGCACACACAAACTCAATCTTCATAGAAAATCTATGAGGTGAACACGTTGGGAAACAGTTTTCCATGGGTCTCCAGTTCTTGCCTATCTTGCAAATAAGCGTCCTTGGTTTTGGATTATCTTTCAAGGATATTTGTGTATAGAAGTTTTGGAAGATACAGTCCCTTCCTCCAGAACGAGATAGTAATGCTTACTGTCCCATATAATAAAGATAATGTCTCCTCCCAGAGCAAAAGAGGCAAGCGTGCTTATAGCCTATTATAAAAGGTTCAGGTTATCTAAAAGCAGGGGTCCTCTCCCATAGTACAACACACTGTATACAAGTGTCATCAGGACATCTTTGCATAACGCTATGGGAATTGGGACTTAGAGAACC
The DNA here is from genome assembly GCF_949752795.1 of Hyperoodon ampullatus. Classification (NCBI taxonomy): domain Eukaryota; kingdom Metazoa; phylum Chordata; class Mammalia; order Artiodactyla; family Ziphiidae; genus Hyperoodon; species Hyperoodon ampullatus. The sequence continues at coordinate 77,860,256 of NC_136914.1, forward strand.
AGCATAAAAATGTTGATAATCCAGCTACTACTATTGCCATGAGTGATAAATCATTCTTCAACTCCAACCCAGGAGTCTCATATCTTCTACCAGGATCCATGACACTATGACAGAACAACCAGTTAGCTTGAAAGTAGGGCAGAATCTCAAAACTTGTATATTTTTGACAGTAAGTATTATTATTATTATGTTTCCTTGACAGTAAAGTGATCTGAAGCACAGTGAGGTGTAGTGTAGAGGCATTTTATCCTGTATTATTTCAGCTTCATTATACCAAATCAAAATGGCTAGGACTTAGTTTTGTTTTGTTTAATGTAACCCCATTACAGAGATATGTTGAATATACTATACTATACTAACAATTGGTCTGGATATCCATTTATATTAGCATTCTAATGCCCACAGTGTTAAGGTTAATGTACCAAATTATTATGCAATTTGATCAGGGCATATGAAATATATTATCTATATAATATATTTAATATTTACTTATATTTATATGTAATAAATTGTATTTTATAAATAAATTGTATATCATTGACTTTCATTGGGGATTTTCATTCAAATACTTAACTGAAGAATTCAGATTTTTAAAGTTTAAAAAATATCTTATGTTAATATATTCCTAATTAAAGCAATTGGTTTAATTGTTAAATAATTTATTCATACATTTCTCAGATAGTTTCCATCTGAAAACCAATTATAAAAGGATATTAAGTTATACTTTAACCATGTAATGAGGAGGTATATTGCTATCAAAATAATTATTATAAGATATTTAGTGGCTTAGGTGATAGTTTGAAGGAAAATGATCTGAAAAATATAGTGATCTCAAACTACATAAAAATAAACAGATAAATGACTGAAGTGAAATAACCACATGAACTTGGCCAGTGATTATTCTACTCAGTAGAACTTTAAGTATCAACAGTTCTCTTGTTAAAATTTTTAGTAGTTTTTCTAAATAATTGTGCTACTTTTATATGGAGAATATAAAATACAATACTAATAAGATGTGGTATAGACGTAACTGGCTAGTTAACTTTATTTTTGCAGATAAATTGAATAATGTTTCAAAGTACATTTTAAAAATGACATTTGAATTAGCTACCTATAAAAAAATCAAACTAACAAATTACTTTCCAAACATCTTACTTCTCTGTCCCATGTATATATAACTGTATGCATTAGATATAATTTACATGTCACCATAATATTTCCCTTACAATTAACAGAGTTCAGGGAATTATTTTCATGTTTATTTTAGTAGGTTATAATGTGTCATCTTAGAGTTTCGAGTAAAATGTTTTCTTATAACACTTGTTTCAATTTGGCATTTATGTAAGACAGGTAAGAGAAGGAGGTTACTGGCCAAAACTACTCCAAAACTCTATCAACTTAAGAACAGAGTTAATCAATGCTTAGTGAAGAAATGCTGGCTATTTGAACTTTCACACTGGAAGCATTGTTTAGCTTGTTGATATGTACAGTTTTGAATTTCTGTCCATAAATTGTGTATGCAGCAATATGTTGAAAGTGGTAGTTTCAGCTGTCATTTGAAAATGTGAAACCCCATGTCCCAAAGTTTCTGCATACGCTGTCCCTTAATATCTAAATTAAATAAGGCCTTCAATCTGTTGCATCAGGATCTACCCTGCAGAATATTCATGAGAACTTCTAGGGAACACTGATACATCTTAGTTGTCACTTGTCATATCTTCCTCTGAATTTTTGTTTCAAGCTTTTCTTCATTATTTCAGGCTGTCTCTTTTATCTCCAGTCATGCGTTTGTAGTTTCTTGCCCATCCTTTGTCTGTGCAAATGGACACAGCCTTTCCCTTTATTCCATAAGTCAGTGACAACACAGAACTACATGAGGATATTATAGGAAATTGAAAACATAGAGAAGTTACAAAATTGGATGTCAGACGCCATTGTCTCTTAAAGTTAATTACATTCCTGGTCCTAGGACTTTCAGTCTGCTCCCTGCTCCCCTCCCATCTCTTTCTTCATAAACTGCAGCTGTTTCTTATATCTAAGGTCCAGGGCTTTGACCTGTGTTAAAGTGGTAAACATATTTCCTCCTTTTCTGCTCAACCTACATAATTATTTATAATAATAACATCTCACTCAGAAACACTCATTCTTCCTTCATGAGGAATGTATTTTACTAGTATCAAATGAGTTATCCAAGAATCATGAGTGGGTGATTTTTCTTAAATGTATGGAACCAGAGAATGATTCTGGATATGCTACAGAATGAAAAAGTTCATTGTTAATTGACTTGATTTCCACATCACTAAAAATTGCTAGTGACTTTGAATATTAATTTTCTTACTAAAATAAAATTTAAAGTTTTGCTTTTATGCATAGCAAGGCAAGTAAAATATCTCTTCCAATAATCGCAATTCAATTATACAACTAGCTTCAGCCTTCTGGTTGGAACCACTATGGTAGGTTTCAGTTCCATTAAACCAATGCTTATTGATTTGGGGTACTTTGCCAAGAATTAGTAGACACTAAAGAAATATTTAACTTCTGTCCCTGAAAAACATACTCTGCAGTAGAATTTAATAGGTTATACAGGTGATGGAAAGCCCCAGCGATCACAAGTGCACACACACACATGGCTACTCAAAATGCAAGGTTGAGGCTATAATTTTGGTGCACTGCAGAGCCCTTCAGAATTTTTCCCTTTCCTTGTAAGAAGTATCAGAAATCTTTCTAACTCTTTATAATTTTTGTCTGATTATTTACACTTTATTTCAACATTTCCTCCCTTGTCATTTATTCCATGCACTTATATGTCTATATCTAGGTCAGTGATCTCAATATTTAGAATGCATCAGGATTCCTTGGAGGATACTAGTCAAAATACAAGTGGTCAAGTTCTACCTAAAACCTAGTGACCTTTATTCCAAGAGGGTATAGCCAGACCTTTAAAATTTTCCTAGGGTTACTATGAAGCACACCAAATTTTATGAACCACCTCTTTTAAGGACACACTCTGACATTTAAAAAATAATTTTATCACCCAACTTACATGTTCCCTTTTTTCCTAGTTCTGTTTCATCATTCTCAGGCCCTCTGAAAGTCCTTATTGAAGAACAAGTTGTGTCTTGATTTCTCAAACATCTCAATGATTGTCTTCATTTTATACCACACCTAAATTGGCATATATCTTGTACCTTTTCCTCATCCAGAAAAGTATATTTGCTTGTGTACAAATATAGAACATTCATCTAGGTTGAGAATTGTAGAATCACTTTTAGCATGTGTTATCCTTTGCTAGGATCTGCTAATTGACTTCTCACAGATTTTTCACTGATAGTCCTTTCTTTTTGCTTTTCTTTGCAATAACCTGAGCATAGGTTCTTATTACTTAAATTGGAGTCCACTTGACTCCATCATAGTTAGTATTCACAGGTGTATTATGTTTCTAAGTTCCTATTCATTCTTTCTAGGAAACATTTAGTAGTCATTGCAGTTGTTTCCATCTTTCCTCTTGTGATTGCCTTGATGTCAGGAACCATATCATTTTTTGTGTGTTTCTTTCAATACCTGGCCCATATAAGAGCATATAATTTTACTGCTGTTGTTTCTGAATGAAAGAATTAGCAAATCAACTTCTGGACTCAAAGACCTCACAGAAATCCAGCAATATGTGGTTTTGCTTCTTCAAATCCTATGTGGTAAAACTAATGTCATAGAGATATAATTAGGGGTTTAGGTTCTCCACAGTCCGCAATTCTTACTCGTCTCATTCTCTCACTGTTCCCTTATTTCAGTCAAAGCCCAGCACGTGGTTGATATGCACATTTTCCTCAGCTTTCTTTCTGTTAGCCTGAGCTTTGGCAACACTCTCACTTCTATGCATTATCTTTTTATTTTTGTCATTGCAATTTTGTATCATACCCCTTTTTTACTTCAGTTCGAACACTGCTTTTTTGCTGATGCCATTCTTAATCACACACTGTGACAAAGATACTTCTTTCAATACTCTTGGAGAGGATAAGACTTCTATCTCTTATCTGCACTTGTAACATAAAACCTTATTTTAAATTATTTATGTACTTATCTCTACCATAGGTCACAAGTGCGGAATGAATGAATGAGAGTGGTATTTAAAGTGACCTCCAGTAGAAATGAAACTGCATATAATTGAAGAAAGAGGCAAATGATTAAGTGATGGAAATTTAGTTACATATTTTTAAATGTTTGCCATTAAAAGTCTAAAAACCATTCTAGAGTTAAAGAAGGGCATGTTAGGATTGTTGTGTAGGCAATATCATATAAGATATACTAGTGTAATGAGCCAATCTAGACCATATTCCAAAGTGTAATGTTAATATGGTAGGAATAACCTCGTGCTAAAACCCAAAAAGCCAAGCTTTATAGTACTGCTTATTATTCAGAAGACCTGGGGAAACTGAAAGAATGATTTGTAACTTTCCCACCTACTCCACCTCTGGGGATAGAGGAAAAGGATGTTCCACTTTGGTCTCATGAGTGAAAACATTCTCTTTTATGTAAGCAGTAAGCATTCCAGAAGTTCTCTTCCTTGTTTCTATACACGGCATATTTATATGCCAGCGCTTTGGCATTAAAATGTGTTGGCATTCTGTTTGTTACATGTCATTTTAGCAATCCTGGTATGCTATGACCTCAAAGCCTTGCTCAATGTCTTTGTCCACTCCAAGCTTTATAGTAGCTCATCACTATAACTTCAACACTTCAACAATGATAGAAAAGTACAACTCACCTTTCTCTTCCTTACTCCACTTTCTTACTTATCATCAATTAAGACTGGCATAAACAGAGAAATGCTCTGAAAAGCTAATAGACATTTACGTTACTGCTGTTATATCTTCTCAAAAATTTGCCTAAAATATTTCCAACTGATTTGAATGCTTTGAGATCACAATTATTGTCTTTATTCATGTGTTTCTTTGTCATACTTATGAACCATATTTCTTTGGTAAAAGGTAGCTAATGCATTTTCATTGTAACCCAGAGAGATTAGTACATCATTTATTTTCTCTGAAACATTGAAAAGATAAAATTTTGCTCTCTGTGAACACCTTATAGTAAGCTTGGTTGCTATGACACAGATGATTTGGAGCAAGGGCTAAAAACAGTACCAACTTATTCCTCCTAAGGCCATCGAAATGCTTGTCGACAGGAAATGTTGAGACTTGATTAGAGTAGTGTTATTGTATTCCCATAACATTACTTCTCTGAGCCTCATTTTCATCATCTGCAAGGGGCAGGACAGGAATAAAGAGGCAGAGGTAGAGAATGGACTTGAGGACACGGGGAGGGGGAAGGGTAAGCTGGGACAAAGTGAGAGAGTGGCATTGACATATATACACTACCAAATGTAAAATAGCTAGTGGGAAGCAGCCGCATAGCACAGGGAGATCAGCTCCGTGCTTTGTGACCACCTAGAGGGGTGGGAAAGGGAAGGCAGGAGGGAGGCATAAGAGGGAGGGGATATGGGGATATATGTATATGTATAGCTGATTCACTTTGTTATACAGCAGAAACTAACACAACATTGTAAAGCAATTATACTCCAATAAAGATGTTAAAAATATATAAATAAATAAATAAAAATACCTACCAATGATAAATTTTTTTAAAGAGTAAATGATGTAGTATGTGCAAAATTTCCCAGCTTGTAACAGTAATTCAAAAATGTTTGTTTCTCATCTCCCTTTCTTCATATTTGTTCATGTATATGTGAATAAAGCCCAATTTAGAAACACTTTAAGTTTTTTTTAAAAGACCAATACTAATATTTTGGAGGAAGAATTTTATGCCAGTTTGCTTACAAACATCTGTGAATAAACAGTAGTTGGAAAAAAATTGAAAAATAAAATTCTTAAAATATTTAGATGAGCAGAAAATTGTCATTTAATTTTTTACTTGTCAAATGTGAAGGTAGTTACTCTACTAGACACTGACCTGCATTATAGATTTCTCTCTCCATTAACAGTATCATAGAATATTTTCTTTAACTAGGGTTCCTAATATTTCAAACAAAAGTAACCTACTCCCATTACTGATTACAAGCCCAATAACTCACATCTCCATGATTTCTTTCAGTAAATTATCATTATTTCCAGTCAATAAAACATTAGCTTTCAATACAAATTTCAACACAAAAGAGAGAAGTTAGGAGGAACTCTTTACTTTTCCTATTCACTCACATTACAAATAAGTCATTGAAATGACAAATCAGAGAGGTGAGTTTAATATTTAATAGAGTTAAGTCACATAGGAATCCTGAGAGAAGTTGTGCACCTGTCTATCTGTATTCAAAAGTGTAAAAAATGCTGATAACCTTGTTTACAGCATAAACATTTTCAACTTATCTAAAGAAGGAGTTAGTTCTTATATTTATAGAATTTAAATATTAAGTCCTTTTTGAGCCATACTACATTCTATTTCCAGGCAGCAATTAAAAATATTCAGAAGTTTTTACTATGTTGAGATGAGATTGGAAAATTTCTTTGTTTGTGTTCATCTTTTTCTTTCTTTTTTTGTTCTTAAGTTTATACCTAATCAAATATGTGTAATTCAGAGGCAGTTAGGTTTCTCCTGAAGCCACTAGACCTGATAAAGAAGAGATAATGACTAGGTAGATGATGACTTTGTTGACCCAAGTTAGAGCTTCTGAAGTATAATTATATAAGCAAGTACCATATTCATGAGCAATTACAGCTGACTTCTCATACTTCAATGAAGTATGAGAAATGAATTCTTAACTTTTGTCAATGTTATATAGTCATTATATTTTTCATTAAAAATAATCAGCATCTTTATTAAATATATCATTTTCTTTTTATGTTGTAAGCTAAATATTTCTTTATCGGTAAGCAGTTGAACATATTAGTGAACATGCACTATTTTTTAGTTATTCATTTTTTTTCGTTAATTTTTTTAGTTAATCTGTGTTCAAATCTCAGCTCTGTTTCATATTATTGTCTGTTTTGTGCACCTGGCTCATTGATTTACTTTTCTCCCAAATGGGCCTAATACATCTCAAACAATTGTTAAGACAATATAAGACAACATAGAAAAAATACTTAGTACAGTGTGTAACATCCAGTAAGAGCTTGATAATTCATGGCTATAACTATAGTCCTGGTTTTTCAGTTAAAAAAAAAGAGTAGATTTTTAATGCTTATCTGTTTGTGATGGTTTACTTACCACCTTGACCATTTAGTATGCAATAAGGTGACAGCAAGATTAGCTAAATTTCTCAGCCTAAAATCTTCTCTTCATACTTTTCACCCTCCAGTTGGGAGTAAAGAGTATCTCTATCAATAAGGCAGAACATGAAGCCACTAGAGATCCTTAGCTAATTGGCAATGGGATGATGGGTTGATGGATTGCAGGATGATGGAAACACAGTGATATTCATGTGTTTACTCATTATTTATTCCCCATATGTGTTAAACGAACACTTATGTCAGATACTGCTGGGTTCTGGAGTTAGAGCACTGATCAAGGAAAAGAAGGCCCTGATTTAAGTGGCTAATGCATTATGTGTGGTAGGTTGTATTATTGTTTGCACTTTTTTATTCTTCTCTTCCTTTTAAGAAGATTGTATATTACCACTTGTTGCCATGTCCACATCTCTCATGAGAAGAAATATATAGTATTCATCTTCAATGACTGTATTTTTTAATTTTTATTTTATTTTTTTCACATCTTTATTAGAGTTTAATTGCTTTACAATGGTGTGTTAGTTTCTGCTTTATAAAAAAGTGAATCAGTTATACATATACACATGTCCCCATATCTCTTCCCTCTTGCATCTCCCTCCCTCCCACCCTCCCTATCCCACCGCTCTAGGTGGTCACAAAGCACCAAGCTGATCTCCCGCTGCTATGGGGCTGCTTCCCACTAGCTATCTACCTTACGTTTGGTAGTGTATATATGTCCATGCCACTCTCTCACTTTGTCCCAGCTTACCCTTCCCCCTCCCTGTATCCTCAAGTCCATTCTCTAGTAGGTCTGTATCTTTATTCCCATCTTGCCCCTAGGTTCTTCTGACCTTTTTTTTTTTTTTTTTTTTTTTAGATTCCATATATATGTGTTAGCATACAGTATTTGTTTTTTTCTCTTTCTGACTTACTTCACTCTGTATGACAGTCTCTAGGTCCATCCACCTCACTACAAATAACTCAGGTTCATTCCTTTTTATGGCTGAGTAATATTCCATTGTATATATGTGCCACATCTTCTTTATCCATTCATCTGTTGATGGACACTTAGGTTGCTTCAATGTCGTGGCTATTGTAAATAAAGCTGCAAAGAACATTTTGGTACATGACTCTTTTTGAATTATGGTTTTCTCAGGGTATATGCCCAGTAGTGGGATTGCTGGGTCATATGGTAGTTCTATTTTTACTTTTTTAAGGAATCTCCATACTGTTCTCCATAGTGGCTGTATCAATTTACATTCCCACCAACAGTGCAACAGAGTTCCCTTTCTCCACACCCTCTCCAGCATTTATTGTTTGTAGATTTTTTGATGATGGCCATACTGACCGGTGTCAGATGATATCTCATTGTAGTTTTTTTTTTTTTTCTTTTTTTTTTTTTTTTTTTTTTTTTTGCGGTACGCGGGCCTCTCACTGTTGTGGTCTCTCCCGTTGCGGAGCACAGGCTCCGGATGCGCAGGCTCAGCGGCCATGGCTCACGGGCCCAGCCGCTCCGCGGCATATGGGATCCTCCCAGACCGGGGCACGAACCCGTATCCCCTGCATCGGCAGGCGGACTCTCAACCACTGCGCCACCAGGGAGGCCCTCATTGTAGTTTTGATTTGCATTTCTCTAATGATTAATGATGTTGAGCATTCTTTCATGTGTTTGTTGGCAATCTGTATATCTTCTTTGGAGAAATGTCTATTTAGGTCTTCTGCCCATTTTTGGATTGGGTTGTGCTTTTTTTGATTTTGAGCTGCATGAGTTGCTTGTATGTTTTGGAGATTAATCCTTTGTCTGTTGCTTCATTTGCAAATATTTTCTCCCATTCTGAGGGTTGTCTTTTGGTCTTGTTTATGGTTTCCTTTGCTGTGCAAAAGCTTCTAAGTTTCATTAGGTCCCATTTGTTTATTTTTGTTTTTATTTCCATTTCTCTAGGAGGTGGGTCAAAAAGAATCTTGCTGTGATTTATGTCATAGAGTGTTCTGCCTACGTTTTGCTCTGAGAGTTTGATGGTGTCTGGCCTTACATTTAGGTCTTTAATCCATTTTGAGTTTATTTCTGTGTATGGTATTAGGGAGTGTTCTAATTTCATTCTTTTACATATAGCTGTCCAGTGACTTTAGCCTTGGCCATATGACCTTTGACTTCTTCTGGACAATAGGTTATAAGTGAACGTATGTGCCATGTCCAAGCAGAACTTTTAAATGATGTCACAAGTCTCTCCTTCTGTTACAAGAATTCAGTTATCTGCATAAATAGTGTGATTTCAACTTGAGGCCCAGAATAAATTAACTTGTGAAACACTGCTGTAACCTAGTCACAGACAGGCATAGGGCCTAAGCCTAGAGCATAACTGCAGCTTCCAACAGCACACACATAATGTGATAGAGAACTTAAACCTTTGTTGCTAAGCCATCATGACTTGGGATTGTTTGTTACCACAGAAAAGCTGACAAATCCAGATAAATACACAAATAATAATCCTTCAGAAAGTGCTAATCTTTATGCAAACAATTAAAATGGCAAAAATGGCATAAAGATGTGTGAATGATACTTTCAATTTGTTGATTAGGAAATATGTCTCTGAAGGGGTGATATTTAGTCTGAGACTGCCTGATAGGAAATCATCAGTCAAAGACAGAAAGCAGAAAGAAGACCATTAAAAAATAAAAAGAAAAGCCATTGCAAATATCCTTGAACAAGAAAGACTGTGATGCAAATGAGTGTGATAAAATTCAAGGACACTAAGAAGGCTAGTGTGGCATTCAGAGCAAAATGGATAAGAGTGTGACAAGACATAAGTTCATGGAGGTAGGCATACACCAGTTCATGGTGGGCTTTATAAATCAGGTTCAACAGTTTGAATTTTACAAGAAGTTATTAGAAAGGTCAAAGCAAAAGTCATGGACCTGATTTCCATTTTCAATCACTCTGATTACTATTTCGACAACTGTTTTTAATAGGGCAAGGGTAGAAACTGGGACATATTTGAAACTTTGAATTATTCCTGAGAAGGTGGTGTGCTGATGACTTGGTTGGCATTGGTGAATAATTTAAATTTCTTTCCTGTGTATTCAAGTAGGTATGTCCTACAGAGTTCTGGACACATTACTCTTTTCTCTAAGCTGAGGTGATCCAAGTGAACCTTTACAAGAGTGATTCAGTCTGCTTCATTTAAAGATGTCTGATCAGTTCTTGGGTTCAACGTTTGTCTTCATAAAACAAGGTTAGATTAACCATTTATATGGTAAAGTCATTTTATTTCATCTTATCTTTTCATTACGGTGAAGTAGCATTTCCATAGGTGCTGTGGCCACCAGAGAGTCTTATTACAACTTGCTCATCATCTTACCATAAAACATGGTGATCTACTTCAGCATTCCCCTTAGAATAAAATACAAAAAAATGTTTTTATGCAAATTTAATTTTTTTGCATTTCAAAATAAATATCATCAGATTTAAAAATCAGATCGAAAAAGATCAAACCGACTGGTAAGCTTGGTTTTCCCTAAATAGCTTTTCTTCTGATAGCTAATTTTTCAAGTAAAACTAAGTAACTTCTAATTTTCTCATTTATCAAAAGATTTAATGGCCATGTGGAAAAGGAGGTATGACACACATGATATCAAGTTATCTGATACAATTCCAAGTTTCTGTTTTGCTATGGACTTAATTGTATCCCCCCAAATTCATGTTGAACCCCTAACCCCCAATGTTACTGCATTTGGAGATAGGACCTGTGAGGAAGTGATAAAATTTAAGTGAGGTAGTAAGGATGGGATCCTAATTCGATAGGGTTGGTGCCCTTAGAAGTCACCAGAAATTGAATTTGCTAGCACTTTGATCTCAGACTTCATAGTCTCCAGAACTGTGAGAGATACATTTGTGTTGTTTAAGCCACCCAGTCTATGATATTTTGTCATGGCAGTCTGAGCTGTCTGTTGTGTTAGCTTCAGGTGTACAGCAAAGTGATTCAGTTATACATATACGTGTATCTATTCTTTTTCAAATTCTTTTCCCATTTAGGTTGCTACATAATAATGGAATTGACATGTACATTGAGTTTTAATGGAAGAAATATTTTCCTTCTTTTCTTTGTGCTCTTCACGTGACAGATATTTTTCAATCAGCTCTTCCACTATTATTGTAATGTTAATTCTCTATTTAATGAATGCTAATTGATATTTCCATAAGATTTTTAAATTCAGGGAGCTTAGCTTATAGACACTTTTAAGGTTGTATTTCTTTAAAATATAGATCACTCAAGCATTATTCCTGAGCATAATGTTTTTCTAAATGTCTCTATTATAATCTTTTATTCAGTACTTTTTTTCCTGAATTATTTTCATGCTTCTAAACCTCCTTCTTACTCTTTAAACTAGAAAATTTCTAATAATAAGTTTCTTTTTTATATTCTCTTTGTTGTCAAAAATCTAATAAACTCTTTACAGTATTTTCTACAAAAACAAGAATGCCTCCAACTTTTACTTTTTCATCAGTTATTGACTGTTTTCTTCTCTTAACACCATTATTTGCTCATAAACCAAAAACATAGCATTAATGTAACATAATAGCTTCAAAAACTATTGGAGATAGAACATTTGAGTTAACTTTCTAAGCATATGCAGCTTATGGCTTTATTTATAAAAGTCACACATTGTTTAATTTATTAATACAATATTTTTCTCTAAATACTCCAATAACCCAAACACCCTGTTTCCAGGGAATAGCTTACATGACAACCAAATGAATTAAGTATAATTTCCCAAATCATTTGATATTTGGGTATTTCTTTAATAATGACATACTGCTTCAAAAACATCTACTGAAAGCATCATACACCAATAAGATTGCAAGGATTAAATAAGTTAATACATTTATTTAAATAAGAACAGTGCCTCAAATATAGTAAATGCATATAGATAGCAACAATTATCTCTACCCCATAGATCTTAACAATTATTATTTTTACCACAATGTTGAGTAGCATGCCAAGTAATGGCAGGTAGTCAATAAATTATGTTGAATTAAATTCTTACCTTTTATTACAGAAGACAGTTTCATCTTTGGTTTTACATTATAAGTTAGAAATATTAGAAATACATGAGGAATTACTTTCAAGTTTGGCTTCTATCTACCTGATTTAAAGACAATCTGGCAAATTCACTTAATTTTCCATTTGAAAAACTTATATGAAAGTAATTCTGTTAGGAACCTTCTCATCCAAGGCATAAATTGACTTAATAGAATATATCCCAAGATCTGAAATTGAACTCAAAGAATTCCTGAGCACACCATTCAGCATATACTCTCAAAGTAAATAATAAGTAATATGGACAGAAGAACTATTTTGGCAAGAGATTTGAGCCTGAAAGTCCTGATAAGTCAAGTCAAGAGTTCCTCCTTAAAGTCCTTACATTTGCATATCACTTTGGCTGCTCTCCTTTGTTTAAGTATAAACACATCAATTTCATAAAAACAAACATTGGAGATATAAAAGTCTTTAATATTGTATGATTCAACCAATTTCATTTTTTAGGCAAATGAACTGATATTCAGAGATTTGATCTTTTTCATTAAGTTAATGTTCTAGCAGAACTAGGACTAGCATACATATTAGGACTGAAATATATACACTATCATGTGTAAAACAGATAGCTAGTGGGAACCTGCTATAAAGCACAGGAAGCTCAGTTCGGGTGCTCTGTGATGACCTAGATGGGTGGGATTGGGGCAGTGGGGGTGGAAGGGAGGTCCAAGGGGGAGGGGATATATGTACAAATATAGCTGATTAACTTCGTTGTACAGCAGAAACTAACACAACATTGTAAAGCAACTGTACTCCAATAAAAAAAATAAAAATACAGAACTCCTGATTCCTGAATTAGTGCTCTTTGCCTAAGAGTACATTGACTTATTAGAACTGGCACATAAATAGTTTTTGGGAGGAGCTTGATTTCATGATGTAGAACTGAGTTTAATTGGTACATTAGTTAAGGTAGAACATGTGATCAGATGTCTAGACATTCTTTAAGTCTGAAATTCTTTCTCTGGTGCAGAACATTCTATTTCTTTCCTCCTGCACATTTTATTTCCTACCTAGTATAAGTGTCTGGCATAGATGTTGCTCAAAAGTATTTACTGAATAAATAAATTATGAGGATCTGTTGATTTTGTTGCATCATATTTTATGGAGAAGTTCTGAGAAGACATAGAAAACATGGCACACTAATAAGGATCTTTGTGTGATTTCCTTGCTTAGTATTGACAGTACCACAATCTGCAGATAAAGGACAATCCTCAAGTAAAAGAAATATGTGTTTAACAAATGTTCTCTATGTGTGTATGCATTTTTCAAGCAGGTCTACAAAAGTGCATGTTTTCATCTGGGCTCTTCATTTGCTAGGCCTGACAGTGTCATCTTTCCCCCACATCTTCCCTGACTTATTGGGAAAAATGAAGCAGCTACATCAGAGAACTCTTTGGTCCCTTCTAGCTGTTGCATTCCCTGTGATTCTCATATGCTATGCTTCTAATTAACCTCCTTGATGCTAATTAAAAATGAGAATAGAACAAATGCCACTAGCTGAATCCAGACTCTCTTCCCTTAAACTTAGTAAACTCTTCAGGGCTGGGCTTTTGGATTTTTCTCTTAATTAAGATTCTATTGGCACCCACACCCTGTCATGTGTACTTTATCATCAGTTCCATAAAAATAATTCCAGATAGTGGATCAGAAAATACCTGTCTTCTCTAAAGTACTCAAATCAGAAGAATTTTTTTCTGCAGTGCTGCAGCATCCTAATCTGTGGTTTGGCAGATGGTGTGATACAGCATGTAATTTGGCATGCTATGTCTATCAGCCTGTGGTAACCCTTAGGCAGTTTATTTCTGCAGGAAACAATGATGATGGCAAGGACAACATGTGGTGACCCAGAGAAACATAATCATGTTAACTCCTTACTCTGCAAAAACTTAACTTGTGGCATTGTGATTAGCATTTTCTAAGGATCAAACATCTATTAAACAGACATTTGTTTGACTGTGTTAGATTGCTTCTGGTTGGTTGGTTCTTTCTTCCACTAAATTTACCAAAGAATGCACTGCAGCGTTTTGAAACTGGAGGTCTGTCAACTGATCAGCATCACCTCTGTGCTTCATGCACTAGTAATTTCAACTCATATTATTTGCTAGTTTTTCTCTTCTCCCCTGCAATTAGAAGACTAGTTTTTGCTTAATATTTTATATCAACTCTCTATGACATTTTATTTCATTTCAAATAAGATAAGATATAGTAAGAAGGCAAACTTAAAAGGCTTATTTCATGGCAAGAATGATGTGTGAGGTAGAAATAGAGATGTGTAAATGTGAATAGCCTGAATAAGGAAACATTAGGTGATAGTTTCTTTTCTAGTTTGAAAAAATGAACAATATTTTAAGGTGACTCTAACTTAGTTTTATAAAAAAAATATGAGTCCTATATTTAAAGAACAAAATGTAGCACTGTTATTTCTCCATTTTGTTTAAAGGAAGGGGTATAGGATCCCCTCCTTTCAGGGGAGGAATATTTGTATAATCAAAGATTGACTATTAATTTAAAATATTTAAATAAAAGAGAAAAAGTTATAACTCATGATTTGTGTGTTACCACTTCTTATTGGAGAGATGATTATTTTTTTCTCTCTCCAAGGCAATATATATAGCAAAATCTTAGAAATGAAACAACTTCAAAGCGTTTTTCTCCATATATTCTTCCAGTGAGAAAAATGAAGACTGAACAAATCACTTGAAATAATTAGTCCCCACCATGTGCTTATGGAAGAGTTTGACCTTCAGAACTCACTAAGTCTAAATTGCAATTAATTTGTATATGTTATATAGGAATACAATGCATTTTCATAATCGAAATCTCCTAATAACACACATTTGGAAACAATTATTTACAAATAAATATGTGGTTAAGTACTGTGTAAAATGAAGGCCATAAAAACTTTTAGGTTAAATGGTCAAGTTCTATCAAATATAAGAATTTAAGGAGATACAGTTTTGAATTTCTATTCCCAGTCTACTGCAGTGTTATGGGTCTGTGCCTCATTCTTCAATGCCTATTCAGACATTTTCCAAAGGGAATAATATCCTTTCACACTGCCTCCCAGAAGCTAGAGTTTGAGCACAATCACACTACTAGCAGCTTTGGCCACAGATCCAGCGTGTGAAAATTTGAAGTGATCCTCAAAAACCTAAGAGGTAAGACATAGTTCTTATCTAACTTTTACAAGTTCCAGTGTTGACTTTTATTTCTCCATCATACCAGACACTGTGATGGAAGGCTAAAACATGTAACAGAGTCTTAAGTCTTAATTAGAGTTTATTTCAGAATCCCTAGTTGCTCAAGAGCCTCTGGACTGGTAAATGTCTTAGCAGGACATTTAGCCTGAGAACCACACAGTTATCAAAAAATTCCTATTTCATTTCCTTGTCCTCTGATATTAAGTAAGCCCTTATTCATTTTGCCTTTTCTTATTACATCTTCTCAGTAGGGAACTTTGGGAAGTGTATGTCCTAGAGGCAGAAGCTTAGGCTTATTTCCTAACTATCTATGGAAAATTAAGATTTGGCTTTTACATTTTTTCTTTCATGTTACCCAAGCATAGCCAAGCACAGGCTCCCGCTGAAGGCATTACATTTTTAGACACCACTGAAATGGCAGGGGTCCTTTAGCAGTTATTTGGAATGACTGCAGTGCTTAGGAGTCCTGAGGAATGGAAGAGAGAACCCAGGGATGGCAATGAAAAGCTTCACGGTCAAGTGGTCAAGAAGCTTGAGTAAGAAAAGCCAAGCACATAGACAACCATGGTACAAGGTTGAAAATGTGAAATGACAAAAACAAACCTCAAAGTATGATGGGAACTCATACGCTCAGAAGATTCACAGTCAGACATCTGGTCTAGGTCTTAGACAATGGCAGAATTTACACCTTTTGAGCCTGGGAGTAAAGATTGTATGTGCTCTGCCTATGGTTTCCACATTTCTTTTAGTCAGCATGCAACTATCATATTGCTCTAGTGCAGTCCAGGGGGTCAGATACATTGGATTCTAAAACTGTTAACAGTCTGCCATCTCTTTCCTTTGAAAATTTTTAAATAAAGTAATTCTGGATGATTGAAGTGATAACAGATTTCAAGCCTGCTATAAAATACATGGTTCATTTAAAAAAATAATTCAAAATAATTAACAAATACTTTGTTTTTATAATCAAACATAAGTTTTCCCTGGTCTACTGTAAAATAAATGTCTAAACAATCAGTGACAAACCAAATAAGACATCAGTAGAAGGAAATTAGTTACATTTTTCTTATAATAAGGGTCTTAAAGTCAATAACTTATTAAAATTTTCAGAAAGCTTGATTTTTTAAAATTTATCAAAATTCTTTTTTTTTTTTTTTAAGATTCATTTGGCATATTTATCAGTGCTCCGACGTGCTTGTTCTTCAGTGACATCTTATGGAATTGGTTAGTGTGCACAACCATTTAATAATGTCTGGCAGCAGTGATCATTGTTCTTACAGATTTCATACAAATCTGCTTGTGCCTTGAATGTGGAAGTAATTAAACTGATACTATGAGGACTTTTTTTCCTTTTATGTTGTTGCTTATCTAAAATCTCCTTATCAAGGCAACTGTATGATTTTTAAAGCACTCTAAAATATGTATTGAGATCTGAAATTCTTAGGACATATTTCCAAGCTAGGACAGAAAGGCAGAAGCTGCTGAATAGTGAAATGAGTCAACAGTGAAAGATCACAGTACAGCTGGTGTTTGTTGGCAAGAGTTTCCACTTAAATTTTGCAGCAGTGCAAATGCCTCTATTATTATTGGCACTTTTCACTGATTGCGATCACCAGGAGTGGGGGGCAGGGGGGAGAAAAAAGGAATTGAAGTATTTGAAACTCAGAGAAATAAACTGTGAAATTTCCTTTAGTACATAAATTTAGCTGTTTCTTCTTCCAAGTGTGTTCTTTTGACAGAATAACACACTGTATTAAACTCTAGAAGAGGAAAGTTATTCTGGTTTCACACTTTTATGATTGGATTTACATTCTTAAAAGAGACCTAGATTTGTAATCCAGCTTATAACACCTTTTCACAATTTGCTAGAAGAAAAATAGTTAAAAAAATAATTAATCAATGACTTCTAAATCACCCCTGAATTAATAATTTTCTACATTTTGTTTCATATTTACTATCAGATATGCTAAAAAGAGAAAATTCACTTAGAGGAAGAAACCTTGCACATAGTAAAATTTCACTCAACTTTCTTTAATATACATTAAAAAAAAATCAAAGATCAGTATAGGAGTACAAACTCATGCTAAGTAATTTCCATGTGGCTACATAAAGTAAGGCCATAATAAAGAGGGAAATTATCAAATATATAATGCTGAAAATTCTATCAAATCTTGATCAGCCAGTGAATGATCACTAATTGTATCAAACACCACATTCTACCTGAATAAGAGGAGGAAATCCCATTATGTATTTTAGAGTACATGGTAGCTCTTCTATGCCATTATGATCACTGACAAGTGAAGATCATGGTGTATCTTTGTGTAGTAGCTTGTGATCTTGCTCACATATGAAAATTGCCAATGCACCTGGTTAATTATGATTGTGCCTTAAGGACCCTGGGCATTTTTATGTGTACCATAAACACTCTGAAAATAATTCGATTTTCAAGGACCATGTGTCAATGACAAGATAAATCTGAGATTCTACATTCCAGAGATCCTCTACAGAATAAGAATTGCATGTCTTTATTTCCCAGGCCTTTCAATTAGAGACAAAGTTTACCCTATGACTTAAAACTGTATGCTGCATTATGAGAGACATAGATAACGTACTCTTTTAGATAATGGTTTGTGCCTCACACACAGCTATAAACCAATCAGGTTTACTCCTTAAAATGAATATTGGAAGAATTGCTAGAAACACAAAATTTAAAAGTTGGATTGTGTTTGGTGGTGGTGGAGAATATGATGACTTTGATTGAAGTTATGTGATCTTGAGGTAGCAATTACTTATCCAGATGGACAAGTAAATAAAGCAGTTAGCAATGTGGAACTGAATTTAAGGTATATCTGTGGCATCAGTCATATAGATTTGAGAATACTCCAAAGAGGAGTGTCAGGTAAAGTGCACTGTGGTAAATTCTTAAAGGACATAATAGAGGAAGGATGACTATAACACCCATGGCCCAAATAATGGACTATGACAGACATGAAATATTTGCTGTATTTATCTCCTTTGTAAAACCACACCACAAGTTCATTCGTTTGAAGATGATCTATCTCATACTTGAATTAGATTCAGTATCTTGTAATAAAAACTTGTTCCAACCCTGAAACATGAAGGTAACTACTGGTAGGAATAGAAGCTCATAAATATTTATGGACAAAGAGACATCTCAGTATACAGAAAATGAAGTGACTCTGCACATGGATGGTAACTGATACCAAGATAAGCATACTATACCAGAGGGGCATATGCCACCAATATGCTATCAATATAAAGGTCTATAGATATTTAAACATGGAATTTTAATATATAAAATAATGTATTCCATTTAAGTATATAATTATGGATAACTAGGAGGATTTGGTTACCTACCATTATGAAAATCATAAGGAAAAACAAGTTTGCTTAAGAGGGAATATTGAAAATATCTAAAGGATCTGTATCATTGTTTGAATAAAGACAAGGCTTTACCACTAGCTTCTTTCTTAAGGTATAGGTATAGGACATTTTATTTATTTATTTATTTATTTTGAAAAGTACTGTAAGATTGAATCAAGTGGAGGAAGATGACAGTGTTTTCTATGCCAAAATATTTTTTTAAATAAATAGGAAGGCAACTGGAAGCAACACATATAAACTGATGGGTTCCAACATTCTGTTTCTAATTGGCTAATTTCATATTAGCATTTTTACATCTTTTCTTCTTATGTGAATCATCATGGGGGAAGAAAACAAGGCAAATGATTTCCTGGCTGAGAAAAACATCTTTGCTTCATTCCGTAATTTTAATTTGCTCTGGTTTCTATTCTGAACACTGAGAACTCAATAGAGAAAATGTTGCTTTTTAACATGTAACTATGTGCATTTACATAACTATGTACATTTAAAATGTTAAAAAGCCAACTTCCACCCTGTCCCATTTGTCAGATCCTGCTTCCCCAAGCTTTTCAAAGTTGAAGCCTGTGATGCCTGTCAATGCAGATTCAGTCCTGTCAAGTACTGAGATAGTCTTTTACAGGAAACGTAATGTATCAGTACAGTCTCACCTCAATAGGGCTTAGAGAAAGTCTTGCAGTCAAAGTCACAGTATTTATCTAGGTAGGAGTAAGCCACAAATACCTGTGAAGTGTCTGATACTAATATTAACACAAGCTTTAAAAAGTGCTGCCATTTCATAAGTGTTTACGATTTATGGAAACTCATAGAACATTTACCTACAACAGGGCTGAGAGAACAAAAAAACTGAAGTACTAATCCAGTTATGGGGAAAAGTCCCTGGTAACAACTTAAATTTTAAATTGTTCTCAGGGGGCCTAGACAATGGGAATAAGGGAGAACTGGAAACAGATCAGTCCTCACAGGGGTTAACCCTTCAATTCCAATTACTTAATCCTTTACTTGATTAAAATGATTATTGCCCTTAGGCAAACAGGCTGGCAAAAGTAAATTTGATTAAACTTTTAAGGAAGATAACATCATACAGAACCTCAAATTATCTCTACAATTTTACATTTTCAGTGATGGTCACCAATAAAAAAACCAACCAAGCTTAAGAGGAGACAAAAATCACATGACCACAAACAAAGAGAAACCATGGATAACAGAGAGTCCCAAAGGATTCAGATAAAGGCAATGAATCATGAACTTTAAATCAACTAGGCTCAGTGACTTCAAAAATATTAACAAGCAAAAATGAAAACTTTGGAGGACAGGATTCAATAAAAATAAGCAAATGGAAATTCTGCAGTAAAAACTAACATATAAAAACTTGAAATAAGAGTTCAAAGGATGGTGTAACCACAGGTTACACACAGTTGAGGAGAAAATTAGTTAGTTGGTCTGTAGGTTAGAAGAAAATATTCAAGTTGAATGATATAGAAAAAAGAATAAAATACTGAAATAGTATATAATATACAGCAAAGAAGTTATCATACTTAAAAATAAAAGAAGTATGACTCTTAAAACTGCGTATTGAATATTTTACTGAACTATACAACTGGTACAGTAAGACCAAAAAAAATGTGAATTGAGAAAGAAGTCATAAAACTGTCATTTTCATATGTGACATAAGAACATCATAGGATACAAAAGAACCTATAATAAGGTCTATAAGTAAGGTATTAGAATAATGCATACATTATAAAAGTTATTGAATGCAAGGCCAATATAAAAAGCAATTAAAAAATAGAACTTAAAGTAGCTACCTTCACAATATCATAAAAACATTAAATATTTAGGCAAAAATTTAATCATAAATATACAAAACCTTTACATAGAAAATTTAAAAACAATATTGAGAGAATTTGTTAAAAACAGATAATTGGAAAAATCTAAGTTGTAGATTGTACAACTCAATTTTTGAAACAAAATTTTCCCAAACTGATTTGTGGATTCAATACAATCCTAAATAGATTCCCAGCAATTTTTAAATGGAAATCAATAGTGGTTCAAATTTTATCTAAAAACAAAGCATAATTTTGCCAGGATAAACTGAAAGAATAAAGTATGAGGACTTAATCTGCTAGGTCTCAAGACTTCATAAGTTTACACCCTAAAGCAGATTTCCCAACCATGTCATGACTGACATCTTGGGTAGAATAATTTGTTTTCAGAGGTTTTCTTGTGAATAGAGGATGTTTTCCCACATCCCTATCTTCTACCCACTGTATGCCAGTAGTAACTACTGTCTCCATTTGTCACATACATAAATGTTACTAGATATTGCCAAATGTCCCCGGCAGGGAGGGGACAAGAATCACCCTTGGTGAAGAACCATTACCCTAGAAATTGTAGGTGTTTATGCAACAAAAGCCATGTACAAGAATGTTCATAATATTCTTGTTTATGTTCAATGTTTATATTAGTCAAAAAACATAAACAATCTAAAATCCATAAACATTAGAAGGGTTAAAAGTTTAAGTATAACTGGATTCCATAAAACCTTTACAGTAAGCTAATTACAATTATCTGTAAATATACAAATATATTGCACAAACATAATATTTAGCAAAATTAACCAGATAAAAAGAATACCTGCTCTCTGATTCCATTTATATAAATTTCAAACACAGGCAAAGCTAATATGTAGTCTTTGAAGTCAGTGTAGTGATTATCTTTGTAGAGGAAAGGAGAAAGAGAGGTTAGAGATTACAGAAAGGCATTATTGTGTTCTTTGAGCTGCTGCTAATGCTCTCTTTTTAACCTATATTTTTATTATCTTGATTTGTTTTATATTACATCAAGCTTTACAGTTATTATGTGAAGTCCTCTGAATGTATATATGAATTGAATAAAACTAAAAATTTCCAACTCTGTCAACAATAAGAAAGTAAAGAAGAAAAAACATAGAATAGGTGGGACAAAGAAAATTGAAAGAAAAAATTATAGATATATACATAAATACGGCAGTAATTGCATTAAATGTACCAGAACTAAATTTATCGGTTAAGACCAAGTTTGTTATATTTAAGTAGTAAAACATGTAGTTTATACAAGTGACACATCTAAAATAGCTGAGAATATATATATATATATGTTAAAGTAAAAAAACGAAAAAAGAGGTCAAATGGTATTAGAAAAAGCTAGTGCAGGTTAGGTCTTAAGACAATTAATAGAGTGCTACATACTACAAAATAATAGCATTCAGTTTATGAGAAAAATTTAAAAATTTTAATGAATTTGCATTTATGTTAAACAAAGATTGAGAAAAGTACGAGGAAAAATAGATGAATCCACAATTGTCTGAGTAATTGAATGATAAAAGATCAGTAAAAACAGAATATGAACAACACAAGTGACAACTATAATGCACTAGATATATATAGAGAGAACGTTGCACCCATGAGCTGCAGAATATATATTCATTTCCAGCATACATGGTACCTTATGCAAATAACCCTCATGGTATTATTCAGTGAATAAATGGGAACTATGATGGATGACCACATAGGGTAAATTTTTTTAACAATGCTTTTTAGAAGTTTTTGTATGGATAAAATCTACATTTGTATGTAAAATTTCTAGTTTGTAAGACATACATAGGTATTCAATAATTGTTGCTTTCCTTTCTTTTAATACCACATTTGTACTTGCCTATATTTATGTATCCCTCTGTGTTGGCAACGAAGACACGAAGCTTGATTCCAATCAGCAAAATTTTTAATCTATTCGACTTGAACTTCTAATGATTATTTTATGATCTTTATGATTGAGGTAGGTTTTCTCTTTTGGACCTCAAAAGCAGGTTTTATATGCCTTATCTTATAATTACCACTTCCTTTCTGTTCTATGGTCATGGTTTTTTCATGCTTAAAATTAGGCTTGGCAAATCCATATGTATCTTCTTTGTTATCACACTTTACTTCTGTTTCCTTCATTATGCTATAGTGAACATAATACAGGTCACAGATTCAAAATACACAGGTTTGCATCCTGGTTCTACCAATAGCTAACTCTGCTCCCTCATCCCAAAACTATACTGTTGTTATAAGGATTAGAAGAGATCACACCTGTTAAATTGTGTCTTGTCAATTATAAAGCCATACAAAAGTAAGGTTGTTAACTTTCGCTATCAGAGTCTGTATCTACCTGTAGGAGTATGGCTGTCGAAAGCACAAACCCGTGTCCCCTGCATCGGAAGGCGGACTCTCAACCACTGTGCCACCAGGGAAGCCCTATATCAACGTTTTTGATATGCATCACAAAATTCACAACACTGCCCTTCAAAAAGGTTGTAAAATTTTATATTCCTCGCATCAGTTTATGAGAGCAAATGTTTCCCTCTTCTTCCTTAACAAAGGATTTTATGACTTAAAAGAGTTCAAATAAATGAAAACAGCATTCATTGTTTTTTAAATTTATGTTGAATTCTATTCAGGTTGAACATTATCTCAAGTGTGGTAACATTTTTATTTCTTCTATTGTAAGCTATCTGTTCATGTTTTTTTCCCTATTTTTGGATATACCCCAAAATATATATCCAGGCTGGATAATTTAAATGAAATATGTCTATGAGATTCATATAAAACCATAAGAAAGAAAGAATGAGCATTCTGTGATGTGGAAAACTATCCATGACATATTGAGATAGGACTTGATTATTATTCAGAAAGGAAGAGATAAACCCATCAACCGAGCCCTCCCATAAAAATATGTTCTTCTGAAATTTTTAAAATATTTGAGTACATGTGATACATGCCTAAATTTCAGTAGTATCCAGTGGACAACACTATCTTACTTAAATGATTGAACTGAAATGGTTTTCTGTATTGTTGTGGAAAGCAAAATAAAACAAAGAAAAATAATTCTATGTAAAGCAATGATACCTGTAAATAATGAGTAGGTGGCTTAAAGCAATAATGTGAAAAGTGCTTACATTTTTCTGGGCTTTGGCTTCTTTCTTTGAACTTTTAAATTCGGCTGGTTTCTTCTCCAGGCTTCCTGCCCCCATTACCTGCTAAACTTAGCCCAGATTTTCATGCACTCACCTCAAGATGGGTAACTTATTCTCATTCTTAATCCTGAAATTTTTGAATCCTTGATCAATTGAGATTAAAAACATATTTACAGCTTGTGTCTTAAAATTTTATTTTACTTTGAGGCAGGCTGTCCTCTTTACAAAGCCACCATCAATATATGCTCTATCGCAGGGGTTTCAAAATGTGGTCTGTGGCCCCCTTGGGTTCCTGGAACCTCTTTTAGAAGATCTTGAAGTTAAAACATTTTCTATATCTAGACTAAGAATCTCTTTGCCTGTTTTTATTCTCTTACACTGTGTTGCAATTTACACTGACTGGACAAAAGCAATGGTGTGTAAATCCACGGCATCTTAGCATAATCAAGGCATAGTCCGCTAGCTGTATGAGCCATCATTGTGTTCTTCACCATCACACACACACACACACACACACACACATACACACACCCCCCAATAACATGACAGTTCCATTTAAGAATGTTCTTGATGAATTTTTAAGTGTTATTTGATTAATTCTTAACTTTGGAGTATATATATATATACATTCTGGATGATAAGTGGGAAGTATGTAAACAGCACTTTTGCTACACACTTGATGGCTGTTCAAAAAAAAATCACTTGTGCAATTATTTGATTTGTAAACTGAACTAGCTGCTTCTTTCATAGAATAGATATTTTCTTGAAAAAATTATTAACAAATTATTCAGGCTTGGATATGGGACAGATATTATATCAAATTAATGAAATGAGCCTACAATTCTGGTAAATAAATGAGAATTTGTTGCCAATGATAATATTAAAGCTTTGTATCAATGACTATGAGCTTGACATCTTCCCACATATAAAGATTTTTCTGATGAGGTCGGTGACAATATTAATGAAAGTGATATTTTGATATTACATAATGAAATGTGTCAACATTTGAAAGGTTCGCATAACTTACTGAACAAATATTTTCAAGATGACCAATACATAATATCACAAAATAATGATAGACACAAGGTCTATTCTAAGTGCATGATAAGCCAATAGATTTTAGTATGCAAAAGTATGAAAAGTTCATTGATATGAGTTCCAGACTTTACATTAAATCTAAATTTTAATATTGTTGGTATTTAGCATAGTATCAAAGAAGAATATCTTTTATCTAAATAAAGCAATTATAATATCTCTTTCTTTCCCAACTACATATATATGTGAATGTATTTTCCTCCTATACTTCAACCCAAACAACATATCACAGATTGAATACAAGAGCACACACGAGAATTCAGTTGTCTTCTATTGAATCAGAAAAAAATTTGCAAAAGTGTAAAACAGTGTCACTCTTCTCACTACTTTTATGTGTTGTAAAATATGGTTGTTTTGTATAAAAAAGGTGTTAGAATGAGTTTATTGTTGTTACTTTAAAATAAATACATAATTCTGAATATTCTTAGTTTTCATTTTAAACCAGTAAATATTAATATGTATAGTTCACATGAATAAATGTGTAAGAATGTAAGTTTTATGTGTGTAAATTTTGTTGTGAGACAAAAAGTTTGAGGATTGCTGTGGCAAAGAATTCCCTCCAGTCACTACCCCCACTCTAGCCAGCTATACATACAGATCTCTACTTTGGGCAAAATTAGATAATTGTATATTTTGTTTCTACTTCTCAATCTAGATTGGGTTTGTCTTACTTCTTCCCATCTTCCAGCATTGTCTAGCACAGTCTGAGACTAGATAAGTAAATCTGCCTGTTTCCTGGAAAAAAAAGTATTAAGAATCAAACTTCTGTAGATATATAAAGGTCTGTATATAAACAAACGTGATAAATGTCTTTGAGCTTTGTCAACAGGCCTTTGTCTATCTCTGAAGTGATTAGGAACTTAGGTGAGAAAAGGGTATGCTGGTTATTGAGCCAAGTTGTTCCCCAACATCTGTCATATTAGTTGGGAATAATGAAAAGTAATTGGAAGAACAAAACATAGATGGAAGGGTTAAGTTTTCCTTCTAGTGTAGCCAACATACATAGTTGAGAGTTAGTGGCCCCATTGTGAGCATAGTTCTTAACGGTCTTTGATCTGTGTATTCTGCTGGTTAGTATGTTATACAATATGATAATTTTTAACTCCCAAGGTTTTGGCATGTGACTCTAAATCTAAAATCATATAGAACCTGTTCTTGTCAACCTGGGCCTAATTACAAAAATTCTATTTATGGACTGATGTCTGTTTTATTATGGGTTGTGTAGACCTGAAGCAAGTGCATGGACCTCAAAAAAATACATGGGTTTCAATAAAGTACAGGGGCTTAGCAACAGTGATCCTCAGGATGCCAGTTGTTGTAGCTTGACCTCAGCAAGAAAGGTGCTGGCCTTGCTAGCCAAGTCCACCTTACAGAGAGACACACATTTCTGAAGGGACCTCAGAGTCCAGACTGCTGCAGCTTAACTTTGAACTTCACAGGTTCAGCTTTTCTTGGTTTTGGCAATGATTCTATTATATAAAAAATAATGTCTCTACATATACAGTCTTTTAGACATGAGAAAAACAAAACAAATAGATACTTCTTTTCCTGTGTTCTTTAGCTACATTCCATCCTGGACTTTAAACTGTGCAGTACTGATTTTGATGCATGCTTATATAGCTTCTAGCTCTAAATTGTCTGTGCCGAGCATAGGTGGGCAGTACTACATCAGCTACCCAAATTATGTTTCCTTTTTTTTTTTTTTTGTGGTACGCGGGCCTCTCACTGTTGTGGCCTCTCCCGTTGTAGAGCACAGGCTCTGGACGCGCAGGCTCAGTGGCCATGGCTCACGGGCTCAGCCGCTCCATGGCATGTGGGATCTTCCTAGACCGGGGCATGAACCCATGTCCCCTGCATTGGCAGGCAGACTCTCAACCACTGTGCCACCAGGGAAGCCCTATGTTTCTTTTTCTAAATGCCGTTTTAAGTGCCTTGAGGTCAAGAGAAAAAATTCTAGGGAAATTAATGTATCTTATCCTCCAGCTCAAGAGGCAACATCTTACTATACAATCTCAAGTTGACTGTGAAATTTAATTACTTTTGCCTTCTCTGTGGCTTGGTGTTTCTGTGATGTACATTGGCCCCATGAATGCAAGAGTAGTATATTTAATGAATCAAAATTTTAAAAGAATATATTTCTTAATATAAAGGCTGTATGTCCTATCTTTGGTAAATATGCAGAAACAACTCAATAAATTTTATTTAAAATTCAAAATGTAAAGGCAGTTTTGAAGGCCTCTAACAACTTGAGGTTCTCTGTATCTAGGACACAGTTTTGAGGAAGTTGTCTATGTCCATGATTGAGGAAAAGAGGTGGAGTAGCATCAGTTGAGGGTTGTCAGTCTCAAAATAACAGAAGGTGATGAAAGGCAGTGAACAGTAGCTGTGAGAAGTCTGTAGCAACATTTCTGATGGAAATGACTAAGTATGAATTTGTGAAATAAGATATTGTTTTCTTGGGAATATCAGAAATATCTTAATAGGAAAACCTAGCAAACTAAATACCCTGCAATAATTTATTCATTGAATAGATTACATGTGCCACATGTGCCCTAAGCTCTGAGCTATACAAAAATGAAGTGGACAGACAAAGGCCCTATCCTTAAGGAATTGATATTCTCATTTGTAAATTCCATAGTTAAATAGGATGGAGTTTTGAAAAGTCATAAATGGAACATTTATTGGAAATATAAATGATCAAAGTTGGAGAGGGTGTGGAGAAAAGGGAAACCTCTTGCACTGTTAGTGGGAATGTAAATTGATACAGCCACTATGGAGAACAGTATGGATGGTCTTTAAAAAACTAAAAATAGAACTACCGTATGACCCAGAAATCCCACTACTGGGCATATACCCTGAGAAAACCATAATTCAAAAAGAGTCATGTACCATAATGTTCATTGCAGCTCTATTTACAATAACCAGGACATGGAAGCAACCTAGATGTCCATCAACAGATGAATGAATAAAGAAGATGTGGCACATATGTACAATGGAATATTACTCAGCCATAAAAAGAAATGAAATTGAGTTATCTGTAGTGAGGTGGATGGACCGAAAATCTGTCATACAGAGGGAAGTAAGTCAGAAAGAAAAACAAATACCATATGCTACCACATATATATGGAATCTAAAAAAAAAAAAAAAAGGTTCTGATGAACCTAAGGGCAGAACAGGAATAAAGACACAGACGTAGAGAATGGACTTGAAGATGCAGGGAGGGGAAATGGTAAGCTGGGACAAAGTGAGAGAGTAGCATTGACATATGTACACTACTAAATGTAAAGTAGATAGCTAGTGGGACGCAGCTGCATGGCACAAGGAGATCAGCTCGGTGCTTTGTGACCCCCTAGAGGAGCGGGATAGGGAGGGTGGAAGGGAGACACAAGAGGGAAATGATGTGGGGATATATGTATACATATAGCTGATTCACTTTGTTATACAGCAGAAACTAACACAACATTGTAAAGCAATTATACTCTAATAAAGATGTTAAAGTAAATAAATGCATAAATAAATACATAAATAACTTTTTAAAAAAAAGTTTGGTGACCAAAGGAAAATGGAAACAAATGGAAAAAGAGAGATTAGAGTATGTGGTCAGAGTCAGCCTCCTGGTGAGCACTTATTAGATCATATGAAGGGCCCGTCACTGTGGGAAACTGATCTTCAGGTTGCTACTTCTCTAGGGCACCATCTCTTAAGCTCGTAATATTCTAAAATCATATTCCTATATAAAAACAAAGAAAAAGAGTGGCAGACTGCCATTCTGCATTCTGAAAAATATAGAATTGGAGTTACCATTATCCCTATAGACTATGTTATGGCAGGTTCAAATCTTGTGGAGTTTAATTTCCAATCAAGGGAATATCTATGGAGCATGTACTCTATGAAAAGCACTGTGCGTGTTTCTAAGAACACAACATTGATAAGATGTTTTATCTGTCCTCAAAGAGTCAGAGTATGATGGGAAGGGAAAAGGGGAGACACAATTTCTAACAATATGTTTAATATTATGATAGAGGTCTAGAGAAGATGCTAGAGTAGACTTAATTGTATGCATCGTATTTTCCAAATTACTGTAATTAAAAGCAGAGGTAGTAGTATGAATATTTCATATCAGGTAAGGGATAAGCATTGACAAATCAGAATGGATTTGTCGACAACCACTAAGGACATCCTGGGACAAACCTGATGCATGTCAACCCTGATTTTAAGCCGTGTGCTACCATAATTATTGTTTGCCAGAAATAACAAGGCCTTGAGCCCAATACCAGTGAGCTACCTATTCTATTCTATTCTATTCTATTCTATTCTATTCTATTCTATTCTATTCTTCTATTCTTTATTACTGTAACTAAAGTAAATGCTAAGCCAAAGAAGGTGATAGACAAATATCCATCAACTCTGAAAGATGGGTATAAATTGGTGATGCTGATTCTACCAAATAGCAGTGTCTTCTGTGTTGTGTGATGCTGAGGATTCCATTGTGTTTAAACTCCTGTAACTTATCAAACAGGTGAAAAAAGCATAGCTTATTGCCAAAACATTATGCCTCACCATTTTCACCTCTTCAGTTATTAGTTGTCCAGAGATAATGTTATTAATCATAATAATTATCACATTTGAATTATACTTTTTTCAGTGCATAACTTTAATAAATATGACTTGGTTGTGTGTACCATCTGATTTTAAAACATTATTAAGGGACTCCCAAGGAAATACAACAGGAAACAATTCCAGCCACAAGCAAATCATCTGAAACACAAGCACTTTAAATATCAAATCACTAATACTTTATCAAGTTCCCCTGCATCTTCTCTCTCCTGGGAACTTGGCTGGTTTGTTTGCTTGTTGACTTTGCTTCATAACATTCAACTGATAGAGCTTGGATTCATAACCTGACTCCACTGTTATCAACTGAGTAACTACTTAGTTTCATACTTCTGTTGCTTAACTAATATGTGCTTCATATTAGAAACTGGGGATAGTGGCATAAAAATTAGAAATGTCTTGTTATTAAAAAAGACAAGGCTCTCAGTGTATGCGTGGTTTGTAGTGTCAAATAAATAGTAGCTAAAAATTGTAACTAAGGCTTTTTTAAAGAGCTTTTTTCAGGGATTTAAAGAATGGGGCTCACCAAAATTATTTGCATTTGTTAACATTCAGTATTTCTTAGATTTAATTTATTTCTGCAACATATACAATTGTTAAAACGAGGAAAAATTACTCAGAGCTTACCACTTGAAGGCTTGTTGTGAACACAAAAAAATAATTCATTTACCTTAGGAGAGTTTGTGAAGATTAATGAGTTGTTTCTTCGGGTTCAAGTTTTCCACATGCACGGAGTTCACTATGGTGATGTAATTAATTTCACAACACCAGGGTTTTGTCATCCAACATTCCTGTGCCATGCAGCTATGATAAGTATTCTTTAATTAAACCTCAAAATTTGCCACTGTTGTTACATAGTACAGCTGGAGCGCAGATATACCTCTGTGGACCACAAAGGTTTTAATATGCAGCTGGGGAAGTTTAGTAATAGAATGTTTACATGAAAGCCTTCTGAGTTGGTTTCCAAAGTTCTTAAAACTTTTAATAAGTGCTTATATCTAAAGAAACAAAAATAACAGGGAGTGCTTAATGAGCTTGTGTTTGTGGTTATAACTTAGGAAGGACAACAGAGTATGCTCCTGGGCTAAGGAGGAAAGAAGAACCTTTCGTGGTTCTCCTGGGCTCCCAGCTTTAGAACTGGCAGGCTCCTAGAGAATAACTTTTCTGTGAATACAGCTGAAAATAATCTTTCTCTTAGGACTTGGAGTACAAAAAGAAAAATAGACCAAAAGAGTTTGGTTTAGTTTGATGCTCATTATTCCAGCTCTATAAAATTAGCAAGTATTTAGTCTCTGTCTGGCTTGAACTATTGCAGTGGGTGATTCAATCATGGCTCAGAAACAAAATAAATATGTATATTTATTCAAAGGTTCAACATAATAAGTGTGGTTTGTTTTGTCCTTTGATTCAGGATTTGGTTCAAATTTGTATTAGTGACTTGATAAAAATTAGAGTGAAGAAGTACAATCTAGTGCAATGGGTAATAGCTCAGGTTCCTGTCCCCATCACTTATCACCTATGTAATCTTAGATAAGATACTAAATATCTCTTAACTTTGGTTTCTTTATCTTTATAATTGGATTAACAGTCATATTTATTTCACAGAGTTGCTATGAATATTGAAAGAAATAACGAAAAGTGCTTATAAGCTGGGCACATAGCAAGCATTCTACAAATGGTAGTGATAATCATGTAAAAATTTACTAATGGTAAAAGTGGTGAGTGGGGACAGAACTCAGGTGAGCTACAGAAAACTTTCTGTAGCAATGTGTTATAATGAGAACATGGTCAGATCTGTTAAAAGGTTGTATTTCTATACTCTGGAGAAAGATAGAATGAAAGCCAGCCTTTTCTGTTCTCACACTCCTGTTTCCTTGTCTCAGAGCACTGTTGCTACATAGAGTTAGGATCCTTGAGGGGAATTACACTGGAAAAAAGTGAGAGATATGCAGCTGGTTGGTTATCAGGTTGGAGGGGTACAATGTGATTAATGGCAAAAATGCCAGAGGATAAATTTCAGTTGCTTCTGAGAGCCCAGGGAAAAGATTAGATTTCTGCTGGCCCCTGAAATATTAGGGGATCTATGGTACCTCTCTGACTGGTATAGTATCTTGTATCTAAGACAAAAATACTTATATCCAAACTAAAGAAAGTATTTTGAATAAGGAGACTTTCCAAGTGAATCTTCTCTTGTAAAAAGGAGGTGAAATAATTTTTTTGTGTAAACTGTCCTTAGATATTCTTGAGAGACTATCATTCACACAGCCCTACTGGCTTTTATATGGAAATTATTGTCGGTGCAAATCTGGCTCGAAATAAAGACCTAGGTAATTGGGCACATGTCTACTCCATAGTTAGGAGAGGGCATAGTGATACAGACAGTGGAATGGAGGTTATTTATTTTTCCAAGTCCCATGGTTCACTGATAAAAGAGCATAGCAGAGTAATCTATTGAGATATTAAATCACATTGTGTTCCATATGGCTGTAGGAGATGAGAACACATGAGAGATGCACCTCATAACATATACGGGGCATCTGTCTTCCCTACCCAATATATTAACACCAGGCTATAATTTTTGAAAATTTAAATTTATTGAGAAAAATAATGACTTGAGAATATCTGCAAAAACTCAAAATAAAAAAATTTCAAAATGTAAATTCTGGACCCAAACAAAAACACAGTAAAAACAGTTAAGATCTCAGCAGTTGGATTTATCTGCAGGTTAAA
The DNA here is from genome assembly GCF_949752795.1 of Hyperoodon ampullatus. Lineage (NCBI taxonomy): Eukaryota > Metazoa > Chordata > Mammalia > Artiodactyla > Ziphiidae > Hyperoodon > Hyperoodon ampullatus. The sequence goes on from NC_136914.1 coordinate 77,892,603, forward strand.
TATAGCTGAAACATGAATTAGAGTACTACAAGAAAGATACACAGGTAAAATGAAGAAAGGAGAGACAAAAGAATGAGGCTGGGAGTAAGGTTAAGATACATAAAAGACAGAATGAAATGGCAAAACATACATAGAATTGGGGTCCTAGATCAAGACTTGCAAATAATAAAAGTTCAAAAATTATATGTTGGATTAATGAATGAGGTAGGAAAGATATACTATGAATTGCTATTCAACAAATATTTGTTAAATATTTATTTTACTTTGCTAATGAGTGATTCAAGTTTGCATGAGGCAGTTCTTTGGTCACAAAACAAACTTAAAATTCAAAATAAAAAAAATATTATCATACTTAGAATGTTTCAGAATGATCATGGGTACTATAGGAAGCTAACTGAGGGTTTGAGATAGGTTCATAAAGGCTCTGCCTTTATACTTGCTCTAAGAACAGTTTATCTGATCATTATACTTTTTATGTATTCTATTTTGTGCCAATGTCCTATTAGTAACATCTTTATGGAGAAAGAAAATATTGATAACTCCATAGAGTAGGTATAAGAAATATTACCTCAATAGAAAAGAGTACCAATTTTATTCAAGAGTACTTTTTAAGTAAATCATATTGTTATTTCAATAAGTTAATAAGAACTATTGAATTTATTATAGAAATGTTTATTCCCCCAATAAAAACAACCTCTAAAAAGTTAGCATTATTTGCAACTGAATGCCTGAATTGTATTCATGACTGATGTTTTAAATCCAGAATTTATTTTTTCATGAAGCATATGATTTTCTCCCCCACTTCCAGATCAATAGGGCAATATGTCACTTCCAAACAGTACCAAATTTGAAGTTTGGACTACTATCATGTTGCAGTAAAACTCCCATCGACTAATCGCTGCCTTTCCCCCATTCCTATTCCTTTTCCAAAGTATATATAGAAAAACATATGCTCAGCTGGTTTCCTCAAATCCAATCCCTCAGGCAGAAAGACAAGTTGGTCTGAATTATTTTTTTTCTCCTTTTGCCTCACTCTCTTATGACCTGACTCTTCATGCCTGAAAATAGATCAGAGAGTGTATTAAATTAAATTGTGCTATTTTATTTCTGACTGCTTCAGGAAATAAATTATCAAAGCTGAAGTAAACTTATCTTCTTCCTCTTCTTTCCTTAATATCCCTAAGGAAAACTTCTTGGACTATGGCTTCAGATGGAAGGGCTTTAAACTCCAGAATTGACTTTAAACTTTATTTTGAGATGAGCATCAATCACTAATTAACAGTACTTGGCACTAATTAACAGTACTTGCCTCATTTGTTTGGTAACACTTCCAATTAACTACCACTATTGAAGACTCAACATGTACCAGGCACTTATTGCTACATTTTTTGATATACTTGTTGACATTCATGTCTTTTAATTTGCATTAAAATGCCCTATAAAACATTTCTGGGTCCTTAAAATATTTTACCACCAGAAGAGATGGAGAATCAGAGTATCATAGCTTCTAGGTGGTAGGACAAAGAATTAAGAAATATAGTGTTAAAAGGGAGCTTAGCTTTCAGTGAAATTCTCTCATTTTTACTGAGGAGAATAGTGAAATAAATAGCTCATAAAGTGAAATAAAATTATAAAAAAACTTAAATTGTACTATGATCAGTCATGGATACAAAATTCTGCACGGTGTTAGTCCCTGCATCCATTGAGTTCTCTCTGTTTCTGATACATATTTTTTATTGTTTATTACGTGCACTTATTCTTTCAACCAACATTTATGAGGGCTTCTTCTGTGCCAGATACTGTTCTAGGATTTGGGGACACAATAGTGAGGAAAAATAAAAGTATTTTTTATCATCTGGAGTTTATACTCTGGTAGGGGAGACAGACAGTAACAAAACACATTCATTAATTGTACAGAAGAAGAGGCACAGTAACCATGAAATAATGCAGCATAAACTTTAGGACCCCTCACTTATGTTGACCCATTCCAAGATGTGGGAAGGGCACTACCAATATATGTCACGTGGTCATATCATTTTATAAACTTTGTGAACTAAGCCAAATCCGTGACAATTGGTTAAGACTATTACATCTTTCTGCTTTAACTTTTCTACTTGTCACACTTAGACAGGTGGTAGCATTCTTTACTTACAACTAATGTGAAGTTGAGTAAAGCCTACATCACATTACAAATAAAAACTTCTGTTCATCAAAAAACTGCTTTAGAGATTAAAATACAAGTAAATACAAGTACATTTAAAGATACAGTGCAAATTCACATGCAAGAAAAATACAATTACTTTTAAAAACAAGCAAAAATTATGTAAAACTTTATAGACACATAGATGTAAAAAGATATACTGATAGATAGAGAAATAAATATGTAGAATAAAAGAGAGTCTAATAGAAAAGTCATTAAGAGACTTGAACAAGAATTTTACAAGAGAATCTCACCAAATTATCAATAAAATTATGAAATTATGATCAGCTTCTCCAGTAATCAGTAAAATGTAAATTAAAATGAAAATTAAGTACCCTTACATACACAACACAATTGCTAATTCTTAAAAAAATGCAAAGTTTCAGAAAGGATATGACATGGTAAGAAATGTCTTACACGGTTGTTGAGAGTGAAAATTGGTGTAACCACTTTAGAAAACATTAAAACTCAATATATATGCATAGCCCTTGACACAGCAGTTTCACTCACATGAATATTCCCAGCAGAAGTCTATGTACTTCTGCACCAAAAGACAAGTATTAATACAAAAAAATTCATAGCAATTATTCTCAGAACAAAAAATCGGAAGCTGTGACAAAGTGAGAGAGTGGCATGGACATATATACACTACCAAACATAAAATAGACAGCTAGTGGGAAGCAGCCGCATAGCACAGGGAGATCAGCTTGGTGCTTTGTGACCACCTAGAGGGGTGGGATAGGGAGGTTGGGAGGGAGGGAGACGCAAGAGGGAAGAGATATGGGAACATATGTATATGTATAACTGATTCACTTGTTATAAAGCAGAAACTAACACACCATTGTAAAGCAATTATACTCCAATAAAGATGTTAAAAAATAAATAAATTTAAAAAAATAATTAATAAATCCAAATTTTAAAAAGACTTAAAATTTCAATAGAAATATGCATAGCACATTCACTAGCATGGATACACCTAATTAACAATGTTTAGCAGAAGCAGCTATTATACACAAAGAAATGGTTTATATAAAGATCAAAAACAGGCAAAAAACAAAACACTTGTTAAAATCAGGATAGTGCTTATTATTGTAAAGATATGATGAAGTTGTGATGCTTTCAATACTGGGTACTTTGAATCATTTTCATTTTTTGCCAATCTGATAGATAATATTATATATTTGTTTTATTTGGCATTTTCAGAATTATTATCAAGTGAGAACACTTTTTCATACAGTTACTGGCCATTTTCATTCTAGTGAAGGTTTTGTAGTTGCACCATTTGCCCAATTTTTAAAAATGGGATTTGTTCTGTTCTTTTTTTAAAATCAGAATTCTTGAAGGTAATTATTATTAACTCTTCAGCAAATAGTTTGAAATTCTATTTTTCCAGTTGTATTAGTTGCATTTCTTTAAAATGTTATCATGTTATATTTCTTTTTTTTTTTTTTTTTTTTTGGTACGCGGGCCTCTCACTGTTGTGGCCTCTCCCGTTGTGGAGCACAGGCTCTGGAGCACAGGCTCAGCAGCCATGGCTTATGGGCCCAGCCGCTCCGTGGCCTGTGGGATCTTCCAGGACCAGGGCACGAACCCACGTCCCCTGCATCGGCAGGCGGACTCTCAACCACTGAGCCACCAGGGAAGCCCCATTATGTTATATTTCTTATGGATTATTTATATTTAGTATATGTTTGCCATAGAAGCTTTTAAAACATATGATTTAATTAATGAAATTAGAAATGATTCCAAAGTTTCCATCATGAGCAGAATACTCTCCCAATTACAGTATGATAACAGTAAGTTTCTAAATTTTGTTTAATATGCAAAAGTTTCTTACAGCTCTAATCTCTCTGAATTATATGTGTCTGTGTGCATGTATATCATAATCATTCAGTTGGATACACACATATACACGTGCTTTGACTAAAACATCTTAAGCATCACTCACGGTGTATGGAATAAGAGTTATTCCTGGTGTCACATGATTTTGGTTCTAATCTCATCTTCTTCACTACTTTGTTGTTAAACTTCAAGCAAGTCACTTTATACCTCTGGTTTGTTACTTCAGCTGTGAAATGAGTTGCTTTGACGAGATTGTATGTAAGGAATCTAAGAATTTATTAGATAGGAAGTGAGTCCTTTTCAACAGTTTTGCCTCAGTTCTGACAGGTTATGCATGTGGTGTGTGGTCCTGATCTCTGCAAGAACCTCAAAGTCTGTAACCTTCTGCTGGTTAAAATTCTTTCTCACTTCTGAAATTAGAAGGAAAAGTAATGTGTACGTTATCTATACTAGTCACATTTATAATTAATTTCTTGGATTTTAAATTCCTTTGTCTAGGTGGAATTTCTGACCTCATACACGCAACCATTGCTGATTTGGCCAAGGGTGCCACCAGACCCAAACACATTCACTGTTCAAGATGCCTAGGTTAATACTTGTAGCTTGAATATAGAAGATTCAGAATATAGAGAAATCAGTTTTATTCCTCTGGTAGTTACAACAAGAGAACTGTATCCTTCTTGGATTATGTTTCTTAGGAGTCATATGCAAACTGTCATAGGAAACAAAATAAAAGCATTTTGAGTAAGAGGGTGATAAGACAGGTAGAATTAGAGAAATGGAGGTGAGGGGACAAGAATTCCTGTGAGACAAGAGAATAACTTTCTTTTTTCAGAGCTTTCAGGTTTAAATGAAACATGTCTACTTAATTCACTTTCTTTGGGTTCCATGAAAACATTCTGTAAACCTACTTTCTATAAATTTCTCTATGTGAGTGCTATGGACTTCATTGTGTCCTCCCCAAATTGTGTGTTGAAGCCCTACCTGCCCCCATTGTGATGGTGTTTGGATATGTGACCCCTCAGAGAGAATTCAGTTTAGATGAGGTGATGAGGGTAGGACCCTCATGATAGGATTAAATGCAGAAAATATACTGGCTTATCAAAACCATGACAGTAGAATATATACAAATGGTCTTCTTAACCCTTAAAACACCATCTATAAGTTAAGTATAAGTGAGAATAAGGTGGTTCCCATTAGTGAATTAAGAAGACAAATTGAACAGATACTCTAAAATTAAGTGGAAAAAACAGGTGGGATTTTAGAAAGAAAACCTAGGCCAGAAGAACAAAAAAACCCAGAAAATCATAAAGATAATTGTAACTCAAAAATATTGGCTTTGATTGCTTAAAGATCCTATTCTATGTTATTAATATTTGTTGTAATATGTTGCATATACATTTTAGTTTTCTGCCTTCTTTTGTTCCTTTGGGAATGGCTATTTTCACAATTCCTCTCTTTTCTCATTTTGCTTTTCCTTAGGCAAATCTTTTAGTCTCTTCAAACACCTTCCTTTCTTAGTTGCAATTAACAGAATTATAGGATTTCAAGCTCAAACTTTTATTTTTGTCTTAAGATTCAAGGAATTGGGCCTTATATCAAATAGGTCCTCAACTCAAATTTGTGAACCAAAATACAGACACCCAATGCAGGGATCAGTGCCCACAAAATGAGATTCCAAATTAGATGTTCTTAGGAGCAAAGGTGCTAGAAACAAACAGTCCCATCCATAAAGTTCAAAAAATCATTTGATGGCATCTAAGATTTACTGAATAATTTCGTCTCATTTGAATTTTAAAATATCCAAAAAATATCATTGCAATATGTTGAGCAACTGCAATATGCTTAGTAGTGTATGTGAAGGTTTTATATAGAATATATTATTTTAATAGTTTAAAATACTGTAAATTATTTACTGCATTTCTATTTTACAGGTGAGAAAAGTAAAGATATAAATAGCAACTCTTTTGTTCAAGTTCACATACCAAGTAGGTATCAGAATTCAAACCCACAGCTGTTAGATTTCACAGCTATCGACTTTTCACTGGGTCACGTTGCCATAAAACTTTCCAAAACACTTAGAACATTTTTTGGTTTTGATTTTTGAAACATCTATATTAAGAACTTGATTTTTGTTGCTGGCAAGATCTTGATATTAAGATGCAAATAAAGTCAAGATGATTTATGGTGTTTTGTTTTCTCCCAAACCTGAATGATATTTATCCACTATTTTAGAGGAAGTTTCAAACACACAGTACACTATACAACTGGAAACAGACTCACACTTGTAATTTCTTCTAATTATCACTGAAATTATAGCCTTTGAAGGCACAGACTCTATTAGACCTCCTCTCCCTGAATGTTCTGACCAATAACCCTTTCTACATTCACCACCGCACAGCCATATGGAACTGTTCAGTCTTTTATTGAGACTCTTGATTGAGAAGCCTCATGGGACTGTGAACAGCCAAAGGAAGATAAAAATATTAGTAGTAATAATACTAAGATTGGACTAGAAAAGGCTGATTCAGCAGGTATAGGAACCATAATTTCACATCCTACTATGCCAGCAGTAAGGGAACTAATTACTTGGCAGACACTATGAACTTCAGGTACATTTTTTATTTCACTTCAGTTGAAGTCAAGTCTTCTAAAGAATTTTCTCTATAAAACAATGTGTTTGCTGCCAAGATACACTAAAATATATATGACAAAAATGTAATATTAGACTCTTGATGTAATAAAAATTCCCAAAGCTATGAAATCCCTGCTTCTTCTCCCATTAATAAGGGGACTCATTTTCAATCAGTGTATTACAATATCCTTGTTCATTGTGATGCTTTATGGTGCACTATGTAGGTGATTGCACTTTTCAATGAGACTGATTTTCTGAACTTTGGAGTGTAGAAAAATGTGAAGTTCATGTTGTGTAATGCAGTATTTACATTTTTAATACTATTGAAATGCTTTTATTCAAAATATAATGATAGCACTAATGATTATCAAACTAATGCTTTAAGTGTTTATGCTGATGTGAATTTAATCTTTACACTCATTTTTTTTCCATTTTAAAGAGATTTATAAAAATTATCAGTCAGCCAAAGGTGTTCCTTGAATACACCCTGTATACAGAGATCTACAACCATTATGAGGGGGTGGTATTTTTTAAATGACTGTCATAACTTCTGCATATAAAACAATAACAGTATGAACAAATGTCATAAATATGAATAATTATTGGTATTATTACCAATTATTATTATTATTGGTACACAGAACTCTACATGGAGTAAACAGACTTCCAGTTTCCTTTAACATTGATTCCTGTTCATTCCCTTCCTCTCCTCCTCGACTTATGAATATCTTTCATCATCTAGCTAAATTCTTAATTCCATGTCAGTGATCCATCTATCATCATACTCTTAATGATGTCTCTAGTCCCATGATCCTTTTATTTTTACAAAGCCTGATTTTCCTACCCCTTTCTTTTCAAGCAGTTACTTCAGATAATAGCCACTTTTCTTAAGGTTCTTCACTAATGACAATTTTAAAAGATAACTATACCCAACTACCTAGTGGATAATCATTAATTAAATACATGATTTTATCATAGTTTATAACACAGGCTAACTCCTAGGATTTAAATTATATTAAAATCAAATATGATTTCTGCCTTTATAGAAATTTCATGCTCGACGATATCAGAACAAAACTTATCACAAATAGAACTTAACTTATTAGTATATTGTGATTAACTTATTAGTATATTGTGAGAAGACAAGCTAATGATTCACTAAACTCGTTTTCGTCTTTGCCTTGCAAAAATAACACATCTGCATTTCTCAGCTCCTTTGTTTTTACATATGATCCCTGCGGTTGGGAAGTCACATCACTGAGTTCTGGCCAAAGGAGTGTGAGTGGAAATAACAGGTGTCACATTTAGCATAGTCCATTGTCACCTCTCACTTGCCATTCAACTGGAAACCATTAAACCTATGAAATGATAGAGCCTTGTAAGGAGGATAACCAACGATCCTGAATCATTGCACAGAAAAGAACAACCTGCTGACCGGAAACATCCCCTTGCTCTTTATGTAAGTGGAAAATATACTTCTACTGATCTAAGAGATTACAGAGTTTTGTGTGTTTTACTGCTCTGATAATTTAAGTAATAAAGAAATAGGTGAGAAAGAGCTATAAAAATAACTCCTAAGATATATGACATTGTCTTTGCAATAGATGATGGCAAAGAAACATATTGGAGGCTGGAGGTGGAAAACTATTATATGCAGTGGTACAATATTTATTAAAACTGTTACCTGAAATGACATAGAGAGGACAATACACAGAGTTTATAGCTCCAAGAGTTGTAGTTGGTATGATAATACACATTGACTTTTCCTTTCACTTTAAGTCATATTTTACATATTTTCATGTGAACAGAGCAGAACTGGACAATTTTCAAACAGAAAAAAATGGAATAGAGAGAATTAATAAATTATAGGATATAAGCAGTTGGAATAAGAAAAGACTATATATCACATGGTAACTTAGGATTTTAAGCTGGAGGCAATGATTGCATTGGACTTGGGTTGACACCATTGATACAAGAGTATGTTTTTCGTGTATGAGAAGAGGAGTGAAATCAGTACTTGGTGGTCAAAAAATAATAATAATAATGTTTCCTAGGACATGGGGGAGGCATAAGATGGAAGAGATTTGAAATATCAATCACTGCTTGGAAGGTAGAAACACTCATTTTGAAATTAAATGATGATAATCTTTCATTACTATTTTAAAATTTGTTACAACAACAACCAACATTAACTAATACATTTATCCCTCCCTCCCACACTATTGCCCTAACCTCCCCATGTATGTGTGTATTTATTTGTATGTGTTTATATCTATCTTCCATCTATCTTTGTATTTAGCTGCCTGATTAACTGTACCTACCAAGATGTATATTAAAACCTGCATTTCCCATACAATAAGTCTTAATCAGATTCTGTAACTCTTTATTCACTTTTTATTAAGGACAGGAATCCCATTCTCTATTTTTATCTAGTTGGTTATTAAGACTAAATCATATTGAAAACCATTCACCACTCCCACTATCTCAAGCTAGCAAGGTAGTTTTGAATGAATTGAATTAGTGGGAGTAGGAGTAAGTACCTGTTCCCACACACACTTTCCTCGCTTCTGTTCCCTAACACTCGATAGTGGGAAAGAAGTAGAGAGGAGGCAGATAGTCTTCATCACTAACTGGCCACAATGAGGTTGCTGTATTTCTTTGGCTCATCAAACTCTACTGCCTCACCTCATTGTCTATGGACTCAATACTTAAAAGCTGTCCAGTAGCTGAAGAGGTTTTCAAGAAAAACCTTCTGAGGCACTGGTGTTTCTTTATGAATTGGCCTCATCCTTATGATGATTTGCAACCAGCACCAATATTCTGCATTCTTTTTTTTTTATTAACATCTTTATTGGAGTATGACTGCTTTACAATGGTGTGTTAGTTTCTGCTTTATAACAAAGTGAATCAGTTATACATATACATATATCCCCATATCTTCTCTCACTTGCATCTCCCTCCCACACTCCCTATCCCACCCCATGTGTATTCTTCTTTGTCTTATGCTGCACAAGGTCCTAGTAAGATTATAAAAATATGAAGAATTTATAATAATAGAAGTATTAGTCAGCAGGTAACCTGTATTGAGAACTTGCTAAGTTCTAAGAACTGTCCTAAGTTTTTAACATTGAAATAATATTCCTTCATTACACCATTCCTATGAAATGATTACTATTTTCCCCATTTTACAGATAAGAAAACCAAAGACTGAAAGTGTTCTCGTAAAACTGACCAAGGGAAATAAAGAAACTTCTTTAAGAACACAGTGTCAGAAATAAAATAGAAGACACCATCTAAGATGCTTCAGATGTTGAAAAGAAAGTAATGGGGTATTATTTTTAAATTATTTATACGAATAATTTATAAACTTTAAATGAAATGGACAAATTCCATTTATGAAATCCAACATAAATAGTAGCATTCAATTTGTAGAGTGCTACTAAAGCAGTTTAATCTTTAATTAAAGACATTCCATGAAGAAAAATCCAAGCCAAAATGTCTTTGTTGATGAATTTAACCAAACACCCAAAGGAAAAATGTTGAATATTATGTTAAAACTTCCAGAGGGGAAAAAAAAAAGAGCAGTTACACTGCACCTCATTTGGGGAGACTACCATAATCTTTTCTGGGGGAAAATCTAACAATAACAACAAAAATTTGACCGTCAATATCATTAAGAAAAATAAATGCAAAATTCCTTTTAATATTAGTAAATCAAATCCAGAATTATGTAAAAATAATAAAATAAGGCACTGTTGATTTAGGAGGATCATTAATAAAATAGAATATAGACATGCAAATAAGATTTAAAAAGCCAAAATATAATGTGTGAGTTTTTGGTTTAAAATCTTAACACCGAAACAATTTGCACATTAACAAAATAAAGGAGATATATAATATGTACAATATCCTAATGATTATATGATTATGTTCAATAAACTTTTTTTTTTTTTGCAGTACACGGGCCTCTCACCATTGTGGCCTCTCCCGTTGCGGAGCACAGGCTCCAGACGCGCAGGCCCAGTGGCCATGGCTCACGGGCCCAGCCGCCCCACGGCATGTGGGATCCTCCCAGACTGGGGCATGAACCTGTGTCTCCTGCATCGGCAGGTGGACTCTCAACCACTGCACCACCAGGGAAGCCCCAATAGACATTTTTAATGAAATAATTTTTAAGACTGAATAAATGAACAAAAAGTTGATAGTCTAATGTCTTATTTTGTTTGTGCTGCTGTAACAATATATCATAGACTAGGTAGCTTATAAACAACAGATATTTAGTTTTCATAGTTCTGTAAGCCAGAAGTCCAAGATCAAGGCACCAGTGGATTCACGATGTTATGAGGGCCCATTTTCTGGTTCATAGACTGCTATCTTCTCATTGTCTCCTTACATGGCAGTAGGAGCGAGGGAGAACTTCCCTATTCCTCTCATATTAACACTAATGCCATCATGAGGTCTTCACTTTCATAACCTACTTAACTCCCAAATGCCTCACCTCCAAATAGCATCACATTGGATATTACTTTTCAACATATGGATTTTGGGGGAGTGCAAACACTTAGACCTTAGCAATTGGTAATCAGGAAAGAAACCAGGCTAAATTGAAAAGTCTCATGTTTACAAATCCATTCAAAGCAATGCTAAAATTCATGATGCTTTTGATCATAAAGGTAGCATTACAGTTTTAGGAATATTTCCACTTGCAATGACCCAAGGGTTTTCCGTGCATTTTGCCCTGCATGTTCAGTGACAAATGTGGCATTTAATGATTATGAAACAATAGAATTTACTTTTATCTTCTCTACCATATGTCCTGGCAGGCATAGTACATGCAAATGGGACTCAACATCCTCATCCAGTGTCTTACTTGGCAAATATAGCTTTACTGCTTACTAAACTTGCTTTATGCTGATTGTAGAGTAAGAACAAACACATTAGATTGCCCTGCCCTAAGAAATGAAAATGACAGATGAAAAGATTTAAATATGAACTATAGTACCAATAAAGGTGAACAAAATGCTTGCAAGAGGTGCCTAAGTAATGGCATTTCATTTTGATAATGTTCATCTAGAGCTAAGCAAAAGGGCCTCTGTTCATTCTAGAAAATGGAGTTAGTAAGAGGAGTTCAATTAAATGCTGCTTCTCAGAAATAGGGGTCAATAATTACAGTCTCCAAAGGCTAGTTTTCTAGCCTGCCATGACACTGGGGTTTTCTGGCAGTCTTAGGCAAGGGGATTTTCCTTATTTTGAATTGTATGACTTTCTTTTTATCATATTGTACATATTTCTAAAATCTTTCTTACATAAAATTCTATTTTTAAAGGGCAAATAGCAATATTCAGGAAGATTATTTATTTGAAGAAGACATTGTTGGGAATTTTCAAAAGATAAAATCTCTGTGTCTGTAAATGCTCATGCTTTGAAAGCATGCGACATTTACACCACAATAAAATGTAAATTAGTTTGTTTTGCCCTTGGAGATTTGGGGATATGGTGTGGATTAGAGGAGGATAAAAGAAAATACTAGTCAATTTGGCACCAGGATAAAAATAGGAACCAGATTTAAGCTCTGGTACTGGCTTGCTATTAACTAGTTTATTATCCTTAACTAGTCCTTTATCTATTATGAACAACTAATTAATAGATTCAGTTTATTTATGCAGTCAATGAAAATGTATGTGACCCTGTTAGTCAAATCACATCACTCCTACTCAAATCCCTCTAAGGGTTTGGCATCACTTCTAGAGTAAAAGCCAAAGTTTTGAAAACAACGAGGACATCTCCTACTGCTCTCCTCTTGCTAATGCTGCCCCAGCCTCAGTGGCCTCACTGATAATCCTAGGTAACACTCAGTTCACATCCACAGCCAAGGCCATAGATTGCACACACTTGCTGTAGTCCCTGTGTCTGGAGTTCTCTACCCCTTCCCACCCAAAGTGTTTTCTTAGTTTGCTCACACCCCTCTTTCAGGTCTTTACTCAAACATCACTTTCTCAAGGAAACCTTTACTTATAACCTTACTTTTAATGGCACCCCTCCCCTAACACTCCTTATGCTCATTCCTGCTATGTTTTTCTACTTAGTATTTCTCATTTTTTAATATGTCATTTATTTATTTATCTTATCTATTGACTGATTGACTGTTTTCTTTCCCACCCCCTCACAACCAGAAATTAAGGTCCATGATGCTAGACTATTTTTTGCTGTCTTATTGACCATTGTATCCTCAAAACATAGGATAGTTCCTGGCACAGAGTGGACATTCACTAAATACTTGTTGAACAAATGAAAGTAATGAGTACTACCTACAACATGTTAGGTCTTATTAAACTTACTGAGCATCAGCAAATCATCATTAGAATGATGATTTTTTTTTTCTAATAATAAAATAACATGATGAGAAAGGATGACCTAATATAGCCCCTTGAGGAGATAACAGAGTAAAATGCTCAATGGAGATGCTTGGGGGAAATCTAGTTTCATATTTTGTATAAATAAATTAAACTGAACCTAAAATTATATATAGTTTTTCTAGAACTTATGGTCCCTGAAAATAAATACATATCAGCAGATTCATGTTACCTCAACCTCTTCAGCTGGCATTCATGTGTTTCTAGATTCCAGGATAGGGAGAGAATTTTTATGTTGTAGAGGTAAAAGAGAATAATAGGTGTTATGGAAGCCTGCTGACTAAACTGCCCTCTCTTTACCTTATACTGATAAGGAAGGTTGAGACACACTTGGAGTAAGAGCTAAAATATTGGCTGTTCAAGACAGAGAAAAAATAATAAGCAAACAAATGATGAATAAACATGGTAATTACAGATTTACATGTTCTATGAAGAAGATACAGCCAGGGTAATTGCAGAGTAAATGGGAGGATATTTTAGGTATTCATTAAGGTCCCTTTTAGCTAAAGTCTCATCCTCTCCACATGGAAAAGAAAAGAGGTCCGTTTGACTTTAACACAAGATGAAGGAGAAGAGTGAAAAGAGACAAGTCAGGTTAGCAAATCAGAATTTATTGCCACTCATAGTTTTATTATGTCATTGTAAAGTTTCATGCAGCAGAATGTTTTCTTCAATTTTACAGGAATCACTTGGGCTTCTGAGAATACACTTGAAGATAGGTCAATACAGAAATACCACTTGGAGCCTATTAGGGTAGTCTGGGTCAGAACCAACAGAGACTTGGATCAGGATGCTAGGAGGGAAGGTGGTAAGGAGTGGTTAGATTATTGACATATTTTGAAGAAAAAGCCCAACAGAACTTAGTTATAAATTGGATATTCAAGGTGAAAGTAAAAGGAGGCATGAAGGATGACTAAAGTTTTTGGCCCAAACAACTAGAAGTTAAGTAATTATTAACTAAGATAAAGAAGATGGAGTAGGAGAGGTTTCTGAACAGAAGATCAGGAACTAAGTTTTGGACACATGAAGTTTAAAATGATGATAAGATATCCAAGTGGATAGACTGATTAAGAAGATACAACAGTCTGGAGTTTACAAGAAAGGTTAGGTAGTAGAAACTATATAGATATTCTTGATTACTTGAGACTGGATAATATACCATCAGAGTGGTGACAAATGGAAAAATACACCCTTAACACCAAGAATAATATAAACCCATATAGCACATGTTTTCAGTAGTCTCTCTGTGTGTGCACACACCTATGTTCAGATTCCTAATTGTCAGAAGATGCAGTTTGGGACATTCGAAATATTGTAGAGGACAAAGTCATAGATCCAATTCTAGCTGCATATACTGCTAGTTGTGTGGCTTAGGAAGAGTTAACTAAACTCTGAGTGTCAGGTATTTTTTGACAATAATAGGTCAATGATAATATTTTCCTTCCATTTTGCTTGTGAAGAACACATATGTGCGAGGTTGCACAGCTTGGAGCAAAGTAAAATACAGACCTAGATAGAAAATACCAATTTAATGGAGGTCATAGATTTTGCAGGTGGGAGGTGGATTGGTTGAGGGGGACAAGTCTCTGTGTCACAGAGGTTGCCAGAAGTTAAAATGTTTTATGTAATTTGTACAATATTACTTAAAAGATTAAAATGTTATTTGTAAATAAATACTATCTTTCTGAAAAACTATTCCCCACTATGTATTGGGAGGCTTAAAAATGCATAGATTTAACCTAGGAAGTGGACTATATCATAAGAAAAAAAAGATAAGCTTAAGGTTTTACAGTTGAAAACAACTCAAATGTCAAATAGTAAAAAAAAACTGTACTAATTGATGATGATTTACCCATAGAGTACACTAGCATGAAGCCATTAATATATTAAAAAAATATTTAGTGAAGTAGGAAAAGCTGGCATAAGGGGCAGGACAGGAATAAAGGCGCAGATGTAGAGAATGGACTTGAGGACATGGGGAGGGGGAAGGGTAAGCTGGGATGAAGTGAAAGAGTGCCATGGACATATATACAACACCAAATGTAAAATAGATAACTACTGAGAAGCAGCCGCATAGCACAGGGAGATCAGCTTGGTGTTTTGTGACCACCTAGAAGGGTGGGATAGGGAAGGTGGGAGGGAGACATGAGGGAGGGGATATGGGGATATACGTATACGTATAGCTGATTCCCTTTGTTGTACAACAGAAACTAACACAACATTGTAAAGCAATTATA
Organism: Hyperoodon ampullatus; assembly: GCF_949752795.1. Lineage (NCBI taxonomy): Eukaryota > Metazoa > Chordata > Mammalia > Artiodactyla > Ziphiidae > Hyperoodon > Hyperoodon ampullatus. The sequence goes on from NC_136914.1 coordinate 77,907,930, forward strand.
CTCCAATAAAGATGTTAAAAAATGTATAAGACAAATTATTATTTTTTATTATTTGTTTCATATTAATTGTTTAAATTATAAGGAAAAAAACTAGAGGCAACCAACCATGTGTTGATTACAATGTGTATTTCAGGAGTGACATTTGGAATAATTTGCTTTACCTTTCTAAGGTTTCTAAATTCTTTGCAATAGGTGTTATTTTTTGTCATAAGAAACAAGTAGTTTATAGAAATAATATATTCTTGGGCCTTTTAATATTTAGCTGTTCGTACAACCAAGATGTCACTTCAGTCTCATGTGCTTTTATTGCCTCGAACTTACTTTACACTGAGGAAAAGCAATCTCTTTATTGATGAACTAAACCATTAATTGAATAAGAGAGTTTCTTCTTTGCAATGTTCTGAAAAAAATGCTATAAAAATAATAATGAGACTAACTTCCATAAAATATTTGTTTATCTGAAGTCATTTAAACTTAGTGTTTTTCCTTGAAAAGCTTTATGAATAATTAAGCCCAGTCTAACTTGCTTAGAAAGCTCTGGTTTAAGCTAGCACCATTAAAATTAAAACACTCTCACAAAAGACCCATTAACATCATTTAAGTTTGGTAAGGAAGGGACCCTAGACTATGCAGAAGTCAAAAGACCTGACCACTAGTATAATGATCTGACATGATGAGCGTTGTAAGAGTGCTGATATAAGGAAAAGCCTGTGTGCTCATTAGACATTTTAAAAGAAACTACCCTTAAGAAGTATATTGCAGGCAGGAATGTACAGTGGAGAAAGGACAGTCTCTTCAATAAGTGGTGCTGGGAAAACTGGACAGGGACATGTAAAAGTATGAGATTAGATCATTCCCTAACACCATACACAAAAATAAGCTCAAAATGGATTAAAGACCTAAATGTAAGGCCAGACACTATCAAACTCTTAGAGGAAAACATAGGCAGAACACTCTATGACATAAATCACAGCAAGATCCTTTTTGACCCACCTCCTAGAGAAATGGAAATAAAAACAAAGATAAACAAATGGGACCTAATGAAACTTAAAAGCTTTTGCACAGCAAAGGAAACCATAAACAAGACCAAAAGACAACCCTCAGAATGGGAGAAAATATTTGCAAATGAAGCAACTGACAAAGGATTAATCTCCAAAATTTATAAACAGCTCATGCAGCTCAATAACAAAAAAACAAACAACCCAATCCAAAAATGGGCAGAAGACCTAAATAGACATTTCTCCACAGAAGATATACAGACTGCCAACAAACACATGAAAGGATGCTCAACATCTTTACTCATTAGAGAAATGCAAATCAAAACTACAGTGAGATATCATCTCACACCAGTCAGAATGGCCATCATCAAAAAATCTAGAAACAATAAATGCTGGAGAGAGTGTGGAGAAAAGGGAACACTCTTGCACTGCTGGTGGGAATGTGAATTGGTACAGCCACTATGGAGAACGGTATGGAGGTTCCTTAAAAAACTACAAATAGAACTACCATATGACCCAGCAATCCCACTGCTGGGCATATACCCTGAGAAAACCATAATTCAAAAAGAGTCATGTACCAAAATGTTCATAGCAGCCCTATTTACAATAGCCCGGAGCTGGAAACAACCTAAGTGTCCATCATCGGATGAATGGATAAAGAAGATGTGGCACATATATACAATGGAATATTACTCAGCCATAAAAAGAAACGAAATTGATCTATTTGTAATGAGGTGGATGGACCTAGAGTCTGTCATACAGAGTGAAGTAAGTCAGAAAGAGAAAGACAAATACTGTATGCTGACACATATATATGGAATTTAAGAAAAAAAATGTCATGAAGAACATAGGGGTAAGACAGGAATAAAGACACAGACTTACTAGAGAATGGACTTGAGGATATGGGGAGGGGGAAGGGTAAGCTGTGACAAAGCGAAAGAGAGGCATGGACATATATACAGTACCAAACGTAAGGTAGATAGCTAGTGGGAAGCAGCCGCATAGCACAAGGAGATCAACTCGGTGCTTTGTGACCGCCTGGAGGGGTGGGATAGGGAGGGTGGGAGGGAGACGCAAAAGGGAGGGGATATGGGAACATATGTATATGTATAACTGATTAAATTTGTTATAAAGCAAAAAAAATAAACAATAAAGAAAAATTGAAAAAATATCTTTGGAATTAGATGGAATACATTTATAATACTATTATGAGTTCAGATCAAGGGTATAATAAAAAAATAAGAGATTATAATGAAAAAAGTATATTGCAGAGTTTCAGGGTATCTTGATTACTGTTTTGTTTTTGTATTTTTTTTATCTTTTAAGAATGTAATAATTTAATCATTTACTAATAGGAGAAATGGATTTCCAATTGCATTTCTGTTTTTATTAGCTGAGTTTTTGAACAATTTGTGTTCTCCTAGTTTCAGAGTCCTCATTCATTAAATGGATAAATAATAGTCCATAGCTGTATTTCATGCATTTTTAATGTGCATGAAATGTGCTAATTCTTGTATAGTTCTTAGCATTGTACCTAGAATAAAGTGATTTTTTATTATTGCTAGTATTATCATTATTATTATTTTCTGTAGTTTTCCTGTATTGGTAAATCAAGTAAATGTATTACCTGAGACTCCTGAAAATAGACCAGGAATCAATAGTGTGGTAGTTTTCAGGCTTAGAGAAACCAAAGGGACCAATGGTTTTCTCCTCTTTAAAAAAGGCAACTTTAATGTTGAAATATATGTCAAATATTTATCCATACCTAAAATTTCAATTAAGACTAACTGAAGTAATACAGGCATAAGATCTTTCTAAATTATAAAGCTCTGTGTAAATATGAGAGATGATTACTAATGTTACCAGGCTATTGTATAAGAATTGCAATTAGTATCCAAGTTAGCAATCATTCTCTGCAACATAATAAAGGGCTATAAGTGTTAGTTTCTTCCCCCCAAAGCATATATTTTATTTCCTAGGCATAATATACAAACTTGCAAAAGCAACTTGAATTTGTATTATCAATCATTTTAAGAGAAAGATCCATTTTCAGAGTCCTTTTTTAATATAGTAATCTCATAATGTATTGCTGACTTAAAATGGTATATCATCTAATTATGAGTTAATATTTTATTAAATTTTGTAATATTACAATATTATTAAATTTTGTATTGCTTACAACTTCTTTTTTTTTCTAGATATAGCTTTTCATGAGCAAACATCTGCACATAGTTAGAAATCAGCTTTAACTTAGAATTCATGGTGGTGGAATATATTGGATGAAAAAATGTGAAGGTCTACTTGACAACTCAAAGCAATATGAACTTTGGTGTAGTGAATATAAATTAACTCTCCAGGGAAGGTTTTCTGAGAGTAGTGCTTATATGACTCATACTATCTCTTGATCCATGAAATGCATTGCACACCATCAATTTGCTACTAGAATTGCCCTAAGGGGAGAAGCTTGTCATTCACTCGCTGAAGTAAATTTAAGGGCATGCTAAATCATTTTATTGGCTGCATTATCAATATTTCATTATTTATGCAAATAAGAACACAGTTTTATAACATTTTATAATAAATACTTAACATTTATACAGTCCATTTTATTAAGGCTCTTAGAAAAACTAAAGAGAGCCTATATCTCTGTCATATTTTGCCCTTATAATTGTGATGGGTAACTGAGATTTAAGAATCTTTGTAACTGGGGCTGGTCAGACCTTGCAGGAGAAGCAAATCTATTTTAGCCTACTCTGCCTTCTTCTACAATATCATGAGTTGTTCATGATTCTGGTCTTTCAGGCTAAGGCTAATAAAAATACAAAATGACCAAAGAATTATACTCAACAGTTTACAAAGTACTGTCACATTTATTTGGAGTAGGCTGTGATTTTTCTGCCTGGCCTTCATCATGAATTGACTTTGAATGCAAGTTGCCAGGGCAGGGAGCAAACAGTTTACCCAATTTTCCTCAGACTATGTTGAAAGTTACTTTGGAAAAATGAACTGAGTATATAAAACATTTTGAGTCACCCAAATCTCAGAATCTATTCATCAAAAACTCTAGCAGGCTATCAGAGGGAAAAACTGAACATGATTATTTTTAGTAATTTGAATTTTGATTTTGTCATATTTATAGCTGAACTCTTTAAAAAATTTCCAAAAACAACAACAAAACTTTTACCAGCTTGAATTCTTAGGAAACGGTGGTATGTGTCTTACTCCCTGAGATTACTGGGAAGACTAAGGAAATGACATCATGTATGAAATCATCCAGGTATCTGGATCAGGTTTCCCTTAGAGCTCTGTTCATATTGCTATCATTGCCCTCCTACAATTTTATTGTAAGTGCAAATTTAGTTTCTGTCTTCCTCTACAGATTATGAGCTATTTAGCTATATGAGCAGTATATTATTCTTTGTGTTCCTAGTACAACAGCATTTTAATGATTCAGTCGCTCATTTTCTCCTTCATTCAACAAATACTTGAACATCTTCTGTATGTATGAGAGAGTGAATCCCATAGTGTTAGCATTACCTAAATTTGGATTCAAATCCTAGCTCTATAAAGTAGTAATTTTGTGACCTCTGGAATATGACATTATCTACCTAAACCTTAGTTTAGAGTATATAAAACAAATCACATTGTTGTGACAATTAAATAGTAGCAAAACTCAACAATTGCAAGCTAATTATAGCTAAAATTATGGGTTAAATCGTGTTGGTTAGTTTGTAGCAATAAAAATCCAATGTGAACTAAAATTAATAAATTGAGGTAATGGATCTATGAGTCAGCATTAGTCAAATTTTGCTGCAGTAACAAGCAGTACTAGAATCTCATAGGATTATAACCATAAAAGTTTAATTAACTTATATGTCACTGTGGGAAAGCTGTGGTCTTGCTCCATGTACTTATCCTTCATTCCAGGATCTAAGCTAATGAAGTAGACCTTATCTGAAACATCGCCAGCTACATTGCATAAGGGAAAAAGCAGGGATAAAAATCAACAGTAATACTTAAATCTGGTATTTGTTACTTTCATTTGCCAAAACAATTTAAAATCAGTCTGATTTCAATAAGGCACTGACATGGGAAAAACATAATACAATCTATTATAAGAGGTAAGCAATACATGGAAAAAGACAATCACATTCTAGGGAGTCATAGTAGTTAACTCAGCCTCTATGTGAGGTAGTATTTATATTAAGTTCCTGGGACCAAAGTTTATGTGGGGGATGGAGAGAGTATCTGGAAATGAAATGATAGCTTGGGCCCTCCAGATGATAGGAATATTTGATTGGATAATACTAATTTACTGTAGGAACAATCACCAATGGAAGCTGTCCAAGCTGCCTAATCTTGACTATTTACTGAATAACTGAAATTCAGCAGAGGCATACAGGAGGCTTCAGATTTAGGAAAATCACATCCTGGTTTTAGTTTCACACACAATGGTGATTTTGGAACTTGTCTATATTACCAAATCCCTATTCTATACCTCTGCACAGATAATATAGGCTCAAAATGTTTTCAAATTTCATCTTTTGTTACCTCTTCTTCTTCTATCAGTGAATCTCTAAATATTGTTTTCCAGTAGTTGATCTTACAGCCCCAATTTCTTCATCTCATCAGGAAGAGACATTCTCTGTGGCACAGGACTGTAAAGATATCTTAGGGGTTGGCCTTCAGACTCATACCAAAATCAAGTGCTAGAATCTGTCTGGCCCTACAAGATGGCTTGAAATCCAATGTCATAGAGTTGAAAATTTATTGAATTAAAGACTTTTGAGCAAGGGAACAGCTCGAAGCAGACATTTAGGAAGATAGAACTAGCAATGATGTCTTAAAAGTAATGAAGTAGCAGTCTGGAGGTAGTGATCTGAATATCGCATACCTACCAGAGTTTAGAGACCCTTTCTTTCACTTAGTTGTGGTAACTAAAATTATGATAAAAAATTCTCAACTGTATCTGCCCAGACCAACTGCTGTCCAGATCGATAGCTACCTGCGATTTGTTTTGTTTAATCATCATGAGATTAATAGAGGGCTGGAGACTTTAGAATGAGGTCAGGGTCGTATTATTATACTATAATACCTAGTGTTATTTGCAAATGATATTACTATCATATAAATATATTTCAAATATATAAACTATAACTGTATCTTAAAAAATAAACAAATCATTCATTAGTCAGGAGAATTTTAAGAAAAAGTTATATAACTCAATAAAAGATATGTAAGAGGTGATGAACAATATTAAACCACATGCTATAAAAGATTTTAGTAGTATTTATGTTTTAAAACATAATTCATGAGTTTTGTTTCACATAACCTTAAAAATGAGAAGGCATTTTATAAAGACAATTATACAATTAGTGGCATTATACATAAAAAGTCAGAAAATGGTGGCATGATACATAAAAAGTCAGAAAATGAAGCTTTTAATTATCGGAAATTTCAGATTTATGTAATCTTTCTCATTCAAATCAAAAGATTTACCTTAATTTTCCATTCTCCTCATAGAACCATTCCATAGATAAAAACAAATCAGTGCTTTTAGGAAATAACTCTGCCTCACATTTGGAACACAAAAATAAGACAATTATTTTCACTTTTTATAAAATACTAAAGGAAGAATAATTATTTCCATTGCTAGACATGTCAGCAATGAAACGAAATGTGTAACAGTATAAATTTAGAAAAAAAATCAATGACATAAATTTGTTACCCAGCCAAAAATTATACACAATTGTAGTCAAACATACTTATTTTGAAAGGAGTTCCGGAATGATGAATCTTAATAATATCAATCAGCATGCATTTTCAAAATACAAATCCAACTGCAAGTAAAAATCATAACTTTTTTTAAAGACTGGAACTATTTCAATAGATACAAATTTGTTCATGAAAATTTAAACAGGATATTATTTCAATGAAAAACGGATTTCCTTAGAAGCAGTAATAAGTATTCTATAAAATTATAAACAGCTTACATCATTCCTGGTATAATTTCCCGGAATATGAATATGTTGATTAATTTCATGAGAAGCCGAATTTGATTTAGTCTTCTAAACATCAAGAGCTATACTTAAAGGCCAATCTAGTAGTATAATTCAGCAAATCAAGCCTTGAATTTCAGATTTTTTTGTGGACATTTCTCTTTCACTCCTGTGAATACTTTACTGTCTACTTTGTTATGTTAGATATTAGAAAATATTTTATAATTTTGATTGGCTTGATATATTAATATTTATAATTTGATATAATGGTAAAAATAGATGTCCCTTAAAAATATTTTCCAAATATTCTCTTATACTTTAATAATATGTGTCTTTATTTATATTATCAATAAATTGGGAGAATTGTGCTGAAATAAACTGCTATTGTCTTGAAGGTCATAACATAATAAGGTTGTTTCAATGTAGATAGTGCTTTATCACAGGCTTAGCTACCTGTTCTAAATTATCCTAAGGAAAAGAAAGATTTAAAAAATGTAAATCCCTGTTTATTTATCTATCTATCTGGCTGTCATTCATGCAGTCATATCAAGCCAATTTCTATTTCTTCTTCTGTTAAAGAAACCAGTGAAGTTGTATATGTGCTAATGTTACTTCTATTAAAAAGGAAAGTAGGGTCGGTGTGTCAGAATTTAAATCCCTCCTTAGCTTTTTGACAGCTGTGGGTTTTTGCACAATCATTTCAACTACTCTCAGTTTTTTTTTTTTTTTTTTTTGGTTTTTTAATCTGTAAAGTGGGAGAGATACTAAAGCCTTTATTACATTATGGATGTATGACAAATGAGATAATGCATGTGAAACTTTTATCCAATACATGCCATATGCCTACTATTCAGTAAATTGCAATTATTGTAAATTAGCATGGTGGCTACCCTGAGAATATAAGTAGGCCAATCAGGATTCACAACCTGCCTGATTCTAAATCCCATTATCCCTACTCTAAATAATACTGCCTCTTGATCACAAATATCTCATCAATGAAAGAGCCCTCTAAAAGAGGTTTGCTAAAAGTGGTAATATTAAATTTGCAAATATAATTAACTAGGCCACAAAATTGAACAGTTATCTTGCTAGTAATGGAATTTGTTACCAAAGGCACATTTAGTCTGTTTCCTTTGCAGCCAAGCCAGGTGGGTTTGCTGGAGAACAGAAGTGCTGATGAGACAATGTACTGACCCAATTTGTCTCCCCACAGACGATCCCAGCTGGCATAGTGTGCACTCATTGTTCAAGTAAGACAATATTTTTTGACTTTTTATTATATCTCTCTAAGGAAATAAAAATATAAATGTTGTTGTTGTGTTGTCTGTAGAGGGAAAAAAAAACAAACTTGGATCTGATATTTGAAAGAGCCGAATCCCATGTGAAATTATTCTCACATTAAAATAGAAGCAGTGGTTTATAATTGCAAATATAAACCAGGTGTCTGTCATCACTTTTTATTCTAATCTCATCACAGACACGTGAAACCTTGAAGTATATTTTAAATATATAAAAGAAGAAAAACTATCTTAAAGCTATTTTTATATTACACGGTACCAGTATATGTCTTTCAAAGAGAAAGAGTGACAGAATTGAAGAGCAGAGACATAGAGAAATAAGTTATTTTGTTGATATTGGTAATATGCTAAAAATACCTGGATTTCAGATACTGAAGAATATGTTGGCTTAAAAAAAGAAATGAGACTAGTACATACTCACAGGGCTGTTCTGAAGGAAACACTGGTGAGAACAAGTACTATTTCAATACATGTACTTGAGAACTTGACCAAAAACTGAGTAGAAGTTAATAGGGTTTTACAACTAAACAAAATAATGTTTTCTCATCAGTGATGAGAATCATTACAGTCAATTTTCGTAAGCTTTCAACATACTATGATGTAAAGAAAAGAATATGGCCTTGAGGGTCTTTGAAAAGAGGGTCTGAATCTTAGTAACCCGTCTCTGAGTTTCTTGAGGTAAGGTATTTTAACTCTTTCATTTGTCCAGACATTGAGAGGAAGTAAATGAGAAAGACAAAGATATGTAATTGCAAAGATTTATAATTTCAGCAGAAATTTGACTCTGAAATGGAGAGAAAAAGACAAGGAAGAAGAAAGGAATGTCATACAATATTCTTGGATCCAAGAAAATCTGCTCTATTTTCATGGCTTGCACTCTAAACATGCATATTTACTCCAACTGGGATATTTAAGGAAGTGCAAGTTAACTCTAGTAGTTTGAAAGTATTAAATCAACAAATTTATTGATTCTACATTTGTTCAAGTAATTTATATTTAGACAGTATAAAAAGAGAGAATATATTACCAACATCAATACATTTAGAGAGGCAATACACAGAAATGAAGTACACAGATCCAAATATGAGATAATAAAATTAACAAAAATTTTGGAGAAAAATCACAAAGAAGGACATAGTGGTTAATATCATTGAGTGAGGATCTCATTGGGTGAAGCACACAATTGAAACAATATTCATTTTTTAAATTTGTTAAGTCACTCATTGATTTTCTTTTGAATCTTTGAATTTTATTTTATTTATTTTTTATACAGCAAGTCCTTATTAGTCATCAATTTTATACACATCAGTGTATACATGTCAATCCCAATCGTCCAATTCATCACACCACGATTCCCACCCCCCCACTGCTTTCCCCCCTTGGTGTCCATATGCTTTTTCTCTCATCTGTCTCAATTTCTGCCCTTCAAACTGGTTCATCTGTACCATTTTTCAAGATTCCACATATATGCGTTAATATACGATATTTGTTTTTCTCTTTCTGACTTACTTCACTCTGTATGACAGTCTCTACATACATCCATGTCTCAACAAATGACCCAATTTCATTTCTTTTTATGGCTGAGTAATATTCCATTGTATATATGTACCACAACTTCTTTATCCATTCATCTGTTGATGGGTGTTTAGGTTGTTTCCATGTCCTGGGTATTGTAAATAGTGCTGCCATGAACATTGTGGTACATGACTCTTTTTGAATTATGGTTTTCTCAGGGTATATGCCCAGTAGTGGGATTGCTGGAACATATGGTAGTTCTGTTTTAGGTTTTTAAGGAATCTCCATACTGTTCTCCATAGTGGCTGTATCAATTTACATTCCCACTAACAGTGCAAGAGGGTTCCCTTTTCTCCACACCCTCTCCAGCATTTGTTGTTTGTAGATTTTCTGATGATGCCCATTCTAACAGGTGTGAGATGATAGCTCATTGTAGTTTTGATTTGCATTTCTCTAATAATTAGTGATGTTGAGCAGCTTTTCACGTGCTTCTGGGCCATCTGTATGTCTTCTTTGGAGAAATGTCTATTTAGGTCTTCTGCCCATTTTTGGATTGGTTCCTTTGTTTTTTTTAATATTAAGCTGCATGAGCTGTTTATATATTTTGTATATTAATCCTTTGTCCATTGATTTGTTTGCAAGTATTTTCTCCCATTCTGAGGGTTGTCTTTTCATCTTGTTTATGGTTTCCTTAGCTGTGCAAAAGCTTTGAAGTTTCATTAGGTCCCATTTCTTTATTTTTGTTTTTATTTCCATTACTCTAGGGGGTAGAGCAAAAAACATCTTGCTGTTATTTATGTGAAAGAGTGTTCTTCCTATGTTTTCCTCTAAGAGTTTTATACTGTCTGGTCTTACATTTAGGTCTCTAATCCATTTTGAGTTTATTTTTGTGTATGGTGTTAGGGAGTGTTCTAATTTCATTCTTTTACATGTAGCTGTCCAGTTTACCTAGCACCACTTATTGAAGAGACTGTCTTTTCTCCATTGTATATCCTTGCTTCCTTTGTCATAGATTAGTTGACCATAGGTGTGTGGGTTTATCTCTGGGCTTTCTGTCTTGTTCCATTGATCTATGCTTCTGTTTTCATGCCAGAACCATATTTTCTTGATTACTGTAGCTTTATAATATAGTCTGAAGTCAGGGAGTCTGATTCCTCCAGCTCCGTTTTTTTCCTTCAAGACTGCTTTGGTTATTCAGGGTCTTTTGTGTCTCCCTACAAATTTTAAGATTTTTTGTCCCACTTCTGTAACAAATGCCATTGGTCATTTGATAAAGACTGCATTGAATCTGTAGATTGCTTTGTGTAGTATAGTCATTTTGACAATATTGATTCTTCCAATCCAAGATGATGGTATATCTCTCCATCTGCTGGTATCATCTTTAATTTCTTTCATCAGTGTCTTTTAGTTTTCTTCATACAGGTCTTTTGTCTCCCTAGGTAAGTTTATTCCTATGTATTTTATTATTTTTGTTGCAGTGGTAAATGGGAGTGTTTCGTTAATTTCTCTTTCAGATTTTTCATCATTAGTGTATAGGAATGCAAGAGATTTCTGTGCATTAATTTTGTATCCTGCAACTTTACCAAATTCATTCATTATCTCTAGTAGTTTTCTGGTGGCATCTTTAGGATTCTCTATGTATAGTATCATGTCATCTGCAAACAGTGACAGTTTTACTTCTTCTTTTCCAATTTGTATTCCTTTTATTTCTTTTTCTTCTCTGATTGTCATGGCTAGGACTTCCAAAACTATGTTGAATAATAGTGGTGAGAGTGGACATCCTTGTCTTCTTCCTGATCTAGAGGAAATGCTTTCAGTTTTTCACCATTGAGAATGATGTTTGTTGTGGGTTTGTCATATATGGCCTTTATTATATTCAGGTAGGTTACCTCTATGCCCACTTTCTGGAGAGTTTTTATCATAAATGGGTGTTGAATTGTGTCAAAAGCTTTTTCTGCCTCTATTGACATGACCATATGGATTTTATTCTTCAATTTGTTAATATGGTGTATCACATTGATTGATTTGCATATTTTGAATAATCCTTGCATCCCTGGGATAAATCCCACTTGATCATGTTGTATGATCCTTTTAATGTGTTGTTGGATTCTCCTTGCTAGTATTTTGTTGAGGGTTTTTTCATGTATATTCATCAGTGATATTGGCCTGTAATTTTCTTTTTTTGTAGTATGTTTGTCTGGTTTTGGTATCAGGGTGATGGTGGCCTCATAGGATGAGTGTGGGAGTGTTCCTTCCTCTGCAATTTATTGGAAGAGTTTGAGAAGGATGGGTGTTAGCTCTTCTCTAAATGTTTGATAGAATTCACCTGTGAAGCCATCTGGTCCCAGACTTTTGTTTGTTGGAAGATTTTTAATCACACTTTCATTTTATTACTTGCGATTGGTCTGTTCTTATTTCTCTTTCTTCCAGGTTCAGTTTTGGAAGGTTATACCTTTCTAATAATTTGTACATTTCTTTCAGCTTGTCCATTTTATTGGCATAGAATTGCTTGGCGTAGTCTCTTCAGATGTTTTGTATTTCTGTGGTATCTCTTGTAACTTCTTTTTGATTTCTAAATTTATTGATTTGAGTCCTCTCCTTCTTTTTCTGGATGGGTGTGGCTAATGGTTTATCAATTTTGTTTATCTTCTCAAAAAACGAGCTTTTAGTTTTATTGTACTTTGCTATTGTTTTCTTGGTTTCTATTTCATTTATTTCTTCTCTGATCTTTATGATTTCTTTCCTTCTGCTAACGTTGGGTTTTGTTTGTTCTTTTTTTTTTTACATCTTTATTGGAGCATAATTGCTTAACAATGGTGTGTTAGTTTCTGCTTTATAACAAAATGAATCAGTTATACATATGTTCCCATACCCCCTCCCTCTTGCATCTCCCTCCCACCCTCCCTATCCCACCCCTCCAGGTGGTCACAAAGCACCGAGCTGATCTCCCTGTGCTATGCGGCTGCTTCCCACTAGCTGTCTACGTTACGTTTGATAGTGTATATATGTCCATGCCTCTCTTTCACTTTGTCACAGCTTACCCTTCCCCCTCCCCATATCCTCAAGTCCATCCTCTAGTAGGTCAGTGTCCTTATTCCTGTCTTACCCCTAGGTTCTTCATGACATTTTTTTTCTTCTTAAATTCCATATATATGTGGTAGCATATGGTATTTGTCTTTCTCTTTCTGACTTACTTCACTCTGTATGACAGACTCTAGGTCTATCCGCCTCATTACAAATAGCTCAATTTCATTGCTTTTTATGGCTGAGTAATATTCCATTGTATATATGTGCCACATCTTCTTTATCCATTCATCTGATGATAGACACCTAGGCTGTTTCCATCTCTGGGCTATTGTAAATAAGGCTGCTATGAACATTTTGGTACATGACTCTTTTTGAGTTATGGTTTTCTCAGGGTATATGCCCAGTAGTGAGATTGCTGGGTCATATGGTAGTTCTATTTGAAGTTTTTTAAGGAACCTCCATACTGTTCTCCATAGTGGCTATACCAATTCTCATTCCCACCAGCAGTGCAAGAGTGTTTGTTCTTCTTTCTCTAACTCCTTTAGGTGTAAGGTCAAATTGTTTACTTGAGATTTTTCTTGTTTCTTGAGGTAGGCTTGTATAGGTATAAACTTCCCTCTTAGAACTGCTTTTGCTGCATCCCATAGGTTTTCGATCATCATGTTTCCTTATCATTTTTCTCTAGGTATTTTTTGACTTCCTTTTTGATTTCCTCTTTGATTTCTTCAGTGATCTCTTGGTTATTTAGTAACGTATTGTTTAGCCTCCATGTGTTTGTATATTTTATATTTATACTTTTTCCCTGTAATTGATTTCAAATCTCATAATGTTGTGGTCAGGGAAGATGCTTGGTATGATTTCCATTTTCTTAAGTTTACTGAAGCTTGATTTGTGCCTCAAGATGTGATCTATCCTGAAGAATGTTCCATGCACACTTGAGAAGAATGTGTAATCTGCTGTTTTTGGATGTAATGCCCTATAGATCTCAATTAAATCTATATCTTCTTCTTGGATTGATCCCCTGATCATTATTTAGTGTCCTTACTTGTCTCTTGTAGCATTCTTTATTTTAAAGTCTATTTTATCTGATATGAGTATTTCTACTCCAGCTTTCTTTTGATTTCCATTGGCATGGAATATCTTTTTCCATCCCCTCACTTTCAGTGTGAATGCGTCCCTAGGTCTGCAGTGGGTCTCTTGTAGACAGCATATATATGGGTCTTGTTTTTGTATCCATTCAACTAGGCTCTGTCTTTTGGTTGGAGCATTTAATCCATTCACGTTTAAGATAATTATCGATATGTATGTTCCTATCACCATTTTCTTAATTGTTTTGGGTTTGTTTTTATAGGTCCTTTACTTCTCTTGTGTTTCCCACTTAGAGAAGTTCCTTTAGCATTTGTTGTAGAGCTCGTTTGGTGGTGCTGAATACTCTTAGCTTTTACTTATCTATAAAGCTTTTGATTTCTCCATTGAATCTAAATGAGATCCTTGCTGAGCAGAGTAATCTTGGTTGTAGGTTCTTCCCTTTCATCACTTTAAGTATATCATGCCACTCCCTTCTGGCTTGTAGAGTTTCTGCTGAGAAATGAGCTGTTAACCTTATTGGAGTCCATTGTATATTATTTGTCATTTTTCCCTTGCTGTTTTTAATAATTTTTCTTTGTCTTTAATTTTTACCAGTTTTATTACTATGTGTCTCAGTGTGCTTCTCCTTTGGTTTATCCTGTATGGGACTCTCTGCACTTCCTGGACTTGGGTGGCTATTTCCTTTCCCATGTTAGGGAAGTTTTCGACTATAATCTCTTCAAATATTTTCTTGGGTCCTTTCTCTCTCTCTTCTCCTTCTGGGACCCCTATAATGCCAATGTTGTTGCGTTTAATGTTGTCCCAGAGGTCTCTTAGGCTGTCTTCATTTCTTTTCATTCTTTTTTCTTTACTCTGTTCCACAGCAGTGAATTCCACCATTCTGTCTTCCAGGTCACTTATCCATTCTTCTGCCTCAGTTATTCTGCTATTAATTCCTCCTAGTATAGTTTTTATTTCAGTTATTGTATTGTTCATCTCTGTTTGGTTGTTCTTTAATTCTTCTAAGTCTTTGTTAAACATTTCTTGCATCTTCCCAATCTTTGTCTCCATTCTTTTTCTGAAGTCCTGAATCATCTTCACTATCATTATTCTGAATTCTTTTTCTGGAAGATTGACTATCTCCACTTCATTTAGTTGTTTTTCTGAGGTTTTATCTTATTCCTTCTTCTGGTACATACCCCTCTGCCTTTTCATCTTGTCTATCTTTCTGTGAATGTGGTTTTTGTTCCACAGGCTGCAGGATTGTAGTTCTTCTTGTTTCTGCTGTCTGCCCTCTCCACTCATTGATTTTTAATAAAATACCTTTACTGAAAATTATATATACAGCTTTGTAAACCAGATTTGCATTGGAAAACTTACCATGTGCTTTATTACTACCCTATATTCAAACCTGTGGTTATGTGGCTTTTGGGAGCTTGCATAAGTACACCAATGCTCAATTTCTTTATTGAGAAAATAGGCAAAATGGTATTTCTTTGCAGGATTGTATAAGCATTAGAGGTACCCATGTAAAGGTCTACCATCAGTACACATCATACAAAGAATGTGTTATTAGTGTTTGTTTTGATGATGATGATGTGGATGGTTATTATAATTATGGCATGGTTGAGGATGCTATAACAATCTCTAGCACGGAGTCATTTCTATGTGTGTGTATGCAAGATGAGATTCCCAACCTCAAGGTCATAATTCATAATTCAATGAGTTGCACACACACACACAAACACAGTAAGTACAAAATCCAATACCATAGTTTTATGTGCAAATTACTAGAGGCAAATAGAAAATGAGGTACTTAACTCTCTCAAACTGAAGTTTGACAATTTGCTTCACAGATGTAGTTATATAGGAACCATGCAGACAAATCAGAAAGATAAATACACTTTTATATATTGGGTACATATTTTATGACTCCTCAGAAGTACCCTTTTATTCAGTTTAGTATCCTACTCCTTCAGTTATTTCCCACCTGGGAAAATGTTAAGTTCTCAAACAAATCTTATCAGTTCCCTCTGAATTTGTTAATTTGCTTATATCACTTTCAAATTATAGTCCTTATAATGGAATGAAATATTTGTCATTCTAGAAAACAGAAGAAATAACCATAAGCCATTTTCTTCTATGTACCACTCTTCAATTATTGCACCCAAAGAAAGTAACACATGTTAAATCTGATAGATAATTAAACCACATCAAAAATTAGGATATTTTGGGCCTAATTTACATGATGTGAAAATGAATAAAACAGAAATGTATGTGGGATCTGGACCCTTCTCATGCAAATGAACTGAAGTGAGAAAACCTCAAACTCGAAATTAAGATAAAAACTAACAGAGTGCTTTAAAAGAGCAATCTATAAATTCTACAAGTAAACTTTGAAGAAATTAAGGTTTGCACTGTGTACAAACAGGAAAAACTTCAAACTTGACATGACAGTTTTGTAGACTACCAAGATCCTGTGACTACAGTGTAGACTTCAAGTAGAGATCACATTTCTATTTATATGTAATACAACCAATAGAATGTAATCAAGCTGTACACGACAAAGGTTTTTACCTTAACACAAATAAAGACTCCCTTTCAAATATCCCAGTTCACTACTCAGGGTCTTTTCTAAGGTTTAGAAATAGGTTTTCTGTGTCTTCACCTGCAGATGCCTCCTCCTACAGATGCCTCCTCAAGCCATCAGGGAAATTTTCTGTTCCTAATATCTTCATGAGAACATTACTCCACTGTACACAGTCGTCTCCACATCTCCTCTGATGCTGTTACTTCTCTTCTAAACTCAAGAAAGGAATCCTGGGTCTCCCCTACTACCACTCCTATAAAATCTTGAGACGTGTTTGTGCCTCAATTCCCCTTAGTATGACTTTAAAAAAAGGTTTGGAATGAAATAAACAGAAAAAAGTTTGACCTGGCTCTATGTTCAGATATAACGGAAGGAAATAATGACACAAAAATAGTTTACAAGTACTAAATGTCTTTGCACAAGTCCAAACATATCCTCACTGTAACTCTGGAAGCCTCCAGGCTTAGCCATCCATGTTGCAGGGACTAGAACTGACTATAATACTCCCCCACTGGCAGTGTGCTCTGAGCTGGTCAACCTTTACATTCTCCAAGAAACCTCTGCATATATTGTTCCTTCCCTCTACTTTGATGATTGATTCCTTTGGTTCCTTTCCTTTTTCCATACTGCTTTCCAGGATAATTGGCAGTGAAGATGTCCACTGCCATCATGAAAACCCTACCCTTGGTAGCTTATACTATGAATTTGCTTGTCTTTTCAATTCAATTCACATACTAAATGAGTTGTTAACATTTTTTAAAAGATAAGTAAAATATGTCATACTTTTAGTAACTTAGAGTGTAAACACTGGGAGATAGTTTTAGCTTTTAGAACTATCTGGAGTATTATATCTTAAAACTTCTGAAGAACTTGCTTTGAAATTAGATTATTATCCACACATCTTTTATCAGGTGTAGAAGACTAGAATATATAGTATTTTAAGAACTTAACCCTACACACCATAAGAAATCTAATAATTTTTAGATAATAAATCTGTCTTAAATAACATCTTACATAAGCCTGTGGGTGGGCTAATGTTTTAATACTCTCACTGATATGTTCAATTTTTAACCCTGCAGTTTGAAGATTTTCTAAAACTTTGAATTATGCAATGCATATTAACATTGCTTTCACAATATCTTTATGGAAAAGATCTGTGCTGAACCAATTTATAGCATGTATACATAATGGTGGTATTATAAAATGCATATATCTTGATAAATTCTATTTTTGAAAGTTAAAATATCGGCAAAAAATACTTTTTGTACAAAATAATTTTATCACATATTCTAATGATTTTATCTAATTAGGGTGACAATTTTTAAAATTTTAATACTTATGGGCTACCTTCAGTCATACATTTTCAAGCTTAAGGCTATACTTGAGTATGCAAGATAGCATTCAGAGATCTTGTTAGTGCCACCTGCATTTCATTGGTCACTTTCTTATCATGTAAGTAAATTTTAATCTTGTTGACACAAAATGTGTAAACACAGGTTTTTCAGACAATAAGATTTGCCACATTTATGGCAGAGTTCTTCAAATTATTTTTAAGTCACATATATGTGTGCGTGTACATATATATATAATTAGAAAATAAAATGCTAGGATATTATGTAACAAATTCAAATCATTGTATTGGAATGGGAATATGGGTACAGTAGTTATTCAGTTAACTAGATTCTCCAAGCTAATATCAGGGAATATGAGCTTCATTTTCATAAATTCCATTTTGCATTTAGGTCAGCAGAAATGAAATGAATTTGTTCTTGTACCCACATATTTAAATGAAGAAAATTATTTTGTAGGAAATAATGTATGACTGATGACAATGCATTACTGTTCCAACCTTGATGGCTGTCAGATAGGTTCTAGTAGGGCAGGACATGGGGGAAATGAATAATTATGATTTTGAGTGTGTACTATAAACTTAGCAATTCTCAATTGAGTAGGGTTCTTACAAAAATCACACCAGCCTTTAGATATCTGTGCAATAAAAATCTTATTTAATACCATTTTTACCTCATTGGATGCTCCAGGTCATGGTTGTTTTTGTGTTCTTGTGACATATCCTCTTCCAGTAATGTCAGAATGCTTGTTTTTAATTTAAAACAAGGAAGAAAGTTTCTGCCTACTTACTGTTGCAAAATTAAATACAAGTTAAAGAATGATTAAGTTAACAAAGGTACTTTTAATAAAAATATTAGCTATGAAAACCACAAAGCAAGAATAAAACATGAAATTTAAAAATTTAATTATAATACAGTATGTGCAAAAGCTATTTTAAATATTGACTGATTCAAATTGAACTGACTGTTATGCTTTTTCTCGTCACAAGAGTTTGATTACTAAAAACAACGTTGCTTACTGTAAAGGCAAGAAAATGATATCTCTCAGGTACATAGCATATGCTGAGAACTCCATTATGTGTTTTGCATATATATTGCATATAAATAATTATTGCATAAATAATTATTAGATATTTAGTTTAGAGGTGAGAATACAAAAACTCCAAGTGTAATGAAACTAGTAACTCAAGGAGCTGATATTCAAGTCTAGAGCCGTCTGGCTCACAATTTTGTGCTCTTTGTGATGTTTCATAATGTTTATTAAAAATAACAAAAATAAGGTTATTTAGCAAAGTCAGTGTGACTGGTATCTTTCATATTTTATCGCTAGTCCTCAAAAAGGCCATGGAAGGCAAAATATCTGAGCTCTCTTTGACTAACTTAATTCACTATAAAATTTCCAATAATTATGGAGAGAGACAGATTTAGGAGGTCCTATAATTTCCAGAAAGAAAAAAAAAACAACTGTACATTCATTCTTGGCAAATGCCAATAAAAAATATAGATTTTTCAGAATAACTAGGCAGAGACAATACATGGCTATGTCAAAGAGTGTCTGTCTACTTAAAGAATACAGAAAAACGTCAGCTCAGCCAGAATGTATAATAGTTATCAACAACATTCTCCAACATCAAGGCACAAGCTAGCTGCCAGTAGGCAATGTCAGAGTGAGAAAGAATTTAAAAATCACATACAAACTTCTAGAATTATAACTCTTCTTCCTACTGTCCCACTTATATCATGTAAGTTGTTTTAGGTATATAGTGGTGGCTACCTCATCTTTGCTAGAAATAGCTCCTAGATCTATGAATTAGAACAAAAGAGAGTAAGATTGAGAGAGAGGAGTGGAAAGGAGGTGGGGGAAGAGTATGATTTCTGGGATAGGATTCGGGATAAATGTAGGTTGGAAGGACACTACTCTCCATCAATCAATCATTCTCAGACACTACAGGCTACAACATGCTGATTCTGTTACCTACCGATCCTGAGAAACAGAACAAGAGACAAACATCCCCAGTACCTCTGGGAGGCAGGCTAACGAGAAATAAGGCTTTAGAAAGATAGTAGGCATCATCCAGCAAGAGAAAAATGGAAAAGTTAGGGATAAAACTATGGGAAAAAATATTTAGTGTGGCCATATTCACTTGAGGTATGACCCCTAAACCATGGTGCCATCACTCCTTTTTTGATAGATTTTCTTCAGATAGACGTTTAGTGTCTTATTGATCCTCCACTCCTTACAACCCCTGTTACCTCTTTATTTCTACCCACACTATAGTTCACTACCTTGTTCCTTGCAATTACACCTGTAAATAAAAGGAATTTGACAAATATTTACTTTTGTAATTGAAATTACCCATATTTCTTATGATCATTTAGTAAATCACCTAGCAGGCCAAATGTTTCTTATATTTTTTAGTCAGGCTTAGTGACATAATTTATATACAAGTGAAATTCAACATTTTTAGGGTATATTTATGAATTTGGACAAATGAACACAATCATATAACCACCATCACAATTAAGGTGTAGAATAGATTCATCACCTGCAAGATACTCCCTCTTGTTCCTTTTTATCAGTCCTCTTCAATTGTTATCAGTACCTGGCAACCTCTGATCTGTTTTCTCTCTTTATAATTTTGCATTTTCCGGAATGTTATATGAGTATCATATAGTATGTATTCTTTTGAATCTGGCTTCTTTCACTCAATTCAATGTATTTGACATGCATACATGCTGTTGTGTGTATCAGTACTTTCCTTTCATGGTTGAGAAGTATTGCATTTTATAAATTTATCAGAGTTAGTTTAATTACTCAATGAATGGATGGCATTTGGATTGTTCCCTGATACTAGTTATCATATATCATGTGGCAGTAAACATTTGTGTAGAGGTTTGGTGTGAACATAATTTTTCATTTATCTTGGCTAAATGCCTGAATGCCTGGGACTAGGTTAGATTGGCTCTATAGAAGGTGTATGCATAACTTCATAAAAAACTGCTCAACTATTTTTCAGAGTGATTCACTGTTTTGCATTCCCTCCAACAATGTGTGAAAGTTTCAGCTGATTAGCTTTCTTGTCAGCTTTTTATTAATTTTTTTTTTCTGACCAGCTAATAGGTGTGCATCTAATTTTGGTTTGAATATTCATTTCTCTAATGACTAAACATTTAGTTTAGAGAAGAGTATGTTTTCAAGTTCTTACTTGTCATCTGTACGTATTTTTTTGTGAAGGCACCTGTTTAAAACTTTTGTGCATTTTTATTTAGCTTTGCTTATTATTGAGTATATATATATATATATATATATATAATCTATACATGTCCTTTATTAGATATTTGTGTGTAATCTTTTTCTTTCAGTCTGTATCTTCTATTTTCATCATTTTAACAGTATCATTTCAAGAGCAGAAGTTTTAAACCATGATGAAGTCCAGTTTGTCAACATTTTTCTTTAATGTCTCATGCTTATGGTGTCAGACTCTAGAAATATTTGAATAATCCAAGGTTGAAAACATATTTTCATATGTTTCCCTCAAGAAGTTACATAGTTTTAGAATTTTACTTGAACCAATAATTCATTTGAATTAATGTGAGGTATGAGTTTTTTCTAATTCTGCATATGGCTATCCAAATTTTTCAGCACCATATGTTGAAAGGCTCTTCTTCCTCCTCCAACATTGTTGATATTCAATTAACCATATATGTTTATGGGACTACTTTTGGCTTTCTTTCCTGTCTCATTGATCTATGTATCTATCTTTTTCCCAGTACCCCAATGTCTTATTTACTGTAACCTTAAAGTAAGTCTTGAAATCAGGTAGTGTGCACTCTGAAATTTTACTCTACACATTTCAAGCCAAAGAATAATAAAAAAAAATCCAGGTACATTATAACCTTATTGCTAGTAAACCAGTAAAAGGAAGAAAATCCAAAATACAGCCAAAAAAGACTCGCTATGTATGTATGAATGACAGGACACTTCTCATCAGAAACTATTCAGTCTGGAAGCCTATGGGACAAAGTCTTTTACGTGCTGGAAGAGACTTTTTGTTTTTCAGATAAACATGAGTTAAGAGAATTTATCATCAGCAGACATACTACAGAAAATTATAAAATATTTCTTCAGGAAGATGGAAAGTGATATGAAATAGAAATCTGGATCTACATAAGAGTAGGCTGACCTCTGGAAATCAAATATTTGGGTGAATAGAAAATACATCTAATCATTTATTTAAGCCTTTTATAAAATGTAATTGACTGTTTAACTATATATATGTATACACACACATATACACATGTTAAAGGCAAAATAGCTTCAATATTTTAGATAATAAAAAACTTGGGGAGATATGATAATATATTTTTACTGCAGCATTTTGGTACAATAAAACCATATTTTACACCTTTGAACAGTAACCTCTGCTTTTATCACAATGTGATAAAATGTCTTACAATTATCTCTAATCATTTTAATGAATTTTAACTGAATTCAATGTGCATGTCATTACCTTTTAAAAAATCTGCAATTTTTCTGGGCAGTTAATAAGCAAATGTCATTAAATCATTAGGGGTTTGTGCATATTGAACTTAATAGAGCATCAATTTAACCTAATAAACTACTTTGAAAACCAAAACAATGTGTCTGAAAATACATAAAAAATTATTCAAGACATATTTTCTAAGTATAGGTATACTAAGAAGTTGAATAATCAGAAAGGCATTTTAAGTATTTTAAATCATGTGGTTGCATATGAATATCCATTCAGGGTTAACAAAGACTTGAGAATAGAAAAAGTCTAAAGAATATCAAATATATGAAAGCTTACATGAATATGAAAATGTGATTCTCAGGTGTAATGTTTTTAGCATTTGAGTTCTGTATTTAATCTAGATGAGTCTTACTTAGAATCAGAATCAGCCTTTCAGAATACTAAATATCAATTCCCTATGTCTCAAGTATGTCAGTAAATTGCTTAGACAATACATCTAATTGAATTTCATTTGATTACTAAGTCAACTTTAAATAAGTCTAAAAAAATAGAAAAGAAGAAAGATGAAAAAAGACAGAAATATACATAAAGTTGAAGGAAATAATTTCCTCACTCTCCATTCCACACACACTACCTCTGTATCACTGCACATTTGCAGCAGAGTTGGTTCCTAGGCTTTATACACTCCTACTTCCCTTTCAAAGACATGGAATCATTAGAAGCCTGATTGGATAAGGATGGATAAGGATAAGATAAGGATGGAAAGAACATTCAGATTAGAGAGAAAGGCATAAGTGAACTGTCAGAAATGAGACAACCTAGGGTTTTAAGAGGTCATGGACTTAACATGAACATAATGTGCAAGAAAGGGAATCCAAATCCCTTCTATTCTCATCATCTCTCACAAATAGGACCTTCATATCAATCCCAGAGTTTAACTACCTTCTATTACTAGCCTTCTTTGGGACAGAAATTATCCCTAATTCCCATACCTCACTATCCAATAAACATTACCATGGAGATTTAATGTAAGCAGTTATTACATACATCCAGGACTCAGATATAAAAACTTGGGTTGCAAAAGTATAAATGGTATTTAAATTCAAAGGATTTAATAAGATGTCTTGGGTTACTAAAGATAGAGAAGAATTTACAACTAACCCCAGTGCTTTGCAACACAGTCAAGTGAGAGGACAAGTCTGCAAATGGTATTTGGAAGGAGATGCAATGGCATAGAAGAGTATGTAATCTCAAAGGACCAGTTATGAAATGAATCGAGAAGGAATCTAATGTGTTAACTGCTGATAGTTTAAGTAAGATTAAAGGTAAGAATAAGGCATTGGGTTTGAAAAGAGGAGATCTTACTAAGACTGTGTTCAGTGGAACAATAGGCATGAAGATATGTCTGCAGACTGTTAAATAAAATAATTGGAAATGAAGACATGGAGAAAGTGAGTTTAGAGAATTGTCTCAAGACGTGTTTTTATGAGGGGGGAAGCAGAGATTTTGGAATAAAGTTGTGGTCTGGACATTTGGCACAGTTTCACACTGCTTAGCATCAAAAGATAAGGATGGTTATTATGTGTATTTACAAGAGTTGACAAAATTTAGTAAATAGTAAATTACAGATTTCAAAACACTGTTTTATTTAGTTGATAGTCTGTGATGGTTTCTTCAGAACTGATATATACTATTATGTAAATACCTAATCACTGCTACTCTATCCTACGTGAAGATTACAGTGGAGTCATCATGGATTATTGTGTAAATGCCTAACTGCAAGCAATTTAAGAGGGTATTATTTACTTGATAGTTTGTAATGGATTTTCAAACTAGGTATATAGCAAAACTATTCACATCTTTTAGTGTTCAACACCTAACTTGGAAAAGAATATATGATTCTCTTTACATATGTATGTATAATATACATACACCAAAGTAACATTATCATAAAAATATTTAGAGTTTAATGATGCTATATGTCATCAATTGTAACTAGATGCCTTTTTGAAGTCACACAGATATGGAAATAATTGATTTTCCTACCTACTAGCTAGTTTTAGCTTTTTAACTTCACTCTACATTGCTTACTTAAATGGAAAATTTCCACAATGGAAATGTTCCTATTTCTTTGCTCCTTCTTGCACATGCATCTTATTGCCTTCTGAGAAGAGAAGATTATGAATGGGTTAACTTACTCTTATGAATCTACTTAAGTTGTTATGAAGAGTTTTCCAGATTAGGTCCCTCTGTACCATTCCACCATTACCACACTTGGTATATGTTTCAACTGATTAAACTATAATTTTCTCTAAGGTAACAACTTCCATAGTAAGATTTGTTTCTGTATATTTTCACTATTTAATACAAAAAATATTTTAATAAAGACTGCCTGTGTGAAAACTGAGGCAACAGATAGCAGTATAAAATACCATGACCAGGATAAAAATTATTGACAAGATAAGATCTGACAAAAGGCTTGAAAGAGGTAAGAAATATAACAATGTAGGTATTGTCAGGGTATTATACCAGGAAGAAAAACTGGCAGTCAGTGCAACATCCCTAAGACAGAAGCATGCTGTGTGCTCAACAAAGGCCAGGGAGACCAGGGGGGCTGAATTAGAATAAGTAAGTAGAGGCATAGTAGGAGATAAGCTCAGAGAAGTAAGGATGTAGGAACCAAAGCACACTTTTGGCAGTTTTTCAACTATTCTTTCTTTTGCTCTGACAGTTGAGGGAAGTCTTACAGGGCTAAACCCAAGGTATTGCAGGATTGGTTCTTTCTGAAGTCTCTAAGGGAGAATCCATTTGCTCATCTTCTCCAGCTTTTAGAGTTGTATCCCTTACATTCCTTGGCCCCTGGACTTTTCTTCCATCTTCAAAACCAGTAACATAGCATCTTCAAATGGTCTTCTGTTTTCATCATCACATCTCCTTTTCTCCTTCTGATCTCTTGCCTCCCTCTTATAAGGACCCCTATGATTACATTGGCCCATGTTAATAATCCAGGATATTTCCCCTTCTCAATATCCTTAGCTTAATTACATCTACAAAGTCTCTTTTTCCATCTAAGGTAATATTTTCACAGTTTCTGGGGATTAAGACTTAGACATCTTGTCATGGCCATTACTCAGCTATCCCATCCACTGATAGAGGTGATTCAGTAGGGAGGACAATTTTTGGTAAAGGAAGAAGAGAAGAGAATTTTGGGGACATATCTGGAGTTGGCTAGAGATTATGGCATGTAATACCCTTGTGAAATGTTTGGCATTAAATATAAATTGAAATAGTTCATCTATAATAACACATAGCTTATATAAATCAGGTAGCTGATATGAGTATTGGTAGTGGTAGACAAATTGATGTAGCAGAAATAAGTATATCTTCTTAGATTAGTAAGGTCCTATTGACTATATCTGACTGTAACCTAGGTTGATGTGAACTGAACAAATTATATGCTTTCTAATCAACACTTTTCAAATAAATAGGTCCATTGACTCTGGTTGAGTATTATGTAATAATTCCTTTAGGTAATATAATAAAACACCAAGAAGTGTTGCTTGGTACCCCTGCCTATTTTAAGACCTCTCTTCCGGGTTCCTTTAGCATACCACTGTCTGTGCACTTAATATTAAATAGTGGATTCATCAATAACAGTGCAGAGAAGTCATCTCATTCAGATTGTATCACAGATGAAATACTCAATACGTGAAACAGAAAGAACCTGCCTCTTACATTTAGTAGGTGTTTTGTTTTAAGTAGTTAGCATGGGTTTCCTTTCCCTAACAGCACATGGATTTTTTGGGGGTAATTTTCTCCCCGATATTGTATGCAGTCTTGGTGAAACAGTAAACAAAGTGGCTCTACCCTACCATTTCAGAAGTCTAAAAAGGCCTGGAGGCTACATTGGTCAGCAATGTCTTCTCATTATCCTGGTTCAGGATGCAATAGAGAAATAGAATGTAATCCAAGCTCAGCTAAATGGACTAGGCCCGCACTCCCTCCCTCTGCCCTGTCCCCAGAACACTGACTTTTTTAGTTTAGAGATTGAAGGGCAGATAAAAAAATAAATAAAATAAAATCAGGCAGTAATGCTGCATTGAAGGGAGTCAGGCAGTGCATGTTCTGTTTTCTAACCTGTTTCCAAGTTAGAAACCTACCCAATAAATCCTATATGCTTCCTAATATATTTCCAAAAAAATTATTTTTACTAAAAATTAAATCGAGTTTAATTTTTGTTACTTGAGACCAAAGGACCCTAACTCATAGACTTATTTCAAGGGACTTATGTACTTCAGTCCTAGAGAAGTAGGGCATATAATTGGAATATGTCTAAGTGAACATCTCTATCAGTAAGTACTAGCAATCCTTCAAAATAGAATTTGAGCTGGACCCTGAGGCAATGTAGAATTGAATTCCTTTGAGTAGAGGTGGGTGAATATTACCGGTGTAGAAAACAAGGGATGCACAGAGGGAATTAAGAATTGCAGGTTTGAGGACTAAAGAGAAAAGACTGGATAAAGCAGAGGGTTCCCTTTGAGAAGTTGCCAAGCTAATAGGATAAAAACTCTTCTGGAGTTTCAACGATGACATTTGAATGCCAAGAAAGACTATAGCCAAAAACATGTCTACATTTAAATCATTGGCTCATTAAAAATACAGGCAGCAGTGCAGGTCTTTAATCTTGTAATAAAAAATGAAATTAGATATGAAATATATCCAAATATGTCTAAATATATTGTCTGTGATGGGGTTGTAGGGGGTTGTGTAGGGGGTGTTGTGATCAGAGGAAAAAAGAAAGAGACAGAGAGAGAGAGAGAGAGATTCTAGTTCAAATCTCTTTCTTTTCACAAAAGAGAACCATCTCAAAGAGAAAGAAGAGTAGTGGAGAGGATATTGATCAACTAGAGAAACACATGAGATATTTTAATTATTTCTCTTATTTTATATTTTCATTAATCCTATAATGTAAATACATCATTTAGTTTGTATTGATGAGTAAAACAAAACAGAAAGAGTAACTAACTTGCTGAATTTCATGTAGCTGGCAAGTAGAATAGCTATTTTTTTCCAAGGTCAAACATTGATTAAGCTGCTTAATTAGATTCTATTGTTGGAAACTGTGAAGGGCATTCACATTTAGTCACATAACCTTGTGCCAGACCAAGACTCAGAAATAAGATTGTAATATGACTTTGTGTATTGTCTAATCCCTTTTGTTTCAAGTATTCCTCAGTGTAACATATGGAGCTAATTAAGGCTAATGCTGGAATATAAAATTTCTAGATCCGTTAGTAAAATAATTAGGCATGAATTAAAAAGAAACAATTGTGTATGTTTCAATAAAAATATTCCCACAATATATACCAAATATCAAATGTCTCTTTTATCCATAGGTATGCAAAATCCTTGATTTCTTCTTGTTTAACTTAACCTGCAGCTTATTTTACTATAGGCATATGTGAGTTATTATTCACTGTGATGATTAATTAATTCTAAACTCTTCTCTACTGATATTTCTTTATGTGTCACTTGAAGGACACCATTAGATTTTTATTTTAATTAAGTCATGATTCTGCTGCAGTATTAACGTTGGATATTCCCATTCAATTAATCTTGATCCTGTTCCCTAGATGAACTAAGTATGTTATTTTTTAAAAGTTGCAAGTCTTACAGGATTTCCTGTGGTAATACTTTACATAGAAATCATGTTTATGATTAATTTCTCCTGCACTACATAGAATATTTGTTCTTTCACTGAAATGCCCATAATATACTTCCATTCAGTGAAATAAATGAACAGTATGCCTGGCTTATGAAATGAAACTTTCATTCCTGAGCAAAGGCTATAGATTTAATTAAGTAAATACAACATTTTGAGAAGGTTGTGTACATGATTATAAGTATTGATGTTGATTATTTACGGTGGAATAGATGATAGCTTGAAAAATGAATTTTTTGTTATTAATGTGTGTGTTATCCATTTGTGAATATAGTACTAAGAACCATTTAGAAAAATAGCATATATAGCATATATATATATATTTTTTTTTCTAATTAGGCAATTCTTATATATATATAAGAATTGCCTAATTACAAAATAACACTTCTTTCTGGAATTATTTATTTTAAGTGCTTTTGTTAGGTGGGGAATCTGACAGGTAAATATTTGGCATCAATCATTCTCTTCAAGAATTGAAAGATAATCATATGAACCACTGACACTGTTCATCAGTGAATAACAAAATAATTCATTGAGACTAAATTTATATGAATATATTTTTATAATTATGTTGAATTTACTAGTTGGCAAATTATATTAGGACAGGAAGCATGTCTGTGCTGTTTACCATTATATCTCCACATGCTTAATACTCAGCCTCATACACAGTAGATATAAATAAATATTTGTCTACAGCCTATAGAAAATATTTTCAGAAATGCATAAATCGGCTTCTAGAAAATTCTGGCAGGGACTTAGCCTGACTGCCATAAACAACTATAATACTTGAAGAAATATATAAAGCAACTGTTTTTAGTCATTGGACAAAGGCAGGGTAGGACTATGATCCCTGAAAGAAAGACACCTCATGAAATAAAACCTACATTTGCTTGCCTCTCTAGCTAGGAATATTTCCCAAATTCTGTGCAGTGAGCTGGAGTCCAACAGGAAAAATGGGCCCACTGAGCAAAGGAGGCAGAGATCAGCATTCATGGCTGATCTGAGAAGTATGACACTGGAGATAAGGGTGGTAGTAGAAAGAATTCTGTGGGCGTTGAGGGTTGTTTTCTGCCATTCCTTGCCTAAAGGCTGGGTTTAGTGTTTTCAGGTCTTAGCAAAGAGTTGCTAGTATGAGACTGAGAGTGATAGAGCATTTCTAGAGGTTTTTGGAATTCCAGCTGAGCCAGAGAATAGAGATCTTGTTAACACCCTTGAAATTCACCTGTGACACAAAATCCATGTCCTAGGACAAAAAACCACACCCTATAGAAGGACTACTTTTAGACATGCCCCAACAAAATCCAAAACCATGCCTTTACAAGACGTGCAAGCAAGACAGAGTTTGGAGTTGTTATAATAATCCCAGTATCCAAAGTCTATATATTTCTAGTATACAATTAAAAATGCTACATAGGCATAGAGTCGGGAACTGTGCACAACAGTCTCAACTGAAAACAAACAAAAAAATTATTTCCTAGTATGTTATCTGACCACAGTATAAAGTAGAAATATAGGTATCAAAAAGGATGTGGAAAAATAATTTTTAAAAGGATAATACATCATGATCACTTAAGAAAACAAGTTTGTTTCAATTGAAGTAATAATGTTTATCAATTTATGATCATGGAATTTTATTTTGTCATAACTTTAAAGTTGATTTTCCTGATTAGTTTTGAGTTTGAACAACTTTTTGTACGTTCATTAGCCATTTGTCTTATTTTAACTGAAAATGTCCTGTTCATATTTTTTGGCTCAATTTTATAGGCATTATTATAGTCTGAAAAATAATCATTTGTTACTTTTACTTACATATTTTATTTCAGCTCATTTGAGGCTTTATGTTTCCAAATGGTGGCTTTTGACATACAGATATTATCTTTTTATAAGAGAATTGTGATTATCAATATCTAGTGTTTTGGATTGTACTTTCTGTAACCTGTTTAAGAAACTCTTCTGTGCCAAGATGTCATCAAGATATTTTACGATAATTTTAAAAATTCTAAAGATTTGCTTTCCACAAATAAGTGTTTAACTTATTGAATGGCTCATCACTTTTCTACTGACTTATAATGTCTTTTTTATCATATACTGTATTAGTTTTCTATTGCTTCTATTATAAATTACCATACACTTAGTGGTTTAAAACAATACCAATTTATTATCTTACAGTTCTGGAGTTCAGGAGTCCAAAATAGGTCTCAGTGGGCTAAAATCAACTTGTGAGCAGAGCTGTGTTCCTTTTGGAGACTTTAAGGGAAAATCCGTTTCCTTGTCTTCTCCAGGTTCTAGAGGCTGCCTGTTTCCCTTGGCGTGTGGCCTCCTTCCAGCCAGCAATTTTATCATCTGGGCCTCTGTTTCCATCATCACATGTCTAACTTTTCTGTCCCCTTCTTTCACTTATAAGAACCCTTGTGATTACATTGGGCCCCACCCAGATAGTCCAGGACAACCTCCCCATTTCAAGATCCATAACTTTTTTGATTTTGTTTTTACATATTTATTTTTATTCTCTATTATTTTTAATTTTGCTATTTTATTTTGCTATTGTATCTGTTATATGACTGTTTTTAATGGTTTGCATGTTTATACACTTTTGCATAATTACAGTTTCTATGTGTATTTGTTGAGTATATTGAACACAAATATTTTAGGCTTTTTCTTGGTGGTACCAAACAGCAAACAGCTTAAACAAACAAACAAACAAACAAAAAAACAAAAGAAAAAGACTCTGCCTTTATTAAATATAGATTCCAGGAGGCAGAAAATAAGAAGAATAAGTAAGTATATGATATAGAGTTAGACAGTGATACATATTGGGAGAAAATTAAATCTCAAGAGAGAAGGAGAACATTGAGAGTTTGGTTACAGTTTTGGATTGGGTAGCAACAAAGTTCTCACATAGAAGAGGACATTTGAGTAAACATTTGAAGGAATTAAGAGAGATTCTGTCCTCTGAGGGATAGAAGAAACAGCAAGGAGGCCAGTGTGGCTTGAGGGATGCAAGTGAAGGGAAGACAAACAGGAGATGAGATCAGTGAAGCAAGAGGTGTGGGGCATACTATGTTGGACGTTTTGAGCCAGTGCAAAGATTTTGGGCTTTACTGTTTGTGAACTAGAAAACTAATGAGAGGTTCTGAGCAAAGGGGCTAAATGACTTGGATTTTAGCATGTTCCATTTGCCTGCTATGGTGAGAACACTTCGTAGTGGACACTGGTGGAAGCAGTAACATTATTTAGGTTTTATTTCTAAAATTGAGATAGAAGATAATAGTTGCATAGAATGGATTGTAGTAGTGATGGTGATAAGAAGTCATAAGATACAAGATATAATTTATAGTCATTTTTGTATTGTCCATTATCTTATGTTTTTGAGAACTGCAATGCAAATTTTCCTAGTCATTGCCCTTACTGATTCTGGTTCATGTTGGTTCGTAAGTTTTTAATGTGAACTCATTTTTAAGAGATATTTCTTTTCCACAGGGGAACAAGATGTGGCTCAGTTTGTGGATACATCCTTTCACAGATTTTGTTGTTGTTTTGCTTTGTTTCATTTATTCAGCCAGATGCCTTAGAAGTATCACTGTTAGGTTGAATTTTATGTTAATTTTCACTGGTATTTTCCTACATCAAGATGGTTTGTAACTTAGACTTAAACCCCATACTTAGCAAAAAAAAGTTTTTGTTTCTTTGTTTCTCACAACAGATTTTTATTCATATATCCAGATTTTGAGCAGAGACAAATGTTGTGCCACCTCCCTGAACCAACAAGTAAACCTTTGCCAATTCTCCTTTTCTTGAAGGTGCAATATTTCAAAAGTCCCACTGCCATGTCAAGGTCTTGATTTTCACTATACATCACAGTCGCAAAGTCTGATTTGTTTCCTTAGAGATTAAATTTAAACCCTATCCCACTCTCTGCTACCCTCTCTCCCAAACTGACCAGTGGCCCTGCATTGTCAGCCCATAAGCTCACTGATCTGTTGCTGTTACGTTGACTCTTCTTTTGTGACACCTACGTATTTCTTTTACTTTTTCTATGTTTATTTTTTTCGGTAGGATCACTTAAACAGTTTTGATATGCTATATTTTTTACTAGATTTTTCCAACATTCCTATTTAAAATGTGCTCAGATCAGAGTGTCATCAGAGAGCAGTTTAATTTTGTATACTTCTACCCTTTGAATTCAGTATAACTACAGTAAAATTAATGTTGTTCCTGTTTTTATGCCTTGATCATTAAACACACTCACACACACTTATGCACACAAATTACCTCAGAAATATAGAATACCCACATGAAAATTTCTGCATGATAGCCAATAATATCCCTGACCTCAAAAAAGGATTCAAAGCCAAGTGGCACCAACCAATGATCCTTGCAAAACAATAAGATAGAGAGGAAACTGCTAGTACTTATACCTCACATACATTCTTGTCTTTTTTGATAAAAACAAAAATGAATAAATGCATATGTGTGTACATATTACCTAGTACATTTATTTTTTTTTAAAGTTTAGGTAGAAGCAAGTTGCATGGCAGAAAGTTTTGGGGAGAGATACTCCTTCATATTTTTAAGATGATTCAGTTGATGCTTTCTTTATTGCCTTTGCCTAAAGCAAGGTAGGATGTAAACAACGAAAAATATTGTCAATAACAAAATGCTATCAGCAGAATCAAGTTTTGGAGAAAGGTAGATAAAAAGTGAAGTAAAGTTATTTGCACAAAATGAAACAAGTTAAGTAATGATCTAAACTGAAAACTCCTGAACAGAAATGATAACCCTATGAAGGCCAGAATGTTTGTTGTACCCCACCCTATCACTAAGATGAATGTCTGGATAATATTAGACATTCAATCAATATATGATAATGAATGGATTCTCGTATTATTTAGAAAGCATAGGATTGTGGGTGTTAATCGTGTCTTAAAAGTTAAAAATAAATACACTTTAAGTTGTCTGCAATACTCAGAAACATAACTATTAAAAAGTACAAGGCAGAGAATAAATAACAATGTAATGTTCACAATTGCCAGCTTCTTTGTGCTTACAAATGGATGCTTAATTTACATAGCAACACTTTTACATTTAGATTTTGACAAAGGACAATTATAAAAAATCGTTTAATATTGAGAAATAAATTATAGGAAAAATGCATTAACATATTTGCTTTTTATTGAAATTTTCAGGTAAAAATGACACTAGGCTAGAAATTCCAGAAAATAAATTCTTTAAATCCACTCCCACTCTCTACCCTCTCAGCTTTTTCTTGAAAGTCTATATGATTATAATAGCACATAAACTAAAATTCACAGTCAAACTATTGAATTGATTTGGGAAGTTTTAGTTCTATCATTTATACGGAGAATAAATGAGAACTATGCCTTGCGTATTTCAGAAGATAAACTCTCTTATACATAGTTGTTCATTTGTCTTATTAGGAGGTAAGATAAGGCATTGACCCAGTAGTGTCTGGGTGAATGTTTAACTGTCTTTCCAGAAATACAAGCCCTCTGGTATGGTGTTTGCTTATTTCCATATTGTAAATTCCCACAATGTTCCCTTTCAAGTGAGTGTCATCCATGAACACGGAGTTAGGAAGAGTCGCACTCAATGGGTTCTTGAAAGCTTGTGTGATCTATCACCATCTCACTGATGGTGCCTCCAGGCAAGTAGTCAGGAGCAGAGGTAAGAAGAATGCAAAAAGCAGTGCATGCAAAAAAAAAAAAAAAAATGTGACTTTTCACTTACTACATCTTAGCTAAATGTCATCTCCAGGCAACAGAAGTAGATGAAGTTTCTTTCTCTACTATCAAAATAGCAGATCTTCATGAGAAGAATGTCTGCCAGTCACTGAAAATTGGGATATAAGTTCTACAAATTGCTTTACTCACTAGCCGGGTATGTGAAAGGGAAAATGTTAGAATTCCCATATGCATCATGAACAGACATAAGTAATCTTCAACGTCTCTTTAAAAAACATCACATTTAGGGCTTCCCTGGTGGCACAGTGGTTGAGAGTCCACCTGCCGATGCAGGGAACACAGGTTCATGCCCCGGTCTGGGAAGATCCCACATGCCGCGGAGTGGCTGGGCCAGTGAGCCATGGCCGCAGAGCCTGCGCGTCCAGAGCCTGTGCTCTGAAACGGGAGAGGCCACAGCAGTGAAAGGCCCGTGTACCACAAAAAAGAAAAAAAAAAGCATCACATTTAGAGAAGACTCTTCAATAAAACAAACAAATAAATAGAACAAGGGCTATATAAAGTTCATTTTTTATTTTTTAATAAATTTGTTTATTTATTTATTTCTGGCTGCATTGGGTCTTCGTTGCTGCTCACGGCTTTTTCTAGTTGTGGCGAGCAGGGGCTACTGTTTGTTGGGGTGCGTGGGCTTCTCATTGTGATGGCTTCTCTTGTTGCAGAGCACGGGATCTAGGCATGAGGGCTTCAGTGGTTGTGACACCCGGGCTCAATAGTTGTGGTGCACGTGCATAGTTGCTCTGCAGCATGTGGGATCTTCCTGGACCAGGGCTCGAACCCATGTCCCCTGCATTGACAGACAGATTCTTAACCACTGTGCCACCAGGGATGCCCTATAAAGTTTATTAAACACAAGAAAAAGAAAGGGTATCAAAAAAAGAGTATGCTTCTGATTATGATTGGAAATAAAAAAGGAAAAAATATATATATACCTGGACCTCTTAATAGTCATAAGGGCCCATGACTTCAACTAAAATTTATTTGAAGGAAATATTCCTGAAATTAAAAAGATGTACAATTAAAAGAGATTTTAATTGAAAATATGGTCTGCTTCCCATTTGTTTTAAAACTCAAAATAGTCATAATTCTTTTAACATATTAAATGCTTATTATGTAGAGTTTTTAATCACACAAGTAAAGAAAGATCATTTTTTAAAAAAAATTAACTACCCAGAGAAAACTAACATTGACATTTTGCCTCTGTACTTTTTGTTGTTTTCCAGTGCTTTGTATTAGGGAATTAAAAGAAAGGCTTTGTGATCATATAGAATTCAACTAGAATCCAAGTTCTACCATTCATTACCTGTATAAACTCATCTAGTTACTTAAACTCTCTCTGTTTTCTATTTTGTTTTCTACACAAAATAGAAATAATAATACCGACCTCATGGAGTTATAGGAAGAATAAAATACATAATAAAACATGCTCCAATATCCCTCTTATAATCCTTTTGAACTATGTTCCTCATCACAGTGCATACATAGTAATCTGGTCAATGATTAAAATTTTGGATTTTTAGTGAACTCACTCCTTCAGCAGGCTAAATGTTTTCCTTTTAGAAAATCATAACTGTTAAAACCATCTTCCTTATTCTGAACCAAATTCATCTTTTTTATAACTTTCAACCATTGTTCTTAGTATGTTACTTAGAAGTAAGAGAATGTGTTCACTTTTATGAGATAACCATTCAAATATTTGAATACTTCTATTAATGCCACTTAAGTGTGGCCTTTTTCAAGGTTAATATAAAATATCAGTCATTTCTTTTATGTCCTGTCTTCCAGGCACTTCAACATCTTTTCATTTTTTTCCTCCAGACACATTCTAATTTGTCAATGTGTCTCTTAAAATTTGTATCCGAAGTGTCAAATATAATATATCACACACTGTCTAACCATCAGAAAGTTTGTCAAATCTGTTACTTTCCTTGATAAGATTATTAAAATTCTCTTAATTTAACTTTAGAAAATGTCCAGACACTTTACCATTTCTTTGCTACTGAATTATAAATAATATTAGATGAGGAAATTTACAAATGGCTGTATGCAGCAGAGCAAGTTATTAACTGCTTATGCAGAAGAGAAGTATGGGACTTTGAATGATAACACGGCTGGGCAGGTGAGTGAGGGTTGTGGAACTGTCAGGAAAATGATCACAAGATGATAATAAGTGCTTACCAGCCTCCTAGACCTTATGAATCTTGATAGGAAGTTTTAAAGACTGTTGGGGGTGACTGTACTCTGTCAGAACAATCAAAGCAATATTCCAGTTTTGGAAGTGCAGAGGAAAGGTGCATCTCATATGTACAGCCTCATTCACCTTGGTTTTTGGGGTCATCTTTGTAATCAACTCCTCTGGACTTCAAATATCTTTCTCTGCTCTGCAAACATCACTTTCCTGCTTGTCAAACTCAATTGGAACTATGCAAATACATCCATCTCCATTCAATTCAGGAATTTTGTATGCCTCTCTTCAAATACGGTGCCTAGAATTGAACAAAGACCCTGGATAATCTTATTAGGAAAGAGTAGAGTGAAGTGGAACTATTACTTCTCATATTTAGGAAAATCTACTTCTCTTAATTTAGTCTTAGATTTTGTTCTGTTTTTGTACTATGTGATTCCACCGAAATGCTCCATGTATTTTTTTAGCAAGGTCCCATTTATTGCTACCCCTCAGCTGAGCACTAATTACCTTTTTTTTTTTTTTTTTTTTGCGTTACATGGGCCTCTCACTGCTGTGGCCTCTCCCATTGTGGAGCACAGGCTCCAGACGCTCAGGCTCAGTGGCCATGGCTCACGGGCCTAGCTGCTCCATGGGATCTTCCTGGACTGGGAAACGAACCCGTGTCCCCTGCATCGGCAGGCGGACTCCCAACCACTGCACCACCAGGGAAGCCCTAATTACCTTTTTGTATTATGTTTTGTCCCAACCCTCCCCAACTTTTTTCTTTTCTATCACAAAAACTCAATTTGAAAGGAAGAAGGAAGATATTTTGATGTGAGAGAACAATAAAACCAGGACAAGTAAGTAGGCCCATAGACTGATGTGGTAGTTCATTTGTTAAAACATATATTCATTAAGCAACTATTATGTGATTGGGGTTGTGTTAGGCACTGCAGATACAATGATAAACTAACCATTTGTGATTCCAGTCCTTTTAGGTTTTATAAACTGGTGATTATCAGTAGTGAGTGGTTCAATAAGATAACATCAGTGGTTTCATGGTGATCTATAATTTAAATGAGATTAGAAAAGAAATATAGAATAAAACAAATATTTTGAAAATAGAATTGATAAGACTCAGTAACAGGATGAATTAACACTAAAGGAATATAGCAAGAGAGAAAAAGTCCAAACTCTATTTTTCTTTGGGGAGTGCTTAGATTTCAAGGCAGTTTTATTTTGTTTGGTATATTCTTTGACTCCATGATATATCAATCATGTTTTAGTTTTAATTTAGTTTTAATAACAGTAATAACATTAAATTTGAAGCCCACTTCAACTTTGAAAGAATAAGGAGGAAAACTAATGTCAAATAAAAATCATCCCATGATAGTTTGTACTGTTACCTTCTTTTCTGCTAAAATATACATTACATAAAATTTATCATTTTAATCAATTTTAGGTGTACTGTTCAGTAAAATTAATTACATTCACATTGTTTTGCAACTATCAACATCATCTAATCCCAAAACTTTTCATTTTCCCAAACTGAAACTCTGTACTTATTAAACAATAATTCTCCATTCCTCCCTTCTCCTAGAAACCGGTAATCACTATTCTACTTTCTGTCTCTGAATTTGACTCATCTAGGGACCTCATTTAAGTGGAATCATACAATATTTGTCCTCAGTTCTGGCTTATTTCACTTAGGACAAAATTTCAAGTTTCATCCATTTGGTAGCATGTATTAGAATTTCACTCACTTTTAATTTCACTCACTTTTAAGGTTGAATAATAACCCACTGTAGGTATACACCACACATTTTGTTTATCTCTTTATCCATTCATGTACACTTGAGTTATTTTCATTTTTTGACTATTGTGAATAATGCTGCTATGGATATTGGTATACAAATATCTGTTCAAGGCCCTTCTTTCAATTCTTTAGGATATATAAGTAGTATGGAATTGGAATTTCCAGTCCTAAATCCTCAGCATGTATAAATTTATGTATCTAATTGCTTTCTGACTATCTTTACCTGAATGTCTAATAGATATTTTAAATTTAACATATTCAAAACACTCCTTCCCTCTTCCAAATCTTGTCCCAGTATAGTCTACTTCAGGAAATGGCCAGGCCATGAACTCCAGTGATGAAAACATTGGAATCAATCTGAAGTGCTCGGTTTCCTTCAGAGAAGGTGATTTTTAGCAAATAACTCCATAAAATTCATAAGGAATCCATCCACTTCTGCTCAATTCATCCTGAATCCATACACTTTCTCTATTTATGCTTCTAATATTCCAGCCCAAGTCACACTAATCTACTCTTTCACTTGAATTTAGGAAAATATTTTCCTAATTGATTTCTTTATTTCCACTCTCCTATACTTATTCACTTAAGATCCATTCTCCACTCACCATAAATGCTGCTATAACTTTCTTTTACACTTAAAAAATACAAAATATTTACCATGACCTCTTACATAAATGGACCCTGCCCTCTTCCCCAATCTTATCTTAAACCACTTTCCCTTTATTCACTATGCTTTTTCAGACATGCTGCCTACAAGGTAATTACTAGAAACTTTTTCTAAAGTGTTACTTTTTTTAATATTCCGCATATAAGTGATATCATATGATATTTGTCTTTCTGACTTCACTTAGTATGATAATCTCTAGGTCCATCCATATTGCTGCAAATGGCATTATTTCATTCTTTTTATGGCTGAGTAATATTCTGCTTTATATATGTACCACATCTTCTTTATCCATTCTTCTGTTGATGGACATTTATGTTGCTTCCATGTCCTGTGTATTGTAAATAGTGCTGCAATGAACATTGGTACAAATGAACTTATCTACAAAACAGAAATAAAGTTACAGATGTAGAAAACAAAGGTATGGTTACCAGGGGGTAAGGTGGGGGGGAATAAATTGGAAGATTGGGATTGACACATACACACTACTATATATAAAACAGATAACTAATAAGGACCTACTGTATAACACAGGGAACTCAATACTCTCTAATGGTGTATATGGGAAAAGAATCTACAAAAAAGTGGATATATGTATATGCATAACTGATTCATTTTGCTGTACATCTGAAGCTAACAAAACATTGTAAATCAACTCTCCTCCAATAAAAATTCTTAAAATATTTTTTTTAAAGTTTTGATTTTTTGTATTCTTATTTTGTTTAGCTATCTGCTTTCTTAACCTTCTTTAACTTTTAGATGTTCACTTTTGTTTGGGTGGCAACATGTTCATGGAATAAATCATAATAAAGCAAGTCTGTTAATTTCCTTTCAATTTCTTTTATATGTAATGCAGTCAGGGTGGGTAACCCAATTTTGGCCAAAATGGTATAAGAAGTATACTGAGGGGCTTTGGGGTGAGAATTTTTCCCCCTCAGTAAAATATGAATAAGAAAAAAATATTTTTCTTCCTGTCTTATATATCATTATATAAAGAAATAATGTTTTGAAATGTATCAGTTATAAGAGTACCAGCCTAAGGACAAAAAAATAAACAATAGCAAAAACCAATATGCTGAAACTGACAGAAAACATCTGTGCCCTTAATGCCCTTAATGACAATGGTAAACATCTAAACGAACCTGAAATTTCTTGTAATGGGACATTAAATATATATATATATTTTTTTTTTTTTTTTTTTGCGGTAGGCAGGCCTCTCACTGTTGTGGCCTCTCCCCTTGCGGAGCACAGGCTCCGGACGCGCAGGCTCAGTGGCCATGGCTCACGGGCCTAGCCGCTCTGCGGCATGTGGGATCTTCCCAGACCGGGGCACGAACCCGTGTCCCCTGCATCGGCAGGCGGACTCTCAACCACTGCGCCACCAGGGAAGCCCCTAAATATATTTTATTACTTAAGCTATTATATCAAATATATATTGCTTAATAATAAATTGCCATAAAATTTAGTGGCTTAAACAACAGTTTATTGTTGTGTAAATTCTACAAGTTGGCTCTGTGGTTCTGTTGATCTGGACCAAGCTTGATTGATTTTGGCTGGACTCAGTCAAGCATTCATGGTCATTTAAGAGGTCAACTGCAGTTCAGCTTGGTTGACCTTGGCACTTAGCTGTGACAAATGACACTTAGCTGTGTCAATTAAGTTCCACAAAATTTTTTTATCTTCCAGCAGGCTAGCTCAGACTTGTTCTTATGGTGGTAGGATTCTCAAGAACATGAGTTGGAATGTCAAGGCATGGACTCAGAACTGGCACAAAGTCATTTCTACCATATTCTTCTGTACAATGCAAGTCACAGAGTCAATCCAGAGTCATCTCCTTTGGAGGAGAAACAGACTCCACAACTTGATGGAAAGAGTTGGAATATCGTATCACAACAGACAGAGACAGAGAGAGAGGGGTATTGTGACTAGTGGGGTATTGTGACCACTTCTGTGATCAATTTACCAGGGTTATTGTTGCCTGTGACTTACCACAGACTATTTTCTCACACTAGCACCATTGCATTTCTTCCCTATTTCTGACTTGTTCTTTCTTTGGCTCTTGCCATAACTGATTCACCACATTTTTATAGATTGCCACTTAATTGTTATTTCCTCAGAAAAACTTTCTCTGTATTTCTCAAGTAGCCCTGTTCCCCCATCACCAGTTGTTCTACTTCCCTTATTAGAATATAAGCTCAGTGAAGCAGAGGACTTAATTTTGTTCATGCCAACACTTTATATATTTCCAATAATATAGCAAGTACTCAATGTCTTTTGGTTAGTTGAATAAATAAAAGAATAAATGCACAGTCATTGTAATGAGTAGAGTGAATTTTTACTGATCCAACTTGTTTTATATGTTCAGGAGGGTAGAGTTTATTATTATTAATTTGGGAAATAGTAATAAAAGAGAAAATATAAATCCCAATCTATCTTCCCAATATGTTTGTGTGTGTGTGTGTGTGTGTGTGTATGTGTATAAGTGGGGGAGGCTTTGTTATGGGGGGGAGCAAATTGGAACTAATATGTCCTATGTTTTTCAACTTCTGGGACTTTGTTTAAATATTTTTCCCTGCATAGAATATGCAGACATCATTTCTACTTTTCTGCTTTTCAATATTTTATCCTCTTTTATTGATCATATTGAATCACATATCTGCCAAGAAAAATTTGAGTGTTTCTACCAGATATGTTGGCTTCCTCTGCTTGATCCCTCTAATGTCTAATGTCTCTGTATCTCTGTTGTGG
Source organism: Hyperoodon ampullatus (assembly GCF_949752795.1). Classification (NCBI taxonomy): domain Eukaryota; kingdom Metazoa; phylum Chordata; class Mammalia; order Artiodactyla; family Ziphiidae; genus Hyperoodon; species Hyperoodon ampullatus. The sequence goes on from NC_136914.1 coordinate 77,949,140, forward strand.
CACTTGGCTTACCTTTTTTACAATTGGTTACCCAAACCTGTCCCTAGAAGTCAGGATGCAGGTTCCTGAAACTCAGAGTCTGTCTTACTTATTCTTTCATTTACTATAATTTCCAACATGTATACAATAAGTTATCAATAAATATTTAACTTGAATTAAAGTATGTGGTTATTCTGATTTGTAGGATAGGTGTCTGATTCAATCTTGAAACTAATTGTAGGAAAAAATGTAGTGTTTATTTTTGCCTTATCAAGTTTGCTTCTGCTACTTATCACTTAAAAGTCCCTGTGTGATCTATAAACAAGCTGCTTTTGTAATTTTGCAGCACATTGCTTAGGTACATCAGTACAAAGCCTAGTTTGGTTTTTCCTAGCAATTGTTCAAAGCTTATTCCATGTTCCTACTTCTGTTGGCTTTATCTCCTTCATTTTAACTTATTTCCCATTATGCAACCTTCCAATCACTGAATTCCTTCCCCACTGGCTCAGCACTGGGAATTTTTCTTTCCCAAATTCCCAGAACCTTCCAAGATAAACACCTTCAATTACAATCACTCCTCACCTCTTCAACAGAGGCCCCTAACAATAAACAACTTACTCAATAAATAGTTGAAGAATAATTCTCAGATGCACTTAGTGTAGCAGAGAATTGGGATGTAATATGTTTTTATTCTTTGAACTCCCATTAATCTCCTCGCTATAGAGGACTAGACTGCTTAATACTTCCCCTTAAGCATAATTTCAGCAGTGTGATATCTAGAAAAACAATGTTCTGCAATATTAAATATATGCCATCATATACTAAGAAGCTATTCCAGTAGCAGAATAAAATAAACACCACTATGATGTTGATATAAGTTAACAAACAAACAATAAATACTTAGAATGTGAGAAACACCAGAAAATTTTAGATTTTGATTTCAGTATCTATATCATGTATTTAGAAAAATGTAATCTTAAGTTATAAGTGGTTTTAGAGGATGAGAAACTGAAAAGTAGGCTCCAAATATGCACAATTCCAAAAACAAGGGAATTTAGTAATGTACGTGTGTAAACATACTCCAGGGAAAAAGATGAGAGAGAAAATGTACATAGACTTCTTTATTGTCTCATGCCTTCCTTCTTTTTTTTTTTTTTTTTGCATCCTGTGCCCTACACCCCACACACTCTTTCCTCCTGTTCTTGAAGAGTCTTACACTTCATTAAATCTAATGAAGATTTAAAGTTATAATAAAAATCTTATTTTCCAAGGCCATCCAAATATTAGTTTGCTACAACTGAAAATGAAGCAGGTATTAAACAGTCTTAAAGCAAAAACAAAACAACAACAACAAAAGTGACATTCCATGGAAGGATTAACAAGAGTTTCACTGTATATGGACAGAGATCTCCACCGGGGTTCTCCTTTAGATTTCTCCACAGAGGTCATTGTCTTTTCACCCATTTATAAACTAAGCTGGTTACTTGCACTGTACAAGCCATTGGAAACACTTAGTCATGTTTCCTTCTGTATTACTAAAAGTCACCTATATGAGAGAGAAGAGGTGGGAGATAGGGAGAGAGAGAGGGAGAAGTTTGGAGAGGTTAAGAGAAGAGGAAGAGAACAAGGAAAACAACAATTTTAACAAACTCTACAGTGACAGTAAAATCGAAATAATTCAGAAAATTAGTACATACAATAAACTATACAGTAAAATTGTGAAAGAATAAAAAAAGTCTACTTTAAAATAATTATTCTCTCTTCCTCTCTCTCTCTCTCTCTCTCTGTCACACACATACACACACACACACACACTCCATTACACTCACAAACTTCCATTCACAAAATAGTAGACTAGAATGCCCAGAGTACATCTGATCATGCTGACACCTTTTTGGGCATGTTAATGTTTCTTCAAAAATCCCCAGCAGTATATCCCCTCTCCATTATTTTCCACAGCTCTTGATTACAACCTCTGGGAAAGTATTCCTTTCCCCTTATCTTTCTTAAAGAACTCTGAAGAGGGCCAAAAGTCATTTTGAGTCCCAAATTATTCTGATCTCTTTTAATTCAGGATGGTGTCTATATTGACAGTATAATTTTCTAAAACGGTAATGAACTTTTAAAAAATAATTTTATTATAGTCAACTTACTGTACCTGCAGTTGCATCCATGATCCTTTTCTATATGCAAGTCTATCACTAAATTAAATTATAGTTTCATTACATTATCAGGCTTTCAAGTAAGTGTACATCCTTAGTCTCTTCTCTCTGAGCCCTTTTGTCCAACAGAAAGGAATTACTAGGTGTTGCTTATTTAATTTATTGGTTTCAACAAGGATATGAAGGCTACACTCGTAATTTTTCACTAAAGGCTGAGTCCTAATTGGCCTTTGCCAAAAGAGGTACTTTTTAATTTGTCTCTTAGAATTTGGATATAAGAAAGACATATCGTTTTAATCCTGCAAGTTCAGAATTTCTGGATTTTTTCTTCTTTTTAATTCTGCTTGTTAACTGCCTAATTCCTTTCTACCTCATCTTTTTCTTGTAGTACCTTTTCAAATGCAGGTAATGATAATTGAAGAGGTCAGTGGTATGCTAGTATCATGTCCATGTGCTTAATCAATTGCCTTTTAAATAATTTTACCAAACCGTTTGTCTCTGCATTTCATTCAGCCTCTAATAATAAAATCCTTGCTGCCTGGAGCTTGACCCCAAAACAAAAGCCTCATTATTAAATAAAAGTTTTCTATTTCTGGGTACTAATTTCTTCATTAGTTTTTGCCAGGCTAAGCTGTGGTGTCAAAGAAACTGAAATGGTTGTGGGGGGAGAGTTTTACTTTTTTATTTTTTATTTTTTTGTTACATGTTAGTTACAAATAGGCTACTGCTCTGTTCCATGTTCTCTTTAATCCAGAGCCCAGGGTGAAGAGGCAATAATATACCTTATACTTCTGAGTACACGCTGACCTCATGGTAGAGAGGAGAGAGCTATAGGAGAACGAAGAAATGGCTCTTCAATCTTTTACTCGGAATTTGCGTATGTTACTTTCACTCATTTTCCATTAACCCAAGTTTTATGGACTGAATTATGCCCCCCGCCAAATATTGAATCCCTAACTCCCAGTGTGATTGTATTTGGAGATAGTGTCTTGAAGGATGTAATTAAGGTTAATGAGGTAATAAATGTGGGACTCTAACCACTATGACCAGTGTCTTTGTAAGGACAGAACAACACCAAGGATGCACACACATAGAAGATAGATCTTATGAAGACACAGCAAGAAGTCGGCTCTTTTTGCAAGGCAGGAAGAGAAGAAGCCTCACTAGAAACCAAACAAACATGCCCACACCTTGATCTTGGACTTCTAGCCTCCAGAACCATGAGAAAATAAATTTTCATTGTTTTAGCTTCCCAGTCTGCAGTATTTTGTTACAGCAGCTTGAGCACATTAATGCACCAACTTTGTAATATGCTCAAGACTGACAAGAGTGGGATGGGGAAGTATATTCTTTCCCCACAGAGCCAGTGAACGTTACATGGTATTAGGCAGAAATATATGAACCACTTTAGTGGAGAGCAGTAGTCATTTTGAACAATGATGCTGTCTACCACAGTGTTTTTTGTTTGTTTTTGCTGGTTAATAGTGAACAGACATTAAAACAATTTTAAACTTGGTTCTAGTTTTCATTTGATCTAGTATTTTATTTTGACTGGCCTTTTTATCTCAACTAGTTTAACAAAGTTCTAAACTCCTAGTATTAGTGAGATTTTTGATGGAGTAAAGATGATTAAAATCAAACAAAATAGACTTTTGAAAATGAAAACTGAAAAATTATACTTTTAATGATTCAAAAGCAAAATGATTAAAAACCCATTCAATTCTGTATTTATTGATAAGGGACATTAGCTGTGAAAATGTAAGTTCTGTGTGCATCTTTGTTTGGACTGATGTGTGTGGTTTCTCCACTATTAAAGAGTTTTCCATGCTATGTTCATACTTAATATCTGTTGTTACCTGTTAATTAACATAGGTATAAATATCATTCAGTTATGATCCTTGTACTTCAAGGAAGGTTTAACCTTGAAGGAGAGAGAAAGGTGGAAAAAATAAAATACGAAGAATGAATAATAAAAACAGAAACTTAAGGGATAAGTAAGATAATAGTAAGATAGTAGAGATGATAGGGATAGGTATTTTGAGAAGAAAAGGATAATGAAAGCTAAAATAAATCTTGACTTATTTTTCATTGATTTAATAGATATAACAGGATGTTATGAATTAATCCTCCACCTTACAAAATCTTATACTGGTTTAATCCAGCCCTGCAGATACTTGGAGTGGGAGTGGTACTTTCTTCTCTCCCTCCTCCCTACCTTTAATTAGAGAATCAGAGTACCACCTGCTTTCTTTTTTCTTGGAGTTACTGGCATCCTGTGGTATTGTGATGGTAGCTGGTTTAAGGCAGAGAGCATAATGAGGGCACTGAGGGTCTATATTTATATGGTCTGAGCAACCATATGTTGTCATATGTAAAGGTGAGGATGTAAATCTGATTGTGCTCTTTTGCTACTTCAAAACCTGCTTCTAGCATTGAGGGCTAGGGTTTTAAAACTGGTTATGTGAATCGAAATGGCTTCATGAAACAGTTTTAGCATCCACTGAGATTGGATGCTAAAGCTGTTTATTAAAATCTCCAGATTCCCTACTGCTTCTTCAACTGGAATTCCATTTCTTTGTTTATCTGATTTCCATTTAAACTTCCCCAAAAGCTTTATTTTGAAAAATATATATATATCCATAGCTAAAATTAGAGAACTATCCATGAAACATTTTAGCTTATCATACAGGGTTTTTGTGGTCTCTTTTCCTCTTTTTTTTTCTCCTTATAACCTTCTAAAAGTCTTGAAACTTTTTTTGATTTTATTCAAAATGTTTCCTTTGCCTAGATGCTCTTTTTCACCCACCACCTCTACACTTTCACACCACTTGTCACGCTGTCCTACATTCATCTCTTAGTATGGAGAACAAAAAGTCACAAATGAACATGCAGCAAAGACACAGGAATAAACTTGATAGTTGGGAGTTTAACTCAATGATATCAAAAAGGTTTTTAGTGTCTAGATAATAAGTAAGAAGTAAATGTTTCTTAAAAGCACTTAAAACTGGATTGAATTGTGATATGTAAGTGACAGTTCTAAAACTTCAGGAACTCAGCTTTCTTAGCTGTTGCTTATCCTCTGCAGGACCTTGGCCCAAATAGCTAGAAGTTTAAGCCTTGATCTGTGTGGTATTTTATAATTTCAAAGCAGAGGGGCTCAGGAATAGAAAACTGAGGCTCAGAGTAGTCAGGAAAATGTGGTATTAGAAAAAGAGGAACCTTAAAATATCAATTGATCTTTCCTCCTACCTCTAAAATGAATAGTCCTTAAATTATCTCATATTCTCTGCATCTAACAAGAAATAAAATTCTATAGACTGCATGGTTCTCTGACTAGAAATCTCGTTAGAAATCTGCAGACAGAAATTTCTTCTTCATGTCTCTCATTTTAAGCCTAAGTTATTTCTCGCTTCAGTGAAGATAGCAAACAGCTGTTCATCTTCCTTAAGCTCTCTATACATTTCACAACTCTATTAAACCGTCCTTTCTGCCTCTACCTGGAGCTAATATCCGATTATATTTTATTATTTTAGGATTAACATTTTTCTTAGACAATTAACCTCTTTCTCATATTAATGCTGTAGGTCTCTCTACAAGGAGTTTTGTAGGTCATAATGTAAGTCAGTCCAACATGAAGATGAATTGCTAGGAGTATGGAAAAAATAGCAAAAAGTGGGATTGACGAATTGGGAAAGAAAATGGTTAGGTCAGGTGAGCTAATGAGCCAAGAAAGTGAGAAAAAATATTTACAGGCTTTTTCTTTTCCTTATGCATCTATAAAGTATTTCCATTAGGGCTTCGCTGGTGGCACAGTGGTTGAGAGTCTGCCTGCCGATGCAGGGGACATGGGTTTGTGGCCCGGTCCGGGAGGATTCCACATGCCGCAGAGCGGCTGGGACCGTGAGCCATGGCTGCTGAGCCTGCGCGTCCGGAGCCTGTACTCTGCAACGGGAGAGGCCAAAACAGTGAGAGACCCATGTATCGCAAAAAAAAAAAAAAAAAAAAAAAAAAAGTATTTCCATTAAAAAACCTGGGCTTGCTAATGTTTAACAACAACAACAACAAAAATTCTAAGGAATAATTTACTCTCCCTAATTACCAATTTTACCCTGACAACCGTCTACCAAAACTAATAATAAAAAAGAGCATGATTTGTTTCTTCTACAGTTGGCTGAATTTAGTTAAATTAAAAATAAAGTGTTATTGACATTAACTTCAGAAGATAAAGATCCAAAGCAGTGATTTAATCAGAAAGTGATTAAACTCTGTGAGTATATATGATGAGTTCTGTGTCTGAAAGATTTTTATATTGACTCTTCTTATGGACCTTGTTCTAAAAGCTCCCTAAATAAATTGCTAACAATAATCTAAGGCAATGGCTAGTGTAGATGCTACTTTTACAGCTCAAGGATAAAATATTTGTTTACAAAATAGGTGTGCTAGACTTCTCTGAGACTTTTTCTATAATTAATGAGTAGATTAATTATATGTGTACTATGAACGATGGTGTCTTGATAATGATTACTGACCCATATGCAGTTCCCAAACCACAGTAAACTTCAAAAATTCAATTACAAGGTCTAGATGCTGTATATTGCATATGTAAACTGCTTCAGGTAGAAAGACTGCATATTAATAACATCTCTATGTGAGTTAGCTCTGCAGCCTAGTCAATATCTTGCAAAAATAATTCTTGACACAAGCAAAATGTATACAGAAACTGAACTCGTTCAAGTTTATTTCAACCTTCAAGTACATTACACCTTTACTCATAGTATCAGTATTTTTATTTTACTTATTAAAATCTCTTAGATATTTTTGTTGGAGATTTTTGATATGATTAATAGCTTTCAAAGATAAAACAGGTTTCTAACAATGTATTCTTGATATCTTAGAAAGAGTATTTTTTAGAAATAGTCATTTTTATATGCCCAAACTGACTTCCTTCTGATTCTATAAAGTCCAGCAGAGCAACTGATATTTTTAGAAAAATGCAAAAGTCAACCCTTTGATAAAATAAGGAACAAGAACATGAGTATTCATGTCCAGTAGTTGACATGTGTAAATTAATTTTTAAACACTGAAATTTAATTCAGTTTAATGTTCATTCAATTTAATCATTTACCCATCACATATTTACTGAGTACCTCCTAAGAGGTACTAAGCACTAAGCATTTCAAATACAAAGTAAAGCAGCATGCCCTCCCTGCACTCAAAGAGAAATTTACACAAGTGACATAGTGAAGAATCACAGTGGAATTTGTTTAAAATGCAGAATTCAGGGCCTTAGCCAAAAAGATTTTAATTAAGTCATACTGAGACAATCCTAGGAATGGGTATGATCACCTGTCTGGTGATTTTGATATGACAGTCTATTAAAGATATTTTGAGGTAGACTTGCCCAAAGAATAGAGAAATACCTGAACTTTAATGGAGACACAGCCATCCTTCCTCACGTGGTTGCTGAGAGAGAAAGACACGCATTAAGGGAAAATTATCCAAAACAAGTTCTCGTCTCCATTTTTGTTCTTTCTTCTTCTATCACTTCAGTGAATATGTCAGCTTCTTCCATTTTATGGTTTCCTGTTGTTAGCCAAGAACATAAGGTGTTTAGTGTCTCATCCCAGACCAACTTAATCAGAGCCTCCAGGTGAATCAAAGACTAAGGTCTGCATTTCATTCTTTTGCTTTTTATTTCTTCCTTTTATTAATCTCTAGTTGGAGAAGCACTGATCTTAGAAATGAGCCTGGCTCTGAATTTCCATAGTGATGTAACCTTAGGCAAATCAATTAAGCTTTTTGAGCTTTGATTCGTTTTTCATCTATATAATGGGATTTTTATTAAATGTTCCCTAAGGTCTTTCCAGCTCTAATATTTTATTATTGATTTTTACTTCATTTCAGCTTTATTCATTTCCATTCTGATACAAAGTCCTTTTATGGGAATCCCTTTAAACAAAAAGCCTGAGGTATTTTTGTTGTTTTGTTTTGATCTTTGATAACATCTTTTCTACATTTATTGTCCTTTTCCTTAAAAAATTCTTTTCTGTACCTCCCCTTCTCCCTCAAGTCTTGAAATAATCTCAGGCTGGAGAATATATTAAAGTCCATTTCTTTTCTCTTTCTTATTTGTGTTTGACTATATTTTTTTCTATAGAAGTGAAGAAAAATTGAAAGATCATAAAATGCTTTGTAATCATTATTTTACACTTTGTTTCTAGGGTTGTTATTATTTTTCATTTGTTGGAGATAATGCCCACCTTTGTAAATGAAGAGGATAGAATTTTAATGGGAAGAATGAGAAAATGAAAATGCTATACTCAGAGAAACCTGAGGATTATTCAACAGGTAAGCCAAGATCCCTTGAAAACTTGGGGATAGAGTCAGGGGAATTTCACAATCTCTTTTTAAACGTGGGGTGACAGGAGCTCTCAACTGGATAAATAAATATGGATAATAGATAAATACCTTATTTGAGGTAATATAGAACATCAATTTATATAGATTAATATAAGAATTAGGATAATGATAATTAACTTTGTATATTCCTAGGAACCTTTCATATCTGAAAGAAATATAAGTGAATACCAATAGTAAGTCACATAGAAGAAATACACACAATTATCCCATTAATTGAGATGATTGACCTAAAAGAATTTGACTTCCAGAATGCCCTTGTCTCCAAGGATACTGGCCCCCAAATGTCCTAAAGTGATGTAATGTCCTTGAAGCAAATGGACTTTGCATAAATAAGATACATTTTACAATCCAAGCAGAATAAGATTCCTGAAAGCAATTTGATTAATCAATAACTAAATCTATTCAATAACTAAGAATTAGCACGATCTCGGCAGCAAGCGCTTTCCAGGAATAAATTGTTGTTCATCCATGGTGTGTAAATTACTCTTGCAAGACTATTTTAACAGACATCACCAATTCTATCTTATTTTTCCTCCTCCTCCATCTGCCACTGACTCAAACTCTCCTTACTCCATTCCTTGGGAACAGCTTTCATCTGCCCTTCCTTAAATATGTGGTAGTCTTTGTTCGTTGACTCAATTTTACTAAAATATGGTTGTTCTAATTGATTTTTCCTAAGTTGCCATCAAGAGCTCTGGGGAAATTAATAAGAATCTTACATACAGATCCTTCATAATATTATGAAGTGTAATCAGATTTACATAAATTTATAAATGCCTTTGGTCACTGTAAAACATTTGTGTAAGTTGCCTTTGTCATTCAAGGGGCTCACCCGAATAAAAACAAAACAAAACAAAACAAATAAAGGAGGAAATTAGTTCTCAGATAGGATCCAAACACAATTAAGTATTTTAACTCATGCATATAACAATTGCTTTGTCTCAATCAACTGTTGATTTTCTGTGTTACACAATGAATTTCCTTCTTTTAATTATTCTCCAAGAAGCATTCTATTATGGGCATAAAATATTGATTTTCTTAAAGAAAAAATCATGAATGTACATCATAAACTTGCTTAGGACTGAAAATCTACCTATGATTTTTGAACAGGGGCCATTAATTTGAGAGAACATTGGAATTGTCAGTAACATGAATTTGTTTTTAAACAGGTAGAGACTAAGTTTTCATATAAATGTAGATACGTATATGCATATGCATGTGTACATTTTTCTTTTCTTTTTATAATGAGAGCAGTGGGACTTTACAGCAGGTTAAACTCATATTGTAGAGAGTAAAGAAGATAAGTATATATAATATATGAATTGTAGTATAGGAATGTACAACATAATATAAATGTATAATTAAGTATGTTTAATGTGATGAGTAATTATTAATGTAATAAATATATCTTCCAAAATTCTTCATAGAAAGTTATTTTTTCCTAAGTATGCTGCCATAGTTAACCTGTATTTTTCCCATTGAAACACCATTGCTATTTGTTGCATTGCTTGTTTATTAAGTACGTTTTACCTGAATACACTGTGACAGCAGGAACTACATCTATCTTTCTCATTATTTTATCTCTGACACCTAGTTCAGTGAATTAACATACTAGTGGATGAATAAATACATGTTGAAATGAAAGAGTGAGAGGCAGATTGTAAGCCATGGTAACCCTTTCTCACAGTCATGTTCAATCTCAACACCAGCTACCTGGCTCTTACTTGCTTTGCTTTTTCTTGCAGTGGAATAAGTATTACAGGAATTTCATATCATTAAAGGTCTCATTTATCTACCTGCCACCTCAGTTGTATACATGAACACCAAATTTGTATATGTCACTGCAGAGAAAAGTTGAGAAAAGGTTAATAAGTTCTCCCTTAGGAGGTCACTTGTGCGCTTGTTAGAGCAAATATGGATAGGGTGATAATCTCTGGGAAAATTCCATTTTCCTTTGTAAAGTAATTTTATCATATATGTCATGACTCTTTTGAGGGACCCACTGATCTCGAACTACTCACTAGCCCCTTTCTACTTTTGTAACTGCTAAGTCTTTGAAATTTGCCAGTACTTCAGAGCATTAGATCACTCCCTTGGACTGCATACTTGAGCTGTTTCAATTTATACTATTTGTTATAAACCCTTATGACTACCTAACCAGACCTATTTTATTAAATCCTCTACATTGGTATAATTTTGGCTATGACAGATTTTAACTTTAAACTGGCTACTAAGAATATTTCATAAACTTTTAAGACATCTGTAATGTTTATATGTATATCATTTTATCTTATATACTGCAAAAAATACTTTTTACTTAATTGGTATGAGAGCCATTAATTATTTGTAACTAGTTGAATAAAAAAGGAAAACATTTTTATCTCAAAACTTGCTATTCTTTTCCAGGTAAATTAAGATAAAGCATTTTCTGTTGAAAATCAAAATTATAAACCTGCTATCCATAAACTTAAATTGTATTTGTGGGCTATTTATGTTTTAAAATGCTTGAGATGTATTGAGAGACAAATACAAAACCTCATTTAAGAAACATTTTGCATCTAAAGTCATTCCCAATAGAAAAGTGAGGCAGTTAATGTGGTGAGCATTCCTAGTAAAATTATATTTTATGAGTAAAAGAAGATTTAGAAGGAATGTACTAGTGACCTGATTTCCATATTTACATCAATGGAAAGGATGTTACACTTATGAAACCATAACTGGCTTTTACTAAGAGTGGTATAGTATTTAGAACTGCTTTGTGTCTGTGGTGTCTATTCAGTTAGACTTGGGAATTTTAGAGGCGGTAGCTATATCTGTATCCTTCATATCAGCAACATAGTCCACTAGCTGTTTGTTGAATGCTTATTGCTTTAAATGAGAAGCATTGGCCAAGAACATCGAGAAAATGGAAGGATTGTTAGTTTTAGAAATGGAAAAGTTAGAAGTTGAGGAATTATGGTTGGTGGGGGATATTACACAGTATCATTTGTAATATAAATTTATTATTTACCTAATTTTTAGTAGTAATGGCATATTTTCTTAGAGTCATTTTGTAGATACAGCCATTTCCATTTAATCAGATTTTAGAACATTTCATATTTTACATGAAACAGTATATCTATAAATGTTCTTTATCATTTATCAGCTTTTATCTCTTATTTTTTACTTTATATTTTATGGAGCTTCTTGAATGAAGTGATCAGATTTTAGGCATTTTTATGACTAGTTCCTATCACTTCACCTCCCTAAGAAGTCCTTCCACATGCATTTCTTGAAATAAATTCACTACATGTTACAAAGTTTAATTAGAATGAAAAAAAAAAGATTCAGGTATAATCACTACATTCTATCTCTTATTTGAGTCAGAACCAAAAGTAGAAGTTTTCTATTATTTTAATAGGACAAGCACTTGTCAACAATAGTCAGTAACTTGAATCTAACAGAAAATTCTCAAGGTAGAAGGTATCACATATTTATCTCAGAAAAATAGATATGGAACTGGTTGGGTTATTAAAATGCTTTAATCCTCCAGCCTATATTTTATTTTCTCTCTATTTTCTAATCTCAATACAGATGGCACACAGTGAATATCAACAAAGTTAAACTTTTTCTTAAACATTTATCATACTTAAATAATGGACACTAATCTATGTCTATGTTATTAAGATTTGGTTTGTTGCATTTCTAGAAAACTATCGCACCATCAGTGTGCTCTAGGTGTGTTTGTTTACCTTGCCATCACTTAGGTCAAGTGTCTTCTTCATTGCTTGCATTTGTCATTAAACTCTTGATAATTATTATTCATATGGTGCCTGTACCTGATCATTTAACTCCTTGTCTTTGTGCCTCAATTTCCTCAAATTTAAGAAATTAAATAACAGATACCAAAATGCTTAGTCCTAGTACACATATTGTATGTATTCAATATTTTATAAATGCAGTATTACTTTGTATGTTCATTTTTTTTTTTTCACAGTAGTAAACCTGATCTCACTACATTTATATATAACACAAGAAACAGGATAAAAGTTTCAGGTAATCCCAGTTATCATAATTAGCAGAATTATCAAGGTATTATTTTCAGAGAGTTAAAAATACGACTCTCCCACAAACATACTGTAAGCACATCTAAAGATTGTATTCAACTCATTAATTTATGAAGGAACCAAAAATAAGGTAAAGCTGGTTCAAAAGATATTTTGTAGAACTGCATATTAAGATATTTTTGGGGAAAATGTTAAAATAAAATCACTAGGTAAAATATAAAACAGGTTAATATCCTACAGGGCAATAAACTAATCTTTGGAGTTTTCATTTCTACAGAGAGAAATCTACAGATGCACATGTAACTGCACATTGCAAAGCTTAGGAAGAAAATAACTTATCTGTGGGTGTGTCTATAAGGCAGTGCCCCAGGACAGCACTGAAATTTCCTTCCATGATATCCAGGCATTTTTTAAAGGTTTTTAATGACTCTTTTTTAAACAGACTCAATAAACTCTCAAATTAGGCCTAATAAATACAAAGTCTGCTCTTTTCCCAGGGGTCTATATGGAATAGATCTTAACTACTCTGTCTAAAAGAAAATAACCATTATGTTTGTTTCAGAGGGCTGTGAGTGACAGACTCAAATCTCAAAATCAAAAGGGCCAAACAGAAACTGCAATCAGAATGTAGGAACACATTATGAAGACATTTATTCAGGAATTTTACAGAAGCATCACTATGGGGGAGTGCCAGATAAGCAATTAATCACTACAGTATACAGACATTGGAAAATACACAGTAATAGATTGGATTTATGTAAGGAATTGAAGAACATTAACACATTTTTTTTTTTTTAACCAGAGACTTGGGGGAGAGGAGATGTGCATATGAACACAATCTCATACTTGAATTGTGTTAATGTCATTATTCCACTAGGATCTAATGACTGGTTTCCCAGAGCATTGTTAATCAAGGTCAAAACTTAAGCTGCTACAAAACAGCAGCTTTCCATATCTGGCAGATGCTTTGTAAGTCGAGTCTTCCTAAGTGGTTGTATTAATATATATATTTAAATGAATCTGTACATTTAAGGATATATTGTTCTATTTGTTGATTTTTTCAAGTCCTTAGACCTTATGCCATTAATTTCAAACCATGATATTTCTTATGTATCACTAAATCTAGAAAGAAAAGAAGATAAAAATTATGAAAAAGTGAAATAAAGTTATTTTATAATATAAAGTAAAAGGAGGTAGTATATCAAGTTTGATATATTGTGGGACTGGTATGTCATACCTAGTTTAGTTGGCTGTCCTGTTATGCCTACATGTTACCATAATTAGAGGTGACAGGTTGGAACAGTTTAAGTCTTAAAAAACTCAAAGTAAATTCTTTACAATATCAAGCAGGGAATTCTAAGTCAAGTGGTTTAGGTTATCAAATACAAGTCAAAAAATCCAAGTATATAGGATTTTCCAAGTATATAGGAAAATGGAAAGCTTCCATCTAAAGTTTGTGCTATTGGGGTAATTTAATTATGTCAACAAATTATAGGTGTAGTAGGACTGCTTATTTCAGTGCTAAGAATATATGAGCAAGTTCAAAGAATCATTTTAAACATAGCAGGTCCTGCTACATGATCTGACTTGAAAGTGGTAAACTGTAGATTTCATTGTGATATTGATATTCAGTTCTTTCACCCAAGACTTTCTTTGCAATTTTTCTTGCCTGAGAATTTTTACCATATATAGTTAAGTAAACATTGAGACGATTTTCACTTGGGGTAATTCATTCTTATAGTCCGTATGTGTGCAAGAATTGCCTATCTATTCTGACATTATCAGAAGTGAAGAAATGTTTTTATTAGCCAGGGCCAGGCTTCATAAACTTTGTTTCAAAACACATGGTGAGTCACTATGCATTTCCTAACTACTTTTAGCTTAAACTATTGTACTGTTTGGTGACATGTTCAGTGTAAACAAGTATCTTCTATCTTACAGATCCAAAAAAAGATTGCGATAAGTCAGAACAGAAAATTAATGGCTAGATCATCTGTTAGAATATCTGCAAATATCTATGTCTAGACTGATTTTACATGTTGTAAAATAAATCTTTACGATCCTTTCCACTGAAGGCCAGTTTTAAAAATAAATTTACTATGTTTTTGCCATTAGTTGAAATACTGATTCTCAGGTATTAAGAATCAGATCTGGAAGAACTATAGAATGTTAGTACTAGATATTTTTTAAAATGTTGAGTCTGCTGTATCATTTTGTTTATTTTATATTGGAATGAATATGCACTTAAAGAGGCGTAAGTAAAGAAAATTTCCTAAACTAGAAATTGAAAAGATAGGTGTGTGCATCTCCATCAGGTAGATATAATCTGAGCAAACTCATAAGTCTGGTATCATAAAATTTAAAATATTTAAAGTAACTATTAAAAAGAATATAGTATACCTTTGTTCCCCATAGACTCTTCTGTTGTCCTTTGATTTTTTTAACACTTTTAAATGCCTTTCATCTTCATCTGATTTTCTTCCCATTATAACTCATGCTTTGAAATATGTTGAGAGCTATATTTCATCCATGGTAATACATAGCTAAAGACATCCAGTGACCTAAGATTATATAACTGTGATTGGTAAACTGGGACAATAATGTAAGTTTCCAAATTCCTAACTCACAAGCTCTTCCTTCAGACAATATTGAGCATTATATTAAGAATTTCTAGATAATACAATAAAGAAAAGACTTGGAATCACAGGCCAAGGGCTACATGTAACAGTGTCACAATTTGAGAATATCAGAAAGAAATTTTTGCACATAGAAGCTAATTGCCCCCATAACAGTGTATGGCCCTAATGTGTAACAGTAATTATCCTTATATAGCAGGATTCTGGGTGATTATTTTGATTTGGGAATAACTTCATTCATTTTCTTATCTTTATTGAATTTTTTTTACTATTCTGAACTTGTATTACATATAAAATAATGGAAAATTTATTTTAAAAAATCAAAGAAGGCTGTAACAGATGACTGTTACATATGTTCCATACTGGGATTCCATATGATATTTAAAATAGCCAGAAAGTTCCTAGTTAAAGAGGAATTCTAAAACATCAGGAGCAAATCTAATGAAATTTACTGTTTTCCTGGAGTATATGGACTTGGGAACAAAAGCTTAATCAAGCCAAATAGACCTAAAATGAAGAAACAGAAAGGTGGCTTTCTAAAAATTCTTCTTCCTTGAAGTTTTTTTTTTTTTTTTTTTCATTTTTGCATTTGTCCCTAACTTCAGCCCATTAATTGCAATGTGCCACTCTAATCATCTCCTTGTTTCAGAATCAAAACATAGTTACTAACACATTTATATTTATTTAACTTACTATTTATTGTTCAGGGTCATTACCTTCAAAAGAAGGCATCCTACGTTAGAAGCACTTTTACTACTTTTTATCCTAGATTGATAGTACCTCTACCTATTCTCACATTCAAGACAATCAGCAGTCTTGCCCTATAGTTAAAATATCTTATTGCATCATAAACAAAAGAGTCAGGTAAAAAAAAACACATGAACGTTTACTATTGAGAATATGAGGTTCACTAAATGTCTTAGATTCTATACATAAAATGTAAGTTCTGTCATCAAGTCAAGATTGGAATCCAGATTCTAAAGCATACTTGTTACTTGATCTTAAATGTAAAGATATTTCTAGAGAGGTAAGGAGAAAAAGCAATATGAATGCCAAAGTATTGTTATTTTATCTGAAGAAATAATGCATAAAAAGTATTTAGCACAGTGCCTGAAATGTACTAAATTCTCAATAAATGTTATTCTCATCACTAATTAGTATTTTATTCTGAAATACACTATGTTTTTGATGCATGTAACAAATGTTCAGCGTTTCTTTTCCCCAGTTTTCTTGTTGAGAATAACATATTTCTAAGTTTCAGCCAGTTAGGTTTGTGTGAACCTGATCAATCAACTGGATGTCCTAGATGAGAGAAATAAAGTGCTCTCTAAAAGTAACAATAAGCCTAGACTTTTTCATTATATGTTCTTGAGCTGTCTCATATTAGATTATGAGAGCCAACTATTAAATTTTCAGGAATTTTGTGATGTGGTTGTTAAATATAGCAACTATTAACAGTAAAAGTAGATTGATTTATAATGAAATAAATTATGTTTAAAAGGCAATAAATTCTCAAAACTAATGCTTCCTAATTATTAAGCTGCATTTTACTATTATCTATGCTATTGAAATTATTTATGCCTATTGTGCTTATATTGTGATAATACTATATAATGGTGAGAAAATGTGCATTTCTCTCCAATTTCATGTTTAGTGACCTGAGGTTGTAGCTTGTAATTCAGTCATGAAGTAGATAGACATTTACACCACTGAAATAGACAAACACTGCATAACACTGCTTGATTTATTGTTTTGTTAGTATTCTGGAATTAATACTTTAATGAAGAATATGTTGCTATGCAGATTATACTCAGAATTGTTTTGTGTCTATAAACATTACATTGTGAGTAGCCCCAATGTATTATAGAAATATTATTCTAGTATTCAAAAATTATTATGAGATTAAGCACAGTGCTTATTCATGTCATTGGTGAATGATTAAAGCTCCTAAATAGTTCTTTTTAAATTTCTCATTCATCTTATGTATTATTATAAAGTAGCAACCAATATTCATGTTAGGACTACAGTTGTTTCTCAGTTGCAACCAGTTAGCTATGGATTTAAAGACTTGGCAAAAATCAGCAAAAATTCTCTCTGAAAATCAATTGGCTATAGGGAATTACAAAAAAAAAAGGCACATATACTTTGTCATTATTTGTCAATTTTGTGTTATGCATCTTTGTATTAGTAAAACTTATAATAAATTGATGTAGTATATATTGGCACTTTTTTGAGAGCTGGCTGATAAATATCTACTAACACATACTGGTTATATGCTAGTTATTATGTTATTGGAGTAATATTTCTACCATATGTTCTGAAAGATTCAGTTGTACCTGGTATTAGGGATTGCAAGTGATAAACCCTAGCATGTAGATTAGATTAATTCTAATTAATTAGAGGTGGAATATGAGGCAGGAACTAATCTTCTATTTCCAACTAGGAAGTTGACAATACCTATTAAGTGGTATAAATCATTTATTAAAGAGTCACCTGCAAAACTTTAGATATCAGATCATGTTCCTACTTATAAAGATGTTCTAATGTGTCTTGTTATATCAGACTATTTGTAAAAAAGAAATGGAAAAAATATGCTTGCCAAGAGAGATGAAACCAAACCAAGACAAGTGAAAGTCTGATAGCCATGTACCTCACAAGGTTGCAAAAATTGAATTCTCTATTTTAAACTAAAGGTTGTATAAGGAAATTCAGGGAGAATACAGACACAGCCCAAAAGAAGATTGGGATTGGGGAAATATGGTAGTCATGCTCCTTATCAATTCTTTCTGGTAACTTCACACCGGTGCCTCACAAAATGACAATTACCCAGACTTTAAAGAGCCAGCTTCTGGGAAGGAGTAGGGGGGCAAGGAGACAAATTAGTTGTACCTCTCCCTCTGGCCTAATATTTCACATCAATGCAGGACAAAGAAAAATGAAGGTTATTTAAATGAAGGATAGAGAGATGCACTGAGTACCTAGTCATTTTTTTTAAGCGACAGAAACCACCAGGATGTGGTTTATAGTCAGAAACCACGACTCAATAAAACCTCTGGTATTAAATAACAGGGCAAACAGAAATCAAACAGTCAGAACTTCTACATTTTAAGGTGTTAAATTTTAAGAGAAACCACAAATCTGGTCAACAAAAGCCTATTGTTGCTCACTTCTAAGACAAATTCCAGGACTAGAATCAGAAACTTAAGGTTGTTGGTTATGTTGATGAAAGTTAATCAATTGATCTGAGAAAGAAATGGAAAATTTTATTCGAGCCAAATTAAAGATTATAACCCGAGAACAGCATCTCAGAAATCTCCAAGATCTGTTCCGCCCATTAGAAATCAAAGCACAGTTATATAAGTTTTTTGAGACAGAGGGTTGTACATTAAAGGATCTACTATTGAGAGCTTACACAATCCAGATTTGCAAGTACAAAGTGGTGGGTAATCTTGTTGTCTTGTTGATGCTGGGGGAATGTTGCTCTTCATGGTTGAGCAGGTATTTCTGCCAATGAGAGAGGTTTGCTTTATGCATAATGCACAGTGGGGGGAAAGAGGAGGTCAAAGGGCAGATAAGATTTTTATGTTTACATTTTTTTGTCTTGCCATAAAATATGAATTTTATTTCACAGTTACTAAAGTATGACAAGAAAAGTCATAAAGGAAGAAAAGCCTTCCTTTTACCTTCTAAAATGTAATCAATAAAAACCAAAGGCAAGATGAATCTCCTCAGAGAGCAGACTCGGGTGCTATCATATTGGCTGATCAAGAAACAAAAAATGTAAGGAGTTATCAACCCATTCAAGCAGGATATAGTCTATACTAGGAAAGGTTATTAGTCCATGTGTTTTCCCCTTCTTCTCTTTGCCAAATAGAAGACTTCACTTCAGATAGCTTATTTTGAAATCTGCTTTTGAATGTTGAATGCACTAGGATTAAATTTATCATCTAAGTTTAGGGTTTTGGTCATAAGTAGATGCATCTGGAAGACTAGATGAAACTGTGGATGTTCTGTTATGGAGATGAAGGTAGAATATGTTATAAAATGTATGTGAAATAATTGCATTATATTAGACCAGAGGATTTTTGAGAGTATATTATTGGAGTCCCAATATCTATATTGATTCTGAGCAGTGATTGGGATGGATTTTAGTAGACATCTGCTGTTGTTGTCTGCCTAGCCTACTTTAATCCATCAATTTTATAAGAATATGGTGATTTTCCCTTTTAAATCTTTTCTCCTACTTTTCGTCTTTGATGTTTAATAGGAAAATATTCATTCCCTGATTACTGAGGTTAGCACATGATCAAGACCTATCAATATTGTATTTCATCTTCCAACCATAGTAATTGGTTTAAAGATGAGCATTTCAACCAAAATAAGATAATTGAACTTATCATCAGGACTTGATTCAAAATGAACAGAAGACACCAATATCGTTAAAGCTGAGTGCCTGGAAGTCATATGTTATGGGATGAATTGTGTCCCCCCAGAATTAATATGTTGTAGTCCTAATCCTGGTATCTCAGAATGTGGCTGTATTTGGAGAGAAGGGCTTTAATGGGATAATTAAGGTAAAATGAGATCACATGGATTGGCCCGAATTCAATATGAATAGTGTTCTTATAAGAGAAATAGACTAGTACATAGACTGAGAGATACCACGTAGAACACAGCAAGAAAATTAAGTTAAAATGAGGCTGTTTAGATGGTCCCTAATTCAGTCTGACTGGTGGTGTCCTTACAAGAAGAAGAGAGCATATGAAGACACAGTGAGAAAGAAGATGACCACCTGCAAGCCAAGGAGCGAAGCCTCAGAAGAAACCAAATCTGCTGGAACCTTGATCTTGGACTTCTAGCCTCCAAAACTGCGATAAAATAAATATCTGTCATTTAAGACACTCAGTGTCTCATTCACCTCATGTTGCTATTGCAGCCAAAGCAAATGAAGATACCAGTCTAGAGGAGCGGTGGGAGACTGAATGCTCAAGACTCAGTATTTTCTCCTTGTTCTCTGAGCATCCTATTGCCAGATACAGCCTCCTTTCTTTCTATGAATTCAATTTATACTTCTTGCAAGGCTGTTTCGTGCTTCTCCTTCTTTCTCATGTGTTTTACTATCTTCTGTTGGAAGTTCAAATAGAATTCAAGTGAAGTAGAGTAAGACAGGCAGGCAAATTTTCAAAATTGATGATTTTACCTATTTTCTCAAAGTAAAACCCCTTACTTTATCATAGGAGTAAGTAACCAGTTGATATATTGTAACCAAACACATACACCTATTTATCATACATATGAATATCATATATGTGTCGTAGGATATTACATACATACTATATACAAAGAAGTCTTTTTCAGGAAAGTAGATTCTGTTGCATAGACAATCTTTTCAATTTGCTGAAAAACTTGATAAATAGAGATATGTAAAATAACAACATTGAATTTCTCTTATCTATAAAAGAGACAAGATATTTTTGAAATTCTGGGAATAGAAACAGGAAGAGATCTGGGATAATATTAGATAAGAGCACAGAATATATGAAGGAAGAAGAAACAATGGCTGTAGATAGGTAGTATGAGTTTGGGACACTACAAGAGTAAAAATTTTCAATAACAGAGTAGATAAAGGAGTTCACAAAAGGAATCTCTGATATTCCAATTGTGGTTATTTCTGTAAATATGACACCTTTCCTATGCGTTCATCTCTCTGATCTTTAGTAATTTTTACAACCACAAAATCTTGTGTGTTCATGCATGTGTGTCTGTGCATGAGTGTGAATGAGTATATGTAAATCAAGTAAAAACTATATTCAGTCAACTTAGTGAGATACAACACCTGGGATAAGTTGGTAGTAATATGATAAATAAATTAATTTAGCAATAGCAGAAATCCAGAGATAAGTTAAGAATTCAAGACCTTAACATTCATAAAAATTTGAGGACAAATTTTCTATTCCATAAGATGTGGAAATAATGTTTGAGTCAAGCTTTACTGACTCATAATAGTTTACACATAAGTCAGGCCCTAACACACACTGAGAGTACACTGAGAATAGGATAATTCAAGCAGGGTTTATTTGCAAATATGTGGGTATGTTAGAGGTGGGAGAGAGACCACAGACAATAATAAAATAACCTGTCACATTCTAGCAGCCACTTCCTAACCACCACTAAGTCTAAAAGAGAGTAGAGGGAGCAGTACTCAAAATCAGAAATAAAACATCCTGTAGAGACTGCTTTCTTTGCATCAGTGGTTGAAGGATGCAGCTATTTTCAGAAAACAAAAACAAAAACAAATAAGGAGAATAGTATCCTGACCTCTTGCTTCATCTTTCAGATCTCCTGCTGGAGCTCCCCATTGGCTGGAGACCAAGCAGAAGTCAAAGGATCCAAAGCTAAAAAATGTATAAAAGTCAGCTTTCTGGGTAAATAAGGCAGGGTGGAGAAATGTGGGACATGTATCTGAAGGGGCAAATGAAAGGTATCTTTCACAGCTTACAAACATTAGCTTCTATATGGGTTAGTTTTCCAAAAATATGGGCAAGATGGTCTCTCTGAAGTGCCTAGGACAATGTCCAACTTACAGTGGGTGCTCAAAAAATATTTCTTCCTTTCCTCTTCCTATATTTGAAAAGCTTTTTGCAATTAGAATGCATAATAGAAGCATCAAGGCCCCTTTCCAAGGAAGAAAGCTTTAATATATTAAAGGGACTCTGAAGTTGCAGGCTGCGTAGAGATTATTTTGAGCTACAAACTCTGTTTGTTAACATTGTTTACTGAGGTGTGCATTCAACTATTTTGTTTTTGTACTTCAATTTTTGGTGTTCTTTTATGTACCTCTTGTGTGGATTTCAAATCACAGCCAAAAAAAAAATAATAAAAATGTTTTTTTCAATGATGAGAAACTTTGGCAAGGAAACAGCAGTGGTTGATTCCTCCAATGTCCTGTCATTGATTTCACCCTCTCAAAGGCAATAGTTGCTCCAGGATCTCTGCTAAATTCCTATGTAATAGTACACTGAAAATGAAAACAATCAACTTTATTTATGCCAAAGTCAAATAGAACCATCTAATAATTAAAGGGAGTAATGACTTTCACACAAATATTTCTTTTTTATTTCCTAAAAAAGTGTTGGAAATTGACTGAAAGTACAAACACATGGTTATAGATATCTAAGAAACCCCTGGTACTTTAAAGAATAATATATGTTGCTTTTGTGTATATTTTCTCTAGAAATAAATGAAAAATGATTTTATAAGACCAATTTACCAGAAATGTTAACATCCAGCAACATAAAATTGAGTGGGAGGGAAGGGATAGGGTATGTTGATTTTCCTATCCTCAATTTATCAGACAGGATTAAAATAATATGAACATAACATCTCAGCCAGGCCCAGTGTCATTACAAACGTCTGGTTATCTCAAAGTAATATAGATATATTTTATTAAAAATAGTACATTTCAAAATGTATACCAATTATTTCATAAAAACCTCAAATATTTATGCAATGGTAAGCCATCAAAGTGCAACTTGCCTATACCAAATACTTCATCTTTTTAATTATTAACTATCATTATTTAGAATCTCATATTGTCCTAGCTGCCATTTAAATTGCCTGGAAAGGTGTTAGGGATCACTAATATTTTTTCATGACTGATAATGAAGATGAGGGCATTATTAAGAAAAAGGACAAGGAAATAGTGGTAACAATGTAAATGTATTTTTAAGAGTACAAACATAAAATATAAAGACATAAGTAGATTCATGCATTTGTTAGTAACAAAATGTAATGCTAAAACAAGAAGAAGTGTTTTTAATTTGTTTATTGGCCTGCAACTTCCTCTGCTTCCTGTAACATGCTGCTCTAAGGATTTGCATTTCCAGGAAAAGATGTTGTGTAGAGTTTAGATAGATATCTGTATGACTTCACATCTCATTTTAAAAGAGAGTTTACAAGTGATCAAAAGAAGTATATGCCCAAGGTAATCTGATTGCATCAAATTGAACACCCCAGATTTCCAATGATTGTCACAATCAGCTACCTGTGTGTGTCTTGATTCTGGAACAGGCTGGTGAGGAATATGGTCTGAAGGCAGAGTGGGCAATGAGTAATCACACCCCAATACATATTTGGTGGGTGTGATTCATAAAATATAACATTAATTTTTATCATGCATATATTTGTAAAAAATGTAACAGTTACATCTCAAAAATATATAATGTATATATTTGCTTTTGATGTTTTTTGAAAGATCACAATTTTTAAAAATATCGTAAACCAGTAGCATGTTCACAACACTGTGAACCAGCACATGGTATGAGGTGCTACAGACCCTGGGTAGGTGATATGTTAGACTTCATATTAACACACAGCTCTGTGCAATTACAAACAAATGTGTGGGAATCAGAAGAGAGTGGTGAGGTGAATGTAGAGGTAAACTGGAGGTTCAGAAAATGTATTTCAATAATTATTCTTTTAGTTCTCTCTGTTTCCAATCATTTTAGCAAAGGTAGAATTAAGCACAGAAGAAATTGGTTATAAGGGAGAAGGGAGAGAAAAAACAGGATCTCCTTTCATTGTCTAGCATGAATTTCTGTGTGATCCATGAAATAAAAATAAGAAAACTTGCTTTCATGAGGAGGATACTTGGTGAAATATAAACCAGCTTGCATGTAAATATAAGAAACAAACATGATCATTAAAATTATGTTTAATCGAAGATGATTTCCATTTAGGGAATTTTTTAGATGTTTTGAGGTATCAAAATGTACCTATACATAATTATATCAAAAATTATATGAGTCACAGAGGTAAATTCTGCTTGAACAAACATAAGAAAGAGATTTGATGTATTCTTTTCTTACTTTGCAGCCCAGACTTTCTTTTTAGAATGGAATTCTCATCAATAAGAAAAGTATGTTTCAACAGATTTTTAATTAATTAATTTATTTTTAATTCATGAAAATATAAAGTTTATTATTAAAATAAGTTGAAAAAAGAATCTTTTAAATATGTAAAATAATCATAGGATGATACCATGACAAATATTGTGAAGGTAATTATTTAAAAAACTGAAGCGTAAGTAAAGCTGCCTTAAATAAAGAAAATGAAAAAGTTAACCATCTTTATCAAAGGTATACCTTTTCCACACATCAGTGATTAAAGAGAATCAAATTTATATTTCAAGATCATTCTAGACGTAGAGCGATGTTTATAAACTTGTTAGTCCTTTATTTATTTTTAAACTAGTGGAAATAACTCTTTATTTATTTTTATTTTTATTTTATATTGGAGTATAGTTGACACACCAGATTTTATTCTATACATTTAGTCACTGATTTGAAAGATTACTTTTTGGGGAAAAATAAGTCTTATTTTTTACCCAACATGGAATTTCCTTATTTAAACTGTAGTTCCAATCTGGTGTCCTAATACAGAGTTTTCATTCAAATATCTTCCAGTTTTTCAGTACGAATTGTGAAATATCTATGAGGATTTTTAATTTTCTCACTTGTTTTTCTCATTTTCGTTTTTTCTCAATTGTTCACTGTTTAATGTCCCCCCCCCCCCTTTCTTAACATCTTTATTGGAGTATAATTGCTTTACAATGGTGTGTTAGTTTCTGCTTTATAACAAAGTGAATCAGCTATACATATATTCCCCATATCTCCTCCCTCTTGCATATCCCTCCCACCCTCCTTATCCCACACCTCTAGGTGTTCACAAAGCACTGAGGTAATCTCCCTGTGCTATGCGGCAGCTTCCCACTAGCTATCTATTTTATATTTGGTAGTATATATAAGTCCATGCCACTCTCTCACTTTCTCCCAGCTTACCCTTCCCCCTCCCTGTGTCCTCAAGTCCATTTTCTACTCCTGTGTCTTTATTCCTGTCCTTCCCCTAGGTTCTTCAGAACCATTTTTTTTTTTCATTTAGATTCCATATATATGTGTTAGCATACAGTATTTGTTTTTCTCTTTCTGACTTACTTCACTCTGTATGACAGACTCTAGGTCCATCTACCTCACTACAAATAACACAATTTAGTTTCTTTTTATGGCTGAGTAATATTTCATTGTATACATGTGCCACATCTTCTTTATGCATTCATTTGTCAATGGACACTTAGGTTGCTTCCATGCCCAGGCTATTGTAAATATTGCTGCAATGAACATTGTGATACATGACTCTTTTTGAATTATGGTTTTCTCAGGTTATATGCCCAGTAATGGGGTTGCTGGGTCGTATGGTAGTTCTTTTCTCTTCTTATGGAAGTAAGGACCGTCCATACTGTTCTCCATACTGAATGTATCAATTTACATTCCCACCGACAGTGCAAGAGAATTCCCTTTTCTCCACACCCCCTCCAGCATTTATTGTTTGTAGATTTCTTGATGATGGCCACTCTGACCAGTGTGAGGTGATACCACATTGTAGTTTTGATTTTCATTTCTCTAATGATTAGTGATGTTGAGCATCCTTTCATGTGTTTGTTGGCAATCTGTATATCTTCTTCGGAGAAATGTCTATTTACGTCTTATATCCATTTTTGTATTGGGTTGTTTGTACTTTTAATATTTAGCTGCATGAGCTGCTTGTAAATTTTGGAGATTAATCCTTTGTCAGTTGCTTCACTTGCAAATATTTTCTCCCATGCTGAGGGCTGTCTTTTTGTCTTGTTTATGGTTTCCTTTGCTGTGCAAAAGCTTTTAAGTTTCATTAGGTCCCATTTGTTTATTTTTGTTCTTATTTCTATTTCTCTAGGAGGTGAGTCAAAAAGGATCTTGCTGTGATTTATGACATAGAGTGTTTTGCCTATGTTTACTTCTAAGAGTTCTATAGTGCCTGGCCTTACATTTAGTCTTTAATCCATTTTGAGTTTATTTTTGAGTATGGTTTAGGTAGTGCCCTAATTTCATTCTTTTACATGTAGCTATCCAGTTTCATGGCACCACTTATTGAAGAGGCTGCCTTTTCTCCATTGTGTATTCTTGCTTCCTTTATAAAAAATAATGTATCCATATGTTCATGGGTTTATCTCTGGGCTTTCTATCCTGTTCCATTGATCTATATTTCTGTTTTTGTGCCAGTACCATACTGTCTTGATTACTGTAGGTTTGTAGTATAGTTCTGAAGTCCGGGAGCCTGTTTCCTCCAGCTCCATTTTTCTTTCTCAAGAATGTTTTGGCTATTCAAGGTCTTTTGTGTTTCCATACAAATTGTGAAATATTTTGTTCTAGTTCTGTGAAAAATGCCATTGGTAGTTTTATAGGGATTGTACTGAATCTGTAAATTGCTTTGGGTAGTATAGTCATTTTCACAATGTTGATTCTTCCAGTCCAAGAACATTGTATATCTCTCCATCTGTTTGTATTATGTATAATTTCTTTCATCAGTGTCTTATAGTTTTCTGTGTGCAGGTTTTTTGTCTCCTTAGGTAAATTTAATCCTAGGTATTTTATTCTTTTTGTTGAAATGGTAAATGAGAGTGTTTCCTTAATTCCTCTTTCAGATTTTTCATCATTAGTGTATAGGAATGCAAGAGATTTCTGTGCATTAGTTTTGTATCCTCCAACTTTACTAAATTAATTCTGGTAGCATCTTTAGGATTCTCTATGTAGAGTATCATGTCATCTTCAAACAGTGGGAGTTTTACTTCTTCTTTTTTGATATGGATTACTTTTTTAAATTTTTCTTCTCTGAGCGCTGTGGCTAAAACTTCCGAAACTATGTTGAATAATAGTGGTGAGAGTGGGCAACCTTGTCTTGTTCCTGATCTTAGTGGAAATGGTTTCAGTATTTCACCATTGAGAACGAATTTCACTGTGGGTTTGTCATATATGGCCTTTGTTAAATTGAGGTAAGTTCCTTCTGTTCCTACTTTCTGGAGGGTTTTCATCATAAATGGGTGTTGAATTTTGTAGAAAGCTTTTTCTGTATCTATTGAGATGATCATATGATTTTTATCTTTCAGTTTGTTAATATGGTGTATCACATTGACTGATTTGCATATATTGAAGAATCCTTGCATTCCTGGAAAAAAACCCACTTGATCATGTTGTATGATCCTTTTAATATGCTGTTGGATTCTGTTTACTAGTATTTTGTTGAGGAATTTTACAACTATGTTCATCAGTGATACTGGCTTGTAGTTTTCTTTCTTTGTGACATCTTTGTCTGGTTTTGGTATCAGGGTGATGGTGGCCTTGTAGAATGAGTTTGAGAGTGTTCCTCCCTCTGCTATATTTTGGAAGAGTTTGAGAAGGATAGGTGTTAGCTCTTCTCTAAATGTTTGATAGAATTCACCTGTGAAGCCATCTGGTCCTTGCTTTTGTTTGTTGGAAGATTTTTTATCACAGTATAAATTTCAATGCTTCTGATTGGTCTGTTTATATTTTCGATTTCTTCCTGGTTTAGTCTTGGAAGGTTATGCTTTTCTAAGAATTTGCCCATTTCTTCCAGGTTGTCCATTTTATTGACATAGAGTTGCTTGTAGTAATCTCTCATGATCCTTTGTATTTCTGCAGTGTCATTTGTTACTTCTCCTTTTTCATTTCTAATTCTGTTGATTTGAGTCTTCTCCCTCTTTTCTTGATGAGTCTGCCCAATGGTTTATCAATTTTGTTTATCTTCTCAAAGAACCAGCTTTTAATTTTATTGATCTTTGCTACTGTTTCCTTCATTTCTTTTTCATTTATTTCTGATCTGATTTTTATGATTTTGTTCCTTTTGGTAACTTTGCAGTTTTTTGTTCTTCTTTCTCTACCTGCTTTAGGTATAAATTTAGGTTGTTATTTGAGATGTGTCTTGTTTCTTGAGGTAGGATTCTATTGCTATAAACTTCCCTCTTAGTACTGCTTTTGCTGCATCCCATAGGTTTTTTGCTGTCATGTTTTCATTTTTATTTGTCTCTAGGTATTTTTTAATTTCCCCTTTGATTTCTTCAGTGATCTCTTGGTTATTAACTAGTGTATTGTTTCACCTCCATTTGTTTGTATTTTTTACAGATTTCTTCCTGTAATTGATATCTAGTCTCAGAGCATTGTGGTCGGAAAAGATACTTGATACAATTTCAATTTTATTAAATTTACCAAGGCTTGATTTGTGACTCAGGATATGATCTATCCTGGAGAATGTTCCATGAGCACTTGAGAAGAAAGTGTATTCTGTTGTTTTAGGATGGAATGTCCTATAAATATCAATTAAGTCCATCTTGTTTAATGTATCATTTAAAGCTTGTGTTTCCTTTTTTATTTTCATTTTGGATGACTTGTCCATTGGTGAAATTGGGGTGTGAAAATCCCCTACTATGATTGTGTTACTGTCAATTTCTCTTTTTATGGCTGCTAGCATTTGCCTTTTATATTGACATGTTCCTATATTGGGTACATAAATATTTACAGTTGTTATATCTTCTTCTTGGATTGATCCCTTAATCATTATATAGGACAAATCATTAGAAGGACAAATCCTTCTTTGTCTCTTATAATAGTCTTTATTTTAAGATCTATTTTATCTGATATGAGAATTGCAACTCCAAATTTGTTTTGATTTCCATTTGCATGGAATATCTTTTTCCATCACCTCACTTTCAGTCCATATGTGTCCCTTGGTCTGAAGTGGGTCTCTTGTCAACAACATATATACGGGTCTTGCTTTTGTATCCATTCAGCCAGCCTGTGTCTTTTGGCAGCAGCATTTAATCCATTTACATTTAAGGTACTTAGTAACATTTTTATTCCTATTACCATTTTCTTAATTGTTTTGGGTTTGTTATTATAGGTCGTTTCCTTCTCTGGTGTTTCCTGCCTAGAGAATTTCCTTAAGCATTTGTTGTAGAGCTGGTTTTGTGGTGCTGAATTCTCTACGCTTTTGCTTGTCTGTAAGTTTTAAATTTCTCCTTCGAATCTGAATGAGATCCTTGCCAGGTAGAGTAATCTTGATTGTAGGTTTTTCCCTTTCATCATTTTAAATATGTCCTGTCACTCCTTTCTGGCTTGCAGAGTTTCTGCTGAAACATCAGCAGTTAACCTTATGGGTATTCCTTTGTATGTTATTTCTTGTTTTTCCCTTGTTGCTTTTAATACTTTTTCTTTGCAATTAATTTTTGAGAGTTTTATTAATATGTGTTTTGGCGTGTTTCTCCTTCAATTTATCCTGTATGGAACTCTCTGCACTTCCTGGACTTGATTGACTTTTTACTTTCCCATATTAGGGAAGTTTTCAACTATAATCTCTTCAAATATTTTCTCAGTCCCTTTCTTTTTCTGTTCTTCTTCTGGGACTCCTACGATTCGAATGTTGGTGCATTTAATATTGTCCCAGATGTCTCTGAGACTGTTCTCAATTCTTTTCATTCTTTTTAATTTATTCTGCTCTGTGGTAGTTATTTCCACTATTTTATCTTCCAGGTCACTTAACTGTTCTTCTGCCTCAGTTTTTCTGCTATTGATTCCTTCTAGAGAATTTTTAATTTCATTTATTGTGTTGTCCATCATTGTTTGTTTGCTCTTTAGTTCTTCTAGGTCCTTGTTAAATGTTTCTTATGTTTTCTCCATTCTATTTCCCAGATTTTGGATCATCTCTACTATCATTACTCTGAATTATTTTTCAGGTAGACTGCCTATTTCCTCTTCATTTGTTTGGTTTGGTGGGTTTTTACCCTACTCCTTCATCTGCTGTATGTTTCTCTGTCTTCTGATTTTGCTTAACTTACTGTGTTTGGGGTCTCCTTTTCACAGGCTGCAGGTTCGTAGTTCCCATTGTTTGCCCCCAGTGGCTAAGTTTGGTTCAGTGGGTTTTGTAGGCTTCCTGGTGGAGGGGACTGGCTCCTGTGTTCTAGAGGATGAGGATGGATCTTGTCTTTCTGTTGGGCAGGACCGTGTCTGGTGGTGTGTTTTGGGGTGTCTGTGACCTTATTATGATTTTAGGCAGCCTCTCTGCTAATGGGTTGTGTTGTGTTCCTGTCTTGCTAGTTGTTTGGCATAAGGTGTCCAGTGCTGTAGCTTGCTGGTTGTTGAGTGGAGCTGGGTCATAGCATTGAGTTGGAGATCTCTGGGAGAGATTTTGCCCTTTGATATTATGTGGAGCCAGGAGGCCTTTGTTGGACAAATATCCTGAAATCGGCTCTCCCACTTCAGAGACACAGGCCTGATACCTGGCTAAAGAACCAAGACCCTGTCAGCCACATGGCTCGGAAGAAAAAGGAGAAAAAACAAAGAAGGAAAGAAAGAAAAGAAAGTTATTAAAATAAAAAAAAATTATTAAAAATAAAAAAATTAAAACGTTATAAAAAAAGGAAAAAGGAAAGAAGAGAGCAACCAAACCAAAAAACAAATTCACCAATGATAACAAGCACTAAAAACTATACTAAAAAAAAGGAACAGACTGACAGAACCTCAGGACAGATGGTAAAAGCAAAGCTATACAGACAAAACCACACAAAGAAGTATACACATACATACTCACTAAAAGAGAAAAAGGAAGAAAAAATATATATCATTGCTCCCAAAGTCCACCGCCTCAATTTTTGGATGATTCATTGTCTATTCAGTTATTCCACAGATGCAGGGTACATCAAGTTGATTGTGGAGATTTAGTCTGCTGCTCCTGAGGCTACTGGGAGAGATTTCCCTTTCTCTTCTTTGTTCACACAGCTCCTGGGGTTCAGCTTTGGATTTGGCCCTGCCTCTGCATGTAGGTCGTGTGAGGGTGTCTGTTCTTCACTCAGACAGGACGTGGTTAAAGGAGCAGCTGCTTCGGGGGCTCTGGCTCACTCAGGCCGGGTGGAGGGAGGGGTACAGATGCGGGGCGAGCCTGCGCCGGCAGGGGCCAGCATGATGTTGCACCAGCCTGAGGAGGGCTGTTCTCCCAGGGAAGTTGTCCCTGGATCGCGGGACCCTGGCAGTGGCGGGCTGCACAGGCTCCCGGGAGGAGAGATGTGCATAGTGACCTGTG
Source organism: Hyperoodon ampullatus (assembly GCF_949752795.1). NCBI lineage: Eukaryota > Metazoa > Chordata > Mammalia > Artiodactyla > Ziphiidae > Hyperoodon > Hyperoodon ampullatus. The sequence continues at coordinate 77,980,343 of NC_136914.1, forward strand.
CTTGCACACAGGCTTCTTGGCGCCTGTTTTGGAGCTTGTTTAGGTAGTGCTCTGAATCCCATCTCCTCATGCACCCAGAAACAGTGGTCTCTTGCCTCTTAGGCAGGTCCAGACTTATTCCCTGGACTCCCTCCCAGCTAGCTGTGGCACACTAGCCCCCTTCAGGCTATGTTCACACAGCCAACCCCACTCTTCTCCCTGGGATCTGAGCTCTGAGGTCTGAGGTCTGGAGCTCCCAGCCCCCACCCTTCCCGGCGGGTGGGCAGACAAGCCTCTCGGGCTAGTGAGTGCTGGTCGGCAGCAATCCTCTGTGCAGGAATCTCTCCACTTTGCCTTCCACACCCCTGTTGCTGTGCTCTTCTCCATGGCTCTGAAGCTTCCCCACCACCACCTCTGTCTCTGCCAGTGTAGGTGCTTCCTAGTGTGTGAAAACATTTCCTCCTTCACAGCTCCCTCCCAGTGGTGCAGGTACCAACCCTATTCTTTTGTCTCTGTTTTTTCTTTTGCCCTACCCAGGTACGTGGGGAGTTTCTTGCCTTTTGGGAAGTGTGAGGTCTTCTGCCAGTGTTCATAAGAGTTGTTCCACATGTAGTTGTATTTCTGATGTATCTGTGGGGAGGAAGGTGATCTCCATGTCTTACTCTTCCACCATCTTGAAGGTCTCCCTATAGAATTTTATTTGCAAAGAATATTATGAAATGCCAGCTGGAAACTAAGAATTTTCCTCACATTAAGTGGCTTTCTGTAAAAAAATCTCTAACTAGCGAGCTAATTATCTATCATCCGCAACTGTGTAATTCAGGCAGTACCAGTGCAGAGTCCCCTCATCCTACATAAATAGTATGAGAGCACAGTGTAGTTCTAATGTCCTTTTTTAACATCTAAGGCTCATTGCTTAGTGAATTGTTTCATTTAGTCTCCAAATGCATAATTCACGGCTAAGCTTCTTTTACACAGGTAATATATTCTTTTTGATTGATTAGGAGGAACGAATGCAAAGTATTAAGTAAAACGTTAATTGAAATATAAATATTTTAGATTATTAGATAACCATCATAAAGAAGTATTCATATATGAAACTGAAACAATTTTAGTGCAGATATTTTACAGATCATAGCATGTGTAATGTATTTTTGACTTTGTGAAGAATAAAAATATTATCTTCCCAGAAAATCAGAAGTCATTGAGAATTTCATATATTATGCTGCCTGAGAAGAGGTAAAATCAACTGACATTGTTAAACATTGGCAAAGACAGAAATATGAGCTTATGTTAATGCAAATTGGCCAGAGTTTGTTGATCTAGATGAACATGGGCAGATGGTTTTCAGTAAGCAGTATCATCAGTGGTTTCCTATTTAACAGAAATAAAGGACTTTATATTTATGGTGGCATACAAGAAATCATGAGAATTAAGCTGTTCAGTTTTCTTCTATCGCACTTTTCCGTCAAGTAGAGGAATTACTAGTAGAATAACTATTGTGAACTTACATGACACATTGTATTGTGAAAGTTGTCCATTCTGACCATGTTTTATCTTTCCCACAATCATTGTACACTATAGTTTTTACGTTTACAGTGAAGTGTGGTTGGGCTTAAGTTTAAAAGTCTTAAGTCCTTATCCTTACTAGTAGATAGAGAAAGAGGAGGGAGCTGTATGATTTTCAGTTTTTGAGCATAAAATAGGGGAAACTAATATATGTGAGTGCCTTACATAGAGTTCTCTGGGTGGTCATGAAATCAAGAACACCAACTCAGGGATAAGAAGTGCTGGGTGGTAACAGAGGTCAGTAAGACAGTCAGAACACATTTCCAAAGACCACAGAGGGGAATGAAATATAAACAGCTGTAGTAGAAATCCAGGAGACATGACCTAAAAGAGAGAAGAGGGAGCCTCTAGTGAAACAGGAAGATATACATAATGAGAATTCTGGAAAGTGATATTTTACCTTAAACCGACTCCTAAGTATTTTCTTGTGTGAAAACACCAGATATGGGCAGTGACAATTATAATATAAAAGACATGGAAAGTATACAATTAGCATTCTTCAGATTTTTTTTTTTTTTTTTTTTTGCCTCTCACTGTTGTGGCCTCTCCCGTTCTGGAGCACAGACTCCGGATGCACAGGCTCAGCGGCCATGGTTCATGGGCCCAGCTGCTCCATGGTATGTGGGATCTTCCTGGACCGGGGCATGAACCTGTGTCCCCTGCATCGGCAGGCAGACTCTCAACCACTGCACCACCAGGGAAGCCCTCTTCAGATAATTTTTTAAACCAATTCCAATTTAAGGTATAAGTATCTAGACTTTGACGAAGTCTGGAAGAGATAATTGCTATCACAAAATTTCAGATAAAAAATTATTCTAATGTGTACTTTCCAATAACTAACTAGAAGTATCTTTTCTGCTGTTTAGTAAGGTCAGCTCCAAGGAAAGACCATATTGAATAACAGAAAAGAAAATTTACGTTTCAATTTTAAATATGTTTAATTACACTGGAATGCCCTCATACAGAAAAAAACATGCAAATCAAGCTCCTAGCCGTTGCTTAGACAATAACATAGTGCATGTAGGTGATACTCCTTTTCCTGAAGGGTAATCATAATCAAATCAACTGATCCTTAACCCAGTGAAATGTGAGTAAGATCATGAGGATGTGATTACATGTCTTTTGTAATAACTTTAATCAAGATGTAACTACACTGCTGAGTGTAACTAAAATTGCATTAAATTATAATTTACTTAAGGAGATTCAAGAGTCCTTAAATTTCCAAAATATAAATAAAATCTTAACTAAATGCTAAAACTCTGATTTTCAACAGAAACTGTTTTACAGTGTATTAAAAGGATTAGAAGTACTACAATTACCCAACTTAAGCTTGCTCCAGTTAGATATTTTTCTGAAACCAAGAAAACAGTACTACATAACATCTCTGCATATAACATCCTTATGAGATCAATCTAAATATGCCATATTTAAAATCACTTAAGTCTATATCTTGGTACCAAAGAACTAGTGAAATTAGAAATGTGAACTATGTCCTCCTTTTTCAAGTAATGAATCATCTATCTTTATAGTAATTTACTTTAAGTTTGCTCTACCATCCATTTCCCCAAATTCTTTTTCTTTTTCCATTTCTGCTCTGAAATCCAAAGGAATTATATAGATCGCTACATATTCCATTAGATTAAACTTAAGGAGGAGATTTAATGGGTGATTGGTAGAAAATTATCCTCGTTCCTTTTACAAAATTAGGAGACTTTATTTTTTAAACAGTTGCTCCAAATCTTATTCATATTTGAATGTCTTATCTATACCTTGGACATAAAACTTACATTTTTTCTGATTTCTACAAACTAATTTTTTTAGTTTCCTTTGTAACTATTTGTTGACAAAATTAAAAGTTATATTACAGGAAACTTGAGGAGGAGTAAACATAGTCATTACCTTATATCCTTTCTCAAAAAGATTATAATGACACGGAAGCTGAGAAAAATACACATGTAATATTAACAAGCTGTGTTCAAATCCTGATTCTACTGCTAAAATAATTTTAATATCTCTTTGCAAGGGAAAATACTTAATGGCAGTTTTAAAATAGAGCCACAAATACTTTGAAAATCTTCACATCAAAAAGTAAGTACCATGTCTCTTCCCCTTGAAGTCAGACCAGCTTGTTATTGCTTCAGCCAATAGAGTATGGCCAAAGTAATTCTGTGCGAATTTTGAGGTTAGGTTATTAAAGTTCATATACCTACTTACTGGAACACTCACTCTTGGAGGCTTCAGTTGCCTTGTAGGAAGCCCACTACCTTTATGCTTCCATACTCTGAGGAAACCCAAGCTACAAGGAGAGACCATGTTCATACACTCTTGGACAACCATTTTGAGCCCAGCCTTTGAGTCATCTGAGCCCAGATGCCAAATATGTAAGTGAAGAAGCTTCCAGATTATTCTGTTTCCCAACATTCAACTCATCCCTAGCCATCCAGGACTTTGCAGAGGCCCCAGATATTGCAGACCACAAAAATGTCACTGCCATATTGAAATCCCTGATCTACAAAATTTGTAAGGCTAATAAGATGGGGATTTTTGTTTCATGTCACTAAGTGTGAACAGTTTATTATGCAGCAATAGATAGCAGAAATAATAGCAAATGAAAACGTTTTCTTCCTCCATAATTTGGCAGACCTCATGAAGAGGAAAAAAGAGAAAATGTGGCATAATGTGTGACATTATACAAACCTGTGTGCCATTTAATAGCTTTGCTCTTTGATAATCAGGATGAAAATTATGGATAATATTCTCACATCATGGGCTTTATGGAAGATTAAATGAAACAACATAATTAAAGTATTTGACACAAGCATGCATTTAAAAAACCGTGAAGTTCTTCTTTTATTCCCCTTATTATTAAAAACACTGCCTTATTAAAGAAGCAGCTTATTGCCATGAGTGAAGGTCAAACTATATAAATTAGAAAGAAGTAATGTCTGTTTATAAGAATCAAGAAAAATCTCATTGAGCAGGTGGTAGTTGTAATGCACTATATATACATAATAAAAGTTTCAACTCAGTTTAACAAATACATGGGTATATGATACGAGGAATATGTAGTTTGAAATACAACAGTGAATAAAAGAGCTGCTTTTCCAGTCCTCATGGAATTGAGAGTCTATCAGGTAAATGGGCATTTTTAGCATCATGAGTGTTAAAGAGAAGTCCACACTGCTATGGAAATATATAACAGTAAAATGTACCCTAGTCCGAGATCACAGAAGACCTACTTAGAAAATTAATAATTAAGCTGATTTGAAAGATGAATAGATGATAGCTACTAAATATTGAAGGAATGTTCCAAGAAGGAAGAAACAACATGGTGAAAAACCCTGAGGAGAGAGAATACAGAATATCTTAAAGAAAATCAAGAGAGAACTAGTGTATCTGAGTCCTATAGACCAATAAGGGCAAGTGATTGAATAGAGAGACAGGGGTCATATGATAAGGGGTGTTTAATGTAATTTTAAGGATTTGGGAATTTCTCTTAGATACAATGGAAAATTATTGGAAAGGTGGTAAACAAGCAAGTGACTTTGGATTTTTGTTTTACAATATTAGCTAAAGGACTCAGGATCTGTATAACTCTCCAGAGTTGAAATCTTGGAGATTATCACACCTTTTTTTCTTTTGATGCTCATCATACTCCCTCATGTAAAATGTTTGGGGATGTACTTTCTACAATTCTACAACAGACATAGGATATTTATTTCATGACTCATACTCTCCAGTCCCAATTAAGAATTTAAGAACTTAAAAATTGTAAAACCATCTTATCACACAGGATTCAACTGATTACACTATTTAAATGTATCACCATGTTGCTTCATGATTTAAAAAAAAAAACTTACTAAAAAGTGAGCCTACACTCTAAAACAGTGTTTCAAGTGTAGAGGGAAATTCCATAGAAAAATTACTTTCAAAGAGATTCTGGTCATTTTTGAAAAAACTACTGTATAGATTTACATGATAATTACTTTGCAGAAGAAAATATTTGATTAAAAAATATATGCTATAGGACAGTGGGCAGACAGCAGAAGCAAGAACTACAGCCCTGCAACCTGTGGAACAAAAAACACATTCACAGAAAGATAGACAAAATGAAAAGGCAGAGGACTATGTACCAGATGAAGGAACAAGATAAACACCAGAAAAACAATTAAATGAATTGGAGATAGGCAACCTTCCAGAAAAAGAATTCAGAATAATGATAGTGAAGATGATCCAGGACCTCTGAAAAACAATGGAGGCAAAGATCGAGAAGATGCAAGAAATGTTTAACATAGACCTAGAAGAATTAAAGAACAAACACCTAGAAGAATTAACAAACAAATAAACAGAGATGAACAATACAATAACTGAAATGAAAAATATACTAGAAGGAATCCGTAGCAGAATAACTGAGACAGAAGAACAAATAAGTGACCTGGACACAGAATGGTGGAATTCACTGCCCCAGAAGAGAATAAAGAGGAAAGAATGAAAAGAAATGAAGACAGCCTATGAGACCTTTGGGACAACATTAAATGCACCAACATTCACATTATAGGGGCCCAAGAAGAAGAAAGAGAGAAAGGACCCAAGAAAATATTTGAAGAGATTATAGTCAAAAACTTCCCTAATGTGCAAAAGGAAATAGCCACCCAAGTCCAGGAAGCACAGAGAGTCTCAGGCAGGATAAACCCAAGGAGAAACACACTAAGACTCATGGTAATCAAATTGACAAAAATTAAAGACAAAGAAAAATTATTAAAAGCAACAAGGGAAAAATGACAAGTAACATACAAGGGAACTCCCATAAGGTTAACAGCTGATTTCTCAGCAGAAACTCTACAAGCCAGAAGGGAGTGGCACAAAATATATAAAGTGATGAAAGGGAAGAACCTACAACCAAGATTACACTAGCTGGCAAGGAGCTCATTCAGATTTGATGGAGAAATCAAAAGCTTTACAGACAAGAAAAAGGTAAGAGATTTCAGCACCATCAAACCAGTTCTACAGCAAATGCTAAAGAAACTTCTCTAAGCAGGAAACACAGAGAAGAAAAGGATCTACAAAAACAAACCCAAAACAGTGAAGAAAATGGTAATAGGAACATACATATCGATAATTATCTTAAATGTGAATGGATTAAATTCTCCAACCAAAAGACACAGGCTAGATGAATGGATACAAAACAAGACCCATATATATGCTTTCTACTGGAGACCCACTTCAGAACTAGGGACACATACAAACTGAAAGTGAAGGAACAGAACAAGATATTCCATACAAGGGGAAATCAAGAGAAAGCTAAAGTAACAATACTCCTATCAGGTAAAATAGATTTTAAGATAAAGAATTTTACAAGAGACAAGGAAGGCACTACATAATGATCAAGGGATCAATCCAAGAAGAAGATATAACAATTATGAATATTTATGCCCCAACATAGGAGCACCTCAATACACAAGGCAAATGCTAACAGCTATAAAAGAGGAAATCGACAGTAACATAATAACAGTGGGGGACTTTTAACACCTCACTTACACCAATGGACAGATCATCCAGGCAGAAAATTGATAAAGAAACACAAGCATTAAATGACACAATAGACCAGGTAGATTTCATTGATATTTATAGGACATTCCATCCAAAAACAACAGATTATACTTTCTTCTCAAGTGCACATGGAACATTCTCCAGGATAGAGTACATCTTGGGTCACAAATCAAGCCTGGGTAAATTTAAGAAAATTGAATTCATATCAAGCATCTTTTTCAACCACAGCACTATGAGATTAGAAATAAATTACAGGGAAAAAAATGTAAAAAACACAAACACATGGAGGCTAAACAATACATTACTAAATAACCAAGAGATCACTGAAGAAATCAAAGAGGAAATAATATATATAATATATATGTATATATATGATAATATAACCTCTCATACTGCTTTTATTTAATAACATCTGAAAGTCTAAATGTCTCTTAGTCTACTTGCTATCTAGTTGATGTTTGTGTATTGGTTTTTGGCACCATTATAGACTTCAGTTCACATAATCTTACCTATTTGCTCCATAGCAGTTACATCCAGGACACTCAACATAATAAATACTCATCCTATATCTAGGTTCCAGATATTCTACCTACCTCTTTCTGGCCCCATCCCTAGAACTTATTTATACCCATGGTACACTTCCATGAATACAGTGTTCCTTCCTGAAAATAAAATAAAGCAAAATCAGAAGACACTTACTTATTCCTCACTCTCCTGCCTTTTCCCTGTCTTGTCTATTCAGTTTCCTGGGTCTCAGTTATAAGAACTTGATAAACCAACACTTGGAACTATAGTATGGCACTGTTTCCCATGGTGACTGGTGTCAGTTCTTTCCTTTTATCATCTGTTCTAACTTATTCTGAGATTATCTTTCTTTTCAGCATACAACCAAAATGCATCAGCATTAGTGTAGAATCTGTAGTTAAACATACACATATTGGCTATGTGAGTTAAAGCAAATTCACCCTGTATTAATATTGGCATACAGTATAACATCCAGAGACACACTCTTACAGGATAATTAAAATACTTACCTTTAATATATGAGAATTTGTTTTGAAAAATAAACCCTACACTTGCACACAAAAGTAACATTTACCAAAAAATTTCCAAGTTATTTTCTCAGAGGAATATCTCCTACTATTATCATGAGAGTTGGATGTCAGGAGCAATTTAATTATCTCATACTTTTAGAGAGTTATATCCTTTGTTTAGACAGTAGAAATTAAGGTTTTAAGTCTGGATATAAATACAAAAAATGGGAGGTTGGCAATATAAGGTTTTACACGTAACTAAGAATGATTTTTTTTATAAAGTTGTTTTGTTTTTAATGTTGGCTTTATAGCCAATTAGGTATTGCTGTGTTATGGGACATTTCATATTTAACAATGAGTAAAAAAGTTTTCAGAGATACTAATGAGCACTTTAGAATCTTATTTAAAAGAAAAAATATATATTCAAAGTAATTTCACATTTTGTAAGAATTATGATTTGTAAATATACACCTTATATATTAAAGCAAAGTCTAGTCAATACATATGTAAATAATGGAATTAATAATATAAAATATGAATAACTTGTCAAATAAGGTTGCAAATGGTTAGCAGTCATTTGCTTTTACATGAAAGTCAAATTATAAAAATTGGGGAAAACCAAAAAGTCATGTACTTTTATCTGTCTAAGTGGATTGATTATCTAATCATCTTTTTAAAGGCTTATGTGCTCTCAAATATATTATGAATCGTTCTGAACTAAAAGATAATTTTTATGAAATGAATATGAAGGTTTTGTGTTGATCTTTATTTTTCAACAATGGGATCAATGTTTCAATCTCAAACACTGGTATCAATAAGCCATTCTTACAAAGGCACTCAGATTTAATGGGATCAGTCTGTGAATCAATTTAAACATCAGGGCATGTTTTTCAAAAAATGATAGATAGAGCCATCAGTCAGCAATTAGTGGATGTAATCAGGGAAAGAGACAGTCAAAAGGAGCCGTGCGAAAGCTGCTGTCATCTCAAAGTGACTATGCATATTCCCAGACCACACCCTCTGGAGAGCAATATCAGAGATTTTATACTACAGAGGAAATATACTTTAATAAAATAATCCAGTCAGTCAATAAACAAATAAGTAAACAAGCAAACAAGCTCTAGAGGAGTACAGAGAGGACCAATACTCAGATTTGCTATAATATCTTGTTGAAAATGTCCAATTTCTATCAAAACCTGTGAGACATGAAAATAAGAAGGAAAGCATGAATTAAACACCAGAAAAAAAAAGTAGGCAACAGAAACTTTCTATGAAAGAAATCAATGTTGGATTTAACAAAGATCTTAAAGTAGCCATTATAAATACATTCAAAAACTAAGGAAAAGCATAGTTTTAAAAGGAAAGGAAAGTAGGATGACTATATTTCATCAAAAAGAGATTATCAATAAAGAGAAAATATTAAAAAAACTAAGTGAAAATTCCACAGTGGAAAAGTACAACAACTAAAGTGAAATTTTTATAAAGGGGTTTCAACAATAGATTTGAACAGCTAGAAGAAGGAATTAGCAAACTTGAAGATAGATTGCTAGAAATTATATAATTTGAAAACCATAGAAAATAATGAAAAAATAATGAACAGAGACACAAAGAAATTTAGAACAATATTTACTGCCCAACATACATGTAGTTGGAGTGCCAGAGGAGAGGAAAGAAAGGAGCATGCAAAACATTTGAGGAACATTCTTCTGGAAGACCTTATCCTAGGCTATAAAATAAGCTTCAATGAATTTACAAGGATTAAAATCATACAAAGTATGTTCTCATACCAGAATGAAATGAAATAAGACACCAACAGCAGAAAGATGTGGAAAAATCATAAATATGTGAAAATTAAACAACATACTCCCAAATAGCCAATGAATTAAAGAAGAAATAACAAGAGAAATTAGAAAATATTTTGAGAAGAAAGAAAATGAAGACACAGTGTAACATCTCATATGGGATGCAGCAGAAGCAGTGTTTATGCTTAAAGGGAATTTTATTGTAGTAAATGCCTTTATTAAAATGGAATTTTAAAAAAGGACCTCAAAGCAATAACCTAACAGTCACATTAAGAAAGTGGAAAAAGAAGAGTAAATTAAAACAAAGCAAACAGAAGGAAGGAAATAATGAAGGTTAGAGCAGACATCAGTGAAATGCAAAATAGATAAACAATTGAGAAACTTAACAAAACCAAAAGCTGGTTCTATAAACAGGTTAATAATAATGACTAAGCTTTAGCTAGATTGACTAAGAAAAAAATAATATACAAATTATTAATCAGAAATGAAATAAGAGACACTACTTCTTTATAGAAATAATTTAAGGAATTTACAGAAATAAAAATAATTATAAGGGAACACAGACTCCCAGCTTCCAGCACCATGAGTAATAAATTTCTGTTACTTATAAACTACCCAATCTGTAGTAATTTGTTATAGCAGCCCTAATGGACTGACAGACATGAATTTGGGGGGACCAGGGATGGAATGTTATAGATTGAATGTTTATGTTCCCCCCAAATTCATGTGTTAAAGAAAACCTAATTTCAGCATGGGGGTGTTTGGAGGTAGGGCCTTTGGGAAATGATCAGGTCAAGAGGGAGGAGCCTTCATGAATGGGATTAATTCCTTTATAAAAGAGACCCCAGAGAGATCCTTTGCTCCTTCTGCCACATGAGGACTCAGTGAAAAGATTAAATCATGAATTCCAGAAAAGACTACTACTGGAGGAGAATAAATACATTTTTATTTAAATATCAGGTAGGGTAAATTCAATTGACAATGGCCTTATCTCAGTTAATATTGAATAGCAATTTGTAAATCCAGAGGGTACCATCATCCTGAATGTGAATATCTTTATTTCATGTATGTGATCCTTAAGGTCATTTTTTGAAAATCTCATCAGTCTAAGATTGACATAAGATACCTGAAGTTTTAAAATCTCCCCCCTTAATTAGATTTAAATGGGAATGAAGAATTAACAATATAACTAGATATTTCAAATTCCATTTAAATATTTTCAAAACATTCTAAAATATGTAGGTTATGTTTCAAATTAATAAAACTTTTAATCTCATTAATTTAAAATGAAATAGAACCATGAATTAGTCAAGAAAGAAATAAAAGGAATGAAAGTAGGATAAAAGCCTGGAGAGAGGATGGGAGAAATCAATGGAGGAAAAGATGGAGGGAGGGCAGAGGGAGAAAGAAGTAGAAAGAACAAAATCATGAAAGCAGTTAATTGAACTAATGTGAAAACACATCTGTTCTTTCGGAGAACAAGCCCTTTAAAGTGACTGATTAGCATGGAGTGCTCCGGGCTATTACATAACTATTGATTTAATGAATACAGTTGATTGTACTTTTTCAAAAGTTAGAATTGCTAAGATTGTAGGAAGTTTAAAAAGCACAAAGTTCATTTTCTTGCCCTTGAGCAGAAATATTCCAATCACTCAGAAGCCATAGAGTTTATCTCATTTTTTAAATATCCAGAGAAGGAGATCATGCAACTCCCTCCAGAAACATATCTTAGGCTCACAAAGAACAGTGTCGTGGAAGCATAACTTTTAGTTACCCACACAAATAGCTCATTATGTAATGTTGAAAAGATGGAGATACTCTGGTTTTAAAGTAGCTGTATGCTTACAGATGGGTCTGAAAATGGAGAATTAAGAAGACTGGGCTTGGTGGTGGTAAAGACTCTTCTTTAAAGTGTAAATTTTAACAGAAAAAAAATAACTGACATTATAAGTGAAGTAATATTATGGTAGATACCCCTTTATCGAAGAAAATATGGATTTCAAAGGGAATAAATGTGATGTTTAATCCCTTGACTGAGTCCAAGCCAAATAATCACTATTTAAAGGGATAATGAAAAGTAACAGTAGGTTAAGAAAGAAAAAACAAAAACACGTATCTTCAAATTCTTAATTCTTACCTAAAATACAAAACCTAAATATTTACTAAGATCCTTGGTTGATTTACCTATATAAATGCACACATATGAAGTTTAAGGACAAAGAGCTGCTTTAATTACTTAGTTACAATTTAGATAACTGTACAGTAAATCTAGATTAACTTTTATGTTGACATGTGGCCATTGTCATTTTCCAGTTAAAGAAAAAGGAAAAGAAAGAATATGGAATCATGCTAGGTACAAGGAAATACTAACAATACTTTCTTTTGTATACCAAATTTGAAATGCTAATTCCACTGAGAGAAGGCTTTATTCATTCTAACTCATGACAAATTATATAGAATCCTGTTTCACTATTAAAAACAGGCCTTTAAAATATGTTTTTGCTTTACTTTTCAAGTTGTCAACTTTACCATTTTTATGAATAAAGACCTTAATTAAATGACAGCCTGAATTTTGGCCTCTCTCACATAAGATTTTAAGCAAATTAGTATTGTAATAAATTTTTCATGTGACAAATATTTTAATTGCTTCAAGTGAAATAATTGTTTTGTCCATTTCATTAAATCTTTTAGTTTAAGCTATAGCTTTAAAATTTAATAGAGATGCTCTTATATGGATATTTATTGATTAAATAATATAGTTTCTTTAAAAGATTTCTTCTTTTGACTAAATAACTTTAAAAAGTGAATATCTAGGCCCCAAATACTCTGGATTATACAGAACTGAAAGAGAATTACTATTTAAAGCTGTAGTATTATGGAATTATAATACCTGTATAATTATAGTATATATAATATATAATGCCTGTATAATTGTGCCATAGAGTATGTCTCTTCTTACCAATTTTTATTTCAACAAAAATAACAGGCTACTGAAAATAAATTTGTTTACAACTGACTTCACAGATTTTTATAATCAGATGAATTCTCATTCATATTTATCATCCTTTGACATACATATCTACTTTTAAAAATTTAATAAATATTATATAGGGAGTATATATTTACCTAGTTGAAAATAATTCAGATTTTATTATGACAAACATTTTTTCCAGTAGCATTTAAGATGTAAGAAACCTTGTATTTTTTCACTGTTCTGAATAAAATCTATCCCCTGCATTCTTCTGGAATAGTCAGTAATATAACTCCAGCGTTTACTGAAACATCCATCTACTTTATGTAAGCCTTTAATCAAAACCATGAGGACCTGAATTTTTCTGTGATTTTACTATTGTCCAGTTTGCAATTGCTTTTGTAGTAATTTAAATAGTAGATGATTGCTATGACCAATTCTATATATTTATTTACTGTCTTTTCTCAGAGATATTACATTTTCAAAGAAAATTGATAATTTTGTCAAAATAATCTCGGGTGGCCCCGGCCTGCAACAGCTTGAACCAGGGTTTCAGTTCCTGGCCAGTGATTGAGATCAGATCACGGTGATAAGAGCATTGAATCCTAGCCACTAGACCAGTGGACAGTGACAAGGCCCTGGCCCTATGGCTTTGCAGAAAAAGAATTCCCACAAAGATGGAAAGTAGTGAAACAAGCAAAGTATTTATTAGGAGAAAAAAAAAGAGTACAGTGCGTGTGGATAGACACATGGGTGAGCTCAGAAAGAGTCACACCCTTGTGGCAGTTTGAATCACTTATATGGGGCATTTCTTCTGGGTTTCCTTCGGACAGTCATTTTGATTTGCCTGGTTCAAAGTCCATATTTGGTATATCTCAGGATCGTCCCGTGTGTACACGCACATCTCTTAGCCAAGATGGATTCTACCTAAGAGGTCTATGGGTAGACTTGACATCACTTGGCATCACTCCCTTTTTGACCTCCAGGGAGCCTTTCTGTGCATATGTAGTCATGAAGGTCTCCTGACTTCGAGAATGAGGAATATATGGTCTCTTATCTTCTACCTGGGCTGGGCCCAGCCTCTGTTCTTATTTGTCCTTTTTTTCTCATCTTGGAGTATCGGTTCACAAGGAACGAATTCCAACTGTGTGCCCTGGGGGCCCATCTATCTGCTGCCTCAAAATCACCCATCTTACCTAAGACATGATTTATAGTAAGGTGGTAAAACCTTCACTCCTTTCACTCCAGTCCTTTCAAAACCTTCTCAGACTGGTCACTAATCTCAGTCAAATGCATTTATTCATAATCAAATAACAATCATGATGTAGTATGAGAAGGAAAAGAAAATGTATAAAGATAGCTTATTTATAGAAAATATCTTACAAATATTAACATAAAAGAATCAACAGCCAAACATTAGACTTTTAAAAAGTATTCAGAAAACCAAGGAAGCTAGATATTATATTAATAAACAAACTCAAGTATGTATGATAAGGTAAAATTCATGTTATAAATGGACTGGATTATTCTTGAAATTTCTACCACTATTGGGCTAGATTTTACTTTCCCATGTTTTGTAGTCATATATAAAAAGAAAAAAGTGTTTTACATAATTTTTAACTTTATGACAAACAACAATGCAATCAAAATAATTACAGCTTACATTTGGCTGGTCTCGTTATCAGAGATCACAGGCAGTCATGAGGGTGTGGCTAACGGCAAAGCACATTGACCTTCTAAAGAAGCAGGGACACTCCCCTTTGGGCAATTGTAAAAGCGTGCTGACCTAGCATTGCTGGCTATTCAGAATTTTTCAAGAAAAAGCAATTCTTAAAATGTTTTATGAGATAAAATAGTTTAAGAAGGGTTACCTATTTCAAAAACAGACAGATATATAAATAATAAAGCAATTAGTGAGGGGAAAAATCTGTATTCAGTGTTCAAGTTATAGGTAATTTGTGACTCCTAGATCTTCAAAATCAATGCCTATATAAGGTTGTCTCTGGGGCTTCCCTGGCGGCGCAGTGGTTGAGAGTCCACCTGCCGATGCAGGGGACACGGGTTCGTGCCCCGGTCCGGGAAGATCCCACATGCCACAGAGCAACTAAGCCTGTGTGCCATGACCCCTGAGACTGCGTGTCCGGAGACTGTGCTCCGCAATGGGAGGGGCCACAAGGCCCACGTACCGCAAAAAAAAAAAAAAAAGGTGTCTCTGGAACGCAAGACATATTCCTTTTTTCTCATGTCCTGAAATATAAAAAATAGGTCAACTTCCCCAAAGGCCAAGAATCCCTGTGCTGATAACAATTCCTGATACAATGCATGGCATATTGTGTGGGTTATAAAAAGTCAACTTTATTTGTTCTAGATGAGTTCATAGCTTTAAAATTAAAGTATATTAATTAATTTTAATAATCATATATTTATCTTGTATACCTGTATGAAGAAGTTTCTAATTATTTAACCTTTTTTTCCTTGCATGTATGTCCGTTCTCAGTTGGTAGAACCTTGGAATTTAGGCTCATGGGAAAGCTATTAGAGAGTAATGACTAAAATAGGATTCTAAAAATGGAAGAAGCCTTTTTATACCTACAAAGTTGTCTTTGACACCTACAGAGTTGTACTGAAGTCCATAGATACCTGACTGCTGAGTTGCAAAAAGGAGAATGAGGATATCTAATATGAAGTTGACATAACAACATTAAAATTGTTTTTTAATTGAAGGTTTCTGTCTCTTCACTTTAAGTAATTAATATCTTTAATTTTATGTCTACCATACTACTATTTACTTGTTATTATCATTAATTAATTAATTAATTAATTTATTTATTTATTTTTAAAAGATGTTGGGGGTAGGAGTTTATTTGTTTATTTATTTTGGCTGTGTTGGGTCTTCATTTCTGTGCGAAGGCTTTCTCTAGTTGTGGCAAGCGGGGGCCACTCTTCATCGCGGTGCGTGGGCCTCTCACTATCGTGGCCTCTCTTGTTGCGGAGCACAGGCTCCAGACGCGCAGGCTCAGTAGTTGTGGCTCACGGGCCTAGTTGCTCCGTAGCTTGTGGGACCTTCCCAGACCAGGGCTTGAACACGTGTCCCCTGCATTAGCAGGCAGATTCTCAACCACTGCGCCACCAGAGAAGCCCACTTGCTATTATTTTGTATTCAGTTTTCTTTTCTTTCTTGGCCTCTTTTTGATTAATGAATGATTTTTACTGTTCCTTTTTTCCCTATGCTGTTAATTATGATTTATTTTATTGATTCACTTAGATATTACCATATGCTCCCTTTACAAATTGCAGTTTAAATATTATTACTTTTATCACTCTTCTGATAATGCTAGAATATCAGAACACTTAAATTCCATTTCCCCCTCTCTCCTTTTGCTTTTCATTTCTATGCATCTTTTGTCTACAAATTTATGTGTATCTGACATGATGATTATTCAGTTAAAAACGTTTTGCACTAACAGATTTTGAAAAATTATGCCATGTTTTGAATGATATTTTTAATGTCATTTTAATCTAAAAAACTATAAAAAGTAATATTTATCATCCCAGTTTCAGGCAAAAAATTCACTCATTCTCTCAACACAGCAGTTGCTAGACAAAGAATATTATTTTAAAAACATATTTGAAATATACTCTGTGCATGCATAAACCAAATTGAAATAAAAAGTAAATATCTCTGTATGATTCTTTAGTCTGTTGTACTCATGCACTATTTTCATGTTTCAAAGAACTCACATGATCTTTATCTTGCCCTAAATGTATTTTTTCTATGCTAAACTTATACAGTATGGTGTGATTTTAAAGCAAAATACCATGAGCTCCCAATATGACAATGGACCATAGAAAGAGTAAGATGAATATTTGAGAATTCCTGAGTGGTTTGGCTGACTGAAGAAGCACACATGATGTACATGTGAAAACAATGGGTTAAGTATCATCTAATTTTGCTCAAAGCAAAGAAAATTAATCACCATGTACTTCTGATTCTGATTTTGAATACCTGATTAAATGCTCGTCCTCAGACTCTCCACAACCTTCAAGATAATGACTCATTCACTGCCAACGTATTAGGGTCAGAATTCTCCCCAGAAACAGAACCAGTCGGACATAAGAAATTGGCTTGTGCTATTATGGATGCTGGCAAACCCAAAATCTATAGAGTTGATATCTCAGTTCCTGTTCAAAGGCCATCAGGTTGCTGTAGAACAAGGAAGAGCCAGTGATCCAGTTTGAAGCCTGTCAAAACAAGAGATAATTCTCTCTTCCTTGGAGGAGGGTCAACATTTTGTTCCATTCTGACCTTAAAATAATTGGATGAGACTCACATATATTATGGAAGTCACTCTGCTTTAGTCAGTCTACCAATTTAAATATTACTCATCCAAAAACACTCTCACAGAAACATTCAGATGTTTATGTTCATGTCATCAAATTTGGGAAGTTTTCAGCCATTATTTCTTCAAATATTCTCTCTGCCCCCATCTCTCCCTCTTCTACTTCTGGAATTTCGACAATGTGTGCATTCGTCTCTTTGATGGTGTCCCACAGGTCCCTGAAGTTCTCTTCACATTTCTTCAATTTATTTTCTTTTTGTTTCTTAGATTTGATCATTTCCATCATTCTATCTTTAAGTTCACTGGTTCTTTTTCAGTCTGTTCGAATCTGCCTTTGAATATCTCTAGTGGATTTTTCATTTTCATGTTATCTTTAAGTTCACCTGTTCTTTTTTGGTCTGTTCAAATCTGACTTTGAATACCTCTAGTGGATTTTTCATTTTCATTATTATACTTTTCACCTCCAGAATTTATTTTTAGTTCCTTTTTAGGTTTTCTCTCTCTTTGTTGATGTTTCCATTTTGTTCATAAATTGTTTTCTTGACTTTCTCTTTATCTTTCTTTAATGTTTTGAGCATATTTAAGATAGTTGTTTTAAAGTCTTTGTTTAGTAGATCCACCATCAGGTTTTTGTCAGGGGCAGTTTCTGTTGATTGATTTTTCCTTTGAATAAGCCATGCTTTCCTGTTTGTTTGTATACCTTGCGATGTTTTTGTTGAGACCTGGACATCGAATAATTGAATCAAATAATGTAGCAGCTTTGGAAATCAAAGTCTCTCCCTTCCCCAAGGTTAGCTGGGTTTTGTTGTTGTTTTCACTTTTTTGATTGTTGTAGGCTGTTTCTGTATCGAGGGTCAGTATGAGGTGTGATCTCAAGGTCTTCTCAGGTCTTTTCTGAGCCTGCACCTTCCTCTGGGCATGCATGGTTTGTGTTTAATTTCCCCCTAATATGTAGTTGCTTTTGATGTCCTCATCTTCAATATTTGACTCCCAAAAGGGTAAAATTAGAAAAATAAAGGGGAGGGGGACAACATGTGCCAGCCCTTTAAATTCTGTGAAAGTCATTTCAACCACAGAAGGAGGGGCTTGAAACATGAGTGGAGGTGTGACAACAATGGCTGGCCACTTCTGTGTCTGCATGTCTGTGATCAGAAGCAGCACTGAGGTATCAGAGCACATATCTCCAATCTTTGGAGGACAGCATCTTTTTGCCCACCCTGGCTTCTGAATGCTGTATGTAAACTGCTCCAGGAACATGTGAACAGAAGCCTGTCATAGAGCTAAGGAGTGAGGGATGGGTAGGTACTACTGTACTAAGATCTGAAATTTATGAAAATTAGCCACAATTTATCATCCAAGCCATGATCTTCAAGTGGTGACCATCAATAGGCTCCAGTGTCCTAAAATAGTTACATCAGACAGATTCTGCCAGTGCAATTGTTGTCTATTTGGGGAGAAAGATTTCTGGTGCTTCCTACTCTGCCACCTTCCCAGAATTTTCTCATCAAGAGAGTTATATTTTTAACACATAACCATTATTTCTTTTTTCAGTAAATATACATTTGATTTACCTTTGTAGTTTTATGTCTGTCATTTTACATTCTTTTCTGACAATAAATTCTCAGTTTGTGTGAAAATGTGTTTACTTTGTCATCACTTTTAGGGTGTTTTCACTGAGTGTGGAATTATAATTTAATAATTATTTTCTTTTGACACTTTGAGGATATCATTCCATTGTCCATGTCTTCCATTATTTCTTCTGAAAAGTCAAATTAATGTCTTACTATTGCTCCTTTTATGTTTTTCCTCCCTCCCTCCCTCCCTTCTTCTTCCTCCTCTTTTTCTTCTTCCTTCTCCTCCTCCTCCTCTTCTTCTCCTTTTCCTCTTCCTGCTCTTCATCCTCCTCCTCTCAATTACAATTTACAGAATATCCTGAATCTGTGACTTACTGCCTTTTGACAGTTTTTGAAAAAAAATTAAAATATTGTATCTTCAAATAATGTCTAATGCGATTCACTCTCTTCTTTTTCTCTGAAATTCCAATTACATGTATCTTTGAACTTTTCCTTTTGTCCCACAAAGTTTTAAAACATTTTTGTGTATTTCTAATTCACCCCTCTGTGCTTCAGTCTATATGATTGATATTGATATATCTTCTAGTTAGCTATTTCTGACTTCAGTGGTGTCTAATGTGAAAATTAATAAAGGGAAATCCCACTAAAGTGGAATCAGGAGATCAGAAGGGGGAGCTCTCTGCAGTACCACTCGATGTTGATTACAGGAAGAATTGCCAGTTGCAGACGCTAACAAAAGAATCATCAACAGGAAAGAATCATCAGTTACAAGCCCCAACGGGAAAAGATGTACATTGCATCTACTACAAGAAATTGACTACGCCAGCAGCCCAGCCAATGAGAAATCATTATCACCCTGAACTCTCACATTTCCTCAATGCTCTTTCATTCAGAACAACCCCTCCCAACTTCTTCCTTTTTCTCTATAAAATAATGTTCATCTCCTTTGTTTGTTGGCCTTGCCTATGGCTTTTGCTATAGCTTGCTTGTCCCAAATTGTAATTCCTCTGCTGTTCCTGAATTAACCCATTTTTGCTGGTAAAATAACTCACTGTTTTACTTTTAAGGTCAACACTAATTTTTTGTGAAAGCTATCACTAGATTGTTTATTACAAATGTTTGATTTTTCAGTTTCAATATGTCTATTTAATTTTTTGTTACACAATTCTATGGAAAAAATTCTTTTTTCAATTGTTTTCTCCATATTTTGGTCTCTTTTCTTAAATATAACAATCATAGACTTTTAAAGACTTTGTCACCAATCTCTAATATCTGGATAATCCTTGGAAATATCTTTCTTTGGGACCTGATTTTTTGTCATGATTTTTGGTTATGTGGCATGTCTGATAGGTTTTTTTTTAATTGACTGTAGTATATTTTGCATAAAAAATATAAAGACCCTGAACGATGTTAAATTCTTCCAGAGAGAATATAATTTTCCCTCTCTTAGAGTGATAAAGTGGTAGTCAATATCTTTTATCTAGTCAGGGACTGTGCTCACCCCCAGCTGGGTTGCTGTTCTGGTAATGCTTATGCTACCTCGACATTTCTATTAGCTCTTACATGTTCTCAAATTAGAGTCCTGAGTGTTCTTCATGGTCTCTCTGGATTTTTGTTTCATAAAAAAGCAAATAACTTCTTTGCTTTCAAACATCTTTTCACTTAGGAATTTAGCTTCCTGCTCAAGTTGCACAGCCCAAAACTTCAGCAGATGTCCTAGGAAAAAGAAAACAGATTATGTAGTGCCTCACCCATGTGTCCTTCAAAAGCTCTGCTGTTTTTCTGTCCCCAGAAGGGCCATCTTGGGTTCTTTGGCTTGTATCTTTATCTAGTAACTGAAATACCTCCAGGGCAATATTAGTGGCTGAGTTCAGATTACCTCTCCATGGCTTATAATTTTCTGCAGCTTTGGCCCATTCCTGCTTTTTCTGTTCTCAAAAAGATTATTTCTCTGAATTTTTAAAATAGATTTCATTAGAAGTACTGACTTACTAATAACTTCTCAATATCACTCAGAAGCAAAACTGTGTATTTATTGAATTAGCCAATTATTTCTAGAACAAACATATGATAAAAACTATATTGGAGATTTTCAACATGTATGTTAGGAACACATTACCAAGGTTGTGTATATATAAAATGATAAATATATATCTTAATGATAAAACTTTGTGAATGATACAATCACATCATTCAATTAGAAAGATAGTGTAGAATTGTCAAAGGTTCTTTTGCCATGAGATAATATATTGGAGAATTTGATTTATTCTTAATTTTAAGGTAGATAAGCTGTTATATTAATTTATTAACATTAACTGTCACACTTTGATTCCAGAAACATTTGCTATAACTTTGAAACTGAGAGAAAGTGATCTTTTTTGTTGTTGTTTTGTTTTGTTTCTTTGGCCATGCTGAACAGCCTATAGGAGTTTCCTGACCAGGGATCAAACCCATGCCCCCTGCAATGGAAACGTAGAGCCCTAACCACTGGATGGCCAGGGAATTCCTGAGAGAAAATAATGTCTTTAAATGAGGCCGGGGGGCTTGAGGGGGAATGTATTACATATTTCTCCAAATAAGCTGAGTACAATTTTAAAAGGGCATGGAGAGAAAATACCTTATAAATTTCCAGGAAATAAAAATTTAGTTTAAAAAAATTCTCTCATTTCATAATGAATGAAAAAGAATCCAGTTCAATAATGTTGCAATATGGACAGTTTCCACAAAGCATAAAGTATAAATTAAAAACAGCATTTAGAAAAATAGATTAGCTCTTTTGGAATGAATTAATTAAAAAATGTTTTACACTTATTCTTTTGTATGAACTTATATTTTAAAATTTAGCAAATACAATCAGCCCTCCATGAAAACATTCAAAATTTGAAAAAAAATATTTTGGAAGACATTAATTCCTAAGACTGCCATTGTAAACATGATTAGCATATATTTTAACTACCTTCTGCTGTGTAAAACTGATGATGTTAGTAGATGTTACTGAGAAAATGTTCTATTTAAAACTTCAAAACTTTCACACATTCAATTTATTAAAGCATTTTTGTTGTTTTAGAGAGAAAGATCAGTTTACATTTCCTCTTCAAAAAATTCACCAAGTGATGAGGTAAACTGGATTTTCTCATTTTGCAATACTTTTAACTAGAAAGCATTATTCATTTATGTCTTAATCTAATTCCAGAGAGTTATATTTGCCTACCTTTTAAATACTGTGCAAACTTAATTGAAGGTTACTGATAATCAGTTTCAGCTCACTTTTCAATAAATTGGAAAAATATAGAAATTAGTTTTTATCCCATATGTTAATTACATTTTGAAGAATGTAGTCCATTCTCTGATATATTAAGTATAACAAAATCTAATTTAATTTGTGAATATTAAAGATGTATACTTGACATCATAAAACATACTTTATTGGTATAAATATAGATATAGATAACACTTACTGAGCTCTTGTTATGTACATGGGAATATCAGTTAGTATTCAAATCTCATTTTGCATATTGAGAAACTAATAGAAATTACATAAGTGAATTGACCAAATTCACAGGTCTAAAAGTGGTGGAGCTAAGATTTGTACCTAGCCAACTGAGTTGTTTAACAGCCATATTCCTAGTCACAATTATAGGACTTGATCTGTAGCACATCTTCTTCAAGGATATGAACTCTGAGTAAAAGACTCAGTAGGTACGCAGGTAAAGATCAAATTACTGTGTCAATGTTGTTATTGATAGAACAGTTGGAGACCATTACTTAAATATTTGGCAAACATGAACATCTTAATACAAAACCACAGAAGTAAAGGTTTCCTTACTCTTTTCCAGGCAGACCTGGCAAATGCCAGGTATCCTCTACAGTGAAGTACAGAATTCCTTCTGGAGATCTTAGATGCCAACTGATTCCTCCTTCCCAGAGCTAGAGTGAGTGAGCAAGCAGAAAAAGACTAAAAGTATTGAGATACTCATAATATTCATTTCTCTGCCCATGAGGTAAATATATTTGCCTTCCCCAAAATCCACTATGATGTCATATACAGATGATAGATAGATAGATAATAGATGAGAGATAGGTAGAACTATATATCAATAAAAGGTATAAATTAATTAAAATCTTAGGGCATTTTCTAGAAATTTTGTTATATTTTCTTCTTTAGGATGCCAACATAATATTTGGGAAATAAAGTTTGTTTTCTAAAATTCTCAGTCTGATTTTGTAATTTTTCCATAAACTCAAGTTTTATGTTAAAGCATAATGTGTTTTTGCTCCAGTAACTTCCCAACATTTTTAAAATAATAAATATTCAGTCATCTTTTAAAGGCTAGCTCAAAATAATGATTTTTTTCATAGTTCTTCCAGCAATTCTGGCAGCTGCTGTTCTCTTTTTGCAGTTGATAAAATCCATCTCTAGGCCCAGATGCCAGTGTGCCAGTATACCACAGCCAATATAATTGTACACTGTATTTCCTAAAACATCATCTTGTGATAGCACATTCATTTTACATTCATTCTCAAAACCAAAAACTGTAGTTTTCACTGGTTAATTGATCACTTATTTGAGTAAATAGAATTTTGCCCAAGTCAATACACATAAGATATTTACTTTGTAATCTGATTTTGTTTGAAAGCTATGGCTATCAAGTGACTTGGATTTCAAAGTTTCAAAGCTTATGATCTAGTAGAATTATAGCTCAGTTAACCATGAAGCTTAATTGTTATAATGAAGTACAAGCATACATACCTCAGAGATATTGCAGGTTTGGTTCCAGATCACTACAATAAAGCAAATACTGTAATATAGTGAGTTGCATGAAATTTTTGTTTTCCCAGTGCATAAAAAATTATGTTTACACTATATAACATTGTGTTTAAAAAAACAATGTATATACCTCAATTAAAAATACTTTATTGCGGGCTTCCCTGGTGACGCAGTGGTTGAGGGTCCGCCTGCCGATTCAGGGGACACGGGTTCGTGCCCCGGTCTGGGAAGGTCCCACATGCTGCAGAGCGGCTGGGCACATGAGCCATGGCCGCTGAGCCTGCGCGTCCGGAGCCTGTGCTCCACAACAGTGAGAGGTCCGTGTACCAGAAAAAATAAAAAAAATAAAATAGATGTTTGATGAAGGGTTGTCATACATCTTCAATTTATTAAAAAACAAAACAGAACAAAACAAAACAAGGTATTAGCAGAGTGCAATATAGTGAACTTCAATATAATGAGGTATGCCTGTACAATCAACATTTCATGGACTATTTTGGGTGTTTCACAATGATTTTGTAGGCCACTTATCCTGCAGAAAAGGTAAACTCTGCAGATGAATTTAAATAGACCATAAATGGACATCAATCTGACAAGTCACAGTTTTTGTTAACATTGGCATGAACTTTCACTTAAAGCAGGAATTAAAACAGTAGATGTAAGGAACCACCAGCTTTGATCATAACCTGGGTCTCTGACCTTTTCAGTCATGGTAAACAAGGTAAAGGACACAAACAGTTTGAGATTTGGTCAGCACAGAGAATTTGGTCTTTAGTGTAAGTTTCCTGGCTCTCTGCTTAATTTATATTATTTCCTGTTAATGGAATTTCTTAACAGAAACATGAGTGAGAACATTGCTTATAAAATAATTTATAGGCACACATAATATCAGGAGTACTGGAAAAGAGTGATATGCCAACAAGGCAATAGTCCATAAAATTAATTACCTGGATAACTCATGAAAGAAGACTCTGACCTGGGCATGAGATGTAAATTCCTAACACAGATATGCCTTGAAATGTGAATCTACGCATTATTATTACTACTGTTGTTCTTGTGACAAGAAAATATTTTTATCAGTGAAAGGCAAAAATTATGAACTGAACTGTTTCAAGAAAATATTTGGTTTTGATTGAAAATATATGCATCCTCACCACCTTATCACTCTTATACATAGTTTCTGATCTGTCAGTGATATCCGTTGGATATCCCTCCAAATTAAACCTTAAATCCCCATCTTCAGTTTCCATCTACACAGTCTTTCCTCCAAGCCAACAAAGTAGATTCTCAGTGAGGCTTTTGTCCTTCTCAACTGTTCATTCCTATTGCTTTGGTAAAAGGATTGTCCTCCAAGTGCTCCAGTGAAAATATTTTTCTGACAAATCTTCCAGCTTTACATAAGCATATGCAATCTAGCATGCTCAATTCTGAGTCTTTTGTTCCTCTTCATTACAGCAGTTCTAAAATCTCTAATTCACTTAGTTTAACCCATAAAATTTTCCAGTCTTCCAGAAGACATATGAGTACCATGTTTGTGCCACTTCCCAGGGTTCTTACCAGAGTAATAAATCATGAATTCCAGGAAAGTGCTCTCCCATCGATAAACTTTCCCTTAGCCAACCTTACCTTCTAGCCATTGCTCATTTGATTCAGCATCCTCAGAATATAGCCCTGTATGCTGTGCTCTCCTGGATCCAGCTTGCCCATGTAGGTTATACATTTCACTGTTTTCAGGGTACAGTACCTTTTCTTCCATTCTTCCTTTAACAGTCTCAGCACTTTCTTGGCTGCAGCTGAACCTTAACCATGGTTTTAAATGCTAGAAAGGAAGATAGTTTGTGGAAGTCAGAGAATGTATTGTCTTGCATAATTTTCAACTAAGGAGAAGAATCAAATTTTAGTAGATGGGGTAGACTACTTCTGCAGGCTTAGGAGAATCTGGGAATTCACAGTTTTCAAGTGCATCAGCTCAGATATCTTAGTGACGTATCACAGTATCTCATTCTTTCCTAATCAAGACGCTGATCTTGGCATAGCAGATGTGTCTAGGAGCCTCATTGCATTTATGATTAAGTATCAGGACTCAGTTTTTTCTGCCTGCTTACTGAAGGGAGATAAGAGTCTCCTTACAGCTGCTCAGTAGATTCTCTGATAGCCACAATTAATTGTTTACAGGCTTTATTTTTTAGAGCAGTTTTAGGTTCACAACAGAATTGAGAGAAAAGTACAGAGATTGCACATATGCCCCTGCCTCCACAAAGCCTCCTCCATTATCAACATCACTCACCAGAATGATAGATTTGTTACTAAGGATGAACCTAAATTGACACATCACTATCACCCAAAGTCCATAGTTTACTTTGGGGTTTACTCTTAGTATTGTACACTGTGGGTTTGGATAAATATATAATGATGTACATACATCATTATAATACCATACATAGTTTTTTCACTTCCCTAAAAATTCTCTACACTTTGCCTATTAATCCTTCCCCCTCCATTTCACCCCAGGCAACCACTGATCTTTTAATTATTTCCATAACTTTGTCTTTTCCAGAATGTCATATACAGATGACCCTTGAACAACACAAGTTTGAATTACACAGGTCCACCTAACATGGATTTTTTTCAATAGTAAATACTACAGTACTACATGATCCACTGTTGGTTGAATATGTGGTTGAAGAACCACTGATGGAGAGGAACCATGTATACAGAGGGCCAACTATAAGTTATATGTGGATTTTCAACCATGTAGAGGGTTGGCAGCCCTAACGCTGACATTGCAAAGTTCAACTGTAGTTGGAATCACATACATATTGGCTTCTTTCACTTAGTATGCACTTAAGATTTCTCCATGCCTTTTCATGGCTTGATAGCTCATTTCTTTTTAGTGCTAAATAATATTCCATTGTCTGGATGTACCACAGTTTATTTATCCATTCACCTATTGAAGAATATCTTGGTTGCTTCCAAGTTTTGGCAATTATGAATAAAACTACTATAAAATCCATGTGCAGGTTTTTTATGTAGACATAAATTTTCAACTACTCCTTTGGGTACATACCAAGAAACATGATTGCTGGATCATATGGTAAGAGTATATTTAGCTTTGTAAGAAAACTAAACTATATTTCAAAGTGGCTATACCATTGTGCATTCCTAACAGCAATGTATGAGAATTCCTGTTGCTTCATATTCTCATCAGTATTTGGTGTTGTCAGTATTCCAGATTTTGGCCATTCTAACAAGTGTATAGTGATATGTCATTGTTGTTTTAATTTGCATTTGCCTAATGACATATGATGTGAGCATCTTTTCATATGCCTATTTGCCATGTGTATATTTTCTTTGATGGGTTGTCTGTTAAGGTCTTTGGCCCATTTTTTAATTGAGTTGTTTGTTTACTTATTGTTGAGTTTTACACACTTAATTTTTAGATTTATCACAGTCAGCTTTTTATTGTATTTATCTAGAAAATTAAGTGCTCTGAGCAAAAAACATTTAATTCCATTATCCTTATAATTAATATCTCACCCATATTTCTATAACATAGAAACATTTTTATAACACCTAATACGCTTCTATAACACCTAATACACTCTACTTGCTAATGCAATTCTTTTCACCAATATAATATCCCAGTTCATGATGAATATTTTAATAATTGCACTTTTTTTTATGCACAGTGCTGTGATTATCATTGCCAGCCAGCTGGAGGAATATCCAGTTCTGAAAACCCATTTTTACCATTTTCTGAGAATTCCTCCTTGTGTGTGGATACAATTCTCCAATAACTGCCTTTGTTTCAGACTATGTTTTCTAGAATGCTTATACAGAAAATAGCCTTTAAAATAGAGATAGTGTCTCTCTCTGGAGCAAAGGGAAGGTTTGTTTACTGTCCACAAATATAAAGATAATGTCTTTCTGTGGCAGAGCCTTGTCAGGCTAACTGTCCATTTATAAGTTTTGGGTACACTAAACTTTGGTTTCTTTTCCTGTAATGCACATCACTATGAATGCACTACATCATCCGGCATTGTGTAACCCTATGATAACTTAGCTTGGGGAATAAACACAAATGTTAATCTGGCTATTATTATTACTCTGGGTAATAAACTGCCCTCTGTGTCTGTCATAGTCCTCTTCCATCTTCTGCCAACATCCATCAAACTTTGGCAAGCTAGATGGTTTGTTTGCAGGTAGGCTAAAAATTGCATAACCTTCACAGTTCTTAACACTGGAACCAGTTTTTTTAAAGTTCAGATTCCTAGGTAAACAGACTGTGATAGAGATGCATACAGGAATTTTGTTGGAAAATAAAATTGGGGGAAATCCTCTCAGGATCAGCGCTGTGGCAGAGGGGGAGGAAGAATGGCTTATCACAGGAGAAAATTGGGTGTGTTGCAGTCTCAACCAAAGCCTCAGCCAACCCCACTGGGATCTTGGCAGTAAGAATAGCCATGCATACTTTTCCCAGTTGGAGAGAAGGGACCATGACTTCATACTCATGTATTAACTATTCATTGGACATAGGTTGCCCCAGGAGTGTATTAGGACCTTAAGCAACGTGGTTGTATTCAGCTGATAGCAGTTTTCATTGCCAGAGAGAGCACACAGTTGATCTGCTGGAATAATAAGTCATTCAGTCCTTATAGGAGATGCTGGGTGGTATAGCATGGCCTCTACTATAAGGGAAAATCCAGAAAAAATATAAATTTCTCTATTCAGAACCCTGACATCATTGAACTTCTTAATTCTTCAACCCACAATTCTTTTTTTATGTTAAATTTTCTTAGATATTGTTATCTACAAGCTGCACATCGAATGCACATGCTTAAAATTCTCCCACGTCATTTTATTTTAAATCTCAAGTATTTTAAAGTTTAGTTTAAATATCAACTATATACTACTATGTTTAACATCTTACATGGATCACAGCCTTATGACACATGATCCTATTTCTTGCTGACTTTCAATACACTCTTACTACTCCTTTCTATGCTTCAGATGTCAGATAAGATGCCACTTTCTCAGAGATATTAGTTAAAGTGTCTCGTCCATTATTTTCTAATAATAAACTCCATTCATTCACAGTACTCACAATGATTTAGAACTGTAGACATATTTGATTACTTATTTATTTTCTGAATTCCCTAGTAGATTGTGAATATCAGGAAGACAGAATAAACCGACTTTGTTCAGTCCTGTTGTAGTAATCACAAGTGCTGTCACACAAATATTCCCAGCTTTCTGCCGTCCATGCCACAGTAATATTGCATTTCCTGGTCCCTTTGTGGTTGTTGTGGCCATGTGATTAATTGTAACCAGTGCCCTGTGAGCAGAAGTGATGTGGGTCACTTTTGTGACCAAGCACTTAATTGCCTATATGGGACTCCATAGAGCACTTTTCCCTCTAGCACCACAATGGGTACCGTTTGAGATGAAGGCTGCTCTGTCAGACTGATTTCCTGCAATATTATGATGAGTCATCCCCATATGGCTACCTTTTATTTTTCGGTACGCGGGCCTCTCACTGTTGTGGTCTCTCCCATTGCGGAGCACAGGCTCCGGACGTGCAGGCTCAGTGGCCGTGGCTCATGGGCCCAGCCGCTCCACGGCATGTAGAGTCTTCCCAGACCGGGGCACGAACCAATGTCCCCTGAATCGGCAGGCGGACTCTCAACCACTGCGCCACCAAGGAGGCCCCCATCTGGCTGCTTTTGATGTGGGTGCTCAGTGGGATTAAACAACAACCTAATGTTATTTTAAACCACTTGGATTGTTTAGTTGTTTGATAACAGAGCATAACCTAGACTATCCTGGATGATGTACTGCCTGATATCACACTAAGCCCAGAGCCTTGTATATAGAATAAACTAGATAATTGTTGATGGAATGAAAGAATAATGCTGTTTATTTAGTAGTGTATGTTGTATTCTTGGATCTGTGGTCCACTTTTTAAATGAGAAATTTCTCACTAATTTTTTCAACATGGATACTGCAAAACCAAAGAGCACCTCCAAAATGCAATGTAAGAAAAAAAAGAACTAATATTTGTTTACCAAAGGAGTCATCTTTTGGGACATTGTTAGAATACAAAACTTCTTTGTTGATTAAAAAATTGGTGGGGGCTTCCCTGGTGGCTCAGTTGTTGAGAGTCCACCTGCCGATGCAGGGGACATGGGTTTGTGTCCCACTCTGGGAAGACCCCACATGCCTCAGAGCGGATGGCCTATGAGCCATGGCCGCTGAGCCTGTGCTCCGCAACTGGAGAGGTGACAACAGTGAGAGGCCCGAGTAACGCAAAAAAAAAAAAAAAAAAAAATGGTGGATTAGAAAAGAACAAAATGTTCCCATCACTTTTGCGGGTGTTATGTCTAATAAAACCTACATGTTTCAGTGCAGGCAGAGAGACTATTTGGTTCAGCCTCCTAACGAATAAAAATCCACTAAAGAAATAGTATGAGGTGGTTAGAGGGAAGACTGCACTAGCACTCTGCCAAAAACTAAGATATAGTCTTTTTACTCTAAATCAGGTATCTAGAATATTTCCAAAAAAATGTGTTCACCAGTGCCAACTGTGCTTCTTCTTATTCCTATCACCTGACAGGTTTTTAAAGTGCCTCTGCTTCAGTAATCCTTGCAGTGCTATAATTCTGTGATGATGCTAGAGGCTTGCCTCAGTTTCTCTTAAAGGACTGTTGTTACCCTACCCAGCTGTCTCCATTCCTTTTCTCCTCATCATCAGGTTGACTCCTAACATTTGTGAATATCTCTCATGGTAAGTCAGAGCCATTTATTTTCTATCAATGACATTTTCAAATATCTATCACACCCGATGTCTGTGGAAAGGTCTATATGAATTTCAAATTATTTACTTTATTCAAATGAAGTACAAAGTGTTCTTTTCTACCTATTTGAATATTATTACTGAATATGTGTTGTTTCACTCAGTTGCTTTTGTCTTCTTTTAAAACTCATAGAAACAGACATTTCTAAGACTCTCCAAAATTATCTCTTCTCTCATGTCTCTAGACTTTAGCCTGGCAACTCTGTCCTATGTTCCTTTCTTCTTTCCTTCCTTTTTGTCTTGCCTTTCTTCTTTCACCATAAATATAAGTCTGAATCCTTCTTTCTGTCATTTTGGTACAGGATGGGTGATGATGACAGGATTAGATAAGAGAGTTTGGCTTCAGTTGCTTTTTACTCTTTTTTTTCTTTTTAAGCATTCAGATTTAGTCCTTTTTGACATGAAACAAATGCTCCTTCAGAATCCTTATATTTTTTTCAAACTTCTCCAAAAATTGAATCAGAGTTGTGAAAAAGGTGGTTTTGTTGATTCATCACAATCAGACTCAAGTATGGTGAGGTCCTTGAGTGTGACCGTATACCACCATCTTGTCAGTGTTATAGACTCCACTTGATGATTTCCTAATATAACTTACCACCTATTGTTTTAAAATATATTTAAACTCAATGTTACTATACATATACAAAGATTTCACCACTTTTGTTCTGCTGATATCCACTAACAGATTGGGGAAAACATTTTATTATGAAGAATCTAAAGAACTAAGGAATAGTTATGACTCAGGGAAGAGATATAAAATTAACTCTATAGTCTTATTGCTGAAACAGATTTGCTAGGTTATAATTACTTTTAATCCTTCCATTGAAGTTATCATGATTTAATGAAAATCAAATTTTGTGATATCAATGCCACATTTTGAATCTCTCCCTTAATACTCAGTTTTAGTGTTGATAACGAATGCATTTGTTCAAGACAAGAAAATTATGGGTTGGAGATAGGCAGATGAGTATAATGAGAAAATCTGTTTTGCAATTATGATGGAAGGTAAAGGCATCAAAGATTAAGAAAGACATCTTTGGGGGAAAAGTAACTGTGCTTAATTTAAGTTATATTATTAATAAATAATTATTCATACCATACTTTTATTCTCTGTACTGTGAATGTAGGTCAAAGAAGCTAATTACTGAGCATTACAAAGATGTCACAAAGATAAAATATTTGAATTCTCAGAGATCATCAGTGTACTTTTGACGAAAAGTAAAGCACAATTTATTATCTCAAATTCCCAGAAGTGTTGTGACAAAAACTGTAGGATACATCAACTATCCAGGAGATTGCTTATTAAAACTGACGTGGTCTATTTAAAACATGATTCTTTCCTTCTTATACCTATGAGTTAAATATACATGTCAATACTAATTTTTAATGAATTGTAGCATTTGGCAGCTATGGTCACAACTTTCACATTCAACAGTAAAAGTTTACCCTATTAATTGTAGATTTATATTAGAATAATATTAGCATATAAATTTTTAAACTAACTTTTATTTTATGACTCTTTTAATTTAACATGAGGACAGCTTTTTGTTTTAAATGCTAAACCAAGTTTAACAAGTTAATTTGTCTTAAAGTACTATTTTTCTAACTAGCTAAGAATACTTTATAATTCTTTAGCCAAACTTAGATAGATGAATATTGCCAGAAGTCATTTTCAGGTTACTGCTGGTGAAGCTCCCCTTCACAGTTTAAGCTCAGTAGCAATACAATAGTTTCCACCTATCCATGGGGAATATGTTCCAAGAACCCCAATGGATGCCTGAAACCATAGATAGAACAAAACCCTTGCGACTTCCCTGGGTCCAGTGGTTAAGACACCATGCTTCCACTGCAGGGCGTGCACATTCAATCCCTGATCTGGGAACTAAGATCCCACATGCCGCACAGCGTGGCCAAAAAAAGAAAAAAAACAAAAAATCAAAAACCCTATATACACTATGATTTTTTCCTATACATGCATACCTATGATAAAGTTTAATTTATAGTCACAATAGGAGAATATCCAAATTGCCAGCATCACTACTCTTGCAGTTGGGGCCACTATTAAGTAAAATAAAGGTTACTTGAACACAAGCCCTGCAATACCTTGACAATCTGACAACCATGCCTACTAAGTGACTAATGGTTGGGTTTATGTGGACACACTGGACAAAGGGATGATTCACATCCTGGGTGGGACAGAGAGGGAAGGTGCAAGATTCCATTATACTACTCAGAACAGCACGCACATTAAAACTTAAAAATTGTTTATTTCTGGAATTTTCCATTTAATAATTTTGGAGCATGGTTGACTGCGGGAAATTGAAACCATAGAAAGCAAACTGTGGGTAAGGGGACACTACTGTATATAATTTTATCTCCCAATAAGATTTGACTGTACTTTCTTATTTATTTGAAAATGATAAAATATAATATCTGAGTAATGTTCTGAGCAAAACCCATGTATCTTTTCATAATTTATAATCCTGAATAACTATATTTTACCTTCTTTTTTCTGTAAGGTTAGTATTAACCCTTACTGGAAAAGCAGAGTACTGTAATAACTGCCTCACCCACCCCCATAGAAAGAAAATCAAAACAAATTCAAACTAACAATACCACAACACAACACAATTTGGTTGGGAATATATTCAGATTATGTCAATAAAAGCCAAGACTCTCAAGATAAACTCATTTTCTTTTCTCCTTCCTGCATTTTACTAACTTTTTAAAAGATAATTTTCTAATGGTGCTGCAGTATTCTTAGGACATATGCAGGGAAGATAAGAGAAATATGAGGTGCTAGGTTCAATGATATCTCACCCCAGCAGAGGAAATTTTAGTTGTCAGCTGTGATAGAGGCAGGCAGCTGGACCTGGCTTTAAGGATGTAACCCTCTCAGAAAAAAGCCTAAGGTAAACCTTGTAGTTAGAAAGTACAAACCAAAAAGAAACACTGAAAAATTCTCTTTTTGTTCCTGTGATCAGCCATCCCAAGGTTTTTGTAATGATTGACAGCACTATCTGGGCTGCCGCTGACACCCATAAGAACTACCACAATAGGAAGTGAACCTGGCCTTGGTCTCAATGTTTCTAAGTATATGCAAATACATGGATCTTCAGAAATTTCTGGGAATGAGGGCTGCTTATCCAGTTGTTCTCAGGTGAATCATTTCACCTTTCTTTTTTAATCTAGTCCCTATGGATATGGAATGAAGGTAAAAATTGAAGACTTGAAATAAAAGACTGTAACATGAGTTATTTCAGTATTTCTTGTTTTATTTCAATATGTATCGGTAAATTAAAGCTTTTTCAATTTCCCCCACTAGTCCCACCAAAATTTCTGAAATGGTGGTATCGACAAAGCGAAAGAGAGGCATGGACATATATACACTACCAAACGTAAGGTAGATAGATAGTGGGAAGCAGCCGCAGAGCACAGGGAGATCAGCTCGGTGCTTTGTGACCGCCTGGAGGGGTGGGATAGGGAGGGTGGGAGGGAGGGAGACGCAATAGGGAAGGGATGTGGGAACAGATGTGTATGTATGACTGATTCACTTTTTTATAAAGCAGAAACTAATAAAAAAAAATACAAGTTAGAGAGTTCTTTAGTGCATAAGCTCAGAGGTATGCATTGACCCAAAATAATAACCCTCTAAATATATATATATATATATATATATATATATATATATATATATATATACATATATATATATATATACTTTTAAAATACTACCTAAGCATGAACAGGTTGGCATTCAGTTTCCATCTAATGGAATATTACACAGAAAAATTCCAGAACTACCTATGAGATGTAGACATGACATTTTCAATCTTTTAACCTCAATTCCATCTTCTTTAAAATGGGAGGCTTCAACTAGATGATTCTCTAAAACATCTGCTTAATCTAAGGTGTGAAATGATTTGAGCAAATTTTCTAGTATAAAAAAACTGAGATAACAAAGTGCTCTGAGTGTTTGAAATCATTGTCTTATGTACACACTCACTTATCTTCCATTCCACTTTTCACGTCTTATTACTGCTAATAATAGCCAAAATGTTTTGAATGTTTACTATATTCCAACCATTGTTCTGAAAACATTACATGGCTTATTTTGCAATTCGTATAATGGCTCTGAGGGAGATGTTTTTGTTATTACTATTATGGCCATTTTACAGATGAAGGAGAGAAAGTTCACAGAGCTAGTAAGTGGTAGAAGAGATAGTTAATAAGCTCACTCTAAAAGACACACCATTAGCACTTATAATTCTATCTCCTGCCAAGGTTGACTAAACAAGAGCAAGCACCAAGCTGTTATGCACACCCATTGCCTTTACCAAAGTCCATTCCTTTAGAGATTCTCTCCGTAAAAGGTAAGAGTAAGCAACAAAGTAAAATATTAGGATGGAAGAGTCAGAGGAAAATAGAAATATACAATTTTGTCTTAAAACATAAAAAATAAAATACCAAGAATAGATGGCAGACAATGTCAAATGATACAGTTTTTGAATAGGACATAAGATTCCAAAGGTCTGGTAATTAGAAATTTTTGGTGGCTTTAGAGTGAGAAGGTTCACCAGTGTAACTTATAAGGAAGGAGATTAAAGTCAGTCAACTAGCATATACAAAGGGGAGAAAGAACATAGGGAAAGCCTATGTTTATTTAAGATATTTATACAGAGAAGGGAAGGAGAGAAGTGAAATTTTAGGGCTAATTGTAAACCATTTGACTTTTTTTTTTCTTTTTAAAATGGAAGTAATCTAAAAGAAAGTAACCAACCTGGAAGAAAATTTTAAGACAGATCTTTGAAGAAGTATAAAGAAAAGGTCTTTGGAGGGGGAAAAAAAAAGATATCAGTTTTTTTATTTTTCCTCAGAATCAGCAAAAAAGGAGATAATGCAAAAAGAGGATGGGGGAGCATAAACCTGTTAGGAGAGAGGTTCACACCCAAATGCTTCCGTTTCCTTGGGGAAGTTGGCTAGGTCAGCTGCTGAAGATGAACTTAGGATGGTGTTGGAGAGTAGAGTTAATTTGTGCCTCTCATTGTCTAGGGCAGGCACAGAGGAAATGTGATCCTCGGGTCTTTTCCTTCAGATCTCATGTATTTAATTTTTTTTTTTTTTTGTATTAGAATTGATGTTAGGAAGCAAAATACTTGAGGATAAATTTATAACACCATGTGAGTTAGCATACTATTTAATTATGAAAATCAGAGAGCAGAGAAGTGACAAAGTTGAGAGCAGCATATTGAAAAGGTGAGAAAAAAAGTTGAGATATAGCCTCAGAATAACATTCAAGGAATTCAGAGCTGGATAAAATTTAGTATTTAATAATCACTTATTTAACACCTATGGATACAGCAGTTTTGAAAATTTGTGGGAAATAGGGATATAAAGAGAGAAAACATTAACTTAACATCTGTTCATTGAAAAGCTACAATATAGAAGCTACTTTGACAGAATCTTGGAAGTTAAAAAAAGGAATAAAATTATGACTTTGCCCTCAAATAGATGGTAATTTGTAACCATTTATTTATTAATATACTGGAGCAAATCAGTACTATTGATAATACTATTGAAATTAATGCAGAATTTTAATATAAAAGAGGTCTTTTGTCCAACTTAAGTCACAGGGATGGAGGCTACTTAGACCTTGAGTTAGTCAAAAAATATGTTATAGGGCATTTTCACCAAAAGATAAGCACCATACTAAGGTCAGTGGAAAGCACAAATAGAGGATTGTCTTCCTACCATTTTAACTTCACTTTTCAGTCCATTTCCTGGAAGATGTGAACTTAGACCTTGAAGGAGAGGTTGAATTTGTATATATAGAAGGGGGAGGAGTATTCTAGTTGAAGGAAATGTTATAAATAAAGTTATAGCTGTGGGAAATTATTTAGGCTCATGGAGTTGATTTAATGCAGTTTAAATATGCTGGAAGACAGGGTGTGAGAAGGTAAATTGATGCCAGGTTGAAAGATATGTTAAGGAGTTTAGACATTTTAGAGTATGAGTTTTAATGGATTTTTGAGCAAAGTATGATAGCATTAGAAATGTGTTTCAAGTGTTATTCGTTTTATCTTCTCTGACCTACCCTTCTCCCAAAGTAAAGCTAAGTTAAATGAACATTTTAGCAATAAGTACTTATATCTATCACAGTATTTACTATAATTACCTGTTTGTCTATGGAATTCTACCATTGAATTTTAAACTGCTAAAAAGCAAAGACTAATTTTTACTTATCTCTGATTTCCAAGTACCCAGTGCAGTGCCCAGCATATTTCAGAGTTCAATATATTTTAAATTAAATGAAGATTTATCTATATGTAAGATAGATAGTAAATTCAACAGAAGTGTGAATGAATGAGAATGAGTAGTGTCAACAAAAAAATTATCAGTCAATCTAAGAAAGAATTGTAAAATTTTATTTTAGCCGAATTTGAGAATAACCCAGGAAAATCATCTCAGAAGGCTCTGAGAACTGTTCCACCCCTTTAGAAGTCAATACACAGTTTATATAAATTGTTTTGAGACAGGGGGCTGTATGTCAGATAATGTACTATTGACAGTTTACATAATCAAGATCTAAGCACCATTGTGGTGGGTCATGTGACCCCTTACATGATCAAGAAGGAATGTTATCTTTTAAAGAGTTGTCTTGTTGATGCTGGGAGAATGTTACTCTTTATGTTTGAGCAGGTATTCCTGCTGATGGGGAAGGTTTGGTCAATGCATAATGCTGTTACACAATGTAAAGTGGAGAGAGAGAGGAGGCCAAAGGGCAGAGAACTTTTAGGTTTAAATACTTCTTGTCTTGTCATAAAATATGAACTTTATTTCACAGTAGGAAAAAAGTATTTGTCTCTAGGACGGTAACTTTTATTGTTCTCCAGTTTACATCATGCCTCTAGGGTACAAATTTATTGTTAGCTCTTTCCTCTGTTTACAACTAGGTAAGAAAAAGCTATATATGGTATTCAGTCAACCTTTCTACAGTTCTACTTTGGAATTTGAGGCTAATGTCATATCTAATTATTATTTTTTGGATGTTCTTCCTACTTTTATATGGCTAAGATGACAGTTTCAGGGGTATCTCTGAGGTAGCTGTTCCTTATGACCAAGATGGCCTTAACATTTCCCTCAGCTTGACTTTTAAATAGACTTCTTCATGCCTCTGTGTCCCCGAACTTCTTCCCACTCCAGTCCTTAGAGTATCAAGATAGCATAACCAGAGAGGTTTCTCTCCTTCTTTTTCTTGGAGCATTTACTTTAGAAAACTTAGTACACCTACTTCAATGTCAATTCTTCTCTGCCCCTTTGAAATGTAGGGTTTTTTTTTTTTTTAATCTCTTGCCAGTTTTACAACTTAGAACCATCTTTCTCAGGGACATGGGAGGCATCCCTTTGAAATGTAATCATCAAGGAAGATACTACTCTGACCACCCAGTCTCTGTGAGAGGTCAGGAGCCTAACTTCAGTGATGCTTTGCTCCAGGTTACAAAATTATCTCCTGTCATAAAGAGAGGAGGAAGTTTACTTTCTCTTTGGGTAAGTTCAATTAGCAATTGCAGGTATCCTACAATTCCTGGAACCCCAGATCTTAAAAATTCTCCCACTTTTTGTTTCAGCAGAGCTGAGCTCAGACTATGCACAGATCTCTCTCCTAGTGTGATCACCTTGAAAAAAGTCTTTCTTCCCTGTTTAACTTTGTTGCAATTTTTGCTGTGACTTTTAGCTGGAGTAAGTGGCATACACCATGTTTATTGAAGCTTTGGGACCAAACCTTTCACTTCTCCCTTGACTCCTCATTTACACCCTCATCCATCATACCTTCCCTTTTCTTGAATTGGTAAAACACCATATTATCTTTGAGAATGGGTTGGAAGTAGGAAAATTTAACCTTTCTGCTGGTTTTTTATTCTAGTCTATATGGACGTGACAGTTCAAGAAGAAAGGGCTTCTTTAAATAACTCAACAAACCTCAATATGTGTTTGGATTTAAAGCCTTGTGGGTGATGAAATATTCCTTTGTACCTCTTCACCTTGTTTCTCAATAAAATTTCCATTAGTAGGTCAGGAAACAAAGCTAGGTATTGGAGGGCAGAGATTAAGTATCCTTAATCCTTGGCCTATTACATATCATTTTATTTAGTCACAACTATAATGAACCCCAAATTTCTTCATAATTCAACATTAATTAAAGAAAATCTGCCTTAGGGTTATGGGGGTAAAATAAAAATGCTACAGATATTTTAAAAATCAAATCAAAATTATTTTTCAAAATATGCAGTGTCAGTAAAAGAGTTAAGGGCTATTTTTTCCTTCTCTAAAGAACACAGTAGAGTTGTGGAGATAGGACAAAGAAATACTTAAATGTCTAATGGTTGATCTCCATGATTTGAAACAATAGCTTGTAAATATCCATTCATAACACAAACAGTTTTCTATGTATAAATGCTAGACGTGATCAGAAGTTAGCCAATTCATTTAAACTGGGGTGGATTACATACAATCATAAGAAAAATATTGGATTTATTTTGGTTTAGGACAAAAACCAAGAATTAGATAAATAGAGTATTATGAAATTATAGTATATTAGGGACAAAACTGAAGTGGGTCAGGGGAATAGTGAACAGAATATTTTGGTTGCAGCAAGACTACCATAGTGAAAATCAGCAGCCAAAGTGAAGCAGGAGAATTCTGAAGAAGGAAAAGAATGAGGACAAACAAATTCAGAGTTAGAGGAACTGAAGAGGGTGAAGATAAAATTCTCTGGGTACCACAGCAAGTAATGACTTCCCAGACAATTTTAGAGA
The DNA here is from genome assembly GCF_949752795.1 of Hyperoodon ampullatus. Classification (NCBI taxonomy): domain Eukaryota; kingdom Metazoa; phylum Chordata; class Mammalia; order Artiodactyla; family Ziphiidae; genus Hyperoodon; species Hyperoodon ampullatus. The sequence goes on from NC_136914.1 coordinate 78,019,599, forward strand.
GTAAATTATTGTTCTTATTCTCCAATGTGTTTAATTCAGAATATACCTCCAGTTAAATATAAAGACATAAAATGATATCATATATTCATAATGATGGTATAATTCTACTCAAACTCCCAGATCTCCTAATTTTAATTTTTATATATTTTATAGGTTTGTGGTATTTTTATCTAAGGAAAAATGGAATTTGTGCCAAAGGCCAATTATTATAAGGAATAGAGTAGCTTTATGAAAAGCAGTTTCTAGAGCAGATATGACACAACTGCCCCTTCCTTCTCCAGCTCCATTCTCAAGAAACTCAAAAGGCTTTCAGAGATTTTGCATCAGATTTCTGAGAGATGGCTAGGATTTTTGAAGAGTTGGTTATGGAGGAGCCATAAAAATACTATTCTGTGGATGTTTATATTATTCTAGTCTTAGCTTCAGATTTGGATAGCTTGTTAAATAAAAATTGCTTGGTTTTCCTGTTTATCGTAGTGTAAAATATGCAAAATTTATTCTAACAGTCTTGTCCTCAGGTTGGCAATTATTGTTTTAGTTATATTTTTAGGTATCAAACCTCTAAATATGCTATTAAACATGAAAATTCTGTGCTTCCCTGGTGGCGCAGTGGTTGAGAGTCCGCCTGCCGATGCAGGGGACACGGGTTCGTGCCCCGGTCCGGGAGAATCCCGCATGCCATGGAGTGGCTGGGCCCGTGAGCCATGGCTGCTGGGCCTGCGCTTCCAGAGTCTGTGCACCGCAACGGGAGAGGCCACAACAGTGAGAGGCCCACGTACCACAAAAAAAAAAAAAGAAAAAAAAAAGAAAATTCTTTCATGACTGTTCTCTGAAGATTTTCTTCATCAATTTCAGAAAATATATGAGGTCTGAAACTTGACTTTTGAAGAATCAGGGATTGTTGCTATCAAAATCAGGTTATGACCCAGGACAGCCACCACCAGAGAACACTCATATAATAGCATTATAAGACCTGATGCTACAAGGATCTGGGAAGGGCAACTAGCCATAGGCACTACTATTTGGTTCAGAGAAGCACCAATTAATTTTCTGCTCTCTGATCCACTTGAAGAACTCAGCTGGAAACCAAATAAAGCCAGCTTTTAAAAAATCTAACATTTGAGTTATTTTATGTGTTCTTTCAAGTAGACTATATTTTAGACTCTAGAAGTAAGGGTCAAAACTCTTGTATCTCTCTCTCTCTTCATAGAGTTAGAGTTTGTCAAAGGTGTTAAAAATAAAATGAGTGTGAAAGCTCTATGAGGGTTATGAGAAGGGTGAGGAAAAAGTAAAGAAGGACTAAGCCATGACCTTTAGATAAGAGTAATAATAACAATAATGATAATGATGAAGATGAAACTTTCTTTTCATCTTTGCTTCCCAATATTGCTTTTAAGAATCAAATTTGTATGTAACCTAAATTTCAGTGAGGATAGCTATTATAAAAATTAATCTACAGGGCTCCCCTGGTGGCGCAGTGGTTGAGAGTCCACCTGCTGATGCAGGGGACATTGGTTCGTGCCACGGTCCAGGAAGATCCCACATGCCGTGGAGCGGCTGGGCCTGTGAGCCATAGCCGCTGAGCCTGCACGTCTGGAGCCTGTGCTCCACAACGGGAGAGGCCACAACAGTGAGAGGCCCACGTACTGCAAAAAAAAAAAAAAAAAAATTAATCTACAGACTTTGAGTAAGGAACTGATGGAATTAAGCATTGATTTAAGATTTGATTTTGTATACCTACAAAAATCCCAACAATCTCTCCATTTCCTAAATCCCTATCAAATATAGTACTATATACATGACCTTCCTCATTCTGTTAGAAATATACACAAACTTTATCACACATTGATAGTTATATCTGAGAACATTTCCCAGAAATTAAATTATTGCCCTAATCTCAGATATAATTTTGTGTTTCTTCCAAATTCCAGGTTTTCATCTTTTCAAGTCTAAGTGTCTCCAGAACTCTTACTCAATAAAAATTTTCTAGCACTGCCATATGTTCATATTTTTTTCTTTCTTGATTCTTTTTTGAGAGCCAGAGAGTTTTCAAGCATTGTGTGTGCATATGTATGTGAGTAATGTGTGTCTATGTCTGTGTTTAGCTCCCATTGAAATATATTTTTAAAAATATATAAAGAGACTTTCTCTCCTTGCCTTGATGGAATGATTGGCACCATATTTACATTCCCTTTATCAGCTAGGAAACTGAACAGCACATATAAACAAGTGCTTTCGGGCTTTCAGACAGACAGTGGATAAAAGAGATTACACAACTGTGATTCTTGGGATTAGGAAGAAGTTCTACAACATCACTGGCTTTCTGCCTGGAGGTACTTCTATTCTGTAGCATATGGAGGGGAAATCCAGACACAAAAAAGGGAAATGAATAACAGTGTGACGTTACTGAGTTAGGGAAACAGAAAATAAAGTTGAAGAAGGCTGAAGTGGCTAGAATTTACAGATCACAGTACCAAGAAAATAAAGCAAAGCAGAGAATGAAGTCCAGAAATCTGAATGGAGTAGCCTTGATTTTTTGTTGAAACCTAGACTGTAAGTTCAGAGGGAGAATCTCCATAAGGTCAGTTAATGGAAAACTAAAAAGTTATAAGATGAGCAATGTCCAAAACTCAGACAGGATGGGGTAGGCATTTGAATTCCAACAAAGCAGATTGAGAAAAAATGTTAAATACTAAGATAATTCAGTAGAATCTGTAGAAAGATTATAATCTCATAGTAAGGTTAAACTTTCCCTAGAGGAAAAGCTATGGCCCCTCTATAACAAACCTCCAAAATAAGACTTTGAAACCCTGGGGCTAATCCACAAGGAACTGGCTATCTAAACAAAAGTCAACACATTCTAAAGGAAGAAAATACATCCAGACATCCAACAGCATAACATTCACCAAGTCTAGCACTCAATAAATTATACAGATATGCCTGGAAAATCCCCAATATTTAGAAATTAAACAACATATTTGAATAACTCATTTATGATAAAATGTCTTGGGAAATAAACAATATAAGGGGACTTGATTAACTTGATAAAGGGAAGCTGTTAAAAACCGACAAGTATATTTCCTCTCACAACTTCAAGCCAACATTAGCTGTCCTAGCATGTACATTAAGGCAAGAAAAAGAAGTACAAGGCACAAATCTTAGAAAAGAAGAGGAAAAGCCTCAATTCATAGAAAACAAGATCATTCTTGCAGGTTGGATTGCCTGCAGACACTGAGATGGAGACTAGCAGATAGGGGTTTTATTTACAAACATCTCTGTAATCAATATCTGTGGTGGGGAGGATAAAGAAACAGTATTGGGTAGAGGGAGAAGCCATGCTGAGATACAAAACCAACAAAGCTTCAAGTAACCCCATGGGATCTGTGGAGTTAGAATGCCACTTTAGAGTTGGGACAAGGCAGACAAACTTATACTGATCCAGGAAGGGATTGACCTTCAGGCAAATTTGCTGCCTTCGACTGAGGCACTCTCTGAAAGAGTGATATCTGCACACTGACTACCAAGAGCATCCCCTGCATCTGGGTGGGAAGTCTTTCACTGAAGCATGATATGGCAGCAATACACAGTAACCACAGTAATTAAATGTATATAACATCCAAAATAATCTATTAAAAATTACTAGAAATAAGAAACATGAATGTACTAGGTAAAGGGATACATGATTTATATACAATAATAAAATGTGTTACTTTATACTAGCAATGAATAATTAGAAACTAAAATTTAAAAATATAATTTACAATACCATCCAAGTTAGGCAATGCTTAGGTATTAATTTAGCAAACTATGTACAAGACCTCTACACTGAAACTATACATCTGTGTTGGGAGAAATTAAAGAACTACTACTAAATAGAGAAACATGTCATGTGCACAGACTGGGACTCATATTAAGTTGTCAATTCTCCCCTAAATGATCTATAAATTCAGTACAGGACCAATAAAAATCCCAGAAGACTTTATTTTATAGAATTTGACAAATGACTGTGAACTCTGTATAGCAATGTAAATGTCATAGAATAGTCAAAACAATTCTAAGGAAGAAAAACAAATTTAGAAGATTTCACTGCCTGATATAAAAACTTAGTTTAAAGCTATAGTAATAAAGAGAATCTAATCTTGGCATAGGAAGAGACAAATAGATGAGCAGAATAGAATAAAAAGCTCGAAATAGACGCATATATGGTAGTTGGGTTTTGACAAAAATGCTGACATAATAAAATGGGGAAATAATAGTTGCTTCTACAAGTGGTACCAGAACAATTAGATAGAGGTATGGAGAAAAGAGAATCTCAGTGTTTATCTCACAAAATTTAAATTGATGTGAACTTTAACCCTAAATACAAGCCCTAAGACTATTAAATTTCCAGATGAAAACATAAGAAAAACTCTTTTTGACTTTGAGCTTGGCAAGCATTTCTTAGGACACAAAAAAGGAAAAACCTAAAATAAAAACTTGATAAATTGGACTTCAATGCAATTAGAAAACTTCTGCTCTGTGAAAAACATCATTATGAAAGTAAAAAGACAAGGCACTAATAGGGAAACTTATTTACAGCATAAGTATCTGACATAGTACTTGTATCCAGAATATATTAAAAAAACTTATAATTCAATAATAAAACAATCAATTTTTAAAAAATATGCCAACAACTTGAATAGACACTTAACAATAAAATATTTACAAATGACCAATAAGCACATTAAAGGATGCTTAACAATATGTCCTCAGGAAAATACAAATGAAAACTACAGTGAGATACTAGTACACACCAAGAAGGTTGAAGTAAATGCCCAAATTGAAAGTAAGCATCTAGAAATATTTAGAGCACTCTGACAAAATAATTTCATGTCTGTTGAATCTAATGCTAACAAAATAGATCCTGTATTGTAGAGGTTTTCCACTTAAATAGCACTTTATTTTTGTTATAATTCATAATGTATCAGTTTTGAGAAACTGGAATTATTTTAATGGTCCTTTACCACAGATATTTTGAGAAGCATTGCTCTAACTAATTGAAATTCAAAGTATTTGACCCATAGCAGTATACCAGCAAGATGACCACATGGAAATAGCCAAGAAGCTAAAGAAGTGTATGCTGTAGATATTTCTGTAATGTTTCTCACTTCCCTTTGGATTGCCCATGAAGACAGAAAGCACAAATAATTGCTTTGACTATCATGTTTCTCCCATATGTTATTACAATGTATGCATACCACGAGAGGTGAAAAGATTACAGAAAATGTGTATGTCTAATTCCCTGTGAGAGGAAGTTTAGAAACAGAAAATATGGCTAACCTTTGCATTGATGCAAATATGGAGACCAAATTTCATGCTGCTACTCCAGATGGCCACAACTTTCCAAAGCCTGACATTACCCTTATAAAATGCTAAGTTAGTACATCAGTTGCTTAGCTTTAAATTAACATAATATCTTCTTTATGTGCTGTGATGATGAGACCTTCAAAAACTGAAAAAAGAGCAATATAAACCAAAATGATGCATTGATTGTGAAGTCTGGGCCTTTTAGCCAAAGGGAGTTGTGAATTGAGAATGCGCAGGCTTGTTTCCTTCCAATGTAAAGCTAAAACAAGTCCATTTGTTCAGGGCTACAATTTCAGTTACTAGATATTTTGTAGTGAAGGGGGCAGCATCAATTTTACACATACACACAACCCCCCCCCCCAAATGGCAGTGTGCTCTGCTAGCATATGTTCAACTTAATGAAGTATTGTGATAAATGTTATTATATATTCTTTCTTTCTATTGCATGTAGACTAAAATGACATGGAAAACTAAGGAGAAATAGAGAATTGTTGTATCTCCAACTAGTTTTATTAAGTGATCAACAACAGTAGAATAAATCAAGTCTAATAATTATTTAGAACAAGTAACTTCATGTAAGGATTTATGGTTTAAATGATCCCTGTGCCTTAAACTCTTAGCATAGAAGGATGTGAAAAACAGTGTATTGTTTCCGTGTCTAGTAAAGATCCATCAGACTTAGGAGAGTGTGTTTGTAGAGCTCTTTGGAAACTTTCTAAATGAAAACTTAAATCTCAAAAAACTTTCTTGAGCCTTGCTTTGCTAATAGATTCTATGTGAAAATAAATTAATATATAACAGTTTGCTTTGGAAAAACTTTGTGATTATCCCCCCAATCCTTCTCTTCCACCAAATAAATTAAACTGTGACTTAGTGTAGCAGTAAAAGTTTTCTGAAGAGACAGGCATGGCAGTTAGCTATAAAATAGTTTTTGTTCTTTTTGTATGCCCGTCAGTGACTTATTTCCTATAGAGCAGTGAATGGAAAATCTAATACTTCTCCCAAATGTTTCATTGAAAATTCATATTCATAAAGTGGTAAAGTGTTTGTATAAAGGTAAACTTTCTGGAAAGATGTATACCAGTGTATATAGATAAGTGTGTAATTTTTCTGCATTTATTAGTTCTTACTGTCTTGAAGTGGGAGTTGTTATTTGGCCATTATAGTATTGTATTAATTTTTTTGAGTAAAATTTCTTGTTATAAAGCACTATAATTGATTTCATTTAATTATAGAAGCATCTGTTTTTCTACACAGAGACATTGGATAACACTGAAGGTATTAAATTATATCAGTAACTCAAATACCTTTGTTTGTTTATAGACAATACTTCACTCTGTGGGAGATTTTAGTGTAATTAATAATCATCAGTCATCCATGCTTCCTCTGTATCTGTTGTCCTCTTCTCTTCCACAGAGATAATCATAGTACTTGCTGCACAAAACTGTTGGGAGAATTAAATGAGCTTTAAAAAAATGCATGGAACATAATAAGGGCTGCATAAATGTTTGCTGGTATTATTATTATCATTCAAGCTATGAACGAAATATCTTTAGCTTCCTCTTCACTTTTTATCATATCATTTTGCTCTTCTTTTCTTATTTCAATGAAACTTTATTCCATGTTCTAATTCAATGAACCATGTGACTTTTTGGTTTTCTGTTTATTTTACAGTTTAAAATAATTACTGATTCTTTGAAAAAATGACAATCATAAATTGATGTATTTTAATAAAAGTAACATTATTTTTGGAAAAGTAATTATATTTTCTAAAATCAAAAATTAGTTTTCCAGATTCATTGAGGAAAAAATGACAAATATAATTGTATATATTTAAAGTGTACAATATGATGATTTAACATACATATACACTGTGGCTGCTTTGAATCTGGTTTCCTGATTTAGTATCAATTTGGCTTATTCTTCTGTTTTTGTTCCTGTGTTTTTACTGTCCCTGGAGCTTTTGATTAAGAAACTCATCTTTGTGTACAGGAACTCACTTTATACAACAATTACATATTGAATGTAAGCTATGTGGGCCTGCATGAAAATTACAATTACCCACCCATTTCCTAAACAAAACACAGAAATTGGAGATATACAAATAACGTAGTATAACACACACACACACAACACACACAATTATATTTCTGATCCAATTTAATGTATAATTACTGAGTGGGTATTATGTGCTCAAAACATATGTTGATAGGGAAAGAGGTGAGAAGGCTTGAGGCAGAGAGCTGCTTGGAGTATTTGAGGATGGTCAGCTAGTTTGCAGCTCTTTAGAGAAATTTAGGCCCTTGTGAAGCATAGCTCACTCACCCTGGATTCTGACAAGCTTTCCTTGGCCTGTGTCAGGGGTAATGACTGTCCTTGTGTCAGTAGACTGAGTGGAAATGGGGAGTGATTACTGTTCTAAAGTGGACACTGGAGGAGGATCCATTAGGTCATGGCTCTTCCAAAGTGTGTGCCTTTTCCAGTGTCCTGCTCCTGTGGTGTGTGGCAGTCAAGAGCGCCCAGTGGCCAGAAGCTTCCCTGGCACCTTCTTGGATGATTTTGTAGCAGATTGCCTTCAGTGAGATACCTCACATGAATAACATTCCCTAGCCCCATAGAGGATGCACTTCCAGCAAATTTGGCCAACCAGCCCTATGATGGCTTCTGTGCCATCTAGTGAGTCAAAGCTGTGCCCTCTCCAACACAATCAGGATCTCTGCCCTGGGGTGGGTGCCTCTTCCTTGGGTGCTCTACCTCAGCCGCAGGGTTGTAGCTGTTCCTTATAGCTGGTCTTCCTATATGCTTTAGAGTCCCTTGAATTGCTCTTACTAGTCAATCTCTTGTTACCCCAGTCTTGGTTGTAGTTAAATATTGCTTATATTAAGCTTTTTTTGTTCAAATTACTGTGTGATTTCCATCTCATGATTGGACTGACTGATAGAAGACACCTTAAAGTACTGTCAGGAAAAATTGTGAAAGACTCTGAAATAGGCAAAAAAGATTACTTAGTATCTAGTGCACCCTTCTGTGTTATCTGTGCCTTTCATTTTCTTTGAACATTTTTAAGTTTTGTCAAGCTATAGAAAAATGATAGTAGTGGAAATGATTCTTGTTCACAGAAATGCAAATTAATTTTATCCAGTGCAGATACGGTTGATCCCTCCCCTCCAAAACAGGTTTATATATATGTTAACACATTTATTTAAATATCCCTGACTGACTACATATATGTGTATTCTTTTATTCTGTTTTGAATCTGTTGTAATATCCTCTGGTTCCATCTTTAATTAATGAACTAAATTTAATCTTTGGTATCTGTTAAAAAATATGTTGGTAAAAATAGCACTTACTATTAAATTTAAATGAGGAATTGGGTGTGATGAACACACATGCACAGTGTCTCCCATCATCAACATACCCCACCAAAGTGGTACATTTATTATAATAGATGAACCTTCACTGACATAACATTATCACCCCAGTCCATAACTACATGAGGGTTGGTTCTTGGTGTCATATACTCTGAGTTTGGACAAATTTATAGTGACATATATCTGCCATTATAACATCATACAGAACTGTTTCAGTGCCCTAAAAATTTTCTGGGTTTCTCCTATTCATTACTCCCTCCCACTTAAGCCCCAGCTACCACTAATCATATTACTGTCTCCATAGTTTTTGCCTTTTTCAGAATACCACATAGTTGGAATCGTATAATATGTAGCCTTCTCACATTGGTTTCTTTTACTTAGTAATACGCACTCAAGTTTCCTCCTTGTCTTTTCATGACTAATTTCTTTTTAGTGTTGAACAATATTGTGGAAATTGAAAAACTGATTCTAAAATTTATATGAATAGGCAAATAACCTAAAATAAGCCAAATTTTAAAGATAAATGTGAAGTTCTTACACTATCTGAATTCAATAATTAGTCAACCTTCAGTGAATAGTACAGTATAGCATTGGCTTAAAGGTAAGCAAATACATAAATGGAACAGAATATAGTTCAGAAATAGGTCAACATATATATAGACAATTGATTTTCAAGAAACATGCAAAGGGAATTTGGTGGAGAATGGAAAGATTAAATGAGTGGTACTGGAACTGTTGGAAATCCATATGCAAACTCAAACCAGAACAAAACAATAAGAAAATAAACTTTGATTCAAACCTTGAATTATAATCAAATATTAACCCCAAATGGATCCTTATTTGTTTTTTAGCATATTTACTAATAATCTTTCTTTTTTAAAATTTTAACTTCTATTAGACTACTAAGGGAAACAATGGAGACAATTCAGTTTAAAAGATTTTCCAAAGTTCCTTATTAATTTTAGGCCTGTTTGTACCCATGCCTTATGGCTGAGATGCATAAATTTAGTAAATGCACAGAAGGGAATGAGAATCTATACCCATATATTATGTAAGACTTATTTTGGTATGAGAGTACCAGGCAATCGGATTCACTTTAATAGTTTTTAAAATAATTTTTCATTTTTACTTACTCTAAATTAGTTTATTATTTTAGTAACTTGCTAGTTGATAATAGTTTAAAAAAAGATTGCTTGAAAGAATTAATTTCAGATTTTATATATAGAATGGCTCTTTTTTGACAGGAGAAGAAACACTCTTGGATGAGGCCTTTGATCTTTATAGTCCCTTGAAGGATAATTCCTGCCCACTGGAGTAAAGGATAACCCTTTCCTACTGTGAGAACAAGGAAAGTGCAATTTCCATTGAGATTCCTTGTTTGTTCACCTTGAATTTGATTGTTTGGGATACATTTCCCTATGAAAATAACATTGTCTCCCAAAGGGAACCAGCAATAGAAGTTTACTAACCATTACCCCACACAAAGAAGAATGTGCACACTATCTCCTGGAATTGCTTAGCAAAGACACGTACAGAGAGACAATTTCTTTTACTTTTATCCTAAATAGCGTTATCCATTTTATTTTAGTACTTTTTGGTCAATACTGTAAATCTCATGCTTATTCATGGCTGGATATAGTTCCTGGGCCTATTATTTTAGGGCATACTACCTCTATGTTGTCCTTGATCATCTTTGTATCCAGCCCCAGAACCTAGCATGGTATCTGAAATATACTTGGTACTCAATAAATATTGAATAATTTTTTTAAATGGTCAATTCTGGAAGGAGTTCAATGAAAGAGCTACTTTTCTATACTGGTGGTAGACAGTAATTTCTGAAGGGCATTTTGCCACAAAGTATCACTAATTCAAAAGATTTACATCTTTTATCTACTAATTTATCTTTTGGAACCATATCCAAAAGAAATAATCAGAACAATGCAAAAATGTACACATAAATAACTTCAGTATAGCTATGTTTATAATAGAATACACAAACAAATGCCAGTATAATCTAAGAGACACAGTATATAAGAGAATGGGTAAGTAAATTATTCTAAAACTATAAAATGGAAGAATATACTTCTCTTTAAAAGATATTTATAGTTTATTTTTTCAGTTTCAAAATGTCCTCTTACCTATTCTTTTTCACACTTTGGGCTTTCATTATTTTTTATGTCTTTGTATAGACATATTTATACATTAGCCTCTCCATATATAATATATATGTATATGTGTATGTGTGTATAAATATATATATATATATATATTTTTGATAGGAGTAAAGTTTACCTTTTTCTTTGCTTTGGTTTTGATTTTTTGTTTTGTTGTCAAATTTCCTTTCCTTTAATTCCATCTGGGTTACTATTTACCTCAAAAAGCATCTCTTCTCTGTTTACCTGGAGATTCTTAATCTTCTTTTTGGTACTGAGTGGGAGGACTGGGTGTACATGCTTTATTTTTATGAGTCAGCAGTTCTCTCCCTGAGGAGAGTAAAGAAAGGAGACGGGGACTTGTTTCAGCAGTCAACAGTTGGGAAAATTCAATTTAGTACATTTTCTCTCTGATTTTGTTGAAACTATTTTACCAATGTTATCATAAGAATTACCCTAACCTTAGATTTCTGTTTATACTTCAGCTTTGGGTATTCCCATCTAATTCATGGAGAACACTAGTAACAAAGAGACACTACTGTAGGATTTTTTTTTTTTTTTTTTTTTTTTTTGCGGTACGTGGGCCTCTTACTGTTGTGGCCTCTCCCATTGCGGAGCACAGGCTCCGGACGCACAGGCTCAGCAGCCATGGCTCACGGGCCCCGCCGCTCTGCGGCATGTGAGATCTTCCAGGACCAGGGCACGAACCCATCTCCCCTGCATTGGCAGGCGGACTCTCAACCACTGCGCCACCAGGGAAGCCCTACTGTAGGACTTTTGTCTGTGGTTACTCAGCACATATTTTTTCTGCATTGCCATGTCACTTCTGATTACAAATGTGAAATTGTAAAGACTTACACTTTCCTTAAAGGACTTTGCCTTCTTAGTTTACAACCAGAATCAGGGTAAAGAAAGTATAATTGCATGATGAAATTGTTTCACCTCCAATCCAGCCACCATGACTGAGCCAGCTGGGGTAGTATTAACCCTTTTTGTAACTTACTTTGGCTCTAACTCTGGCCTCTAGGTGGAAGAATATTAGTGGGGTCCTTAAAAGTGTATACTTCTTACATAAATCACTGCTAATAATTCTCTGCAACAAAAGAATATTGTGCCAGCTCCCTATGATTTGTTCCAATTTATTTCTCTTTGGTCCATGGTATATTGTATTTAGCTGATAGTTCACAGACTTTGTTCTATAAGTTATGGGCTCTAGTGCTAGTAGAAATTAATATTCTATGTTTTTAAAATTCTTTAGAAAAGAGAATCTGTTTGGTCTATCTCAGGTTAAATCTCCTTAAGTCCAAGCAACCATGATTCACATATGTTGAATTCAGTTACAAACATGTTTGGAGGGGCTCTGTTTCTAGGTAAGGAGCAGTTCTTATGGAAAAAGTAAAATAAAAAAAATTAAATCATTGGGAAATGGATATACATTCAGAAATTTTTTACTAAGATCAATTAAATTCATTTTAGATAGCTGAGACACTTCACCTAATTCATTATCAATCAATCCCAAATTCAAAAGGATTTATCATAATGAAAATTGTTTTCCTTAATTGCATATATAATCTATCAAAGCAAATATTGCACTAGACAAAATTAGAGGAGGCAAGAGAGACTTTATTCAATGTTATTGCAATAGGAGAGAAAAGATAGAGTTGGGTTCAGGCTGAACACTGCTGACAAAAATGGAGGGGGGTTTTTGTTCTTTTTTTTTTTTTCATCACTGGGGTGAGCTAGTGGAAAAGTACTGGAACATTAGGATGGAAGTTGATCAATGGGATGTGTGATATTAAGTTATTGCTGAGTTTGCAACTGTTTTTCTCTATGATTAAGCCATCTGTGTTTGCTAATTGGCACCCATCAAAGTCAGGTTCCTACCCTCCACAGAGACTGAGAGATATGGCTTCTATATTTCTGGATAATTACATTTCAAAGGGATGGCTCTCAGGTCCTTGAGAAAGAAATTCCTGGGTTGTACAACTGGCTAAAGCCTTTAAAAGAGATTTACAGGGTATATGCCCAGTAGTGGGATTGCTGGGTCGTATGGTAGTTCTATTTGTAGTATTGTAAGGAACCTCCATACTGTTCTCTATAGTGGCTGTATCGATTTACATTCCCACCAGCAGTGCAAAAGTATCCCCTTTTCTCCACACCCTCTCCAGCATTTATTGTTTCTAGATTTTTTATGATGGCCATTCTGACCAGTGTGAGATGACATCTCATTGTAGTTTTGATTTGCATTTCTCTAATGATTAATGATGTTGAACCTAATTTCATGTGTTTGTTGGCAGTCTGTATATCTTCTTTGGAGAAATGTCTATTTAGGTCTTCCTCTCATTTTTGGATTGGGTTGTTTGTTTTTTTGATATTGAGCTGCATGAGCTGCTTGTAAATTTTGGAGATTAATCCTTTGTAAGTTGCTTCATTTGCAAATATTTTCTCTCATTCTGAGGGTTGTCTTTTGGTCTTGTTTATGGTTTCCTTTGCTGTGCAAAAGCTTTTAAGTTTCATTAGGTCCATAATTCAAAAAGAGACATTACCAAAATGTTCATTGCAGCTCTATTTACAATAGCCAGGAGATGGAAGCAACCTAAGTGTCCATCATCAGATGAATGGATAAAGAAGATGTGACACATATATACAATGGAATATTACTCAGCCATAAAAAGAAATGAAATTGAATTATTTGTAGTGAGGTGGATGGACCTAGAGTCTGTCATACAGAGTGAAGTAAGTCAGAAAGAGAAAACAAATACCATATGCTAACACATATATATGGAATCTAAAAAAAAAAACAAGGTCATGAAGAACCTAGGGGTAAGATGGGAATGGAGACACAAACCTACTAGAGAATGGACTTGAGGATGTGGGGAAGGGGAAGGGTAGGCATTCCATGCCCCTCACTCCCCCCAGCATCAGTGAGCCAGAGCCATCTAATCAGCCGCTCCTTTAACCCCCTCCTGTCTGGGAGAAGAACGGATGCCAGAGGGCCACCTACATGCACAAGCAGGGCAAAATCCAAAGCTGAAACCCAGGAGCTGTGCAAATAAAGAAGAAAAAGGGAAATCTCTCTATGCAGCCTCAGGAGAAGAGGATTAAGTCTCCACAATCAACTTGATGTACCCTGCATCTGTGGAATACCCAAATAGACAATGACTCATCCCAAAATTGAGGCGGTAGACTTTGGGAGCAACTGTAAACTTGGGGTTTCCTTTCTGCATCTAATTTGTTTCTGCTTTTATGTTTATCTAGTTTAGTATTTAGAGCTTATGATCATTGGTAGATTTGTTTATTTATTTAGTTGCTCTCTTTCTTTTTATATACACATATATTTTTTTTCCTTTTTCTCTTTTTGTGAGGATGTATGTGTATGTTTCTTTGTGTGATTTTGTCTGTATAGCTTTGCTTTCACCATTTGTCCTAGGGATCTGTCTGTCCTTTTTTTTTTTTTTTTTTTTTTTTTTTAGTATAGTTTTTAGACCTTGTTATCATTCCTGGATCTGTTTATTGGTTTGATTGTTCTCTTCTTTCTTTTTTTTAAATTACAATTTTATTTTAATAATTTTTTAAATTTAATACATTTCTTATTTGTTTTTCTTTCTCTTTCTTTCTTTCTTTCCTTCTTTCTTTCTTTTTTCCTCCCTTTTCTTCTGAGCCGTGTGGCTGACAGGGTCTTGTTGCTCTGGCCAGGCTTCAGGACTGAGCCTCTGATGTGGGAGAGCCGAATTCAGGACATTGTTCCACCAGAGACCTCCTGGCCCCATGTAATATCAATTGGCGAGAGCTCTCCCAGAGATCTCTGCCATAATGCTAAGACCCAGCTCCACTCAAAAATCAGCAAGCTCCAGTGCTGGACACCCCATGCCAAACAACTAGCAAGACAGCAACACAACCCCACCCATGAGCAGAGAGGCTGCCTAAAATCATAATAAGGTCACAAACACCCCAAAACAAACCACCAGATGCGGTCCTGCCCACCAGAAAGACCAGATCCAGGTTCATCCACCAGAACACAGGCACCAGTCACCTCCACCAGGAGGCCTACACAACCCACTTAACCAAGCTTACCCACTGGGGACAGAAACCAAAAACAATGGGAACTACGAACATTCAGCTGTGAAAAGGAGATCCCAAACACAGTTAGTTTATGCAAAATGAGAAGACAGAGAAATACGCAGCAGATGAAGGAGCAAGGTAAATACCCACCAGACCTAACAAATGAAGAGGACATAGGTAGGCTACCCGAAAAAGAATTTAGAGTAATGATAGTAACGATGATGCAACATCTTGGAAATAGAATGGAAAAAGTACAAGAAAGTTTTAACGAGGACCTAGAAGAATGAAAGAGAAAACAAACATAGATGAACAATACAATAAATGAAATTAAAAATTCTCTAGAAGGAATCAATAGCAGACTAACTGAGGCAGAAGAGCGGATAAGTGACCTGGAAGATAAAATAGTGGAAATAACTACCACAGAGCAGAATAAAGAAAAAAGAATGAAAAGACTTGAGGACAGTCTCAGAGACCTCTGGCTCAAAATGAAACACACCAACATTCGAATTATAGGGGTCCTAGAAGAAAAAGAGAAAAAAAAAGGGTCTGAGAAAATATTTGAAGAGATTATAGTTGAAAACTTCCCTAAGATGGGAAAGGAAAGAGTCAATCAAGTCCAGGAAGCACAGAGAGTCCCATACAGGATAAATCTAAGGAGAAACACGTCAAGACACAAATTAATCAAACCACCAAAAATTAAATAAAAAGAAAAAATATTAAAAGCGGCAAGGGAAAAGCAGCAAATAACACATAGTGAATCCCCAAAAGGTTAACAGCTGCTCTTTCAGCAGAAATTCTGCAAGTCAGAAGGGTGTGGCAGAACATATTTAAAGTGATGAAAGGGAAAAACCCACAACCAAGATTACTCTACACAGCAAGGATCTCATTCAGATTCGATGGAGAAATTAAAACCTTTACAGACAAACAAAAGCTTAGAGAATTCAGCACCAGCAAACCAGCTTTACAACAAATGCTAAAGGAACTTCTCTAGGCAGGAAACACAAGAGAAGGAAAACATCTCCAATAACAAACCCAAAACAATTAAGAAAATGGTAATAGGAATATACATGTCGATAATTACCTTAAATGTAAATGGATTAAATGCTCCCACCAAAAGACATAGATTGGCTGAATGGATACAAAAACAAGACCCATATATATGCTGTCTACAAGAGACCCACTTCAGACCTAGGGACACATACAGACTGAAAGTGAGGGGATGGAAAAAGATATTCTATGCAAAAGAAAATCAAAAGAAAGCTGGACTAGCAACTCTCATATCAGAAAAAATAGACTTAAAAATAAAGACTATTACAAGAGACAAAGACGGACACTACATAATGATCAAGGGATCAATCCAATTAGAAGATATAACAATTGTAAATATTTATGCACCCAACATACGAGCACCATGATCTATAAGGCAAATGCTAGCAGCCATAAAAGGGGAAATCAACAGTAACACAATCATAGGGGATGACTTTAACATCACATTTTCACCAATGGACAGATCATCCAAAATGAAAATAAATAAGGAAACACAAGCTTTAAATGACACATTAGACAAGACAGACTTAACTGATATTTATAGGACATTCAATCCAAAAAAACAGAATACACTTTCTACTCAAGTGCTCATGGAACATTCTCTAGGATTGATCATACCTTGGGTCACAAATCAAGCCTTGGTAAATTTAAGAAAATTGACATTGTATCAAATATCTTTTCCAACCACAATGTTATGAGACTAGATATCAATTACAGGAAAAAAATATGTAAAAAATCCAAACACATGGAGGCTAAACAATACACTACTTAATAACCAAGAGTTCACTGAAGAAATCAAAGAGGAAATAAAGGACTACATAGAGGGCTTGGCACAGTGGTGGCGCAGTGGTTAAGAGTCCACCTGCCGATTCAGGGGACACGGGTTTGTGCCTCGGTCCAGGAAGATCCCACATGTCGTGGAGTGGCTGGGCCCGTGAGCCATGGCTGCTGAGCCTGCATGTCCAGAGCCTGTGCTCTGCAACGGGAGAGGCCACAGCAGTGAGAGGCCCGCGTACCGCAAAAAAAAAAAAAAAAAAAAATACTACATAGAAACACGTGACAATGAAAACACGACATCCCAAAACCTATGGGATGCAGTGAAAGCAGTTCTAAGGGGGAAGTTTATATCAATACAATCCTACCACAAAAAACAACAAACATCTCAAATAAAAAACCTAAAACAATTAGCAGAAGAAGAAGAACAACAAAAAGTTATCAGTAAGAATGAGATCATAATGATCAGAAGTAACTGAAAAAGAAATGAAGGAAACAA
This sequence comes from Hyperoodon ampullatus, assembly GCF_949752795.1. Taxonomy (NCBI): domain Eukaryota; kingdom Metazoa; phylum Chordata; class Mammalia; order Artiodactyla; family Ziphiidae; genus Hyperoodon; species Hyperoodon ampullatus. The sequence goes on from NC_136914.1 coordinate 78,036,851, forward strand.
TAGCAGAGACCAATAAAACAGAAAGCTGGTTCTTTGAGAAGATAAATAAAATTGACAAAGCATTAGGCAGACTCATCAAGAAAAAAGGGAGAAGACTCAAATCAATAGAATTAGAAATGAAAAAGGAGAAGTACCAACTGACACTGCAGAAATACAAAGGATCATGAGAGATTACTAGAAGCAACTCTATGCCAATGAAATGGACAAATTCTTAGAAAATCACAACTTTCCAAGACAGAAACAGGAAGAAATAAATATAAACAGACCAATCAGAAGCACTGAAATTGAAACTGTCATTAAAAACCTTCCAACAGACAAAAGCTCAAGACCAGATGGCTTCACAGGCAAATTCTATCAAACATTTAGAGAAGAGCTAACACCTAAGTTTCTCAAACTCTTCCAAAATACAGCAGAAGGAAGAACACTCCCAAACTCATTCAACGAGACCACCATCACCCTGATACCAAAACCAGACAAAGATGTCACAAAAAAAGAAAACTACAGATCAATATCACTGATGAAGATAGATGCAAAAATCCTCAACAAAATACTAGCAAACAGAATCCAACAGCACATTAAAAGGATCATATGCCATGATGAAGTAGGGTTTATCCCAGGAATGCAAGGATTCTTTGATATATGGAAATCAATCAATATAATAAACCATATTAACAAATTGAATGAGAAAAACCATATGATCATCTCAATAGATGCAGAAAAAGCTTTTGACAAAATTCAACACTCATTTATGATAATAACCCTCCAGAAAGTAAGCATAGAGGGAACTTACCTCAACATAATAAAGGCTATATATGACAAACCCACAGGCAACATCATTCTCAATGTTGAAAAACAAAATATTTCCACTAAGATCAGGAACAAGACAAGGTTACCCACTCCCACCACTATTATTCAACATAGTTTTGGAAGTTTTATCCACAGCAATCAGAGAAGAAAATGAAATGAAAGGAAGCCAAATTGGAAAAGAAGAATTAAAGCTGTCACTGTTTGCAGATGACATGACACTATACATAGAGAATCCTATAGATGCTATCCGAAAACTACTAGAGGTAATCAATGAATTTGGTAAAGTGTTAGGATATAAAACTAATGCACAGAAATCTCTTGCATTCCTATAGAGTAATGATGAAATATCTGAAAGAGCAATTGAAGAAACACTACCACTTACCATTGCAACAAAAAGAATAATACACCTAAGACTAAACCTACCTAAGGAAACAAAAGACCTGTATGCAGAAAATTATAAGACAGTGATGAAAGAAATTAAAAATGATACAAACAGATGGAGACATATAACATGTTCTTGGATTGGAAGAATCAACATTGTGAAAGTGACTATATTTCCCAAAGCAATCTATAGATTCAATGCAATCCCTATCAAACTACCAATGGCATTGTTCACAGAAGTAGAACAAAACATTTCACAATTTGTATGGAAGCACAAAAGGCCCTGAATAGCCAAAGCAATCTTGAGAAAGAAAAATGGAGCTGGAGGAATCAGGCTTCCTGACTTCAGACTTTACTACAAAGCTACAGTAATCAACACAGTATAGTACTGGCAAAAAAAAAAAGAAAGAAAGAAATATACATCAATGGAACAGGATAGAAAACTCAGAGATAAACCCATGCATATATGGTCACCTTATCTTTGATAAAAGAGGCAAGAATATACAATGGAGAAAAGACAGCCTCTTCAATAAGTGATGCTGGTAAAACTGGACAGCTATATGTAAAAGAATGAAATTAGAACACTCCCTAACACCATACACAAAAATAAACTGAAAATGGATTAAAGACCTAAATTTAAGGTCAGTCACTATAAGACTCTTACAGGAAAACATAGGCAGAACACTCTGTGACATAAACTATGGCAATATCCTTTGTTACCCATTTCCTAGAGAAAGGGAAATAAAAATAAACAAATGAGACCTAATGAAGCTTAAAACCTTTTGCACAGCAAAGGAAACCATAAGCAAGACCAAAATACAGCCATCAGAATGGGAGAAAATATTTGCAAGTGAAGCAACTGACAAAGGATTAATCTCCAAAATATACAAGCAGCTCATGAAGCTCAATATCAGAAAAACAAACAACCCAATCTAAAAATGGGTAGAAGACATAAATAGACATTTCTCCAAAGAAGATATACAGATTGCCAACAAACACGTGAAAGGATTCTCAACATCACTAATCATTAGAGAAATGCAAATCAAAACAACAATGAGGTATCACCTCACACCAGTTAGAATGAAAATTAACAAAAAATCTACAAACAATAAATACTGGAGAGGGTGTGGAGAAAAGGAAACCCTCTTGCACTGTTGGTGGGAACGTAAATTGATACAGCCTCTATGGAGAACATGTATGGAGGTTCCTTAAAAAACTAAAAATAGAACTACCATATGATCCAGCAATCCCAGTACTGGGCATATACCCTGAGGAAACCATAATTCAAAACAGTCATGCTCCACAATGTTCATTGCAGCTCTATTAAAAATGGCCAGGACATGGAAGCAACCTAAGTGTCCATCGACAGATGAATGGATAAAGAAGACGTGGCACATATATACAATGGAATATTAGTCAGCCGTAAAAAACGAAATTGAGTTATTTATAGTGAGGTGGATGTACTTAGAGACTGTCATACAGAGTGAAGTTAATCAGAAAGAGAAAAACAAATACCGTATGCTAACACATATATATGGAATGTAAAAAAAAAAAAAAAAAAGGTTCTGAAGAACCTAGGGGCAGGACAGGAATAAAGCTGCAGACGTAGAGAATGGACTTGAGGACATGGGGAGCTGGGACGAAGCAAGAGAGTGGCATGGACATATATACACTACAAAATGAAAAATAGATAGCTAGTTGGAAGCAGCAGAATAGCACAGGGAGATCAGCTTGGTGCTTTGTGACCACCTAGAGGGGTGGGATAAGGAGTGTGGGAGGAAAATACAAGAGGAGGAGATATGGGGATATATGTATATGTATAGTTGATTCACTTTGTTATACAGCAGAAACTAACACACCATTGTAAAGCCATTATACTCCAAAAAAGATGTTAAAAAACAACAACAAAAAAAGAATTATATAAAATTTTATTTTCTTTTTTTGCCCAGGGTACAAAGTGGATCCATATTATATATATATATATATATATATATATATATATATATATATATATATATATATATATATATATATATATATATTTTAGATGTTGGGGGTAGGAGTTTATTAATTAATTTATTTATTTTTGCTGTGTTGGGTCTTCATTTTTGTGCGAGGGCTTTCTATAGTTGTGGCACGTGGGGACCACTCTTCATCGCAGTGCGCGGGCCTCTCACCATCGCGGCCTCTCTTGTTGCGGAGCACAGGCTCCAGATGCGCAGGCTCTGTAGTTGTGGCTCACGGGCCTAGTCGTTCCGCGGCATGTGGGATCCTCCCAGACCAGGGCTCAAACCCGTGTCCCCTGCATTAGCAGGCAGACTCTCAACCACTGTGCCACCAGGGCAGCCTGGATCCATATTTTAAAAGCTTACATTTGGGGTTTTATGGACTGAATTGTGCCCTTAGAAATTCATATGTTGGTCCCTTAACCCCCAGTATAATGGTATTTGGGGTGCAATATTTGGGAGATATTTAGGTTTAGATGAGATCATGAGGGTAGGGCCCTCATGACCTTCTGGGATTAGTACCTTGTAAGAAGAAGAAGAGACAGTAGTATTCTCTCTCTGTCACATATAGACTCAGCGAGAAGGTGGCCATCTCCAAGCAGAAAGAGAGCTCTCACACCAGGACTCAACTATGCTGGCATCCTGATCTTGGACTTCCAGCCTCCAGAACTTGGAGAAAATAAATTTCTGTTTAAAATCTGTGATATTTTATTCAGCCCACACTGACTAAGACAGAGCCCATCCTAGATTACCAAAAATTTAGAAAAAATGCAAAGAACTTCTTTCTAAAGAATCTTCTGAAAAATAAATATCTTTGGGAAAATAAACCCTAAATGATCTCAAAATGAGTGTTCAGAAAAATGAATTGGTTTCCTCTTCATAAAATTCACTTGCCAGTGATAGAGTCCAGGTCACATTACCCCCAAATTTGGGAACATTGCACTTTGAATAAATTAAGCTGAAGGAGTTTGAGAAAATGGCAGAAGCAGGAAGATCGCTCTGATGTCCCCTGCCATACACCCACCCCCAACTACTTCCCTGAAATAAGTCACAAATCCTAATGTGAGAAGTGCCCTCCCTATACTCGGAAGAAAGGTGCATCCTGATATCCAAAAACTACGGGATGCTGAGAAGAATCCTTGCAAACGAACTTTCTGAGTTTCCCCCAGTTTACTACATTTACTCATACTCTTTAATTTCTCATAATTTCTACACAACTGTCCACACTTCATCCAATTTAGCATAAAAGTACTCAAGCTTACCTGTTTTTTTCAGGTCATTTCCTTATGAAGTTCCCTGTGTCACATAAAATTTAAATAAATCTGTATGCTTTTCACCCGTTAGGCTGTCTTTGTCAGTTCAATTTTTAGACCCAGTCAAGGACCCTAAGAGTATTGAGGACAACTTTTTCCTTCCCTACACCAGTTATTTAGGAGGAAATTGATTTCTATAAAGTAGGTTTTACTCCATGACAAAGTAATCCACTGGTGTTTGAAATCCAAGCATTTGAAATACCCTTTCTTGCAACTTTCTTTTCTTGAACCAACTCTTGAAGCCAAGTCTATCTTTAAACATATTGGTTAACTCCTCAAATTTTCTTCAACAAATGTTGCATTTCTTTAGCTTTAGGTGTTCCTTGACCTATTATAATGCAAACTGGTTTTTAAAAGTTAACATTATGAATCAATAGTTCATTCATTGCACATTTTATTTATTTGTTTATTCAATAAACATTCACTAAGCACTTATTCTCTCCCAGACAGTGCTCTAGGAGTAGGGGACACAGTCCGGAACAAAGCAGACTCAATTGCCAACATTTTGGAGTTTATACTGTTTAAGTAGCTAACAGTCCTAGTTTCAATTGGACAGTTACAAGACCTATAAGAACCAGAAAATGAGAGAAACAGACACCTAGAATATATAGATCACTAAATGCTCAAAGCTAACTTCACTTATTTGAAAACTTTCAGAGCTTGTGCTGCTTAGTGGATGTGTCCTAGCATCTTCTCTTCTCCAGTTTTGCTTTCTCTCTGGAAACTGAAGGGTTGGGAACCTCCCACATCTAAAATTTATAGAATCTGTAAGAGTTTGTAAAGGAATGGGTCTCAGCACAATGTCAAAGACTATATTACAGAGACACATTCTGAAAGGGAGATACATCTTCCTTTAAAATGTGAACATCTCTGATTTATCCTTCATGATTTTATATTACAAGGCCACTTTATATGTAGTTCCCAAGGTCTAATTGAAGATCTGTTCACCAGAAGAAAGAAGGCAATTAAGGACAGCAGGACCCAGTTCACTTACTTTCTACTTGTGTCTAATTAAGGAAAAGTTGTGCTTTTTAGTTTATATTTTCAGACACTCCTGAAAACCTTTTTGGTTGTGCAGGTAAGCATCTTTCAGAAAAACATACCTTCCCCTGAGATGCTTGCAAATATCACATCTGTTGTAGAACACACAGAAGACAGAACTGTGTGCTCTAATTAGAGAGGAAAATTGAAATATATCAGTGGATCACTAAGAGTGACTGATGCAAATAGTTGGAGGAAAATAGCTCTTTCTGATTTGAAACTATGCTTTCTATGCAATTGGTTTCCACATAATAGGTAAATCAAATCATGACTTTACCCCTCCATGACTGTAAATTAACAGTGAGTAAATGGCAAGACATTAGAATTGTACTGTTCCATAAGCATAAGTATAAATGTTAACCTGAATCTCTTGAGTTTGCAAAATTTGGCTGGAAATACTGTTAAAACATACTTTCTCAAGAGAATGTTCTTTGCTTCCAGCCTCCAAAAAAACTGCAAATACAACAACAGCAGCTTTTTGTTGCAGCATTTTGGAGCTGTCCCCATCCAGCAGGAAGTGGGATATATGCAAAGGTCTGCAAAACTAAAAAACAAACAACAAAAAACTGCTGTTTTAAAATAAAGTTCAACAAACTTTGGTTTAACTTCTTGCAAAAGTCCCATCAGGATTAGTTTAAATTTCAGGTCAAGAGGCAGCTGGCTTCCTATTTGATTTGTAGCAATTGACGCATATCTAATAGAAGCACTATTTTAAACACAAAGGTTAAACACTGTTGCATTTTGACAAAGGTTAAATGCCTGTTTACTGAAGTTAATGACTTAATAGCATTTTGAATACCATTCTTTATATAAAGGTTAATCTCATATTTTTAACTTCATGTTTCCTTTCTTAAAAGGAAATACTCATTAGGACCCAAACAATTATCTAATTGTTAATTTGTTTTGATCTTATTTATAGTTCTTCAACCAGAGTATTATCTGTTTGGATTGCAAGAGATTTTTTAAAGCATTCAAGAAGAAAAATGCTTAGAGAGAGAAATCAGGCTATTAGGGAATTACTGCTTTCAAAGAGTCCAAAGGAAAGGAATGAAGATTTTAGAAAGATATCTATTGCAAAGATATAATCTATTGTGGGATCGTATACTTGCCAAGGATGTACATGAGACCAGTCAATTTCTATTTTTTTGTAAAAGCAAATAGTTGATTTCTATTTGTTGTAAAAACAAATTTTTCTGGGCTCAATAGAAAAATCACAATCAGATGATCATACTGTCGACTGAAAAAAATGCACAATGTGAGTGTTGTGAGTTAAGCTTTATTTGGGGCAAAATGAGTACTATGGCCTGGAAGACAGCATTTCAGATAGCTCTGAGAAACCACTCCAAAAAGGTCAGGGGGTGGGGGGAGTTCAGTGTTATATATGAATTTAGTGAAGGGGTGGTACGTGCAGTCAAGCACACATTTTGGAAGAGGCTTGTTGCTCGTCACAAGGAGCAGATGTCACCACTAATGATTTTAATGCTTTGTAGATATGGGGAGATGCAAGAATTGGGCTCATAAAATCTTCTCCTGAAAATAACTAATGGCCTGGGCTTCCAGTTTTTCCCAGATCACAGAGTTCCTCATTCCTGATCTCCACCCTGAACTCCTTTCAGTGTGTATTGAAGGTCAGTGGCTGCAGCGGTTGTTGACTTATTCCTTGTTGAGGCAGATAGCAAGTACCAATTTTTAGTTGTAGTACTTATCAGAAGATGTAAAAAAAATTTACTACACAAGAGAAAGGTTCCTAATCAATTTGGCATTTACTCTGGATGACATTTTTAGTTAATATGATTCCAATAGTTTAATGGGTGTAGTGCATTAATTAGAAAAAAATATGCTAAAGTAATCGTCCATCCTTTTTTCAATATCTCTGAATGACTAAAAACACCTCACCTTACTACTCAGAAATTAAACTTAAAATTCAGACATTGCAAATGGGTGCTGAGTTTTGAAGTTGGTATACATTTGGGGAAAATATTCATATTTTCTGGTGCTATAGATTTATTGCTTTACAGGTAAAATATCAAACTTTGATGAAACATTTCAAATTCAATCACATGTACTATTAAGAGTAGCACAGTTTTGGCAAAGTTTGTTACCCAAAAACTGGGTTTGCCTTTTGGTGGGTGCCAAGCCAATAGCCAAAGATCAGGAGAAGGAAGGATTTATTATGACTTGCAGCAAGTAAGAACACCAGGCCTCTTTCCCAAAGCAGTGTCTCCTTGAACTGCAAATTTGGGGACGTTTCAAGCTAAGGGTACATGTGTATTCATGAAGGGGCTTGAGCAGAGGAGAATTCAACACAGAATTGGGGCAAAGATCAAGAGAGTACAAGCTTTAGCTGATGGATGTCAGGAGGGTCAACATCATCATTCCATCCTCTGCCTGGGTGGGGGGCCTTAGTTCCTGCAGAACTGTATATCCCTTGAGGGGAACTAGGACTCTGCTTTATCACTGAACTATTGTTTGCCTTTTCTCTGCTCTTGCGTCCCTTTGTTCTTTTAAGATCATTAAATACTGAGACCTGTTCAAGGGCAAGCATTGGGGCCAGGCTGAGATCACAAAATGGCTTAGGCCAAAATGGATTCTCTTGTGTCAAGAAAGCCATTCCTGATTCTCTTTCTCTGGAGATCCCCTAACCTATCTGCTTACAAGTTTGTGCATATTACATGTAATTTATTTCAAGGTTATGGTATAGATGACAGAAAGTGAAGGAGGACAATATCAGAAAAACGATTGTGAGAACACCCCTCCTTTTAAAGGACAGAGCTCAGTCAGGCAAAGGAATGCCATCTGATCTGTCAGAAGGTGAAATTCAGTGAGGAGTGTAAGCCAAATTTCACTTTTGAATGAGGTAAACAAATGGGATAATGTAAATGGAGCCATACAGGGAACAAAGGATAGTGTGCTAAACTCATGACTAGTTCAATAAGAATCTGAGGGTAAGTCTAGGACTTCTTGGGATAAAGAAGTGGATAAAATCAGTTGGTTCAATGTCCCAATAGATCCATGCACCATTTTGTATTTTACTGGTTTCGTTGCTGTTCTGAAAGTGTTCTGTGTTTACTTCTCCATGATAATTCTTTCTCTTTTATTTTAGTATTCCTCACCCACACCCCCAGCCCCAACTTCAGTTTAGTGTTTCTTGGGAAATGTTACTTTAAGTTCTAATTATATAAACCTGGTGTCTCCTGTCCATTAGGCCTGCATCTGGGTATTGGTCACCAAAACTCTTTCAGGTGACAATGACCTAAGACAAAGTAGAATATATAAAAGGGCAAGAGATTATTGGAGGCCGTTTGCAACCTTATTCTCATTTTGTGACTGTAAAACATTTTAAAGATGTTATTGTACTTTTGCTTTAAGAAAATGCAAATTTCCCATTTCATAGTGATTCTGAATTGGTTGAAAATATGAAGAAATTGTTGAGCTAAGCATATTATGGTTGATTTTCTGGCTATGACCAATGGGTACACTACTATAAAAATGTAATTACTAAAAGATTTAATTCAAGGGATATATAAAGTTTCCTCCAGTTTAAAAAGATTATTCATACAACATTAAAGGAAAGATGAATAAATCATTTGGTTCAAATGAGGAGAAATACTTTAAAGTTAACTTATTAACCTTGTTATGTTTAACATGGTTAAGGGGAGGGGAATATTTCCCACTCTACCCTTCTTGAGTTCTTGTATCTAGATTAATAATAAAACTGACACAAGATAGATGAACAGGTTGTATGGTCAGGCTACTCAAGATGGCAGTTCTCTTGCTCTCTATCCATCCCCTGCCTGACCAGTGCCTGCTGCACCTACACTCTACTCACGTGACTGACCTTCCGACATACTTGCCCCACGTCCCAGCTAGTGACTGTTCTTATCAAAGGGGCGGTGAGGGGTGTGCCCCTCTGCTGGTCTCCCTGGTAACCGATGAGCCAACCTGACTTAATTCCCCCTATAACTGGCAATCTCCCCTTCCCCCAGGGAACCAAAGACTGTCACCTTGTCCTGCCCACAGTCTACCTCACACTGTGGGGTGTCAGCACCTTGCTTCAGACATGTAAGCTCCCCTATCCATTAAACCATCTATGTCTCTGTTGCTGACTCCAGGTTCTTAAAGCTGGGCAAGCACAGGCCTTGTCAGCCTGTGGGGTGCAGCCCAACAATGGGAGAAAAATTTTAAAAAAATTTAATTCAGGTGCATGGAGGTACCATAGAAATGGGACCTAAGAAGTGGCCAAAGCAGGCAGCTTTTTTACTTTTCAGACTAAGAAACAATAAATTTGTGAGGAATTGACAGGACAAAAAAAATTAGCTTTTGGGTGCTCAATTAGTGAAGAATCTAAACAGAATTTAGGCTTGGGGTAGAATTAAAGAAGTAACAAAGTTGTTGATATAGGCTTCTTGGCCCGAATTCTCTGTCTCAGGTGATAAGAGTGTCCATTTACCTCCAGATACATGAAGTGCACTTTTCACATTAGAGATTTCTTTCTTGCTTTCAGGGAGACAGAAAGGAGGGCCAGAGTGTCTTATGTTGGCTGTTTTTAAGTAATTTTAATTCAAAATAGTTAATATGCCATTGAGGAACCTTTTGGTGTGGCTTACCCTGGGCTCCAACAGGGACAAACTGTCACAGCTTTGAAGTCATATCAATAGGTAACTCTCCTAAATGCATCTACTGATATATTTAATTTATAAACTAACATAGTATTATTATTATTACTATTATTTTAAATTATTTTAAAGCAAGAGATATAAATTAATAAATCAATTATCAGGAATGTTTACCTAAAACATGGGCTAAAATTCATATTATATAATACTATAATTATTTTTAAAGGTAAAACAATATTTCTTTCAATAATTAAGCTTTTTATGTACCTAGTAATATTTTAGATATTATCATTTAATTAAAATTAGAATGCATTGAGCAATCATAAATGTGTTATTTAAATGGAAAAGCAAAAATGGAAACTGAGTCATAAAAGTCATCTATGCATATAGGAAAGTTTCCATTCACACAACAAATATTTATGGAATACATAATTTCCGATATCAAGGAAAATATTTTTGAACAACTGTCATACATTCATGTGGCATTTATCTCAGAAATAATTTTTAGTCTCTACTTGGGTATGATAGTATTTGGTTAAAGAATAATAATTTTATCTGAATTATGTAAAAGCAAATTGCATCTATGTAGTGATGATTTACAGAAGCTACAGCTTCCATTCCAGCAAATGCAAGATCTCAACTGGATCAGTTTTGGTAACACATGAAATTCTCTCACCCATTATAATTTATTATTCAAAATTGTTGAGAATTATTTGGACAAAGGCCATCAAAGTCATTGACATTCAGTGCAAGAAACAAAGTCATTCAAGGAGTAATCATGAAATGCGTAGTTTGCAAACCAAAATAAACTTCTCATTTTCTCACTAATTATTTTCTGTTGATAGAGGAAATGCTCCCTGAGTAGGTGACATTTACATTAAGACCTGAAGGATGATAATGAGATAAGGAGCAAGGGCACATTAGAAATAGAAAAGGGCGGGCTTCCCTGGTGGCTCAGTGCTTGAGAGTCCGCCTGTCAATGCAGGGAATGCGGGTTCGTGCCCCAGTCCGGGAAGATCCCACATGCCACAGAGGAGCTGAGCCTGTGAGCCATGGCCGCTGAGCCTGCATGTCCAGAGCCTGTGCTCCTCAACGGGAGAGGCCACAACAGTGAGAGGCCTGCATACCGAAAAAAAAAAAAAAAAAAAAGAAATAGAAAAGGGCTTGGTACAGAAGAATAGAAAGGAAGCCATTTCAAATAAAGGACACTGAATGAGATAGAAATGAAGAGTCATGGGCTACGAAAATTGGCCAACAAATTAATCACAAAGGTGAGGATGAGGATTTTAAGTTTTATTCCAAATCCAATGGGAATCTAATTTTATTATAGTAAATGACAAAGTTATAGCAATTAGAGGCTAAGAGGAAACAGACCATATCTAGATGTTCTAAAAGTTTCAAAGTTTCCTGTTACTATAAAGCAAGACAATAAAATATATTCTGGATTAGATTATATTCATTAGAATAAAACTTGAACAGCAATAACTGTAGAGTTTTAGTGTAGAAAGTAATCACTTTTAGATACAGATATTCATAGTAGTACAGAACTGGAAGAAACCATATAACATAATTTAATTCATCTATAAATGAAGAAACTGAAGTCTGAAGGAGTTAAATGTATATTTTCCTTTGTAGTTTTAAAAATTCCAGATGTTAACTCTACCTAAATTAAATTATGTAAACTTGCATATCAAAATTTAATTAGTTTAAAAGAGTTTAAATGCATGTTTAAATCCTAAATGTTATGGAGAAGAGATTTTTATGACAATTAAAGAATACATATGCCTTCCACTTACAGTTTAACTTTTTCCCTTTAATATCACATTGATTATTATGATTCAATTGTATCTGTAATAAGTATTCAAGTAAACACTGTTAGAGGGGAGCAGATGCAGTCTCTGAAAGGAATCAATTGTGCACTGAGGTATTAATGTGGAGAGATTTGAGGAGCCATACAGTTAGAGTTGTTGCTGATATATATTTGAATTTTTTGGAGACAAATGTATCTACACAAAAGAATAATGGTAGACAAGATATGAAAGGTAATTAGAAATGTAAAAAGCAGAACAATAGAGTCTGAAGAATCAAGGGAAACAACATTTTCCAGGGTAGGAATCATCAAGAAATGATCTGTAGAGTTTTCAATTGAAAAATCAGAAAGTATATCAGCACTTGATGTCCCTGCACTATACAGTCACTATAACTGCCAAAAACAAAAGAAACAAATTTGAAAAAAACATTAAAATAAAAATAAAACCCTAAGTAAATCTACTTATGACTGCTTTTGTGAAAAAGCCATCTAATTATTTTGTAGGATAGATTGTATGTAATGATACTCTTTTATTTGTACTTGTAAGCCAAAGATTTCTAACACATTTTTGTTTTAGTTTAAATCTGTCAATGGAAATAAATGGAATGATAATTTCATCAGTCTTCCAAGTATATTTTCTAATAATTCAAAGTTTAGTATATTTTCTCTTATAAATGGATCAAGTTATTTACTCATTTATTCTATATTATTATAGGTCTACTGATTCAGTTACCGTAGATTCAATGCAGACCTGAAGTCTATACTTAGAGAGTTTATAGCCTAGTGAAAGAAACAAGACATAGATAAAAATCACAAAGTAAATTAAGTTGTGATGATGGCTATAAAGCAGAAGTATGGTGTGTTACAAAAGGTTTAGCAGTGATCATTAGGTCTACATGTGGGATGAAAGGTATATTTGGTTTAAGGCTCCTAGGTTTTAATGACTCTCCAGCCAGGTTTTATTAAACGGACTTGCCAACCAGTACATGACTTCTGAAAAGTTGATAAAATGTTTAAATTTGTATATTGAATCTGCAGTTCTGTGGAAAATTTTATAAACAAAGTTGATTACAAAAGCAGGTATAGATATACATAACTTGAAGGACACAAAAAGATATCTAATCTCCAGTACTCTACATCAATTGCTTACTTCATTCATTGTAATATGATATGATATACAATATATATTATTTTATTATGTCATATAATGACACACAAAATATAACATAACAAAAATGAAATATTACTTTGACACATGATTCATGTTTTCTTTTGATTTCAGATTGCAAACTTCCCTTTGATTTATTAGTTTTAGGATGTATTTGCATGTTTCCTCCTAGCTAATTCTGCTATGTGGAGCAAGCTCATGCATGGTGGAATCAATGTCTTGCCATATTCATAAAAGAATAAAGAGATAGATATAGACATAGATGTAGATATAGATTAGACATAGACATAGCTATAGATATGTACTATGTATGTGTATATTTATATCTATGTATGTAGTTATATCACATGCATAAACACATATCTTCCTTATGCTTGGTTTATTAGGTCTGTCACAGTGTCAGGCGATATTAGATTTGTGGTATAACTGTAATTTTACTAAATCATATAAGCAGCTACTAAGTAGCTTGATCTCTTAGGGTTGCTCAGATTGATCTGGGAATTTTTTCTGAGTATTTGCCTTAGCATCTAAGCATTGAAATTAAAACTGAAATTTTACTCCATCCTCCCTTTGGGGTCAGGGAGAATTGGTGATAACCTATGATTTTCATTCAAATTCTAACTTTACGGTTAATTAGCTGTGTGGGCCATTACTTTTGGCATTTACAGTCATACCTTAGAGATATTTCAGGTTCAGTTACAGACCACCACAATAAAGGGAATATTGCAATAAAGCAAGTCACAGGAATTTGTTGGTTTCCCAGTGCATATAAAAGTTATGTTAACATTATACTGCAGTCTATTAAGTTTGCAATAACATTATTCTAAAAAATGTACATACCTTAATTAAAAAATGCAAAACAAAAAACCTCTTCCAACAGTAACATCAAAGATCAACGATCACAGATCACCATAACAGACATAATAATAGTGGAAAATTTTGAAATATTTCATCATTCAACAAAATGTGACACAGAGACCACAAAGCGAGCAAATGCTGTTGGAAAAGTGGCACCAATAGACTTGCTGTATGCAAGGTGCCACAAACCTTCAATTTATAAAAAATGCAATACCTGTGAAGTGCAATAAAATGAGGTGTGCCTATAATCTCTCTCAGCCTCACATTAAAATTGGAAATGTGAGGTGGAATTCTATAAAACCATTCGGATTCTCTTCCAGCAATAAAATTCTCCAATTATTTTCCTCATCTTAAATGTTTCAAAACTGGTCAGAGGGAGGTCTTGCTCTGACTGAATCACTACTTGTTATGGAGCCAGGCGATCTTTAGACATAGGACATATTGGAGATATATCCAGCTGACTCGATCCCTGAGTTCAGCTAAAATACATTAAACATGTATTCTGTGTTCTTAATCTTTCTTGAAAGCAAGCAAGCAGGCAAAAAATATATTCATTCCTTATCAGCTTAGCCCAAAATGTAAGAAGCAAAATCCTCTATCGTAAATAAGCATTTGGTATACAAATGAATGTGACAGGCTTACAATAAGGGAGAAATAGTGCCTCTGAGAAACTGGAACTCATTTCTTGCCAAAGTATAGATTGCAGTCTGTTGCCATAAAACTAAATTAAATAAAATGCAAGCAAAAAAAGGATAAATTGCACAGATATCAGAGCACTGCATAATTAAACTTCTAATTTTTTTGGAACTTTATTTTGAAAGAAAAGAAAAAAAATGTCTATTTTATGGGATATATTGACACAAAAAGAGACTAGTAAGATTCAGGCATCTTTTTTAATTGAAGAAAAGTCAAATAATAGAACCAAAATGCACTGTACTATGACTAAATCCATTTTAAGTGGAATGAGCATGTCTGTGTACATATGAATTATAAATGAATAAATCATAAACATTGGAAGGTTAGTAAAATGCTTCCATGCTAATATTTTCTATTAGGATGAATACAATTTATAAACAAGCATTTATTTCAGTTGTCCTGAAATATAAATTTGACCAGATTTACTGTGCTTGCCCTCCCCTTAAATCAGTCATTCACAACTGCGAGCGATTTTGCCCACCAGGGAACATTTGGTGATGTCTGGAGGTATTTTTTTTGTCACGACTGGGCAGGGGCAGGGGGAGAGTGTTGCTACTGTCATTGATTGGGTAGAGGCCTAGGAAGCTGCCACACAATGCCCAGGAAAGCCTCCTCAGCAACAAAGAACTATCTAGTTCAAAACATCACTAGTGCTGAGCCTGAGAGACCCTGACTTAGATAAAATATTATCCCACCATCCATTTCACTTAAAGTATGGATTTTGAAAGCTAAATTTATTCAATTTTATAATATAGAATGAAGAAAACAAGAAAATGGAAACAATTTAAAAAAATTAAGATAGAAACTTATGTAAATTAAAAAAAAAACTCAATGACAAACTCCAGTGGTATAGCTGTTATTCTCAAATTGCATTGAATCTTTTTTGGTTTACTATAACTCTGATTGTAGTCTAGCTTGATCACTGTCACTTAAATAGAATCAAGATACTAATGGCCATATACTAAACTACATATACTCATCCAAATCTAAAATTGGTTAGAGCAGACTTCCAAACTTAAGAAATATTAGAAAATAGCACAATTAAAATACATGTAATAAAACTAGATATACTGTATGAAGAAGAAAAAGATATATTTTTGCTTTATTTTACCTAAAGAATAAGATAGTATCCTATCTTTGCAGTAGACTAATAACAAGGTATTGAGTTGCCTGATACTACAAGATTCTGGTTATAAATGTTGAGACAAATATTTTCAGAGTAATTTAGTAATCTAAAGTACACACATATTACTACAAAAGTAATAGGTGTTTACTAGGAAAGTGGAAAATACAAAAAGCACAGAAGTTGAAAATAAAAATTTTCCATAATTGTGATCATAATATTTTATAAAATTATTCTCTTCCCTCATCATTTCCAACAAACATTTTAATAAAGATTGCATTGCATTCCATCACATGAATTTACCTTAATATAAGTAACCATTCCCTTATTAATATATTCATTCACTTGACAAATATTTGAACTTTTACTATCTACCAAGTATTCACTGGAGATGGGTTAGGAGGCAAACAAAATAAATTTCCTACCCTTCTATTTTGAACCTATATGTTATTGCAGAAGGCAGGTGTGTATATGTGTGTGTCAAGAAGTGATAAATGCAATGAATAAAATGAAGAAAGGTTATGTGGACATAAAATTATAATCAAGGGTGAATGGCTGCTTTCCCAGAATGAGCAGGGAAAGAGTCTTTGAGGAGGTAACATTTGGAGAGAGGCCTGCATGAAAGCATCTCTCTCAAGTGAGAACGATTCACTCTCAGCTGCCAAAAAACATCAAATTCAAAAGCCCTGAGATGACACCAGGTTGAGATGCTTGGCGTTATCAAGGAAAGATAAGTAGACCAGAGTGACTGGAGCACAGGAAGGTAACCAGGGGCTTGGTCAGATGAGGGTGTGAAGGCTGAGATTGGGAGATTGGACTTTAAGTGGGATGGGAAGCTACTAGAGGGGAAGAAATGATACAATTATATTGTAAATAGACCACTCTGCTTGCTATGTGCAAAGAACGTGGGAAGGAGACTAGAGTAGTTGTGGGGAACCAGTTAGGATGTTGCTGCAATTGTCCCACAAACATGAAAATGACCTGCTCTGGGGCAATACTGGAGGAACAGAATAGCAGAATTGGGACATAACTTAAAATGGAGCCAGTAGGCATTGTTCACAACTTTGGTGATTGATGAGAGAAAGAGAGAACAAAAATGATGCAATTTTAGCAGTTTGAAATACTTCTTGGGTGATGATCCTTTTTCATAAATCTTCTTACCCATCTTTAATAATTTATTAAGGGTAATTACTTATAACTTGAATGATGAATTTCAGATATGCACATTTTACATTTTAAAGCCTATGAATATAGTAGGTAGTATGTTTCTTTTAAACAAATACCTCATAATCAGAGCTTGTTAAAAGATAAACTGAGGCATATTAAAAATTTTAAGACTTTATTTGAGCATCTATCCATTCCAATCAGGCAGTGCCAAATCAGAAGTGATTAGGAGCGCTCCACTGACAGAAGCTCAGTAGAGACTTGTCTAGAGAAAAGGCAGAAGAAAATTGAAGAACTTATTGATTGGCAATAGCTTAAAGCCTAGTTGGCTGTTTGTGATTGGCTGTCCTTAGGTTTTGATTTGGTAACCTGGAGGCATTTACTGGCTTGGATTTTGGTTTGCTTATGTGGGCTACCTTGGCCTTAGAGCCCCCTCAGTCAAATGGCCTCCTTGTTTAATTAGTTTAACAAGCTAACTATGGGGGGATAATTATTTTTCATCATTATTACATCATTACATTATTAAATTTTTCCATAAGCAACTTGTTTGTAGAAAATAAGCACTAATATACAACCAGCAGTGTATCAGAATATCATTTTCCTAAACACTCGCCAGTATTGACTATGGCATTTTTCTACTGATATTTTTATAGGAAGAAATTCAATGATATTATGTTTTCACCTATGTATTAGTCTTTTATATTTCTGTTTTAGTGAATTGCATATTTATGTCATTTGTTTCTACTTACCTCAAAAACTGATCAATATTTTATATACAAAATATATTTAGCCTTTATGGTATGTTGTAAATATTTTTCCAGGTTTTTATTTACATTTAGATTTTTTATTCCTCTTTTGTTATAAAAATATTTTACTTACTGTTTGGAAAATCAATCGAATTTACCTGTAATAGATTCTTACTTTGTTTTTATAGTACCAAAGAACTCCATTCAAAGAACAAATACTTTAAATATATACTTACTAAATGTGATTCCACATTTATCTTTTTGATAACTATTTTCCTCTAATTTCTCGGTGATGTCTTCTTAATCCTTAAACTTCTATTCATTTATCTACTATTCTATCAATATAAATACTTACTGATAATCAAACAAATACCAGGCACTGTGCTAGGGACCAGGGAAAATATCATGTGTGAAAATAGAAATGGTGTCATTCCTTGTGAATTTATCCTATAATAAGTAGAAACAGTTATCACATAATCACTAAAATGCATGGTAAATTTCAACAGCCATATGTTACAATGGAGAGGAATCAGTCTCTAGGCCAGGATATAATAAAATGGATAGATTAAGCTATTCAAGAGAGGTTAAGAAAGTTATTTCTATGACACAAAGAAGCCAAAATCTGAAGGATGCATGTATGTAAGTCAGTGTAGGGGTTTAAAGGAACATTCAAACAGGGAAAAATATTTATTCAAAGACAACATCAAAAAGGAACACTTAGCATTCAAGGGACTGAAGGAATTCCAATTATTTAAGAAGTAAGGTAGCAATTTAAAATCATTCTTCTTCCAAATAGTAAATAATTTTTCCAGAATGAATAACTAAATAATCTGTCCATTCCCCACCTTAATTATATACAACTATTTTTATATTTAGATCTAGGTCTCAGAATATTTGTGTCTTAAGGAACTAAGCTTTTAGTCTATCCTTTCATGAATACCAGATACCTTTAATCACTTGACTTCTACAATATTACTAAGATGCATTTGAAATGAAATGCTATTTTTGAATTATGCAAATGAGGCAACATTTTCTAATCACTTGTAATGTTTTTCAGTGTCAACAATTGTCTCTTCCTTTGTACCAGATGATTGAATCATTTAGCTACTGCATGTTTGATAATGTGTCTTACACTATAATGAAACTGTGGAAACCAGTAAAGTCAAAGAAACACGTGCTATTTATGAACAACTATCTCAAATGAAGCTTTGCTTTTTTATGTGTTTAAAGTATTATAGTAACAGTAAAGATGCCAATTACATTTTGAACATTTGCACACTATGATCTACTGTAATAAAAGCATTGCATGTGTATCATTTAATCTTTACAAATCCAACAAAGCATAGATGTAATTTACTCCATTTCATTAATAAGAAAATTAAGTCTCAGTGACTAATCCACAGTCACACACAACTAATAAGGGTTGTGCTAAGGATTCCAGTTCAGAACCACCTTTATTTCAAAAGTTTTAAGTCCAATGCTTTATAGTTAGGGGTTCAGTTAGGTTTGGCAGATTAAGTTAAACCTCTAAATTTCTCTAAATTTCCTAGTGTATTGTAATATTGTAGGTCTTCAAACCATCTAGTTTATGTCAGAAAGAAAATCTGTTTGGGCATAAATATTATTAACCCCCCACTCCCAACATTTCAATGTATTGGATAAAGATTCAGTCCTGAATCATTTGATCAACTTGGCCTTGAATGCTGAATTGTACTTACGTAGTCAATATTGCTTGCTCCTTTAGTCACAGATTTTTATTCTAGAGTTCCAACTAAAACAATATAAGAATTGAGGATTACATTTCTTGAGAAGGACCATTTATATATACCTGTCTATATTGTCTCCCTTTGAGACCTAGAGAACTTTTACACTAAATTATACCTTTTTAAACTTCAAAAGTTGTGTATAGTAATAAACATTTATTTCTGCAAGTGATACTACTTGAATAATGAATACATATGTGGAATCACTGGATTTTAATACCTCACCTGAAAACAGTTGTGGTAGAGAATGCTGTGTAGTTTAAGATCCTTCAGGGGTGAATAATTTTAAATCAATGACTTCAGATATTGTGCTTCTGAAATATAACCTCTCACAGGAGTTTCTTGGCAACACTGTTAAACATTATGCCATCTGCGTAATTGCTCTGTGTACTTTCATTCCTTTAACTTAAAAGGCAGTGTTGGGGGGAAGGACAGTATTAGAAATGGATTACTCTGAAAGCAATTGACAAAATTTATCTGTAATATATGTATATGTATATATATATATATATATATATATATATATATATATATATGTCAGGTTAACAATTAGACATTAGACTCTGGACATTTCTGTAGCTAAAACACATTAGACTTTATTTCCTTCTCATAAGTGAATGCTCCTGGGTAGCTTCTCTTCACAAAGTAATTTAGGTACTCTAGCTCCATCTGTGTCATCACTCCATTATTCATTTGCTTCCCATTGCAATCTGCATCTTTTTGGAGGAAATATAGTGAATGCTGCGGTGTGCCCCACTCCTCGGACTAGAGTTCTCATTTCTTCGCTCTTGAGGGCAGAAAGCTGAGTGCCACTTCAATTGTCCTTGGCTGAAGAAGCTATCTTTCCCAAGGTTACTCTTCTCCTCAGAGGCTGTCCACAACAAATAACCGGTCAATACAGAGTTACAAATATCCATCCCATTGCCTCAAGTGTTGCTATCTCTTAAAGGCCATTCTAGCCTTGAACTCACTGTGACGTTGGCTGAGGGCTCTACTGCAGATGCATTCTTCTGTTGCTGAGAGAATTGTTTAGCTACTCTCTCTCTTTTCAATACTGCTTCCTTCACTTCCCTCCAGGTACTGTTCTTGAGTATTCTCCAAAATAAACCACCTGTATTCAAACATGTCTGTCTCCTATGGAAACAGATTACAAAAGAAGAGAGAGAAAGTGTGGAAGGCACACCCCTGTTTCTTAAAACGCCCTAGCCTGGAAGCCACATGTATCACTTTCATTCACATTGCAATAGCTAGAACTAGTCCCTTGACTATATGTAGATATAAGACTACTGAGAAATATACTGCTTTCCTGGAGTATCTACAAAAGAGGAGGGAATAGTAATCACTGCCAGAGTGGTTATGTGAATAGTAACTTTTAGAAGCTAGGAGACTCAGAATGAAATTGGATTTAAATTGTTAAGATGCTTCAAGTACAAAAATGAGATATCCTTTTTACTTATGCTTACATTCAAACCAACTATAGACATAACAGAATTATATTCTGTTTCTAGGAATATCCTTTATTTTTAAATAAATTCAAAATAAATAGTTTCTTGTCAAAGATAATTTGTATACACCATTCATTCATCTCACAAGTATATTTAAACTACCTACTATGTACTGTGTTAGACAGTAGGATCATATATGAAAAACCAAATTCATACCCATATAATATTCATATTATATTGGTGAAAATGGATAAATAGTTGTATACTGTTGGGGTAAATTTTATGATGAAGTCTAGATTAAGAGCCATGGGATTAATGGGAGCGGTATCAAAATAATTTTGGAGAAACCAAGGAAGTTTCATCAGTACAGCCATTGTGTATGTTTGTTCACATTGTACATTGATGAAAAATACCCCCTTCATTTATGCAGAGTACATCCAGGAAAGCTATACTAAGAGCCTCTATCTAGAAGATGATACAACATGAACTATGTCTTTATTCATAGTCACTAGCCCAGACAAGTAGCAGAAAAAAAACTTTTATCAATTACATGTGTATGAATCCTGTCACATGGTATGCATTCCATAGTTGAGGAATGCATGTATGCATAAAGTAATAAATGTATTATCACAACATTTATTCAACATTAAGCAGGCATATTCATGAACTGCAATAATTTGATTGTATGACTAGAGCAACATTAAGATTATTCAGTGGAAAGTATTACATTGAAGGGGAAATTTAGAAATGAAGAAGTGGCAGCAAATTTAGCCAGAAGACATTTTTAGAAAGGATCATTAGTTATAGTGATTAACCAAATCTTGTGAAAAGAAAAAGATAAAACAGAGAACTGGGAAATGATTTGCATTCTTGCAACTACAAAAGGAATATTGCCAAGAGTTAACATCTATCCTTCTCAAATTATTCCAAAAAACTTCAGAGAAAGGAATGCTTCTGAACTCATTCCACAAGGCCAGCATCATCCTAATACCAAAACCTGCTAAAGATATCACAAAAATAAAATTACAGGCCAATATCACTGATGAACATAGATGCAAAAATACTCAAAAAATATTAGCAAACCAAATTCAACAATATAGTGAAAGAATCATACACCATGATCAAGTGGGATTTGTCTCAGGGATACAAGGAAGGTTCAATATTAGCAAATTAATCAGTGTGATATACCACATTAACAAATTGAAGCATAAAAATTAGTTGACTACCTCAATAGATACATAAAAGTCTTTTGATAAAATTCAACTTCCATTTATGATTAAAAAAACTCTCAAAAAGGAGGGTTTGAAGGGAACATACCTCAATATAGTAAAGGCCATGTATGATAAGCTCACAGTTAACATCATACTCAATGGTGAAAAGCTGAAATCATTTCCTTTAAGATCAGGAACAAGACAAAGGTGTCCACCTTCATCACCTTTATTCAACATAGTACTGGAAGTCCTAGCCACAGCAATCAGACAAGGAAAAGAAATGAAAGGAATCCAAATTGGAAAGGAAGAATTAAAACTGTCACTCTTTGTAGATGACATGATACTATATACAGAAAATCCTCAGACACTACCGAAAAGCTACTAGAGATCATAAATGAATTCAGTAAAGTTGCAGGGTACAAAATGAATATACAGAAATCTGTTATATGTCAAAAGTGAACTATTAGAAAGAGAAATTTAGAAAACAATCCCATTTAAAATCACATCAAAAAGAATAAAATACCTTGGAAAAAATCTAACTAAGGAGGTAAAAGACCTGTACTCAGAAAACTATAAGACATTGATGAAAGAAGTTGAAGACAACACAAACAGATGGAAAGATATACCTTGTTCATGGATTGGAAGAATTAATATTGTTAAAATGGCCAGACTACCCAACACAATCTACAACTTAAATGCAATCCCTATCAAAATACCAATGACATTTTTCACAGAACTAGAACAAATAATTCTAAAATTTGTATAGAAACACAAACGACCCCAAATATCCTATGGAATCATCAGAATGAAGAGCAGAACTGAAGGAATCATGGTCTCTGACTTCAGACTACACTACACAGCTACAGTAGTCAAAATAACATGGTATTTGCACAAAAAAAGACATGTAGACCAATGGAACAGAATAGAGAGGCCAGAAATGAACTCACACTTATATGTGCGATTAATCTATGACAAAGGAGGCAAGAATATACAATGAGGAAAAGACAACCTCTTCAATAAATGGTATGGGAAAACTGGACATCTATATGCAAAAGAACCAAACTGGGCTAGTCTCTTACACTATGCACAAAAATAAATTCAAAATGGATTAAAGGCTTAAATGTAATACCTGGAACCATAAATCTTCTAGAAGAAAACATACTCTCTTTGACACTAGACTTAGTAATTTGTTGTGGGGGGGGATATGTCTCTTCAGGAGAGGGAAACAAAAGCAAAGGTAAACAAATGGGACTACAACAAACTAAAAAGCTTTTGTGCAGTGAAGGAGATCATCAAAACATAAAAAGGAAGCATAAAGAATGGGAGAAGATATTTGCAAATGATATGTCTGATAAGGGGTTAATATAAAAAAAAACTCATACAACTCAACATCAAAAAACAAACAACCCAATTAAAAAATGGGTGTAGGATCTGAATAGACATTTTTCCAAAGAAGACATAAAGATGGGAAACAGGCAAATGAAAAGATGTTCAACGTCATAGGGAAATGCAAATCAAAACCACAATGAGGGCTTCCCTGGTGATGCAGTGGTTGAGAGTCCGCCTGCCAAAGCAGGGGACACGGGTTCGTGCCCCAGTCCGGGAAGATCCCACATGCCACGGAGCAGCTAGGCCTGTGAGCCATGGCCGCTGAGCCTGTGCGTCCGGAGCCTGTGCTCCGCAATGGGAGAGGCCACAACAGTGAGAGGCCTGTGTACAGCAAAAAAAAAAAAAAAAACACAATGAGATATTACCTCACAACTGTCAGAATGGCTATTATCAAAAAGACAACAATAACAAGTGTTGGCAAGGATGTGGAGAAAAGGGAACCATCTGGCACTGTTGGTGGGAATATAAACTGGTGTAGCCACTGTGGAAAACACTTTAGAGGTTCTTCAAAAAATTTAAAATAGAACTACCCTATGATCCAGCAATTCCACTCCTGGATATTTACCCAAAGGAAACAAAAACAGTAATTAGAAAGGATATATGCATCCCTATGTTCATTGCAGCATTATTTACAATAGTCAACATATGGAAGCAACCCAAGTGCCCATCAATAGATGAATGAATAAAGAAGGTGTGGAATATGTATACAATGAAATATTACTCAGCCATAAAAAGAATGAAATCTGCCATTTGTGACCACATGGATGGACCTAGAGGGTATTATGCTAAGTGAAATTAGTCAGACAGAGATAGACAAATACTGTATAATTTCACTTATATATGGAATCTACAAAACAAAACAAAGAATTGTAACAAACAGAAACAGAGTTAAAGATACAGAGAATAAACAGATGATTTCCAGAGGGGAGGAAGGTGGGTAAAGGAAAGAAATAGGTACAAACTTCCAGTTGCAAAAGAAATTAATCACAGGTATGAAATATACAATGTGGGGAGTATAGTCAATAATTATGTATATCTTTGTATGGTGCTATATTGTAATTAAACTTATTGTGGTAATCATTTAAAAATGTATAGAAATATCAAATCACTATGTTGTGTAACAGGAACTAACATAGTGTTGTAGGTCAATTATACTTCAAAAACAAAAACAGAAACAAACTCATAGAAAAAGAGATCAGATTTGTGGTTACTTGAGGTGGGAAAACGAGGGAGCAGAAATGTGATGAAAGCTGTCAAATGGTACAAACTTCCAGTTATAAGATAAATAAGTATCAGGGGTGTAATGTGCAACATGATAAATGTAATTAACACTGATGCATATTACATATAAAAGTAAGTTGTTAAGAGAGTAAATCCTAAGAGTTCTCATCACACACACACACACACACACACACACACACACACAAATTTTCTTTATTACTTTAATTTTTTCTCCATATGAGATGATGGATGTTCACTAAACTTACTGTGATAATCACTTCATGATGTATGTAAGTCAAATCATTATGCTGTGCACCTTAAACTTATACAGTGCTGTATGTCAATTATATCTCAATAAAACTGAAAGGAAAAAAAGGCATAGGGCCAATAGGCCAATTTATTTATCAAAAACCAATCAGGGGCTTCCCTGGTGGTGCAGAGGTTGAGAGTCTGCCTGCCAATGCAGGGGACACGGGTTTGTGCCCTGGTTCGGGAAGATCCCATGTGCCGTGGAATGGCTAGGCCCGTGAACCATGGAGCTGAGCCTGTGCTTCCGGAGCCTGTGCTCTGCAACAGGAGAGGCCACAACAGTGAGGGGCCCGTGTACCACAAAACAAACAAACAAACAAACAAACAAACAAACAATCAGACACTCATGTTACGTTCTAGGGTGACTCAAACAGAGTCTCTGACCTCAAGGATCTTATATTTCACTGGGGGAAACATCATACAGATGTTTTATGTGTATCTAATATGTAGCATGAAATGAAATAAAGCAAGTAGAAAGAGAGATTTATAGTTAATTTATTTATGTTTTTAATAAGATAATCATTGAAAGCACCTATGAAGAGGTGACATTTGACCAGATAACTGACAGAAGCAAGGGAAGGAGCAATTTGGATATCTGGAGAAAGAGAGAACAGTAAGCACAAAGGCTCTGCTAGAGAGCATGTTGAGTATACTGAAGGAATGAGAAAGAGAAAAGGCAGTGTGGATAGAGTCTCATGACAACTGGATTTGCTGTGTCTTTTGTCACAATGCCTGGGCTCTCATAAAATAATAAATAGCAAAGGCAAATACAAGTACATTCTCTTACTCGTAGCATTAAACCATGCCCCAGTATGACATTGAAATGGCCTTATATTCAAATTTTGGATACTTTTTAATAACAATTACATACCACAAGTAACCACACTGTATAAAACATGACTTATGTTTATTTTTAATGCCATAAAATATTTAATGTCTCTACTTTTAACTATTTATTTTGCAAAATTATTTGAACATCAAACTTTGTTTTTGCTACTGTCAATTCTGGTGGTATATAATAAAACTCTTTTGACTTTTTAATTTAATTTTGAAAAGTTTGAAAATATGAACATGTACAGAGGGAACTGTTAAACATGATGATGAAAACTGAATAGACTTAGACTTCAGATAGATTTATGGACTTTGAGGACACGTAACTTGCTGGTGTTTTAAGAAGATAGAAAAACTTTAATCCGAAATATTTAAACCCTAAATTATGATAGGAAAGTTAGCTTAAGAGGACTCTAATGCAGACTCAAGCCATGCATCAGAAGTCTACAGACAACAAAATGTAGAAATTTGGGCCAAGAAAAGACAAACCAAACAAGCATTAATGCTATGAAAAAACAAAGAGAGAAATATCTTGAACATAATGACAAAGAATGACATCATGCAATTCATGTTAAATAATATTTGATAGAGGATATAAAAAAGCATTATTAATTCCCTTAGAAAGAACCACATACACAAACCTGCACACACACATGCATGCACAAATGAATAGCAGTGAACTTAAATCTATGGAAACATTTGCTTTGTTTGTCATTTTTTCTCCTCTAAAAAATGTCCATTTTTATTTCACCTAGTCCCCTATATGATAAACTCAGGAAAAACACCATAAAGAAATTAAATCTACTTCATTAAATCCATGGGAACAAATTTTAAAATTTATAATAGATTAACAATGTAGGGGAAAAAACCCAACTAGGCAATATTCTTAAGAATCGTCATGTATTATATGTATGTCCCTCTGATTTTCAGCAAATAATATAAAATTTATCATTTGAATTGTAAATATCATAAAAATCTTTAACTGGATAAAATATATACATATATATTTTTATCTAATAGTAAGACAAAAGCACCCCAAAGCATACAGAATGAAACCATGTTCTTATTGATGTGTGGAAAGTTCCTACATGTAAATTTCTATGTGTGAAGAGCTGAGAAACTAACACTTTGTTCTAAGAGAGAAGCTAGGAGAATTCTTTTGAAGCTGCATTTGAATATCATGAACATTTTTACTTAGATTAATTGAATTGGCTTAGGATAGGGATGTGATCATCCCTATCATATCCCTGCCACCTGCCAGATCCACTCTTTGGCAGTGCCACTTTGCTAGACACATATATCAAATGGCATTATGTGGCATGATTTTATAATAAGGAGATAAAAAATGGTTTCTATATTCTAGAAATTTAGTAACTGAGTGAAATAGAGAATTTAAAAATAACATGAAAATTTCTCAATTGTAAAAATGCAAAATGTACAATAGCTTCAAACCAAATGGTCCTGGAATATAAGGGAAGCCTTTATTTTTAATATTGCTCTTCTGCTTTTTCTCTGTCGCTCATTCTTCTATTTCTCTTCACTTAATTTCTTGTAGATATTTGAACATTTTTTAGGATTTCATCCTGATTTGTTTATAGTGTTTCCTAGTATCTCACTTTGTATAAATCCCTTAGTAGTTACTCTAGGCATTAAAAAACATATATGACATTTGTCACTATCTGCTGGTATTGAAGTTTTGGCAGTTCGAGTGAAATGTAGAAACCTTACTTCTATTAGGCCCCTTTACCTTTCCCCTTTTCAAATTTTAATTGTCTTAAATATTTGTCTATATTCACTGAGCACCACATCAGATGGTATTATAATTGTTGCTTCCACTTTCAAATGTGACTTTATAAAACTCACGAAAATTAGAATTGTCTATTATATGTACCTTTACTTTTACACATATTTTATTTTCCCTTTCCGAAATTTCAATCTCTCTTCTGTTATCATTTCCTTTCTTTTAAGAGAACTTCTCCTAGCCATTCTTTAGGTTAGTTTTGCTAAAATAAATTCTCTTAGTTTTACTTCATCTGACAATGGTTCTATTTTCCCTTCATTCCTGAAGAATATTTTCACTGGATATAGGATTTCTGGTTGACAATTCTTTTCTTTTACTTGAAAGCTATTGAGCCATTTCCTCCTGGACTTTATGGTTTCAGATGAGAAATCTGTTGTCATTTAAATTGGTGTTTCTCTGTAAGTAATGCATCGTTTCTCCCTGGATGCTTCCAGACTTTTCTTTCTCTTTAGATTTCATAAGTTTAATTATGAGGTGTCTTGGTATAGATTTCTTTTGTAGGTTTATGACTTTTTACCAATTTGGGAAGTTTTCAGCAATTCTTTCTTCGAATACTTTTTTCACCCTATTCTCTTTCTTTTCCTCCTGTAACTCCAGTGATATGAATGTAAGCTCTTTTGTTGCTGTCACACAGGCCCCTGGAATGCTATTGTTTCCCAGTTCTGTAATTTCCACTTGGTTCTTCTTAAAAATTCTATTTCTTTACTGAGATTTTCCATTTTTGGGTTTGTTTTAAAAGAATTCCCAATGGATTGTTAAAGCATTTTCATGATGGCTGCTGACAAATACTTGTCAGATTATTCTAACAGCTGATTTATCTCAGTGTTTGTGTCTGCTGATTGTCCTTTCCCATTCATGTTGGGATTTTCCTTGTTCTTTGTATGAAAGATGATATACTGAGCATTTTGGATTTTATATTATGAGTCTCTGGATCCTAGCAGGTAGTCTCCCTGTTGAGGTGGACCACTAGAGCCCGGTAGGTTGTATGTCCAGCCTGCCATTATGCCCCACCAATGCTATCTTGGCAAAAGTTGAGCACTTATGCACACCTCTTCATTTCAGGCAGGTAGGATAGAAGTACAGCTCTCCCAGGCCTTGCTGACACTTCCTTGGTGAAAACAGATCATTGATGATCACTGCTTTATTGCCTCTGATTAAGGATATAAGCTCAGTTCCCTGCTATGCACCTCTGACACCAGGAGAAGAAAGTAGAATGTCACCCAGTTCACTTTCCACCACCTTGTCTACCTCCCTGACACCTGATGGGAGTAGGGACTCTGCTTTTCATTAGGTCTTCCTGACTCCAAGCAGCAGGGAGTATTGGAGTGTTGACTGGCTCTGATTTACACTGTATCATTCATTCTTCTTGCTGTCAGATGGATATAGAGGCTCAGCTCCCCAATGGGCCTCATTGATACCAAGAATTGTGGGGTGAAATAGAGAGCATGCAAGCTCTAATTTCATTGTATTGCTCAATCTCACTGAGATTGAGCTGAGTGGGATAGATGCTCAGTCTACCACTGGATCCTTTGAAACTACCTTTGCTGAGGGTATCAGATTACTTCCTGCTTCTTCCAGGTGGGGAAGAAGAGCAGCTCAATTCCTGGCCCACAATTACTATATTGGAAGGAAAATTACATCACTGTCACCTACTTCCAAAGGGCATGGGAAGGAAGGTTGCTCTTTGCTCAGCCTGGCTGACACTCCCAGATAGGGGAATCAGAGCACTATTGCCTACTTGCATATGTCTTGAAAGATAGGGTGGAAGATAACTCTCTTTTCTGACCCACAAAAACTGTGCAAGTGTGTGTAAAGGTGAGGAGTCTTTTTTCTGTTTTTGTTTGGCTGAATAATGGGTGGTGATATAGGCTGAATATTTGTGTTCCCCTCAAAGTCATATGTAGAAACCCTAACCTGCAATGTGATGTTATTTGGAGCTGGGGCGTTTGGGAGGTAATTATTCATGAGAGTGGAGCTCTCATGATTGGATTAGTGCCCTTATAAGAAGAGACACCAGAGAGCTTCTTCTCTCTCTGCTCTCTGCCATGTGAGGACATAGCAAGAATATGGCCACCTGCAGACTCAGAAGTGGGTCCTCACCAGAACTGAAACATGCTGGCACTCTGATCTTGAACTTCACAACTTCCAGAACTGTCAAGAAATATATTTCTGTTGTTTAAGCCACCCAGTCTATGATAATTTGTTATAGTAGCCTGGAGTAATGACAGGTGAGTATTGCAAAAGGTTTTTTTTCATTTGGTCAGATCATTCCCTGTCTTTTGGCTGAGGAAATAAGCTCTACTTAAGCTTTTGTTTATCTCTGCCTGTTGGTGGTTTTGGATTAGAAGTTTCTGCAGCATCCTGTTCAGAAGATATGTGATAAAATAAGGAAATTCAGAGTCTCACCACTGTCTTGTTCCTCAGGTTCCATGGTCCATAGGCAATCTGACTTCTTCCCATCTTTGAAGTTTTTCTTTGCTGGTTTGTTGTGTTATATCCAGAGAGTTTTAGTTATGAGATGGAGGACCTGAGAGATACAAGACCATTCTGCTTGACAGAACTTCACTTTTCTAAAGCAACTATCTATTAAACAGTGGGATCAAAGTCAGAGTTAGAGTTTTCAAAGTCAATATCATAGATGACATCCAAACAGGGACATAGCATCTTTAAAGACATCAAGAGAATAAATATTATTGTGTGCCATGAGACATTTTATAATCATGGCATCTGGGTAGCACTGTTACCCAGGAGACCATAGCAGTAAGCAGGAGCCACATCAATAAGAGCTTTATATGCCCAGGTGAGGATTTTGAATTTCTTGCTTTGTGGACAGGAATCTCTGAAGTGAAGGTTTTGTTTTGTAACCACAATTAGGTTTACACTTTAGAACAATAGGTTTCATTGTGATGTGGACCATGCAGAATCAAAGAAGTCAAGAGGCAAAAATATCTGATGGTAAGGTATCAGGGGATGGTGGTAGGAACAGGTAAAACATTTTGAGTTTAAGATATATTTGGGAAGAAAAATTTAAAAATTTTGTTGTGGAGGACTAGAAGAGTGGATTTAGGAAAATGAGGAAGGAGGAAGCATTAAGGATGCCTTCAGTGTTTCTGGCTTACTATGTTTGGCTGGATGAATTAACTGGCATCACAAATACAGAATAGATATCAAATGAAGGGGCTAGTAATGAAGAGATTAAGGTGCAAATTACTCTTTAACCTCTATAACGTTACCCATATATTGGCAAGTCATATCTTTCTCTCTGTGCTTCATCTCACCCACTCATGTTTAAATTCTGAAAAATGAAGTTCTAGCTTTATTCATCTTCCACACTTGTTACTTCTAGTTCTTCTACCTTAATATCAACCCTCATTACCTTTTCATGGTCTGTTATAATCACTTCTTATCTTCTCTCTATATATAGGGTCCCATCATCATATTCTTACCCTCAGAGCAAACTTTCTAAAGAAGATATTGGACCACCTTCCTTTCCTACAAAATATTTTCTATAGACCCCAATGTACACAGATTATACTGCACATTTCTCATTCTTTTTAATTTTAGAGACATTTATTATTGGGAAAATATTGAAGTATGAACATCAGGCTGTTAACATTAGTTTCCTCACATGGAATTAAATGAAAGAGGTGAAAGCAGGCCAAGATAATTACTGTTGTTTTGAATTGTTTCATTTGTTACAAAGGGAATGCATGACTTTGATAATGAAATTATAAAAGAAACTTTGGGGGCTTGTTTTCTATTCTATTAGTTATCTATTGCCACAATAATGCTGCAAACAACCACCAAACTTCAGTAAACTATAGAGTAAGTCCCCTACATACAAACCTTCAAGGTGCGAACTGTCAAAGATGCGCACATGCATCTGGTTCCAGCAAGGAACCAGAACCAGTGCCATGAATGTCAGGCATGAGTGAAACTGCAGCTTGCCCTCCATCTCCTGTTGCTGAGATCTTTCAGCTCTACCATCTCCCACCTCCTCTCCCTCCTCAAGTCAGTAACTCTTCTTGCCTGTTCACTTGATGCCAGCCCCAATGCCAGCTGTCGTACTGTACTACTGTACTTTTCAAGGTACTGTACTGTAAGATTAAAAATGTTTTCTTTTTTTTGTGTTTGTTGGGTTTTATGTATTATTTGTATGAAAAGTACTATAAACCTATTACAGTACAGTACTATATAGCCGATTGTGTTAGTTGGGTAGCTAGGCTAACTTTGTTGGATTTATGAACAAATTGGACTTATAAACACACTCTCAGAATGGAACTCATTCATATGTAGGGGACTTACTGTAACAATAAACTTTTATTGAACTCAGGAGTCTGCAGTCCAGCAAACAAGCTAGTGCAGCCAATTCTTGTCATGGCTGGGCTCATGCACACATTTGGCATTAGCCACAGATCTACTCATTTAGAGTGATTTCAACTGAGATGACAGAGAGCTCATCTCTGCTCCACATCATACATCCCACAGGTTAGTCCAAATGAGTCTGTTCTCATAATAAAGTCTGAGGAATAAGACTGCAAGCAGAAATTGGAAAGTGACTTCTCTTGCCTCTGCATTTGCTAACATCCTGCTGGTCACTAAAGTCACAAAGCTGAGCCCAGAGTTTAGGAATGCAGCAGAACATGCCACACAGTGTTGCCAAGTTACATGGCAAAGGAAATGGATACATGGAGAAGAGACAAATTGAAGGCATGCAGGCAATCAACTTGGAAGAACCATGGAACTAAGTAGCCATGCACTCCTCTATTTTATTTCTCCATCTGACAAGTATGCATTCATCCTTAGTTCTGTATGCTATGAGTTCAGCAATGGTTAAAATAAAATCCCAGGGACTTCCCTGGTGGCACAGTGGTTAAGAATCTGCCTACCAACTCAGGGGACATGGGTTCGTGCCCTGGTCCAGGAAGATCCCACATGCTACAGAGCAACTAAGTCCGTGTACCACAACTACTGAGCCTGCGCTCTAGAGCCCGTGAGCCACAACTACTGAAGCTCGCACACCTAGAGCCCGTGCTCTGCAACAAACAGAAGGCCTCGGTCGCTGCAACTAGAGAAAGCCCGCACATAGCAACGAAGACCTAATGCAGCCAAAAATACATAAATAAATTTATTAAAAAAAAAATAATAATAATAAAATAAAATCTCAGTCCTTACTTCCTAGTGAAAGAGAAAGACAGTAAATGAGTAAAATACATATAAATTCAAATTTTAAGGTGTGATATGAGTGATAAACCTTGGCAAGTAGACACAGATGGGTGGATCAATTAGGTGTTCAGGACAAGATTTCTGGGGGAGTGAAATATAAAGAAAGACTGAAGTAAAGAATCAGAGTAAGGCAATGCAAAGCTTTGGGGAAAGTGTCTTCCAGACAGATGGAAGAACAAGTGGGAGCCATCTGGGGCTAGGACAAAAATGGGAGTATTTTCCAACCTTAGCAAGTCAGTCTACCTGTAGTGCATCGAGTGAGGAAGGCAGTGGGAGGAGGGGAGACAAGAGGGCTAATGAGGTCACATCACTGGGACTCTAGAGCCCTGGAGGAGTACAGATTTATTTAGAGTGTGCTAAGAAGTTGAAGGGGAACAAATATGTCACCTCAAATTATGCTACTATGGCATACTGAATTTTTTTTTTTTTTTTTTTTTTTTTTTTTTTTTTTTTTTTTTTTTTTTTGCTGCCCTGCTCAGCTTGCAGGATCTTACTTCCCTGACCTGGGATTAAAACTGTGTCTCCTGCAGTGGAAGCATGGAATCTTAATCTCTGGACTGCCAGGGAAGTTCCGGCATACTGATTATTTTGAATTAAAGTTACTTGAGAAACAGCCAGTACAAAGACCCTTCTTTGTCTCCCTGAAAGCAGTAAATAAATCTCCCATGTGAAAGGTCCTTCCTTGTACCAGGAGGAAGAGACATCCTTATCACCAGAGATAGGGAATTTAGGGTCAAAAAGGCCATATAAACACACCTTCTTTCTTCCACATTAATTTACTACCTCAAGCCCAAATTTCTTTGTCTTGTCAATTCTTCACAAATAATTATTTCTTTGTCTAAAAGGTATAAAAGCTGCCTGCTTTGGTGACTTCTTTGAGTCTCATATTTTTAATGGGACTCTCATACATATGAAATGAAATTTGTTTTTCTCCCATTAAACTGTCTTATGTCAGTTTAATTATTAGACCATCCAAAAAACCTAGAATGAAAGAAGGGAAAAGTTTTCCTCACCTACAAAGTCATTTGAACTTTGAAAGTAAGGTGAATTTAAATTTTTATGAGAACTCTAGGGATGCATATCCTTCTCCAGACATAAAAATATATATGTTTATCTTCACTTTACATTTGAGTAAAATGAAGCTCAAATATGTTAACATAATTTTTTATTAGAGAGTTCTCACAGTCTGTTCTGAATTAATAGTCAGTGTGATGGTGTTGAAAATACCAAGGAATAAGTTTTTAAATAAATAATTAAAAATGTTTAATCATCTTTAAAGAATGCTATTACTAGATCAGATGGAGGAGAGGTGAATTTTTTACAGTAATATATACGATGATGTATCTCGGAATAGAAATGCTGCAACTCATGAGTTGAGCATTTGTTTAATCAAAATGCACTGAACATAAAAAGTTCAGTGTACTGTAATGCTGTTGACAAGATATAAAAGATTCTCTCATGATTTCTATAGGTGGGCAGGTTTATTTGGCAGAAATATAAATGAGGTGTCTTCCAAAAATGGTGACACAGATCAAGTCATTTGACAGTAGAGTAAAAGGAAACATAAATTCTTTTGAAAGACTTAACAAATCTGAGAATATTTTCAATAGTCCAACTTCATGTGATAATAAAGAAGAGGTTGAGACATACGTAGAAAATCATAAATTAATTAGGAAGGGAAGGTGACCATGGAACATTCTACCTCTTATGAAAGATTTTGGTATTTAGGGCTA
Source organism: Hyperoodon ampullatus (assembly GCF_949752795.1). Lineage (NCBI taxonomy): Eukaryota > Metazoa > Chordata > Mammalia > Artiodactyla > Ziphiidae > Hyperoodon > Hyperoodon ampullatus. The sequence continues at coordinate 78,071,509 of NC_136914.1, forward strand.
GATTGAATTTTGATAAATAATACGATCACCTGTTCCTGCTTCGTGAGGGAATCTGAAACAATCCAAATTAATTAACATGATACAGTCCCTCTGTCAGCACTAGTGAATTCTGACTGTATGCCAATTTTTGCATTAGGAAAAAAAATCACAGATGTTTTAGTAAATTTATAACTTAGCATAGACATTGGACAGTAAATTCTTTAACTGGCATCCTAGATTATGATACCTTAACTCTGACACTATAAAACTAATGCCTTAATACCTTTATAGCTTCATTCCCACACTTTGAACGGTATTATATATTTTAATTCTAAAAGGTCAATTTGGTAAGAACCCTTCACTCCTTATCACTGAAACCAAGAACTGAGTTCTTCTGCTGAGTTTATGATTAACCTCTGTATCCAAAACTTTACTCCCTTTCTTTTCCTGAATATGTTCCCCTCAAGATTGAGGAGTATCAAAGAAATGGAGGGATTGAAACCACATACAAACCCCTGTGTCCTTGTCCTTTGAAGAAAAAGGCTTTTGCTTTAGTCTCCCAGGCCTCCCTTCAGTCTTAAAAGTGTGACTCAAGAATTAATGATAAGGAAATGTGAAGATGTAGAAACAAAGAATAGCTGTTGAGCTGGGAAATTAGTAACAATTTAGGCTATAAATCTGCCACATAGCAGAATCACTGAACTTACAGTTCCTTGAAAGATACAGATAAAGGCCTAACACACATTCCTAAGTTGTTTCTACAGGCAGCAGAATCTCCCCAGATGAAAACTGCTGATCACAAGAACATAGACCCTAGACTGGTTGAAACCAGAAAGTTGATGATGCTTGAAACTTCACCTTGATACCAACCAGTCTGAGAACTGTGCATGAGCTGATCACACACTCTGCAGTCCCCTCACACTGACTTTAAAACTCCTTCCCTGAAAGCCATTGGGGAGTTCAGGTCTTTTGAGCATAAGCTGCCCATTCGCCTTGCTTGACACCTTGTGATAAACACTGTCCTTTCCTTCATCACAACCTGGTGTCAGTAGATTGGCTTTACAGTGCACAGGCGAGCGGACCCAAGTTTGGTTCAGTAAAATCATGTCCAATCTGCAGGCTTGCAACATGGTCTACACAATACTGAGAATAAGGAACTATTGTCAAAAGTTTATTTTTTTCCAAAGATCATCATATTTTTGGTTATATTTCCCTGATGTGTTAAACCTAGTGGTTTAAAAGAAAAAAATATCTTGTGTCTCAGAGTTCTGTGGGTTGACTGGATTCAGCTCTGCAGTCCTGGTGGTTTCACTTGCTGTCTCAGGCAATAGAAGTCAGCTGTGAAAATGCGGGTTAACAAATTAAGAATTTAATAACAGCAGCAGTGGGGCAGTTAACCAAGTGTAGCACCCATCTAAATGCATGCCCTTCTGAGCACCAGGCCTGGTGGGACTGCACAGGTCAAATGCACATGTTACCAGCTCTGGATGTTGGCAAAGTCCTGAGCCATCTTTGGGCTTAAAGGTGACGGGATGCTAGGATAGTTGAACCTCATTCACTCCCTCCTCACGTAGTCCAGGACTCCTCTTCTCCACGTGGCCTATACACATTGTCTTTCCATGTGGTGTCTCCAGAAAGATCAAAGAACTTCTCACATGGCAGCTCAGTGCTTCCAGTGACAAGCATTCAAAGGGAGAGGAAGAGAAAGCTACGAGGTTTCTGAAAAGCTAGTGCCACGATTATCATTGTTACTGTGTTCAGTTGGTTAATGGAGTCATAGGCCAGCCTAGAGTCAATTCAAGGACATGCACACTCGACGTTCATCTAGTTCATGGCCATATATAGAATAGCTATCATACTCCTCACTTATTAAATCACAAGGATTATTCCATATATTCTTTCAGGTATATATGCAAATGTCACCTGTCCTATGAGATAGTCTTTGGACATAGTAACTAAATTGGTCTCCCCTCCCCAGCATGTTATAACAATAATCAGGTAGATATTTGTCCCACTAAAATATTTTCTTCATGAAAGTAAGAACTTTATCTTATCTACAGCTGAACACCCAGTGCCTGGAAAAGTGCCTTACATAAAATAAGTAAATTAATTATTTGTTAAATGGATTAATCAGTAAATCTTATGTAACACAAAATACAAGTATATGTCTCTATTTATCTAACTAGCATCTATCTATCTTGAAAATATAGGTAAAATAATTTGGGTTTCATTATGGTAGTGGTGATGGTCTGTAGGGTAGGAGTATATTCAAGAAAATTTTTCAGTTTTGATGGACAACTCTGATTTTGCCTATCTTATATGTCTGTGCAGTGGCTTACACTCTGGGTAACTATATCAATCACGATCATAAAGATGGCTTTCTGATTTGGTTTATTATCATCCATATAAACAGGATCTTTCTTGCTTTTACATAACAAATACCTCCATTATATGCTGAAAGGGTCTGGTTTCTCTGTGTATTTCTTTATAGTGGTCACAATGTTGCCTCTGACTAAAGGAAAGACACCAGTATATAGAATTAAAAGGGACAAGTATCCTTGATGGCAACGTATATATACTTGTCATCTTCCTACCCTGCTGGCCAATGGTGTAAAGAGGCTATTAGTAAACAAGTTTATTTATAAGGACATTAGAAAAATAGCATAGGGAAGAAGAAAGAATTGCTTTCCCTATCTCTCAGGGAGAACAAATAAGTAGAAAAATTATAGGGAAAAGGCCAAGAACTCACATGAGCACGTTTATGCAGTTCACATGTGTGCATCTATCATAAAGATATCTATAGACATGACTGTGTCCCTGGACTCAGCATTACTCAGGGATATTAATTTCCTAAGAGTCAGAGCTTAATTGATATACTAGATTTGGCTCTTTGCATTCATTTATTTGCTTAGCCTAATTCTTAGACTAATTATTTGACTAAACAAGCAAGCTGTTTTCAATCAGCTTGTACCAAGTATGTAATATTGTCTTTTAGTGAATGTTGTTTCGAATATCATGAGGCAGATTAGTATTAAAAAAATAGGCGAGTATTAAAAATAAGTTAGTATTAAATAGGTTAGTATTAAAAAATACTTGGGTATAAGTATCTTTCTGAAGGAAAATGACAAAAAATAATATACTGTTCATTATATTATATCCAAATAAAGTGGATATCCAATCATATACTGTCCACCTGCTGACAGTCTTCAATCCAAAGCAGAACCACTACTTTGAAACCTCCTCCAAGTCACAAGCCTGAATATTTTAACAAGATTATACACACACCTGCACACACACCCACATATATGCACACACATATATACTATACCTATGTATACATTTGTATATATCAGGGCTAATCTATAGTAATCCATCATTTCACAACAAAAATATTGTCCTTAATAATATTCCCTGGTTTGAGATTAAGATTTCATTATAATATTAACATCCATTATATTTCTATGTAGATTTAAAACATATTTTAAATGTTTACATATATTATGTAATATCTAATTTTAATACTACATTACACAAATATATATTCATTGTGTTTCCCATATTTTGAAAGCCACATGTTCTACAGTGAAAGACAATGAGAGAAGAAGACAGGGATGAACCCTATTAGCCTTGTTGACCAAAGTTTAAGGAAGATGTGTTTCAACTTTATTTCAACATGTTTATAAACTATTAAATGCCAATAAATTTTTGAGATATGTAGAGTTATTTTTTAAGGCAAGAAAAAGAGAAGAAATAAAAGGGAAGTTTGATCCAATATATTCATACTTAAAATAACCAATAACACAATCACAAGTCTAACTTCTTGGGAAACCAGTCCAATACTCATATCATTTCCCCTTCCACCTCATTTTACAGCTTTGATCTTTCAGTTAATGTTTCTGTATAATTTACAGTCATTCTTTTTACACTTGAGTTTGCTTTAGCTAACACATAAAAAATACACATATAAAGATTTATTCACTTAGCACACACTCTTCATTAATGAAGCCAATTAGCACTCATTTATTGAATACCTGCAATTGTCAAAAACTGAACTTGATCATTGCTTCTTAGTTCTTAGGAACAATGCAGTCTACACTGAGTGAAAAATAAAACCATGAGAAAAAAATACATATTCTATACAATAATATATATTGTATATATATGTATATATGTATATAATAGCACACATGTGCTATATAATAATATACTACATAAAATACTGTTACTACACAATGCAAACTGATCATACTAAGTATGTTGAAATTCTTAAACAACTAGTCAAAAGCTATTATTATTTAGGAATTTATCAAAAACTATCTAAACACAAAATCCTTCTTCAAAATAAGAGCTATTTAGTTAATCAACGTTAGACTTTGAAAATATACAATGTGTTCAATAATTTCAACCTACAATAAGAGTACAGGCATGAGTCAACTCATTGCAAATCCTGAGACTAAATGATTGAGGGGAGTGGAGTCTTTCCTTCCTGTTTTTTTCCAGTATCCATTTAAGAAACTCCTGATCATGAGAAATCCTCATGGAAGTTCAGCTACCAATTCACAAGCTTCAAAAAATGATCTTTTTTTTTCTGAAATGAAAATTTGTTCTCGAGGGATAAATGGGTTTGAGATATTGTTGCTTTTATGGAAATTGCAGACATTTTATCATGACACTTCAATGCAGCATTTCTTACCTATTCATATTTATCTTTGGTTCTAAAGATCTTTCCAAGTTTGTAAGTGACAGATAAGAATCATTCCAAATTTAATCAGTGAAATTCTCAATACTATATTAGAATGTATCTTACTGCATAGATTTGATGTATTGCCTAAGAAAAGAAAAATATATACCCTGTTTTGGTTTAATATGCCTTTTCAGAAGAGCATTTGAATTAGCTAGAAACCATTTTGACATGTACTTCAAGACTATAAATGCTGCAAATGACAGCTTTTAATCAATGTGATAAAAAGCAAAGGTCTGTAAATAATTTCTAAAAATGAAAACTAATTTTCCACTCCCACTGCTAGCAAATTCGTCAACCACAGTTTGGTAGAACCAAAACATCTGCTCTTTGAAGCTGTGTAAACTCTCACAGCAAAATGATGCATTATTTTGTTTTCAGACATACATTCATCTCATTGCTAATTTAGTATGTTTATGAAGTACTAAGTCCCTGATTGAAAATTTTGTGCAGTTACAGACAGAAGTTTTGTTGATTAAAGTTTGAACTTTAGTATTTCTCTCTTCTTTTCTTGTTTCTTTCTTACTGTGCCATAGAACAAGTGTCTTCTTTCTTTTCAATTTCTTTTTCTTTTATTTTGAAAAAGCAAATGCATATAAAGAATATAAAACACTGAATTAGAATATAACAAGCATTCAGTAGTTCTTAGATATTATTATTATAAAGAATTGTATTAAACATTAATGTGTTTTAATTTTATAATTAAAAATATATAGTTTTTGATAGCATGATGTTAGGATACTCTTTTGGTCAGTGCTAAATTAAGCATCTACTTTGTGCCAGGTGCCTTGTATACCAAAGATACTGTAGTACACCATGGGTATACCATGGATGTAAACATAAATAAAACATAATTGTATATCTTAAGGAATTTATTTAGTAAGGGACATGTCTCAGTGTATTTTGTATATCATTATCTTGTTTGAATTCTAAGAAGGATTCCTGTAGTAAATAGTTTGGGGACTGAAGGAAGACTATTTCAGATGGGAAGAAGAACCTGAAAAGGGATACAAAGACAAGAACATGGACAAAAATATAAACTACAGTATTTCTGGATATACACTGCACAGTGTGATATGATGGGACATTGATAAAAAATTATGTTGGGCCAGTCTAGCAAGGCCATGCTTAGGGCCTGTGTATTTTTTTTTTTTTAGCTGCAATGTTCTTCATCCATCTATCTTTCTTCTTTCCGTTCCTGTATATCTCTGCATATTTATCACTATTTTAGAAAGGCCTTCCCCAATCATCCTATATGATGTAGAAAGTCTACTCTCTTCCACCCCTACTCCTGCCTTTTATTCTCATCCTGCTGCATTACCATAAATGTCCTTAAAACTATCAAGCACATTATGTACTTACACAATTATTTATTTTATTGTCTATGTTCCTCAGTTAATGATCATTCCATTAAAGGAGCAACTTTGTTTTATTCATTGAAGTATTCCCTACTAGTACCTACAGCAGTGCCTGCCAAATAATAGGTGCTCAATAAAAATTTTTCTTGAATTATTAGTTTAACTTATTTACACATTAATCAAAATTTAAGCATACATGCATAATTACCTACTTTAGTGGACACCTCTTCCCCTTTCCATTTCCCTGGAAAATTTGGATTCCCTTTTCTAGGTTATAGGTTCCTCTAGTACAATCTTCTCTTGATCACTACAAAATCCTGAGCATATAAATGGAACATAATAGGCACTTAAAATATATACAATGAAAGGATGAATCTACAACCATCATTCCAATGCCTTTGTTGTAGATTCTTCATCTGAGTCTCTATTTTATATGCTTATACACTCTACTCAGTCATTCTAGGTCTTTTTTAAAGACTATTCTTCTGAGAAGAGTACTTAGTATGCAGAAAAACAGTCAAATTCATAGAAGCAGTAGAATTGTGGTTGCCAGGAGCTGAGGGGTGAGAGAAATGGAGAGTGTCAGTCAAAGGGTATAAACTTCCAGTTTTAAGATAAGTTGTGGGGATCTAGTGCACAGCATGGTGATTATAGTTAACAATACTGTATTATATACTTGAAAGTTGCTATAGAGTAAATTTTAAGCAAAAAAGAAATAGTAATTATGTCAGGTGATGGGTTTGTTAACTAACCATTTTGTGATAGATAAGTGTATCAAATAAATCATCATGTTGTATACTTTCAACTTATACAATGTCATATCAATTATATCTCAATAAAGCTGGAAAAAAGTTATAAATGTATCATATTAGTTGATATATACCTTTGTTTTAAACTTAGTGAAATCTATACTTCAAAGAAATAGTGATTATATCATTGATTATAACATATATTTTTACTACAAATTAAATATAATCAATGATATATAGCATATATCATAATATATATGTACCATTTGATATTTTTATGCCAATTATACCTATTCAAAAATTTGTTCTAACTAAAGGGAAGGACAATTTTAATGAAAACATGAAGCACGTTCACATTCATATTAAAGCATGCTAGGTATTCTATGCTCTCTTTAAGGAAATGAGTAAGAAATACTTTTTTCTCTCCTTGTTCCTGACCCTCTCCATCCACTTTGTCTTTCTCTCTTTCAAAGAATGCTTCATATATTGAGAAATAATTTATTCAGTTATTATGTTAATTGCTTACTTCTTTTTTCCTGCATACCAATTTATCCATATATCCAGTTTTGAAACAAAATTTTTTTGTTGTAATGATAGCAAATATTATATAAAGCTTACTATGCCTGTGTTCCAGATACAGTTCTAAGGACCTCATAGATATTAACTGCTTTAGTTATCATAACAATCTTATGTGGTTGTTAATAGAGAAATTGAGGCAAGAAAAATTATATAACTTTCTTAACATCACATAAGCCATTAAGTAGAATCGGGTACAACACAAAGGCATCTGCTCTTGACCTCCACAGCAAACTGCCTATCCACATGACATGTGCTATCCATATAATTTTGGCTTTTACTACAAAACCCCTCAGTGTATTTTACTGCATAATTTACCTGATTCCTGAAATACAGACCAAAATTAACCTGCCTGTGAGGTTGAAAACTGAACATAGAGAGAGACATGTCTGCTCCCTAGTATAAATGAGAAATGCTATTCTCAGGAGGTTAATTATTGCAAATTAGGAGCTTTCAGTTGTCTGGAAGCATCAGAAAAGAAATGGTAGATTAGTACTGATAGTCTTATTGGCTTTGATGGGAAGCACTTTATACTGGCACTAAAGAAAAACTCAGAAGAAACCATGTTTCAGATGCTTAGAAATTTCAGGTTTCAACATATTAAGAATCCAGTCAAATAAGACTCAAAAGAGCTTTAGGATTACAATAATTGAGTGAAAGGATGACTCTTGAATAAGGACCCCAACTTTAGGAAAATCATTCTATTTTTTTATGCATTTTTCTGAGTAGTGTATTTATACCTAATTAGAGCATAAATATCTTTACTGTTTTAAAATTAAAATTTGATTAGAAACGAATAATGCCTCATTTAAATGACTATGGATATTGTATATGTCTAGAACTTCTACCCAAGTCAGGTGCTTTGTGATAGTAAAATAATAGTATGTATGAAAGCCGAGGTGCAGTGAAGCCTTTGCTATTCTCTCTATGTAAACACTCTCCCCAACAAAAACAAAAACAAAACAAACTACACTTTCCACACATTGCTTTGTGGAAAATTACCAGTATAAGAAGTTTATTTCTATAATATGAATTTTGACTACCCATATTTTAAAATTGCATGACTTTAAATGTAAAAGTTTTTCTCATGTTGGATAGCCACAAATTCGAACATAAATTATAAAGAAGCTGTTAAACTACTAGAAATGGAGAAACACTACTTCATGGATGGTCCTAATCATTTTTTAAACTTTTTTCTTTTCTTTTTCTTAATGAAAAAATTTTATTGTGATAATTTTTAAATTATGAAGTAATATTCTTATTATGGAACAGGCAGAATATATAGAATAGTAGCATGTCGAAAAAATATTCACCAGCCATCTATGATCACTTGTTTTAAAAAAGCTGGTGCATTTTTATCTAGTCTTTTCTCTCTTTGCAATTGCACTTATAAGGTATATCAAATATTGTGTCTCTGTATTAAACAATAACAATGTAATATAAGCATTTTATTTTCTGAGAAATTATTTCTAAATTCTAAATTTCTAAATAGTAAAATGGCAACAAGTATCAGATTAGTCCAAGAAAATTGAAAGATATCTGTGTTAAAAAAGCATAAACAATTAGTCAATGGAAATAATTTCTGTTCCATAATTTTATTAAAAATTAGTTTTCTCTTTTTCAAAAAATGTACAAAATGGGTGAAGGAAAATTAATTATCCATAATCTCACTGTCTGGAATGAATAATCTAAAACTAATACCATTTTTATTGTCTTATCTATTTCCTAGAACCAATTATCTAGAATCAATACAATTTGCATTTTGTATTTTATATGTATATATTTCCTTTTTCTCATATTTTATGCATTATTTAGAAAGCTTAACTCAAAATGAGTTCTCATTTAAAATATGCTTCTCTCAACATTATATCATGTTTACTTTTGTTAAATTATTTAATTCAATTGAAAGTGTATTCTGCATGTACACTTCATCAGATTCTTGACATTTATCAACATTATTTATCTTTACATCAAAACTTTCATCCTCTTTTTCAAATGAGGAGACTGAGGGTCAGGGTGAAGATTGAATTGACTGACTCACAGAATTGAATAAACCAGAATTCTATAGCAATCTTTATAATCTGAAATGCTAACCCTTCCACATCAGCATACTGTGTCCCTATTATGTATCAAATGACACATGAACACTCCCTATTGTTGGATGTTTGACTGATTCCAATCCTATATTAAAGATGTTATGAATCTCATTTAACATTTTCTTTTTAATAGTTTTCCTTATTATAGAGTCATGGAATCAGAATTGCTAAAGTGTATAACTTCTTAATGGTTCCTGGTTTATTGATTCATGCTTTAGAAAAATAGCGTCCATATAACACTCCAAGTAAAAAACATGCAAGAGGGACCATTATATATAGAGATACACAGGCAGCTAATTGCCCTCCCAAAGTCCTCTATTGCTTTCTTCTGTAGTAACTAAAGATTTAAGTGACACATGGCTGACTAACTAAACTGTTCATCCCCCAACCTCTCTTGAAATAGGTGTGGCCATATGGCAAGGTTCTGGCCAATGGGTTATAAGCACAAATGATGTTTGAAACTTGGGGGCCAAGCTTTAAAAAGAAAGAAGCATACAATTCTTCTTTCCCCAATCTGCAGGTTGGAATGCTAAAGTAATGATGAGCCATCTTTAATCACTGGACAAAGGCAGACCCTAGAGAAGATAGAACAAACAGATGAAAAGTTCTTGAGTCCCTGAAAGCTTCAATTTGGCATACAACCCTAAACCAAACTGCTACCAGGTGTGTGTGTGTGAGTATCTTGTTGATCACTCTATTTTTCATTCTCTTGCTATAGTGATCTAGCCTATATTGTTGCACACACATACTATATGTTTGTAGGTTTGTTTACAATTATTTTTTTCTAATTCTCCATTATGGCAACCTGGTTATTTATCTGATTACTAATGATTATCTAAATGCTTTTCATTACTTGATATTTTCACTTTTGAATTACTTATTTTTGAATCTAGCTTGTTTAACATTTGTCTCTCAGATTTACAGCAAACAAATATTCTATGTTCTGTTTTTTCTGGTAATTGTTTTTTTTATATTATAATACTACATAGAAAAAAAACAAACATAAATTGAAAATGTACACTAATCATACTGAATAATAACAAATGACTTAAGCTATTTCTCAATTTTAGCCATTCATATATATTTATACTGTGTGGGCGTTTCCAAAACTACATATATTTTTTTCCGATGAGTAGCGATATAATGACGGGAGCAAGGACTTCTCTTTTTTTTTTCATTTTTTCTTTTTCTTTAGTGATCCTATTTGTATTTATTTTTTTAAATTTAAATATAGTTGGTTTACAGTGTTGTGTTAGTTTCTGGTGTACAGTAAAGTGATTCAGTCATATATATACATTTTTTCAGATTCTTTTAAATTATAGTTTATTATAAGATATTGAGTATAGTTCCCTGTGCTATACAGTAGGTCCCTGTTGTTTATCTATTTTATATATATTAGTGTGTATCTGTTAATCCCAAACTCCTAATTTATCCCTCCTCCTCTCTTACCCCTTTGGTAACCATAAGTTTCCTTTCTATGTCTGTGAGTCTGTTTCTATTTTGTAAATAAATTCACTTGTATCAATTTTTAGATTCCAAATATAAGTAATATCATATGATATTTGCCTTTCTCTGTCTGACTTAATTCATTTAATATGATAATCTCTAGGTCCATCCATGTTGCTGCAAATGGCAATATTTCATTCTTTTTTTTTAAGGGAAGAAATAGTAGGCCATATTTGAATTATTTAGTATTTATGTGTCAATTATATCAATGTGGACGTTTTAAAGACACAGTAATATAACTGGGAAAAGCAGTCTTGTGCATGCAGTCTATCTACCACAACTGGCTGCTCGAAAATGGGCCTTGGGCTTGGAACATTTCCTTAACAAGAGATAAAGAGCCCACATGCCCTGAGCCAGGCTTATCACTTTGGATGGGTTTATCTTTCCTGTTTCAGGCTCAATTAACACCGTTTGAAGCTTGAAGCTTGTATGTCATATGGCATCTGGTCAACCCCACTGTTATATCTGTCTTTTGCAGAGAGGAGACAGGGTCCTTTCTACTGAGGCACAAGAAGGGTGTGTGTAGGCAAATTGTCCTGCGTCAGCCACTGGGAGAGACTAGCTGTCCCTGGGGGACCAAAGCACACTATTGGAGCTGACCCTGATCTGTCTCTTCTCTATGTAAGTAAAGCATTATTCCATCTAGTGCTTGATTGTGTTGTGTTTTTCTTGGTGACTGATACCACGATGCAGTGGGCAGAAGTGCTTGGACTTCATTTCCTGGTGGCTGGCACTGTGATGATTTTGCTATTCTCCCATGTAGTTCAAATCCTTCCCTGGGATTGGTAACTGGTTGCATAGTGCCCGACTCCTTTGGAATTGATTTAACACGTGCAAGGAACTCTCTCTGCTCACAATTATTACCAAATTATCAGTACAAATCTGACAGAATACAGGATGATTGCTAATATCAAATACAACATGTTGGTAGAAATCACAAAAAATAGTAATAAATATGCTTCTAGTCTCATTGTTTGAAATGCTCAAGAAGTTTTCTATGTCATGCTTGTGAATGATGCCTTTGCATGTTGCTGTCTTTGATGTTTGGATCTATGTCCATATAGCTTCTTCACATCATGTTGTACCTCTCATGTAACAAATAGAATATGTAGTATTATACAGACTAGCAGCTGACTACTTTTTCATTTGGGTAATCTAATGAGCTACCTTTACTTCTGTAATAGCCACATTCCCTCAGGCATATGCTTGAAATAAATATTCAGTCAACTTTACTTTTTATGTAGAAGTTAATGAAGAAAAGGCAATTAAATATTGTGCAACTAAAAGAGTATAGCCTAGGATATCAACAGGAGGATCAATATTCACACATATAGACAAAAAATGAAATATTCTGAGTCTTGGTACAGAAGATGAAAGGACCCCCAATTCTTTAATGTAACCCAGAGTTGCGTGAGTTAACATATACCTTAGGTAACAAACTTTACCTTATGCTATTTTAATCTTTCTTCAGATCCAGATCCCCAACTCTATGAAACCAGATTGATGTTCTGATGTATCCTAAAAAATTTTATTGTAATCTATTATGTGATTAACATGGTCCAAACCCTCAGCAATTATGTAATCAAGAAAATCCAACAAATAAAAAATAAATTTAATTTAAATTTTTAGAAATGTGTTGCCAAATATTCTAAAGAGAATGCAGCAAAATTTAAAAATAAAGTTTACTTCCTTTAAAATCTACTTTTGTCATATCTCACAGATGCTTCTGTATAATGCTCTTTCATAATCCATCAAAAGTTTACCCCATAGCACCAGCCTGAATGTTTTTCTCGTCTTCTATTTTATTTCACCTCTCCATTTTTGTCTCCCACTACCTATTCTCCCAAATATCCATCACAAAACACAAAGAACCTGTCTAATGTAGGAGAAAATAACAAAAAACCTATGCTGAAGAAAAGACAGAATGCTCTTTAATGGAAGGGAAAAATTGTCTAGTACAACTCATATATTAGTAACTTTCCTGACATACTGATTACATATATTAATATCTACGTGCAGTGGAATTTTAATGTACAGAGAGATCTTTATTCCTATTTTACCAATTATATATGCAAAAAGTTTACAAATTTGAAAACTCTATTTCTTAGTCCCCTTTATTTCAACCTATAACTTCTGTATATCAATAATACATTTAAGTGATTTGCATATAAAATGAAATCACATTTTAAAATGTGTATTGACTAATATTCAATTAATTGATAAATTTCACATAAATTCCCTTAAATATTTGACCCCATTTACATACTAATTCATTAAATTAGTTTAGCCTTTCAATCTATAATTGCAATTTAATATAGCTAATTTTTTTCAAACATCTTTTTTTTTTTTAACTGGGGTATTTTTGCTTTACAATGTTGCATTAGCTTGTGCTGTACACTAAAGTGAATCAGCTATATGTATACGTAGATACCCTCCCTCTTAGACCTCCCTCCCTGCCCCCATCCCACCCATCTAGGTCACCACAGAGCACCAAGTTGAGTTCCTTGCACTATACATCAGGTTCCCACTAGCTATCAGTTTTAAACATGTCAGTGCACATACATCAGTCTCAACCTTCCAATTCATCCCACTCCCCCGCCATGTCCACACGTCCGTTCTCTACATCTGCATCTGTATTCCTGCCCTGCAAATAGGTTCATCTGTACCATTTTTCTAGATTCCATATATGTGCATTAATATATGATACTTGTTTTTCTCTTTCTGACTTACTTCACTCTGTATGACAGACTCTAGGTCCATCCACATCTCTGCAAAAGATCCAATTTCATTCCTCTTTATGGCTGAGTAATATTCCATTGTATATATGTATCACATCTTCTTTATCCATTCATCTGTCGATGGACATTTAGGTTGTTTCCATGTCCTGGGTATTGTAAATAGTGTGGCAATGAACATTGTGGTACATGACTCTTTTTCAATTATGGTTTTCTCAGGGTATATGCCCAGGAGTTGGATTGCTGGATCATATGGTAGTTCTGTTTTTAAGTGTTTAAGGAACCTCCATACTGTTCTCCATAGTGTCTGTATCAATTTACATTCCCACCAAGAGTGCAAGAGGGTTCCCTTTTCTCCACACCCTCTCCAGCATTTATTGTTTGTAGATTTTTTGATGATGGCCATTCTGACTGGTGTGAGGTGATACCTCATTGAAGTTTTGATTTGCATTTCTCTAATGATCAGTGATGTTGAGCATCCTTTCATGTGTTTGTTGACAATCTGTATATATTCTTTGGTGAAATGTCTATTTAGATCTTCTGCCCATTTTTTTTATTGGATTGTTTGTTTTTTTGATATTGAGCTGCATGAGTTTGTATATTTTGGAGATTAACCCCTTGTCAGTTGTTTTGTTTACAAATGTTTTCTCCCATTCTGAAGGCTGCCTTTTCATCTCATTTATGGTTTTATGGTTTTCTTTGTTGTGCAAAAGCTTTTAAGTTTAATTAGGTTTCATTTGTTTATTTCTGTTTTTATTTTCATTACTTTAGGAGGTGGGTCAAAAAAAATCTTGCTGTGATTTAGGTCAAAGAGTGTTCTGCCTATGTTTTCCTCTAAGAGTTTTATAGTGTCCAATCTTACATTTAGATCTTTAATCCATTTTGAGTTTATTTTTGTGTATGGTGTTAGGAAGTGTTCTAATTTCATTCTTTTACATGTAGCTGTCCAGTTTTCCCAACACCACTTATTGAAGAGACTATATTGTCTCTGTTGTATATTTTTGCCTCCTTTGTCATAGATTAGGTGACCATAGGTGCATGGGTTTATCTCTGGGCTTTCTATCCTGTTCCATCGATCTATATTTCTGTTTTTGTGTCAGAACCATACTGTCTTGATTACTGTAGCATTACAGTAGAGTCTGAAGTCAGCTGATTCCTCCAGCTCCATTTTTCTTTCTCAAGATTGCTTTGGCTATTCAGGGTCTTTTGTGTTTCCATACAAATTGTAAAATTTTTTGTTCTAGTTCTGTGAAAAATGCCATTGGTAATTTGTTAGGGATTGCATTGAATCTGTAGATTGCTTTGGGTAGTATAGTCATTTTCACAATATTGATTCTTCCAATCCAAGGACATGGTATATCTCTCCATCTGTTTGTGTTATCTTTGATTTCTTTCATCAGTGTCTTATAGTTTTCTGAGTACAGGTGTTTTACCTCCTTAGGTAGGTTTATTCCTAGGTATTTTATTCTTTTTGTTGCAGTGGTAAATGGGAGTGTTTCATTAATTTCTCTTTCTGATCTTTTGTTTTTAGTGTATAGCAATGCAAGAAATTTCTGTGCATTAATTTTGTATCCTGCAACTTTACCAAGTTCATCGACTAGCTCTAGTAGTTTTCTGGTGGCATATTTAGGATGTTCTATGTACCATGTCATCTGCAAACAGTGACAGTTTTACTTCTTTTCCAATTTGTATTCCTTTTATTTCTTTTTCTTCTCTGATTGCCATGGCTAGGACTTCCAAAACTATTTTGAATAATAGTGGTGAGAGTGGACACCCTTGTTTTGTTTCTGATCTTCAAGGAAATGCTTTCAGATTTTCACCATTGAGAATGATGTTTGCTGTGGGTTTGTCATATATGGTCTTTATTTTCTTGAGGTAGGTTCCCTCTATGCCCACTTTATGGAGCATTTTTATCATAAATCTTAAGCACCTAAGAAGCAAAATTACTCATTTAAAAACCAGAATCTTACTAAGACTGTAAGAACAAATATGTTAACTCACAGATAAATTTAGTAACTCAAATATTTAAACAACATAAAAAAAATGCACATCAGATCACACAGTGATTAAATTTGTTTGTTAATTCTCATGAATATCACAGCTTAAAAGTGTTTTCTTTTTAACAATCCTGTAGTTATAAATCCATTCATACACTGAAGGGGTAGTTCCAGAGCAGCCAAGATCACATGATCATAACTCAAAAATAGAAAAGGGGTGTGAATTAAAACAATTGGTAAAATAATTGCCACAACACATAGGCTCTGGACAAAAGTGACTCGACTCAACAACAAAAGCAACATAGGACTTGAATGAGACCCAAGACTATACCAGAGAATGGTAAAATGAGTAATTTTTACAGGTTTTTTCCTGCCATGTAAATTAGGTTTTCCAATAACCATGCCCTTCAACTGGGACTTAGTTAATCTTGCTGTTTCCCATTTCTCAAAACTTCCCCTTCCATTGAAATAATCCAAAGCTAATATAAAGAATACCAGTGGAAGCTGCCTTGGTCTTCAGATGTTAATCCCCATTTGTATAAACACTGAATAATTATGAACAATGAACATAGAAACGTTTCAGCTTCCATCTTTCTTAACCAATTTGTCAATTTAATGAATATGATATTCTGTGTCTTCTAACTAACAGGCCACAATTGCAATCACTAGTTCTGAGTTATGAATATAATATGAAAGAGTATTTTTCTCACTTTAATTACTTTTGCAATAATTCTTTAAATAATCTCTTTGAGAAAAATATGAAGTTGCAGGAATTTTCTGATGCCTTGAAGTTGGAGATTTGGTAAAGATAACTTTCTTGCTCATTTGTATGGCTTGCATTATTAATTACATCATGAAAATTTGTAATTTTCTGGTTATGTATTTTAAGGGTTATATTTGATACGATTCTACTCGCTTTTATTGTTTCCAAATTTTAGAAATGTAAATAGAACACTTAAATATGAAACATGTAAATGTCACACTTCTCTCATACTTGGTCCCAACTATTCATAGAATTTAAAGGGGAACCTGGTGGACTTGTGCTAAGTGAAGTGAGCTAGTCAGAGAAGGACAAATTTTGCATGATTCCGATAATATGAGGTATCTAAAATAGTCAAACTGATAGAAAAAGTAAGTAGAATTGTGATTGTCAGAGGCTGCAGGGTGAAAGAAATGGGGAAATGATGGTTGAAAAGGTACAAAATTTCAGTATACTAGATGAAAAATTTCTAGAGGGCTGATGTACATAATGCCTATAGTTAATGTTAACCAAGAATTCCAAGAACAGAGACCTGGTTGAAATAAAAAGGCATTTATTTCAGGTTTTTTAAGACTGCAGCTTAGGAGACAGATTCAAGAGTCTCTTGAATTGTGTTCCACTGGACTATGTAATGGGGGAAGCTTGTAAAGGCAAAAGAACACAAGGTTACATAAATTGTCAAGAATTACGATTGGAGCTGGCAAGAAGTAAGGGCACTTGTTAAGCAAGAATTGGTAGGGATTTGAAATGATTATGTAGTTGTGAAGAGGGGGAAAACTTTGAATCTACAAGGTTGCAGCTAGCAGCTGCCAGCAGATATTGTTTTGAAACAGCTGATGGTGTCCTTGAGTTTGATATACTTAAGAGAAAATTCATGTTCTCAGCGTTGCAGGGATGTGTCTGAGACCAGAACCTCAATGGCTACCTGACTTCATTTCTGTATGCCTGAACTATGATTACTCCTTTATAATTTCAATTTGTCCTTATTAGTAATACTATATTGCACATTTCACAATTTACACTTTTCTTGTCTCAAAAAGCCCTTCCTATTTGGACCACCAACAAAGATGATGCTGTTGAAAAGCTACACAAGGACTCCTGAGTCATTCCCATGCCTTCCTTATCAGCTGATGTTACTCACTTAAAGACTTCTTTCCCCTGTGCCCCAGAAGTTTGAATTACTCCAAAGCCTGTTTTCAGTTTACTGCCCCACATGTGGAGATGTATACTGGCTACATTATGGAAGTCTGCAGTCAGCCAATTTTGCTCTTTTGATGGAGCAAGAACTTTGGGGTTCCAAAGATCACCACATCAAGGAGTTATTGTGACCAGGGGAAGACAATTATCTGTCACCCACACAAGTATGGAAGATCTGAAGGTGTTAGAGACCCAGTGAAATGGGTGGCTAAAAGCAGTACTTCAAGCCTTATTGAACTGGGAGAAGTTGTAGCATTATACCCAGAAAATGGGTCTATTCTCAGTTGATTTCCATTAATGGTTTGTTGAGGCGTTCACAAAATTTATTGGCATGGATCCAAGAACAGATCAAAATAGCCCACTAACCCTAGCCACCTTTATCTTGGCTTTCATGCAGACTCTTCAAAACCAAGTTAAGGAAAATGTGGTAGGATGGCAAAGGCAGACTCGTACTCAGATTTTAGCAGCAACTACTCAGTTTTGGGATAATCCTGAGAAAGACAAGGAACACATCAAAGGTTGCTGGGTTGGCTGCTCACAACTCTTTCCTAAAGCAAATAGAATAATCCCTGCTCTGGCCAACCTATGAAGGGAATAAAGGAAGAATGGAGAATGAATGCCATTTTTACAAGAAACCAGAATATTGGAAGATAGATTGTAGAAAGAGATGCTGAAGGACACAGGAGCAAGGGAATCAGGGAAGCCCAGAAGGCTAGGGAATAATTGGCAAACCATTTAAAGTAAACAGATTTTAGGTATCTCATAGGTGGGAACTGGTGGTACTGGTTCTACTTAATATGAAGTTTTCTCAGGTATTTCTCACTTTCCATTTGGTGAAGAAAGGACCAATGCAGCTGTCACGTTGTTAGTCATGTTCCTTTTCATTCTTGTTCCTTTTCCTCCTTGATTCCCATACAGATTGGTACCCAGACTGAGGAACATGCATCATTACTTTCTTTTGATTCTCCTGTAAATCTACCAGGTCCTCCTTGGTTCCCATACAGATTGATACCCGGACTGAGGAACATGCATCCTTACTTTCTTCTGATTCTCCTGTAAATCTACTGGGGAGAGACCTGCTGTCAGAAAGGCTACCATTTTCTGTATTTTGAAGGCCCAAAAGTGGAGCATCTTAAGAAAAGCCATTTTACTTAGTTACCATATGCTTTCTGAAAGAAAAAGGATCTGGAGAGAGTGGTAGTCATCCATGCTGGAAGAGCACCCTGAGCTGAAACCAATTGATGTATCACTTGGGCCCTAGGGAATAATGATACTGATTTCATTTGAGATATAGAATCAGTAAAAACCGTTTACCAAAAGGATAAGTCATGGCCATATGTAAAACAGTATCCTTTGTTAGGGGTTCAATTAAAAATAATAAAATCAGTAATAAAAAATTTAGAAAAACAAAGGATACTTTTTAAAAGGGCACTCATTCTGTAATACTCCCATACTTCCAATAAAGAAGAAAGAGAAATTTGATAAAGATGACCCTTATATAGATTTGTACAAGATTTTAGAGAAGTAAATAATTCGTAGTTCCATTAATCCATATAGTTTCTAATTCTGCAATTCTTTTCTTCTGACTTCAGTACTATTGTCTACAAAGTTTTTCTTTGTAATTGATCTATGTTCTGCATTTTTTTCTTTCTCCCTCCCTCCTTCCCTTCCTTCTTTCTTTTCTTCCTTCATTCCTTCCTTCTTTTTTTCTCTTCCTCTAGCATATGAACCTTGTTTCCTTTTCCTTGTGAAGGAGTCCAATATTTATGATACAGGATCTCTCAAAGATTTAGGGACTCATTTTCTCTAGTCATTTACAAACAAACACACAAACAAAACCTAGAGAAATGTTTTCCTCAGGGGGATCTATAATTATTCAAATTTAGAAACATTTTGGTAGCCTCAGAAATTAGAGAAAAATGAAAAATTGACACTTTAGCTTTGTGACATTTCTTTGCTTCACAGTAGCAAAGAGGCCCATTAGGCAAATTGCAATATTGCTTAACTGAGGACATCTGTTGTCAGCTACAGGCCACAGAATGTTACAATCTACAAGTCAGCTCACTTTGCAGATATAATCGACTACTAACAGTGAAAAAATTTAGACAATATGGGGACAAGTACAATATTATACAGTGGATTCTAGTTTTTGCAGAGTAGGAAAAACTGCTGATTTACATGATAATTCTCCAAATTTCTGCTTTGGCCCCTAGAATATGAAGATGCTTTTGAAACCTGAAATTGCCTATCACCTTTCTCCCAGCTTTGGGGATCCCAAATTTGGGGAATTTTAACATTTGGATATTCCAAATTTTGACCTGATTTATCTGATCCTCTGACTCACTTTGCATATTTAACAATGCTTACTCAAGAGTCTTGTACTCGGGATAAAAGTGGCTCCCTTATATCTTCCTATGCTCTGGTAACTTACAAAATTTTGGAAGCTGAAGTGTTGTCTGGAATTAAATCTGCACAAGCAGACAAGTTAATAGCAGTTAGTAGAGCTATAATTCTTGGTTCTAGATTTAAAGTGAATACATTCATGTATATATTTATGTATATTCATTTTCCATGCATAGTTATGAATTTTCATGAATTTGATATATATATATATATATATATAAATATATATATGCATATAATTAATAACTATATGTTTGGTATCTGTCATGCTGTAAAACAAACTTTTTAAAAAGATTTTTACTTCAGTGGGAACTAAATAATCTCATAGAAATTTGTGAGGGGCTTTACAATTGCATGCTAAAATATCAATAATTTATTTTGCATAGAGAGCTGTGAAAGTTGTTATTAAAACATGACAGACTCCAAATTTAGAAGTTTTACTTTTAATACAATAAGAAAGATTTTTTCCATTTCCAAAAACATGCTTCATAGAAAAAATAGGCAAATGGATTATAAAAGGGGCTAGAAGAAATTTGACTGGATCATGGGAATTAACTAAAAAAACAATTCCTATATCACAGCTTGATTAGATGTTGTGTCATAAACAAAATCATCTGAATAAAAAAGGTTTATTGCAAGGAGAACGGGTGGCTTATGCTCAAAAGACTCAAACTCTCCAATGGGTTTCAGGGAAGAAGTTTTAATAGGCAAAATTTGGTGGGAGGTCTGCGGGGTGTGAAACCCTCGTCTGATTGGTTGGTGGTGAGATAATAGTATGGTGTTCCTGGAATGTCAATCATCAGCCTTCTTGTTCCAACCAGGCTGGAGCAAGTGCTTGTGTTCAGCCTGAAGTTATCATCCTCCACCTGGGGTGGGGTTGGGGGGCTGCTTAGTTCCCACAGAAGAACTCAGAAATATGTATCAAACTGTTATGTACCTCCCCTGAGGAGGAACCAGGACCAGGTTCCCCATCACTGCACTATTGTTTCTTTCTGCATTCCCTCACTGTCTTAATTAGTAGCTGTTTGAATCTGCCCTTTGGAAGGTCTAGGAGGCTGAAAGCCTTTTTCCTACAAACAAGAAACAGGGGGAACAGGGGACACTGAAAGGCTTTTGTGCCCGGGAGGGCCCCACAGGGTTCTGCATAGTTTCAATACCAGAGCATTTGAATCCAATAATGAAAGTTGTGTTATCTCTACTGTTGTTCAGGAATTATGCATATGTTTGCAGATTCCTATACGTTATCATACACCCTTCCTCAAATTTGGAATTTGAGGGGAAGGCTGAAGGGTATGTAACCCTCCTCTGATCCGTTGGTGTTGAGGCAACAGTATGGTCGTCTGTTAGACTACAATCAAGTAGAATGATTGAATCAAACTTTTAAAAAATTCATTGGCTAAGATTCATCTATCTAACTGGTTGAAATGCTCCAGAGTTTTACCATTAGCCTTGCTAGAATGACCCCTGCACACAAACACAGAATCTCTCCCTTTGAATGTATGTTTGGCAGGCCTTGAATGTATGAATTTGAGTGAGATCATGCCCTCTATTGGACTTCAGTGAATCTTCTCATAATCACAATCATTTTCAATACTTAAAAGGGTTTCTTTCTTCTGTAGAAACCCTGAGGCTTAAAGCCATAAGGATCTGGAAGGACCTGTCCCTATGGACAGGGATATTTCGTCTACACATAGGTGTTCTATAAGAAAGATAGACTGTTACCCTGCTGGTAAGAGCCTTTCAAGTGTTACTGATCATCCATTCAGCTCTCAGAGTTAACAAAAACTCACAAGAATTCATACTTCCCCATGTAAAGCCAGCACAACAGGACTGGACTCTGGTTCCCACAAAGGATTTGAAACTTAAGTTTTCAAGACTAACTGATACTAGTACTGAACTCAAATGAAAACAAGTGTTCTAGAAAACATATTTTTCTCGTAGACTGTCTTGCTGTCATAATCACAGTGAGGTTATTTTGATTACTTTAAGAATCACAGTTTACTAGAAAACAGAAATTACTTGTTATTTTTTGTTTTCTTTCTGTCCTCCCAGTAATGGCTCCCACAGCCTCATTTCCCATCAGCTCTAAACTGTCCCACCAGTATAAGCAGGGTCTGGACTTATAAGTCCAACAATCTGATTAATGATAGAGTAAAAGAGAGACCATCTTCATTAGTAATTTTTGATAATAACAAAGTAAAAGTGACTAACATGCCTCCAGCTACTCAATCCTGAAATGTGAAACACGAATATTTTAACTGGTTTGATTGGAAAGATGATGTAAAAATTCTAATTAATAGAAAAACAGAAATTTGGAATTGTAATATAGAGACTGCAAAAGACAGGGTTAATGTTACTTGGTTAATTCCAGGGTGCAATTTCTCTCCAGTCCCAATATAGGTCGATAAATAAATATTAATGCCTGTTATTCAGGGAGCTTTTGTTAACTGTTATAATAGTATAACTATAGATTTAGACCCAAAGTAAGCAAAACAAAACAAAAACACCCACAGGATGGGTTTGTTCTAAAGACTTAAAACAGTTAGAGCCATATACATTACACATTAGAATTTCAATCTGTACCTTTCAATGGGGTCTCATAATAAGACTTTTATACTACATAATGGCCATGGATATCATTGTGTTTCATATCTTGGGAAATTATTTGTAAAGATAGAACAATTAGTAAAGAGCCTAGAATCATATAAATGTGATGGTACTTATGTAATTCTCTAAAACGCAGGAGAAATTTATTAGGCCTTGCAAGAAAAACTTAATTAAAAATTTAGACTATTAGGATACAGAGTTAAGCTACTCCTTACACTTAGGTGGGGAACGATTTCATAAGGATCCACCACACGATATTTAGATAGTTATTCATTGAAAACCCAGGCAACAAAGATATCACAACAATTTGTAAAATTCATGTATGACTAGGAAAAATTGTTATTCATTGCTAACTAAGAATTTTATTTAACCTTTTACCATTGATATGATATAGTCAAAGGTTATTTCCCAAAGGCAAATAATGTACTGATTTTTTAAAAAAAATCAGTAATTCTGCTATTCCATCACAATTTTGATAATTGCTTTGCTTTATATTTCACTGTGTATTTACTGGATATTTAGATGGTTTCAATTTGCCCAGAGAATGGTAGAAATAGCAATGGACATAATTATAAAATTGTTACTGTTTAATAGTAACACAGGCAGGAGTTGGAAAAGGCAAATAAGAATTAAAAATAAGAGACTTAATTCTTCATGTTGAAAATAGCAAAGAGATTCCTCTGACCACAACTTCTCTCTTCTTAGAGCATTTGCTTGAGAAAACTTGTAATTATAAGCTTCTTCTGTGTCACTTTGAAATGTATATATATTGTTTTAAAGCTAATTAGGCTTCTTGCCAGCTTTAAGACCCAGGAATGTCTTTCTCAAGACCTGGGGAACATCTTTGAAATGTAATCATCAAGGAAGACATCAGCTGTATCTCTGAGTTTTGTGGGAGGGTAGGAACCTAACATCAGTGGGTGCCTCACTCCAAGTTGGGAAGCTAGCTCTTGTCATAAGGATACAAGATGTTTATGTTTCTACTGGATAATGCCAGTTAGCTAACACACATGGTCACCCCATTGCCAAGTGAGTTTAGGATGAACTTGGTAGGACAGATGCTGTTGTCAAGTCTCTTACCTGAGGACTAGTTATTGTTTATCTTGAGAACATTTATGTAATGGGGAGTATCTGATTAGCTGTATAAAAAGATATTGTTTCTTTCTTTCTGCAGTCTCTTCAGTGGATTTCCTGTGATGTATATCACATTCTGGTTTATAGTTTTCTTTCTCTTCTATCTTTGTGGAGAGGCTTTTAAGGCTGAAAGATTCTGTTTTTAATTATATTTCCTCAACTCAACCTAAATATCAAAGGATATCAAAGTAACAATTCTGATGTTCACCCCATCACTGAAATTGGGGATTTAGATTTAACCATGACCTTCCACTCAAAAATAGTTACACATCTAAAAATGTACTTCAGAATGACTACCTTATGATCTGTGAATATAAGAATCATTTTATTCATGAAAATAACTTTTCTCAAAGCTAAAACGTAATTTTTCCTCTATTAAAGAATTTTGAATCACTGAAATGTACTACCTGTATGCTCCTTATTTCCAGTAAATTAAGTTATGTAGGGAAATGGTTGATTGTAAACTTGGAAAAAAGATTTCATTTGAATTGAAATATATATATATATATATCCCGATATAATGTTGTTATACTTAAAATCTTATTACCAAACATAATCTCCTATAGCAAATTCAATAGTAAAAACTGAACAAAGGTAAGACACAACTAATAAGAAATAATATTGGATAATGGACAACATTGCTTACAAATGTAATTGAAATGTAAAAGAAACATTCTGTATATGATCTATTAAAATGTACTTTACGTATATAACAAGTAAGTTAGTCTTGTGATATGCTTTTAAATTAGATTTTCATTTCTTATTTATTTATCCAAAAAATTGCTAAGTCTCTCCTTATAAATCCCATTTATCTCATGTATTTTCATAGTATGTTCTGAAGAAATACTAATAGGAAAATATATGCCAGAAACTATTTGGTAGATTATGTATTTGACTTAGATATGTGTATGAGTAATATTTTCAATGAATTTCAATGTATCATAAGTTCAGAGAAAAGTGTTTCAATTTTAAAAATAAATAGGTACTGGTCTCAGCATAATTTAATATAAGCTTGTGCTTCTTTTCCATTTTATTTTAATTATTTCCTTTATGTTTCCAGATGACCATTGGCAAGTAACTCAATTTTCTGTGCATTTTCCACTTTTTTATGATAAGTATTTATACTTTACAACAAACAAATATCATGCTGTTTTCTTCATTCATTCATTCACGAATTCATTTTTAAGCTACTACATACTAAATGCCTATTAAATGTCACATGTTGTTCTGCATGCTTTCTCACCTCTTTGGATATCTAATTGGCATTTCAAAATTTATACCAAAATTGACCTTTCTCTAATATTAATTTTTAAAGTGAAATGTTGTCCCCATTTTATGGAAAGATTCTTCCAAACACCTAGTTTTTCAAACTATAAACCTGAAGTCCCAATTCCCCCACCTTTCTTTCATCACAGCCTACAAGTTATGCATTATCTAGTTCTGCCTATTTTAACCCCTAAATAATTCAAATCTCTTTGCTTTTCTGTATCTCCACTGATACCAGCCTAGACCTTTCTACCTAGTCTCTACCTAAGGAAATGCATTCTTTCTTAGTTGTTTCCCTGAGTGCATTCTTCCCTCCTTTAACTTGTTTTTCATACTGCAGCCAAAGAAGCATGTACACAGTGGAAATACTAACTCCCCCCACCAGGACCCTGTTTCAAAATTTTAACAGTTTCCATTGATGTGGGATAAAAACTGCCATCTTAACATGAATTAGGAGAATATAAATGATTTGACCCTTGCTCATTTTATTCTTTACAGAGTCTCCAACACAGCTCCTTTTCCACCCTATATTCTTCCTGACATATTTCACTGTTCCTCAAATGATTCATTCTCCCTTCTACTTAAAAACATTCTGCCATGACTTTTCCTCTTCCCAGAATGAATTTTTCCCTCTCCCTCATCTACCCTATTGCCACAAATCTTCAAACTTCAATTCATTCATGATCTCACTGAGAAAACTTTATTCAAACCTCTAGACTTAAGTCCTTATATTATGACTTAAGTCCTTATATTATTAAAATAAATATAATATTTATTGGCATTTTAATAAAATAATTGTGTAATTGGTTCTTCAATTTCTGTCTCTTATTCTAAACTTCAAGCTCAAAAAAGTGCTTTCTTGTCTTGTTATAACTGTAAATGCATCTATGCAAGTGCAGCTACGTAAACAGTGGTAAGGTTAGCACCTTGCACATAGTAGGTGGTCAATAAATATATGAAAAATAAATATATAGTATAATATTTAATTTATTCTCATTTCACATTTTCTGCCATAAACCTGTATAGTGTAATTTATTATTCCTCAAATAAATGCATTGAGGTATATAGACAAGAGAAACAAACAAATAGAAGAGTAATATTTTCTCACTTTTAGGTTTTTTGTTTCTTATAATTTTTAAATTTGCTAGCATCTCACTTTCTTTTTTTCCTTCCTCTCAATGCCTATATTTATGGTGCACAGCCTCAGGAATACAAAAAAGATGTGATCACAGGAGTGAAAAAGAGAGTCTTTACTTCTGTTTGAGCTGTTAAGTGAATGGTCTAATGCCTTCTAACTATGTGGATGAAACTACGTACAGTAATTGGTTTATTTTATTTTCTGAAGTGAATATTCATTTTACTAAGTAAACCATTTGATAGTTTTAACAAATCAATGAAGTCAAATATTTAAATGGTGTTTTAATGCAGGCAGAATCTAATACAAATAAAGGCTTTTCTCTCACACCTGGGAAAAGTTGGGCCAAATATTGAAATAGGTTGTTCACTCAACACAGCCAGTTCAAGATTTTTTAAAATCCAGCTAATCATAAGCATGTGTAATGTGACCACCTGGTAATTTAAAAACGCCAAAATTACTGTGTTGGGCAAAATGTTTCAGCCCAATTTTTGCCAAGGGAATTTTGTTTTTCTGTAAGAAAAGATGGCCTCTGTCCTGAACTAGACAGCACTTTAAAGACGTCCTGGAATTGATTGATGAAAGAGTGCCATTTCACTTCCCTGATCATCCTTGGTACGTCAAGACATGGATTGAAAAAGCTGATAGTTAATAGAGGGTTTGTAGTCAACTGGGATTTTGTGTCCACTGATATTTCTTCTTCCTTATATTCTGTAACCCCATAATTTTCACATTTTGAAAGAACTTGGTTGCTTTTCTTTTGGTTTTATAGCTTTAAAGATTTTCCTAAGAATGAGAATGAACAGAGCTTAAAAATATTAGGAAGATAAATAACAAATGCATGTTTGGGATAAATGGAATTGCTACTCATCCTAATAGGAAGCAAGGGCATGTTGGGGATGGCAACCAAGTTCACAAAGGTGGAGAGTGGCTAAAGACATGTGCTTTATAAACAGCTCTTCTTCTCCTTCCACCTTCCTGATAGTTCTGTCTTGCTTTTGTGTTTATTTGTTTTTTTATTGGCTGGCCTATCTTCATTCACATTTAAATATAAAAGTTTTACTGTTTACTTCCTCCTTTCCTTTTAAAGATTTTCTCAAGAAGATTTAGCCTTCTCTGTATTTTGAACTATATCCTTTTTACTTCATTCATATCTAATTAGTATCTCCAGATATTATTTCTCTATTGACCCCAAACATTAGGTGTTTCAACTAATAAATCTAATAAATATATTTTCTTGAATAATATATAGACAACTCAAACTCAGTCAGTAAGTGGTATGACATGACTAGATGATTTCTTTGCACTCCTTGGGCAATCCTTGAAGCAGGGATAAGGTTAGGGAGATTTTCACATAATCTAGATTAGGGTTTCTCTACCTTGGCACTGTTGACATTTTGGGTCAGATAATTCTTTGTTGTGGGATTGTAGCATATTTACTATCATCCTTGGCCTCTATACACCAGATCCCATTAGTACCCTGCTTCTAGTTGTATCACAAATATAACTAGACACTACTAAACATCCCCTTGGGGGCAAAACCACCCTTAGTTGAGAACCACTGATCAAGATGATAAAGATCAATATTAGGACCACAGCAGTGAAAATGGAGAAGTAATAAAAGCATCTTGGAGGAAGATGCAATGAGATTAATGACTGAGTATATGAGCTTAGGGAGGAGGAAGAATCTCAGGTTGTTTTCTAGTCTGGTTATTAAGGACTTCCTAAATTTCAAAGTTTCATACCTTTGTAATGATTTTATCTTCTATGCCTTTTTTTTTCATACTATTCTCTTTACCCAGATTTCTCTTTGATCTCCTTATATATGCCTAATAAAATTCTATTAATCTTTGTGGCCTAACTCAACTATCACTCACCACCGTTGTGACTACTTTTCTACCCTTACACTCTGAGAATATTTTTGTTCTTCTTTGATTCATGAGTTATCAGTAATGACCATATTCCCTATGTCTTTACTGGTACAAACTTGCATCATTTTTATATCCCTTCACAACTTATTATACTGTAGGAAATATAATAAGTGCTTTAAAAATGTTGAATGGTTTACTTAGTGAATAAGATACAAAAAGACATTTTCTTTCAGAGTGAACAATTATTGTTTAGATATTCAACATGCCTTAACATTATTATTTATTTTGAAATAATAGGCTAACTCTGCAGTATCTGTATATTTATTTTCAAAAAATTGTTTGGATAGAGCAGGTAAAATATGAATATGAAGCATAATTTCAGGAACATAAAGTATGGAAATATAGAACAATGAAATTTATATCTGTAGAAACCAGTAGTTTATCAAGTAACCTAATAGCCCTTTCATATATAGCAAAATAGATGGTCAAAAATAAACGTAATGAAGTTAAGTGTTTCTCTAAGAAACAGAAATCTTGCTTAACATTAGTTAATACAATTTCCTTAATATTTTCATAGGTTTGAACAGAGAATATGGGCCTGGACTAAAACAAATGCAAAGTGGGGCTAAGTATAGAGTTTATTTTCCATAGCTTCAAAAAATGAGTCTAAAAATTTAATCTATAAGTATACTTCTACATTTTCTAGAGAACATGTAAAGGGTCATACATACACTTAGAAAAATATTTATAAAATAAAATTGTAAAATATAATCAATTCATTATACACAGAATAAAGGATTAAAATAAACTTTAGGAGCCAGGTATGTCAAAGTAACTTTTACAAAGCTTTGTATCCATGTGTTTGAACCCAGGGAATTGTCTTTCTTCACACACCCTCTTATTCATCCCCACTGAGCTATTGTAAATTATTTCACTAATAAACTTCATCTGGAATTTCTTTAATCCTAAAAAATTATGCTCTTCTTGTTATGAGGAATATGATGGTATTTTGAAGTTATGTAATGTCAGAGAGTACAATTTTTGAGTTTAAAAATAGCCCTTCTATTTTTAAAATTTAAAATATAGAGAAAATGTTCTAGTTTTATTGTGTTGTCTAGCAGAATTCTGGATTATCCTATCAATATTTACTAATTAACTGTTATATAATAATATTTTACATTGTTTAAATATCAAAATACAAAAATAATTTCACAAACAGTGAAAATCTGAAGAATTAAATGTCTGTCTTGTCTATAAGACCTCGACAAATGAGCTCATTTGGGATGTTTTGCTGAATTTGGAAAAACCAAATATTACAATGATCTTTTACAGAAAAAAAGCCCTCTGTTTACTACACAGGCATGTTATTTAAAATGATCAGAAGATAGAAAATAAACACTACATATTTGCATTAATGGTTAAAAAATAATTTCCTCTAGCCACTTAGGCAGAACCATATTCCCATTATGCTAATGCGGTTGTTGTTTTCCATACTCTATTTATCTGCCTCCATATAAAATTCATTAGATCCACTTCAATGTACAGATTTTAAAATCAGTCATATTGTTATTATCTCTACCATGACATATGTAAAACCCCAGCCTTCTGTATACTCACCCTCTTCTACTTCTCACAATTCACTTTAACACAAAACACACACACACTCTCACACACACACACACACACACACACACACATATATATATCTTGGCTCTGGAATATGGGGAGTCATAAGTTGGTAGTATTTTTGTAATTAAGACCACAGGCTTTATTGTTTGACTTTAGTTTGAATTCCTCCTCAAGCATTTGTTATTCATGTGGCCTTGGCAACTTGCATCACTTATTGAAGCATCAATTTTCTCATTTTTGAAAATAAGACTTATAATTCAGTTCTGTGAAGATAAATGAGAGAGATACTGCATTTAAAGTGCTTGGCTTAATAGTTAGCTCATAGTAAGCCTTAAATAAATATTAGTAAAAATTATAATTAGATCACTGGCATAGCAAACTCTGGGGTTATAAAATCTTCCACTGCCTGCAATTTGGAAATTCTAGTTAAATGTTGAAGTCCTACAAAGTTAATGAAAAGATTTAGGCTCAAGAATATGAAAATATATTCATCAGATTAATATGTAAGGGACTAGGACCAGGAAAAGGAAATAGAAAACATCTTTTGAGAAGGGTCTAAAAACCAATTTTACTATATAGAGAAAAGAGTTCTTAACTCTTCAGAAGTAGAGGATATTAGAGCAATTTTGAAAGGTTCCAGGGTATAAAGGGCTGGTGAGAAGAAGAGTTAACCCGTACAAGGGAAAGCAAAGCAAAACAAAGAAATCACCTCAACTGATCACCTTCCCAACTGCCATTTTTTCAGTTTAGTGTGTTTCAGCTAGAATAGACTAATGCTGCTATTTCATGACTGCTCTCTTTTACACTTTTTCTCTTCTCCATTTCATTTTAGTCATTATTGCCTGACTGATCTTCTTAATCCATAATTCTGTTAAAAAAAAAACACATCATTTGTACTCCATCACTTACACAGACAATGAAAATTTTCTATCCCTGGTATGCCAGGACCTTTATTACATGGCCTCAACTTGCCTCTGCAGCATTTCTCAACTTTCTACCTTCTGTACACACTACATATCACTTGCTTTCAGTAAGCTTTCTTTTCTATTGGATGATAAAAATCATATCATTTATAATTGCAATAGAGTGTATACTCTGTACCTATTAAACATGACTTGTGTTAAAGTCAAAAAAGATGATCATCTAAATCAGATTGGGAGAATCAAGAATGGTTTCATAGGGCTAAAGCTGAGCTGAGAGCTCCTAAGGGACAGTTAGAATCTAACTAAATTAAAAAAGGTAAGGTGGAATATGATTTCAGGTAAAGAGAATGCTTTGTATAATGGAGAGCATGGCCATAGTAGGGGCTGAGGCTATATATGCATACACATAGGAGGCTTCATATATATTATATATATGACCCAGTTCTTTTTTTTTTTTTTTATTAGTTTCTGCTTTATAACAAAGTGAATCAGTCATACATATACATCTGTTCCCACATCCCCTCCCTCATGCATCTCCCTCCCTCCCACCCTCCCCATCCCACCCCTCCAGGCGGTCACAAAGCACCGAGCTGATCTCCCTGTGCTCTGCGGCTGCTTCCCACTATCTATCTACCTTACGCTTGGTAGTGTATATATGTCCATGCCTCTCTTTCCCTTTGTCACAGCTTACCCTTCCCCTTCCCCATATCCTCAAGTCCATTCTCAAGTAGGTCTGTGTCTTTATTCCCGTTTTACCCCTAGGTTCTTCATGACATTTTTTTTTTTTTTTAAATTCCATATATATGTGTTAGCATACGGTATTTGTCTTTCCCTTTCTGACTTACTTCACTCTGTATGACAGACTCTAGGTCTATCCACCTCATTACAAATAGCTCAGTTTCGTTCCTTTTTATGGCTGAGTAATATTCCATTGTATATATGTGCCACATCTTCTTTATCCATTCATCCGATGATGGACACTTAGGTTGTTTCCAGCTCCGGGCTATTGTGAATAGAGCTGCAATGAACATTTTGGTACATGTCTCTTTTTGAATTATGGTTTTCTCAGGGTATATGCCTAGTAGTGGGATTGCTGGGTCATATGGTAGTTCTATTTTTAGTTTTTTAAGGAACCTCCATACTGTTCTCCATAGTGGCTGTACCAATTCACATTCCCACCAGCAGTGCAAGAGTGTTCCCTTTTCTCCACACCCTCTCCAGCATTTATTGTTTCTAGATTTCTTGATGATGGCCATTCTGACTGGTGTGAGATGATATCTCATTGTAGTTTTGATTTGCATTTCTCTAATGAGTAAAGATGTTGAGCATTCTTTCATGTGTTTGTTGGCAGTCTGTATATCTTCTTTGGAGAAATGCCTATTTAAGTCTTCTGCCCATTTTTGGATTGGGTTGTTTGTTTTTTTGCTATTGAGCTGCATGAGCTGTTTATAAATTTTGGAGATTAATCCTTTGTCAGTTGCTTCATTTGCAAATATTTTCTCCCATTCTGAGGGTTGTCTTTTGGTCTTCTTTATGGTTTCCTTTGCTGTGCAAAAGCTTTGAAGTTTCATTAGGTCCCATTTGTTTATCTTTGTTTTTAGTTCCATTTCTCTAGGAGGTGGGTCCAAAAGGATCTTGCTGTGATTTATGTCATAGAGTGTTCTACCTATGTTTTCCTCTAAGAGTTTGATAGTTTCTGGCCTTACATTTAGGTCTTTAATCCATTTTGAGCTTATTTTTGTGTATGGTGTTAGGGAATGATCTAATCTCATACTTTTACATGTCCCTGTCCAGTTTTCCCAGCACCACTTATTGAAGAGGCTGTCCTTTCTCCACTGTACATTCCTGCCTCCTTTATCAAAGATAAGTTGGCCATATGTGCGTGGGTTTATCTCTGGGCTTTCTATCCTGATCCACTGATCTATCTTTCTGTTTTTATGCCAGTACCACACTGTCTTAATTACTGTAGCTTTGTAGTATAGTCTGAAGTCAGGCAGCCTGATTCCTCCAGCTCCGTTTTTCGTTCTCAAGATTGCTTTGGCTATTCGGGGTCTTTTGTTTTTCCAAACAAATTTTGAAATTTTTTGTTCTACTTCTGTGAAAAATGCCAGTGGTAGTTTGATAGGGATTGCATTGAATCTGTAGATTGCTTTGGGTAGTAGAGTCATTTTCACAATATTGATTCTTCCAATCCAGGATCATGGTATATCTCTCCATCTATTTATATCATCTTTAATTTCTTTCATCAGTGTCTTATAATTTTCTGCATACAGGTCTTTTGTCTCCTTAGGTAGGTTTATTCCTAGATATTTTATTCTTTTTGTTGCAATGGTAAATGGGAGTGTTTTCTTGATTTCATTTTCAGATTTTTCATCATTAGTGTACAGGAATGCCAGAGATTTCTGTGCATTAATTTTGTATCCTGCTACTTTACCAAATTCATTGATTAGCTCTAGTAGTTTTCTGGTAGCATCTTTAGGATTCTCTATGTATAGTATCATGTCATCTGCAAACAGTGACAGCTTTACTTCTTCTTTTCCAATTTGGATTCCTTTTATTTCCTTTTCTTCTCTGATTGCTGTGGCTAAAACTTCCAAAACTATGTTGAAAAAGAGTGGTGAGAGTGGGCAGCCTTGTCTTGTTCCTGATCTTAGTGGAAATGGTTTCAGTTTTTCACCATTGAGGACAATGTTGGCTGTGGGTTTCTCATATATGGCCTTTATTATGTTGAGGAAAGTTCCCTCTATGCCTACTTTCTGCAGGGTTTTTATCATAAATGGGTGTTGAATTTTGTCGAAAGCTTTCTCTGCATCTATTGAGATGATCATATGGTTTTTCTCCTTCAACTTGTTAATATGGTGTATCACATTGATTGATTTGCGTATATTGAAGAATCCTTGCATTTCTGGAATAAACCCCACTTGATCATGGTGTATGATCCTTTTAATGTGCTGTTGGATTCTGTTTGCTAGTATTTTGTTGAGGATTTTTGCATCTATGTTCATCAGTGATATTGGCCTGTAGTTTTCTTTCTTTGTGACATCCTTGCCTGGTTTTGGTATCAAGGTGATGGTGGCCTCGTAGAATGAGTTTGGGAGTGTTCCTTCCTCTGATATTGTTTGGAAGAGTTTGAGAAGGATGGGTGTTAGCTCTTCTCTAAATGTTTGATAGAATTCGCCTGTGAAGCCATCTGGTCCTGGGCTTTTGTTTGATGGAAGATTTTTAATCACAGTTTCAATTTCAGTGCTTGTGATTGGTCTATTCATATTTTCTATTTCTTCCTGAGTCAGTCTTGGTAGGTTGTGCATTTCTAAGAATTTGTCCATTTCTTCCAGGTTGTCCATTTTATTGGCATAGAGTTGCTTATAGTAATCTCTCATGATCTTTTGTATTTCTGCAGTGTCAGTTGTTACTTCTCCTTTTTCATTTCTAATTCTACTGATTTGAGTCTTCTCCCTTCTTTTCTTGATGAGTCTGGCTAATGGTTTGTCAATTTTGTTTATCTTCTCAAAGAACCAGCTTTTAGTTTCGTTGATCTTTGCTATCGTTTCCTTCATTTCTTTTTCATTTATTTCTGATCTGATCTTTATGATTTCTTTCCTTCTGCTAACTTTGGGGGTTTTTTGTTCTTTTTTCTCTAATTGCTTTAGGTGCAGGGTCAGGTTGTTTACTCGAAATGTTTCCTGTTTCTTAAGGTGGGATTGTA
The DNA here is from genome assembly GCF_949752795.1 of Hyperoodon ampullatus. Lineage (NCBI taxonomy): Eukaryota > Metazoa > Chordata > Mammalia > Artiodactyla > Ziphiidae > Hyperoodon > Hyperoodon ampullatus. Next base: position 78,105,877 of record NC_136914.1, read on the forward strand.
TTGCTATAAACTTCCCCCTTAGAACTGCTTTTGCTGCGTCCCATAGGTTTTGGGTCGTCGTGTCTCCATTGTCATTTGTTTCTAAGTATTTCTTAATTTCCTCTTTGATTTCTTCAGTGATCACTTCATTATTGAGTAGTGTATTGTTTAGCCTCCATGTGTTTGTATTTTTTACAGATCTTTTCCTGTAATTGATGTCTAGTCTCATAGCATTGTGGTCGGAAAAGATACTTGATACAATTTCAATTTTCTTAAATTTACCAAGGCTTGATTTGTGACCCAAGATATGATCTATCCTGGAGAATGTTCCATGAGCACTTGAGAAAAATGTGTATTCTGTTGTTTTTGGGTGGAATGTCCTATAAATATCAATTAAGTCCATCTTGTTTAATGTATCATTTAAAGCTTGTGTTTCCTTATTTATTTTCATTTTGGATGATCTGTCCATTGGTGAAAGTGGGGTGTTAAAGTCCCCTACTATGATTGTGTTACTGTCGATTTCCCCTTTTATGGCTGTTAGTATTTGCCTTATGTATTGAGGTGCTCCTATGTTGGGTGCATAAATATTTACAATTGTTATATCTTCTTCTTGGATCGATCCCTTTATCGTTATGTAGTGTCCTTCTTTGTCTCTTCTAATAGTCTTTATTTTACAGTCTATTTTGTCTGATATAAGAATTGCTACTCCAGCTTTCTTTTGATTTCCATTTGCATGGAATATCTTTTTCCATCCCCTTACTTTCAAACTGTATGTGTCTCTAGGTCTGAAGTGGGTCTCTTGTAGACAGCATATATATGGGTCTTGTTTTTGTATCCATTCAGCCACTCTGTGTCTTTTGGTGGGAGCATTTAGTCCATTTACATTTAAGGTAATTATTGATATGTATGTTCCTATTCCCATTTCCTTAATGGCTTTGGGTTCGTTATTGTAGGTATAGTCCTTCTGTTGTGTTTCTTGCCTAGAAAAGTTCCTTTAGCATTTGTTGTAAAGCTGGTTTGGTGGTGCTGAACTCTCTCAGCTTTTGCTTGTCTGTAAACGTTTTAATTTCTCCATCAAATCTGAATGAGATCCTTGCTGGGTAGAGTAATCTTGGTTGCAGGTTTCTCTCCTTCATCACTTTAATTATGTCCTGCCACTCCCTTCTGGCTTGTAGAGTTTCTGCTGAGAGATCAGCTGTTAACCTGATGGGGATTCCCTTGTGTGTTATTTGTTGTTTTTCCCTTGCTGCTTTTAATATGATTTCTTTGTGTTTAATTTTTGACAGTTTGATTAATATGTGTCTTGGCGTATTTCTTCTTGGATTTATTCTGTATGGGACTCTCTGTGCCTCCTGGACTTGATTAACTATTTCCTTTCCTATATTAGGGAAGTTTTCAACTATAATCTCTTCAAATATTTTCTCAGTCCCTTTCTTTTTCTCTTCTTCTCCTGGAACCCCTATAATTCGAATGTTGGTGCGTTTAATGTTGTCCCAGAGGTCTCTGAGACTGTCCTCTGTTCTTTTCATTCTTTTTTCTTTATTTTGCTCTGCATCAGTTATTTCCACTATTTTATCTTCCACCTCACTTATCCGTTCTTCTGCCTCAGTTATTCTGCTATTGATCCCATCTAGAGTACTTTTCATTTCATTTATTGTGTTTTTAATCGATGCTTGATTCATCTTTAGTTCTTCTAGGTCCTTGTTAACTGTTTCTTGCATATTGTCTATTCTATTTCCAAGATTTTGGATCTGGGAAATAGAATCTTGGATCAGCTTTACTATCATTATTCTGAATTCTTTTTCAGGTAGACTGCCTATTACCTCTTCATTTGTTAGGTCTGGTAGGTTTTTATCTTGCTCCTTCACCTGCTGTGTGTTTTTCTGCTTTCTCATTTTGCTTATGTTACTGTGTTTGGGGTCTCCTTTTTGCAGGCTGCAGATTCGTAGTTCCCGTTGTTTTTGGTGTCTGTCCCCCGTGGCTAAGGTTGTTTCAGTAGGTTGTGTAGGCTTCCTGGTGGGGGGGACTAATGCCTGTGTTCTGGTGGTTGAAGCTCGATCTTGTCTTTCTGGTGGACAGGTCCACGTCTGGTGGTGTGTTTTGGGGTGCCTGTGGCCTTATTATGTTTTTAGGTATCCTCTCTGCTAATGGGTGGGGTTGTGTTCCTGCCTTGCTAGTTGCTTGGCATAGGGTGACCAGCACTGTAGCTTGCTGGTCGTTGACTGAAGCTGGGTGCTGGTGTTGAGATGGAGATCCCTGGGAGATTTTCGCTGCTTGATATTATGTGGAGCTGGGAGGTCTCTTGTGGACCCGTGTCCTGAAGTTGGCTCTCCCACTTCAGAGGCACAGCACTAACTCCTGGCTGCAGCACCAAGAGCCTTTCATCCACCCGGCTCAGAATAACAGTGAGAAAAAGTAGAAAGAAATAATTAGTAGAAGAAAGAAAGAGAGATTGAAAGAAAGGAAGAAGGGAAGTAAGGAAGGAAGGAAGGAAGAAAGAAAGAAAGGAGGGAGGGAGGAAGGATGGAAAGAAAGGAAAGAAAGGAGGGAGGGAGGGAGGAATGAAAGCAAAAGGAAGAGTGAATGGAAGAAGAGAGGGAGGGAGGGAGGAAGGAAAGAAAGAAAGAAAGACAGGAGGGAGGGAGGGAGGGAGGAAGGAAAGAAAAAGAAAGTGGAAAGAAGAAGGGAGGGAGGGAGGGATGGAGGAAAGAAAAAGAAAGAAGGAAAGGAGGAGCGGAGGGAGGGAGGGAGGAAGGGAAGGGAGGAAAAAAAGAAAGAGCAGGTAAAGTAAAATAGAATAAAGTATGAAATATAGTAGCGTTATTAAAATTAAAAAGTAATTATTGAAAAAAAACACGGACCGAAAGAACCCTGGGACATATGGTGGAAGCAAAGCTATACAGAGAGAATCTTACACAGAAGATTACACATACACATTCACAAAAAGAGAGCAGGGGGAAAAATCAAAAATCTTGCTCTCCAAGTCCACCTCCTCGATTTGGGATAATTCGTTGTAAAAAGAGGAAAAGGGCGAAAAGTCTGAAATCTTGCTAAGTCCACCTCCTTAATTTGAGATAATTCGTTGTAAAAAGGGGGGGAAAGTCTTAAATCTTGTCCTCAAGGTCCACTTCCTCAATTTGGGATGATTCGCTGTCCATTCATGCACTCCACAGACGCAGGGCACATCAAATGGACCGTGGAGCTTTAATCCGCTGCCTCGGAGGCTGCACAGAGAGATTTCCCTGTCTCTGCTCTCACAGCTCCCGGGTCTCAGCCTTGGACCTGGCCCCGCCTCTGCGCGTAGGTCGCCGGAGGGCGTCCGTTCTTCGCTCAGACAGGACGGGTTTAAAGGAGCCGCTGATTCGGGGGCTCTGGCTCACTCAGGCAGAGGGGAGGGAGGGGAATGCCCTCTCCTCGCGCACCAGGCAACAAAAGGGAAAAAAGTCTCTTGCCTCTCCGGTAGCTCCAGACCCTTTCCCCGGACTCCCTCCGGGCTAGCACTAACCCCTTCAGGGTCTCTTCCTGCCGCCAGCCCCCGACCTCTCCCTGCGCTCCGACTGAAAGCCGATACCCGAGCCTCAGCTCCCAGCCCCGCCCGCTCTGGCGGCCGAGCAGACAAGTCTCTCGGGCTGGTGTGTGCCTGAGGGCACCGATCCTCTGTGCCAAAATCTCTCTGCTTTGCCCTCCACACCCCTGTTGCTGTGCTCTCCTCCGCTCCTCCAAAGCTTTCCCCCTCCGCCACCTGCAGTCTCCGCCCTCGAAGGGGCTTGTAGTGTGTAGAAACCTTCCCTCCTTCACGGCTCCCTCCCACTGGTGCAGGTCCCGTCCATATCCTATTGTCTCTGTTTATTCTTTTTTTCTTTTGACCTACCCAGGTATGTGGGGAGTTTCTTGCCTTTTGGGGGGTCTGAGGTCTTCTGTCAGCGTTCAGTAGGTGTTCTGTTGGAGTTGTTCCACGTGTAGATGAATTTCTGATGTATCTGTGGGGAGGAAGGTGATCTCCGCGTCTTACTCTTCCGCCATCTTCCTCCGGCTCCGACCCAGTTCTTAAAGAACATTTTGTGTTAATGTAAGAAGTTTGAGGAGTCTTTAGAATTTTCTATATATAAGATCATGTCATCTGCAAATAGAGGTAATTTTACTTCTTCCTTTCCAATTTGGATGCCTTTTATTTATTTTTCTTACCAGGTTTCTCTGGCTAGGACTTCCAGTATTATGTTGAATAAAAGTGGTATGAGTGTGCATCTTTACCTTGTTCCCTATCTTAGAAGAAAACTTTCCAGTTTTTCACAATTTGAGTATGGTGTTAGCTGTGGGCTTGTCAATATATGACATTTATTATGTTGAGGTAAATTCTATACTTAGTTTCTTGAGGGTTTTTAAAAGGAAAGTGTGTTGAATTTTGTCAAATGCTATTTCTGTCTCTGTGGAGATAATCATGTGATTTTTATCGTTCATTCTGAAATTGTGGTATATCACAGAGATGAAGAGTCATTCAAAACATGTAAAGTTTCAGTTATACAAGATTAATAAGTTCTAGAATCTATTGTACAACATTGTGCCCTTAGTTAGCAATGCTGTGTTGTGCATTTGTTAAGATGGAATCTCATGTTGTGTTCTTACCACAAAAGACACAAAAATGAAAACAAACCAACAAACGAAAACACAAAGGGGAAAAAGGAAACCTTTGGAGGTGATGGATATGCTTATTACCTTGATTGTAGTGATGGTTTCATGGGTGTATGCATATGTCAAAACTCAACAAACTGTATACTTTAAACATGTGCAGTTTCTCATCAATTATACCTCAATAAAGCTGTCTAAAGAAAAGTTTGAAATTTATTCTAAAGACAGTCTTTGAAGGACTTAAAGTGGGGAGTTTTGTGATAAGATTTCCATTTTTAAAAGTATCCTAAGAAGAATGCAGAGAACAGTTTGGAAAGGTTACAGACTGATATAAGAAAGAGAAATAGAAATATTTAGTATTTTAGAAGGAAATATCTAGAAGCCCAAATTAAGGCAGCATGTTTGGAATGGAGAAGCTGTTTCGAGTCAAAACAGTCTAACAAAAAATGTTGAACAGATGCAACGAGATTTGGTGACTTCATAGATGTGACGGGGTGATGCCTGCCGTTCAGAGGAAGAAGTCCAATATAATTCACAGGTAAAATTTGCTCAGGCCATGAGGTACTGACTCAAAGGATCTGGTACTTTTCTGGTATAATCTTTTTTTTTTTTTGCACAAGTTTCAGGATATCTTTCTTTTTGGCGATAGCTATGTACTGGGTTGGCCAAAAAGTTTGTTCGTATTTTCTGCAACATCTTGGAAAAACCTGAACGAACTTTTTGGCCAACCCAATATTTGAAATAAGTGGATGATGTTAATTTCATTCCTAGAGAAAGAGCTCACGTTAAAAAAAAAGGCAAAAATTTATGGTATTTGGAATTTAACTTTTGTCAATCAAACTTAAATGGATGAGATTTGCAACATTTCTACAATATTGATTTTTTTTTCAGTGATTCAAAATGTTCACTGAATGTTGATTTTACAGCATTCATAGCTAAAACTTTATTAAACCCTCTTGCACTGTTGTTGGGAACGTAAACTGATACAGCCACTATGGAGAACAGTATGGTTGTTCCTTAAAAAATTAAAAATAGAACTACCATATGATCCAGCAATCCCACTACTGGGCATATACCCTGAGAAAACCATAATTCAAAAAGAGTCATGCATATATACACTACTAAACGTAAAATAGATAGCTACTGAGAAGCAGCCGCATAGCACAGGGAGATCAGCTCAGTGCTTGGTGTCCACCTAGAGGGGTGGGATAGGGAGGGTGGGAGGGAGACACAAAAGGGAGGGGATATGGAGATATACGTATATGTATAGCTGATTCACTTTGTTATAAAGCAGAAACTAACACACCATTGTAAAGCAATTATACTCCAATAAAGATGTAAAAAAATAAATCATATACCTCAGTAACAACTTATTTATTGATATATGACTAACTACAATCATACTAAAACTAGAATATTATTAATATTAATATTTATTATATAATAAATTCCATTTAAAATTACCTTTATTTGGCAGCACTCACCACTCATTGTTAATATTAAGGGCTAGTAAATTCATCTAAAAGTCTCAATATTGGGACATGATTCAATGTGCAAAATGCTGTATTAGGCACTTTAAGTAATATATTATGCATTTAATTCATTTGTAAGTTATTTTTAGTGAGGTTTTTGTTTTGTTTTGTTTTGTTTTGTTTTGTTTTTGCGGTACGCGGGCCTCTCACTGTTGTGGCCTCTCCCATTGCGGAGCACAGGCTCCGGACGCACAGGCTCAGAAGCCATGGCCCATGGGCCCAGCCACTTCATGGCATGTGGGATCCTCCTGGACCGGGGCACGAACCTGTGTCCCCTTCATCGTCAGGCAGACTCCCAACCACTGTGCCACCAGGGAAGCCCTTTAGTGAGTTTCTAAAAATCTCATTTGGTAAGACTGAGTGTACTTAGAGTATGAAATATCAAAAATACTTTCAGACAGAGTTAGCTTCAAAGGGATACAATCTGTGAAGTCGCACAAAGCCTGGCACTCAGAAAGGCCACATATCTGAACTTTAAAAGTCACCCCCACATTCACATCTTACAATTTAAGAGTCTTTGTTTCTTTCTATGAGTTTGATTTTTAAGATGCATTTTGCTTTCTAGGTCTTGAAGTAGCATTAAGAATAAAGACAGAGTTTTGAAAAATTGTGGACAATGCTTTCAGTGAGCAGATTTTCCTTGGTATTTAAAAAATTTTACCCTATTAAGTTATAAAATAATTTCTTTCTGGGCTTCCCTGGTGGCGCAGTGGTTGAGAGTCCGCCTGCCGATGCAGGAGACGCGGGCTCGTGCCTCGGTCCGGGAGGATCCCGCGTGTCGTGGAGTGGCTGGGCCCGTGGGCCATGGCCACTGGGCCTGCGCGTCTGGAGCCTGTGCTCCTCAACGGGAGAGGCCACAGCAATGAGAGGCCCGCGTACCACACACACACACACACAAATAATAAAAAATAATAATTTATTTCTGCTATAGCAAGGGTGGGCAAGACCATGGCCTACACCCATCTATTTACCTATTGTTTATGGCTGTTTTTGAGCTACGACAGCAGACGTTAGTAGTTATAACAGAGACAATCTGGCCTGCAAAACCTAAAATATTTGAAAAAGTTTGCCAGTCCCTGTACTGGAGCATGAGAAATATTATATATTGTATGTTGATGAATATTCCAGTGGGATTTTTGTTTATTGTAGGATGGGGGTCCACAACCCTTCATACCAGTCCCTGGCCTGTTAGGAACTCAGCCGGACAGCAGGAGGTGAGCGGTGGGGGAGCAAGTGAAGCTTCACCTGCCACTCTCCATTGCTCCCCATCGCTCGCATTACTGCCTGAAACATCCCACCCCAACCCCGTTCATGGAAAAATTGTCTTCCACAAAACCAGTCCCTGGTGCCAACAAGGTTGGGGACTGCTGTTGTAGGACACCCACACAGCTGAGGTAGTCAGTCTTAGGACTTACAAGAACACGGATATTTCATGTTTGTACTGGGTTAAATAGTGTCCCTAAAAAATCATGTCCATTTACAACCTGTGAATATGACTATTGTGAATGTTGTTGTCCCCCACAAAACTGGTTTGTTGAGCTCCTAACTCCCAATGTGATGTATTTAGGAGGTGTGGCCTCTGGGAGGAAATTATATTGTATGGGTGGAGCACTCATGATGGGATTAATGCCCTTATAAAAAGACCCCAGAGAGCTCTTTCACCCCTTCTACCATGTGAGGACACAGTGAAAAAACAGCTGTCTATTAAACAAGAAGTGGACTCTCTCCAGACTCTGAGACAACTAGTGCCTTGATCTTGGACTTCCCAGCCTCCCAGGACTGTGAGAAATAAATGTCTGATGTTTAAACCAGGCAGTCTATTTTATTTTTATTATATCAGTCCAAACCATCTAAGACAGTGACTTTATTTGAACATACGGTCTTTGCAGATGTGATAAGATTAAGATGTAGTCATACTGGATTAAGGTGGTTACAAAATCCAATATGATCAATTTCCTAAGAAGAGGGAATTTGGGGCACAGGCACATACACAGAAGAAAGATTATGTGAAGATATAGAAACACATACACAGGGAAGAAGCCTATGTGACAAAGGAGTCAGATTGGAGCAATGAGTTCACAAGCCAAGAAATACCAAGGATTGATGGCAAACACCAAAAGCTGCAAGTGGTAAAGAAGGATTCCTCCTTAAAGCCCTTGATCTGGCAGAAACCTTGATTTCAGACTTCCAACCCCCCAGAACTGTGAGAGAATAAGTTTCTGTTGTTTTAGGTGACCCAGTTTGTGTTATTTTGTTACAACAACACTTGGAAACTAATACAATATTTTAAACGATTTTGATAAAATGCTCAAGTATACTTGAACTATTGAATTTTTTTTCTAAAATTTTACTGGTTTAAAGTAGAAGATTACTGGTTATTAGTATTATAGCAGAAGAGTTACACTTTGAATAGGCTTGTGCCATATGGCAATTTTACAAAATACTTTATTCTTTTTTAATATAAAAATTGTATTGCATTTTAATTATCAACTATGACTTAGTGGGTCAACATAGTCCTCCAAAGATAAAATAGGATATATAAATGTTTATCTTAATATTCATTTAGTAAAAGACCAATCATTTTTATGATTCTTAAGAGCACACAAATTAAAGTTATGATGGAAACAGTAGCTTAATTTCTTCATTTTATTACTTATCTCTGTTAATTTCATAACTGTTAAATTCTGTAAAGCAATTATTGCCAATCACTACAGCTCAAGAGCAAGAGCTACTTTATTTGTTAATTAAATACTTATCTAAGGCACTTCATTTTAAGTGTTAACAAATATTTACTTATTTCTTACTAAGAATAAAAAAATTTATTTGTAATTCAGGAGGACAGCCTGGATATCTAAACTATTGGATATTAAAAAATAATTTTGGCAAAATTACATAATCAAAGAAGGAACATGAGAGCATGTGTAGTAACTCTGAGTGTCTTAGCACCCAATATTAGCAGTAATTTATCATCTCTATTTCTCCATAACCATCCTGCTACATTCCAGAACGTTCTACATATTTTTGTGTTTTAAGGTACAATTGAGTGTATGTTACTACATTTGTCACCATGTAATTTGTGGATCACTTCAGAACCCCAAACAGCATTTATGAAATTTGCTAAGTAATTATATTTACTCCTGATAATTTCAATTCTACGGTGCAAATCAGCACAAGTGTGTCTAGCAAGTTATATTTCTTCATCTACAGAGCCCCTGCTGTATATAAAGCATCCACTAGTAACTTTCTTTAATTCTCTTAATTGCTTGGAGCATCCTGAGCCACTCTCTTCACCTAATCTGATACTTTCTGTTGTGTTTCATAAGAAAACATAATAGTCTGGAGAGGGGCCACTTATAATTACAGGAATTGAAATACAAGCACACTCATGTCTAATATAGATTTGGAGTCAACTTTGCAGCATTTACACATATATCTATGTAATACAAACATTTCAAGAAACTCTAATGGCCCAGACGCAGAGAGAAGGAAACAATAAGAGGAAAGAAATGCAAAATAAAACAGATGACTAATGTTTTGAAAAGATTATTATGCATTCTTTTAATATTGTATAATGATACTAAAATTCAAACTAATTTTATAACAAATCTTTTTTGTTTTATTAGGATTTCATAATTATATGCACTTTTATTGCATTTATTTTCCAAATAATCAGTTATGAATGTACACTCCAAAGTTGTTCAACTGGGTATTCATCGAACATGTTGTTTTTTTTCTACTACTCTTAATTTTGACATTCTGTTTCATCTAAATAAAGTGCATGAAACTAGATTTACCTGATGCTCTTAGACATGCTCAGTCTTTGATGCCTGTGTTTAAAATAAATGAATGATTGGATGGATGAATATTGCTCTTAAACCTTTAAAATGCTGAAAAGGTGACCAGTAATATTTCTTGCAGTGTAATATCTTAGCTTTATGCACCACAATTAAATAGGAATTATTTAGTGAATTCAGCTTATTTTACCTGTACAGTATATAATAAAAAAAAGTAAGCTAATGTTTTAAAGTGTTTAAAGAAACAGAACTCTTAATATATTCTGCAGAAATTTTACTCAAGGAAACCTAATACAAGAAGCAGTTTCCTTCTGAAAATCTCAATTACCATACAAAGTAGAAGCTGTTACTAAAGAAACAGGTTCCCCTAGAACAAAACAAATGACTACATAATTTGAAATCTAGCTTGTACCTGCATGAGTGAGAGAGAACTTTTGATTCCATTAGTCTCTGTCACTCTCAGCAACATTGTGGGTATTGTGTAAAATTAAGTGAGGAAGGCAACATTAGCTGATGGAATGGCGAACACCTATTTAATAAAATCATTTTTCTTGTTTCCATTTGCATTTTTAACGGATGATATTTAGACTATGGGCCTGCATGTACCAGGAAGCTGTGCAAGCACAGAGGGATGGCTAAAAATACTACCTATATCGTTATTGAAATAGCTGAAAAATCACATTGGTCCAATATAAGAGACATTCTTCTATTAATTCAAACGTGTTTGTCCTTAAGATTTTGGAGGTTGTCAAATCTTTTGAGAACCTAATTAAATCTAAACACTCTGACCAAAAAAGTACATACAGATACAAATAATTTCCATATTATTTTAGAGGGGCAGGTACTTCCTAAGCTCTCCTTGAGAGGTGATACATTCCAAATAAAGATGCCTATTCAAAATCTGCCTCATGAGCAAAGTGTTTATTACTGTGTCTCTAGTTCACTGATATTTTATATCCGAGATTCACTCTTCTTGAGCCTTCAAAGACTTTGAATTCTCTGCTTAGATAATTTCTTTCACATGGTTAGTATATGGCCATAATAAATCTCTTTCTACTCCCAATTGGCACTAAAAATACAAAAGTATAATAAATGCATATTATTAAATATCATTTGCCAATGTTATTTTATATCTTTATAATAATTTTTCTTTTGGATATGTCATAATTTACTTAACCATTATTTCATTATTCAGCATTTAGAAATATTTTCATAAATAATTGTACAAATCTCTGTTTTTTCCCTTAGTGTAAATTCTTAGGACTTGGAGTTACTTGGTTAAAAGTGTGAATGTGTTAAAATTATTGATGTATATTACTAAATGGGTCGACACAAAATAGAAACAATTTATACTTCCACCAGTGTTTGCTTTAAGATAAAGACTATTTCTATATATCCTCAGTAACTGGACAATATTCAGTTTTGCCACTGAAAAAACAATAAATAAAAAATAAAATTTACTGTTACTACCTTATAAAAGGCATTATCTGGGACACAGAATAATAAAACAGATAATAGATTTTATAACAATTACAAGGCAAATGAAAATCCAGTTTCATGTGACTACTTTTTCTGATGATCTTTGCTGAAGCAAAAATTGTACCTGACAAAGTTAAACAGGCAAGACTTTACTCAAGGTTATAGGTGATAGAGACCATAACTCAGTTTGAGCTCAACTCCAATAAAACAAAAGACAATGGTTTTTTTTCCTGTTTTTTTTTTAATTCAAGTATAGTTGATTTACAATGTTGTGTTAGTTTCAGGTATACAGCAAAGTGATTCAGATATATATATATATTCTTTTTCATATTCTTTTCCATGATAGGTTGTTACAAGATATTAAATGTAATTCCCTATTCTAAAGCAGGACCTTGTTGTTTATCTATTTTATTTTTTAATTTTTAAAATTTTTATTTTATATTGGACAATAATTGATTTACAATGTTGTGTTCGTTTCAGATATATAGCAAAATGATTCAGTTATACATATACATTATGTATTCTTTTTCAAATTCTTTTCCCATTTAGATTATGACAGAATATTGAGCAGAGTTCCCTGTGTTATACAGTATGTCCTTGTTGGCTATCTATTTTAAATAGTGTGTATATGTCAATCCCAAATCCCAACTCATCCCTGCCCCCCACCATTCCCCTTTGGTAACCATAAGTTTGTTTTCTATGACTGCAAGTCAGTTTCTGTTTTGTGAATAAGTTCATTTGTATATATATATTTTTAGGTTCCACATATAAGCAATATCATGTGATATTTGTCCTTCTCTGTCTGACTTACTTCACTTAGTATGATAATGCCATTTGAAGCAACATTGTTTGGACCTGAAGATTATCATACTAAGTGAAAAGGCAATGGGTTTTTAAGCAGAGGTGAAAGTGTGAAAAAAATATGGGGAGACTTTAGGAGGGGTTGATTAATGGGAGGTGTGGAGCAGATTGAGTTATTCCTGAATATGCAAATATTTTTCTTATTTGTTCCTATTTTCATGATCATTAAGCTTTGGGACTCAGATATCTGAACACAGTGAAACTTCAGGGAAGAAGTACAGAATCTTTCCTCAGTTGGATTCTTAAGTTCAGAGAACTTCTAAGTGACATCTGAGGCTTAGTTCAGAAAACATTCCCAGACACTTTATACTTGTGGGATCTGGATGTCCAGACAGACTGTAGCTAGATGATAAAATTTCTCTTGTTCAACATTTATGTTTCTGAGATCCTAACTCCACACTAAGCATTTGAACAGGAGATGTCAGTAATATTAAATGAACATATCACAGATTATTTTCTCATGTAGTATACAATCAGGCAGAGGTGATAAGATATGCATATAACCAGGTACACTCAAGAAGCATATGATCTACAGATGCCGCAGATAATCATGTATTTGTTTATAATTTTAACATTTTAACTTGTGTTTCTTATTGCCGTCTTGTCTTTGCCTTTTCTACTTAACTCATTAACTTTCATTTTTTCTGCATACATCACTACTTTTCATAGTAATTGATTTTTTGTGAATATTCTATTGCTTCTCTCCTCAATGGAAAACATGCTGTTGTCTATTCATATATTTTTGTCCTTTCCTTCAGTTAATTTACTCAGTTCTAGCTAATATTCATTCTCAAGGTGAACTTTCTGCATTCAGAATATCTACTCTTTATTATAAAGTGACATCACATGAGTATTCAACTTTTCTGGGTTATAAAATACACAGATATTGTGCTATTATGAGGCAAGTGCATTATGCCCTTCCACAAAAGTTCATGCTTTCTTCCTGTCCAAAGAAGGTTGCTACCAATTAAAGAAAAATGTCTTAAACATGGTAACTGCATTCAGTTGATATTGAAATATGCAAAGGGACAGAGTTTTGGCATCATGCTTTGTTTCCTATTTTTATTTCCCTTAATAACTTCTGATAACATTTTGAAGTAATTCTATTAATATACACTTAAGGAAAAATAATTGGCACCGTGGATATGTTTCAGTCTTTCTAGCATTTGAGTGAAATTCATTATAATGCATGCATAATGTAACTTTTTATTGTTAATATAAAACCTACCTAAAATTATGTACAACTTGCAGCTTATGCATCATGGATTCTTCAAGCAAAGAGGAGACTTAAGCAGTGACCAGGCCTGATGAGGAGAAAAGTAGATTTGGAGAGAGAGTGCAGCCAAGACAAGATGCTGGGGGCTCCTGCATCTCCATTTGCTGGGCAGGTAAAATTGGCTGTCACTGTGCTGAGCATAAGCCTGGCTAAAGTGGAAACCTTGGAAATATGCAATGGAGGGGACTTTTCTATGTTTCCTGCCAAGTAAAAAAAAAACTTACTATCTCCCTCAAAACATGAATGGAAGAGTCAAATCAAAAAGGCACCAGATAGGGCTTCCCTGGTGGCGCAGTGGTTGGGAGTCCGCCTGCCGCTTCAGGGGACATGGGTTTGTGCCCCGGTCCAGGAAGATCCCATATGCCGCGGAGCGGCTGGGCCCATGAGCCATGGCCACTGAGCCTGGGCGTCCGGAGACTGTGCTCCACAATGGGAGAGGTCACAACAGTGAGAGGCCCGCGTACCGCAAAAAAACAAACAAACAAACAAATAAAAGGCACCAGATAAAATGTTGTTAATGTTTGCAGGTCAAGAACTCCTTTGAAAAATTCTCCTAAATGTGGGGGGAATAAATAAAAGAACATGCATTGATAAGCACTGATAATTGTTCTATCATTTTTGTAGCTAAACAAGACACCCTTTCCCCAGCAGCAAATCGTAGACTCTAAGTTAAAACTTTCTTCATATCAGAAAATCACATGTTAAAAATGAAAATCTTGCTATTTTTTCCCCAGACCTAGATCTTTAGTGAAAGCATAAGAAAAGCCTGAAAGATTAAAAGGACTTTTTGAGAAGAGATTTTTCTCACTGAGTCACTCAATTGAGAATTTCGATGACAATATGAGCCCAGAAATTCTTTTTAAAGACTCCTTAAGTTCATTTGTTTACAAAATAATTCAGCAAAAGTACAGTTTAAATCAGAATGTTATTTTCAGATACCTCAGATGTAGAAGAATTCGTTTGCTAGAATTTAGGTATTCAATGCGCAAACCCATTTCTACTCACCTCAGCTAGGATTTAGGCTGCTCTTCGCTTACCTAGCCAAACTGTCCTTCTGCTTGAGAAGAATTAGGTTACAAATCTCATCTGCTTGCCTTATGCATGCATTTGGCAGAGAAGTCACCTGCTTATTCCACAAAATGTATCCGGAGAAACATTTTTTTTCTTTAAGCTTGTTTACAACCCATTATTTATGTGATAGTACCAGGGGAAGAATTTGTATAATTACTAGCTTCTTCTCTGCTTCTTTAGGCAGAATAGCATAGGTGTTAAAAACTTATCCAAAATTTAACATGCAATTAAAAATATCCTCTCTATAAGATCTATAGTTAGGTCAAATGTGCATAAATTAAAAAAATTAAATACAACTTATTTGGATGATCACTTTAAGGAAAAACGTGGTAAACTAAATGAAAGCATCCTAGGAGAAAGGAAGCTCTCAAAACTGGAGTGATTTTGATGATGATGTCATTAATGATTTTCCAATAAGTAACACTAATTATTTTGGCACTAAGTTCCTGGTTTCTTCAAAATTAAAAGCTTATGTTCCCTCAGGGACATGAACTAAGCAGAGAGAAGTTCATCCTCACAACAGCTGAGCGGGCAAAATATGTCAAAATGTCAGACTGTGAAACTGGAGGAAAAATGTAAGAGAGGGAAATTGCCAGTCCTTGTGCTTTTGTGGCCATTAAATCACACTTGGTATGAGAGTTGACATTCAAGAGTTCACAAATCACATATGATATACAGAAATATCTTTACAAAATAATAGAAGAATCCATCCAATACTAGACCAGTATTTCTTAATTAGTTTTATTGTCTCCCTCCCAAGAGATTTCTTAAATATTTTTCCCCAAAACATTGCTCTTTTGAAATTTTATACACAGACGTATGTCTATATACTATATGTACACTTCTGCTTTATACATAAAAAGATTGAGGATTTCTTTTTTCCACACACCCTCCACATGGGCAATTTTTGGCCTCATGGGGGCAATAAACCCCCATTACAAAAACATTCATTGACAGATGAAAAAATTCATGTGTGGAGGAATAATATTTTTTCTTCAGATTCTAGATAATTGCCCTCTCATTCAATTTATCTTAACTAAGGATGACTTTCATTAAAAATCTATTTCTCCAAAAATTCATTTCTGATTAAACACAAAATAGGTACTTCTGTGAATTATTGATTAGCTTGTTTCCTGCAGTGTCATTAATCCTAATATTAGTATACAATCTGTACCATGTACCCCCTCTACTAGTAGTAGTTCTACTACTACCTACGCATTAACAATTGTTAATTTTATACTTGTAGCCCAGAATATTTCTAGGGCTGTATATTTCACTGAATGCTATACATCTTCAGCTGAAGAACCCACAGGTACCCAAGATAAAAATGTACACAGTACTTCTCCTTTAATAAAAAGTTTGTAATCAGAACTTTTTTTCTTCCCTTATCTGCCACTTCTATTTGTTCACTAATATCTATTGAACTCTGGGATTATAATCTCTCACATTTATTATAATCTCTCATGTTTATTCTTTAGCCTAATCATTCACACTATTCCTATATTAGATCAACTCTCATCCTCCCCCATATACACTATTCAATCACTCTAACATTGTCTCTCTGCCTCTAGTTTTGCCTACACCAACTCAGTCATTTTCACTGTTACTTGGATAATTTCACTAAAACAGAACCTTCAAAATCCACTTCATGTCTCTGCTTTTGTAAAGTCTTCCTCTACTCTCTAACTGGAGTTTATTAATCAAGCTCATTTTATGCTTCTTTAATATTTAGTATTGACTTCCAGTATAATAGTAATCATATTTTTCAAATATTTTTATATGTCTGCCTCTTTGATTATGATTGACAACAAGAATAATTTAATCCATTTTTGAATCTACATCAACTGATTCAACTCAATATATACTTAGATATGAATGAATGGATAGATCATCAACAAATGAATGAAAGAAGTTGATGGGAGGCGAAATGGCTGGAATAAATGAACTCATGAATATAAACCAAATTTCACTAGTCACTGAGAGCTTCCAATACAGTTATTCATATGCCAATAAAATTCATTTTGGGGAAATGGTATTATTTTCCATCAATAGATTAATATAGTTTCTGGCTTTTTCAAAAGAAAAAAACAGCCAAAATATAATAATCAGTGAGAAACTAATCATGTTTTCCTAATGAGGAACATAGTAACCTTGTAAATGTTTCAGTCCATAAGCCAGTGAGCCATTTCACAAATTTTAACAGTGTGTTTGCTGGTTCTCTGTATCCTTTTATCATATGCTTAACACACATGAAAACAAATTCCTTAAAAATGACATCCCTTAAAGATGTACTTGAAATATTCAAGTAAAATCAAAGTATTTTCTATTTTCTAGAGTTGATTTTAGCATCTCATGTCACCCCAGAGATAAATGAGCTAATTTTCTGTAAAATCTATTATTAATCCTACCAAGTATCCATAAAATACCAAAATATCTGATATCATGCATTATCCATTTAAATTAGGATAAGTATCTCAGTCAAATAAAAGGACTTGCTTTTTTACTTGAAGTTTGTCACTGGAGTACTTGAACCTGATGATGTTTTTTTCTCTTAGCCAAAGTCTGTCTAAAAGATATTCTCCCTAAGCCTCATTTTGATAGTTATGAGATATTTTGATTCTTCTTTTGGAAGTAAAAAAGTATCTAATGCTTGTCAAATCTCTAAAGCTGTAGTCTGGTGTGAGTTTCAGAAAAGAGCAGAATCTCTAGGTGTACAGATGATTAATGAGAGAAGTCTGAGCACTGAAACACAGAAGAGAAAAAGGTTAACAGTGTGCATATGCTTAACTGGAATATTATGGAGAAACTGGAAAATGTCAAATATTGAACAGATATAGGATTCATTCAGGTTGAATTATATAATTAATTCCTTGACAGTTATTTATATGACATCTCTTAGGTAATAAAAACATAGATGGCAGAAATTGAAAGTAAAGAGATAAAATTTATAAATAAGATTGGTGATAAAGGGAAAAAGAGAAAATGTGTATCAGTAGAATATATCAAATTTTCCTACCTAGAAAATGTAAGTGGCTCAATTATTATTTATAACACATAAACTTCCAACAGCTTTGAATTCAGAACAAGAAGAAATTTGAAGTAAAAAACAGTTGTGTGGACATAACTATCCAGTCTATGTGGTCTAATTAGTTTAAGTTCTTTTTATTCAATCTGAATGTCAGAATCTTTCACTCCGCTAAATCTCTAGTTCACACATGTCACAAATCACTCTCCTTCCCTTTCCATTATGTCCAGTAAAACTCTGCTCTGAGAGTTTGAGTCATAAAGAGATAAAAAGTAAAGGGAAATGAACATTAGGTTTTGACCCAATTAGTGATTAATTATTTTGTTGATATTTAATACTGCCATGCTCAAATACTCCTCCCATTTTGTGCTTCATTTTTGCAAGAATTTATGTTCTCTAAATTTTCAACTTATTTTTGTTGTCCTTTTCTTTCCTGTTCTGTTTTTAGAAGTGAATCATACAGCAGTGAGCAAAGCCAAATGTCAGGACAATTTAAAAGTAAACAAAACCAAAAAAACCTAACTGAGATGTATAAGCAATTAATTAAGATAAATGTAGATGTATTATAGATATGTATATATATACTCTGTCTTCCAGTTATATTTCTGTTATGACTATGTAAAACTTTCAAGTTACAGTTTATTTTTTAAATGTTGAATCAAATGTATTTCCTCTGCAACACCATGGCTTACTTTATCCACTTTCAATATAAAACTAGTTTGACTTAATATACAGAAAGCTATGGTAGGAAGTATAGTAGAGCTGTATGTAGGAAGGGTTAACAAAAATGCCCACTGTTTGTAAGATTAAAAATGCATCCAAGGAAAAACAGGAAGATTGCAAGTAATTAGGCAGTCCAGGGTTGATTTCCTTCCTGTACCAAACAATCTACATGATTTCTAAAATCTCCACAGCAAATGTGAACAAAATTATAAGGCAGAGAAAAAGATAAGAAATAATTACACAAACACATCTGTTAGTGTATTGCAACACAAAGTACCTTAAGGAAACTCAAAGGAACTGAAACCAATATGCAATATTGTGATTAAAAGAAAATGGAAGATGACTGATATAAGATAGTGGATTGCACATTAATAATTAAATACAAGCATTGCATATATATTTAGCTCTTGAAAATTTTAAATATGATAAATTTATGTGAAAAATATGAAATAAAATGCATCATTACATTAACTAATGAGATTAAATTATATTGAGATTCATTTTCTCTATTGATAACCTAATTGGTTAAAATGTTTCCAGTTTGGTACTGAAATTCCTGAATCATATCTGGAGCTATACAGTATTGACTTTGAGGAAGGTAGGATGATCTTCTTAAAAATAGAGAAACAATCTCACTCATTGGATTTTAAGTCAAGTATACAAACATATAGTCAAAAAGTCAGTTTAGGGAAAGTGAATTCCAGACCAAGAAAAATGAAACTATGTCATCAATCAGAAATGATGGGTGGAGGAAGTCAATATTAGAAAATTGAGTCACTGACATAATTGTTGGACTTCTGGTGAAGAGGTCAATTATTAAATTTTCTTTAGTTATGTAGATAACTTGACACCGGCAAAATACTAAATTCATACAACTAAACTTCCTTTGATTTTCTAAAAAACTACTTTATTGAGGTATGATTAACATGTAAAAAGCTGTACATATTTAGTTTATAGAATCATATATAGACTCACCACCGTTAATGCCGTAAACATATCTATTACCTTGCAACATTTGCTCCCATCACCTTTCTTATTATATTTTTTGTGTGGTAAGAACACTTGACATTATATTTATCTCCTTAATAAATTTTAAACAATAAAATATTGTTATCTATTGGCACTATTCTATATATTCAGTCTCCAGAACCAACTTTATCTTGAAAAATGGAAATTTTGTACCTTTTGACCATCACTTCCCATTTCCCCATCCCTATAGCCTCTAGCAACCACGTTTCTATTCTCTGTATCTGAGTCTGACTAATTTATATTCTACATACGGTGAGATCATATAATATTTGTACTTCTGTGTTTGGCTTATTTCACTTAGCATAATGTTCTCCAGATCCATTCATGTTCTTATAAATAACACGCTTTCCTTCTTTTTTAAGGCTGAATAATATTCTATTTTATGTATATATCACATTTTCTTTATTCATTCATCCATTGTTAAGCATTTAGCTTATTTCTATATCTTAGCTATTGTGAATAATGCTTCAATGAATATCAGAGTACAGGTACCTCTTCTAGATAATTCCTTTGCGTAGATACCCAGAAGTGGGATTGCTGGATTACATGGTAGTTCAACATTTAAATTTTTAAAAGAAACTGCATATTATTTTCCATAATGGCTATAATAAATTATATTCCCACAAACACTGTACTAGGGTTCACTTTTCTCCACATGCTAGCCAACACTTGCTATCTTTTGTTTTTTAGACAATAGTTATCCTTACAGATGTGAGGTGATATTTTCTTGTAGTTTTGATTTGGATTTCCCTAATGGTTGCATCCCTGATGATTTGTATTTCCACGATGATGTTGAGCACCTTTTCATATACCATTGGTTATTTGTGTGTCTTATTTGGATAAATGTCTTTTCAGGTATATGCCCATATTAACATCAAGTTATTTGCTTTTTGAGCTTTTTGTTTGTTTGTTTTTTGTTATTGAGTTATATCAGTTGCTTATATATTTTGAATATTAATCCTTTGTCAGATACGATTTATAAATATTTTCTCTCATTCTCTTGGTTGCCTTTTCATTTTGTTGATTTTTTTTAATTGGAATAAAATTGCTTTACAATGTTGTGTTAGTTTCTGCTGTACAATGAAGTGAATCAGCTACATGTATATATATGTCCCCTCCCTCTTGAACCTCCCTCTCCCTCTCCCCTCCCATCTAGGTCACCACAGAGCACCAAGCTGAGCTCCTTGTGCTATACAGCAGGTCCCCACTAGCCATCTATTTTACACATGGTAGTGTATTTATGTCAAACCTAATCTCCCAGTTTGTCCCACCCTCCCCTTCCTCCACTGTGTCCACATGTCTGTTCTCTATATCTACATCTCTATTCCTGTCCTACAAATAGGTTCATCTGTACCATTTTTCTAGATTCCACATATCTTCATTAATATACGATATTTGTTTTTCTCTTTCTGGCTTACTTCACTTTGTATGACAGAGTCTAGGTCCATCCACATCTCTACAAATCTCTGCTCCTTCTGAGACTTCCATAATGTATATAATGACTTATTAAATTGTATCCCATAAGTACTGTAGGCTTTCTTTCCTTTCTTTTTTAATGTAGGCTTTTCATTTGTTTCCTTTTTTTTTTTTTTTTCTGACAGGATAATTTCAAATAATCTGTCTGAGTTTGCTGATTCTTCTGCTTAATCAAGACTGCTGTTGAAGTTCTCTATTAAATTTTTCAGTTCAATCATTGTATTTTTCAGCTCTAGAATTTGATTGGTTCTTTTTCATGGTTTCTATCACTTTGTTAAATTTTTCATTTTTTTAATGTATTGGTTTCCTGATTTCATTTAGTTGTCTGTGTTCTCTTGTAGTCCACTGACTTTGTTTAAGATGATTATTTAAAATTTTTTCAGGCAATTTGTACCTCCATTTTGAGGATCAGCTACTGGAGCTATAATTTTTTTCTTTTGGGGGTATCATATTTCCTTGATTCTTAGTGTTGCTTGAAGCCTTGTATTGCTGTCTTCACATTTGAAGAAGCAATCACACCCTCTGGTCTTTATTAACAGGCTTCAGAAGAAAAAGACTTTCACCATTCAGCCTGGTCAGAGATTCAGGGAGTATCTTAGACTTTTTCTATGGATGTGACTGCTCCAGTCCTCTTGCTCTCTCTTGGGAGAGAAGGTTTAGGACTGTGTCTGTTTTCAATCCTGCAAAGCTGAGCTGGTTGTTGAGAGACTCGTATTTATTTTTCCTATGGCAGTACTCAGAAGTGTCCAAGCTTCTGTGCCTCCTCCCAATCCAACAGAATTGGGACTGATGCTAATATCCCTGTGCTTTCTGTGGGGGATCCCATGCACTGTCTGTGGAGGCTTGTGCCACCACCTGCAGGGGAGGATGGGGCACTGACTAAGATCGGAAGTACAGAGTACTGGGGGTACACATCAGCTAGCTGAAAGGGTGTACAAATGAGGTGGCCTTTGGAGTTCATGGGATGCTGAGATCCATGCACCAGTTACTGTGAGCCTCTGTCCTTTTTCTTTGCTCCTAGCAGTCCCAAGACTATTCAGTCATGCCAATGCCCTCAGTATTCTAGATCGGGTGAGAAAGATTTGGCTCTCTTGATCAGCAACACATTGGTCTGGGGAAGCTGCAGGTCACTTCACTCACCCTTTGTCCATGGGAGAAACTGTGAGCTGAGGGTCTCTTTTGGCACCGAGCTGTGCCACCTGCGGAAAGGCATAATACAGGTAAACTAAAACTGTTTTTCTTGCCCTCTTCAATGTGTCTATTCTTGAATTTTTGGCTCTATTGAGGTGCTGGAACCTCTCAGCTGGACACCTAGACTTCTATAAAGATTGGTCATTGCTAAAATTGTTGTTTTTGTCAGGATATAAGTGTTGGAACTTCATATAACACTGTTTTGCTGACATCACTTCTCCTAAACCCTCTTTTATTAATTCAATGTACATTAAATGATTTTCTGGTGGAAATCTGTGTCCTCATGTAGCTTTGTCTGTATAGAGAGAACACTTTTGTCAATTTCAAGAGAATATTTCAGTTCCTATGGCAATTATCTTTGTTTAACACGTTTGAATATTAATCTCTCAGTTAGTGTAATTTGCCCCTAAGAAAATTAAATGCTTCCTGCATTTCTGTGCAGGAAATGCTGTCACTCAGGATCTACTAGTAGTAAAATAACTAAGGAAATGATTTCTTGTGTTTCTTGACAGTCAGGACTTCACAGCTCCTGTTTTGCAAAGCATAATCTTAGCTTCCAAGATTTTGGAGCTATAGATCATCAGTAAAAGGCTATATTTATATGCACAAACATTAAATATAACAAGTCAACATTTTAAGTCTTTATTATATTATTTTCTGTCATGATCATATTTCTAATTAAATGGTATTTGCAGATATTGGTATATACAGTAAAAGCAAATATTTTTTAAAAAACAACCTACATTTTCATTCATAGCTTGCCTTCTTTTCATCAAATTGGTCTCATATAATATAAATGTTTTATTTTAGGTATGCAGTGTTTCTTTGTTTTCATAACATCATCACTCAAGATGCTAATTACCATGGTGGACATTTATGTCAATAGAATGGCTTATAGTTTAACAGACTGTTATAAAATTGGATCTTGTTCTTAAGCGCCAATGTCTGTATGGCCCTGATAATTTAGAAAATGCAGTTACCATTGTACCTAACCTGAGGAAATGAATAAATGACTGCCTGCAGTTCTGGCTTTATTTGCACTTTTATATTGCTGAGGGCATGGCTTTGGTATAGTTTGAAGAATATGTCAAAGACTAATTGTGAAATATTTGGCTGTAAGGTGATTTAGATGTCCCTGCTTATACAACATTTGCACATGAGATGATCAACTATTTTCAATCATAATTTTGTGTATAAGTCCTCATTATTTAGGATTGACTTTTGACTGGAACTATGCTTATGTGCTGACATAATATTTTGAACTCTTCTCTTACATTTATTCTGCATATGAGAAAAGGATACTAATTAATTGAAAGTTATTTTCTTGTCTTGCATGTTTTAGATTTTAAAGAGGTTTACTCTAAAAGTTTACTTACAAATATGCTAGATAACCATATGACAGTTTTTAAAGTGAGACATTATTTTCTTTTATTTATGTCCACAGAATGGTAAAGATCATTCTGGTATTGCTATTTTCTAAAAAGTGACATTCCTTAAATGAAATACTTTTGCTAAAATTTTAGTGAAAAGCCTTACATATATTACTGTATGATTCTGTATGTGCATGATTTTTTTCTTTTCAAGTATAGAAGAGTAGAGATGTAGTTGACATAAAGGAATATCTCCCTAAGTCACAGAAGTATGCCCATGAAAATAGAATGTCTTTGATATCCCCTCATTGAGGAGCTACTGCTTCCTCACTGCAACCTTGAGATTCTAATGTCAGAGAAGATTATAGTATTTGATTCCGTGTGCAGTGATTTTTGATCCAAGTAAAATATCCATGATCTGAGGATAGTCAATCAAATTGCACCTCTTAAATTTTTCAAAAGTGCTGGAGGGTGTTTTATTTCTGATGGTAAAGATGGGAAGAATGAGTTTATATCTGCACATGCCACATGAAATAAACCGGAATAAGAATAAAGCTGATGCTTAGAGAGGGAGATATGAGAGTTAAAGATACTATAAGCTGCCTTAGAGTCCTTTTTAAAATCTTTCTTGAGATCAGATCTACAAATGTCTTTTCTGCTATGTGATTTTCTACCCTGGTAAAACCTTCCTTTGTTGCTTAGTTCAAATTATGCTTGTAAACTCTCAACTTAAATAAAAGGTGCAAAATAAAAGTACTAGTTATCAATCAAATGGTATAATTAAATCTTATTAAATAATCACCTTATCCATTTGAATGTATTGCTCGGAAGCTAGATTGATATTTGGAACACCAGGGGTCAACCTAAAATGATATCATTTTACCCACAGCTCTTTTTTTTTTTTTTTTTTTTTTTTTGCGGTACGCGGGCCTCTCACTGTTGTGGCCTCTCCCATTGCGGAGCACAGGCTCCGGACGCGCAGGCTCAACGGCCATGGCTCACAGGCCTAGTGACTCCGCAGCATGTGGGATCTTCCCAGACTGGGGCACGAACCCATGTCCCCTGTATCAGGAGGCGGACTCTCAACCACTGCGCCACCAGGGAAGCCCCCACAGCTCATTTTTTGTTACATCTCTCTGGCTTTGACAAATGGTAAAAACATTCACACTGAAGATGTTACTTTTTCAAGATTGCCTTTAGTCTTGATAGATACCTGGGGTGGGGGATGAGGAGGTAGGACACACTGGGAAAACTAAATAATATGGCTCAGAAGAAGTACTTTAATATTTTGAAGCCTAGCCTCAGTGTAACAACTAAATACTATAATAAAAAATTAAATTGTATTATTTTAGATTATGACAATGACTTAAAAATCATTGTACCAATTACAAAGACTTAAAAAGTTGAAAGGGGGCTTCCCTGGTGGCGCAGTGGTTGAGAGTCCGCCTGCCGATGCAGGGGACACGGGTTCATGACCCGGTCTGGGAAGATCCCACATGCCGTGGAGCGGCTGGGCCCGTGAGCCATGTCCTCTGAGCCTGCGCATCCAGAGCCTGTGCTCTGCAACGGGAGAGGCCACAACAGTGAGAGGTCCGCGTACCAAAAAAAAAAAAAAAAAAAAAAAAAGTTGAAATGATTTACAAGGCTCCATAGAGTTTACTCTTGTTCATGTTCAATAAAGGTTAAATACATAGTGCAACAGGAAAACATACAGGAAATCATTGAGAATTCAGCTATTTCAGGCACAGTACTGTCTCCCATGCCCCTCCCCACCAGGATCCCTTCTCAGTCTCACAAAACTTCATAGGGTTTCAACTCCAGCTTATGAAATCCCAAGATTTGAGCCAGATATCATTGTGATTTCAGGGAAACCCAAGCAGATACTTATAGTAGGGTATTTCATACACAGTCATACACAGATGGTCATATAACTCAAGCCCAAGTTGTGCAAACTATCGAATTGAACATCCCCCAACAAATAGAACAAGCTGTCACCAAGCTTTATACAGCACATTATGATTCACAAGTCATTCTTTTCTTGCTCAAGGGTCAGTCATCACTTCCATGCATCTTCAGAGATAAGCATCAGCTGTTCCAGTCTGGCTACCTGATAATCCCATCTTACACAAGCATCAATTATATTATATGACAATATAAGATGTGTGAAGGAGGAAATTTGAAAGGAATGGGAAAGCTACATTGATTTAAGAAAGAATGAAGAGAAGACCAGGCTATACTTGATGTCATCAAAGATGATTCTCTTGAATTGTCATTATTTTATCTTCACTTTACTTTCTGTTATTTTTGATTGCTTCTCCCCCATCCAATAATTTTAATCAATTTTATTGAAGAAGAATTTGCATATAAGTGCACACATTTTAAATTTCAATTTTGATGGCATTTTTTCCTGATTTAGGTTTTTTTAATATGTTGAAATATATTTGGCATATAATATTGTGTAAATTTAAGGTGTACAACAAGTGAATTTTATACATTTATGTATTGCAATATGATTGCCTAGTAGACTTAGCTAAAACCTCTATCTTGTTACATGATAATCATTTCTTTTTCTGTGGTGGGAATAATCAAGATGTAGTCTTTTAACATGTTTGATGTTTGTAATACAGTATTATTTTCTATAATCATTCTTCTGTGCATTGGATCTCTTGGATTTTTTAACATTAGTTGCAAATTTGTTTCTTAAACAAAATCTTTCATATCCTCCACCCCCAGACTCTGGTAACCAGCATTCTACTCCCTGTTTTTATGAGCTTGGCTTTTTAGGTTCTATACATAAGTGTTATTATACAGTATTTCTCTTTCTCTATCTGACAAATCTCACTTAGCATAATGTCCTCAAGGTCGTTGTCTTAAATGGCGGAATTTTCTTCTTTCTCACGCCTAAAAAATATTGCATTGTGTGTGTGTGTATGTGTGTGTGTGTGTGAATATACATATATATATATATATATATATATATATATATATATATATATATATATATATATCTCACATTGTCTTTGTCCATTCATTTGTTGACAGACACTTAGGTTGACTTAGGTTGTTTCCATATCTTGGTTATTGTGAATAATGCTGCAGTAAACATGGGAATATGTATACCTCTTCAATAGCCTGTTTTCAGTTCCTTTGGGTATACATCCAGAAGTAGAATTGCTGATCGTATGGTAGTTCTATTTTTAACTTTTTGAGGAATCTTCATACAGTTTTCCATAGTACCTTCATCAAGTTACATTCTCACCAACAGTGTACAAGGGTTCCCATTTCTCCACACTCTTGCTAGCACTTCTTATCCTTTCTCTTTTTGATGATAACCATTCTATCTGGTGTAATGTTATATCTCTTTGTGGTTCTGATTTGCATTTTCATGATGATTAGTGATGTTGAGCATCTTTCCATGTGTCTGTTGGCCATTTGGATGTCTTCTTTGGAAATATGTCTATTTAGTTACTCTGCCCATTTTTAATTGGATTATTTGGATTATTTTGTTGTTGTCTGAGTTCTTTATATATTTTAACTTAACCCCTTATCAGATATAAAGTATGCAAATATTTTTCTCTTATGCTGTAGGTTGCCTTTTCATTTTGTTGATTTCTTCTGCTGTAAAGAAATTTTTTTTGATGTAGTCCCACTTAATTGATTTTTGCTTTTGTTTCTTTGTGCTTTTTATGTCATTCAAAATCATTGCCAAGACCAACACTGAGGAACTTCTTCCTTGTTTTCTTCTAGACATTTTATGGTATCATGTCTTATGCTTAAGTCTTTGATACATTTCAAGTTAATTTATGTGAGTGATATAAGATATGAGTCCCATTTCATTTTTCTGCATGTGTTTATCCAGTTTTCCCAATACCATTTGTTAAAGAGACTATTCTTTTCCTACTGGGTGTCCTTGTCAAGTATTAGTTGACCTTATGTATGGGAGTTTCATTCTAGACTCTTTTTGCTTCATTGGTCTATGGGTCTATTTTATGCCAGTATCACACTGTATTAATAACTATAACTTTGTAATACAGTTTGTAATCACAAAGTGTGATGCCTCTGACTTTTTTCTTCTTTCTTATCATTTCTTTGGCTATTTAGCTTCTCTTGTGGTTCTGTAAAAATTTTAGGATTCTTTTTTCTATTTCTGTGAAAAATGCCATAGTAATTTTGATAGAAATTGAGTTGAATATAGAGATGACTTTGAGTAGTATGGACATTTTAACAATATTAATTCTTCTTATCATGAACACAAAGTGTCTTTCCATTTGTTTGTGTCTTCAATTTTTTCAACAAGTCTTATAGCTTTTGTTGTATAGATATTTCACTTTCTTAAATTAATCTCTATGTATTTTATTGTTTTTAATGCTATTGTGAATGTGATAGTTTTCTTTATTTCTTTTTCAGATGTTTCATTGTTAATGTTTAGAAATGCAGTGATTTCTGTATACTGTTTTTATATCCAGATTAGTTCCACCAGTTTTTTGGTTGAGTCTTTGGGATTTTCTATATATAAGATCATATCACCTGTGAATGACCATTTTAGTTCTTTCTTACCAATTTGGATGCCTTTTATTTCCTTGTCTTGCCTAATTGCTCAACCTAGGACTTCCAGTACTATATTGAATGGGAGTGGTGAGAGTGAGCATCCTTATCTTATTCCTGGTCTCAGAGGAAAAGCTTTCAATTTTTCACCATTAACTATAATGTTGGCTGTGGATTTGTCATATATGTCTTTTATTATGCTAAGGTATGTTTTTTCTATACCCAATCTGTTGAGGGTGCTTATTATGAAAGGATGCTGTATTTTGTCAAATGCTTTTTCTGCACTTTTTGATGGTCATATAATTTCATCCTTTATTTTGAAATGTAGTATATCACATTTATTGATTTACACATTGAACCATCCCTCCATCCCAGTGATAAATCCCACTTTGTCATAATATGTGATCCTTTTAATATGATCTTGAATTCAATACGTATTTTGTCAAAGATTTTGCATCAATGTTTGTATAGGATATCGGTCTGTAGCTTCTTTTCTTGTAGAGTCTCTTTTTGGTTTTGGTATCAGGATATGCTGACCTCATATAATGAGTTTTGAGTTTGTGCTTTAATTTTTTGGAAAAATTTGAAAAGTATTGATGTTAGTTCTTATTTAAATATTGGACAGAATTCACCACTGAAGACATCAGGTCCAGGGCTTTTCATTGTCAAAAGACTTTTGATTGCTGATTAAATCTCCTTACTTGTTACAGATTTATTCAGATTTTTATGTTTCTTCATAATTCAGTCCTAGCAGGTTTTGTGTTTATAAGAATTTGTCTACTTCACCTAGGTTATTTTGTTTGTTGGTGTACAATTTTTTCATAGTGCTCTCTTATTTTATTTCTGTGAAATCAGTAGTAATGTTGCCACTTCTATTTCTGATTTTAGTAATTTGAGCCTCTTCTCATTTTTCTTCATCCATCTAGCTTAAGATTTGTTAATGTTCTTGTTATTTTTGAAGATGCAATATTTTTTTTGAAATTTATGCTATCTCTATTCTCTATTTAGTTTATTTCTGCTTTAATATTTATTTTCTTTTTTCTGCTAGATTTGGGTTTAATTTATTCTTCTTTGTTAGTTCCTTAATTTGTAAAGTTAGGTTGTTGATTTGAGTTCTTTCTTATTTTTTAATGTAAACATTTATAGCTATAATTACCCTCTTAACACAGCACACACACACACACACACACATACACAGTTACCAACACTAGTCATATTAATAACAAAGTTTAGTTTAGTAACAAAGATGATATTTTATGACAAAAATGTGTGATTATTTTTATACAGTAATTTATGTCTCTCTTTGCATTATTTCAGGGTATTTTAAAACATATTTTTAAAAGTCTCCCCAATCTTCTTTTATATATGTATATGTAATTTTACATTTAAAGTTTTAAATCAATATGGCATTTATTTTGAGATACAGGATCCAATTTTATTTTGTTGAAGATAAATAGCCAATTCTATCTTCTTTGTTTATTTAAGTATTGCATAGCAAATAATTCCATAATCTAAGATGTTAAACAAAAGGTATTTTTAAAAAATATTTGAAAGAAGAAGGAACGTGGGAATTTTTTTAAATATTTGAAAGAAAAAGAAAAGGAAAGTGGGAATTCACCAATACAAAATGTCTGAATCACCTGTTGATATATTACCATATAAACTGGCAGGCAGCCATGAACTATAAGTTGACTTGGGGCAGTTGCAAAATATAAGATTAGAATAAGGAAGGTGTGTAATATTACTCAATTTTTCTTAAACAAGCAATAATAATTTCTAATTCTCTTTCACATGTGAATGCATTTATTTATGATTATGAGTGTGATGAATGCCATTGCATACAATGAAAGAATAGAATATATCTGGTATACTGGTTAAGACTGTTAAGATTGGGGGAGTCCAGAGGAAGATGGAGGAAGAGTAAGATGCAGAGATCACCTTCCTCCCCACAGATACATCAGAAATTCATCTACACGTGGAACAACTCCTACAGAACACCTACTGAATGCTGACAGAAGACTTCAGACACCCCAAAAGTGCACGAGGAGAGGGCATTAAGAGTGCTGCTTAAAGAAGCTCCAGAGATGGGCGTGAGCTGTGGCTGAAGGCGTGGACCCCGGAGACGGGCGTGGGATGCTGGGGCTGCTGCTGCCACTGCCACAAGGCCTGTGTGCGAGTGCAGGTCACTGTCCATGCCCCATTCCGGGGAGCCTGTGCACCCCACCACTGCCAGGGTCTCAGGACCCAGGGACGGTTTCCCTGGGAAAGCGCACGGAGAGCCTCGGGCTGGTGCAACGTCACGCCGGCCTCTGCCGCTGCAGGCCCACTCCAGACTGCGTGCGCCTCCCTGCCCTCGGCCTGAGTGAGCCAGATCCCCCGAATCAGCAGCTCCTTTAAACCTGTCCTGAATGAGCGAAGAACGGACGCCCTCCGGCGACCTGAGCGCAGAGGCGGGGCCAGGTCCAAGGCTGAGACACAGGAGCTGTGAGAGCAGAGAAGAGACAGGGAAATCTCTCTGTGCAGCCTCGGAGGAAGCGGATTAAAGCTCCACGGTCCGCTTGATGTGCCCTGTGTCTGTGGAGTGCATGAATGGACAACGAATAATCCCAAATTGAGGAGGTGGACTTTGAGGACAAGATTTAAGATTTTTTCCCCTTTTCCTCTTTTTACAATGAATTATCCCAAATTAAGGAGGTGAACTTTGAGAGCAAGATTTCAGACTTTTTCCCCTTTTCCTCTTTTTACAATGAATTATCACAAATTGAGGAGGTGGACTTTGACAGCAAGATTTTTGATTTTTTTCCCCCTGTTCTCTTTTTGTGAATGTGTATATGTATGCTTCTGTGTGAGAATTTCTCTGTATAGCTTTGCTTCCATCATAGGACCCAGGGTTCTATCCGTCCGTTTTTTTTTTGTTTTGTTTTGTTTTGTTTGGGTTTTTTTTCAAAAATTATTTTTTTATTTTTAAAAATGCTACTACATTTTATACTTTATTCTATTTTACTTTATCTTCTCTCTTTCTTTTTTTCCTACCTTCCCTTCCTCCTTCCCTCCCTCCACCCATTTCTTTCTTTCATTCGTTCTTTCCTTCCTCCCTCCCTCCATCCCTCCAGTCTTTCTTTCTTTCTTTCTTTCTTTCTTTCTTTCTTTCTTTCTTTCTTTCTTTCTTTCCTTCCTACCTCCCTCACTCCTTTCTTTCTTTCTTTCTTCCTTCCTTCCTTCCTTCCTTTCTATCCTTCTTCCTTTCTTTCTCTCTCTCTTTCTTTCTTCTACTAATTCTTTCTTTCTAAGTTTTCTCCCTTTTATTCTGAGCCGGGTAAATGAAAGGCTCTTGGTGCTGCAGCCAGGAGTCAGTGCTGTGCCTCTGAAGTGGGAGAGCTAAATTCAGGACACGGGTCCACAAAAGACACCCCCGGCTCCACATAATATCAAGCAGCGAAAATCTCCCAGAGATCTCCATCTCAACACCAGCACCCAGCTTCAGTCAACAACCAGCAAGCTAGAGTGCGGGTCACCCTATGCCAAGCAACTAGCAAGACAGGAACACAACCTCACCCATTAGCAGAGAGGCTGCCTAAAAACATAATAAGGCCACAGGTACCCCAAAACACACCACCAGACGTGGACCTGTCCACCAGAAAGACAAGATCGAGACTCAACAAACAGAACACAGGCACTAGTACCCCCCAACTGGAAGTCTACACAACTTACTGAAACAAGCTTAGCCAATGGGGACAGACACCAAAAACAATGGGAATTAATAACCTGCAGCCTGCAAAAAGGAGACACCAAACATAGTAGGATAAGCAAAATGAGAAGACAGAAAAACACACAGCAGGTGAAGGAGCAAGATAAAAACCCACCAGACCTAACAAATGAAGAGGTAATAGGCAGACTATCTGAAAAAGAACTCAGAATCATGATAGTAAAGATGATCCAAGATTCTATTTCCAAGATCCAAAATCTTGGAAATAGAATAGACAAAATGCAAGAAACAGTTAACAAGGACCTAGAAGAACTAAAGATGAATCAAGCATCGATTCAAAATACAATAAATGAAATGAAAGATACTCTAGATGGGATCCATAGCAGAATAACTGAGGCAGAAGAATGGATAAGTGAGGTGGAAGATAAAATAGTGAAAATAACTGCTGCAGAGCAAAGTAAAGAAAAAAGAATGAAAAGAACAGAGGACAGTCTCAGAGACTTCTGGGTCAACATTAAATGCACCACATTCGAATTGTAGGGGTTCCAGAAGAAGAAGAGAAAAAGAAAGGGACTGAGAAAATATTTGAAGAGATTATAGTTGAAAACTTCCCTAATATGGGAAAGGAAATAGTTAATCAAGTCCAGGAGGCACAGAGAGTCCCACACAGAATAAATCCAAGGAGAAATATGCCAAGACACATATTAATCAAACTGTCAAAAATTAAACACAAAGAAATCATATTAAAAGCAGCAAGACAAAAACAACAAATAACACACAAGGGAATCCCCATCAGGATAACAGCTGATCTCTCAGCAGAAACTCTACAAGCCAGAAGGGAGTGGCAGGACATAATTAAAGTGATGAGGGATAAAAACCTGCAACCAAGATTACTCTACCCAGCAAGGATCTCATTCAGATTTGATGGTGAAATTAAAATGTTTACAGACAAGCAAAAGCTGAGAGAGTTCAGCACCACCAAACCAGCTTTACAACAAATGCTACATGAACTTCTCTAGGCAAGAATCACAACAGAAGGAATATACCTACAATAACAACACAAAACAATTAAGGAAATGCGAATAAGAACATACATATAAATAATTACCTTAAATGTAAATGGATTAAATGTTCCCACCAAAAGATGCAGATTGGATGAATGGATACAAAAACAAGACCCATATATATGCTGTCTAAAAGAGACCCACTTCAGACCTAGAGACACATACAGATTGAAGGTAAGGGGATGGAAAAAGATATTCCATGCAAATGGAAATCAAAAGACAGCTGGAGTAGCAATTCTTATATCAGAAAAAATAGACTTTAAAATAAAGACTATTAGAAGACACAAAGAAGGACACTACATAATGATCAAGGGATCAATCCAAGAAGAAGATATAACAATTGTAAATATTTATGCACCCAACATAGGAGCACCTCAATACATAAGGCAAATACTAACAGCTATAAAAGGGGAAATCGACAGTAACACACTCATAGTAGGGGACTTTAACACCCCAATTTCACCAATGGACAGATCATCCAAAATGAAAATAAATAAGGAAACACAAGCTTTAAATGATACTTTAAACAAAATGGACTTAATTGATATTTATAGGACATTCCATCCAAAAGCAACAGAATACACATTTTTCTCAAGTGCTCATGGAACATTCTCCAGGATAGAAAATATCTTAGGTCACAAATCAAGCCTTGTAAATTTAAGAAAATTGAAATTGTATCAAGTATCTTTTCCGACCACAAGGTTATTAGACTAGACATCAATTACAGGAAAAGATCTGTAAAAAATGCAAACACATGGAAGCTATACAATACACTACTCAATAAAGAAGTGATCACTGAAGAAATCAAAGAGGAAATAAAAAAATACCTAGAAACAAATGACAATGGAGACACAATGACCCAAAACCTATGGGACTCAGCAAAAGCAGTTCTAAGGGGGAAGTTTATAGCAATACAATCCCACCTTAAGAAACAGGAAACATCTCGAGTAAACAACCTGACCCTGCACCTAAAGCAATTAGAGAAAGAAGAACAAAAAAACCCCAAAGTGAGCAGAAGGAAAGAATTCATAAAGATCAGATCAGAAATAAATGAAAAAGAAATGAACGATATGATAGCAAAGATCAATAAAACTAAAAGCTGTTTTTTTGAGAAGATAAACAGAATTGATAAACCATTAGCCAGACTCATCAAGAAAAAAAGGGAGAAGACTCAAATCAATAGAATTAGAAATGAAAAAGGAGAAGTAACAACTGACACTGCAGAAATACAAAAGATCATGAGAGATTACTACAAGCAACTCTATGCCAATAAAATGGACAACCTGGAAGAAATGGACAAATTCTTAGAAATGCTCAACTGCCAAGACTGAATCAGGAAGAAATAGAAAATATGAACAGACCAATCACAAGCCCTGAAATTGAAACTGTGATTACAAATCTTCCAACAAACAAAAGCCCAGGACCAGATGGCTTCACAGGCGAATTCTATTAAGCATTTAGAGAAGAGATAACACCTATCTTTCTCAAACTCTTCCAAAATATAGCAGAGAGAGGAACACTCCCAAACTCATTCTACGAGGCCACCATCACCTTGATAGCAAAAGCAGGCAAGGATGTCACAAAGAAAGAAAACTACAGGCCAATATCACTGATGAACATAGATGCAAAAATCCTCAACAAAATACTAGCAAACAGAATCCAACAGCACATTAAAAGGATCATACACCATGACCAAGTGGGGTTTATTCCAGGAATGCAAGGATTCTTCAATATATGCAAATCAATCAATGTGATACACCATAATAATAAATTGAAGAAGAAAAACCATATGATCATCTCAATAGATGCAGAGAACGCTTTCGACAAAATTCAACACTCATTTATGATAAAAACCCTGCAGAAAGTAGGCATAGAGGGAACTTTCCTCAACATAATAAAGGCCATATTTGACAAACACATAGCCAACATCATCCACAATGGTGAAAAACTGAAACGATTTCCACTAAGATCAGGAACAAGACAAGGTTGCCCACTCTCACCACTCTTATTCAACCTAGTTTTGGAAGTTTTAACCACAGAAATCAGAGAAGAAAAGGAAATAAAAGGAATCCAAATTGGAAAAGAAGAAGTAAAGCACTCACTGTTTGCAGATGACATGATACTATACATAGAGAATCCTAAAGATGCTACCAGAAAACTACTAGAGCTAATCAATGAATTTGGTAAAGTAGCAGGATACAAAATTAATGCACAGAAATCTCTGGCATTCCTGCACACTAATGATGAAAAATCTGAAAATGAAATCAAGAAAACACTCCCATTTACCATTGCAACAAAAAGAATAAAATATCTAGGAATAAACCTACCTAAGGAGACAAAAGACCTGTATGCAGAAAATTATAAGACACTGATGAAAGAAATTAATGATACAAATAGATGGAGAGATATACCATGCTTCTGGATTGGAAGAATCAATATTGTGAAAATGACTCTACTACCCAAAGCAATCTACAGATTTAATGCAATCCCTATTGAGCTACCACTGGCATTTTTCACAGAACTAGAAAAGAAAATTTCACAATTTGTATGGAAACACAAAAGACCCCGAATAGCCAAAACAATCTTGAGAATGAAAAGCGGAGCTGGAGGAATCAGGCTCCCTGACTTCAGACTTACTACAAAGCTACAGTAATGAAGACAGTGTGGTACTGGCGCAAAAACAGAAAGATAGATCAATGGAACAGGATAGAAAGCCCAGAGATAAACCCACGCACATATGGTCAACTTATCTTTGATAAAGGAGGCAGGCATGTACAGTGGAGAAAGGATAGCCTCTTCAATAAGTGGTGCTGGGAAAACTGGACAGGGACATGTAAAAGTATGAGATTAGATCATTCCCTAACACCATACACAAAAATAAGCTCAAAATGGATTAAAGACCTAAACGTAAGGCCAGAAACTATGAAACTCTTAGAGGGAAACAGAGGCAGAACACTCTATGACATAAATCACATTAAGATCCTTTTGGACCCACCTCCTAGAGGAATGGAAATAAAAATAAAGATAAACAAATGGGGCCTAATGAAACTTCAAAGCTTTTGCACAGCAAAGGAAACCATAAAGAAGACCAAAAGACAACCCTCAGAATGGGAGAAAATATTTGCAAATGAAGCAACTGACAAAGGATGAATCTCCAAAATTTATAAGCAGCTCATGCAGCTCAATAGCAAAAAACAAACAACCCAATCCAAAAATGGGCAGAAGACTTAAATAGGCATTTCTCCAAAGAAGATATACAGACTGCCAACAAACACATGAAAGAATGCTCAACATCATTAATCATTAGAGAAATGCAAATCAAAACTACAATGAGATATCATCTTACACCAGTCAGAATGGCCATCATCAAGAAATCTAGAAACAATAAATGCTGGAGAGGGTGTGGAGAAAAGGGAACACTCTTGCACTGCTCGTGGGAATGTGAATTGGTACAGCCACTATGGAGAACAGTATGGAGGTTCCTTAAAAAACTAAAAATCGAACTACCATATGACCCAGCAATCCCTCTACTAGGCATATACCCTGAGAAAACCATAATTCAAAAAGAGACATGTACCAAAATGTTCATTGCAGCTCTATTCACAATAGCCCAGAGATGGAAACAACCTAAGTGTCCATCATCGGATGAATGGATAAAGAAGATGTGGCACATATATACAATGGAATATTACTCAGCCATAAAAAGAAATGAAACTGAGCTATTTGTAATGAGGTGGATAGACCTAGAGTCTGTCATACAGAGTTAAGTAAGTCAGAAAGAGAAAGACAAATACCGTATGCTAACACATATATATGGAATTTAAGAAAAAAAATGTCATGAAGAACCTAGGGGTAAAACAGGAATAAAGACACAGACCTACTTGAGAATGGACTTGAGGATATGGGGAGGGGGAAGGGTAAGCTGTGACAAAGCGAAAGAGAGGCATGGACATATATACAGTACCAAACATAAGGTAGATAGCTAGTGGGAAGCAGCCACATAGCACAGGGAGATCAGCTCGGTGCTTTGTGACCGCCTGGAGGGGTGGGATAGGGAGGGTGGGAGAGAGCGAGACACAAGAGGGAAGGGATGTGGGAACAGATGTATATGTATGACTGATTCACTTTGTTATAAAGTAGAAGCAAAAAAAATAAGAGACGTAAAAAAAAGATTGTTAAGATTGGTGAATGCATGAATGGAGAAGAAGAAAAGAATACAATGTATAATCTAACTTTACTGGAGTAAAGTTCTGTGTGTGTGTGTGTGTGTGTGTGTGTGTGTGTATAATGAGATACATGAGATATAGTCATGGAAAAGTTACTGTTTATGTTATAAGTGGGGTTTTAGGTGACTTCTACTTTCATCAGTACATTTTTACATATTTTTATATAATCTAAAAAACTCTCCAATAAATCTATTTACTTATGCAACTAAGAAACCACTCTCATTGGAGAAAAGGAAAGTAAATATATCACTTAATTAACAGCTGTATATATACATCTAAAACTGGTAGTCTATTGCAATAGACAGTTCTAAAAAGAGACTTAATTTTCACATTATTTCTGTCTCCCTTTATACACATCAATAATGACTACTTTACTAGTTTTAGACATCAAGAAATTAGAGCAAAGACTTTCTAATGCCTAATTGCTTTTAATTTTCAAACCAAAATTCATTATGTAGTATTAACAAATTTATGAACAAGTTTGATGTTGTACCTCAATTACTAATGGGAAAATGATTGGTTAGAATGATTGAAAACAGCAACAGAAATCTGCTTAAATGTGGTCATATATTTTTCTATGCTGTCCCATGATCAATAGACTTAAAAAAAGAAAAAGAAAGAGAGACCTTGGGTGCTGGATTATTAAATCAGTAGCTTAGCTGCATTTTCATAAATTGTCTCATGTGTTTTTATTGCTGGCAATACTAATGAAGCTATGACAGATGTATTTCCTCAGAACCATCCAATAGGCAGTATAGAGAGTAGGCACACATAACATCATGAAATTTTCTGCATTAAATATATTTTTTTCTCATGAAATGCTCAATTTGATATGGCACAATAATTCAGAAATTAAGTTTCTAAATGGCTTTGTGTAACTTTTTCTTGCCCTTTTGGACCTTTAATAAACAAGGAAACAGCATGTGAAAATGATTGATAGGACACTTTCAGGTACTCCATGGAACTTTTGGTATACACAGAGAGTGCAGCAAAAACTGATTATCAATAAATGTAATTGGAGATCCATGCCTTATTTGCACACACAATGAAAATTTACATTACTAGTGTCCCATGAAACTTGAAAAAAATCAGTAACCAGAAATGTTAATATAGCCCACATTTAGGCTAAAATTTAAGTAGAGTGGCCTAGATGAACCAGTCAAGTGTAAAATAATATTTCAAATTTTGTGATTTTTTTCAATAAATGAACTCTCAATGACACCTATATTAACAATAGCCTTAAATTTGTGAGTATCTCAATAAACATATCTCCCTTAAACAAAATAAATCATTTTTATAAATTTATTTGTAAGCATCTATAAAAGTATAAGCTGAGAGTTCCCCCTGCTCTGATATAATTTCTCTTTATATTATACATGAATGTGCATACTAATAGTATTTTTGAATGACATTTAACATGATTTATGCCAACATTTTAGGAAAGAGAAAATTGCCTATCAAAAAATAATCACAATACAAATAAACTGTATTATTAATGATATATAATATATAATAAATTTATGGCTATTTTATTAAGTCAAGAATATACACAATTATTAGCAGTTATTAAGCACATTTACATATCAGCAATTGTAATTGATGATCTCAGCGCTATTAGGAGGCAGGTGCTATTCACTCTCCCAATTTGTAGATGAAGAGATAGTTTATCCAGTCACACTGTTAAAATTCAAACCCCAGTTCAGTATGACAAGAAAGTCTGTGCTTTTACCTCATGATGCATGAACTCTCAAAGCCACATCTTTTATAGCTTCTTTTTTTCATATGCAGTCTAATTAATATATCTCAGATGGAATCTAAATAGTGATAAGTTTAATTACGTGTTTAAAGATTATTACTGGAAGAGATATTTCTTCAGAAGCTTGACTTTCCATAAATGATTGAAAGTATAATTATGGACATTATTTAGTCCCTTTGAGTACAAGAGAACACTAGCTATGTGATCTTAGGTTTAATTTATCTTTATTATGTTAATGTTGCACATTAAAAGTTGTATTTATCTATGAATCTTAGTCATTGTATTGATAGGGCATTCCTGGAGAGAAGAAACAACATCTTATTAGTTTTTCTTTATTTCCCACTAAGGGTTAGCATAGTGTCTAGCAGTTAACATTCAATAAATGGTTGAATTGACTTGCTAAGTGGATGGACAAAGAGAATGCAGAAGGCATAAGCTGTCTGAAATGCCCAGATATGTATTCCTTACCTCATCCTTCTTGAATATTAACCTTAAGAGATTCTTACTGACAAAATAAAAAGTCAAATTGCTGTGTGATATAGCTCCTTGTAGAAGACTCACAATAATAATTAACACGTTGATTCTCTGAGAAGCCCTATCACAAACTTGGTCAAATCCAGTGTTTCCCACAACTATGTTAACTGCAGCACAAACTCCTCCTCCTTCATACTGTGGGAAATATGATAAGTACTATGCAAAATTTCAGTAAAAATCACTTCATATTCTAGTCATAGTGGTTTATCATCCTAACTTAACTAATATAAGTGAAAAATTATTAGCTAAGTGAATAGTAATTTTTCCTTCACACTTTATCTTGGACAGCAGTGTCATAATTTTGTTTTCACTCTGAATTATAGGATTAGATATTATTGACTTAAGGTTTCCAAGAAGTGCCTTAGTCATATCATCAGTGACGGTCAAGAATTTCTCAGTATTAAATTGGAAAATACATTCATATATGTATATATCAATTAAATATTCTAAAGAGATCTAACAATGATCTTTGAAATTTAAGCCAGTTTATTTTCTGCCTTACTTTAGGTGTTCATTAGAATACCGGAAGTTGAAAAAATGTGAAAATCCCTGGTGTATCTTCATATATATTTGTGTTCTGTACAGACTTTTATTGTGGAATTAGCACATGCTGGAGTGTTTTTTGATGAATATTGATAGAGATTTTCTACCTGAGTTTCTAGTAATGGGCTCTGCAGCCCCTGCAGAACCTTATTGAAGAGGCTTTCCTGATGAAGTTAATTTAGAGACAGAATTTTGACATTAGAATTTTGACAACACTGTGACTTGTCATTGTGGCTTTGTAAAAGGTACAGGTTTCTACCAGAGAATGTTTTTTTTTTTTTATTTTTTAATTCACATATTTTCAGAATTATTCAAAACTTGTTAAAATGCCCTAAACTTCTTTATTAGACAAAAATGTATAACAAGGAGCTATTATACATTCATGTTTATCAAGAAAATTTGAAAGGAAGCAGCAGTGGTGACATTGTTTTCCTGTGGCACCATGTACAAGATATACTACTGCAAAGTAACTTTTTCATTTGCAAACTTTTCTCTATTTTCATAAACCTTTTAAAACCAGTCCGATATATAATGCCAAGTGTAAAGAACACATCTCTGATGTGGACTTAACATTCAAATCTTTAAAAAGTCATTGATAGGAAATGGGGTTGATAAACCTGAACGAAGAAGAAAAGGTTTTTATGGAATTGGTGATGTATTTTTTTCTGATCTACTCATAAGTTATCTTCCAATATTGTACATGGCCAAGGATGCCAGCTTATTCTAGTGGGTCTTAGCCTCTTCTGTTGCACTGGTCAGAGAGAAGCTATGTGGTTTCCACCAGCATAAAACCCACTGGTATAAAGCCTTCTCTTCTGGAGCTCACTGAAGATCACATGACCTATCTGTTAAGGTTATGTTTCTGTAAACAATTAGCCATTTTCAACTTTTAACTCCTCACTGGATCTAAATTCTGCTAAACAATTCCACTACACAAAAGTGCTAACTTAATATCATCCTCTGTCTTAAAGGCATTCAAAACAATACTTTGCTAACTTTATGATCTGTGTATACATTTTTAAAATATCTTTTATTTTTATCTAAGTTATAGGCATAACCAACATATTTCACCTAAAAAAATTATACTGTGGCATTATTTTTCTTTAGTGTACTTTAAGACATTGACAGATTTGATGAAAAAGTATTTATTGGGCACCTAATTTTACCCAGACTTGGATAAGCACAGAAGCTCAGGTCATTGTGGTGGGGACAAAACAGGGAAACAAAATTTAAATTGAAAGCTGATATGCCATAATAAAAATGCATAAACACATGGAGAAGTGTTAAGTATACACTGGGAATGGGACAAAAAAGGGACCAGGGAGTTTTCAAAAACTGGCAATGCTTTGGCACTGTTTTGAAAGATAATTATTTTTTTTCATGTAGCAGGGTGGACCAGGTATTTCAGGTGGAGCCAATAGTTCAGGCTAGAAGAGACAAAAATAGTTATTAGCTAGATATTGTTACATCATAATGTGTCAAAGAAGCAGAGGAAGACTAATATAGAAAAGCAAGCTGGGGCAAGAACATGGAGGACATGATGAGGTGTTTGAGGTATTCACTTTGGGAAAACAAGAGTAGTTAGAATGTTTTAATCAGTAGAAAGCAAGGGGAAATGTACATTTATATAGGCCATTCTAAGGGTAATGAGAAAGTCACCCAGAATGAGTACAACTCATGAGACAGTATAACACATGGACAGCTGGTGCAAGATTTTTTTTTTTTATACAGCAGGTTCTTATTAGTTATCTATTTTATACAGATTAGTGTATACATGTCAATCCCAATCTCACAATTCATCCCACCACCACCACCCCACCACCCCACTTTCCCCCCGTGGTGTCCATACGTTTGTTCTCTACATCTGTGTCTCTGTTTCTGCCTTGCAAACAACTTCATCTGTACCATTTTTCTAGATCCCACATATATGTGATAATATACAATATTTGTTTTTCTCTTTGTGACTTACTTCATTCTGTGTGACAGTCTCTAGGTCCATCCATGTCTCCAAAAATGACCCAGTTTCATTTCTTTTTAAGGTTGAGTAATATTCCATTGTATATATGTACCACATCTTCTTTATCCATTCATCTGTTGAGGGGCATTTAGGTTGCTTCCATGACCTGGCTGTTGTAAATAGAGCAGAAATGGACATTAGGGTGCATATGTCTTTTTGAATTATGGTTTTCTCTGGGTATATGCCCAGTAGCAGGATTGCTGGGTCATATGGTAATTCTATTTTTAGTTTTTTAAGGAACCTCCATACTGTTTTCCATAGTGGCAGTATCAATTTACATTCCCACCAACAGTGCAAGAGTGTTCCCATTTCTCCACACCCTCTCCAGCATTTGTTGTTTGTAGATTTTCTGATGATGCCCACCTTAACTGGTATCAAGTGATAACTCACTGTAGTTTTTTTGATTTGCATTTCTGTAATAACTAGTGATGTTGAGCAGCTTTTCATGTGCCTCTTGGCCATCTGTATGTCTTCTTTGGAGAGGTGTCTAGTTAGGTATTCTGCCCATTTTTTGATTGGGTTGTTTGTTTTTTTAATATTGAGCTGCATGAGCTGTTTATATATTTTAGAGGTTAATCCTTTGTCCTCTGATTTGTTTACAAATATTTTCTCCAATTCTGAGGGTTGTCTTTTCATCTTGTTTATAGTTTCCTTTGCTGTGCAAAAGCTTTTAAGTTTCATTAGGTTCCATATGTTTATTTTTTATTTTATTTTCATTATTCTACGAGGTGGGTCAAAAAAGATTTTGCTGTGATTTATGTCCAAGAGTGTTCTTCCTATGTTTTCCTCTAAGAGTTTTATAGTGTCCAGTCTTACATTTAGGTCTTTAATCCATTTTGAGTTTATTTTTGTGTATGGTGTTAGGGAGTGTTCTAATTGCATTCTTTTACATGTAGCTGTCCAGTTTTCCCAGCACCACTTATTGAAGAGGCTGTGTTTTCTCTGTTGTATATCCTTGCCTCCTTTGTCATAGATTAGGTGACCATAGGTGCGCTGGTTTACCTCTGGACTTTCTATCCTGTTCCATTGATCTATATTTCTGTTTCTGTGCCAGTACCATATTGTCTTGATTACTGTAGCTTTGTAGAATAGTCTGAAGTCAGGGAGTCTGATTCCTCCAGCTCCATTTTTTCCCCTCAACATTGCTTTGGCTATTCAGGGTCTTTTGTGTCTCCATAAAAATTTTAAGATTTTTTTTCTAGTTCTGTAAAAAAATGCTATTGGTAATTTGATAGGGATTGCATTGAATCTGTAGATTGCTTTGGGTAGTATAGTCATTTTCACAGTATTGATTTTCCAATCCAAGAACATGTTATACCTCTCCATCTGTTTGTGGCATCTTTGATTTCTTTCATCAGTATCTTATAGTTTTCTGAGTACAAGTCTTTTACCTCCTTAAGTATGTTTATTCCTAGGTATTTTATTCCTTTTGTTACAATGGTGAATGGGATTGTTTCCTTAATTTCTCTTTCTGATCTTTCATTGTTAGTGTATAGGAATGCAAGAGATTTCTGTGCATTAATTTTGTATCCTGCAATTTTACCAAATTCATTGATTAGCTCTAGATTAATTTAGCATATACCACTTTGTCTCAGGGATTAACTTTGAAACTTCAGTTTTTTGTTTTGTTTTGCATTGAAAGCAAAAGCACGTTGTATAACAGCAGAGCTATTCCAACAGGATATGAATGATAGCACTCATCCTACAGATCCTCAGTATGTGAGTGTGCTGTGTAGATGATTTATAGTAAGAAATGTTCTTAATACTAGCTTCCATGTGTTGAGCACTAGCCATGAGCTAGAACCCACTATAAATGCTTTTCTTGTGTTAACTAATCTATCCCTGAAAAAGTACAATGAAGTAGATACTATGATTATCTACATTTTACAGATGAGAAAAGTGAGCCCTAGAGGGAGGGATTAAATAAGCTGGTCAGAATCACAAAATAGTAGATAAATAAAATATGGCAGGGCCTCCCTGGTGGCGCAGTGGTTGAGAGTCTGCCTGCCGATGCAGGTGATACAGGTTCGTTCCGCGGTCCGGGAGGATCCCATATGCCACAGAGCAGCTGGGCCCGTGAGCCATGGCCGCTGAGCCTGCGCGTCCGGAGCCTGTGCTCCACAACGGGAGAGGCCACAACAGTGAGAGGCCCGCATACTGCAAATAAATAAATAAATAAATAAATAAATAAATAAAATATGGCAAAATTTTAATAGGCTCTTAACCACTATACATACTACCCTACAAATGTTTTATTACATGAATAAATTTTGTTATAATTATAGACATTGGCTCTTTTCAAATTATAGGAAATGGGATTTTCTTTTCTACCTTTTCAAAATCAACTTATTTACCTTTTACAGCTCAAATCAAGAGCCATCTCTTCTAGAAAGTTTCTTTGGCACCATTCCCTAAAACTCACAGTTAATTTCTCCTTCTGCATTTGCAGATTGCAATGCATTTACGTTTTAAATTATATTTATTTATTTCATTGTGCATTGCAAATATTTTGTTATTTATTAAATAGACATTTTTTAGTGCCTTTTGAATATGTGTTACTACAGTAGGTTCTAGCTTTTGTGGAAGAAATACAATTAGCACTAAATGGGAGGCTTATTCCTTTCTGCCACAGGAATGTAAGTGTCATATTTTATATTATATTCCTTTAAGTAAGAGAAATTTATGTGTGGTAATAAAAGTGTAAATAATAAATTTTATTGAATACATAAATTCAATTCATTCCGTTAGCCCAGTTACCCCAGTGTGGGAGGATGACCTCAAGATTGGCCTTGGATTAACTCATAATAGGTGATGTTGCTTTGGTCTGTCAGACGTTTTTCATAGGAGAAAAACACATCAAAGAATTGTAGCTACTTGGCTGTATCCACTTTCTTATAAAATATTGTTTTATTTCTTGAGCC
Source organism: Hyperoodon ampullatus (assembly GCF_949752795.1). Taxonomy (NCBI): domain Eukaryota; kingdom Metazoa; phylum Chordata; class Mammalia; order Artiodactyla; family Ziphiidae; genus Hyperoodon; species Hyperoodon ampullatus. The sequence goes on from NC_136914.1 coordinate 78,150,621, forward strand.
AATTCTTATTTTATCAGTTATGTCTTTATGCTTGTATGAATCTTTTAAGTTCCCTTTTCATATTATGGTGAATATTGAGTTACTATCTTGTATTGAAATCATGTTTAACAGAATTTTTAAAGCAGGCTTAGACAGATGTACTTGACCATCTATGACTAACGCATTATCATATTAACAGACCTATTTAAATTACTGAAATTTAATATAAAATTTTAGTAGGATTTTTCTCCTCAAGAAACCTCACAAATTAGAGAAAAGCAAGTACACATAGAGTTTGTCCTTTGTCTACATCCACATTGGGCAACTTACCTGGGTAATTTTTCTGTGTAAAATTATCACATTAATTTTATTTATATACTTAACTTTTAAAGACTTACAGTTTGGAATAATAATCCCATGAGGAGATTCATTTATTTGACCTAAATATTTTGAGCAATAGATGAATCCATCTTTTGAGTCTGTATGAAGAGGTGAGGAGAAATAAATAGATTGTTTGAGGCTAGTGGGAAATTTGCCACAGCTGCATTAGAGATTAGGACTTGGAGTAAATAAAAGGAAAATAAAAATGCCAAACAATTTATAAGCCCAGCTGTTACAAATACCAAATATATGTATTCTATCTTCTGTGTACAACTTCATCACCTCCTCCTAGTTAAAGAAGACTAGTTGGTCATAAAAAAGACAACTCTATCTCTCTGCTTGATGTACTACAACATAGATAAAGTATGAATAGCAGTTTTGATTTTATGTTAAAATTGGTCTAAAGAAAATAGGGAGGAAATAAAGTTTGATGCATTAGGATAGAAGATAATAGCCAATGGTTTCATCACAAACAACAAAGAGAATGATACAAGAACACTAAAGTGATGATGACTGTTCATCAATTCATCATGAATTTTAAGCAACTGCCATATTATCAAATACTCTGATAAGTCTTGTGACATATAAAGAAAAATAAGACAAAGTCACAGCAATCAGTGCTGTTACTAGAAGAGAGGTAATACAAATGACTAAGATTCAGAGCTGAAAGAAATAAATTTTAATCTTCCATTAAATTTTTAAGTCACAGGATATGAGATTTAGATGAGTACTTACTTGTATATCTTTCAGAAGATCTTCCTTGAATGTAATTCAATCATTCATCACACATTTTAAGCATCTGTAATACTATTGAAAAATCTGTGATGAGTTTTGTTGACATATAAAAGTTATCAAAGTTTGAAGGAAGTAGTGAATAATTCATACTGGAGAGGATGTAAAAAATTCAAGAAGTAGGGCATTTCATCTCAGCCTTGAAAGATGAGTTATAATTAGAAAGAAAAGAGGAAAAGGAAATTCCATGATAAGGAATGAATATGGACAAAGGCACAGAGGTTGTCTTGAAAGTTCATGCCATGGTAAATGGCATGAAATCAGAGGGCACATGGATGAAAGTATCTGTAGAAAATATTAAAAGGGAAGTCTGGACCCAAATCATGAAGAGCTTTGTATGACATGGAAATAATTAACAACTTTATTCCATAGACAAAAGCCTAATAAGATTTTCTTGAAATCAATGTGATATTTATTAAGTTGTCTCTGTGGACTGAGGCACAAATATAAGGGTAGATACTAATGCAAATAACAATGACATCAGTAAACTGGTTGTGGTACTAAGGGATGCTGTCCTGAATTTATGTAACTGTATGTCAGATCCTTCATAGATCTATACACAATCATATAGAATAATACAATTTACTGCAGTGGTAGGGAAACTAATATATGCAAGGGGTTAGATAGTGTATAATTTAGGCTTTGAGAGCCATACGTTCTGTGTTCTTACTAAACTGTCATTGTAATGCAAAAGCAGCCACTGTCAATATGTAAATGAATGCCTGTGGTTTGTGGCAATTAAAATTGCATTTACAAAAACAGCCAGAAGGTCTTATTTGTCCTGTAGGGCATAATTTGCTGATTCCTGATTTAGTCCAATGAGAAGATCCTCTGGAATCTTTCTTCACCCAGTATTATGAAAAAAGCCAACATAGTATACGGTCTATCTGTAGATTTCAGGAAATCTCTAATGTCACCCTCACTTCTGAAACTATTACAAGTTTAATGGTTTGCGAAACCACCCTCTTGTTTAATAATTCACTAGGGGGATGAACAGAACTCATTGAAAGCTGTTATACTCTAGTTATGGTTTTTTATAGCAAAATGATACAGATTTACATCAACCCAGGGAAGGTGTATGAGTGGCAAAGTCCAGGAAGAGTTCCCAGTGTGAAGCTTCCTGTTCTCTCCCAGTGAAACCATAAATAGCACTAACTCCTCCCATCCTGACATGTGACAGTATTCACAGAGTACTGCCAGTGTTCTTCAGGAAAGCTCACCTGAGTCTTGATGTCCTGTGTTTTTACTAGTGCTCAGTAATACAGGCATACCTTGCTTTATTGCAATTTGCAGATACTACTTGTATTACAAATTAAAGGTTTGTGGCAACCATGAGTTGAACATGTCTTTTTAAACAGCATTTGTTCAGTTCATGTCTCTGTGTCACATTTTGGTAATTCACACAATATTTCAAACCCCCCACCAGCAAAAAGATTACAACTCACTGAAGGCTCAGGTGATGGTTAGAATTTTTTAACAATAAAGTATTTTTTAATTAAGGCATGTACCTTGTTTTTTTAAGACATAATAATATTGCACACTTAATAGACTACAGTATAGTGTAAACATAACTTTTATAGGCACTGGGAAACCAAAAACTTCATGTGACTCACTTTATTGCAATATTCACTTTATGGTGGTGGTCTGGAGCTGCACCCACAATATCTCCAAGGTATACCTGTGTAGACCAAGGTTGACTGCTCACATAGCTGACCTTAGTTTCCAGGTCTTCAAGAGATTGAGCTGATATTGTGGGGCCTAAAGGACCCCCAATAAATCATATTATTAGCATAAGCTCTCTGTCATGTCCCAAGGCTCCCAAGTAAACAAAGATACTTCTTATCAGGCAAGATATTTCAAGAGTTTAAAGATCATCTTCCAGGAATTGTGGGCAAAGGACAGACCTCACCTTGGACAAGGTTAATTCTTTACTACATACTACCTTTTATTAGCTTTCTGTCATGACAAAATACCAAAAACTGGGTGGCTTGGAACATACAGACATTTGTTTTCATGCAGTTCTGAAGACCAGAAGTTTGAGATCAAGATGTTGGCAAGACCATGCTCCCTCTGAAGGCACTAGGAGAGGATTGGTTCCCCCCTCTCTCCTAAATTCTGGTAGCCTCAGGCATTTCTAAATGGCCATGTTCTCCCTGTCTCCTTACACCATTTTTCCTCTGTGAATGTCTCTGTGTTCAAATTTCCCCTTTTTAAAAGGACAACAGACACATTGGATTAGGGCCCACACTAATGACCTTATTTTAACTTGATAGACTCTGTAAAGACCTTTTTCCTAATAAGGTCATATTCTGAGGTACTGAGCTTTACGATTCCCACAGATCTTTTTGAGGGGACACAAGTCAACCCACAGCAACCTCATTGATTTGTTGTGAGGATTACATAAATTAATATATGTTAAAAACAAAGCAGAATGCCTGGCAAATAGAAAACAGTTTGTAATTGAAATCTTACAATTAGAACAAACCCAAGAGCATTTGAGGCCTCATAAATGTTAGTTTATCAGAGAACTGAGTGGAACACACACCAAGATAATAGTCTTTGATATGGATGTATATATCACTAAGTAGAAGGTCATGGATTGATAACGTAAATTATAATAAAATAAGTGCTTCAATCTTTGAGGGTAGTAAAATTGCCCTAGAAATCCATGGATAATAATAAGGATAAGGAGATTACTTCAGATGGTACTGACTTTAAAAAAAGCCAGATTTTTTTGTGACACATTTCTTCAGTTATATGAGCATTTATCACATTTTATTGTAATACTATATTTGTTTGTTTACCCAGGATATGCCATGTTTTCATAAGCTTCAGGAACCAGGTCTGTCTTGGCTATTAATGTAACCCCAGTTCATGGTAGTCACACAATTTTGTTTTTTTTGAATGATTGATTGAATAAATGATAATCACAGAACCTTGAATATGACAGACAATAATCACTTTTGTTTGTAAAGTAGGAGTTAAAAAGTATTAATTGCTATAGGAAAAGGTGATTAGGTAAATTATATAAATTAGGTAAATTATTTAATAGTCAAAACATGCTTTAACAAAAACATGGAGGTGGGTGGCTCCTTTGTAGAAAAAGTCATGGAAAACCATGAGACATAGAAAGAGAGATAATTTTGTCTGTCATCAAGTCAATTTTTAAAAAATTTTATTGATGTTGAAATTTAGAAGAGAGGACGTAAGTAATTTGTTTACGTTTATGCAACTAGTTGGAGATACCATGATTCCCTGCTCGGTTTCAAATAAATAAATTTTATAAATGAGAAAAATTCATGCAAACATAATTTATTTTTTCTCTGTGGTATCCACCTCCTATTTAATTTTAACCATATGTTTTGTTTACATGGATTATAATCATCATTTTAATTGAATATCTTGGCATAAGATTTCCCTGTTGGCAGTTACCATTCAGCCTTAACTTTAACATTAAGATTGTTAAAGCAAGTCAGTTAAAATTTATTATGTCTTTTATTTGCAAACGACTATGCTAAGTTATTTGATGAGATAATCAGAGGGAAAAATAGCCAATCCTGTACTTTAAGAAATTTAAATACATGTATACATACGAAACATACCCAAAGTAGAAAATTCATTCAGTGTTAAACTAGATAGAGTGCACGGAGAGCAACCACATACTTTTGAATATATTTCAATATCCCTGAAAGTCACATAATCCCAGACCTTATTCCTTGATCATAAATGATATAATGCAAACTGTCTAAACCTAGATTTGAGAGCCCACAAGTCCAGGTACCTCTCTCTCAAGCCCTCAATTACAGTGGCCCATTGAGTTTTTGAACAAGTAAACAATGGTTCCATAGACAATAAATGATATGCATGTGGTAGAGTCAGATAAGGAAAATTTCAAGAAGAAAACAATATAAGGACTAGCTTTGCCGACTGTAAAAAGGACTAGGTTTGCAGACTATAAAGGGAAATACAATTTTTGGTACAGTTAATTCATTGTTTTTCAGCCTTATTTTCTCACCTAAAAGTTGAGGAGTGTGATTATGTGATGTCCCAAGCAAGAGTCTTCAAAGACAAACTGGGATGTATATACTCCTGTGAATATTTAAAATCTCTCTAGGAGATATACACACATAAATAATCTTTAGGAAATTATTTTTCAGATATCCAACTTCTTACTTCAAAAAAACTATGGTCTCTTGGCTCTGCTTTCCAATATTTCTTTTTTCCATGACCTGTGTGTTCTCACTCTGCAAAATTAAGACAAATTTTCCATCTTGAATCACATTACAGAGCCATCCTAACCATATCTTGCATCTGATTGAAGGTCTAGTAAGAGCAAAACAAGGCATATTGAGGGGGTCAGTACCTTATTTCACCCCCAATATAAACTCTTAGCAAATTTCCTGTTTAACCTATCTAGTATTCTATTATAGAAATTCAGAGGAAGTGAGATGAATCATGGAAGCATGCATTAACAGGCTTTTAAGAAATAAAAAATCAAATCAGACATTATTCTGACATAAAGTTCGCTTTGACTGATTGACTTTACAAATTAGCTTTTCTAATTAGATTACAGTGGTCATTGTCTATAAAAAGAAAATCCAAGGCTCCCCTGGTGGCGCAGTGGTTGAGAGTCTGCCTGCCGATGCAGGGGACACAGGTTCATGCCCTGGTCCGGGAAGATACCACATGCCACGGAACGGCTAGGCCCGTAAGTCATGGCTGCTGAGCCTGTGCGTCCAGAGCCTGTGCCCCACAACGGGAGAGGCCACAATAGTGAGAGGCCCGCGTACCAAAAAAAAAAAATCCACACTTCTAAGATTTGATGAAAATATATTTAAAGCACATAAAAATGTACATTATGCTTTATGAAAAATCTACAGTTATGATAAAATATTTAGATTTCAATTCAAAATGTGCTATGGCTACGTATTTTCCCAGGATTATTTTAAGGGGTGCAGAAGCAAAAAGATTTGAAAACCATCCAGTTCCTTCTAATATGAATGCAACTATTATTGTATCAGGCAGAGAGGGAGTGGATAAGAACATACTAATATCTTTTATGCTAAAGAGAGGAAACAGAAATGTAGCAAACATTTTAACCTTAAGACTCTGCTTTACCTCTCTCTCAATGCATGTGATCCTTTTCAAGTGTAGGAACCACTGTGAATTATCCATTTCCTGGGTGTCTTTATGTTTTATATATTTATATTTTTCCTCTACAAAAACATTAAAACTAGCATTTTCAGGTGAGCATCCCAGCAAGCACAGGCAGACAGTTGTAGTTCAGAAGGCAAGGCTAGGTCACTTATGATCTATAATCAAGTATATCAAAAATAATAATCAGACAGAAACCTTCCTTTGGGGAGAGGGGAAATGTTTCATAAAGTTTCTGTGAAACAAGACCACACTAATCCACCTATTAAGACCCAATCTAAAAGCATTCTCTTCTTTCTTTCTGAAATGTATTGATGTTCTTTCAGTGATGTAGACTTAGAGTAGCAGTGATTATATAGAAATTCTCTTTGAAAGATTTTGAACTATGCCATGCAGGCTGTGTTAATAATGACGCTGTAGCTACTGAGGTGAACTCATCTAACTTATACAAGAGCCTTAATGTAAACAGCCTACCAAGAGAGATACATAGACATGAAAATATTTGCAGGGGAATTTATTACATTCTCTATGGGAAAACAGATTAAAGTGGAGGAAAATGTACATAAGCCTTTCAACAGTGAAAAATATCAACTAAAAGACAAAGCTGTCAAAAACCATATTCCCAAGAAGCTGGAGGATGATTTCAGGTTCCCAGAGCTGCAAAGTGAATCAAATAAATTTCATTTTCTTATTTAGTTGCTGAGGATGAAGTCTTTCTAAAAGAGCAGGAAATATTTCCTTCCCTATGTTTTATTTATTTGAAGCAGCTGTTGGGAAACAATGAAATTTGGAGCCTAGTTGAGGATAATAGATTTTATTAACCACAAATTTATTTGCATATACCAGCATAACAGACCCACAAGGGAAATCAGTGAACTAGAAAAGCTTGAACAAAAGAAGCGTGTGTATAGAGTGCATGGCCTTGAGATGGTTCATTTCCAGGTATGATACTCAGCTTTATTGTTATTAACTTTCTTGCTAATATAATGATTCAATTTAATTCTGAATTTTCAAGTGAGATGGATAATTTAACTGAGCTGCTTATTGCTGTCACTACTCTGAAAGACAGCCTTCTGCTTGTGGTGATCAATTTGGCTACATTTTCTTAAATCCATATTTTCATGTAACATCTGATACTAAGACATGTCTCTACCAGTTTGATCATTCCAGGACAATAGACAATATTTCAATGCCTAAGTAAAACAGATTTAATTGCTAAACAAGATTTCAAGTAACTGAACTTCATTTTAATCACAAACAAGCTGCAAGACAATTTTCAATTACAGCAAGCTTTTTATTTTTCTCCAGCTGTGTGTCCCTGCTGATTCCTGAAATTACATGTAAGTTGTCCCAGATTTTGAAGTAGTGTACCTACTGAGGTTTTTCTTTTGTCAGTTGATGAAGTATCTGTGATTAGAACCTAAATAAATTGGCATTTATAAGATGCATTACCCCACCCTGTATATTTCAGGACATGATGATTGAGCATGAAGAAGGTCTGTGCTATCCCCTAGTGACAGGAGTGTTCCTAATTAGGCTGCTGGTATTACAAGTACTCACCTCTTCCGCAGGAACATCAAAAGATAATGTGGGAACTAAGCCCTTGAAAAAGTAATCTGTTGGGTATTAGACAATCAGGCCAATAATGCATTGTATTTTCAAAGTTCTACAAAGTTGCAGCTTTTAGAGAAGTTTGCTGTGTGAAACCCAGAGTTTATTAATTATTATCATCTTACTGCAAATCCTGACTGTAGGGGAAGTTGAAACAGATGTCCTTAATTTTGGAGGGTCAGAAGAAAATCTGGCTTTTAAGAGAAATCAAGGATAGCATCATTTAAAGATAGAGGAGAACAATGCTAATGGAACACAGAAAAGAAAAAAATGTTTTATTTCAACTTGCAGGATTTATTTGTTTTCCTTACTAACCTAATTACGATTACTATTACTAATTACTATTTTTTTCTGTTGTGTCTTCTTTGACCCTTTATTTATTCAATAGTCACTCACCAAATATGTAACTAACAGCTATGATATGAAAATTTTTACTGCTTTTGCTAAGTACTGATTCACACAAAGATATTTATAAAGACATAGGGAGATTGCAATAAAAGGTGAGATCAAGAATACCAGACAAGACAAAAGGTAAGAAAGATTTCAAGTAGAAGAGAAAAATGATACCAGATCACTCCAAGTCAAATTTGTATAATTTTATGAACAGATGTAAGGGGGTAGCTTATCGTAGAAATGAGAGAATAATATAAAGGCACAAAAGAAAAAGAGAAATCAGCAACTGGGTCTCAGGATTATAAGTATTAACTTTTGGATCCATTTTAGACTGGTAAAGATAGGTTGATGTAAAATTGTGAAAGACTATTCTCTTGGCAATGAAAGAGGTTGGAAAGGCTTAACGAGAGCACTGCATTAAAAAAAAAAAGTTTGAGAAAATTAATGAGATGAAATATTTGGATATGTTTACAAGAGTGAGAAAGTGGGGGCAAAAAAATCACTTGAGGAAATTTTGCTAAAATTAGAGATATTTAATGGCTGAGGTGGGCGTAGACTCTATGACTTACTCGCTGCTGGAGGTGTTCACTGTGAGACTTGAAGATAAGCTTTGAAAATTGGAAAATGTGTAAAGAAATAATGAACTGGAAAGATATGTTGATGGGTTGAGAAACAATAAAAGTTAAATGAAATAAAATTTTAAAATTGGCTTAAACTTAAAAATCCAAAAGTATTATTTTCTTTGTAATATACTGCTTTGACTGAACATTGTGATTTGGGGCTTCAATAAAAAGCATACAAACATTTATGTAACATATATGATCTTTCACAAGTTATAAATTTGGAGATGCAAAACACAGTAACTATTTTTCCCATAACCTAACTTTCTCTATGAAGTTTCTCTACCCATTAACACACCGTCATCACTGACAACAATGACAATTTAAGAGATACCTATAAGAACATTGATAGAAAGATTGTGTGAAGATTTATACCTTTTCTAAAGAGGATTTCGTTACACTGAAGTCAGCTCAACTAATTTTGCAGAAATGCTCATCATGTCTGTGAATTTTAATTTATGGCAAAATTTCTGATCTTCAAAGTGACCGCCAATCCTGTTGCACAACTGCTGTGTTGTATAACTTTATTCTCATTTCCATGTAACTCTGAATCGTATTCCATTTTAATCACTAACTTGTGACATATAGGTTCATATCTCACTATCTATTGCACATCTATTTCTTAATAACCATTGCTCATTTCATTTGATAATCTTATGGATTTAGGCACACAACCATATCACATATATATGTGGGTATGTGTGCAGGTAAAATCCTAGTGGAATGATGCAGGAAAGAGTGCCTAAAGAAAAGGAAGAAATCACTGACCACCTGCCACACAGTAGAATATTTCCACTTAGCAGAATACCTATTAATATATCTTTTTTTCCTTATAGCCTAGTTAGTTCTTCCTTGTCTCCTTAGATCTTTTCAAGTAATCTCAGTTATTGTGAATTAATTCAGCTCACAGCTTAATTTAAACTGAATGTAAAACCTAAAAATTATTATAAATAATTATTTTAACTTATAATTAATAATACTTTAATTTAAAACATAATATAAACTGTGATTTGTAAAATAGTGCTCATGGATATTTTATTTTAAAAACATTGCCCTTTGACATTACATGACTCTCATTTCTTTATTCTATACTAAACCACTAAATATTTAATATATATTTAGATATTCATGTTTCCCATTTAAAAAAAAATTCAACTGAGTAAATTTGAAGATCAAATTGACTTTATTAAACAATCCATGAATCAGGCAGCATCACATCTAGTAAAGAGAAAGGCCCTGGAAGGAACTATAAAAAATGGAAGGTTTTTATAGAAAAGGGGCTGGACAAGGAGGTTACTAGCGAAAGAAAAGGGAAGATTGTTGAACCAAGATCACCTTCCCTTAGGGGAAAAAGCAGGGAGTATTATTATGCAGATTACCTCATCATGGCTGACTGGGAAATTCCAGAGTGATTTATTTAAAATTTCACTCCTGAGAGAGGCAGAAACTGCAATTAGGTTATGTACCAAGTCTTGGTGACATTTCCCACAAGTGGCTTCATTTTGTGCTGCTTATTTCATTTTTAACACCTCAGATTGAAAACCAACAAAAAATAATTTAATACTTTAATAAACTAAATGTATTTGAACTACGGTACAGAGATTTTTATTCAAAATGTTTTCTTCCTTCATTAATTTCTACTTTCTATGAATCTATCAATTAGGTATTTTACATTTGTATAATATATACATAGAAAAGTAAATCTTTGTGTATCTATGGTGTATGTATGTAATAAATCTCACAAGAAATAGCTTTACCTTGAAGTGAATATCAATTTACTATATTTTAGAAGTTCATATTTCACTGACATACTTACTCTGTTAGGTAATATTTTAATAATGCATTTTAATAACTAATTCTAGTTATAACTTCCAGTATAACACTTAATTGTTGGCATTAAATTTTTTTCTTATTGGAGAAAGGGTGAATTATGAAAAGCTTAAATTGTAAATTAACTTCCATTAGGTCACAGTACTTTGTGATATACTCAATAAATATTAGATTTTTGGTACTTAACTTGTATTATTCCTACTGATGCCAAAATCTCGGCCTCTGTGCACAGGTGCCAACTGAATCTCAGAGACAGAGTTTTGGGTGAAGTAAAAAAGAATAGCTTTATTGCTTTGCCAGGCAAAGGGAGACACAGCATGCTTGTGGCCCTCAAAACTGTGTGTCCAAACCTGGGAGCATTTAGTGAGCAGTTTTATATCAGTGGTTCAAGGGCAGCGTTAATGATGAGATTAGGGGTGTGCAGGGTCTGCACTCCTTTAATCTAGCCTTAGGTGGTGTCTTGAAGAGCTTCTCTGGTTCCTTTAATGTGGAATGAAGAATGCTAATATCTTCCATTTGTTGGGGTTTTTAGTTCTGTAAAGAGCTCAAAGATATTTTTATGTGTATCCCTTGAGGTGGAACCAGGCTGCCCCAAGACTGCACTATTGTTTCTTGGCTGCTCCTCCTTTTTCTCTGCATTCCCTCCCTTCCCAGATTAGCAACTGTTTGGATTTGCCCTTTGGAACTCAGGGAAGGTCATGAAGGCTGGAGTCTATTCCCTACAAGCAAGAAACTTGAGACACAGAAAGGCTTCCATGCCCAGGAACCCCAAAGGGTCCTGCTTGGTTTCACTATCAGAAATGTAAAATTTAAAAAATAACCTATGATATCTTAATGAAAATATTATTATAATGGGATTATGTTTTCAATAAGAAAAAGCAAATAAATAATTTTAGTGTTTTGAATACAGGTCTCCTATATCAGTCAGTTTTCATTGTTGTATGCAAGAAAAACTAAGCCTGGTTAGCTTAAGATGGGAATTAATTTATTGGAAAGATAATGGCTAGCTTGAAAATTCACAGGCTTGAAAAATAGGGACTAAGGGAGAGTCGGCTGCAGTAAAACAAAGAGGAGGTCAAGTCAGAGTATGTCCTCTGCATATAGCACAGTTACCACTAACTATTCTCCATTTCATTCCAAAAGAGAGCCTTCTACAATGGCCAGGTGATTTCTGTATTGTTCCTGAGTATTTCAGCTGAGACAGGAGAGAAAGGGGCAGGACACAACCTTTAAAAGAATGACATAGCTGTTGAGGACATAAACTGGTTAGAACCAATTAGGCCCAAGATGGCAGCAAGATTTGACTTCCAGTAGACCTTGAGCCACACACTCTCATTTTAATGCATGCTAAATGACACACCCACAGGTGCCATGACAGTTCTGAGGCTGACCACAAAAGGCCAAAAAGTGGTTGGTGACCCAATTCCTGGAAATCCCCATCCCTTCCCTGAAATAGTTGGATTAATCCTCCAACTCGTTAACCTATGAAATTACCCAGCCCATAAAAACTAACCACCTCATGTTTTGGGGCTGCTCCCGGCTTCTGAGACAGACTGCATTCTGCGTATGGAACGTGTATCTCTCTCAATAAACCTGCTTTCACTTTACTATGACTCACTCTTGAATTCTTTTCTGTGTGAGGCCAAGAACCCTTACTTGGTGGCCCCATCCCAGGAACTGACACGAGTCCTGGGACATGACCATCCTCTCCTGCAACATCTTTACAAAGGAAGAGAAAGAAGGTGGTCCTCTCCCCCTCCTCACTTTTCCTTTGATTATAAAAATGTAGTCCACTTAGTTCACATCACAGAGCCCTTTTGCCTGCCCACTTGTATCTTACACAAGCATCTTATATTAATAAATTTACATCTTAAATTTTTTTTTTAATTTTCTTGAAGTATAATTGATTTACAATATTGTGTTAATTTCTGTAATACAGAAAAGTGATTCAGTTATACATATATATATATATATATACTTTTTCATTATGGTTTATCATAGGATACTGAATATAGTTCCATATGTTATACAGTAGGACTTTGTGGTTTATCCATCCTACATAAAATAGTATGCATCTGCTAATCCCAATCTCCCAGTCCTTCCCTCCCCCACCCCCTTCCCCTTTGCAACCACAAATATGTTCTAGATATCTGTGAGTCTGTATCTGTTTCGTAGGTATGTTCATTTGTGTCGTATTTTAGATTCCACATATAAGTGATATCATATGGTATCTGCCTTCCTCTTTCTGACTTACTTCACTTAGTGTAATAATTTCTAGGTCCACACATGTTGCTGCAAATGGCATTACTTCATTTCTTTTTTTAAATAGCTGAGTAATATTCCATTGTATATATACCACATCTTCTTTATCCATTCATCTGTTGCTGGACATTTAGGTTGTTTCCATGTCTTGGCTATTGTGAATAGTGCTGCTATGAACATAGGGTTGCATGTATATTTTTGAATTATAATTATGTCTAGATATATGCTGAGGAGTGGGATTGCTGGGTCATATGGCAACTCTATTTTAAATTTTTTGAGGAACCTCTATACTGCTTTCCATAGTGGCTTCACCAATTTACATTCCCACCAACAGTGTAGGAGGGTTCCCTTTTCTTCACACCCATTCCAGCATTTATTGTTTGTAGACTTTTTAATGATGACCATTCTGACCAGTGTGAATCTTGTAGTTTTGAATAGATCTACTTCTTACCTATCACTTTGCCTCTCATTAAATTCCTTCTGTGCCAAGACATAAAGAACCTGAGCTTCATTAAGTCCTGAGATGAGTTGTTTGGTTTCAGTTGGAAGATTGTGTACTTGAGCCCCATCTGAGGTGTGGTATCAGAACCACGGCCTCAAGATTCATAGTACCTAACAGGAGCATCTTATTGTTCAAGCCTAGAACAGAGCCCTGTGACCAGGCTAATCAAAGAGAGGAAATAATGTTCATCTTCCATTTGAACTATTTAGTCAAGGAAGAATACTAAATCTGAGAAATGATGCCTAGTTGTTTACAGGAATGTTAGATAATGGGACACTGATGAGTGCAAAGAAGATGAGTATAATTAAGAAAAAAGAAAAGGAGGGCTTCCCTGGTGGCACAGTGGTTAAGAGTCCGCCTGCCGATGCAGGGGACATGGGTTCATGCCCCGGTCCGGGAAGATCCCACATGCCGTGGAGCGGCTGGGGCCGTGAGCCGTGGCCACTGAGCCTGCACGTCCAGAGCCTGTGCTCTGCAGAGGGAGAGGCCACAACAGTGAGAGGCCCACGTACTGCAAAAAAAAAAAAAAAAAAAAAAAAAACCGAAAAGGAATGTTACTTCAACTAACTGGAACACTGATTATTAAAAGGGTGTGAAAAGACTTCTGGTTTCATCTTCACCATGTGAAGAGTTTAGTGGTCATCTCTCCCATCTTTACAACAAATAAAAGATGAACAAACTCAGAATCGATGACTTTTTTAACCCACAGGGCAAGATGTCACCTCAAAATCTGGAAAGATGAGTGAATTCACACAGTCACAAATGAGATCTGCTTACCAGGAAAAGTTGCTATAGCCATAAACTGGTAGGAACAAATAAATGGTAATCTTAATGAATTCCTAGAGGCTAAGTGTGGATTAATATGAGAGTGAGAAACTTCTGGGGATCAGGTCTTACAGAGCCTCACATGCTTTTGTGGGTTTTAAGATCAGAAATCCCACCTATTTCTCACAGTGAAGAGCCTAGAAAGATCAACTCTTGGTTCTCACAGTGGGAGAGGAAGAGTGAAATTGTGAAATAAATCCATGAGCATTCTCTATAACAAAGTCCTGCCCTCCTGAAAAACAGTTTACTAGAGATTACCCCACCTGCAGGAAGGGTATTTTTCATACTCCAGCCCCACATCTTGGGGACCCAGGCCCATTATGATACTGATATTCATCATGACATTAGAGAAGTTTTCTACTTCCTCACACCTTACCACTAAACTAAGAGGGCTCTGCTATAATACCAGTGAATTACAACAGAAATAGCTGCAAGATGCAACATCTCTCAGAAGAGTACTAAGTAGGGCAGGACAAAGTCAACACAAACAAGGACACTAGAGGAAATTGAAACCTCCGTCACCTACAGCTATATCAACCATTAAGCACACTGGAACTCCCATTCATATTAATATGCAACCACACACTAACTACCTATTTACCTCCTGAGATATTGTAATTTGTAATAAGAAATATATATATATATATATATATTTGGTCTTTGCCCCCATTTCTGGCACAGAACTCTGAAACTCTTAGACTTTCCAAAGTAACAAGAGCAGCGGAAGCACCTCTGTTTTATAATATTTGGTCTTTTGTCATCCTTTCCTGAAACAGATCCAGAGTCATAAAGATGAAATGGGTGTCATAACAAGCTGCTTTCAACCACACCTGAGTTTATGTTATTGGAATGACTTTTGGAAAGCCCTGAAAGATGGGGACTGGTTGCTAGGGGAACCAATCAATATTAGAGTGTTGGAACTTTCAGTCTCAGTGCTTGACCTCAGCGAAGGGGGAAGGAGCAGGAGGTTGAATCAATCACCAATGACCAGTAAATTAACCAGTCATGCCTATGCAATGAAGCCTCCATAAAATCCTAAAAGGACCAGTTTCAGAGAGCTTCCAGGATGGTGAACACATGGAGATGAAGAGAGTATGGCTGCCTGGAAAGCACATGAAAGCTGTTTGATCCTTCCCCTAAAGCATGCCCTATGTAGCTCTTCATCTGACTGCTATTTTGTAGCCTCTAATAGAGCTTCATAATACCCTAGTAGTCTAGTAAGTAAATTGTTCTCCTGAGTTCTGTGAGCCACTGTAGAAATTTAATCAAACCCAAGACAGGCCCATGGGAACCTCCAGTCTATCAGAAGCACAGGTAACAACCTGCATTTGTGATTGGTGTCTACAGTGTGGGGTGGGGGTGGGGGATGTCAATGAGAAAAATCAGTAGTCAATCTAAGAAAGAAATGGGAAATTGTATGCAAGCCAACATGCGGATTATAACCTGGAGACCGTATTTCAGAAAGCTCTGACTGTTCTGCTCATTAGAAGTCAAAGCAGTTATATAAGCTTTTGAGACAAAGGGTTATACATCAAATGACGTATTGTTGATAGTTTACACAATCCAGATCTAAACATACAAAGTGAGTATTGGGTCATGGGTCATCATGGCCCCTTACAAGATTAAGAAGGAATGTTATCTCCTAAGGAGGTCTAATTAAGGCAGATGCACAGCACACTCTAAAGGGAAGGGAGTAGGCCAAAATGGGCAAAGAAAAATTTTGTGTTTAAATTTTGCCATAAAATATAAATTTTATCTCATCAGGGGCAATCTTGTAAGCCTGAGTCCTTAACCTCCAGGTAGACAGTGTCAGAATTGAGTTAAATTGTATGACATCGATCTGGTGTTACAGCTTAGCTTAATGGGTGATAAACTTACACATCTGGTGTCAGAAGTGAAGCAGTTGTTGTAGAGTAGTATTGACAGTGGAGGAGACACATAAGAGTATGTTTTTTTCTTTATACCTCCATTACTATTCTCCAATACATCATAACTGGTTTTCAACAAAAAATTACAAGTAATGCTAAACAAGGAAAAATCACAGTCTGAAGAAGCAAAGTAAGCATCAGATTTGGACTCACATATGTTAGATTTTGGAATTACCAGACAGAGATTTTAAAATAACTATGATCAATGTTAAGGGCTATAATGGAAAAAGTAGACAACATATAAGAACAGAGTAATAATGTAAGCAAAGAGATGATTCTAAGTAAAAATTTCAAAAAGAAATGCTAGAAATAAAACATACCTTAACAGAAGTGAAGAATGCCTTTGATGTGCATATTAGTAGACTGGACATAACCAAGGAAAGAATCAATGACCTAAAACTGGTCAGTAGAAACTCCCCAAACTGAAATGCAAAGAGAGAAAAATGAAAATTAACAGCAACAAAAACAGCATCCAGGAACTATTGAAAGATTTCAAAAGGTGTAAAAAACACTTAAGGGTTGCTAGCTCTCTTTTCAACACTGCATTCCTTATTGCTTTAGTGAAAAGAATATCCTCTGGGTCCTCCTATTAAAAAGAATAGTCAGGGCTTCCCTGGTGGCGCAGTGGTTGAGAGTTCGCCTGCCGATGCAGGGGACACAGGTTTGTGCCCCGGTCCAGGAGGATCCCACATGCCGTGGAGCGGCTAGGCCCGTGAGCCATGGCCTCTGGGCCTGCGCCTCCAGGGCCTGTGCTCCACAACGGGAGAGGCCACGGCAGTGAGAGTCCCGCATACCGTGGAAAAAAAAAAAAAAAAGAATAGGCAGATGAGTTTTATTAGTATATTTATTCTAATATTCCCACTTTTCTGAATCTTATCATCCTTTATTCTACCATCTGCCATGCATTTGTGGCTTATCAATTTCACCATGGAATATTGCTTCTCCAAGGTTCCCAAAGTCACCTTAGCAGCATGTTAGCACATTTCCCAGAATTCTCATCAGGGTGTTAAATCCTGCATTCTGAGAAAATGCTGCCATATCAAAGAATTTATCCAATTTTAAATTACTTCCCAGCATCCTCAGGAGCCAGTGTCACATGTGGTTTCATAGCTCTAGCCAAAACATGTTGGATAACTCCTGCAGCTTCTTCATCAGAGAGTCTCTTCTTTATTCAGACTGAGCACTTGCTTATCCACATTCTGTTGTGTTTTGATCTCAGTTATTCCTCTGGTAGTCAGGAGGGCAGGTGGGAATGTGGTAGGGCATGTTTTATTTTAAAATAGGGACTCTGTATTGTCTTTAAATAAGGGGGAACTAACATGGAAGAGTTGGCCACTTTGGTAAATCCAAAGTATTCCTGGGAATCTAAGGATTCATGATTTTTTAGTGCATCAATCCTCACGCTCCTAATCCAACTCATACAGTTCTCATTTTCTCTATAAAACACCTAATCTTGGCATAAAAGATTTACTGGATTTGAGGATTTAAACTTTAACACTCTGCTACCCTCTTAACGAAATCTTGGGACTGCTTCTTATTTCCTTCTGTCTTCTTGTTAAAGGAGATGATTATCTCTTAATAAGCTATCATTTAGTTAGTCCCTCTAGTTTTCATATTTTGCCATAAACTGGTGATTATTTGCCTTCAGCCTTTTACTGTCTTTAAAGAATCTGTTGACCTCAGCCATATTTTTATATGGTCCTTATAATCACTAATTCTCTTGTACCTCACAATGTTCTGAGATACTACACCTGACAATTCATATACTTACACTGACATCTCAGCCAAGTTCATCACCAGTCACAACTTTAACATTTGTACCATGACAATACACCTGGAGCTATCTATATGTCACTTACCAACAATGACAGGGTCCCCTTGCCAGCCTGCTACAAAATCCTATTTTATAATTTGCTTTCTCAAGTCAGTCGAGACACCAACTTAGTTTGAGTTTTGCAGGAAACAGAGTTTTAGATGGAGATTTGCATGTAATAAGTTTATCTGGAGTTACCCTTGGGAACAGCATCTCTAAGAGTGAAGGACACAGATGTTGCTAGGATAAGCTGAACTGTGATGCATCTGTAACAGAGGCTTTAGCCAATCCTACAGGTAGCTGTGGAGCAGGAATGACCTTTCAGAATTAGATGTTAATATAGGCAAGAAGCCAGGTCTTATGACACACCCTGCTGACCAGTTATTGTATGAGGAAGTATTCATAATGTTAACGGCCAAAGACACAACAGTCAGCTTTATTCTCCATTATTAACAGTCTCCATTTTTCTTAAGTTTAAAAAAATAAAAGAAAATCAAGTCCCGACTTGTAGTGTTTGCAGACTTCTGTGGTGTGTGTGTGTGTGTGTGTGTATATATATATATATATATATATATGAATATATATATATTCCTACCATGGCTGCTTTTAAACTTTGATGTAATGGGGCTTACCACAGAATTGGGAAGAGATGTATAGTAACATGCACTTACAGAAATGCAAGAGATATAAAGACAATAGCACAAATAAGAGGAAAATTAAATGTAGTAAAATAGTTGGGACATGATGACTTTTAAGTATTTAAAACACTTTAAGAATATAATTTAACTATAACTAGATAATTTAATTTTTAAACATAACTGTCTAAAACTAGATCACAAATTTTCTGAATATTTACAAATTGTCCCTTACAAGCTACCACAAGCTGGCTTGAACAAACTACTACCTACCACCATTAGGTTCAATGAATATATGACCCATATTAAACTTAAATGTAACATATTAATTAGCATTTTTCTCAGTTGGCTGCTTGTTTTGGAAAACTAACACGCTATAAAGCCATGCTAAACGCACCTTTTGCATTTCTCTATGTAACTGAGTTCCTAAGGTTTTCCTCTAGAACAGAGATGCCTGGAAGGGAGTGTGGTATGAACACTAAAACTTTTGTCCAAAAGTTGCATGTTTTATTGCCTTTTCTTCCTATTTCAAGGGTACATTCAGGATTATTCTAACTTTTTAGTTTTATACTCTTTCCATTCATATCTTAGCAGTAGAGGAGAACACTTGCAGCCTGTGGGTCAGAGAAAAAGGCAGCCAGAGATGAGGCCTGAGAACTGGAGGTGAACAACGGGTGTTAGTCCTCTTGTCTGACATTATAAGAGCTCACATTAATTAAGCAAATATCAAGAATTACACAAAGCATGTTACATGCATTATCACAATTAATGTTATTATTACCCACACTTATTTATGAGGGAATAGAGGCACCAAAATATTAAGCAAATTGTCCAAAGACACACAGTTCTTATTGAGCATTGGAACCAAGATTAAGCCCAAGTTTTATAAGTTCAGAAGCTTACCAATTTCATGTGTTAACTACTTTAATTAAACACATCATTTGTGTGGGTCTTAATCACGAAAATAAATGTATTTTTAAAAATTCATGTGGCATGGTTAACAACAGCACCTAGTTCAGGGTTATGTTTAAATAGAAGCCATTATTAGTGTAATATAGCTGCCTTAACATATGGTTTATAAAAATAATAGCAAATACAGCAATCATTTGTGCTTCCAAGTATTTACAAATAAGGCGAACAGAATAGGTAACATTTCTACATCTGCTATCATGGAAACTAAAGAGAAAACACCTAAGTCAGGACTAGTAAGCTATTTACTAACCAATGTCTGGGATATTTTAAACAGGTAGCTTAAATAAATCCTAGTTGATTCAGTAGTAGACAATGTTTTTGAAAAGTTGGATCAATATCATTGTTGATTTGCTCAATTGTGTAAATTGTAGTGATTAATCTTATTTTTAAAAAATGTATTGGGGTAGGTAGAACAGAGGAACATACAGCTTATGAAGGTGAATGATACAGACAACATTCTCTAATAAGGAATTATTAAGAATTCCTTATTAGAATTGTTAAGAATTGTTAAGAATTTACTTTTCTCTTGATAGTGTATTTGTGGAAATATTTTCAGATACTCATAGAAATGTAAACTTTAATTTAAAAAGCAATATATTATCCTTCTGCACATAGAGCATCACACGTTTCACCATAGTGACTAATCAGTGTGGTGATGACTTTTGAAACAAGTTAGTAAATAAATTAAATTAATTTACACACCCTCAGGAAAATAAATTACCTCAGATTCAACTTTCTAAGAACTCTGTTGAAGATAACTAGATATAGGTGAGTATAGAATATTAAATAGCACATAAAAATTTTTTTAAAGAGGACACTGATATTTTATTCTTTGTTATATCATCTCTCATCTATTTATCCATCAAATACATAGTGCTATCAATTTATCAAATGCAAATACACATCATCAACAATTGTCATTACCTCAAATACATAAATAAAAGTTCATATAATATATACTTTTTTATATACGTTCATGTACCTGTTCACATATCCATTTTAGAATTATTCATAATTTTCTTATTAAAAGTAGATTTTGTGTGAGTACTCTAAGGTGAATGACCCCCTGAGTTCTCATCCCACCCATAGCTCCCTTTTGTGTCAAGTGCCCAGACATAGTTCCATGTATGTAGGTTGCCATGTCTTGGGTCTGATGACCAGAAGGATTTCCCCTGACCAGATTTCACTATAGATTGTCGACCGACCAAAAGTTACATTGAATATAAGGAAGGCCAGTGGCTTTATGAGGAAGACTGATTTAGACACTCTGTTAACCTACCCAATCAAATCTCTTTTTGGGACTTGGTTAACATAAGATAGACAAGGGATTTTTTTTTTTTTTTTGGTACGTGGGCCTCTCACTGTTGTGGCCTCTCCCACTGCGAAGCACAGGCTCTGGATGCGCAGGCTCATAGGCCATGGCTCATGGGCCCAGCCACTTGGCGGCATGTGGGATCTTCCCGGACCGGGGCACGAACCCTTGTCCCCTGCATCAGCAGGTGGACTCTCAACCACTGCACCACCAGGGAAGCCTGACAAGGGATTTTTGCAGGCAGTTAAGTGGAGTAAAATCCAAGTGATACATAGAGAAATTATTCAGAATAATCCATTTCACAGTAAAAACCAAGAATAAAGAGAAGTGTAAGGGTAAAGGTAAAATAGAAAAAAGAAAGTAGAAATATGAGAAACATATGCAGTGGACACCACAGCAACCAATTTGCATGACTTGAGTCATGAATTATTTTGGTGATGTTAGATCTGATATGCTATCATACATGACATTTCACTTGACCTTGGTGCTTTCATTTTATTTGTTAAAGCATTTTATTTCTCTTATGCACAGTTGTACAGTAAAATGCCCACACTAGTAGAGATAAGCTAAACATATTACTGTTGCTTCTTACCTGAGTCAAGCTAGTACAATGTGAATGTACATACATAAAAATGTTTGTATACAAAAATTTACTAAGCAATTTACATCTTTCTTCTCCTTTCATCTTAAAATGATTATATGTTCCTTGTTCTATTTTTGGAAAGAACTTCAAAGGCTCTTTTGAGAAGTTATAGAGACCCCAATTTTTAAAATGTTCACAAAGGAAGTGGCAGGAAGTTATAAGTTTCTCATCACCAGATAGTTATATTCACAGGAAAAAAAATGTAGAAATTTACATCCATCATCCATTCCATACATCTCTTAGAAGCTGGTATTCTTGCTGAAATTTCAGGTGTGTTTTTGTTGAAGAAAGGAACAACACAGAGATTCATTATAAGGGAATATTACTGAACTTCATCTCTTCTTCATAGCAAGGAAGAATAGCTCTCTTTGTGAGTGAAGCAAAAGATCAGTGTGAAAGCAAAGAACAGAATGAACCTTACCAATGTGAACTAGCCCAAGGAATTCAAAGACCTAGGAATACTCTGACAAATTTACAGGAGACATAGCATTCCATTTGTGTTCTAACCTACCCACAAGCTTATGGTTTAGGTTACACTCCTTCTGGATTCATGGGAGTGGCACAGTCCTTCTATTATATCAAGTGACATTATGGGAAAATGCTCTAAGAACAATGTATGAAGCTTAACATTTGGAAAGTGTTTATGTCATCAGAAACCATCTAGGTCAATCTTCTGTTATTTTGGTTAAGAAACATGAGGCCCAGAAACATTAAGTAACTAGTTCAAGATCACAAAAGTAGCTATTATCAGATCCAGGAAAACAATATGGTTTTTTAAATTCCTATTTCAATTTTTATTCTACTTCCTATGTTTTTTCCACTTTTGCATGGATTCAGTCATTTCTGCCTGAAGATACAAATTTTCAACTGATGCTCACAAGGTTTATGTTTGTACCTGATTTAAAATCTGGCCAATGGGGCTTCCCTGGTGGCACAGTGGTTTAGAGTCCGCCTGCCAATGCAGGGGACACGGGTTCATGCCCCGGTCCGGAAAGATCCCACATGCTGCGAAGCGGCTGGGCCCGTGAACCATGGCTGCTGAGCCTGTGCATCCGGAGCCTGTGCTCCACAATGGGAGATGCCACAACAGTGAGAGGCCCGCGTACCGCAAAAGAAAAAAAAAATCTGGCCATGGTAAGACTTACTGCATCACAGTAAACTGAGTTTCAAAGAGTTTAACTAAATTACCCTTAGTAACAGAGCTTAACAAAGTGGAATAGTTAAAGTGTGTGTATCTGATTCTTGAGAAAAACCTCAGTTTGTACTCAGGTTCTGCCTAGTCTCCATTTCTGCACACAATCCAATTTCACTTAAGACTGTAAATATTGCCTTCTTAGTAGACTGAACGTCTTACTCTGAATGTTTCTGCCCTTTGTACTCTTCCATTCCTTGAATTTGAGGTTAGTTTTGAACAATAGAACAATGGAAAATCTCTGCCAGAACTTCTTATCAGCTTGGAGCTTTAGCATTTCTCAATTTGATCTTTCCTTTTGTCATGTATATCATGGATCTTGTACATCAATATTGTTGGAGGAGTTATAGACTCTTTTATGTATTTAATAGTATGTCTTCTGAGGAATAAATATTGAGTTTAGAATATAGGGCTTCCCTGGTGGTGCAGTGGTTGAGAGTCTGCCTCCTGATGCAAGGGGCATGGGTTTGTGCCCTGGTCTGGGAAGATCCCACATGCCGCAGAGTGGCTAGGCCCGTGAGCCATGGCTGCTGAGCCTGCCTGTCCGGAGCCTGTGCTCCACAATGGGAGAGGCCACAACAGTGAGAGGCCACGTACCACAGAAAAAAGAAAAAAAAAAAGAATATAAATTTACATGATATGCCAAATAAGTAATAACTTCATGTGTTCCAATGCGTAAATTCTCCAAAAGGACTGAAGAATTCAAATTGTAACAAAAAGGAGAAAAACTTTCATTTTAAGAGTTTATTGTATGGCTTCTCCCTCTCTGCAAAAATAAATACACGAATACATAAACAAATAAATAAAAATGACCAATCAATGAAAATATGGCAAAACCAATTTCATTTATTTATTTGGCCAATCTTTCATTCAATGAATATTTTCTGAGCTCCAATACATAAAGAATACTAGGCTGAATGCTGTAGAATATCTGAGGCCTTGGTGTTCTATGCAACTCACTTAAAAGATTATAAACATGAATGGTAGCACACATAGTGGTACTATGTGTAATGAGATGGATGGAATGTTTACTGTTACCTAATAAAGAAATATTATAGTAGATAAAGCAGATAGTCAACCGTTATGATCGACCATGATTTGAAGCATTCTTTCATAGTGTACATAGCCATTTAAAGCCCAAAGGGAAAAATTATTTAAAAGTAAAACAGTATGAAATTAAATATAACAATGGTTTATAAGAGTTTGTGGAATGATTTTTCCCTCCTCAGTGTTTTACTTTGCTTTCTAAAACAATTCATTTCACTTTCTAAATGATGTTAAAATGAATAACACCTAATAATAAGTCTAGAAGTATTAGGGATGCTTGGAAAATGTTATTGCTAAAAATGCTGGATTTACTAGTTTATTCATGTAACTGTGATTTGTGTGGCTTATAACTTTGAGGTGCTTCACACAATTGACAATTAAAAAAAACAATTTTCCTCATAAGTACTTAAAAAAATACAGGCCATTTAGTAAAACTCGTGATTACTATACACTGATAATAGAATTTCTTTCTACCATTCTAAGGCACTTCAGCTATCCTTGAAGCATAGGGGAAAAATGTGATTTCTAGAAATAAAAGGAGTAAAAGTTGCTTGTATCTTTATTGGATTCATTAAAAATTACCACACAATTAGTATAATTTAGTAACCTGTGTCTTTATGGAATACAGACTGATTCAAATATTTTTGTGCAAAATGTTCTTTGCAGTAATGAACGTATTCAACCAAATTTGTGTGGGTAAGCTTTTCTAAATTTCAAAAATTCTAATTTTCTGATTATATTACAAAACAGCACTCTGTTGATGTTTTTGTATTTATCTATCATCTTACATCAATTGGTTTTCCAGAAGGATTTTCTAAAGCCAGGAAAAATGTTAGTCAAATCAATGTGAACATATTAACAAAACTTCAAATGCATTCTACATGCTCTTTTAACCATTATTCAATTATTTTACTCATTTGAAAATACGTTTTACTCATCATTTTGTCTCAGATAAAATTTCTTCTTTCAAACAGTATTACACTGTTCCTTATAATTGCCCCTGGGGATTATAATCAAAGGGAGATATGAGAAATGCAACATGCTTTGGAACCATCCACGCATTCAGTGTTCAGTCCACTGAATAAGGAACACTGAACAGATATGTAATTAAACACAATAACAGCTGTGCTCATGAAATAGGAAGAAGATTAAAAAGTAATCCTGGATACCCATTTAATTATTTTAGATCAAATATGAATATAATTAGAATACTGTGATGTAACTTAATTTTAAATATAACTTGAAATTTGACATTAGTCTAACCCCTTAAAGATAAATTTTATAGAAATCAAAGACAACCTTGAATATTTGAGGCTTTGTTCTACATAGCTTTGAATATCTATTCAGTCATTCATTTCTTTTTCATTTGCTCAATATTTTAATGCTTACCTAATCCATTACTGGAAAACATTATACTAACTTTTGGGGTGAAAAAAACAAGAGAGGAATAGATGTGCCCTATGAAATCAAGTAAATACATTAGTGCCAAAAATGCTATAAAGAAAGACTACAAAAATGGACATGACTTTCAATATTTGTTTTGTTAATGTTTTATAGTTTGGTACTTAATTAATTCAATGATTGTATGTTTATGTTGTAACTCTAGATTTAATATCTTGTGACATGTTACATGTTGGGTGCCAGATGAAAATGTATATTTGAGTATTAGCAATAATCATTTTGAATAGAAAGAGTGCTTCTTGCCAGCCATATATGAGTAAGTAATTTAATTTCTCTGACCCTTAATTTTCTCTTCTGTAAAAAGTAAAAGAGCAACATATAGGCTTTTTTTTCAATTTTATTTATTTTTTTATAGAGCAGGTTCTTATTAGTTATCTATTTTATACATATGAATGTATATATGTCAATCCCAATCTCCAAATTCATCCCGCCACCACCACCATCCCACCCCGCTTTCCCCCCCTTGGTGTCCATAAGTTTGTTCTCTATATCTGTGTCTCTGTTACTGCCTTGAAAACCACTTCATCTGTACGATTTTTCTAGATTACACATATATGCGTTAATATACAATATTTGTTTTTCACCTTCTGACTTACTTCACTCTGTATGACAGTCTCTAGGTCCATCCACGTCTCTACAAATGACCGAATTTCATTCCTTTTTATGGCTGAGTAATATTCATTGTATATATGTACCACAGCTTCTTTATCCATTTGTCTGTCGATGGGCATTTAGGTTGCTTCCATGACCT
Organism: Hyperoodon ampullatus; assembly: GCF_949752795.1. NCBI lineage: Eukaryota > Metazoa > Chordata > Mammalia > Artiodactyla > Ziphiidae > Hyperoodon > Hyperoodon ampullatus. The sequence continues at coordinate 78,176,724 of NC_136914.1, forward strand.
GGCTATTGTAAATAGTGCTGCAATGAATATTGGGGTGCATGTGTCTTTTTCAATTATGGTTTTCTCTGGGTATATGCCCAGTAGTTGGATTGCTGGGTCATATGGTAATTCTATTTTTAGTTTTATAAGGAACCACCTCATTGCTCTCCACAGTGGCTGTATCACTTTACATTCCCACCAACAGTGCCAGAGGGTTCCCATTTCTCCACACCCTCCCCAGTGTTTGATATTTGTAGATATTCTGAAGATGCCCATTCTAACCGGTTTGAGGTGATAACTCATTGTAGTTTTGATTTGCATTTCTATAATAAATAGTGTTGTTGAGCAGCTTTTCATGTGTCTCTTGGCCATCTGTATGTCTTCTTTGCAGAGATGTCTAGTTAGGTCTTCTGCCCATTTTTTGATTGGGTTGTTTGTTTTTTTAATATTGATCTTCATGAGCTGTTTATATATTTTGGAGATTAATCCTTTGTCCACTGATTTCTTTGCAAATATTTTCTCCCATTCTGAGGGTTCTCTTTTCATATTGTTTATACTTTCCTTTGCTGTGCAAAAGCATTTAAGATTCATTAGATCCAGTTGGTTTTTGTGTTGTTTTTTTTTTTTTTCATTACTCTGGGAGGTGGGTCAAAAAAGATCTTGCTGTGATTTATGTCCAAGAGTGTTCTTCCTTTGTTTTCCCCTAAGAGTTTTATAGTGTCCGGTCTTACATTTAGGTCTTTAATCCATTTTGATTTTATTTTTGTGTATGGTGTTGGGGAGTGTTCTAATTTCATTCTTTTACATGTAGCTGTCCAGTTTTCCCAGCACCACTTATTGAAGAGGCTGCCTTTTCTCCATTGTATATCCTTGCCTCTTTTGTCATAAATTAGTTGACCATAGGTGCGTGGGTTTCTCTCTGGACTTTCTATCCTGTTCCATTGATCTGTATGTCTGTTCTTGTGCCTGTACCATATTGTCTTGATTACTGTAGCTTTCCTGTATAGTCTGAAGTCAGGGAGTCTGATTCCTCCAGCTCCATTTTTTCCCCTCAGGTTTGCTTTGGCTATTCAGGGTCTTTTGCATTTCCATACAAATTTAAAGATATTTTGTTTTAGTTCTGGAAAAATGTTATTGGTAATTTAATAGTGATTGCATTGAATCTGTAGGTTACTTTGGGTAGTGTAGTCATTTTCACAGTATTGATTTTTCCAATCCAAGGACATGTTATATCTCTCCATCTGTTTGTGTCATCTTTGATTTCTTTCATCAGTGTCTTACAGTTTTCTGAGTACAGGTCTTTTACCTTCTTAAGTAGGTTTATTCCTAGGTATTCTTTTGTCACAGTGGTGAATGGGATTATTTCCTTAATTTCTTTCTGATCTTTCGTTGTTTGTTTATAGGAAGACAAGAGATTTCTATGAATTATTTTTTTATTCTGAAACTGTACCAAATTCATTGATTAGCTCTAGTAATTATCTGGTGGCAACTTTAGGATTCTCTATATGTAGTATCATGGCACCTGAAAATAGTGAAAGTTTTACTTATTCTTTTCCAATTTGTATTCCCTTTATTTCTTTTTCTTCTTGATTGCCCTGGCTAGAAATTCTAAAACTATGTTGAATAATAGTTGTGAGAGTGGACATCCTTGTCTTTGTCCTGATCACAGAGGAAATGCTCTCAGTTTTTCACCATGAAGAGTGCTGTTTGCTGTAGGTTTTTCATATATGGCCTATATTATGTTGAGGTAGGTTCCCTCTATGCCCACTTTCTGGAGAGTTTTTATCATAAATGGGTGTTGAATTTTGTAAAAAGCTTTTTCTGCATCTATTGAGATGATCAAATAGTTTATTTATTTATTTATTTATTTATTTATATATTTATTTTGCGGTACGTGGGCCTCTCACTGTTGTGGCCTCTCCCATTGTGGAGCACAGGCTCTGGACGTGCAGGCTCAGCAGCCATGGCTCATGGACCCAGCCACTCCGCGGCATGTGGGATCTTCCTGGACCGTGGCACGAACCCGTGCCCCCTGCATTGGCAGGCGGACTCTCAACCACTGCGCCACCAGGGAAGTCCAATCATATGGTTTTTATTCTTCAATTTGTTAATATGGTGTGTCACATTGATTGATATGCATATATTGAAGAATCCTTGCATCCCTGGGGTAAATCCCACCTCATCATGGTGTATGATCCTTTTAATGTGTTGTTGGATTCTGTTTGCTAGTATTTTGTTGAGGATTTTTGCATCTATATTCATCAATGATATTGGTCTATAATTTTCTTTTTTTGTAGTATATATGTCTGGTTTTGGTATCAGGGTGATGGTGGCCTCGTAGAATGAGTTTGGGAGTGTTCCTTCCTCTGCAATTTTTTGGAAGAGTTTGAGAAGTATGGGTGTTAGCTCTTCTCTAAATGTTTGATAGAATTCACCTGTGAAGCCATCTGGTCCGGGACTTTTGCTTGTTTGAAGGTTCTTAATCACACTTTCAATTCCATTACTTTTGATTGGTCTGTTCATATTTTCTATTTCTTCCTGGTTCAGTCTTGGAAGCTTATACATTTCTAAGAATTTGTCCGTTTCTTCCAGGTTGTCCATTTTATTCTCACAGTGTTTCTTGTAGTAGTCGCTTATGATGCTTTGTATTTCTGCGGTGTCTGTTGTAACTTCTCCTTTTTCATTTCTAATTTTATTGGTTTGTGTCCTGTCCTTTTTCTTGATGCATCTGGTTAAAGGTTTATCAATTTAGCTTATCTTTCAAAGAACCAGTTTTTAGTTTTATTGATCTTTGTTATTGTTTCCTTCATTTCTTTTTCATTTCTTTTTGATCTGATTCTTATGATTTCCTTCCTTCTGCTAATTTTGGGGGTTATTTTTGTTCTTCTGTCTCTAATTGCTTTAGGTGTAAGGTAGTTTGTTTATTTGAGATATTTCTTGTTTCTTGAGGTAGGATTGTATTGCTATAAACTTCCCTCTTAGAACTGTTTTTGCTGCATCCCATAGGTTTTTGATCGTCGTCTTTTCATTGTCATTTGTCTTTAGGTATTTTTTGATTTCCTCTGATTTCTTCAGTGATATCTTGGCTATTTAGTAATGTATTGTTTAGCCTCCATCTGTCTGTGTTTTTTACATTTATTTCTCTGTAATTTATTTCTAATCTCATAGTGTTGTGGTCAGAAAAGAAGCTTTATATGATTTCAGTTTTCTTAAATTTGCCAAGGCTTGATGTGTGACCCAAGATGTGATCTATTCTGAAGAATGTTCCATGTGCACTTTAGAAGAATGTGTAATCTGCTGTTTTGGCTGGAATACCCTATAAATATCAATGAAATCTATCTGGTCTATTGTGTCATTTAAAGCTTGTGTTTCCTTATTAATTTTCTGCCTGTATGACATGTCCATTGGTGTAAGTGAGGTGTTAAAGTCCCCCTCTATTTTTATGTTACTGTCAATTTCCTCTTTTATACCTGTTAGCATTTGCCTTATGTATTGAGGTGCTCCTATATTGGGTGCGTATATATTTATAATTATTATATCTTCTTCTTGGATTGATCCACTGTTCATAATGTAGTGTCCTTCCTTGTTTCTTGTAACATTCTTTATTTTAAAGTCTATTTTATCTGATATGAGTATTGCTACTCCAGCTTTCTTTGATTTCCATTTGCATGGAATATCTTTTTCCATCCCCTCATTTTAAGTCTGTATGTGTCCCTAGGTCTGAAATTGGTCTCTTGTAGACAGCATATATATGGGTCTTGTTTTAGTATCCATTCAACCAGTCTGTGTCTTTTGGTTAGAGGATTTAATCCATTCACATTTAAGGTAATTATCGATATGTTTCTATTACCATTTTCTTAATTGTTTTGGGTTTGTTTTTGTCCTTTTCTTCTTTTGCATTTCTCACTTAGAGAAGTTCCTTTAGTACTTGTTTTAGAGCTGGTTTGGTGGTGCTGAATTCTCTTAGCTTTTGCTTGTCTGTAAAGCTTTTGACTTCTCCATCAAATCTGAATGAGATCCTTGGCTGGTAGAATCATCTTGGTTGTAGGTTCTTTCTTTCATCACTTTAAATATATCATACCAGTCCCTTCTGGCTTGTAGAGTTTCTTCTGAGAAATCAGCTGTTAAACTTTTGGAAGTTCCCTTGTATGTTATTTGTCATTTTTGCTTGTTTTTAATAATTTTTCTTTGCCTTTAATTTAGTCATTTTGATTACTATGTGTCTTGACATGTTTCTCCTTCGTTTTATCCTGTCTGGGACTCTCTGTGCTTCCTGGACTTGCGTGGTTATTTCTTTCCCATGTTTGGGAAGTTTTCAACTATAATCTCTTCAAATATTTTCTAGGGTCCTTTCTCTCTCTCTTCTCCTTCTGGGACCCCTATAATGCAAATATTGGTGCATTTAATGTTGTCCCAGAGGTCTCTTAGAGTGTCTTAATTTCTTTTTCATTCTTTTCTCTTTATTCTGTTCTGCAGCAGTGAATTCCACCATTCTGTCTTCCAGGTCACTTATCCGTTCTTCTGCCTCAGTTTTTCTGCTACTGATTCATTCTAGTGTATTTTTCACTTCAGTTATTATATCATTTATCTCTGTTTATTTGTTCTTTGATTCTTCTAGGTCTTTGTTAAACATTTCTTGCATCTTCTCGATCTTTGCCTCCATTCTTTTTCTGAGGTCCTGGATCATCTTCACTCTCATTATTCTGAGTTCATTTTCTGGAAGCTTGCCTATCTCCACTTCATTTAATTGTTTTTCTGGGGTTTTATCTTATTACTTCATCTCGTACACAGCCCTCTGCCTTTTTGTTTTGTCTATCTTTCTGTGAATGTGGTTTTTGTTCCACAGGCTTCAGGATTCAGCATATAGTTTAAAATAATATTGCCACTCTCTTTTTAATAAAGGATGCAGCAACTTTACAATTTCCTGTTCCAGAGATTATAGTAAAAGTAAAAGCTTCAGAAATAAATATCCTCAAATTCACCATGAATGATTTGATGTGGAATTTCTGGAATGCTTTCAACAATGAAAGAAGACAGATGTGTTTTGAATGATTTTACAGTTTTATATGGATTGGAGGTAGGGGAGGATAAAGAAATCAAAGGGAATTAGTCAGCTTTGATAAGAGGGGTTTGTATGAAGGAGTAGAAGATGATTAAAGTGAATCTGAAGTTTGGAAGATGAATGTAGTTTGATTCTACAAAACAATTGAAGAACTTTGGAAGAAAACTTTATAAACTATAAGAACTTTATAAACTTTATAAACTATAAGAATGATAATGAAGTCAGTGGCAGAGAGCAAGAGATCATGATGGTTTAATTAATAAAACAAATTTGAATGCATATTTTCATTCAAATTCAATAAATTTTAAAATATATATAGGTAATACTTTCTCATCTAAGATTATTCTTAAGTAAAAAACATGAAAACAGGAATAAAAAACAGCTGTAACCCCATCCTGAAATATAACCACCATTAACATTTTGGTGCTTGCTCCTCCATATGTATTTCTATTCAGTAGAAAAATACAAGCCCTTTTTTTTGTATGTTTTATAAAAAATGGTATGAATCTTTAGCTACAGTTTGAACACAAATTGTTTCACTTATTTTTCACCAATCACTTTTTTTATAAGGGGATTAATTTTGCTGTAACCATCTCTTAAAATACTTATTGAAAGGCAGCATTCTGCCCATGTGTGTATATAGTAATGGAAGTTCTGATATCAATTCTTACATTAAAAAAGACAAACTTTTTCAATATATTCTTGAAATATTAACTCAGTGTGTTAGAAATCTGAGTTGCTTTAGTTAGCTTGCATTACAAACTGACCTAAACTAATTTGTTTTTTAGAGCTATAAGAATTTTTGTGTAACCATTGGTAGCTTCCAATTGCTAGAGATAAGTTGGAGCTGAACATTTTCTCTCCAAGAAACTTAATCCCACAAGGGATTTTACAATAAAAATCAGCCACGGTTCAAATTCTGTCACATTTTTTAGCAAGCGTATGTGCACATGTGAACGTGTACACACACACATATAATCTCTTTTACAAACCTGGTGAAATTTCTATTCTATGTCTTTTCGGCAATCCAATAAGTTCCTTGTATGGAAAGACTTCAGGATTTAGTTATCTCTGGGGAAGGATCAAATGATCCTTTTTATAAATGTATTTATTTATTTTTGGCTGCATTGAGTCTTCATTGCTGTATGCAAGCTTTCTCTAGTTGCGGCGAGCAGGAACTACTCTTCGTTGCAGTGCACAGACTTCTCATTGCGGTGGCTTCTCTTGTTGTGGAGCGCAGGCTCTAGGTGCATGGGCTTCAGTAGTTGTGGCTCACAGGCTAAGAGTGCAGTAGTTGTGGCGCACAGGCTTAGTTGCTCTGCAGTATGTGGGATCTTCCCAGACCAGGGCTCAAACCCATGTCCCCTGCATTGGCTGCTGGATTCTTAACCACTGTGCCATGAAGGAAGTCCCATATAGGATTTTCATAAAGAGCTAGCACCTTATATCCACTCTGTGCTGAACGTTGTACAGCTTACCAAGATTCTTATTCAGAAGAACGCTTCTCCAGAGTAGTGCGCTCGGTGGATAACCCTCAGCTGTTAGCCATTTCGAGAGTTGAATCAGTGAAGACAAGCACCTTAGCCAGTGCTGCACTGCCTTCCTGTGGTGACCATAAATAATATACATCTAAAATAAAGGTCTGGCCTTCTTGTCCCTACTCAGGACAACTCTTGGGTCATTCTAGCTTCACTGCTTTTCTAGGGGTTGGCTGAGGCTGTCATTGGGACTACATTGCTCTTCAGTTTCTCCATCTGGGCAAATCCTGCCTCCTTCTCCTTTGCACAGGTATTGATACCATGGATGACCCATACTTCATCTTTTCAGATAACCCAACAGATGATCTACTTCTTTGCCATCATGACCTTTCCATAAGGACAATGCATTTCAACTCATGGAGTTAAAACATTGTTACATAACATAGGATAGTAGTGTCTGGTTTTCCTGTAGTGTTCCATTTCCTTCTCCTGAGATCAACACAAGATTTTTGAAAACTGTGATGAAATCCTTTTTTACATCTCTTGATAGCTTAATATAAGTTTCATTATTGGGTATAACCAGTCATGCATTTTTAAATTTAATGTTAATATTAGTAATATATGTTTATTTATTATTATTTCTGTTTTGGAAAAGGTGCAGAGAGGTTAAAAAATTTCTTGCAGGTCATTTAGTTAGTAAATATCTGGGCTGGAATAAACATTATGATATATTACAAAATCAAGATGGAACCAGAGTACAGGTAGAACTTTATTTAAAACTAGAAATATACATTTAAATTCTCAAATATTTGTCAAATGAAACATTAAAATATCAGGCATGTGTCTATCATTCTCTTTTCTGTGTGTCATTCTTAACAGAATTAAGGAATTTGATATTTTAAATAAACAAATAGAAAAGTGTTTTTAGCTGATGATACAGCTTTGTGTTATTTAGTTAGACACAGAAGTTGAAGTAAAACTATTTTGCCCAATATTTTTGTCCTCACAGCAAAACTATTCTGCTAGATTTTATGTCCTTCAGAGAGACTGTTGGTATATTTAATCTACTGAACAGAGCAATGTATTTTTATAGTGGACTACTAATATTAATAGTAAATCAGAAACAAAAGATGTACCTGGAAAGAACAAGTAAATCAGAATATGCCCAAGCAGAATAGAACATAGAAGAAGAATTTGAAAGCTCACCTGGGTCCAATCCAAGAGAACAGCACTGATCTGAGAGAAACTCAAGGAGAAGGACCAAAATGAGCAACCTGCTAGAGCAACCACCCACGTTCCTTTAGGACCCAGTGTTTTGCTTTTATTTCTCTGGTTTTAGAAAATTAAGGTGTAAAGTATTTCTGAGAAACTTTGAAATCAAACAGCTTAATTTAAATCATGGTAGAATTCAGCACAAAATACTCTAGAATATAAAACACATACACACACTTAGGCTTGAAAGCTTTGAAGTTTTGAGTTCTCAGAATAAATTATAAAACCAAAGGGAGACATTTTAAATTGTGTAGAGTATATCTTAATGATTAAGAAATAATAAAATCAGTTCAATCCACGTATTTGTGTGCATATGCACACACACATATTCATGCCACACAACCACATACACAATATGTACATGTTGTACACACACACACACACACACACACACACACACATATATATATATTCAAGATACTAGGGATTTTCAAAGGCCATCAATTTTTTCCACATGGTTTTGGAGTCAATTGATATATACGAAAGCATGAAAGAGGAGATCAGATTATCAGCTTTATTAGTGATAAATGTTAGATTAAAATACATGTCTCAGATGCACACTAAATGGACTTTATAACCCATTCATAAGTGTGGGACAGCAGACCTGAGTGCTTATTTTATACAGGTCAACTTTCTTAAAGAAAACAAGAAAGGAGCTGATTGATTTGTGCATGCCCACACTTTTCATCCAGTGACATTAATCAGGTAGCTCACATCTAGGAAAAGAATAGAATAAAAGTTGACTAAAGGCCAACAGTTAGATTCCAAATAAGTTTCTTTACATGGAACGTGAAGAGTCAAGTATAACTGCTTGTGTCTGTGTGTTTGTATATGCACATACTTTTACAGACATAAAACTACTCCCAATGTTTTCAATGTTCTCCTTTTTGTTTCAGAATTCTTATTAATATGGTTAAGTATAGTCTAATTAAGAGGGTTTTGTAAAAAATATATGCTTGTATTTGTTATTACTTTATGAACCATCTACCATCTTGCTGTCCCTTTTTACTGTTAATTATGTGAAATCACAGTATTGTAAAAGGATATTACAAACCATTTATCTCACCTGTAAGCAGATTAAACATTAAATGAATGTCAGTAGGCCATGTGATGGCCTTTGTTCATGACTGAAATTTTTAGTGTTGAGTGACATATATGTTGCCTCACTTTTAAAAAGCAAAATGATTTTTGAACAAAAGAAATTCAAAAGATAAAACCTGATTAATTCACACAGAGGGTTTCAGCAAACTGTGACTATTTTAACATCAATATATTTATTTATTCCTCAACAATTGTTGATTCTCTACTATATTCCAGATACTTTAGCAATCACTAAGAATACAAGAGTAAAGGATATCATGAGATATGTTACATAAATACAAGTTTGTGATATAATCTGGTGAATTCTGAAAGGAATTCTTATTTTTTTGTATATTATAAAAGGACTCTACTTCATTCCTATAAAGGAATGCAATCTACTTCATTCTAAGTAAGGGGAGTTCTGAAATGAATATAACCATACTCTTTCCACCCCCTCACTGTTCCACATAATTAAGAGCAATATGAATATGAATGGCCAGAATCTAGGATGTTTACTGAGACATGTGTTTATCTGGAGACAAGGTCACCAACTTGTAAGCCCATGGGTTTTATTACATTAAATCTTCTGCCAGAAACTGGATGCTAATTAAGTATTCAACACACCAAGGAGCTGGATAGTAAGTAATTGGAATGAATCTACTGTGCAGATCAAACTCAACCTACTTCTTATTGTCTACATTGAAGCATGGAATAAGAGGCTTTAAAATGTGTGATCTTGGGATTCCCTGGTGGCGCAGTGGTTGGGAGTCCACCTGCCGATGCAGGGGACACGGGTTCGTGCCCCGGTCCGGGAGGATCCCACGTGCCATGGAGCAGCTGGGCCCGTGAGCCATGGCCACTGGGCCTGCACGTCCGGAGCCTGTGCTCCACAATGGGAGAGGCCACAGCAGTGAGAGGCCCACGTACCGCAAAAAACAAAAAACAAACAAAAAAACAAAAAAATGTGTTGTCTTTGACTTGTTTTATTAAGAATCACTGTAGGTCAGGGGTTATTAAAACTCGGCTGTGCAATAATAAAGCCAATAGTTTGAGTCTTATTAGGGTTCTTTTTTTTCCCCCTCTTTATATTTTATTCGTTAGAAGGGAGCATGATTCACAAGGAAAAAAATTTATAACTATGTGTGGTGATGGATGTTAACTAGAATTATTGTGGTGATTATCTTGCAATATATACAATATTGAATCATTATTTTGTATACTGGTAACTAATATAATGTTATTAGCCAATTACCTCCCAAAAAAGAAAAAAAAGAAGAGAGGATGAGTACTTTGTATCACAAATTACAACATACTAGGGGACAAACATGTGAGGTCAAAAGTAAAATTGAATGTGTGTGTCTATTATTTTAAGCAAGGTTTCTTTGGAATTTTAGCTTTGAGAACCAGATGTACCTGGAGATGGTTACAGACCTTGAGTGGCAGCTGAAGTATTTTTTAATTTTTTTATTTTATATTGGAATATAGTTGATTAACTATGTTGTGTTAGTTTCAGGTGTACAGCAAGGTGATTCAGTTATACATATACATGTATCTATTCTTTTTCAAATTATTTTCCCATTTAGGTATTACAGAGTATTGAACAGAGTTCCTTGTGCTATACAGTAGGTCCTTGTTGGTTACCTATTTTAAATATAGCAGTGTGTACATGTCAATCCCAAACTCCCAATCCATTCCTCCCCTCCACCCTTCCCCTCAGTAACCATAAATTCATTCTCTAAGTCTGTGAGTTTGTTTCTGTTTTGTAAATAAGTTCATATAAATGATATTATATAATATTTGTCTCTCTCTGTCTGACGTACTTCACTTAGTATGATAACCTCTAGGTCCATCCATGTTGCTGTAAATGGCAATATTTAATTCTTTTTTATGGATGAGTAATATTCCATTGCATATATATCACATCTTCTTTATCCATTCATCTGCTGATGGGCACTTATGTTGCTTCCATGTCCTGGCTATTGTAAATAGTGCTGCTGTGAACATTGGGGTACCTGTATCTTTTCCAATTAGAGTTTTCATTTTTATGGATATATGCCCAGTAGTTGGATTGTTGGGTTGTATGCTAGTTCTATTTTCATTTTTTTAAGGAACCTCCATACTGTTCTCCATAGTGGCTGTATCAATTTACATTTCCACCAACAGTCCAGGAGGGTTCCCTTTTCTCCACACCCTCTCCAGCATTTATTGTTTGTAGATTTTTTGATGCTGGCCATTCTGACTGGTGTGAAGTGATATCTCATTATAATTTTGATTTGCATTTCTCTAATAATTAGTTACATTGAGCATCTTTTGATGTGCCCCTTGGCCCTCTGAATGTCTTCTTTGGAGAACCGTCTATTTAGGTCTTCTGCCCATTTTTGGATTGGTTTATTTGTTTTTTTGATATTGAGCCACATGTGCTGTTTGTAAATTTTGGAGACTAATCCCTTGTCAGTTACAAGTGTTGCAAATATTTTCTCCCATTTTGTGTGTTGTCTTTTTGTTTTGTTTATGGTTTCCTTTACTGTGCAAAAGCTTTTGAGTTTAATTGGGTCCAATTTGCTTATTTTTGTTTTTATTTCCTTTACTCTAGGAGACATATTGAAAAAGATATTGCTGTGATTTATGTCAAAGAACGTTCTGCCTATGTTTTCCTCTAAGAGTTTTATAGTATCTCAATTATAATAGCTTGTTTACTCCTTATAACACCTTAATAAGGATAATAATATTGATAGAAGCATTTTTTTTTCTCACTGACAAACTATTTATTGAATTTTGTCATCAGTATGGGGTGTCTCTTGTGCTATCTTAGAATCCTAGGATTCAGGGAGGTGGTAAAGTGGCAATGGTGAATTTGGGAATCTGGTCTCCCAAAAGTACATGCCGCTCTACCCCTGATTCTGCAATGGCTGCCAGGCGGATCACCCCTCCACTAGAGCCATCCCACTCCATGGCCAAAGTGAGAGCATTGGCAGTGAATTGCAGACATTCCTCCTTGGTCATGCCCTCCCGGTAGGTAGCATCGACATAGCCATAGATATAGGAACTCCCGGAGCCCCTGATGGCAAAGGACTGTCTTACCATCATACCCCCCATGGGTACCGAATACACCTGCCCCCCTTCTTGGGGGTCCCAGCCCGCAATGATGATTCCTGACATCAGGTCTTCTCGGTATCGGTAACATATCTCCTTAAAGAGGCTGGCTGCCATGTGTACCAGCAGAGGCTCATTCAGCTCGATGCTGTGGAAACCAAGCTGATAAGTGACTGCATCAGCTACTGCCTGGGTATCAACTGCTGAGCCTGAGCGGCAGCAAAAAGTACTGTCGTGAATAGGGGTCAGCTTGTCAGTCACTTGATTGGCAATGTACGACCCAGTGGTTGTTCTGGAGTCGGCTCCTAGAACCACGCCCCCTTCAAATTGCACAGCCATGATAGTGATCCCTGTTGAGACCTCGTGGTTTTCCCAGTCGGGGGTAATGGCCTCAGGCCCCCAGGCTTGTGCCGGCCGCACTCCCCGAGCAGCTACTAAGGTGGCCGCCATCTTCCTCCTATGGTACGGCCACAAAGCAACTGATAGAAGCATTTTGATGAATGTTTCAAATGTCCTAAGACTATTTTAAGTGATACACATAAACTATAGCATTTAGTACCTGGGAGAACTCTGTTAAGCTAATACTATTATTATCTCCATTTAACAGATGGGGCACTGAAGCATAGAATACTAAGTAAATTGCAAAAGATTATGCAGCTTTTATTTCTAAGATGTTCTGATGCCAAAATCTCTACTGTAGAATATAATTCTTTATCAACTCTCATGAAGAGAGAACTGTAGTACAATAGATAAACTTAGCTTTAGAAATGGCAGTGAGAAATTCAGAGAATGGAGGAAGGCAGCAAGCTACTTTGAGAACTTGAAGGCCAAACTAGTCTTATGTGAAAAGAAAGAGAAATGGAACAAGAACAATATATCTGGAACAAACGGCTTTAAAATTTGGAGTATGAAAGGGGAAGATATTTTATTCATGACAAAATCAGTGAGGATTACTAAGGCTCAGAGAACTCTAACAAAGGGAAAAAAGTAGATCTCAGAGAGTAAACAAAAATGTTTCCCTAGAGGAAACCCTTTCCAAAAAGTTTACTGAGAGACTGTTTCTTAAAGTTAAGGTTGGAAGTCAATAACAGAGCAAGAGACTATCTAGTTACATGACTGGGATAGTTACATTTAGTATTTATACCCGCTCTGAATAGGTCTGTGGAGAGAAGACTGGGAATTCCAGTTAGAATATCTCAGACAACAATCAATGAATATAAAACTTGTTGGAGACTCAGATTTAAAAAGCATAAGGTGATCTAGGAAACTATATAACAAATGAGTCCAAAACTAAGTGAAAATTTGGACTGATGGGGCTGTTCCCTATGTAGGAATATCCTACAAAGGCAGATTATAACAATAGGATTTGTTTTAATAATAGACATTTTGTGCTGGTTTTGATGTCACATTTTATATTATGAAATAATTATTTAGGCTATTTTTGATGCAGTATGCTGACGAACTTGTGTTTTCTTTTTTCTCTTAAAACAATAAGAAATTCAAAGTAGCTTCTTCTTCAGAGGTTTGAATAATGAACAAATGTACAGATCAAAAAAGGTCCAATGAGGAAGAGAGGGCAATATTCAAAGAGGAAGAGTAGATCAAATGACTCTGATAAAAGAATATAGACAATAGAGTACCAAAAACTATCAGATAAACTGTTTTAATTAGGACAAGTACCTTAAGGTTCTCCAGAGAAACAGAATCAGTAGGAGATATATACATTTATCATGACAGTTTGGTTCATGTATTTATAAAGAATGAGAGGTCCCACAATCTGCCATTTGCTGGAGACCTAGGAAATCCAGTGGTATTGTTCAGTCTGAGTCTAAAGGCCTGAGAATCAAGAGAGCAGATGGTTTAAATCCCAGTCTCAGGGCTGGAGAAAATGATATAGCTCCACTTAAATAAGCAGGTAGGAAGCAAAAAGGGATGAATTCTTCCTTCCTCTACTTTTTGTCCTATTTAGGCCTTGAAAGGATTGGAATGTGCCCACCTACACTGGGTAGGATAATCTATTTTACTGAGTCATTAATTGAAATGCTAATCTCATCAAGAAACAACCTCACCACCACATCCAGAAATAATGTTTAATCCACACACTCTGTGGCCAGTCAGGCTGACACATAAAATTAGCCATCACAGCAAGTGTTAGTCAGTTGGTGCCAAAGTAATGCTGTGTAACAAACCATTCCAAATCTCAGTGGCTTACAACATAATCATCCATTCTTATGCTCACAGGTCTGCAGGTGGACTGTGGTTCAATTGACTAAGGGTTGGCTTGACTGGATGACTCTGCCTTAGGTTGTGGATCAATTGTCTCACACTAGGCTACAATTAGTTTCATTCTAGGCTCTAGATTGAAGGGAATGCAGCTACCATGAGCATAATCTTCTCACAGCACAAAACCAGATTGCAAATTTACTTTAAGATTCTAATTTGAAAAATGTGTTACCATTGCAGTAGTCAAAGCAAGTCACAGATCCAAGCCCAATATCAATGGGCAAGGATATACACACTACTCTCAGTGGGAGAAGGAGGTGAATGAATATTGACTAAGTAATACTCCAGACTATTACAGGACAATACTGGGTTAAACAGTCATTAAATTTCAAGAGCTCTAAGACCATGATTTTTTTCAGATCTTATAGATGTTCTTGATTAAAGAAGTTCCTCTCTCAGAAGACAGAGTCATTGGAGCTAGTATGAGTCACACTAATTTGGAAAACAGAGTTGCAAATGGAAGAAATACAATGCCCACTGATATATCAACAAATGAGTGTGCACAAGACTATTAAGACTTGGGCTTCTTGATTCTAGTAAATCCCAGAGCCATGAATAGAAACCTGTATTTGGAGGGTACAATAGTCTGGTACTGTGGGTTTTAAATTTTGCACAAGTGCTTCAGTCAGCCTAATGGAGTATACCTTACAGAGAATCAGAATGGTGGTTAAATGAGGGAGTGAGACATACAGGGAATAAGTGAGGATATCCCATTAACAGAAGTTAGTTCAAATTAGAATTGAGGGTGGGTAAAGATAATATTGACTGGACTTCTGGGAACTTATGCAAATTAATAGTTTTTGGTGATCTGAGGAAATTCAATATGAATATATATTTACTTAATAGGAATTTATTTATAGATTTGCCTGCATTAAGAAACTTTCATTCATTAAATACACATATGAAGAGTGGAAAGAGAATTCAAAAAGAGGAAGAAAATGGTATTTGTAACATATGTTACCCTTCCCCCACAAAGAGAAAGAACTAATTCTAGAATATATAGGAACACCTGACTTTTGGGGGAACAAGCTAGACCACTAAAGAGAAAGATAAATTACTTAACAGGCAACCCATGCATACACATGCACTTGAACACACTCAAAAGTACACACATTTAAGAAAATTAATAACATATGAAAAGATATTCAATTCATTAATAATCAGCAAGATGTAAAAAAAATTGAAATAAAATAGCATTTTACACTGATCGGATTGAGAAAAATGTAAAAGTCAGACAGTGCCCAGGGCTGGTAAAGATGATGATTAATAGGAATTTCCTTACATTATTGTGGAAATTTTTGCAAACATTTTGGAAAATTGTGTAGCATTATCTAGAATATTTGAAGATGAACATACCGTATGACCCAGAAATTCTACTTCTAGGTATTTGCCATAGACTTGCACTGTCCAGTACAGTAGTGAGTAGCTACATGTGGTGGTTTAAATTCAAATTTAAATAAAACAAAGCTAAAAAATTTTAATTCCTCAGTTACACTGACCACATTTCAAATGTTATTTTGCCATGTATGACTAGTAGCTACCACTTTGGACTGCAGAGATAAGGACATTTCCATTATGTGAACCCCAAGAGACATTTAAAAAAATAACCTTTGTAGTTCTTTGTGATAGCCATAAACTGGAAGTAACTCAAAGGTCCAACAATTTTAAAATGGATAAAATGGTTGTAGTATATTCATACAATACTATACTGCAAAGAAAATGAAAGAATTAGAGCTACACCCAACATATTAGATAAATATTAAATGAATATATTTGGTATGATTCCATTTATGTAAAAGTCAATCCAAAACAAACAAGCAAAAAAACCAAAAAACAAATTTGTGTTATATTGATTGAGGTGGCATACATAGAAAATCATAAAGAAAAGTCAAAGAACTGACACACCTAGATACACACACACACACACACACACACATTACATACACAGAGAAGTGGGGAAGAGAATGAATAAATGAATGAGTGATTATGAGAAGGACCAATGTTATCCTAATTTTTCCAGGTTCAGACAACCATAGGGAATAAGGAAGGAGGGAGAAATGAGAAGCTTTCATCAAATATATTATATTTAAGGAAAGGTTAGGATATCCAAGTAAAAAAATCCATTAGGAAGTTGTACGTTTAAGGTTGAAATTACTGAGATTAGTTTGGGCTGAAACAATAGGTTTAAGAATCAACCATATGAGGATAATAGTCGAAGCTAGAGATTAGGTGAAAGCCTTAGGAAGTTGGCTACAGGGAAAACAAAACATACAAGCAAAGGAAAAGCAAAGGAAAGAAGGAAAGACAAATACTCTCTAATGGACTTGTGGCAGCCTGCCCAAAAAAATTAACCCAGCATGGATACAGTGCACCAGCCATAGCTTTCCTATGTTGCAATGAAATAAATTAATCTGAATCTCCCCTGATTCTGAAAAGAAATCCTGGCATTAATTCTCTGCATGTTCGGCTCTTACCTATTTTAGAGATGAGAGAAATAACTGCTAATCTTTCAAATGTCAGCTGAAAGGTCAGTTATCTAGGTAAGCTTCTGTTGTCCACTGCCCCCTGGCCTAAGTCAGGCACATTGATAAACTCTTTCATTCTCTACTTTCTCTTTGTAGCAATGATTAGAGATTGGAATTATAAATCTACAGTATGCATATGGCTGCTTTATTATAATTACCTCCTCCATTAAATTCTACAAAAGCAAGAAATGTTGTTTTAACTCACCATTCTGTCTCTAGTTCCTATACAGAAGATATACAAAACGTGTATTTGTTGAGCAACAGATTGACTGAATAAATGAATGGATGAATTAAAACATTTTTATTTGCACTGGTGGCATATATCTGTGAATGATTCTCACATCGATGGAATGAAGTAGATCCTTTCTTTATTTCTGAGTTCCTTCTAGACTTTTTCCATAATCATATACATATATACATAAAAATCTTCCATCTATAAGACACCACACAGAGACATTAATGCACAAATGTCAAAAAGAAGGAAACTGGGTGCTTCCCTGGTGGCACAGTGGTTGAGAGTCTGCCTGCCGATGCAGGGGGCACGGGTTTGTGCCCCGGTCCGGGAAGATCCCACATGCCGCGGAGCGGCTGGGCCCGTGAGCCATGGCCGCTGAGCCTGTACATCCGGAGCCTGTGCTCCGCAGTGGGAGAGGCCACAACAGTGAGAGGCCTGTGTGTACCGCAAAAAAAAAAAAAAAAAGAAAAAAAAGAAAGAAAAAAAAAAGAAGGAAACGAAGTCTAAGTAAAAGTCTAAACTATCAATAAATTGAGGCCAGCAGCAAGTAACTGCTCTTTCTTTGCCCATAACTCTACATTTCAAGAGTGAAATACTCAGTCTCCAGTTTTCTTGAATTCTATTCCACTCATTTGATTTTCATAAAATATTTGATGGTGTCTTCAAGTGAATTTATTTCAAAGTGCTATCAGTCCTAATGGCATTTTATCTGATGACTTTAATCATGGAACAGAGGGTATTGAAATAATCAAGGATTTATGGTAACTGGGCTTTGAATTCACATGAAGGATTCTTTCTCTAGGAAGAGGAAAAGTAGTTGAGATACATTGAATTCATTCATTCTTTTATTAAAATGGATTCTGAAAAGAAAGGACATTGGTCTTAGAATTTTGGAAATGTTCTTCATTTTGTCTTCCTTTTGTATTTTCAGGGAAACTGT
This sequence comes from Hyperoodon ampullatus, assembly GCF_949752795.1. NCBI lineage: Eukaryota > Metazoa > Chordata > Mammalia > Artiodactyla > Ziphiidae > Hyperoodon > Hyperoodon ampullatus. Next base: position 78,194,671 of record NC_136914.1, read on the forward strand.
TGTTAATTGGTGTGTTAAGCACTAATCATTAAAGATTTTGCACAATTAAATGTGAAGATTAGGCAGTTACTAATTCCCAGATTTAGATATTAATCCAGGATGTACAGAAATTGAAATAGCATATACATGTTTTCAACTCACCCAGATGTTCTGTGAAATCTTTGGAAACATAGGGATTACCACCAGCATATTGATTTGGTGGAACTCACTTGGCTCGATAGGTCAGAGTAAGTATGTTTATTCAGTATTATTTGACACAGAGAAATATAGAAAAATTCATATAATCTTACACTGCATGTCTTTTTTTATTTTTTTATTTATTTTTTATTTTTTATTTTTTGCTTTATAACAAATTTAATCAGTTATACATATACATATGTTCCCATATCCCCTCCCTTTTGCGTCTCTCTCCCACCCTCCCTATCCCAACCCTCCAGGCGGTCACAAAGCACCGAGCTGATCTCCCTGTGCTATGTGGCTGCTTCCCACTAGCTATCTACCTTACGTTTGGTAGTGTATATATGTCCATGCTGCTCTTTCACTTTGTCACAGCTTACCCTTCCCCCTCCCCATATCCTCAAGTCCATTCTCTAGTAGGTCTGTGTCTTTATTCCTGTCTTACCCCTATGTTCTTCATGACATTTCTTTTCTTAAATTCCATATATATGTGTCAGCATACAGTATTTGTCTTTCTCTTTCTGACTTACTTCACTCTGTATGACAGACTCTAGGTCCATCCACCTCATTACAAATAGCTCAATTTCATTTCTTTTTATGGCTGAGTAATATTCCATTGTATATATGTGCCACATCTTCTTTACCCATTCATCCGATGATGGACACTTAGGTTGTTTCCATCTCCAGGGTATTGTAAACAGGGCTGCTATGAACATTCTGGTACATGTCTCTTTTTGAATTATGGTTTTCTCAGGGTATATGCCCAGTAGTGGGATTGCTGGGTCATATAGTAGTTCTATTTGTAGTTTTTTAAGGAACCTCTATACCGTTCTCCATAGTGGCTGTACCAATTCACATTCCATCCAGCAGTGCAAGAGTGTTCCCTTTTTTCCACACCCTCTCCAGCATTTATTGTTTCTAGATTTTTTGATGATGGCCATTCTGACTGGTGTGAGATGATATCTCACTGTAGTTTTGATTTGCATTTCTCTAATGAGTAAAGATGTTGAGCATCCTTTCATGTGTTTGTTGGCAGTCTGTATATCTTCTGTGGAGAAATGTCTATTTAGGTCTTCTGCCCATTTTTGGATTGGGTTGTTTGTTTTTTTGTTATTGAGCTGCATGAGCTGCTTATAAATTTTGGAGATTCATCCTTTGTCAGTTGCTTCATTTGCAAATATTTTCTCCCATTCTGAGGGTTGTCTTTTGGTCTTGTTTATGGTTTCCTTTGCTGTGCAAAAGATTTTAAGTTTCATTAGGTCCCATGTGTTTATGTTTGTCTTTATTTCCATTTCTCTAGGAGGTGGGTCAAAAAGGATCTTGCTGTGATTTATGTCATAGAGTGTTCTGCCTATGTTTTCCTCTAAGAGTTTGATAGTGTCTGGCCTTACATTTAGGTCTTTAATCCATTTTGAGCTTATTTTTGTGTATGGTGTTAGGGAATGATCTAATCTCATACTTTTACATGTCCCTATCCAGTTTTCCCCGCACCACCCATTGAAGAGACCATCCTCTCTCCACTGTATATTCCTGCCTCCTTTATCAAAGATAAGGTGACCATATGTCCGTGGGTTTATCTATGGGCCTTCTATCCTGTTCCATTGATCTATCTCTCTGTTTTTGGGCCAGTACCATGCTGCCTTGATCACTGTAGCTTTGTAGTATAGTCTGAAGTCAGGGAGCCTGATTCCTCCAGCTGCGTTTTTCGTTCTCAAGATTGCTTTGGCTATTCAGGGTCTTTTGTGTTTCCATACAAATTGTGAAATTTTCTTTTCTAGTTCTGTGAAAAATGCCAGTGGTAGCTCAATAGGGATTGCATTGAATCTGTAGATTGCTTTGGGTAGTAGAGTCATTTTCACAATGTTGATTCTTCCAATCCAAGAACATGGTACATCTCTCCATCTATTTGTATCATCTTTAATTTCTTTCATCAGTGTCTTATAATTTTCTGCATACAGGTCTTTTGTCTCCTTAGGTAGGTTTATTCCTAGATATTTTATTCTTTTTGTTGCAATGGTAAACGGTAGTGTTTCCTTGATTTCACTTTCAGATTTTTCATCATTAGTGTATAGGAATGCAGAAGATTTACACGCATTAATTTTGTATCCTGCAACTTTATCAAATTCATTGATTAGCTCTAGTAGTTTTCTGGTAGCATCTTTAGGATTCTCTATATATAGTATCATGTCATCTGCAAACAGTGACAGCTTTACTTCTTCTTTTCCAATTTGGATTCCTTTTCTTTCCTTTTCTTCTCTGATTGCTGTGGCTAAAACTTCCAAAACTAGGTTGAATAAGAGTGATGAGAGGGGGCAACCTTGTCTTGTTCCTGATCTTAGTGGAAATGGTTTCAGTTTTTCACCATTGAGGATGATGTTGGCTGTGGGTTTGTCATATATGGCCTTTATTATGTTGAGGAAAGTTTCCTCTATGTCTACTTTCTGGAGGGTTTTTACCATAAATGGGTTTTGAATTTTATCGAAAGCTTTCTCTGCATCTATTGAGATGATCATATGGTTTTTCTCCTTCAATTTGTTAATACGGTGTATCACGTTGATTGATTTGTGTATATTGAAGAATCCTTGCATTCCTGGAATAAACCCCACTTGATCATGGTGTATGATCGTTTTAATGTGCTGTTGGATTCTGTTTGCTAGTAATTTGTTGAGGATTTTTGCATCTATGTTCATCAGTGATATTGGCCTGTAGTTTTCTTTCTTTGTGACATCCTTGCCTGCTTTTGCTATCAAGGTGATGGTGGCCTCCTAGAATGAGTTTGGGAGTGTTCCTCCTTCTGCTATATTTTGGAAGAGTTTGAGAAGGATAGGTGTTAGCTCTTCTCTAAATGCTTGATAGAATTCGCCTGTGAAGCCATATGGTCCTGGGCTTTTATTTGTTGGAAGATTTTTTAAAACAGTTTCAATTTCAGTGCTTGTGATTGGTCAGTTCATATTTTCTATTTCTTCCTGATTCAGTCTTGGCAGGTTGTGCATTTCTAAGAATTTGTCCATTTCTTCCAGGTTGTCCATTTTATTGGCATAGAGTTGCTTGTAGTAATCTCTCATGATCTTTTGTATTTCTGCAGTGTCAGTTGTTACTTCTCCTTTTTCATTTCTAATTCTATTGATTTGAGTCTTCTCCCTTTTTTTCTTGATGAGTCTGGCTAATGGTTTATCAATTTTGTTTATCTTCTCAAAAAAACAGCTTTTAGTTTTATTGATCTTTGCTATCATTTCCTTCATTTCTTTTTCATTTATTTCTGATCTGATTTTTATGATTTCTTTCCTTCTGCTAACTTTGGGGTGTTTTTGTTCTTCTTTCTCTAATTGCTTTAGGTGCAAGGTTAGGTTGTTTATTCGAGATGTTTCCTGTTTCTTAAGGTGGGATTGTATTGCTATAAACTTTCCTCTTAGAACGGCTTTTGCTGCATCCCATAGGCTTTGGCTCGTCGTGTCTCCATTGTCATTTGTTTCTAGGTATTTTTTAATTTCCTTTTTGATTTCTTCAGTGATCACTTCGTTATTGAGTAGTGTATTGTTTAGCCTCCATGTGTTTGTATTTTTTACAGATCTTTTCCTGTAATTGATATCTAGTCTCATAGCATTGTGGTCGGAAAAGATACTTGATACAATTTCAATTTTCTTAAATTTACCAAGGCTTGATTTGTGACCCAAGATATGATCTATCCTGGAGAATGTTCCATGAGCACTTGAGAAAAATGTGTATTCTGTTGTTTTTGGATGGAATGTCCTATCAATATCAATTAAGTCCATCTTGTTTAATGTATCATTTAAAGCTTGTGTTTCCTTATTTATTTTCATTTTGGATGATCTGTCCATTGGTGAAAGTGGGGTGTTAAAGTCCCCTACTATGATTGTGTTACTGTCGATTTCTCCTTTTATGGCTGTTAGTATTTGCCTTATGTATTGAGGTGCTCCTATGTTGGGTGCATAAATATTTACAATTGTTATATCTTCTTCTTGGATCGATCCCTTGATCATTATGTAGTGTCCTTCTTTGTCGCTTCTAGTAGTCTTTATTTTAAAGTCTATTTTGTCTGATATGTGAATTGCTACTCCACCTTTCTTTTGGTTTCCATTTGCATGGAATATCTTTTTCCATCCCCTTACTTTCAGTTTGTATGTGTCTCTAGGTCTGAAGTTGGTCTCTTGTAGACAACATATATATGAGTCTTGTTTTTGTATCCATTCAGCCTATCTGAGTCTTTTGGTGGGAGCATTTAGTCCATTTACATTTAAGGTAATTATCTATATGTATGTTCCTATTCCCATTTTCCTAATTGTTTTGGGTTCGTTATTGTAGGTCTTTTCCTTCTGTTGTGTTTCTTGCCTAGAGAAGTTCCTTTAGCATTTGTTGTAAAGCTGGTTTGGTGGTGCTGAACTCTCTCAGCTTTTGCTTGTCTGTAAACATTTTAATTTCACCATCAAATCTGAATGAGATCATTGCTGGTTAGAGTAATCTTGGTTGCAGGTTTTTCTCCTTCATGACTTTAATTATGTCCTGCCACTCCCTTCTGGCTTGTAGAGTTTCTGCTGAGAGATCAGCTGTTATCCTGATGGGGATTCCCTTGTGTGTTATTTGTTGTTTTTGCCTTGTTGCTTTTAATATGATTTCTTTGTGTTTAATTTTTGACAGTTTGATTAATATGTGTCTTGGCATATTTCTCCTTGGATTTATTCTGTATGGGACTCTCTGTGCCTCCTGGACTTGATTAACTATTTCCTTTCCCATATTAGGGAAGTTTTCAACTCTAATCTCTTCAAATATTTTCTCAGTCCCTTTTTCTCTTCTTCTCCTGGAACCCCTATAATTCGAATGTTGGTGCGTTTAATGTTGTCCCAGAGGTCTCTGAGACTGTCCTCTGTTCTTTTCATTCTTTTTTATTTTGCTCTTCAGCAGTTATTTCCACTATTTTATCTTCAACCTCACTTATCCGTTCTTCTGCCTCAGATATTCTGCTCTTGATCTCATCTAGAGTATTTTTTATTTCATTTATTGTGTTTTTAATCGATGCTTGATTCATCTTTAGTTCTTCTAGGTCCTTGTTAACTGTTTCCTGCATTTTGTCTGTTCTATTTCCAAGATTTTGGATCTTGGAAATAGAATCTTGGATCATCTTTACCATCATTATTCTGAATTATTTTTCAGGTAGACTGCCTATTACCTCTTCATTTTTTAGGTCTGGTGGGTTTTTATCTTGCTCCTTCTCCTGCTGTGTGTTTTTCTGTCTTCTCATTTTGCTTATGTTACTGTGCTTGGGATCTCCTTTTTGCAGGCTACAGGTTCGTAGTTCCTGTTGTTTTTGGTGTCTGTCCCTAGTGGGTAAGGTTAGTTTAGTGGGTTGTGTAGGCTTCCTGGTGGAGGGGACTAGTGCCTGTGTTCTGGTGGATGAGGCTGGATCTTGTCTTTCTGGTGGACAGGTCCACGTCTGGTGGTGTGTTTTGGGGTGTCTGCAGACTTTTTATGATTTTAGGCCACCTCTCTGCTAATGGATGGCATTGTGTTCCTGTCTTGCTAGTTGTTTGGCATAGGGTGTCCAGCACTGTAGCTTGCTGGTCGTTGAGTGAAGCTGGGTGCTGGTGTTGAGATGGAGATCTCTGGAAGATTTTTGCCGTTTGATATTATGTGGACCTGGGAGGTCTCTTGTGGACCAGTGTCCTGAAGTTGGCTCTCCCACCTCAGAGGCACAGCACTGACTCCTGGCTCCTCAATTTGGGATGATTTTTTGTCTATTCATGTATTCCACAGATGCAGGGTACATCAAGTTGATTGTGGAGCTTTAATCCACTGCTTCTGAGGCTGCTTGGAGAGGTTTCCCTTTCTCTTCTTTGTTCCCACAGCTCCTGGGTCTCAGCTTTGGATTTGGCCCCGCCTCTGCGTGTAGGTCACCGGAGGGCGTCTGTTCTTCGCTCAGACAGGACAGGGTTAAAGGAGCAGCCTCTTCGGGGACTCTGGCTCACTCAGGCCGTGCGGGAGGGAGGGGCACGGAGTGCGGGGCGAGCCTGCAGCGGCAGAGGTCGGCGTGATGTTGCACCAGCCTGAGGCGCGCCGTGCGTTCTCCCAGGGAAGCCGCCCATGGATCCCGGGACCCCAGCAGTGGCGGGCTGCACAGGCTCCCGGAAGGGCGGTGTGGACAGTGACCTGCGCTCGCACACAGGCTTCTTGGCAGCGGCAGCAGCAGCCCCAGCGTCCCACGCCCGTCACTGGGCTCCGCGCTTTCAGTCGCGACTCGCGCCTGTCTGTGGAGCCCCTTTAAGCAGCGCTCTTAATCCCCTCTCCTCGCGCACCAGGAAACCAAGAGGGAAGAAAAAGTCTCTTGCCTCTTCGGCAGCTCCAGAGTTTTCCCGGACTCCCTCCCGGCTAGCTGTGGCACATTAGCCCCCTTCAGGCTGAGTTCTTGCTGCCAGCCCCAGTCCTCTCCCTGAGCTCTGACCGAAGCCCGAGCCTCAGCTTCCAGCGCCACCCGCCCCGGCGGGCGAGCAGACAAGACTCTCGGGCTGGTGAGTGCAGCTCGGCACCAATCCTCTGTGCGGGAATCTCTCCGCTTTGCCCTACCCAGGTATGTGGGGAGTTTCTTGCCTTTTGGGATGTCTGGGGTCTTCTGTCAGTGTTCAGTATGTGTTCTGTAGGAGTTGTTCCACGTGTAGCTGTATTTCTGGTGTATCCGTGGGGAGGAAGGTGATCTCCGTGTCTTACTCTTCCGCCACCTTACCCGGAAGTCCTGCATGTCTTTTAAGGCACTTTGAATTCAATTTTTCTCACATCAGGTAACTTTGAGTAGTACCTTTCTGACTTCAATTTTGGAAAAAGAATATGGTCTTCACAAACATTCTTTTCTTCAAGATTATATAAATTCAACTTGAAAAAATTTTCAGAACTTTATTACCAAGTTGATTGAAAGACATTTAAACTTTTGGAAAAGATTGAATAATATTAAGGCTGGATGGGCAGACTTTTTTGCAGGAATATTCTGGGTTTCTACAAATTCTAGTAAACCTGGAACTTTCAGATAAATTTGATTAATGAAAGAGTCAATTTGGTTACGTAAAAAAAAATTAAGGCAGAATAATCAGCTGTTGTATTTCTCTGTTTTGAATTTAGGGAGAAATATCTGGATATTTTCTTAGATGTTGGCGAAGATAATGAAGCTACATTACATGTAATTTTACCCCCTTGAGAGGAATCATATCAAAATTGTGGACAAGAGCTTGGACATTTTACTTCTAGGAACGCTGTTTTAAACTACTGGATCAAGTTTTAGGTCCTTTTAATACTTAAATCTCTCATTGATTGGTTACCAATAGCAACAGGACATTGTAAGAGAACCAGAGACATGTTTCCTTACCAAGTATTTAGACCCTTTCTTAATCACAGTTAAATCCACCTGATCTAATGTGTTTTGCCAGCACCAGAAGCAAATGCAATAATACAGGGTTCCCTAGTAATCCTGCCATTTGATAATTGTTCACTTGTTTTACCTGTGTATTTACATCTAGCTTTTCATCTATTTCTGAAAATAATTTGAGGTAACATAAACTTGGGGGGAAAAAAAGTCTGAGGAAAAGAACAGGAAACAGGTAAAATGTTTACTCTGAGTTTCCTGATATACAAGTTAAGAAAGTCTATCAGCTACTCATATGAGATCATTATTCTCCAAAAATATTATTCTCCAAAAATGTCTTTTTACTGTAAGTTAATTAGGGGGAAAGTAAATACGCATTCCTTCTTTTTTAATTCTATCTTCATACCACAAAGTATGTTTGGGTATATTAAATGTTTACCTAGAACCTAAAATTAGAGTTGAAGGAGATGATAAAAGTTTGGAAGTGTTCATTTCCTCATTAAACCAGATGTTAAAACTTCTATGTAATACTTGGGGTCACTTTTTTATGAATAAGTTAAGATATTGTCTATGAAGGAAATTTTCTTTGTGTTTACTGGGAGACACTTATTACCAGAAAGTAAAACCTAGTTGCAATAATAGTAAGTTTAAAAAATTTTTTTAGTTATAGAAGGTAATGAAGAAGAGAGGTTAATTTGGAATTATTAACAGCAAACCCTAGCTGTTTAAAAGTTCAAGTAACTTTTTTTAAGGGCTGTAACTTATCTGAAGCACATCAATTTACTTTCCTTAGCTATTTGTAGTATAATTGTTAGTATTATAGGTTTATTAGTTAATGTAACTTCAGTTAAATCCCAACGTATCAAAATTGTATAAAACATCTTAATTTTTCATGCAAGAAGTAAATCAAAGGTTACAGAATGGCCATTAAATTAATTTTAAAAACATAGACCAGTCAAAGGCTACCAGATTTACCATATATTAAAATACAATATAAAGTAACTGCCAATAAAATTATGCAGTACTGTTATAGAATTGACAGATATACTAATGTAATAAAATAGAAATCTCCCAAATATATACCCACATATACATGGATGACAAAGTTGATTATTTTAATTCAGTGGAAAATGTAGTTTCATTTTAAAAATTATGCTGGCACAAGTGATTATGAATCTTGAAAAAAACAAAGTTGGACCTATTCTTTACACTGTACATTAAAACTAAATTCTTGATAAATTAATGGATTAAATCACATTATAAAGTGTGTTTGTATGTATCTATTATATATATTTATAGATATATAGAGAGAAATCTTTATAAATAAATTTTACAAATAGAATTAGTTTTAAAATGTTTTTCCTAAATTTAATTCATGAAACTGTCAAAGTCATATTTTAACATGCCAACATTTCACACAGTTTCCACAAAAAAAGATAAATATATTAAATTGTTATTTCGGGTATTAACCAACTTTTTTTTTTTACTTCAACCATGAAGAATTTAAAAGAAATCCAAGCCAAGTAGAATTATATTTAGTTTAGTTATATGTAAAATTATTTTAAATAGTCCATGGAAATTAATTTATCTATACTAGCCCTGCCTCCCAAAATGTTAGAGTACTCTTTTTAAGATTAAAAGGGTTAATGATATTTCTTGTTCAAAAGCAGTGTCTGTCTCCTTATGTTATTTTAAGTCTACCAACTTTAACCACATATTTTCCAAAAGTAAATTCAAGGTCTGGCATAGTACTTTTCAAGCTAAGTCATAAGTACTTATCTTTCTATGGTGGAATTTCAGGATAGTTACAGGCATTTTTATATGTAGTTCAAACATTTCCACTGAAACAAATTCTAGCACTTAGTATAAGGGAGATGGAAGTGCATTCACTGTAATATTGGGAAGGAAGTATGCATTAACACTGATGGATAATTTGTTCAGTTAATAACAATACTTTTAAAGTGTAATTTTGGAGAAATCAAGATATATTTAGTTTTTTGAATACAAATTCATCATGCATAAATATTGCATATTTGAAAGGTCATGTAATAGTTTGTTCAGAAAATTGTAGGTCTTTTCTATTATTGTAATCATGATAGTATTTAAACTAAGGATTATTGTCTGGCGTAATACTATCATTCTTAGAAATAATCAGACAGATTGATCAGCTTATATTGACGTAATACCTTTTGGAGAAAAGGATGCAAAGGCAAATAGGAAGAAAAAGATATTTTTCTAATTATTTAGCTGAATGTAGATGTAGGCTAAACAACAACTGATGTATTCTATTGGAATGGCTAAAAAAACCCACACACAAAAAAACAACAAATTCAGACATAAAGAGGCTGAAAATGACTTTCATTCACCCTGTCTTCATTTAATCTTTATGTCAAATACCCTTTGCTAGAAGCACATTTGGGATGGTCTTGGTAAGGTGTCTGACAGAATTCTGATGTAGGTGATTTTATTCTTGGGGCACACCCATCTTCCATTGTATTACTCTGTTTTACCACCAGGCATTATAACAGAAAGTAGAGATGAAAACTGTGTCACACTTACATGGAGATTTATCAAAACTCCTAATTTCTCCATCTTCTCATTGCCAAATCCAGAAGTAAAAGCACACCATATAATGACATTAACTATTGGAAAGCTTAACAAGCAGCATCACAGTCTTAATGTATAAAAAGAGGGATGGCCGTTTATGCCATTTCAGAGTATATATTCTTTACACCCCAGAGGTATTGAACTACATATACAAGAATCTATAACATACCACAGACAGTGTCTTTTTTCAGAGCTCAGAGAAATAACAAAGATCTCTTTTGTCCCTACATTTCCACTTGCAAAATAATAGGTAAGGAAAGCTTTTGTTATTTTGTTATAATCTATGACTCCAATATAGCTGGGATTGCATTTACCATTTTTGTTCTCCTTACTTTTGTACAAAGACCAATAGTTAGCAGATTTTATCTGAGCTGTAGGGCCTTAGTAATAAATGTCTTTGGATTCCCCTTTTGACATTTATGACATGCCAAGTCAAACCACAGTTTTATTAAAGGCTTCATGCTCACTGCTTTTATTTTATTCATTTGCTTCATTTCTATAATTTCAAAAGGCACCTATTCAGTAGAGTGTCTTGATCCATATCTAAACTGTTAAGTTTCATTTTTAAACTTTTGACTTCATGTGTTTTTATGATCTAAGCTCAGGTGACAAATCACAGAAAGGTGTGCCACCCTGACTTGGATTTTCAGTTTTATGTAATTTTGATGAACTAGAATTACTTTCTGTTATTCTGAAAATACCTAGCCATTCAGCCTCCCAGGGATTTTGCTAAGGAACAACAGTCACTGTGCAGTTTTCTGCTCTTGCAACCAATGGAGGATGCCTCTGACAAAACAGGAATATGCTATTATTGTTTTCACTTTTGACTAAGTTTCTGTAAATCAAGTCTCTCTCTCTCTCTCTCTCTCTCTCTATCGATCTATTTCTATCTCTATCTCTCTTTCAGTCCATGAATTATAGTTCCACATCTGAAGTTGCATGTTAGAGATGTATAACTGGATGCCATACAAACCTGGCACAATTTTCTCCAAAATAGTCTAAATTGAAACTCATTTTGAAACATTCCTAAATCTACTCCTAATCCTGTGTCTTTCTTTTTCTGTTGAGAGAAACAATCCCTATGGATCAAAATCTCAGTTCTAACCCAGACTTTTTCCTTTACAGAGACTATTAAAATCATCTCTGATCTTATCTTTACTATCCTCACATTCCTGTCTTTTCATAACATGAGTTTTATCCAGCTAAACCTTGCTACTTGTAATATAGGTATGTGGATATAAACACAAATTGTTAATTTTTACTAAGACACCAAGTTTGAATACAAATTTTGTCATTTATTACCATTGCAATAAGTAACTTTACTTTGATTCTATGTAGAAAACTTTTCACATTCTTTTATTTATTCATGTAAGAAGTATTTATTTAATAGACTACTACTAAACCCATGGTCTATTCTGGGACATCCAGTGAAAAGCAAACAGGCAGGATTATTACCTTCATAGATCTTACAGATAATCGGTAGAGAGAGATTAAATAATCAGAAAAATTATGTAATTTCAAAAGAATAATAAGTGCTATAAGGTTGTAGCATAGGATGTAACAAACACATATGACATTTAGATTAGTCCTCACTGTGGAAGAGATAGTTAAACTAAGACCTGTGTGATTAGATGGCAGTAGTTAACTGGACATAGCAGCAGATAAAAAGGCCTCAAGGCAAGGAAATTCTTGGCATATTTGATGACTGACATGTACTGTGCCTGGGACGAAGCAAACGCAAGTAGCGCCTCCATAGTATGGAGTTTTGTTCTTTTTTTTTCCTTGGAGTTTTGAACTTTTCTGTGATGAGTACAAATATTCTTTTTTTTTTTTTTTTTTTTTTTTTTTTTTGTACGCGGGCCTCTCACTGTTGTGGCTTCTCCCGTTGTGCAGCACAGGCTCCAGACGCGCAGGCTCAGCAGCCATGGCTCATGTGCCCAGCCGCTCCACAGCATGTGGGATCTTCCCAGACCAGGGCACGAACCCGTGTCCCCTGCATCAGCAGGCGGACTCTCAACCACTGCACCACCAGGGAAGCCCGAGTACAAATATTCTTGGATGACCTCTTTCTAGAAAGAAACTTAGTCTACCACAATAAAAAAAAAAAAAACTTACTTAAAAATTAATCTAATTAATTAATCTAAAATTAATATTACTCTAAAATATGCAGGTAACTATGTTTTTTTCCTAATAAAGACATTAAAATTTTAAAGCGAAACTCAAAATTAATACTTCATAAGTGTCAAATAAAGCATACTGCTGCTTATATGTAGGTTTCAAGGACTCGGCATACTGTATAAACAAACACTATAGATACAGATTTCACTATATTTAAAATTCAGTACCTGATAAGGCCCTTAACCATACAATGTCTTTTACACTGCAAACTATGTAAAGGAAAATTTAAACTGCATAAATGAGCTTAACGTATCTATGCTGTAGAACAAAACAGAGTAAACGTAAAACATGTATCATACTCTTGACAGTAAGAGTAAGACACTGTACCAAGATGGGCCGAGAGAAAATGAGAACACATAGGGAACACCCAACAGTTATTTCAAGCAAAAAGTAGATACATTATCACATATTCCCTTTCTATACATTACTTAGTATTTATGACTCATGAAATCTTTAAAGAATGTGTTGTGATATGTAAACTTTTAGTAAAGTCATGGACTTTAAAGAGTGTTTTTTACATTCAGTACAACTTATTTTAGAACCAACAGATTATGTCAGATTTCTAAATCATATTAAATAATTCAATGTAAATTTACAAAGTTCTCACTAAAGTCTGACACTGATTCAGACATTCTTTTAGTGACTAAACATATATTAAATTAGCATAGTGTGCAGCACCTGAAGACGTTTTACAAAAATAACTTTGAAAAAGATACTTAAGAGAACTGTGATTTCAAAATAACTAGTTTTATGCGTTTATCTTTGTAAAACAACTGATGGTTCAGTGCTAAATATCTCAGGTTATTTGAACTTGTTTTGTCAAAATAGCTAGTGTAAGTGATCCACTAAATACAATTATTGAAGAAAAATTCAATACATCACACACTACACTGGTAAGCACTGTATTTAGCAATGGAATCATGAAGATTAATTATTATAACTGATAGTTTTGGAAACCAAATTGTTCAAGTGGGTCATCAGGGTCTCAGCATTGTAAAAATCAAGTTGAGACAAATGAAATTCCTACTCTTTCCCTCTGTGTTCCACATTTTTCTAAAAATGATCCTTATAATAATGACTCTCAAACTTCTGTAAATTTGAGACAATGATACATATTAATTATTCCTTTTGACATCACTAATTCTTTTGAATCTTGGAATCATTTACATGTATTTTCTAAAAAGTTGTAAACTACTTTTATAACTAAAATATAATTTCATCCACAGTTTCATACTTTTAAATTAATCTACTTTATCAAATTTTTCAGATGTCTATATTTACTTATTAATATCCTTAATTCCTTAAATATTTTATTACACTTTACAAACACTATATGTATACTATATGTACAAAAATATTTAGATAACTTCAGCTACCAAAATTTTATTTCCAAACACTAGACTTTCAGTATAATTTAGGAGCATGTGCATTCCCATTAATTGTCAGAAACAATTGAATACAAAGAGCATCAAAGACATATAGAATAAATTCCAGATATAAGTGTGTGTATGTATGTAGAGTTGTTGCATGTTTTTTCTAGAAGACAAATATATTTAATTAATTAAATGCAATTAGTTTCCAATTTTTAAAATGCAATCATTAAAAACTCTGTTTATCTGAATTTATAAGCTCAATTTTAAAAGTAAGCTTGAAAAATACTGTCCTTTAGAAATATCTTTAGTTTTATTTATCAAAGACTGGATTTCTTTTGTTTCTTTTTTTTTTTTACTTTTTTTTTAAACCATCTTATTACAGATTTTCAGAAGCATTTTGCATTTTTTTTATTTTAATTTTAATTTTGGCTGCACCACGCACTGTGGCTTGTGGGGATCTCAGTTCTCCAACCAGAAATTGAACCCGGGCCTCTGCAGTGAAAGTACCGAATCCTAAGAACTAGACCAGGGAACTCCCACGTTTTTCTTTTTATCTTTTCTTTTCTTTTAAGGAGAAAGTGAGGAGGAAGCTATGTCTTTTTCTCTTTGCCCATGCAATTACCCAGGAGAATACAATGCCCACAGATCTGTAGAATACTGAACCATCAGTATTTTTGTCTTTTATGCAGAATCAATTACATAAGCTAGTCTAACATAAGCTCCCGTGGAATTATCCAGGTTCTTCAAAAATCGCATAACTCACTATAGAGTAGAGGATTAAGTTTGAAGCTGCTCTGGTCTTCATCCTGGATTTGTCATTCTTGCTCTGTGTATAATCCAGGTCAGATCACAACATACACTTGCTTGAACATTCACAGCTATAGAAAGAAGCTGCTCTTATGGATGCCTTATACACTATGAGCATTTTGAGATGATGGTGAAGTCAGCCCATCATCTTTGCAACATATTTAACATTCAAGTAATACTTCTGGTAGAAATTTATATAAACTGTCTCTAGCATAAAATTAAATAAACTCAAGTAATACAGAGAAGCTTGCTTACTAAATATCATAACTTTAAAAAGTGACTTTCCTTTGAAAGATAATAACCATATTAAAAAGATTAATAGGCTTTTAGGTATTATTTTGATACTTAGATAAAAAAATATTGATTGTAATTTTTGTCCAGTATTAGGTTAATGATTTAAATATGGAAAACCATATTTTCCTGTTATTCTTAAAGAGAAAAAGACAAGTTGGAAGCACTTACGTATTTTTCCCATGATCTAATAGGTGGCAAATTATAAAAGGAAGCATTGAAATCCAACACTTTCTGAATCAATAGCCTATGATATGTGTGCTTCCCAAATAGATTACTAGTTTGGGTTGATTTAAGTTGAACGGAGTTTTTCTTCTTTTCCATTTAAATATGTTACTTATTCTTATACTATTCTTTAGTATATAGCATAAATCTTCTAGGGTCTAACTAACACATAATTTAGTAATTATATGTATTTTTCACATTTCACTAATGTCTTCACTTTTACCTTCATGAATATGCATTTGAATACCACAGCTAAAATTTTCAGAATTTCTTCTCTTCTAATATAGTGTGCCTATTGATTCTCATTCTCAACACAGGACCTGCACGTTGACAAAACTGTCTTTTAATATCAAATTGAAATTACTATCAGACTTGTTAACATATTAACATCTCTTAACTCTTAACTTTTAAACAATGATGTTAGATCAGATATTAGATCAGATACTAATAGAAAGATGAGATATATGTGTAGTGGTCAATAGCTCCTGTTATGGATATGTTAATACCACATCAGAAGTTAAAACCTACTTAAGTAGAGTTAGACAACTGGCTACAAAGTCTCTCCAAAGTGCCAGTTCCATACTGGGTTTCAGACTTCTTTCCTGAATTCCTAAGCGAATGAGATCTATTTTTACTATTAAAGTATCAGTTATTGCCCCTCAAAAAAAAAAAAAAAAGAAAAAAAGAAAAAAAAACACAAGACCATAGCTAAGAAAGACTAATTATTACCCTCCCCTCTATTCCTGTTTTATGTGTTCTCACTATTCCCATTGACTGCAGAATAAGATCTCACTTCCTCATTTATTATTTGGTCTCCATTTTCCTTTACATCTTATGTTGGCCAGCTTCTGCCTTATATTATAATCTAATAAGCATAAACTACATGTTTTCCTAAAGAGTCCATGATGTTTCCTGTTTGCTGATCCATTTGGCTCTCACTGGGGGATTATACTGGCTTTATTCACCAGTAAAGTGGGAATCTTGGCAGCCATGTTAGAATCCTGCCTATCTCACTTCTCTTAAAGCTTTACCATTAGTATAGAATATAAAGCAGATGAAACAAAGTATTTTTCAAGAAATTTCATTATTTCTAAAATTATTTATTTAATTGAATTATAATTAACATACAATATTATATTTGTTTCAGGTGTCCTACATAGTGATTTGATATTTTTATATATTACAAAATAATCACCATAATAAATCTTGTTACCATACAGAGCTATTACAATATTACTGACTATATTCCCTATGCTGTACATTATATCCTCATGCCTTGTTTATTTTATAGCAATAAGTTTGTACCCCTTAATCCTCTCTACCTAATTCACCCATTCCCCCCCCCACCCCTCTCCCCTCTGGCAACCACCAGTTTTGTTCTCTGTGTCTTTGAACCTGTTCTGCTTTGTTTTGTTTGTTCATTTGCTTTGTTTTTTAGATTCCATATAAATTGAAATTATAGGTGTCTGTCTTTCTCTTACAGACTTATTTCATTTAGCATAATACACTCTAGGTCCATCCATATTGTCACAAATGACAAGATTTCCTCTTTTTTTTTAATGGCTGTGTAACATTCCATTGTATGTATATGTACCACATTTTCTTTATCCATTCATTTACCCTTGGACCCTTAGGTTGCTTCCATGTCTTGGCTATTGTAAATAAGGCTTCAATGAACATAGGGGTGCATGTATCTTTTTAAATTAGTGTTTTTGTTTCCTTCAAATAAATGTTAAGAAGTGAAATTGCTTGATCACTAGTGGTAGTTCTATTTTTAGTTTTTTTAAGGAATTTCCATACTGTTTTTCATAGTAACTACAATAGGCATTCCTACAGACAGTGCATGAGGACTTTTCTCCACACCCTTACCAACACTTGTTGTTTTCTGTCTATTTTATAATAGCCATTCTGACAGGTATGAGGTAGTACATCCTGGTTTTGATTTGCATTTCCTTGATAATTAGTGATGTTGAGCATCTTCTCATGTGCCTATTGGTCATCTCTATGTCTTCTTTTTAGTTTTTTTAATTAATTACTTTATTTATTTTTGGCTGCATTGGGTCTTCGTTGCTGTGCACGGGCTTTCTCTAGTTGCAGCGAATGGGGGCTATTCTTTGTTGCGGTGCATGAGCTTCTCATTGCGGTGGCTTCTCTTGTTGTGGAGCACTGGCTCTAGGCACGTGGGCTCAGTAGTTGTGACTCGTGGGCTCTAGAGCTCAGGCTCAGTAGTTGTGGCACACAGGCTTAGTTGCTCCATGGCATGTGGGGTCTTCCTGGACCAGGGCTCAAACCCGTGTCCCCTGCATTGGCAGGTGGATTCTTAACCACTGCATCACCAGGGGAGCCCTCTATGTCTTCTTTGGAAAAATGTCTATTCAGCTCCTCTGTCAACTTATTAATTGGGTTGTTTCTTTTCTTGATATTGAGTTGTATGAGTTCTTTATATATGTTGAATATCAACCCCTTACAGAATATGTCATATTCAAATATCTTTTCCTATCCAGTAGGTTGCCTTTTTTGTTTTGTTGATGTTTTCCTTTGCTGTGAAAAAGCTTTTTAGTTTAATGTAGTCCCATTTGTTTACTTTTGCTTTTATTGCCCTTGCCTGAGGAGACATATTCAAAAAATGTTGCTAAGATTGATGTAAAAGAGCTTCCTGCCGACATTTTCTTCTAGGACTTTTATGATTTCAGGTCTCACATTTAAGTTTTTAATCCATTTTGAGTTTATTTGTGTATATGTGGTAATGAAGTTGCCCTGTTTCTTTCTTTTGCGTGTAGCTGTTCAGTTTTCCCAACACAATTATTGAAGAGATTGTCTTATTCCCACTTTATATTCTTGCTTCCTTTGTTGTAGACTAATTGACCATTAGTACATGTGTTTATTTCTGGGCTCTCTATTATATTCCATTGATCTATGTGTCTGTTTTTGTGTCAGTAACATACTACTGTAGCTTTGTAATACAGTTAGAAATCAAGGATTGTGATACCTCCAGCTTTGTTCTTTCTCAAGATTGCTTTAGCTATTTGTGATCTTTTATGGCTCTACACAAAATTTAGGATTTTTTTTCTAGTTCTGCGACAAATACCACTGGTATTTTGATAGGGATTACATTTAATTGGTAGATTGTTTTCGGTAGTATGGACATTTTAACAATTTTGGTTCTTCCAATCTATGAGTACAGTATCTATTTCCATTTATTTATTTGTTTATTTGTTTATTTATTTACATTTTGAACACATTCCAAAGCTTTATATTTTAATACCTCCTTAATTTTATATTTTTGATGACTCATTTTACATCTTTTTATTTTATGTATCCCTTGAATAATTATTGTATTTTTAATTAATTTTACTACTTTTGACTTTTACTTTGCTACTTGTTTTATAAGAGATTGATTTACTATCTCTACCATTTATTTACCTTTTCTGGTGAGAGTTTAGCTTTCATATGTTTTCTTATTAATTAGTGCCTTTTCTTTTTAGCTTGGAGGAGTCCCTTTAACATTTCTTATAAGGCCAATTTAGTGGTGATGAACTCTTTCAGCTTTTGCTTATCTATAAAACCTTAATCTGTTCTTTAATTCAGAATGATAACCTTGCCAGGTAGAGAATTCTTGTTTGGCAGTTTTTTTCTTTCAGCACTTTGAATATGTCATGTCACTCTCTTCTGGCTTGTAAAGTTTCTGCTGAAAAATGTGCTGATAGCCTTATGGGTTGTCCCTAGTACATAATAAGTTGCCTTTTTTCTTGCTTCTTTCTTTTTACAATTCTCTCTTAATCGTTAACTTTTACCATTTAAATAACAACGTGTCTCAGTGTGTTGCTCTTTGGGTTTGTCTTATTTGGAACACTCTGGGCTTCCTGGAACTGAATATCTGTTTTCTTCCCCAGATTAGGAAAGTTTTCAGCCATTATTTCTTTAAATACAAATTAAAGAAATTTCTCTTTCTCTTCCTCTTCTCCTTTTGAAACCCCCATAATGCAAATGTTATTCCACTTGATGTTGTTCCAGGGTCCCCTATGTTATCCTCATTTCTTTAATTATTTTTTTACATTGTGCTGCTCTGTCTGGGTGTTTTCCATTGCTTTGTCTTTCAGCTTGTTTTGTGCTTCTTTTTGCTTTTAGTTGATTAACAATGTTGTGTTAGTTTCAGGTGTACAGCAAAGTGATTCAGTTATACATATACATGTATCTTTCCTTCTCAAATTATTTTCCCATTTAGGTTATTACAGAATATTGAGCAGATTTCCCTGTGCTATACAGTAGGTCTTTGTTGGTTACCTATTTTAAAAATAGCAGTGTGTACATGTCAGTCCCAGACTCCCAATCTGCTTCTGTTTTATCCATTCTGCTGTTGAACCCTTCCAATGTGTTTTTCATTTCAGTTATAACTTCTCTTCAGTTCTTTCTTATAGTTTCTCTTTGTTGGCTTCTTGCTATGTTCATCCCTTTCTTCTCCTAAGTTCAGTGAGTGGCTTTATGAACATTATTTTGAACACTTTGTCAAGTAGGTTGCTTATCTCTGATTCATTAAAGTATTTTTCTGGGGATTGGCTTGTTCTTTGATATGGAATATATTTCTCTGTCTCCTTGTTTTGTCTGTCTCTCTGTGTTTGTCTACATGTATTATGGAAAGTGGTTACCTCCATCAGTTTTTTTCCAGGGGGGGAGCAAAGGCAGCTGCTTTTATTGTGGGCCATGGGCCGGCTGGTTTCACTCAAAGGCCACACACTTGATCTTGAAGTCACCATTGGCCGCCAGGTAGTTGATGGCTTCCAGGTTGAGGCAGTTGGGGAATTTGAATTTGTATCCACCAGGCAGCTGGATGGTTAGCTCTGCCTTGTCAAAGCAGATGCATACCTCCACAACACTTCCAGGCTGGAAGGGGAAGACAGACTCCTGCTGCTTGGCCCCCCAAGCCCTGCCATCTGCTGTTACACATGATGGTGTTGGTGTCCCTGTGCTCACTGAAGTGGGGGTTGAAGTGCGGACACAGATTGTTGCCATCTTTGCCCAGGTTCAGCATGAAGCTCTTGGCGTCCAGGGCCACCTTGCCCAGCACTCTGAGGCACTCCCCAGGTTTGAGATTCAGGTTGCTGATGACAAGACCACAAGGCATGATTGAGGAGAGGAGGATGTTCCTGGGGCTTTGGCACCAGTTGTCTGAAGACTCTACTGGAGAGCCTTGGTCTTGAAAGAGTGTTATTCTTTAGAAGCTGTTCTGTGTGGCCCAGAAGTGCAGTCTCCTCTGGCCACCAGACCCAAGCATTCTATGGCCATCCCTCATGTGGGCTGTAGGTGCCCGCCAGCTGTGATAAGTCTGTGACTGCCATATGGGGAGGAGAGGGTTGGAGTCACTTGCCCATCCTGGGTGTGGATTGATCTATGTGTGGGCTGGTTGGAGCTCAGGGCAATCATCAGACTCAATTGTGGGTCAGCCATTGCGTGAGGATGACAGGACTCTGTAATCCCTGCTGACCTCCAGACCAGAAGATCCGTAGGTGTCTCCTTGGCTGTGGTTGCAAAAACTGGGGCTCCTGGTGAGTGTATAAGCTCCTTTCTGAGGAGCCTCATCAAGCCTTAATGAGGCCAAGGGGGTGTGCAAAGATGGTGTCTCCCTGCTTACAGTCCCTGGAAACACCTCCTTGGCCTCTAGATATGTGGGAAACCTGAAGCCTGTCCCTCAGGATGAAGCTCCAGGCTAAGTAAATAAGCCTTCTTCATATAAGACAGAGTTATGTTTCAGTCTGCTGTCTGTTCAGGGTCCTGGGTATGGTGGCCTGCCAAGAGCTGTCTTTCCGATTGCTCCAGTGTCATGAAGTTCAAGAACACCAGCCACCGTGGCCCCAGGGGCAGGCCAGCCAGTAGTGTCCCCTATGCAGATTGTATGCATCCACTGGCTTTAGCTAGGTAGCTGGAGATTATAGGGGGTGGGACTTGCTCTCTTGCTTCAAGAAGGCAGCAGGAAAATGTCTTGACTGCACCCACCCCTGGGCTTCAGCAATGTAGTACAAAAGTGCCTTGTCTGTGCACATGAGTCAGCCGTTAGGCAAGGAGTGGGAGAATATTATGACTGCTTGTGTTCTCCAGTCCCAGCTAGGGGGGCAGGGGAATGTCACAGCCACGCAGACTTTAGTTAGGGAGCAGGAGAATGCCATGGTTATTTGTGCCACCCCAGTCAGGGCGTGGAGGGATGCTGCAGCTGCCAGAGCTTTCCAGCTTCAGCTTTGTGGCAGGGTAGTGCATCCAAGCTCTCAGATCTGTGCTAGCAGGTGAGGTGAGGAACACAATGGCCTCTGCCAGTGTCTCCTATGAGTATTACCACCATATTACACCCCCTGCATCCCCCCAACTGATGCTTTTAGATTTGCAAACAACTCTCCTTCACAAACAGTCTCTGCAGTTTTCAAACCGCTGATATTTTACAGGGTCTCTGAGTGAGAAGGATTGCATGTGAGCCCTTTAAGAGGGGAGTCTCAGTTTCCAATAGCTTTTTTGGACCCTTGGACATTAACCCCATTAGTTTTCTAAGGCAGGCGTTTTGAGGACTCAGCTGTCTGGTGTAGAATTCTTGGGCCTGTGTGTCTGATGTGGGGTCCCACACTTGCTCCCCCAGGAGAAAAGCCTTTCTAATAAGATCCCTCTGTATTGTGTGTGGCCAGGCCAGGGGTGGGGTTTTGGGTGAGAACTTTTCTCTGCTCCTCCTACCCATCCTGATGTAGTTCTTTTTATTCTTTGTTGTGAAACAGGTAATCAACTAGTTTTCAGGTTCTCTTCTGAGGGAATTAATCCACATGTAGATATTTATCTCTGGGAGGAGACAAGTTCAGGCTCTGCCTTTGGCGTCTTCTTAAAATGCCTTCTTAGTTGTTTATTTTTAACATATTCCTATCAAACAATATTTTTTGTGATGGTCAGATTTCTCATAAATTTTATATCTCATACATAAATTCAATCATTTATTTTTAAAAGTTTAGAGAGTTCTTACAATTCTAATTACTTGAATTTTCTAAAAAGAAACTAAGGTACTAGTGACTTTGGTGACATTTAACTTAATAGGCAAGGAAGGTGGGTTCTTTCTACTCACTGGTTCTTTCAAAAGGGCAAAATCACCCTGGAAATATCTAACTTTCAATTCAAAAATATAATTCTTACCAAACAGATTTGAGCTTTCAGTGGGTAGGCTGTTTTATTAAATCACCTGAGTCATTAATAAAATTTCACCAAGTCTTGACAATCTCCTTTTATGTGCTATTCTAAAATAATGCACTTCCTTTCAAATACTTTAAATGGCCCTGAAGCTAATAATCATGTAGGATGCCCTCTCTTCTCACACAAAGAAGTATTTCAAAATGAATAACACAAGTCAGGTATATTTAAATCTTGCACTACGCGTGCATGTTTTCTAACTCTAAAGCAAATGCTACCACTTTACCTAGTATCAACTGAATATTTGTAAAGTGTCAATGTCTGATTTCAAAGTCAAATGGACACTGATAGTGAACGTTTCAAGGTTTGAACCTCTATATTTGTTGTTAATTCTATAAATAGTTTTATCTTTAAAACTATTTATAGAATTAATAAATTAATAATTTATAGGATAAATAAATAAAACTATTTCACTTTCCCACAGAAATCTTCAAGAGTTATGGTGGTGATAAGATATAAAATAAAAGTCCTTATTCAAGTGTTCAGCTAAACAAAAAAGAACCCCTTTGAAATTTGAATTACAATGATTTTATCTCAAATAAAGAAAAAAGTATGAACACAAAACAATGCTGCACTCTACAGTGCAGAAAGAGTGACCAATGATGTCTGCCTGGGACTTGGATGCATATTTTACTATATAATGTCCAGGAAAGAGCATATTAATGATCTCCAGAAAAAGGAATCTGGATAGTCATAAGGATATTTCCTGGGACCACATACAGAAATGGCCCTGGCCACATTGATTTTTAAGGCAAGCAGTCATTTTAAGTCTAATGCTACATATGTTAAATTTCACCAGTTAAATATGACTTATGGACTGGATATTCAGAACACATGGACTATACATCATTAGCATTAACAGTGCAAAATTAAT
This sequence comes from Hyperoodon ampullatus, assembly GCF_949752795.1. Classification (NCBI taxonomy): domain Eukaryota; kingdom Metazoa; phylum Chordata; class Mammalia; order Artiodactyla; family Ziphiidae; genus Hyperoodon; species Hyperoodon ampullatus. The sequence continues at coordinate 78,217,778 of NC_136914.1, forward strand.
TCTGTCAAGAATGACTTTGTAGAGGAGATTTAGGCTGTCTAACCATGTGACTAGAAATATCAAATAAGCTAGCCTTTATTGAACACTTACAAGCCAGCACTGTGTTAATGTTTTTCCTGCACTGTCTCATTAACACATAAAATTGCATGAGGTAAGTAGTGTTATTATCTTCATTTTATGGATAAGGACTGTAATGTAACAAAATGTACCAAAAAAGATGTAACATTTAGCTAGTGTTAGAGGTGGAATTTGAACTCCAGATCATCTCCCTTCTAAGAACATGCCTGAGCTTACAACAAAAGCACATTTGTGAGAAGCAACAAATATGAGAAAGTCTAGGGATACATTTTAACTCCATTTAACAAGAATAATCTTGAAGCAAATATTCCCTGCAGGGATCAGTTTTTCTTCTGCAGGATACAGAGGAAGAATCAGGCATCATGGGGGCCCTATAAATTCACCCAATTAAAACAGAGAATGAAGATCACACCAGGTTTTCCTTCAGTTGGATCAAATAGATGCTTGACCCTTATAAACACTGGTACCTCCAGGGAGGTATGGAGTCATGTGTTTGGTCTGTTCTGAGTTACCTATTCAATATTGTCTTATCTTTTGTAGTTTCACCCATGTTGGAGTTGCTTACCAAATTTACCACACCTTCTATCCATATTAGACTTGCCTGAAATAATATTCCACTATTACCCAGAGTAGTCAGTGTGGTGTTGTAATGTTTTCCACTGTTTGGATATTTGAAAGACCTAGAAGATTCCATAGAGTATATTCACGTGAGGCTTTTATTTAAATGTAAAACATACAGAACAAGAGAAGTAGGTTTCAGGCAGCCATCAAAGGTCTGAGAAACAATCTGTTTGCCCTTGAGTTGTACTGAGCCTCTGGCTGCACTGCCAAGTTTACATGAGAAATCTTAGCTTCAGGAGAGCAGCTAGAGGAAACTCTAAGAAGTTCTCCAAGTGGCCAAACCAGGCTTGTCAAACTATTTGAGCTAGTTGAGCCATTGGTAAAGAAGCCAACCCTGGGTGGAGCAGGATCACCAGAAAATTTTCCAACTTTAAACAGCACATCATAAATGCCATTGCCTTTATCTCAGACAAGAGTCAAAAAACCAGGCATCTCCAGAGACAGAAAGCTTAGCCATTCCAGCTGTAAATTAGCTTTCTTTAGGTGTCCAGCCCTATATTCTGAAGCCTTTTGACAAACATTATTTAAGATTGGACTGCACCTGTGTAATTGTTTAAAATCAATAATCTCTACATTTAAGATCCTTGAGAATTCCAGACCTGAGTGTGAAAAATACTTGAGTTACGCTGTTAACAGAGGATCTTAGAACTGTGAATGATTCTCATTTAGCTTATGGGCCTCACTGATAATGTATTACTGTATTTCAAACATGGATCACACATGTGGACTTTACTATGATTCTAAAATATAATATGTAGCCTCCAGTTTTGATAGATCAATAAGACATTTATCTGATCCTAACTGAGCATAAGGGTTAGGAATAATGCTTTTAAACACATGTTGAAAACTATGTTTGGCTGAAATTCTGAATCTCCCCTTCCAACTCCCAAGAAAAATCTCAGAATTAAGATCTTATATTTAACATGCTACCATGTTCTTGTTTTGTGTACATTGTTCTTGCATTTTCAACTTTAATTTAAATATATTAATAGTAAAATTGTCATGTGGTCATGACCAAAACCAGCACAAAGCTAAAACTCAGCAGGAAATATTCAAAAGCAGTCTAAATGATTATCTTTCCCAAAATGTGAAGTTAATTATACCAGATCAAGAAGAATAGTAATCTCATTGCTACTTGAATAAAATTTAATTATAGACCAATCTTCACAAACTATTAATATGCTGACATATATTTAAATCAATATTCACAAACACTGAAGAAGGGAGCTACAAATATGGAAAAGGAGAAAACTAGAATAAACTCTGTTCTGTGATATGCATTAAAGGGATCAGTACAAACTTGTAGGTTGTAATATAATTGATAGATATACAGTCGTTACAGATGTATGTGTATGTGTTGTTTTCTGCTTCTATCTGCTAAGAGCACTTGGAAGTAAAGAAACTCTGATACAATGAGCACACCTAGCCCACAGATCTTGGTTTCTACGTACCAGGGATCCTTGGAGAAATGGCTGATATGAAACATCTACACACACAAATACAAATTCATTTTTAAAAGGAAGAAATAAAGGATTAGAGAGGTTATGTCATTTACATAAAGTCACAAGCAAATAAGTGATAAAGAGAGCATGAAAAGCTAAATGCTGGATCAGACTATCTGGGGTAAGATCCCAACATCCTTCATTTACTGGTTTTCTGGGCAAGTCTGTCAACAACCTGACCTTAATTTCCTGGGCAGTAAATCTGTATAACAATAATAATATGTACCTCATAAGTAGGGTTATTGTGAGGAACTAAATGAGATAATATTAAAAAAAAATTGCATGTTGTAATTACAAACTTTTTATCACTATCATAATTTTTATTTTAATGACGATTTTTATTATATGAAACCATGTCTGGTTGACTTCACAATACTCCCACAGATACAGAATTGGAACAAGTATATTACAATGATGAACACTGTATCAGAAAATGGACTTAAAAACCTCATGGTGTATTTGTGAGAAAATAAGGAAGGTGACCTAGATAGTATAAAGTGTAAGAATTGAAGAAGAGTGGGAAACATGGTTTGACAGAAATGTTGAGCCCAGATTATACTGATCATTGAGTTTGGAGTGTATATGACTTTTGGAAGTGCATTTTTGGGGGAGGTTAGGTTCTTCATATCAGTATGCAAGATATTTTGGGTGAAAGATAATAAGAAATTGTCTTTTTGCTATATATGGGTAAAGGATAGTCCCTGAATAGTTAATAATGCCTAAATTGTACTGGAAAAAATAAAGGGCATCATAAATTCAAAATAATTAGAGATGAATTCAGATAAAAAATAGAAACAAGTTGCAACTGTAGAATATATAAATTAAATTAATTTTAGCTTTAAATCATAACTTGAATTGGTCTAACAAATGATTTCACATAGAGACTCTGTAGGGAGTGACTTTAATTGATACATGTCTAAGTTGTAAGTATTAGAAATCCATTGTTTGATATAAATAATTGATGTGAAATTATTGTAAGTTTTCTCCTATTAGGTATTTTTTAATTGTCTCCTTTGGAATCTTTATCTTGTTAATTTACTTAGCCATTTTTTTCACACAAGGAAAAAGCTACAAATACAAGCTAAGTGATCAAAAATTGATGTAATTATTTCAATATAGCTTCATTTTTAAAAAGCTAGAAATGACAACACAATATTCATTTATATTCTATATTTCATCATTTTTCCTCTCCATTTTCTGCTGGCACAATGCAAAGTCCAAAAATATTAAGACTAAGGAAAAGGAAGAAATAAAGGTTAGAAATAATGAGCAAAATGGACAACCACTTCTGGATAATTGAGAGTGAACTGTATATCACTCTTAAAGTAAGGGGCAACATCATTATCCCCATTTTCCTGTGAAAATATGTGTGGTCAGTAAGCAGTATTGCTACTCTTACTTCTTAAAGCATGAGCCACTCATCTCTAGAGGAGCATAGCTAAATTTGGGGGTTTAGTGAAGGTTTAAATGGGAATGAAACTTACCAAACCTTGCATATGAAATTTCACTTGACCCAGAAGCACTGTTCCTAATTCTGCAAAGTTAACAAAAGGCATGAGAATGGGAAGGAATGCATTACTAGACACAATTTGTTCCATCAGTTGTTTTGAATTCCTGTCCTATTTCAATCTTCTTTGTACAATAGGTGTAATGTCAAAAGCATTACTAATTAAAGGATATTTGTAGTAGCCAGATCCTCAAAAAGAACCACCATAAAACTAGAAGAAAAGAAGAGAAAAAAGGCAAGACATAGCTGTTATAATAAAAACAGCCTATTTCTTAAAAAAATATTACAAATACTAACTGAACAGTGTAGCCATTCCTAAGTGTGATTATGGATTTTAAAGTGTTGTGACACCTATAATGCCTCTATGTCCTACTCTCTTATTTTCACTCCGTTGTAGTCCTCAGAAAGATGAGCTGACCAATTCCACAGCTTCAACAATAAAGGCAAATGCAATGTAAGAAATATTGGAGCTGTTGGAAATTTTCAGTTGCCTTTATAACAGCTCATAAAAATATGAACTCTAATCTAATCACCATTGATATTATCACCTGTGGGGGGTTTGTGTGTGTATATACTTCCAGCTAGGGTGATATAATTTTTTTAAATTTAATTTAATTTATTCATATTTTTATACAGCAGGTTATTATTAGTCATCTATTTTATACATATTAGTGTATACATGTTAATACTAATCTCCTAATTCATCACATCCCCACCCCCACACCCACCCCTGCTTTTCCCCCTTGGTGTCCATACATTTGTTCTCTACATCTGTGTCTCTATTTCTGCCTTGCAAACCAGTTCATCTGTACCATTTTTCTAGATTCCACATATATGCATTAATATATGATATTTATTTTTCTCTTTCTGACTTACTTCACTCTGTAAGGGTGATATAATTTAAACATATACAACACTAAGTCACTTCAGGCAGTTTTCTTCCTACTTTTAACTATTTTTTTTCTGTCTTGTTTACTAAGAAACATTCAAAAATCACCTGCACTGTGAACATACTTTGTAAGAGGTTATTAGAGATAGAGAGGAGAGTTTGCTTTGATCAGTGCTGAGCTACTGAGCAAAACAATGGCTATAATTTTGAAATAGTGTTGAGAAATTCAATCCAGGAAAGATTAGTTTTGATAATTTTGACAGAAAGTGAGATGAATTTCTACTTGTAAAGTAGACATGAATATTTTGCTAGTTACCTTAAATCATCTGTTTTTGAACAGATCCAACTGTTTTTGAAAGATTTGGCTCAGTCCCATCCCATACCATCCCATCCTTCCCTCCCCACTTATTAATAAGTGATCCAGCTAGGCTTGGTAATATCAAAGCAATGAATAAGACCTTCCTTTAGAAGACTCAAGTCACCTAAAAAAACACAAAAAGCCCCCAACAAAACGGATAGTTACAAAAAAAGTTGAATAAATGAGATGCTATTATTAGCTACAGAGTTTCAGGGGAGCATGGGTGCATGGCACTAACTGAGATGCTATAGAAAACTTCAGTGGAGAAGAATAAACCTGAAGTTTGATGAGCAAATAGAAGTCAAAAGATGGGAGAGAAAGGAAGAACTCTAGGCAGAACAGCCTACATACAAAAGATCTGGGACATGAGAACACATGGTATGTTAGGAACATCGAAGAGGAATTTCTTGGCTGTAAGATAGGGAGTGTTTTCACATATATTACCTTACGTGGTGTTCAAAATAAACTCACCAGGCAGAAAGATTTTTTCCCGTTTTAATGTAATAAAATGACAATGTGGAGAGGGATCTGAATGTTATAAAACTCTCTAATGCTAATAATGGATTTTGAATTCATTTCCTTCGATTACAGTGAAAACATGCCAAGTATAGTAATAAGTACTGAGTCATGTCAAAGAGGATTCTACAACACAGCACAGGACAGAGTAATAAAAGTTGATACTTATATAGTGATTATTTTATGTCAGGTGCCAATAGGGCTTCCTAAGTGTTATTTTAAACTCATCAAATCCTTACCACCTACAAAGTTAGCAGTATTATTATCACCATTTTGTGAATTAGGAAACCAAGGTAAAGAAAGATAAATCTTCACTAATTTCTCATGGTTAAATAATTGGCAGAACTAAGGCATAAATTCAAATAGTCTATCTCCAAATCCCACACTCAACTGCTAAACCACTGCTTCTCTATGGTACTATATTATTCATGCAAGAAGTCAATGATTAAAAAGCAGTGTAAAATAATGACAATAAAGGGGGAGAATTTTTGTACGTGATCTATAAGATATAGAGAGGAGGGAATTATTGTTTGGGGTCGAAAATTTGGTTTTGAAAATAGAAAAGAATTAGCAAAATAGTTGACAGTCCTGGGCACTGGGGTGCCCTGCTTAGATCTCCCTTCAGGCATTCATTTCTCCCTCCACTGCTGGGACGGCTGCCTGCTGAAGATTGGGGTCATCTCTTTCCTCAGGAATTGCCCATATCTGAAGGGAACTGCCTCACCCAAAGTTAAATTCCCTTCTGAATAGTAGCCCACAATGATTGAGTTCTACAGACAGGTTAAGTAAATTACCTTAGGTCACAAAGATTCCAAATAAAAGAATATGATCCCATACTTGCCTCATTCAAAGTCTAAGGCATTTTTCCTTTACCAGGTTTCCTCCTGTATATAAACTTTACAGATCAAAGTAGGTATTTTATAGGAAATGACAAATTTATTTATGTCCACTTTATGCAAGCTTTAGACTCCTGTCATTTCAATGTGCTCTCATAAATAAGTTTGTTTCAATATCTTTAACACAGACCAAAAATATAAAAGAAACCAGGAGCAGTATAAAAGGAGAAAACTATTGGACATTGAAACATGAGATTATAAGTGATATCCTGTCTTGTATATTAAATATATGTATGTAAAATGTATATATATTTTGTAGCTTAAGAATATGTGTTTCCTTATACTGAATATAAAATACTGAAGTCTGGGCTTCCCTGGTGGCGCAGTGGTTGAGAGTCCGCTTGCCGATGCAGGGGACACGGGTTTGTGCCCCGGCCCGGGAAGATCCCACATGCTGCGGAGCAACCGGGCCCATGAGCCATGGCCGCTGAGCCTGTGCGTCTGGAGCCTGTGCTCCACAACGGGAGAGGCCACAACAGTGAGAGGCCAGTGTACAGCAAAAAAAAAAAAAAAAAAAAAAAAAAAACTGAAGTCTGTGTGCCCTAGAGATGAGAAGAATCATTCTTATTGATTCTAAGCATCTAAGCTACACTTTATAAATAGTAGGAATCAGTGGCACTTCAATCTAGGTTTTTATGGGTCACTGGATCTTTTATGGTTGTTGAAAAAGCTGGAATGTCTGTAATTTGAAGTACTGTGTATAACAGAAAGTATATCAGCTGTGCTTCAACTGACTCTAATAGAAAATCTCCAGAATATTCCTGGGCCTTTAAACTAAGCTTTTGTTTTTCCAGAATTTTACCCACAGTTGATTCAAGACATTTCCTTGTTATACTCAACAACAAATAGTTAAGCTCAATAAGGTAATAGTTTGAGCAACTGAAACCCTATATGTTGTGTTTCTCACAGACAGCGTGAATGCTGCTTCAGGGCACTGATCTATTAAGCTGGATGTTATAAATCACAGGACTATTCCCTGGCAATCATGATGAGAATCCCTGTTCACAGAATTGCAACCTTGTGCAATAGTTGCATAGGCCAAAGACAATTAAAAGAGTTAATGCCAGTGAGGGTCACCTTTCAAGAACCACTTAAATAGAACTGTGCATGCAGCAGCGTCTTGCCCCTCCATGAGGGACACTGCAGCACTAGACTGCAAGTCTATAGCAAGGTGTATAAAAGTCATAAAATAGTCAATCTCTCTAATCCAAGTTTGTCTTCAAAGGGACATCTTCATTAGTCAAGCAGTACAGTGAACACAAGTTCTAAAATACTCATTTACTGCCCTCTGAAATCAATGAATTTTGGAAACAATTTACAAATCACGTATTTATTTGATATATTCATTATATAAAAAGTGAATAAATAACAACACCCTCAAAAGTCTTGTAACCTTTTAAATATGCGGTAGTAGTAAAAATTTTATTTGAAACAGTGTCATGTTTAGCTGTGTAGCCTAAGAAAATACTGCATGTATTATTGTCCTTGGAATAAAAGTATGCTGTTGAAAGCCTTACTATTCTTATTTGTGGAGAAGATTAAACATACTACTGCAATACCATTGGCTTTTTAGACAATACTTATATAAATAATTGTCTTTGTTTTAATGCTGAGCTTGATTCTTATGACCGCATTTCCTTTGAGGAGATAACACTGTGACATAATTATACCAATTATACTTCCCTTGTCTGTCAGCAATTTTGTAGTTACTAGTATCAATCAACCAATATATATTCATGTTTGACTGACCTTCATAAGAATTATATAAGTTCACATGTTGGAAATGAGCATCATTAATTTATAGGCAGAGATAATCATATACAATATATCATATTTATATCATAGCAAGGCAAGAGTCTTAGCAATGTAATGCATTTAGTGCTTGTTTATCTAAAAAGTAAAGCAACTAGCATTCATTGAAATACTTACAATGTGGCAGGTCCTAAACATTTTACATAAATTAATTTGATTACTCTTCAACCTGAATCTATGAAGTGAATACTATTATTTCTCAGTTTTGTAGAAAAGGTGACTGAGACTTAGAAAGGTTAAGTACTTTGCCATAAAGACTAAGTGAAATCCAGTAAGTGATGGTGGGAGAGTTGAAATATGGCAGTCTCTCACCAGAGCCAGGTTCTTAACCCTGGAATCAGAGGTCTTGCTCGTTTTGGCACTGTCTCTAATGGACCAATAATCTCATTTGTTCTGAGGTCCTGAGTAGAGGAATAAATTTTTCTGACTTAAGTTTTGAAAATATCACTCCGGATGCTTTGCTGAGAACTGATAAAGACACTTTTGGAGGCAGAGCTACCATTGATTAAACATAGCACTATCCTAAGAGTTTTTAATGGACAAACACTGGCCCAGACTGTGGACCCCTGAGACATCCCATGCAAATGCATCTGCTTGACTGCTGTACATATAGTACAATATACAGTACAATATATTGTAGGTATGTACAATATAGCAAATTATGCAATATAAATGTGTAGATATTACATCTCTTTATATTTTGACATGTCAGTTGCAGAATCTTTAAGGTGCTATATTTTCAAATACTTAGAAAAAACATCAATAATTGTTATAGATCAAGTAAAGTATAAAACACAAAATGTTGTATTTCACTACAGGAGAGGACACTTCAATTCACACCCTTCTGAAACATGCTTTACAAACTATTGTTTGGACTAATCAGACCACAGGAGAATTCAAACCACAGATGGTCTGAATTCAAAAACATTTCAAAAACAATGTTCAAGGTAGACCAATTGAAAAAGTAGGGCAGCAATGATTAGTGCTCTATAATAAGTAATTTTTATTCATAACAGAAATCTAAATAGAAAAGAGATGTAGATGTCACAAGGGCTGAAAATTTAAAGAAATTTATATGAAAGGGAGCGACTAAGTAGAGGAAAACAATCAGATTTGCCTCTGAATGAACGTTGCCTTTGGCCTCGTTAGCTCAAGAGCCACCTTTGCTTTCTTTCTGACACCATCATTTAACTGCAACAAATCAAATTTGTCTGATAGAGTTTCTTGACAGGAATCATAAGTAACTGCCAGGAGGCCTGGCTGCAGCTATTGCTATCTTATAGCACACAGTTGTGCTATGTCATTAGAATTTGTGCCTCAATGCATCTTTAGGGCATCCCTTCTACATAATCTGATTAAAGTTGGGTCCTGTCTGTTCCCATGACTGGCGATGCTTAGAATCCTACTGTTAACAGAGCCCATAAATTTTAAGTCCTATAGAAATATTTTTCAGAAAGAAATACTTATGAAACTAGACATTTCTAGCAGCCTTCCTTTCATTAGGCCCCAGCATTTTATCACCAAAATCCAAGCACGTCTGTCTATTCACTTTGGCTCTTAAAAAGCTTTTGTTCCTTGAATCCCACTCTGATAATTTCTTTGCTATCCTTATCCTCTACCCTTATGCACTGTTTGTAATACTTTCATTCCCAATCTTTGTATGGTCTTTAAAAGTATCCTTGGGCATTTTCATGCAGTTGCTATATATTCTCAATAAGGCTATCAAATTCCTTGAAGACTAAAATATTCACAAAGTATTTGGATAGTTGGTTATATATTGGGGAAACTCAGGAAATGACTTTGTCAAATATATATCATCCACTTTTTTCATCAATAATGCCATTTGCAGCAACATGGATGGACCTAGAGACTGTCATACTGAGTGAAGTAAGTCAGACAAAGAGAAATATCATATCATATCACTTATATACAGAATATAAAAAGAATTGATAAAAATGAATGTATTTACAAAACAGAAACAGACACAGACTTAGAGAACGAACTTATGTTTATGGGGGTGGGGGGGGAAGGTGGAGGGAAGGGATATGGAGTTTGGGATTGACATGTACACACTGTTATATTTAAAAATGATAAAAATAAAATAAAATAAAGCAGCTGTGCAAGAACAACAACAACAAGAAAAAAAACATTGGTAAAACCTCATATGTTTTTATGTGTTACATAGATGATTCATGTTTCACAGAGAACAATTTTTAACCAAATAAATGTCATCTCTCACCCCTAATTTCCCTCTTTCTTGTGCTAGTATTGGCAATTCTTTTTGTTATGATTCTGGCAATAACTAGCCTTTAAATTCTTAGGCTTCCCCCTACTATTTTTCTGTATCATTCCAAATTATTCTCTTCTTCAGTATGCTGAGCAATTTAGCAAATTTTTCTTTTAAATTTAAGTTCTCATTCAGATTACTTCCATCACTTCAAATAACTCACTAAATTATTTTTTCCAGACAAACAAGGTGTACTATTTCCTTGTGAAATAGCACATCATCAAATAGCATACATGTGTTCTTGGCAGCTAAATATGATTGCTTGGGTCCTAACTGCTCCTTTTGAGGATTTTCTTTAGTCTATTTTTTAAAGCTGCTGGGTTTTGAAATGAGGTGGGTTTTTAAAAAATTTTTTATTTTATTTTATTTTATAGTTTAATTTGAAGTTCCAGGCACTAGAAAGGCTTTGTTTTAGAATAAAAATTTTACAGATTTTTTGAGGTGAGAAGGTAGATTTGAAGAAGTTAAGTGACATCTAAATTAAATGACACAGTAAATATTCAAGGCAACAAAATAGGCAAACTCTTTAATACCTGTTATGATTAATTGTACATTAATAAAAAAAGAAATTATCTTAGTACCTGAGCATAGCCATATATGGATAAACTGTTTCTTTATTAATTTTCTGTCTTGATGGCCTATCCAACGTTGAAAGTGGCATATTTAATATTCCTACTATTATTTTATTGCTGTCCATTTCCCCCTTTAAGTCTGTTAATATTTGCTTTAAATATTTAAGTGCTCCAGTGCTGGGTGCCTATATATTTATAGTTCTTATATCCTCTTATTGAATTGATTCCTTTATTACTATTTAGTGACTTTTTTTTTACTTTCTTGTGACTGATTTTGACTGAAAGTCTATCTTATCCCATGTAAGTATAGCCTCCCCTGTTCTCTGTTGATTACAATTTGCCTAGAATATATTTTTCCATTGCCTCACTTTCAACCTATTTGTGTCCTTAGAGTGAAAGTGAATCTCTTGTAGGCATCATGTAGTTGGAGCTTGGAGTTTTTTGTTGTTGTTGTTGTTTTCATTCAGCAACTTTGTATCTTTGATTGGAAAATTTAATTCCTTTTCATTTAAACTAGTTATTGATAGGTAAGGACTTACTACTATCATTTCATTAATTGTTCTCTGATTTTTAAAAAGTTCGTTTGCTCCATTCTTCCTCTCTTACTCTCTTCCTTTGTAATTTATTTTTGGTAATGGTATGCTTTAATTCCTTTTTTATATATCTTTTATGTAACTACTATAGGTTTTTCTTTGTTGTTACCATGAGGCTTACATAAAACATTGTATGTATAGAACAGTCAATTTTAAACTGATAACAACTTAGCTTCAACTGGGCAAAAAAGCTCTAGAGTTTTCCTTCTCCTCCTTGCACATTTTATGCTATTGTGTCACACTTTACTTTTTTTATATTGTACATTATTTTTAAAATTATCATAGTTATAGTTATTTTTAATATTGTCTTTCAACCTTTTTATAATTTTTATTTTTTTTATAATTTTTATTTTTTTGACCATGCTATGTTCATGTGGGATCTTAGTTCCCCAATCAGGGATCAAACCTGCACCCCCTGCACTGGAAGCACATAGTCTTAACAACTGGACTACCAGGGAAGTCCCTGTTTTTCAACTTTTATACTAGAGGTAAAAGTGTTTTACACACCAGCACTACTGTATTAGGGTATTCTGAATTTGACTGTGTATTTCTCTTTATTAGTGAGTTTTATACCTGTATATGTTTTCATGTTATTAATTATCACCCTTTCATTTCAACTTGAAGAATTCCCTTTAGCATTTCTTGTAAGGCAAGTCTAGTAGTTATGAACCCCCTTATTTCCATTATAATCTGAGAATTAATTTTGTATGATTTCTATTATTTTGAATATATTAAAATATGTTTTATGGCCCAGAATGTGCTCTATCTTGGTAAAAATTCCATGTGAGAGTGTGAGAAGCTGGCATAATCTGCTGTTGGATGAAATATTTTATGAAGTATATTAGACTCTTGGTTTCCATTCTGATATGTAAAGAGCTTAAAATTTGTCACTCCTTTCCCTACAAGTAAAAAGATAAATGAATTGAAAATCAAAAACTCTTAGTACATATATCAAAGAATTGAAAACCCAGGGCAAACTGCTGCCTCCTCTGAAAACTGGAGAGAAAGACAGAAACAGAATCACAACTTACTGGGAGCAGAAGTCCAGAAGCAAAGCCTGTGTCTGGACCAGTATTGGTAAAACCATTTTATATTGTAGTTGAGGATGCTGGAGGCTCAATGTGTACTGATGTGAGCAATAAAAATTCCAAGGGGGTCCAGCCTTTGGGAATACCAAATACTTTCTTGAGTTTTACCTCCAGGAGCTCTACAAGATTCTAACTCTAACAGAGGAAAATTCCCTTGCACTTCCAGCAGAGGTTGGGAAACAGTAACCATTTTGAAATATGCCTATGGCTTTCCGTAACAAGTCCTGTCTTACAGGGAACCTACTTTACCAGAGCTTAACTGGCTGGGACTTTACTAAAGCTTAACTGACACATATTCAAAAGGGCAAAAGGATTTCTTATCAACCAAGTTACCACTTAGGATTGCCAAAAGCCCGTGAAGAGCTTAGGCTCAAAGCTACCCAACACAAAGGGAGCATGGGTATTATCACACTGTTTTAGTTACTCATTGCTGTGTAACAATCTATCCTGAAACCTAGTGCCTTAATAGAATCATTTTATTTTGTAACAGACTTATTAAGATTTAATTAATATACAGTAAACTGCATATGTTTAAAATGTACAATTCGATAAATTTTGACGTGTGTATTCTGTGAAAGCATCAGTGCAATGAGGAAAATAAACAGATTTATCACCTTCAATTTTTTTGTGTGCCCCTTTTTAATTTTTAAATGTTAAATTGACATTTTATATATCGTTGGATCCAAGTTGAGGAAATATTATTCAGAATTTTTGCATCCATTCTCACAAGAGATAGTGATCTGTAGTTTTCTTTTCTTGTAAGTTCTTTTTTCCACCTGGTTTTATTATGAGGATAATGCTGGCCTCATAGAATCAGTTAGGAGTATTCTCTATTTCTCTTTTAATCTATTTGCAAGAATTTGTTTATAATTGAAATTATTCCTTATATATTTAGTATAATTTATCAATGAAGCCATCAGTGTCTGGAGTTTTCTTTCTATTTAGTTTTATTTTTTCAAATTTAATATCTAATATCTAATAAATAGATATTAGGCCATTCAAGTTATTTCTTCTTGAGTGAGTTTTGTAGTTTCTATCTTTCAAAAAATTTGTCTATTTCATCTAATTTATTGAATTTATTGTCATAAAAATTGCTCATACATTTTTGTATTATTTTAAGAATTATAGAATTTATAGTGACTCAAAGAGAACAAAATCAATTGGATATTTTTATCCAGTCAAAAGTTGGTGATAAATTGGACTAAGAGGCAAGTATTATGTTACCATCTAATACTGAGATTAGTCATAGATAACAGGCATTAATAAGTTGTCTTAGTAGTCTCTTTTGAAGAAAGCAGAACATTAATTCAACAGTTATTTGCCAATATACTATTATTAAGCATATTATATGCCAACTATTATATTCATTGATTTTTTTCTAAGAAAATTGCTCAAAATTTTATTAAAATACTTGGGACCTAAGACGAATTTTAGCTAATTATGTAGAAAATTCATTTAAACTTTAGTTGCTGTAATCTTACGTTTGTCATTTGGGTTTTCTAAAGAACAAACACAAATATGTACTAAGAACAAGAGATTTATTAAGATTTATTGGGACAATACTTGTGAAAGGTAAAGGATACAGAGTGCAGGAGTATGCAGGGAAAGACTTCTGACTTGAATACAGGTTTTACATCTGTGAAAGGAGAGTATGAAGGAAAGAAGATTGACTAGGAAGAGCCCCAGACAGTGGTACAGCCTTGAGAAAAACCCTGACTAGCCCAACAGAGAACTCTAATGATTAGATGTCTTTCAAACAGTTTCATGTAGTCTTAAATGTTGAATCCTTGTATCAACATGATGTTCAGTCATTGGAACTGTACAGTCATTCTGTTGTGTGCCATGGCTCAAAAACTAAGGTAGATCCTGAAAGCACCTACAGCTAGAGACTCTCAAATAAATTCTTCTTTGTGGCATGTTTCCCTTGGAATAGACTTCAGAAAGGCGCAGAATAGAATGGCTTCCCCATGGTGTTTTCTAACGTTAAGAAACACTATTGTCACCAAAAAATGCTAAATTATATTCCCTAAACAAGTAGCATGAAATATGTTCTCCAAAGAATGCCACATTAAATATTTTTAAAGTATACTAAACAATAACACTGGATTAAAATCTTATATTAGTCCTTATTTTCATTTGCCCTGATTTTTTCTACTAGATTTCTCTGTACTTACAGAATACATAAACATTTCATAAGCCCTAGTATTACTAGAAGAAGCAATCAACATTTACTATTCTTGGGACCTTACTTAACCTCAATTTTCTTAAATGGGAAATTTTGGAGACTATATTTTTCATGTATATATTATTACAAAATATTTGTGTGATTGTTCACTATAATTAACTAAATTTTTTGCATGCTTGTTATAATCAGACCCTTAGAATTTTGCTGTAATATAGACTAAGAGAATTTTACTTTTGTATTCATCTAAATAATTTAGCAACACTAAATAAAAAATAATGTGGTTTCAATGACACACCAAATGTGCTATATTTTACAAAAGCAGTGTTCGCCGATACAAAGTATTTTGGGTTAAGCACACAGGGTCAAAAGGACAAAAAAGTTGAGAATAAGTTTTTGAATAAGAAGTATCACTTATGTTTACCAAAATTTCTATATTAGAAACTTAAAGAACTTACTAAAGCATTGTTTCCTGGTAAAATTAATATTACATCCACATGTACATGTATGCATGTATCTGCATATGTATGTATGTTTGTGTAGATATTCAGAAGCAGTTATAAGTTGTTCATTCACTCCTCATCCCTGGAGGTTGAGCTGATTTCAAGGAATTTGTTTCACACAAGTTAAAACAGCTGCAAATGTTTTAACTAGGTTTCTAGCTGGTTTTAAGAGGGGTAAAAACACTACATGTAAATTAGATTTTTAAAAATCATATATCTATTCTCATATTGGCCTAGTTTTGAAAATGGTTTATTTTCTTTTATGATTGTTCTTTAATTGTTGATGTCTCTTTATATATTTTTTTAATTTTATTTATTTATTTTTATTTATTTATTTTTGGTTTCATTGGGTCTTCGTTGCTGTGCATGGACTTTCTCTAGTTACGGTGAGTGGGGGCTACTCTTCGTTGCAGTGCATGGGCTTCTCATTGCAGTGGCTTCTCTTGTTGTGGAGCATAGGCTCTAGGCATGCAGGTTTCAGTAGTTGTGGCAGGCGGGCTCAGTAGTTGTGGCTCACGGGCTCTAAAGAGTAGGCTCAGTAGCTGTGGTGCATGGGCCTAGTTGCTCTGCAACACGTGGGATCGTCCCGGAAGAGGGATCAAACCTGTGTCGCCTGCATTGGCAGGCAGATTCTTAACCACTGAGCCACCAGGGAAGTCCTCTCTTTATATTTTGATTAAAGTTTCTCAGATCCCTAGCTGTTAATTAAGGGACCTTCAAACAGAAATACAAGATGATATTTCTTTTACCTCTGGTTTCTGTGGAGTACATAGTAACAGATCTTTAAATAAACATTGGCGTACACTGGTGGGATGACAGTGGAAGTGTTTAGAGAGAAAGCATCTTAACTGATTTTTTAAACTTTATTTTCATATATCATTATTTTTATTAACTGTGACATTCCAAATCATAGTTTTAATATTTGAATTGAAAGTTAACTTAATTTTAAACTGATTTAAACAAAAATTATTATACTATTATTCAAAAACACATAAAAATATATGAAATGATATAAAATAATTATTTTGGTCACACAGATTTGAAAGATATTGGCAATTTGACTTATTAATTTTACAGCTTTTTTTTTTTTACTAATAGATGGACTTTATTTATTTATTTATTTATTTATTTTAAACATCTTTATTGGAGTATAATTTCTTTACAATGGTGTATTAGTTTCTGCTGTATAACAAAGTGAATCCGCTATACATAAACATATGTCCCATATCTCCTCCCTCTTGTGTCTCCCTCCTACCCTCCCTATCCCACCCCTCTAGGTGATCACAAAGCACCGAGCTGATCTCCCTGTGCTATGTGGCTGCTTTCCACTAGCTATCTATTTTACATTTGGTAGTGTATATATGTCCATGCCACTCTCCCATTTTGTCCCAGCTTACCCTTCCCCCTTCCCCGTGTCCTCAAGTCCATTCTCTACATCTGCATCCTTATTACTGTCCTGCCCCTAAGTTCTTTGGAACCACTCTTTTTTTTTTTTTTTTAACATTCTATATGTATGTGTTAGCATAAGGTATTTGTTTTTCTCCTTCTGACTTACTTCACTCTGTATGACAGTCTCTAAGTCCATTCACCTCACCACAAATAACTCAATTTCGTTTCTTTTTATGACTGAGTAATATTCCATAGTATATATGTGCCACATCTCCTTCATCCATTCATATGTCGATGGACACTTAGGTTGCTTCCATGTTCTGGCTATTGTAAATAGAGCTGAAATGAACATTGCAGTATGTGACTCTTTTTAAATTATGGTTTTCTTAGGGTATATGCCCAGTAGTGGGATTGCTGGGTTGTATGGTGGTTCTATTTTTAGTTTTTTAAGGAGCCTCCACACTGTTCTCCATAGTGGCTATATCAATTTACATTCCCACCAATAGCACAAGAGGGTTCCCTTTTCTCCACACCCTCTCCAGCATTTATTGTTTGTAGATTTTTTGATGATGGCCATTCTGACCTGTGTGAGGTGATACCTCATTGTAGTTTTGATTTGCATTTCTCTAACGATTTGTGATGTTAAGCATTCTTTCATGTGTTTGTTGGCAATCTGTATATCTTCTTTGGAGAAATTTAGGTTTTCTGCCCAATTTTGGATTGGGTTTTTTTTTTTTTTTTTCTGATATTGAGCTGCCTGAGCTGCCTGTATATTTTGTAGATTAATCCTTTGTCAGTTGCTTGGTTTGCAAAAATTTTCTCCCATTCTGAGGGTTGTCTTTTTGTCTTGTTTATGGTTTCCTTTGCTGTGCAAAAGCTTTTAAGTTTCATTAGGTCCCATCTGTTTATTTTTGTTTTAATTTCCATTTCTCTATGTGGTGAATCAAAAGGATCTTGTTGTGATGTATGTCATAGAGTGTTCTGCCTATGTTTTCCTGTGAGAGTTTTATAGTGTCTGGCCTTACATTTAAGTCTTTAGTCCATTTTGAGTTTATTTTGGTGTATGGTGTTAGGGAGTGTTCTAATTTCATTCTTTTACATGTAGCGGTCCAGTTTTCCCAGCACCGCTTACTGAAGAGGCTGTCTTTTCTCCATTGTATATTCTTGCCACCTTTGTCACAGATTAGGTGTCCATATGTGCATGTGTTTATCTCTGGGCTTTCTGTCCTGTTCCATTGATCTATATTTCTGTTTTTGTGCCAGTACCATATTGTCTTGATGACTGTAGCTTTGTACCATATGATCATCTCAATAGATGCAGAAAAACTTTTGACAGAATTCAACACCCATTTATGATAAAAACTCTCCAGAAAGTAGGCATAGAGGGAACCTACCTCAACATAATAAAGGCCATATATGACAAACCCACAGCCAATATCATTCTCAATGTTGAAAAACTGAAACCATTCCCACTAAGATCATGAACAAGACAAGGTTGTCCACTCTCACCACTATTATTCAACATAGTTTTGGAAATTTTAGCCACAGCAATCAGAGAAGAAAAAGAAATAATCGGAATCCAAATCAGAAAGGAAGAAGTGAAACTGTCACTCTTTGCAGATGAAATGATACTATACATAGAGAATCCCAAAGATGCTACCAGAAAACTACTAGAGCTAATCAATGAATTTGGTAAAGTAGCAGGATATAAAATTAATGCATGTAAATCTTCTGCATTCCTATACACTAATGATGAAAAATCTGAAAGAGAAATTAAGGAAACACTCCCATTTACCATTGCAATAATAAGAATAAAATACCTAGGACTAAACCTACCTAAGGAGACAAAAGACCTGTATGCAGAAAACTATAACACACTGAGGAAAGAAATTAAAGATGATACAAACAGATGGAGAGACATACCCTGTTCTTGGATTGGAAGATAAATATTGTGAAAATGACTATAGTACCCAAAGCAATCTACAGATTCAATGCATTCCCTATCAAACTACCACTGGCATTTTTCACAGAACTAGAACAAAATATTGCACAATTTGTATGGAAACATAAAAGACTGAGAATAGCCAAAGCAACCTTGAGAAAGTAAAATGGATCTGGAGGAATCAGGCTCCCTGACTTCAGACTATACAGCTTTTTTTTTAATTGTGAAGAGCACAGCTCATGGCCAAGTCCGCCTAGCTTAGTTCTCCCATCCTCTCATGAGTAACTTCAAGTTGGTGTGAATACTTAGATATTTTATATTTAAAATTTGATATTTATGTATAACTGCTCACATATGCATACAAAGCAACATGCAGGATTGGTATTGCATATTTACAAAAGTGAAATAATGGCATTTATTTACTTTTATAAAAGATTCCTTCCTCCTTTAACATGATGGTTTTGAGAAGTACTACTTCATTTGGCTCTAGTTCATTAATCCATTATTGCATAATATTCCTTTGTATGAATTAACCACATTTATTTTTCTTCTACCAACAAATTGAACTTTTAGGTTGTTTTAGTGTGTTCATAATTACACACAAATTTTGCCACAGACACTAATGGCCACAATTCCTTCTGCACATGTAAAAGAATTTGTTTAGGGTAAATTACTGAGCATCGGGTTTCTTATTCTTAACATTATTACCAATTTCTTCTCAAATTATGCTCTTATAGCAATGTATTGTGTTCTGTTTTTCCACTTTCCACCAACACTTTCATGTTAGCCAACTTTTTAAATTGTATAATCCTATAGATGTGAAATTATGTTTCAAGATTGTTTTAAATAACCTTTTTTAAAGTTAATGATTAGCTTGAGAATCTTTCATTTGCTTATTGGTTATTCAAGATTTCTCTCTACAGACTTTTCCATTTTTATTTTGTCATGTTTTCTTATTCTTATGGATATGTTGATGTGTTATCATTCCAGAGTTAAATCCTTTTTTGCTACATCCATGCCATATATCATTTTTCAATCTTTCTATTTGTTAACACTATCTTTATCATTTAAATGTTTCATTTTGCTGTGGACAATTTTATCAGCATTTTCTTTATGCAGTTGTGTAAATACTTTTAAACCCATGAAAATGTAATCTACAGGACAGAGGGATATTTGTCAGTAATGTTCACTATTTTATCCTTAACACCTATAAGAATGAATGGCAAATAGGAAGAATTCAATAAAAAATGTGTTTAAAGTTTTAATCAGGTCATTTTCCTATCTTAAAGACATTAAGAAGTATTTCAACTAAAAAATAGCAGTTTAAAGTTATTATTTTTATATTTAGTCTTTAATATGTCAGAAATTAAAATTAAATGTCATAAGAATAGTATCTAATTTTATTTTTTTCTTTCTTGTGTATATAGTATTACAAGTATGTGTGTGCATGTGTGTATTGATATTTATTTATACTAAGCCAATTCTTATAAAATATAGAATGTTTGTTCCAATAGAGTTCACGTTCCTCTCCCTTACTTTGTCTTATGATTTTAATATATATTACAACTATATATTAACTCAACAATTCAGTGTTATAATAATTGTTTTATACCATCTTATAACTGTAAAAACCTAAGAGAAAAAAATTAGACATTATTTTACTTTTATCACAATTTTGGGTCACTTATTTTTTCCTGTGGATTTGAATTGACATCTGGTATCATTTTTTTAAGCCTGAAGGACTTCCTTATGAATTTCTTGCAAGACATATATGCTAGTATCACATTCTCTTGGTCTTCATGTTTCTGGGCATGTTTTTATTGTACTTCATTTTTTGAAGGATAATTTTGTTTATTTTAGTGGGCCCTTTTTTTCTCTCCTCTGTACATGCTCACAGCTTCCATTTTTAGATTTTTTTCCCCAGTTTATAATTGTTTTTAGGGGCTGTTTTTATAATCTTTATAATTTTTTCCCAGTTTTTATCATTGTTTTTTCCACTATACCAAAAGTTCCTCTCTGCCTGTGACATTATTAAAAATTAATTTTATCTGAGAATTACTAAGTCATGTTAGTGAAATAAATTGTACTTTAAATATCATGCAATACTGTATCAGAATGTTAATTCCTAAAAGAAACTTTTTCCCCCACCCAAAACTCTGTAAGAAGGAAGAAGCTTGGTATCTCTTGCTGGGGATGTAATTTATCAGTGTTTACAATGGCTTTCCTTACCTTATGTACAATCTCCTCAACCCTTATATTTTTATAACTTTATCTCCATCTTATATCAACCTTTGCATATGATTTCCTTCTGTCTGTAATATTTTTTCCTTAACATGTCTTCTTGATAATTTTTTTATCATCTAATATTTGATCAAATGTCATTGTTTCAATAAGCCTTATCTAATTACCCTATTGCATTGTCATCTGCCTCTGATAACTTGTTTCTTGTTCATGTGTAAGCAATAACACCCATACTTCTTTTTAGAGCAAGCTCAATATTTTATTGTACCCATTCCTCTGGACTGTGGCTTCTCTTTAACTTTGGGAACATGGAGATTTATCATTGACTTGTAAGCATAACCACATTTCTTTTTAATATATTTTGTTACAGTTTACTAGCATTTCTGTGTGTTGTGAGTCATATTTCTAGAACACAAATTTTATAATACAGTTTTTCACTTTGCCTAAAGCATGAGACACAACATAAACAATATTTTTAAGGTTTTCCTGAGAATTAGCTATAAAATTTTAAGGGAAGTAAAGAAAGCAGTTAATGGAGGATATTTATTCCATCATGTATTACACTCAGGGGTTATATTTTGGGTTATATTGGGATTAAAGCTAATGGCTGCCAATCAACTATCGATGAACAGTTTATATGATTAAGATCTCTGGGTTATTATTTGCAAGCTAAATATTTTAATTAAGGAATACCTGTAGGTTATTTAAGAAGACAAAATTATCGTGACTTACCCTACACAAAAAGTCAATCTAAAAATTGGTCATGATGAAAAAGGGCAGTTGAAAGAACAAAGCTAACTTGTTCTTGGATAACACTATAGAGTGGGCACATGTGAAATACTTCGTATAATTATGGTTCTAGTATCTTAAAAGTATAATGTCAAAAATAACTCAATAAAAGATAACCATGTTTTAAACCTGTTAGGAAGTAGTCCTAAAGAAATCAAGAAAAATGATCAGAATTCTAAGGCAAGAAATAAAGAGCCTAAAAGGAGAAACATTCAGTCTATAAAACCATAAGAACTATCAATAAGTGAAACAATAGTGAGTTCACTAATCTCAAAACCTAGCTTAGGGAATACAACTTGGGTTACAGTTGGGTGAAGAAGATAATAAGTTAAAGAGTAGGGACAATTTCATATCAGACTATATCAGACTTCCTTGATATAGTTTAAGGTTAAAAGACATTAAATGACTGTTTTTAGTTACTATATCAAAAGGAATTGAAGAAGATATTATCCTACTTTTAGAATTTAGAAATTCGGGAATGCAATAACTTTGATATCTATCTAGCCCATTAGAAGAATTATTAACAGCATAGTTCTAAGCTGTATGGTTTATAACTATGATTCATTAGAGTGTCATTGAAATTTTAATATATGTACATATACTATTGCAATATTTGAACATCTATGTGTTGTAAGCATAGCCCCATTGAAAGAAATATCCATATATCATAAGTAGTTATGCAGAACAGAAATGTATCTACAGAAATGTATCTGTTATGCAGAACAGAAAATGTATCTATCTATGTCATAGATACATAGATACAGAAATGTATCTATGTATCTATGAAAGACATAAAATCTTAGTTCTTGGGAAACAAAGTGGTAGGTAGGAGCTAGGGTGTCTTTTTGTGAATTTATAGTTCCCTGATCCTCTGGAATTGGCTTATTTCAGGATATCAACTTTTACAGAGGGAAAGCTAAGGAATATTGTAAAGATAAATGATTATAAAGATAAGCAGATAATGAAAGCTAGAGATTTACTATTTTTCAATCATATTACTTGACTCTATTGTCTGATTCTGAATAACTGATTTAAACCAAAAACCTATTTGCAAGATTATATGGCTTTGTATCCAGCTGTGAGAGTGTGATATTAGCATGCAAGAAAAGGATAAGATTATTAGCACAATGCTGGACAAAGGCCTCCCACCTGGGAATGTATTTAGAGAAAATATTTAAACTAATATTACATTTTAATTGCCAGCTGAGGAACTATTGAAAGTGTAATATTTTTCCGTTTTCTTTGGTTGGTATATTTGATGCATTCCACTTGTATTTTAGAACAAAGATGGAGATTAAAGTGGGCATTATCACTATACTTAACTTTCCAAAGAGTTTTCAGTGAGAAATATTAATCCTAGGTATTAAAAGTATAATTCTACCACTTTGAAAGTTACATATGTATTGATATAACCCCATAAAAATTAGGGAGAAGAAATAATAAATGGAGTTTTCAGATAAAAATGTATCTCACTATTGTGGGCATGAAAACATAACACTGGTTTTTCTTGGTATTTTAATAAAGGTATTATGAATTGCTGATATGTACTATATTCCTGAAAATTACATACTTTCATAATTAAATACTCTGACAATAGGGTTTCACGTTGGCATTTTATCAAACATAAAGCAATACAAAAATGGACATAATACAAAGCATCATTAGATTATCATTCTCTAAAGTTAGCTTTAATAAAAATATTAAAAAGATCAACATCCTGTGAACTTTAATATAATCAGAACATTTTTGTGGGAAATGAGGTCTGCTCATCTGGTTTTGCATCTTATACTGAAAAAAAAAAAAACCAATAAGATACTTTTAATCAAAATGTCCATGTATTACTCAATTTACTAAAATGATTTCAAAATGCAAAAATACATACACTACATATCAGTGTACATTTTCTTTTACATAATTTGGCAAATATGATGTGTGTTAGAAAAGAAAAAACAGCATGAATATTCCTGCTATATCTTCAATCCAAAATAGCAGAAGGATTGAACAACCTTGGCCCTGGTGTTCTAATAAAAACAGTGTTGCAAAATGCTCAGAGAAATGATGGTATCAAAGGTCTGTGTCATTTTGTTTCCTACCAGATCCAGAATGAGATTGATCAAGTTTCTGTGATTACGGTTCAATCCCTTATAGAATGTTGCTTACAGGCCCTGTGATGATGTTCTCTTCATGTGTTTTTCAAATTCTAGATTTTAATAATCTCTTTCTGGGAGAGTGAAACTAAGTAAGCTCTGCTTTTCCTGTATTCATCCCGATCCTAGCCTGGGAATAGATAAAAAGTTAGTTATTCATGAAGTGATCACCAAATAGAATATATTACTTTTGGAATGAATTAGGTGGGAGGGAGTTTGGATTAGAATGTTTACAGATATTTTTTGTTAAACCTTCTCCCTTGAATTTGGTCTACACTATTTGCTTAAGTAGGAAGAATCTGACAGAACAATTAAACAGATAATAATTTGATTTACTGTCAGTGAGTTATAAGCCAATAAATAAACACAAATTCCCAAAATATTACCTACGTGCTGAAAAATCTTAGATTAGTTATGAAAGCTTTAAGTGTTTGAATAGACCATATAGAGTAAACCCCCAAAATAATGTCATTTATAATATTTATGAAAAATAATAAAAAATATATATTTATAAAACCTTGAGTGACTTTATCAATATGATTTCCAAGTCTTAGTTTTCAGGGCATTCTAGTTCCTTTCTTAATAAGCATGAGAGTAAAAAGGTAACTTTAATTAAGAAAAGAAAGTCTTGGGTTTCCCTGGTGATGCAGTGGTTGAGAGTCCGCCTGCCGGTGCAGGGTCCATGGGTTCGTGCCCCCTTCCAGGAAGATCCCACATGCCGTGGAGTGGCTAGGCTCATGAGCCATGGCCACTGAGCCTGCGCGTCTGGAGCCTGTGCACCACACACACACAAAAAAAGAAAGTCTTAAACAGAGATCATAGTATAACAAAGAGAACATAAGCTTTGAAGTCAGACAAATCTGGTTTCTATTCTCAGATTAGTTACTTAAGAGCAGAGATCTTGCAAAGTCATTTATGTTCCATTTTCCCCTTTCATTATTTGTAATAATAATACTTACTTTCCAGAATTGTAAATATTACATAAAATATACATTATATTTTTGCCATTTGCTTTAAGTGTGCATCCCCAATTGATGGCAGTAGTTTCAGTACAAGTTAGAACAGAATGTTGATAAATGTATAAGTTCTAAAGCATACTTTTAAACCACCAGTGACTGTAGAAAATTCTCCCATATCTATACCCTTGAATACCTAACCAGTCATTTTATTTTATTCATTTCTCTTGTAAAAATATCCTTCTTGTTCCTTTGAAATTCTATTGAACAAATATTATTAATTTTACTTTGCTCATTATTTCCTTAAATTTTAAACTCCATAAAAATAATTTTCACATACATCTTTTTCTTTTCTTTTTTTTTTAAAAAGCCCATGGAAAAGTTTTAAATGACCAAGTGAAGGTGGCATTTGCAAATAATGACAGATTTGCAAATAATGGCAGATTTATTTCATCCTTTCCAAACCTAATGCCTCTAGAAAAGGTTTAATAGAAGTGGTGAGAGGAGGCATCTCTGATTCTTAATCCCAAAGGTAATGTTTTCAGCATTCCAGGATAAAGTGTGTTTGTTACATATATCTTTTTCTAAAAATAACCACTTAAGTCTCTTTTGCATGACAGGTATTTAACAATTATTTGTTAATTTCATATAAATTAGTGATACAATATTTATGATCTTTTCATGGTGCATTTTCAAGTGTTCAGTGATAATTTTGGCAGAGAAAATACTTGTTAAATTCATAACTTTTTATTGTTAGATTTTGGGTGATATTGCTGAGTCTGAAAATAATGAATTATAAAGAAATTATGGAAATGAATATCAATCACCTCACATTTATGGGAGAAAATTAAAGCATAAATGGATCAAATATAAGCTAGTTTTATTGTGTCCTCAAACTCTACTGATGACAACAATTAATGTACAATATCATGTTTAGCTCAAACAACATATGCAAATATATTTTTCTTCTGTACTTCTACAACTTGTTTGCAAGACTTTAAATTATTTTTCACATAACCACAGAGAATGGTTTTCTTTCTTTTTTAGAATAATCAGTGCTTCCCTGATTCTAACTTGCATTGTTCAACAATGGCATATTATTAGCCAATTTTTTTAGTCATTATTTGGCATATATAGCCATGGACACTACTGACCTTTCCCAGCTTCTTGAAATTTTTTGCTTCTTTGGGTGGCTTCATTCAGAGTGACTCAACCTTAATTGTCTTTGCAAAATATTTTTCATTTGCATTTTGAATGGTGAAGATTCTGAGAATTTCAGAAGACCCTGGAAGATTAAGTAAGATAAGGGATTTTAAAAAATTCATTGGGTTCATTACAAGGGTGATGTTAGTATCTTGACAGCTGCATTTTCATTAGTGATAATTAGAAATCATACTGAAATAATTTGAGGGGTGAATGCAAGATTAAAATAAGTGAATACATCTCAAGAAATTGACTATTAATTGGAGGAGATAAATTGGACTGTAGATTATGAGTATTTAGGGTCAAAGGAAGTTTGTTTATATATATATATATATATATTTCAAACATAAAACTTATTGTTTTATAATTGGATCAATTTGGAATGCTTAAATCCATGAAAGAAGAAATAAGTTAGAGATTCTAATTCAGAAGGGCATGGATAATCTTGGACTTTCTACTTTCTTTTGCTATCCACTGCCTTTTGGTTTCTAATAATAGTCAATGGCTCAAAGCTTGCTAGTTTCTAATACACTTAGTACCTTAGTATCTAAAACACAGAACTAACCAAGTCATAAAACCTGTCATTAATTCTTCATTGACTTTGGAATAAAATACAAATTCCTTAGCATGGAACAAAATGTCCTTCATTAATGAGCCCTTTGCTAACACTTCAGACCTACATTTTTACCATCTTGCTTTCAGATATGCCTTCTGGAACCTATCTGTAGATGACTATATGTATTAAGCTTCAGAAACATTGATATAAGCCTTTTATTCTGCCTGAACACCTTTCTTTCCCTTTTCACCAATTTAGTTCAATTTTTAGAATTCAGATCATTCATTTACTTGATAAATATTTGCTGTGAATATATGAAGCACCATAGTAAGTGTTGGTGACACAGCAAAGAAAAACATAGGTGTTATATATAATATTTATTATATAATATGTATTTATATTATATTATTTATGCTTATTTTATAATTATTGGTTTAATATATGCTGACTTTGCTAGAATATCCACAATAAGAAGGAATATATCTATATATATCGACTTCATAAAAGCCATCATTTATTAAACCAATAATTATAAAATAAATATAAAAATACAATAAGCATTATTAAAATAAGGCAACATAACAGAATACCAAGAAATTGTATAGCAAAGTGCCTTAGCACTTTGGGAAAGTTCAAAACAGGAATCTAGGAATAAATAGTATTTAATATGAAACTTGATAACTGAGAAGCAAATTCAAAATGGGAAGGCTTTAGAAAAAGCACTACGAGAGAAACTAGATACTGCAAAGATGAAACTAGAACTTTGAGCATTAGAGAAATGTACAGAAGCCTGAGAGCCTCAAAAAAAAATTTAATAGGGAGAAAGTGTAGTATGAACTTAGACTAGGGATATAAACCAGGGCATAATTATGTGGGATTTATAAGCCATGATAAAAAATAATAGAAGGTTGTTCTTTACTCCATGATCAGAGGAAAATTTTCTATATGCTTTTAAGCAAATGTGTGACATGATCAGGTACAAAATTTTAAAACATAATTTGAGGTGTTGCCTGGAGAACAGATAGACTGCAAATAGGCAAGAGTGAATGTAGGGAGACTGATTAGGAGGTTATTACAGACTTCAGATAAGAAACAATGATGAGTTGAACTAGGACGTTGGGAGTGGAGATGGAAAGAAGGAGCTCCCTGAATATTTTAGTTGAACTTTATATTGTATTTGATAATGGAGGTAAGATAGAGGAAATCAGATATGATTTACTCCAGAATGTTTACTGGATCTTTCTAAACTAGGTTAGTTCCCATTTATATGCACTCTGGGCTTACCTCAGTCTTAGAAGTGGCCAGATTTTATTGTCAGTATTCATTTATATTTCTTTTCTAAGCGTATCAACAATTGAGAACAAAAATATATCCTTCTTTTATCTCTGTATTTTTCAATGTCAGATACAATGGATAACCTATTTTTGCTGGATAAATGTAAACAATTTTCGGGGGAGAAAGACACTTTGGAAATTCCAGGTGACCCTTGACTTTCTGCGTGCTTCTAAAACTTACCTTTTCCCTTGAGAACTTACAATTTTATGTACTCACATGAATATCTGAAGTCAAATTGACTCAGTAAAGCATGGCCTTTGAAAGCTCATGTTTGGAGAGGGTTTGACGCAAGGAATAGTAATGATAATTGTTAACAGAAATATCTTTAGATAAGAAAGATTATGGTATATTGGAAATAGCAGTATATTTATAATCAGTAAACATTCATCTGACACTGACTAGTTGTGAAGTATTGGATAAAATAAAGGGATTGCTGACATTTGCATAGAAAATTGTCCCTTTCTTTATACTTTTCCATACATATGTAATTGTTCTGCCTCTCTCACTACCTCTCCTATGCTATTGCTATGGGTACATCCCACAGAGAGTTGCTAACACCCCCCAGACATAAATAAGATTCAATTTCCATAAATGATACAGCCTGAGGAGTAAATTCGAAGATTTGGAAAGCAGCCAGTTCTCTAGGTTTATAACAATGCTTTGTGCATTGCAAATCTGCTGTGCTGGGGGCATGTGAATACATGAAAGAGCAGGCCCCTTAGTCATTTGTTGCCTGAAGGGCTGTGGTGAGCCCTCCACAGGAAGGATGGCTAGAGGATGTGCTTAAATGTCCCTGATGTACTTCTGACCATATGGTAAAGCTGGAATGCTGGGAAACAGGAGCAGCACAGAACTACCTGTTGTGCCCCAGTTAGAAACCCTGTGACTTCTGCATTATCTAAAATGTCCAGAATAAACAGTATTAGTCCAAGAAAAAAAATAGTTGCTATTTATTTTACTAGTTATTTAATTACTAGTTACATTAACTTTAATTTCTCATTTGTTTTTATTTAGAATTAATCCTTTCTGTGTGGAGCTCTATAGATGAAAGAATGGTCCTTTATAATATTTAACGTATGGAACAAGTTGTCAATCTACCACATGCCATAAAGCAGCAATTTATGATAAGAAATAAATACCATTGTAAATATGGCAGAGGGTCCATTTAGTGTAAGTGCTATATGTTTAACACATTAGAATTTGTCTTAGTGTGGGCTGCTATAACAAAATAACATAGACTGGGTGGCTTACAAACAACAGAAATGTATTCCTCATGGTTCTGGAGGCTGATCCTGGGAAGTTCAAGAACAAGGTACTGGCAGGTTCAGTGTCTGGTGAGAGTCCACTTTCTGGTACACAGAGAATTGGTTTTGTGCTGTAAACTCACATGGCAGAAAGGATAAGTTTCCCTCTGAAGCCTCTTTTATAAGAGCAGTAATCCTGTTACCAAGTCCAAGTTTGTACTGCTTGCTGCATGACAGGCCAATAAATTGAGAGACAAGTTGTTGGGGCAAAGAATAGGAACTTTATTTGCAAAGCCAGCAAACCAAGAAGATGGTGGACTAGTGTCCCAAAGAACCATCTTACTGAGTTAGAACTCAAGCATCTTTTATACTAAAAGTGGAGGAGGTGTGGCTGCGTACTGAAAACTTCTTGGTACCAGCCAGACCCTAGTAGTGATAATCATTTGTTCTTACAGCTAGGTAGGTATGGTCAGGATGTTCCTATAAACCTCTAATGAGACAAATATTATCTTTGTTCTACAACTTTTTCTCTCTATATGAATGGAAAAGTGTTATACCTTTAAAGGTCAAGCCTGAGAGGCAGAGTGTTGAAAATGAGCAATCATGTGTATTTCAGGCTATAGGCAACATTGTTATACAAAGGTGCTGAGCCAGCATGACTAAGCACACAGGCAACAGATCACAAAGGTTAGAGCTAAAGGAATAGATACAATATGGAGTCAGGTTTGTTCTCTGTTACAATCCCATTCAAGGCTCCACCCTTTTGACCTAATCATCTTCCAAAGACCCCACTTCCGAATACCATCACTTTGGGGGTTAGGATTTCAACATAAGAATTTTGAAGGGAAACAAACATTCATTGTTTAGCAGAATTTACATATTAATGTTGCCATTGTAACTACTAATGACTGAAAATAATAATTATAGGGAAAGACTATTTACAATTATTTATTTCAAAGATGTTTATTTTAGTCTTTTAAAATTTTCTTTTGCTTTATTTTAATTCTTCCTGCAACATAATTAGCTTGTCCATCAGCAAGAACGGAGGTTGTGCCTTAGAGTAATGATAAAGAGGAATTCAAACTTTTTTTTTTTTAACAACGAGTTTATGTTGTAACAAAAGATAACTTTAATTACATCCGACTTAGTTCTAGGACTTATTCAAGAACTCTGGTTGATGGTACATCATAGCACTTCTTTCACTAGGAACACTGTTAATGATATTTCTGCAAGGAAATAATAAATTCAACAAACTCTCATCCAAGGGAAGTAATAAACTCTTAACAGTCCACATCTTTTTTAATCTGGTTGATTAGATCAACATTAGGACCATATTTACGACTCTCTCATATATGTACTTCATCAATTTTTACTGTTGAAGAGTATGCTTTTTAATGAATATATATTATAATTTTATCATTTTCATACCCATTTTCACCTTTATGGGTATTTAGGTGATTTATAGTATTTAAATATTTTTTCCTATTATGAATACAACTATATGAGATTTATTTTTTATTTATTTATTTTTGAAGTTTTGAATTTTATGTCATTTTTTTTTTATACAGCAGGTTCTTATTAGTCAGCAATTTTATACACATCAATGTATACATGTCAATCCCAATCTCCCAATTCATCACACCACCACCCCCACCACAGCGCTGCTTTCCCCGATTGGTGTCCATATGTTTGTTCTCTACATCTGTGTCTCAATTTCTGCCCTACAGTTCATCTGTACCATTTTTCTAGGTTCCACATATATGCATTGCTATACAATATTTGTTTTTCTCTTTCTGACTTACTTCCCTCTGTATGACAGTCTCTAGATCCATCCATGTCTCAACAAATGGCCCAATTCATTCCTTTTTATGGCTGAGTAATATTCCATTGTATATATGTACCACATCATCTTTATCCATTCATCTGTTGATGGGCATTTAGGTTGCTTCCATGACCTGGCTATTGTAAATAGTGCTGCAATGAACACTGGGCTGCATGTGTCTTTTTTAATTATGGTTTTCTCTGGGTAGTGGGATTGCTGGATCATATGGTAATTCTATTTTTAGTTTTTTAAGGAACCTCCATACTGTTCTCCATAGTGGCTGTATCAATTTACACTCCCACAAAGAGTGCAAGAGGGTTCACTTTTCTCCACACCCTCTCCGGCATTTGTTGTTTATAGATTTTCTGATGATGCACATTCTAACTGATGTGAAGTGATACTTCATTGCAGCTTTGATTTGCATTTCTCTAATAATTAGTGATGTTGAGCAGCTTTTCATGTGCCTCTTGGCCTTCTGTGAGTCTTCTTTGGAAACATGTCTATTTAGGTCTTCTGTTCACTTTTGTATTGGGTTTTTTGTTTTTTTAATATTGAGCTGCATGAGCTGTTTATATATTTTAGAGATTAATACTTTGTCCATTGATTCGTTTGCAAATATTTTCTCCCATTCTGAGGTTTGTCTTTTTGTCTTGTTTATGGTTTCCTTTGTTGTGCAAAAGCCTTGAAGTTTCATTAGGTCCCATTTGTTTATTTTTGTTTTTCTCTCCATTACTCAAGGAGGTGGATCAAAAAAGATCTTGCTGTGATTTATGTAAAAGAGTGTTCAACCTATGTTTTCCTCTAAGAGTGTTATAGTGTCCAGTCTTACCTTTAGGTCTCTAATCCATTTTGAGTTTATTTTTGTGCATGGTGTTAGGGAGTGTTCTAATTTTATTCTTTTGCATGTAGCTGTCCAGTTTTCCCAGCACCACTTATTGAAGAGACTGTCTTTTCTTCATTGTATATCCTTGCCTCCTTTGTTACAGATTAGTTGACCATAGGTGTGTGGGTTTATCTCTGGGCTTTCTATCTTGTTCCATTGATCTATGCTTCTGTTTTTGTGCCAGTACCATATTGTCTTGATTAATGTAGCTTTACAGTACAGTGTGAAGAGAGGGACTCTGATTCCTCCTGCTCTGTTTTTTTCCCTCAAGACTGCTTTGGCTATTTGGGGTCTTTTGTGTCTCCATACACATTTTAAGATCTTTGTTTTAGTTCTGTAAAAAATGCTATTGGTAATTTAATAGGGATTGCATTGAATCTGTAGATTGCTTTGGGTAGTATAGTCATTTTCACAATATTGGTTCTTCCAATCCAAGAACATGATATATCTCTCCATCTGTTGTATCATCTTTAATTTCTTTCATCAGCGTCTTATAGTTTTCTGCATACAGGGCTTTTGTCTCCCTAGGTAGGTTTATTCCTAAGTATTTTATTCTTTTTGTTGCAGTGGTAAATGGGAGTGTTTCCTTAATTTCTCTTTCCGAATTTTCATCATTAGTGTATAAGAATGCAAGAAATTTCTGTGCATTAATTTTGTATCCTACAACTCTACCAAATTCATTGATTAGTTCTAATAATTTTCTGGTAACATCTTTAGTATTCTCTATGTATAGTATCATTTCATCTGCAAGTAGTGACAGTTTTACTTCTTCTTTTCCAATTTGTATTCTTTTATTTCGTTTTCTTCTCTGATTGCCATGGCTAGGACTTCCAAAACTATGTTGAATAAGAGTGGTGAGAGTGGACATCCTTGTCTTGTTTCTGATCTTAGAGGAAATGCTTTCAGTTTTTCACCATTGAGAATGATGTTTGCTGTGGGTTTGTTGTATATGGCCTTTATTTTATTGAGGTAGGTTCCCTCTATGCCCACTTTCTGGAGAGTTTTTGTCATAAATGGATGGTGAATTTTGTCAAACCTTTTTCTGTATCTATTGAGATGATCATATGATTTTTCTTCTTCAATTTGTTAATATGGTGTTATCACATTGATTGATTTGCGTATATTGAAGAATCCTTCCATCCCTGGGATAAATCCTACTTGAACATGGTGTATGATCCTTTTAATGTGTTGTTGGATTCTGTTTGCGATTATTTTGTTGAGGATTTTTGCATCTATATTCATTAGTGATATTGGTTTGCAATTTTCTTTTTTTGTAGTATGTTTGTCTGGTTTTGGTATCAGGGTGATAGTGGCCTCATAGAATGAGTTTGGGAGTGTTCCTTCCTCTGCAATTTTTTGGAAGAGTTTGAGAAGGATGGGTGTTATCTCTTCTCTAAATGTTTGATAGAATTCAACTGTGAAGCCAGCTGGTCCTGGAATTTTGTTTGATGGAAGCTTTTCTTTTTTTAAATTTTTTTTAGAAATGGGGTTAATTTTTTTTATTATTTAATTTTGTTTTTTTCATTTTTGTCTCTGTTGGGTCTTCGTTGCTGCACATGGGTTTTCTCTAGTTGCAGCAAGTGGGGGCTACTCTTCATTGCAGTGTGAGGGCTTCTCATTGTTGTAGCTTCCCTTGTTGCAGAGCATGGGCTCTAGAGCACAGGCTCAGTACTTATGGCTCACTAGCCCAGTTGCTCCATGGGCATGTAGGATCTTCCCAGACCAGGGGTTGATCCCGTGTCCCCTGCATTGGCAAATGGATTCTTAACCACTGTGCCACCAGGGAAGTCCTGTTGGAAGATTTTTAATCACAATTTCAATTTCATTACTTATGATTGGTCTGTTCATATTTTCTATTTCTTCCTGGTTCAGTCTTGGAAGTTTATACCTTTCTAAAAATATGTCAATTTCTTCCAGGTTGTCCATTTTATTGGCATAGAGTTGTTTTTAGTAGTCTCTTAGGATGCTTTGTATTTCTGTGGTGTCTTTTGTAACTACTCCTTTTTCATTTCTAATTTTATTGATTTGAGTCCTCAGACTCTTTTTCTTGATGAGTCTGGCTAATGGTTTATCAACTTTGTTTATCTACTCAAAGAACTAGCTTTTAGTTTTATTGATCTTTGCTTTTGTTTTCTTTGCTTCTATTTCATTTATTTCTGATCTCATCTTTATGATTTCTTTCCTTCTGCTAACTTTGGGTTTTGTTTGTTCTTCTTTTCTAGTTCATTTAGGTGTAAGTTTAGATTTTTTATTTGAGATTTTTCTTTTTTCTTAATGTAGGCTTGTATAGCTATAAACCTCCCTCTTAGAACTACTTTTGCTGCATCCCATAGATTTTGATCATCGTGTTTTCATTGTCATTTGCCTCTAGGTATTTTTTTATTTCCTCTTTGATTTCTTCACTGATCTCTTGGTTATTGAGTAACGTATTGTTTAGCCTCCATGTGTTTGTGTTTTTTACGTTTTTTTCTCTGTAATTCATTTCTAATCTCATAACATTGTGGTCAGTAGCATGCTTGATATGATTTCAATTTTCTTAAATTTACTGAGGCTTGATTTGTGACCCAAGATGTGATCTATCCTGGAGAATGTTCCATGCGCACTTGAGAAGAAAGTGTAATCTGCTGTTTTTGGATGTAATGTCCTATAAATATCAATTAAATCTATCTGGTCTATTGTGTCATTTAAAGCATCTGTTTCTTTATTTGTTTTCATTTTGGATGATCTGTCCATTGCTGTAAGTGAAGTGTTAAAATCCCCCACTATTTTTGTGTTACTGTTGACTTTCTCTTATAGCTGTTAGCAGTTGCCTTATGTATTGAGGTGCTCCTATGTTGTGTGCATATATATTTATAATTGTTATATCTTCTTCTTGGATTGATCCCCTGATGATTATGTAGTGTCCTTCCTTGTCTCTTGTAACATTCTTTATTTTAAAGTCTATTTTATCTGATATGTGTATTGCTACTCCAGCTTTCTTTTGATTTCCCTTTACATGGAATATCTTTCCCTATCCCCTCACTTTCAGTCTGTATGTGTCCCTAGGTCTGAAGTGGGTCTCTTGTAGACAGCATATATATGGGTCTTGTTTTTTTTTTTTTTTTTTTTTTTTTGCTGTATGAGGGCCTGTCACTGTTGTGGCCTCTCCCGTTGCGGAGCACAGGCTCTGGACGCACAGGCTCAGCGGCCATGGCTCACGGGCCCAGCCGCTCCGCGGCATGTGGGATCTTCCTGGACCGGGGCATGAACCCGTGTCCCCTGCATCGGCAGGCGGAGTCTCAACCACTGCGCCACCAGGAAGCCCATGGGTCTTGTTTTTGTATCCATTCAGGAATCCTGTGTCTTTTGGTTGGAGCATTTTATCCATTCATGTTTAGGGCAATTATCGATATGTATGTTCCTATGACCATTTTCTTAATTGTTTTGGGTTTGTTTTTGTAGGAGCTTTTCTTCTCTTGTCTTTTCCACTTAGATAAGTTTCTTTAGCATTTGCTGTAGAGTTGGTGTGGTGGTGCTGAATTCTCTTAGCTTTTGCTTGTCTGTAAAACTTTTGATTTCTCCATCAAATCTGAATGAGACCCTTGCTGGATAGAGTAATCTTGGTTGCAGGTTCTTCTCTTTCATCTCTTTAAGTGTATCATGCCACTCCTTTCTGGCTTGTAGAGTTTCTGCTGAGGAATCAGCTGTTAACCTTATGGGAGTTCCCTTGTATGTTACTTGTCATTTTTCCCTTGCTGTTTTTAATAATTTTTCTTTGCTTTTAATTTTTACCAATTTGATTACTATGTGTCTCAGCATGTTTCTCCTTGTGTTTATCCTGCATGGCACTCTCTGCCCTTCCTGGAGTTGGGTGGCTATTTCCTTTCCCATGTTAAGGAAGTTTTCAATTATAATCTCTTCAAATATTTTCTCTGGTCCTTTTTCTCTCTCTTCTCCTTCTGGGGCACCTATAATGCGAATGTTGTTGCATTTAATGTTGTCTCAGAAGTCTCTTAGGCTGTCTTCATTTCTTTTCATTCTTTTTTCTTTATTCTGTTCCACAGCAGTGAATTCCACGATTCTGTCTTCCAGGTCACTTATCCGATCTTCTGCCTCAGTTATTCTGCTATTGATTCTTCCTAGTGTAGTTTTCCTTTCAGTTATTGTAATGTTCATCTCTGTTTCTTTGTTCTTTAATTCCTCTAGGTCTTTATTAAACATTTCTTACATCTTCTCGATGTTTGACTCCATTCTTTTTCCAAGGTCCTGGATCATCTTCACTATCATTATTCTGAATTCTTTTTGTGGAAGGTTGCCTGTCTCCACTTCTTTTAATTGTTTTCCTGGGGTTTTACCTTGTTCCTTCATCTTGTACATAGCCCTCTGCCTTTTCATCTTGTCTATCTTTCTGTGAATGTGGTTTTTGTTCCACAGGCTGCAGGACTGTAGTTCTTCTTGCTTCTGCTGTTTGCCCTCTGGTGGATGAGGCTATCTAAGAGGCTTATGCAAGTTTCCTGATGGGAGGGACTGGTGGTGGGTAGAGCTGACTGTTGCTCTGATGGGCAGAGCTCAGTAAAACTTTAAACCATTTGACTGCTGATGGATGGGGCTGGGTTCCCTCCCTGTTGGTTGTTTGGCCTGAGGCAACCCAACTCTGGAGCCTACCTGGGCTCTTTGGTGGGGCCAATGGTGGACTCTGGGAGGGTTCACGCCAAGGAGTACTTCCCAGAACTTCTGCTCCCAGTGGCCTTGTCCCCACGTTGAGCCACAGTCACCCCCACCTCTGCAGGAGACCTTCCAACACTCGCAGGTAGATCTGGTTCATTCTTCCCTGGGGTCACTGCTCCTTCCCCTGGGTCCTGATGCACACACTGCTTTGTGTGTGCCCTCTAAGAGTGGAGTCTCTGTTTCCCCCAGTTCTATCAGATTCCTGCAATCAAATCCCAGTAGCCTTCAAAGTCTGATTCTCTAGGAATTCCTCCTCCCATTGCCGGACCCCCAGGTTTGGAAGCCTGATGTGGAGTTCAGAACCTTCACTCCAGTGGGTGGACTTCTGTGGTCTAAGTGTTCTCCAGTCTGTGAGTCACCCACCCAGCAGTTATGGGATTTGATTTTACTGTGATTGCACCTCTCCTACTGTCTCATTGTGACCTCTCCTTTGTCTTTGGTTGTGGGGTATCATTTTTGGTGAGTTCCAGTGTCTTCCTGTCAATGACTGTCCAGCAACTAGTTGTGATTTTGGTATTCTCGCAAGAGGGAGTGAGAGCATGTCCTTCTACTCTGTCATCTTGGTTCCAATCTGACATTTATTTTTAATTGAAGTATAATTTACATATTATACAATTCAACCTGTAAACAGTAATTACTTACATGAAACATGAGATATATAGAAAGATGTATAGAACAGATCCATCTCCCCAAAAAAGCTAAAAAAATTTTGCCTAATCCAAAGTCATAAACATTTCTTCTTAAAGTTTTATAGTTTTTAATTTTATATTTAGATCTGAGATCCATTTTGAGTTATTCATTATGATATGAGGTGTAGATCAAGATTTTTTATTTCTTTAATATAGATATCTAATTGTTTCAGCATCATTTGTTCCAGCACCATTTTTTCCATCACTATTTATTTCTTCATTGAGTTGTATTTTCGCCTTACTTAAAAATCAATTGACCATACATATGTGCATCTATTTCTTGATACCCTAATATTTTCCAGTAATCTTTGAGTCTATATTTTTTAATACCACAGTCTCTTGGTTATTGTAGCTGTTCAGTGAGTCTTGAAAGCAGATAGTGTGAGTCCTTAATTCTATTCTTTTTTTTTCAAAATTAATTTGACCATTTTAGACCCTGTTCCCTTCTGTATAAATTGTAGAATCAGCTTATAAGTTTCTACCAGAAATTCTCCTTTCAGTCTTTCAACATTAGGCATTTCTATCCACTAGCATCCACAGGAGAATTTATGGATTTCAGGCCTGCTGTTATCTTTCTTACCCAATAAGGATCCTGAAGAGGCAGGTGGAATACAAACTCATGAGGATGAATGAGTTATGGAGAGAAGGAAAAGCAACTTTTCAGTGAAGACAGAGCAAAGGACAAAACAAGGAGTGCAAATGCTGGATTAATTTTAAGATTGTATCAAAATGTGTGCAATATTAACATTTTAATATTGTGTGGTGAGAATGAGTTTTACTTTTTATAAGAATCTGGTATATTTGAAATGTTCATTGGACAATTGTAACAAAAGTTATTATATTAGCTTCAGCAGTAGAAAGACAAAATTTGGATTTTAAAATAATATTAGAAAATATTACAGAAATGATGTATTTTTACCTATAAAAGTTTAATTTTAAAGTTATTTCCCAAATGTTTTTGATATATTATCTGCATTCATAACTAAAAATATTTATTTATTCATTTCAGGCTTACTATTGATAAGATGTTGTATTCACATGAGAGAAGCATTATTAATCAAGGAACACTGCAGTGATAACCATGGCAGTGGTCTTGTTGCTTAGAGGTTTGGGTGGTGACAGCTGGTGTACAACTGGAGAAGCAGTACTGCCAGGCTTAGTATCCTCTTACATAATATTGGTCTTAGAGCCTCCTCTCAGTTTCCAGTAGTCTATTCCCCAGCTTGTGGCCCTCTATACAGGAAGTTCCAAAAATGAAAGCCAAGGAGCTGAGTGAGGAAACAAGGTAGAATTTGGGAGACACTGACAAGAAAGTCACTTTTTATTTGACCCAGACAATAGAGTTGATATTCCTATAATCCAAGTTGTGGAGTCAGGGAAACATGATTTGTATGCTATAGATACCCACACTAAATATGTACTTAGACTATTTTAACTACAAGAAATACATATTCTATATGTTTTCCATATAATAATAAGTTATAGTATTTCTATATGTTATAATATATGCAACTGCAATATATACATAAAATTCACTTTGATTTTCCATTTTTATCCTTGATATTTTTCTATGAAAAAATAAAATATTATGTGTCCTCACAACAGCTTGCAAGATAAATATTTGAATCCACTGATAACACTATCCACTCATTTAAAAAGTTAATCTATAAATTTTTGTTGAGAACAAACTGTGTTCATGATACTATTGTTTTGTAGAACTAATAAAGTTAAAGAAAATATAGGCTCTGTTTCAAATGACTTATAGTCTAAAAAAAAACCAAAGCAAAACCAACAAAATCAATAAAGACATCAGGGACATTAAGGAATAAATGGAGTTGCATTTTAGTGGACGTTTATATCTATAGACAACATAAGGCAGAATCTCTTTAAGTGAAAATAACTTTTGGAAATCTTTGCAAGACATCCATTTGGGCATTTCAGTATTAATTCTTAAATAAATCGACACAGCCACTTTTTCCTTACTATTTTTCGATTTGAACACTGAATGAGGCAGTTGACTTGCTTGTATTTGAGGGCCAAGAAGTAAGAAGAAGATAAATTATCTTCAGACACTACTCAGTTTGCTGCTAATAGTGGAAATTGGGTATTGAAACTGTCTGAAGAAATAGCAGGTTAACCTTTACTATATCACCTTCATTAGAAGGCGTCTACTCATTGAGCAGAATGGCAATTAGCATGAACTATTTAAATTCCTAGTTTATACTTACTGTTTCATTCTCTTTCTCTTCATCTGTGCTTTCTCTGATTTTTAATTTACTTATAGCTGACTTCCATAAGATGAAAAATATATGCATGCTGCTTCTTCAGTATCACTTAGTTAGATCTAAAACTTTTCACATAAATAAACATACATGTACCATAAGGACAACATATGTAAATATTGGTTAGAAGTGGTAAAAATAAAAATGATGTGTAGAGAAAAGGCACTTGACCTCCAACAATCCCTGCAAAATCCAAACCTACAAGGATTGGCATCAAATTTTACTAAATAATTTCTCTTATCTTAGTACACATGAATCATTTATAGTGATCTTATAGATGCTTTTGGAGATAAGAACAACATGAGGCTTTAGTAACAATAAATATCAAACAAAGAGACCTTAAAAATAAATTAGTGTGTCTTCAAAACACAATATATAAAAAGATACTCTTCTTTTTACTTGACAGTTACTCATCTCACACATTTTCTGACATGTGTCACAGTATCTTAGGACTGATAGTGATTTGTGAAGGTCATCTCTTCAATCCCTTTCTGTTTGGATGACAACAACATCCAAATACAAAAGGTAC
Source organism: Hyperoodon ampullatus (assembly GCF_949752795.1). Lineage (NCBI taxonomy): Eukaryota > Metazoa > Chordata > Mammalia > Artiodactyla > Ziphiidae > Hyperoodon > Hyperoodon ampullatus. The sequence goes on from NC_136914.1 coordinate 78,257,896, forward strand.
TGCATAACAAAGGAGACAAAATAATAGAGAGGTGGCAAAGGAAGAAAGGGAGTTGTAGGAGAGAAGAGAAGAATGGACAAGAGGCAATCAATAAGAATCAGAGTTTATGGTCCTTTCAAAACATCAACAGACCCCATTCAATCTGTTTACAGCAGTTTTTAACTTATCCTGTGGTCTGGAATTTTGGGGGAGAAGAAGAAGGAGGAGGAGGAGGAGGAGGGAGAGGAGAAAGGAAGAGGAGAGAAGGGGAAGAGAAGAGGAGGAGAAGAAGAAAAAGAGGAAGAGGAAGGAGGAGGGCTGGGGAGGGGGAGGAGAAGGCAGGGGCAGGGGAAGTGTTACAAGAGAGGGAGATATCATGGCCAGGGACCTGTGTGATTCCCTGAGGTGGGCTGCCAAGTGAGGGTCCTTGGTTTTATGCAGGAAAGAGTTCAAGAGCAAGTCAAAGGAAAATGAAAACAAGTTTATTCAGAGAGACACACATTCCATAGGCAGAATGCTGACTGTCTCAGAAAGTGAGAGTGGCCTTAGGACATGGGGTTGTTGGTTTTTATGGGCTGCGTAATTACACATGATAACAAGTGGGAGGAATATTTTTGCTATTTCAGGGAAGGGTGGAGATTCCCAGGAATTGGGCCTCTGCTCACTTTTTGGCCTTTTATGGCAAAAAGATCTGTCATGGCATAAGGAGGAGTGATTTTTAGTATAATAATGAAGGTATAATGAACCAAAGGTCAATGACCAGACTATCCTCTATTCTTGAAGCCCCTTTGGGTTCAGCAGGCCCCAGCCAGTTTTCATTGCAGCTTAACAGCTTCTTCATTTATCTAGCAGTTGTGTCCTGCCCTTTTCCCTCCTGTCTCAGAAGGGGAAGGAGAGGAAGAGGAAAAGGAAGAGGAAGAAGGAGACCTGAATCACTTACCCAAGTATACTGCAAAGTATATTATAGTGCCAGGCCACTTGAATTCATTATTCCACCCTCAATTCTCCACAATAGACCCTACATTTCTTCAAGAACACCAGACATTGATGAGAGAGAGGGTAGCTGTCATTACAGATTAAATAGAGTTTAACTGTTTGGCCCAAATACAAAGCAGCCTAAGACCCAAGAAAGAAGCAAAACTGACCAGTCCATCCACTCTTGGGAAAAATAGTAATTTTGATACCTGTAATTGGGGTCTGCCTCAAAGAGAAAACTCCCTCAAAGAAAAAAAAAAAAAAAGGAGAAAATTCACTGCATTTATAAACCACAAAAATGAATATATACAGTGGGATATTTACTACATGAATAAAACACTTAGTGGCATCTATGCTAAGCTACTGGAGTTAGATAAATAATACTTAATGGGTAAGTGAAGATGATGAAGTTGAGTAAGTTTAATTATGGTATACACATTCAACACTTTTCTACCTTCAGTAATACAAGCCTATTTTATTCAAAAGTTTAATCACACAAACATATATACCTAGATTTAAGTGGTTCAAAAATTTAATCTCATGTAACAGTATTTCTAGATACATAAATACAACTATTGTATAGCTTAAGAAACCATGGTCTATACAATTAAACAGAACATGATTAATCAAACAAGAATAGATTTTAAGTTTTATGGCTATTAATAGAAATTTCTCTTTGTGCTATATTTAAAAAATCCAGGATCAAGGACTAGTGGACTCCATTTCATGTTTTGGCTATAATATTTATAAGAAGTTGAATCTTAGGAGGACCACTCTCACTCTTCTTTTAATAGTGTTAGTTTCCTTTTCATTAAATAGGACATGGCACAGAGCTGTTATTCAGATGAGGTTCAAATGTGAATGTAAGTTGAGAAACAGCTGTTATTGAGATAAATATTATTCTTAATGTTTTTAAACTATAATTCAAAATCCAGGTAAATATATCATGATAAGTGAAATACCGTGTTGTACTGATGTATATAATACTCCTCCATTTCTAAAATAAGGTAAGGGGAGCTTTGAGTCTGCAGTCATAGTATTCTGAGAGCCTTGGATGTGTTAAAGATTATTGGTAGCAATTCCTTTTGCTTGTTTAAAATCTTATGTATGCAATTCTTTAAGTTAACATTACAAACGTAGAGGCCTGGTCTGTTGGTAGAACACTGAGTACTCCTTACCTATTCAGTTGCTTGGTATAAAATGGTTGTTAAGAAATTAGTTTTGTAATAAAAGAATGAAAAATAAAAACTCATGGTTTCATTCTTTCCAAGAAAAAACATTTTTGTTAAATTTTCATTTAAATATTCTCAAAGTACTTATTAAATAATAAAATAGGCAAACATGGCTGGACCCAAATCATCAGAATATTTCCTGGGATATCTCTCCATCCATCAAAAAAACAAAATAATCTGATTGTAGCCATTTGCTCTTCAGTCTAGCAGATTAGGTGTTTCCACAACTAACACCTCCTCAAATAAAGTAGGATGTTAACAAATTTGGGAGGTCCAGAAATTCTAAATCACTAGGATACAATTTAGCAATCCAGTGGCAGCATTAATAATGTAACAGTTAGAAAATTTTTGTAAGTTCTTGCTGATGAAAGACACAATTGCCTTGTAATTAAAACAATATTCCAAGGCGCTATTCTATCTCATAGAAATCTTAAGGAGGGCCTTGCAAATGTCTAGGACTGTACTTTCTTTTTTATCATTTACTCTGCACATAAAGTTTATCAATAATATGGTTATAAATAACCTGAAAGGTCCTCTTTGAGTACCTGACATACTCAGTGTAGTGAAACACTGCATTATCTTGTGAATTCTTCAAATACTTCTTCGAATGAATTTAACTCCACCCTACTTGGGAAATATCACACACACGCGTGCACACAATATATTATTTCTATTGGCTGAAAATAAGTGAAGCCAAAAAGAATTTAGCATCTCCTCATAATAGGATTTAAAACAATTTATTTACTTATAAATAGCATGGATATGCATAAATAACCCATGTATTATATTTTGAATGAATAAATCCAGTTTCTTTCTGACCTCAAATTAATATATATACATACATGTACACATATGCACATATGTACATATATTTATATGAAATATTTTGTAAGTCTACTAAATATTGAATTTTTAATTTTGTTTTTAATGATGTAAATATTTTAAAATATTGTTAAATCTAACAGATACATTGCAAATATTTACAGCCATGGAAAAATAAACCTTTTTTTAGAAATTGAGTCTACCAAGTAATAGGCATTATTTTATTATAAATTGTTCAGCTTTAATATAGTCCCAAAAAAACTAAAGTGCATTAATTTTTTAAAGAACATTCTATTGAGAGTTTTCACTTTAAATGTAGGAGGAAGAATGAAAAGATATAATTTCTTCTTTAAGTATTATCATTAAGTTTAGCTACTTAAAAAATATATATATGTTTCATTTTATTTTTACATACAGAATAAAAGCCTAACAATAACAAAACTCTGATAATGTCTCTTTTGAGAAAAGTAGTCTGATACTTTTGACAGTTCCTTGATTCCCTTTTGGGTGACCCTGAATTGGTAATGATATCTTATATTTAAGAAGGATCATCAATCTTGGAGCATCTCAGTGACAATCTCAGTGTCAATTTCTTTATCACATTGGATATATATCTGAAACGCTTGCACTTACACTGAATTAAGAAATCCCAGTGGGTTACAAAAATAACCACTAGCACAGAACAAAGTCATCCACTCTTTAAAGAAATAGACAATATATCTCTATCTATATAAAAAAGTGATTGAAACTAGTGGGAAAAAGTAATGAAACCAAAGTGATGATACATTTCATTTTATATCATGAAGAGCTGGAATATTTGTTATTCTATAGTCTAGTCATTTCTCAAATGCTGTTGTAATTTCCACAGCTATAAGAACCACTATTTCTACCAATGTGTCAAATTTTAAACTATGTATTGCTAAATCTTAATCATAATTTTAAAGTCAACTTCAATGATTAGTTGAAGTATCTTTTTTAAAAAAATCTTGAGAGTATATTTCCTTTTTTGGCTTGGAATAGCATAGGGTATATGCTTAAATCTTCTTTTAACTTTTCCCCATTTTTAAATGCATGTGGGAACCCAAAAATTATATCTCTGACCTGATTTCTATGATCTCCAAACTTTATGTATGACTGGCTTGCCCTCTCTTGCCTAAAATCAAAAATTTCTTGAATCTGATTATTACCTAGCATTACCTCAAGCAAATGGGATGTCCATCCCTCCAATTGCATAAGCAAAACATTTGGGAACAATTTTCTTTCACTCATCCACAATATCTAAGACATTACCAAGACCTTATCAATTTTAGCTTCCTGACATGTCCCAATTATATAACCCACCGTCATAAACCTTCAGTGTACCGCACCATCCTCTTTGGTTTTACTACACTCAAGTTTTTTTAAATAGCCCTCTTCCCTTTAATATGTATTCTAAAAATTATTCACCTTGAGTGTGGCATCTTTTTTCTGCCAGCACCCCGATTAATACAATAATAGTATTTACCTCTTAAGTTTTTTGTGAAGAGTAAATCCATCAATATGTATAGAACACTGAGAATAGTGCTTGTAACATTTAAAAACCCTCAATAAATATTAGCCTTTTTTTTTTTCCCTGATCTGGATCCTTATTTATTTATTGATTGATTGATTGATTGATTTATTAACATTTTTATTGGAGTATAATTGCTTCACAATGGTGTGTTAGTTTCTGCTTTATAACAAAGTAAATCAGCTATATGTATACATATATCCCCATATCTCCTATTAGCCATTTTTACCAAATATTTCCACCGTGGGTATATATTTACATCATAGCACTTTAGGCCTATGCTTTTCCAAAAACATTAAAATATTTTTATTTTACTTTCGGTTTTTGTTGTCGTTTATTTATTTTTATTGAGGTATAGTTGCTTTACAATGTTGTGTTAGTTTCTACTATACAGCAAATTGAATCAGGTGTACAGATACATATATCCCCTCATTTTTGGATTTCCTACCCATTTAGGTCACCACAGAGCACTGAGTAGTATTCCCTGTGCTATACAATAGGTCCTCATTAGTTATCTATTTTATACATAGTAATGTATATGTGTCATTCCCAATCTTCCAATTCATCCCATCCCCTGCTTTCCTCCCTTGGTGTCCATACGTTTGTTCTCTACATCTGTGTCTCTAGTTCTTCTTTGCAAATAGATTCATCTGTACCATTTTTCTAGATTCCTCATATATGTGTTAATATATGATATTTGTTTTTCTCTTTCTGTCTTATTTCACTCTGTATGATAGTCTCTGGGCTCATCTATGTCTCTACAAATGACCCAATTTCATTCCTTTTACTTTACTTTTGAAATAAAGCTGCTTTATATTCATATTAATAAGAGCTGATAGATAAATGATAGACTGATAGAAGATAGATAGATACACACACATATAATACAGCTCCTCCAATTTTCCTGAACAATGACATTCCTCTTGGAGGAGGTCATTGAGAGGATGTGACCTCCAGTTGACCCTAGAGCTAGATGTGGGCAATCAAAGGCTCCTCACCTTCTCCCCTGTCATTGGAATGTACATTCTGCCCACTGTCTCCACACTAGCTGATGTTTCAAGGTTTTAGCCATGAGAGACTACAGTATTGTTGAGACCATTGGAATGCTGTATGTGACTGAACAGTTAAGGCCTCTAGGTAAACTTTTAAGTTTCTAGAGGGTAGGAGTGGAGATCTAGCCATCTTGTGGCTGCCAAAGGCAAGCCTTATATGTAAGTTCCCTTGCTTATTGAACCTGCCACCCGTGAATCTTGTGTGACTTGCCTCTTTCTTCAGTCTCTCCTAGCCCTCTGTGTACAAGGGCCAGTCTGCAAATCAACAACTCCCTATAAATTTGACTTAATTGTATAAGTTACAATAGGCTATCACAGTAAAATTAAGAATATTAATGAGATAATTTAGTAGACATATTAACGTGGTATATTTATAGTACTGATGATATAAATGCTAGCAACATGTTGACTATAACTTGCTATTTTGTTTCCAATCTGTTTTTTATTATCCAGATTTCTCTTTTACTTATTTAGTTATTTACTTTTTTTAACTGAAGAGCTGAGCCATGAACAGCAGTTTTGGAGAACACCTGATTTATATCAGCTATCCTAGATCATTTCTGAGAAATGGAATATTTTGATAATTTTTTTAATCTTGGAAAAATAATGATTCTCTCCAGTTAAAAAATACATTAGATATTACCTTAGTTCTAGTTCAGAACCCTCAAGACCATTCACCAAGAATGGATCAGATGACAGGAAATGAGCGTGATGTTCTGTGGTATATTAAAGTTGTTCAGATCAATTTAGGCCATATTATGACAGATACCACTGGAGTTAATATTACTTGAAACAAAAATGGAAGTGAATATTCTTGTCCATTCCCATCTGAATGTAAAGTGCTTCTGATCCACCTTTGTAATGGAGAAGAAAGTATTCCCTAATATTTTGCATAACAAGCAAACATCTGACACAATAGCTACAATTATGAATACAACATGGTTGAGATCATAGTGGTCTAAAGTTTTTCTCCAAGAGTCATCTGAGTTTTTCAGGAGTCAGAATGGGAGAACGAAACAAAATATGATAGATAGAATCAACCCCGCCTTTATTAGGCATTTAATGGTGGCACAAATCAGTGCCATCATCTATAGAATGGAATATGATTTTTCATTTATTATTTTGGCCAGAGGAAGGCAGCACAATTCAGAGGTTTCTATTTGGTATTCCCCACTATGATAGCTCATTCCACATTCCAAGTTGCCAGTGCTCAGGTAACTTCAGTTTCTCAGTATATCAATTCAATTATATGCTTTGGGTGGGCCTAAAAGACCAGAGATTCCAGTTTGAAACAGACTTTATCCAGAAAACCATTTACTAATCTGGCACCTCTTAGTCCCCATTCTAACAGAAGATATGATGATATTGTGAGTCTTGGCTTATTAATGTCAGTTCTGGTCCTGTGTATGTAATCCTTGATATGTCTGGGTATTTCCCTCTCCTCAATGTTCAATTTTACTGGAACAGATGGATGAAGCCACTTTCTGTATTTAACTGTTATGGTATTGCAGGCTCCTTCCTTTTAGGGATCCGACCACTCCTTCAGTAGTTGGATTCCAGATCAGAACAATGGCTCAGGTCCAGCCACTGAGCAAAGGATTGTAGTTTTTTATTGGGGCAACTGCCTCAGCATCCTGCTCCTTCATTCTCAATTTTATTTTATTGCATATGTTAAGTAGCACCCTTATTGATGGCCAAGCTATTTTGTCTCTGAGTGTGGCATACTCTATAACATCTCCAAAAGCCTTCATGAGTCATATCTCTTCATTTTTCTTCCAGTTTGCTCATTACAATAATTACAGCCTCCAGTCTTCTGAAGATTAAGTGTTGTTACCTGGCCTCTATTAATTCAGGACCTATCATTCACAGTGGATATTAATGAGCTCTATTTTGTGACTGGGTCTCTCACTTTCATACCTGACTTGCAGAAGGCAGTCACCGGAAGCTCTTTGTGATGCGGATGCCCTCCTCATAAACGCATTGCTAATGGCCCCAGTGAAGGGTGTGCTCTTTGGGCCTATCCTGTAAAACATAATCATCTGATGGCTCGTCTGGCCTTACATTATAAGCAATTTCATCACGATCTCTTCTTTTGTCCTCTTTCCTTCTCTTGACTGTCAGAAGATCTTGGATAATGCTACTTCTCCTCACCTCTAAGTGATATCTAGTGGTGAGTTTGTACCAGCAGCTAGGGTTTCACTCTGATTAAATACTCCAAGTCAAGTTGTTCTTGTTCATCCAGTTTTACATTCTGGTCCCTTTGATCAAATACTAAACTCCAATCCCAAGGTAACTTCTTTGGTCCCTTCAATTACATGTTAACTAATTCCTACTTCTCCTTGTCTATAATCTCTTTCCCCCTTTACCAGGCTCAACATTCCCTTAGCCATGTTATGCTGGAATTAGCTCTAGTTTTGGTGGATTCAGCTTCTGCGCCACCAGGGAGGTCTTTTCAGCAGAATGTACTGTTAAAACTTATTAGAGAATGATGGGGTACTTCTGGGAAGGTTCAAGGGAATCTGCAATTAGCCTCAGGGACTCTATACAGATAGACCCATGCCATGTGTTAGGACCCCAGGTTTTCCCACCCATTGCCCTGACTTTAATATAACAGATCTGCTTTGGATGAGCATTAAAATGCTCTGGATGTCTGCGATTCTATCAGCTTTTCAATCTGTTGAATCTCAGCTGTTTCTGCTCTTGACTAGTCTTTTGGCTCTCACAGTCAGACTTCAACTGCTTATTAATCACAGTGAGTTTCTTACTACCCTTTTGCGGTGAGTTAATTCAACTTAGTAGCCAACCAATATTGCTATTTTTTTACATCTTGTCAACCTCCCCCCCACACACAGTTATTGAAAATGCCTTAATCATTGTGCCTACAAGGGTTAGCTGCAAGAGAACTCTTTAACACTTAGGATGCCATCTTGCATCATGTTCTGTTGGTGGCCCTCCTACATTCAGGATAGAGTCTTCTTTTTCTTCCAGACAAGGGATGACCATGTCAAAAATCTTTATTTTGCCATTGTTTTTTTCAAATATCTTACTGCCATTTGAATTAGTTTAGGACCACCAAATAGCATGTGCCTAGATAGAATGAGACATTAAAGATGTTTACTATAGAAGGGAGCAGGGAAAGAAGAGTAGAGTGTTTATATACCATAACACCGGTCTGACACCTGTGGAAGGAGAGAAGGCGTGAAGGAATGTTGAGGAGGAGGATTTTTGGATGCAACATGGTTTCAACAAAGGTTTGACCAAACTAAAAAAGACTCCTTGAGGCACAGTCTCCTGCTGGAAAATGCCTATATCTCATGGTAATGAATCTGCTTAATTATCTTTTTTTTTTTTTAATTTTTTGCTGCATTGGGTCTTTGTTGCTGCATGCAGGCTTTCTCTAATTGCGGCGAGTAGGGACTACTCTTCCATGTGGTGCATGGGCTTCTCATTGCTGTGGCCCTCTTGCGGCAGAGCACGGGCTCTAGGCCCACAGGCTTCAGTAGTTGTGGCATGTGGGCTCAGTAGTTGTGGCTTGTGGGCTCTAGAGCGCAGGCTCAGTAGTTGTGGCACACAGGCTTAGTTGCTCCATGGCATGTGGGATCTTCCTGAACCAGCACTCAAACCCATGTCCCCTGCTTTGGCAGGCAGATTCTTAACCACTGTGCCACCAGGGAAGTCCCTGCTTAAGTATTCTTGTTGTGCTCAATCATTGGCTCAGAAACCTGTGGCAAGCACTACCTCAGTGGGGGAATCCAAAGGTACAACAGCTGGAGCCTTTGGTAAAGTACAGTCCCCACAGCAGATTTGAGTGGCACGTTGCCACAGCAGTCACATGTGTGCTTTCACATTTTGTATGTAATGTTATGGATTCCCCATGTGTCCCTGCTTGAGGGTATTAAGTGACTTGTGTATTGAGACTGAAGCAGGAGAATAGTTGTGAAGGCTATAGGTGAGGAGGAAATAAAAAAGTACAGGCATGCAGGGGGAAGAGCTTAGGAAGGAGAGGCAAGAATTTGTCTCACACACATTTCTCTTACATCCCAATATTTCCTAATATCAGCCTTGCCTATATCTGAAAGTTGCACACATGTTAAAAAATGTTCCTCAAAGAAACAACTAGTCACCTTGAAATATTTTATGTGAGAATTAGGAGAGAAAGACAACACACAGTATGAAAAAGTCATAGCATTCAATCTCAGTGTGAAAGAGAATATATGAATTTTTCCTTTAAGATTCAGGGAGGCTTCAGTCTTTTTTATTTTATCTTTGCTTGTCTTATTTCACTCTTTAATTGTCTCCCATGTTTTAAACTCTCTATTTGCTTCTTTTTTCCTTTCCTTTATTTTTTCCCTGAAAAAACGACCTTCCTATTTTCTACATCCCTGTGGAATATTAGCAAGAACAGTGTGATGTATTAATCTTGGCAAATGGAAGCATATATTCAGGTACTTAGAAATTTCTCCTGATATTGATAAAATGCTAAGCTGTGACTGATTAATGACTTTTGGGATTGGGTCTATGTTCACATATCCAGTGTATACATGGTCGTGGAGATCAATCTTTTGAGATTCATTTTTTTTTCAGATGTTGGGGGTAGGAGTTTATTAGTTAATTTATATATATATTTATTTTTGCTGTGTTGGGTCTTCATTTCTGTGCGAGGGCTTTCTCTAGTGGCAAGCGGGGGCCACTCTTCATCACAGTGCACGGGCCTCTCACTATCGTGGGCTCTCTTGTTGTGGAGCACAGGCTCCAGATTTGCAGGCTCAGTAGTTGTGGCTCACGGGCCCAGTTGCTCCGTGGCATGTGGGATCCTCCCAGACCAGGGCTCGAACCTGTGTCCCCTGCATTAGCAGGCAGCTTCTCAACAACTGCACCACCAGGGAAGCCTGAGATTCATTTTTATATTCCATGTGAAAAAGAAAATAAGATCCTGGCACTAGAGGTTGCATAATGCAAATATTATTTTGATTTTTGCTTTGTAATGTGCAAGTTGTTTTGTTCAGGATAATTTCTGACATTGGAGCAAAACGAACTTTGGGTCTTGTCACTGTCTGGAATTAATAGAAACACATCACCAAGGTCAAAATTCTCACAGATATAAAATTATATTTCAGTTGAGGCCAGAATTTTACCTCTCCACCAAGAACAGAGAGTTTTAGTGTGTGGATTTAAAGTGACTTTTCTTTACCAGAAATATATAGTGAACTTCATTGGTAGGAGTAAAACACAATAGCAGAAAGCTTAGTTATAATATATAGCATGCTAGAGGCCGTGGCTCAGATCACAGAATTATAGAAGGTTAGAGCTGGCTGATGTATTATAACCTACCTTTGCCTCCAAATGAGCTTGTTCTGAGTCTGGATGTAAGAGTGCATTGGACTTATCTCCAGCTGATTGATTCAGTCTAAAGATGCAGGTAAGAACAGGTCTGAATACAAAGTTTATCTGAAACCTAAGGTGCAAAGAACAGTATTGAAAACACTAGGAGGGATAAATTAAGAAGTTGGGATTAACATATACACAGTACTATATATAAAATAATCAACAAGGATGTACTATCCAGGGAACTCTACTCAATACTCTGTAATAACCTATATGGGGAAATAATCTGAAAAAGAATAGATATATGTACATGTATAATTAAATCACTTTGCTGTACACCTGAAACTAACACAACATTGTAAATCACCTATACCCCAATATAAAATTAATTTTTTTAAAAAAGAGAAAACAGTTGGACAATTTTGGCATCAGTAGGGAAATGATTCTCAATGAAAACAAGCAAAGTGATGGATTAGGATTAGTAGTGGGAGTTTGAATCTTTGAAGCCCAAAGAAAATCTGAACAGAAAGTTTACTATAGTTTTATTGTGTAGTTCAGCCAACTGGAAACCTGAGGAGGGGGTTATTGGAAGGAGGCTGAAGATAGAGGCATTCATATCAGATACTTTGTCTCTAAGCTGAAAATTTATTTTCCTTGTTTGCTGTGGCTGCTACACCCTAGCTGTGCTTTTTGTCTTACACATTCCCTTCATTAGAAGGAAGCTTTAGTGATGTTTACTGTAGGCTCCTTTCTAGGACCTCCTTAAACCAGGATAATGTACCCTAAGTAACACGTGTGGTATGGTTGCCAAAATTGCTGGAAGGATATAGAGTCTGACTCAATTGCAACATACTGGTATTTATTTCAGTCTTAACTTTAGTCCATTTAAAAGCTCTAAATAGATTAATTTCTTTTACTTCTCATAATAAGAAATTCTTTCAGATATAGCAGAAACACACTATTGATTTCTTCTATCTACTCTAGTCTGATTTTGTAAAACTTAGCATTACCAAAATGTAACTGCTAGCTACTTCTCTTTCATCAAATATATATTTTTTTCTAATCATTTATGTTCTGAGAATGGCACCATCACATATTCAGGTGATCCATTCTTTATTTCTTTTCTTTTCTTTTCTTTTTTTTTTTTTGCAGTACGCGGGCCTCTCATTGTTGTGGCCTCTCCCGTTGTGGAGCACAGGCACTGGACGCACAGGCTCAGCAGCCATGGCTCACGGGCACAGCCGCTCTGTGGCACGTGGGATCTTCCCAGACCGCGGCATGAACCCGTGTCCCCTGCATCGGCAGGCGGACTCTCAAACACTGCGCCACCAGGGAAACCCCAATTCTTTATTTCTTATCACCATGTATATTGTAATCAGAAAGTTCTGTGGCTCTACTATCAAAGTAAAGTTTAAATTCCTTACTCCATCACCATCAATCTATTTCTACCATCATCTCTCACTTGTAATATAAGAGTAGCGTCATATCTTAGTACTTCTGATCATTCCCTCTCTCAATCCTTTCTCCAAATAGCAACCAGCTATCTGTTTAAAATGCTGATCAGAGCACATCTTTCCTTAAGTAAATATCTTTAATAGTTTCCCATTACTCTTAAAATTCTAAACTCTTTGTTATGGTCAACATAAACCTGTCTGATATGCTTCTGTTTAAGCCTCTGACCTTATCTTCTTCTTCTTTCTTTCTCACTAACTTTCCATCTCTCTGATCTTTCAACTGCTGTTAGATTTCCAGATTATTAATTATTTGGAAGCCATTTGTCATTTCCTTTGTCTAGAATACTTTTGGCCCAGATCTTCTGATAACTCTTTCCTCCTCAGAAGGTAGCATTCTTTCCATATGTCACTCAGAAAGACCTTCCTTGACTACCTCATCTAGAGTAAGTTCCAACAAATTGAGTTACTGCTTATCCCTTTTTTAACATTTTATTCTCTTCTTGATGCTTAATAATATCTGAAATGTTACCAAGCTTATTTGCCCCTGAGTTTATCATTCATCCGGCTATGTTGAAACTAACCCACTGAGGCTACCTTTTCTTGTATAAAAAATGGTCCTGTATCAGTTAGGGTCCTAGGAGACAGATGGCACATTCAAAATGAGCAATTTTGAGGAGATTTTGGGTTTAGGGAAAAGACTAGTGAAGTGTACCAGCACTAGTCCTAGCTGGGCACTTACCACCCCTGTGTCTGAAGATGCAAAAAGTAAGGTAGAAATGGTTATTATAACAGAAATGATAGATGTTCAAAAAGGACCGCATGAGAAGATTTACAAATGATATATGGTCTTTTTGTTGCATTTTATGGGCTTGGGTGTTTCCCAACAGTGGATATTAGAGCACCTTTTCATTACATCTTTGTCAATGTTTAATACTTTGTATTGAGAATTTTAAATGTTGTGGATATGTGTGGACTTCTAATACCAAGGAGTGAAATAAATGTTTTTCCATATACTTTGTTCTGCCTGTATGAAACCCTTGTGTAATATGGCAAATAAGAGAGGTATTTCACTTTATAATATTTTGTAAATATGTAACTACAATGAATAGTTACTACCTGCATTAAATTGAAAAAATACATATATGTTACACACTAAAAATTTGAAATTTTTTAGTATTGCTAATCTCTCTTATATCACTTAAAGATACTTGTTTAGTTCATTTAAGAACAATAATTTTTATCATGTTAGGAGTGGTATAGTTTGGCATAATATGAAACTCTGGCTAGTATTACAGAGTTGATGAAATGCTTGGGCTTTGAAATTAAATAAATCTGAAAATAGAAGCTAACTTTTACCTTTTTATGTAAACAATAGTTGACTTTTCTCAACTTCAGTTTCATTTGATAAGAATAATAGTATTTTATATGGGTATATTTAATTTAAGAATTTAACTTTTTGAATTATTAGGTTAAATAAAAACCTATAATAGAGATACAAATAATGGTACTATAATTATTATTAATGAAAAATAATTAGAGAAGATTGGTTCAAGATGGCAGAGTAGAAGGACATGTGCTCACTGCCTCTTGTGAGAGCACCAGAATCACAACTGCTGAATAATCATCTACAGGAAGACACTGGAACTCACCAAAAAAGATAGCCCACATCCAAGGACAAAGGAGAAGCCACAATGAGATGGTAGGAGGGGTGCAATCACAATAAAATCGAATCCCACAATATAATTGTTTGGCAATGAAGTGGGAATCACCACCTCTGCCTCTTTCAAGTCCTAGATGGTGGCACTAATCTTTGCAATACGTTTGGGATGCAGTATTGCTCCAGGTTTACTATTTTCTTAGATATAAGCAGTTCTAACATCTTCCACTTTTTCTTACCCTCCATAATCTCCCTCACTCCACAGATCGGGTAACAAATTGTGGGGATTCCGTCAGCTAATAAGTTTATCTATTCCAATTATGCATTCTGGAACTGGGGAAATTACAGCAGGATGGGAACAGAAAATCACTGGGCACAGCGTGAGAGGGACCTGAGCAAAAACTCCATTCAGCACCTGACTTTCATAAGCCGCTGCTGAGTGCCCAATCTGCCAGCATCAGAAACCAACACTGAGCCCCCAGGTACCATTACCTAGGATGATCAGCCAGCTACCTGGTGGAAGGTAGATTACATTGGACTGCTTCCATCATGGAAAAGGCAGTGTTTTGTTCTTACTGAAATAGACACTTACTCTGGATATGGAATTTCTTTCCATGTACACAATAGTTCTGCCAAAACTATCATCTGTGGACTTACAGATTGCCTTATCTAGAGTCATGGTATTTCACATTACTACTGTTCAAGGAATTCACTTCACAGTGAAAAGAGTGTAACAGTGGGCCAATGCTCATGGAAGACACTGTTCTTATCATTTTTCCCACTATCCCAAAGCATCTGGTTTGATAGAGGAGTGGAATGGCCTTTTGAATACTCAGTTGTAGTGCCTGCCAAGTGGCAACACCCAGCAGGGCTGGGGCAAGGTTCTTCAAAAGGCTATATATGCTCTGAATAAGCATTGAATATAAGGTGTTGTTTCTCCCATAGCCAGGATTCACCGGGTTAGGAATCAAGAAGTGGAAATGAGAGTGGTACCCACTCACTATTACCCCTTGTGACCCACCAGCAAAATTTTTGCTTCCTGTTCCCATGACCTTATTCTCTGATGTGCCTAGATGTCTTACTTCAAGAGGGAGGAATGCTTACACCAGGTGATACAATAATCCCATTGAACTCTAAGTTAAGACTGCCCTCTGATCACTTTGAAGTCTGCATGCTTCTGAATCAACAAGCAAATAAGGCCATTTCATTGTTGGCTGGGGTAACTGGTGTTGACTACCAAGGGAAAATTGGACTACTACTCCACAATGGACAAAATAGAGTATTCTAGAATACAGGAGATCCCTTAAGGTGTCTCTGATATTACCATACCCTCCGATTAAAGTGAATGGAAAATTACAACAACCCAATCCAGGCACTGCTACTAATGACTTGAACTCTTCAAGAATGAAGATTTGACTCACTCTACCAGGTAAAGAACCATAACCAGCTCAGGTGTTTGTTGAAGGCAAAGGTAATATAGAATAAGTAGTGGATGAACGTTATTATAAATACCAGCTTAGGGCTTCCCTGGTGGCGCAGTGGTTGAGAGTCCACCTGCCGATGCAGGGGACACGGGTTCGTGCCCCAGTCCAGGAGGATCCCACGTGCTGTGGAGCGGCTGGGCCTGTGAGCCATGGCCACTGAGCCTGCATGTCAGGAACCTGTGCTCCACAACCAGAGAGGCCACAACGGTGAGAGGCCCACGTACCGCAAAAAAAAAAAAAAAAAAAAAAAAAAAATTTCAATGGCATTTTTCATAGAAATTGCAAAAGTAATCCTAAAATTCTTAGGGAACCATAAAAGTCCCCAAATCTCCAAAGCCATCTTATAGAAGAACAAAACCAGAGGCATCACACTTCCTGATTTCAGACATCCTGATTGCTACCAAGCTATAGTAACCAAAACAAAGTGGTACTAGTATAAAAATATACACACAGAAAAATGGGACAGAATTCAGAGCCCAGAAATAAACCCTTACACATATGGTCAACTAATACTGACAAAGAAATCGAGAATACTAATTGGGAAAAATATAGTCTCTAAACTAAATTGTTTTGGGGAAACTGGATAATCACCCTTAGAAGAATAAACTTGTAGTTTATTCTTATCTTAAACCTATTAAGACGCTATCTTAAACCACTTATGAAAGTTAACTCAAAAATGGATTAAATATTTAATCATAGGACCTGAAACTGTAAAACTCCTAGAAGAAAACATGACACTAAAAGCACAAGAAACTAAAGCAAAAATAAATGAGTGGAACTATATCAAATTAAAAAACTCTGTACAGAAAAAGAAACAATTAACAAAATAAAAAGGCAACTACATAATGGAAGAAAATATTTGTAAATCATATATCTAATAAGGGGTTAATATCCAAAATATATAAGAAACTCCTACAGCTAAATGGCAAAAAAACCAATCTGATTAAAAAATGGGCAGGAGAACTGAACAGATATAGGTTCAAAGAAGACATATGGATGGCCACCTCATTCATGAAAGATGCTGAATGTCACCAATCATCAGAGAAATGCAAATCAAGACCATAATGAGATATATCACACCTGTTAGAAAGGCCGTTATCAAGAAGACAAGAAATAACAAGTTTTGGCGAGCATATGAAGAAAAGGGAACATTTGTGCACTACTGGTGGAATGTAAATTAGTACAACCACTATGGAAAACAGTAAGGATCTTCCTCAGAAAAACAAAAATAGATTACCATATGATCCAGCGATCCCACTTCTGGGTATATATTCAAAGAAAATTAAAACAGGATAATGAAAAGATATGTGCTCTCTCATTCATAACAACATTTTTCACAAGAGCTAAGACATGGAAACAACCTAAGTGTCTATCAATGAATGAATATATAAAGAAGTTGTGGGCTTCCCTGGTGGCACAGTGGTTGAGAGTCCGCCTGCCGATGCAGGGGATACGGGTTCGTGCCCTGGTCCGGGAAGATCCCACATGCCGTGGAGCGGCTGGGCCCGTGAGCCATGGCCACTGAGCCTGCACGTCCAGAGCCTGTGCTCCACAACGGGAGAGGACACAACAGTGAGAGGCCCGCGTACTGCAAAAAAAAAAAAAAAAAAAAAGAAGTTGTGATGTATTACATGTGGAATATTATTCAGCCATGGGAAATAAGGAAACCCTGATGTTTGGGACAACATGGATGGATCTTGAAGGCATTATGCTAAGTAAAATAAGTCAGACAGAGAAAGACAAATACTGTGTGATCTTGCTTATATGTGGAATATAAAAAAAGCTCAACTTATAGAAGCAGAGTGTAGATGGTGGTTGCCAGGGGCTTGAGGGTTGAGAGAAATGGAGAAATATGTTGGTTAAAGGATACAAACTTCCACTTATAAGATGAATAAATTATGATGATCTAATATACAGCATAGTGATTATAGTTAACAGTATTATATTATGTACTTAAATGTTGCTAAGAGAGAAGATCTTAACTGTTCTTAACAAAAAAAGTAATCATAATTATGTGAGGATGATGGAGGTGTTAACATTACTGTGGTAATCATTGAGCAATATATGTCTATCAGATTGACACATTGCACCTTAAATTTATACAGTGTTATATATTAATTATACCTCAGTAAATTTGGGAAAAAATAAATGCATGTACTCTTTGACCCAGTAAATCTAGATGAGATATATACTCTGGAGAAGTATTTATATATGTTAACAAGGAAGTTCACACAAAAACATTATATGAAACATTAATTTTAATAATAATGATAACTAAAAGTAAAAACAAAACAAAGAAAAATAAATATCCTATATGCTGTAAGTAATGAAATGGATAAATAACTTATGTGCTATCCATGTTATACAGCAGTTAAGGAGGATAAGTATGTTTCCAATGGGTTAATATAGAAAAATGTGGAAGATGTAGTATTCAATAAAATAATCAAGTTATAAACAAAATGTAGAGTAACATGCCCTCTATAAACTAAAACATACAATGCTACTATGCATTTGTACATATACATATATATTCTTATTTTTATCTTTACCTATATCAGTATCTATTTATCTATATATCCATGTATATATATCTGGATAGATATAAACCAAAGTAATAACTGCTAATTTGGGAAGCAACTGAAATTGAGGGGGGTTGTCAAAAGGAAATTTAGCTTCATATATAATATTTGAATTTTCCTTTTCAAGAGGATAACATACTCATGTATGATTTATATAGTAAAAATTAATTTTTAAATAAGAGGAAATTTAAGTGAATTGCCTAAGGTAAAAAGGCTAATTAGTGTCCAAGCCAAGATTAAAACCTAGGAATTCTGACACTTATGTTATTCACTAATTTTCTTATGTTACATTCTAGCCAATGACCAATTTTCATTAAGCATTTCAATGGGAAAGAAAATTAAATATTAATTATGTCCAAGTTAAAATGGCATGAAAACACATTCTTCCATCTATGCCATATTTTGTATTAATTAAATGATTTTGCTAGTATTAAAGCCAGTTTTTGGAAGGGGGTTAATGAAGCATTCCCACAAAGTTGTAATGAGCACAGGACAGGTAACTTCAATCTTCCTCTGGGTTAGAGGTTTTCAAACACTAATACACATAAAATCATTGAAGCATTTGTTAAAATGACAGGTTCCCAAGTCCAATCCCAATAAAGCCTGAAATAGTTGATCTAGGGAGTTTCAAGGAAGCCACAAGATATACTGAACAGTCCAGGTCATTCTGATTTGTTTTATTAAGGGCCCTAGTTCCAGATAGCTCAAAATTGATTGCTGCCACTTGAATGAAAGGGAAAAGATGGCGTCCCAGTAGAAACCCAACAATGTTAAAGAAGTAGAGGGCTGGAGAGGAAGCAGAGAGTGACATTTCTTAAGACTTGAGTCCTAGTCGTCCAAAATGATTTTTCAGGTATTATTACCTATATGATGTGGCATGACCCCTTTTTATTCAATCAATTGTATATTGGGACATTCTCACAATATCAGGTTAAAACAAACAAAAACCCCACAGCCTTCACAGAGGCACTCAAGTATCCTTTATTCTTTTTCTATTCAAATTTTTCTCCTTTTGCTGATGCACTTTTAAAATAATCTTTTATTTATCAATTCACAAACACCTTAAAGAAGAAAATTAAATAAAATGAAACAATAAGAGCTACAATAAGAGCTACACATTAATAGGACTCTAACATGATCTGCCCCATTTCACTGCTTTAAAATATAAATATGCCAAAAAAAACCTTGCAAAGGGACATTTTCTTTGCCATTCACTTGAGTATGAAATGTTTACTTGATTTTTGCATGGTAAGTGCTACTTTTTTATGAGCCATCTTAATTCTATAAACATCTTCTACTCAGGTTTTGTACAGTGGAATTATAGCCATTCTCTGTAAATCCATTTAAAATCAATCATTTGGATAAATATGTTTTATTATAGTACAGATTACCATTTTCCTTCCAAAGACTTACCAATTTCCTCCTCTTAAAAAAGAAAAAAAAAGGTCCAATCAATTTTTCAAGCACTTGGCTATAGTAACATGACACTGGCTTAATTACATGCAGTAAAGCTCTATTGGCCACAACCTGTTGCTGGATTTTGTAAGCTCTGCATGTATTTTTCTTAAAAGCAAATGCAAAAAAGCCATTTTTATCACTATCTGATTATGTTGTCATCATATTCAGTTAAATTTACTACAGTAATCCATACCAAAATAATAGAAAGTTTCACAATGAATTTACACAAAACATGAAATCTGTGAGACATTTGAGCAAGAGATCAAACTAATGCTTCTATGTATTTAGAAATACAAATACTAGAATATTTCAATATGTATTTTCAGTATTAATGTATATATATTGATAAGTATTACAGAAGTATGGGAATTACAAACCTTTTATTATTAGATGTTTTCTAAGTTTCCTTAAAGGCTGTTAGTTCCTTGAGGTTCCATGTCTTAATGTCATGCTTAACCTTTACTCAAAATCTATCACTGTATTTCCAACTTTAGAAAGACTTTTCTTCTTTTACTGATCTGTAGTATATACAAAACACACACATAATGTACATAGGTGCAAAATATATAATACATAGAATGTATACACTGAATATATATGTGAGTAGATGTAAATACACAGGTATGTAGAATTACACATATACACACCCACACATATATATAAATGCACATATATATTGAGTGGTGTGCTGGGTCCAGTCAGTCTCTAGTTGGTAATTTTAAACTGGCACTGGTAGGAGTATTTACATTATAGACATTGGCAAACATTAAAAATCAGGGCTTTGAGGAGATTTTAATTTTTTTCTTTTTTTTTCTCAGAAAGCAGGTAAACATTAAATTGTGTATGCCACTGCACAAATTGAATTGTGTGTGTTTGAATTCATTTGAAATGACTATGTATATTTCTGATCATGCAAATTAACTGTTGCATGAAATGATTGGGAAATTCACTTCTCTACTGATCTCAAACATTTAGCAAGTAGTGGCTTCAGGATCTGGGCTCAAATCTTGTCTAGTGGGTAGTGGGTAGCACAATTTCTATGTTGAGCTGCTTCCCGTTGTATAGTAATGTGAGACATCCACAACCCCCCTGTCAGGGGATATTGGTCTTTTATTAGGTGTTCTCTCAGAGGAGTTAATTATGTTTTTGGCAGATTTCAAATACCACAGAAATTATTCAAAGCATTATTTTTTTTCTGATTAGGATATTCGGCTCCTCACAGGTTATTCTTGGCACACAATGTAATCTTGCTTTCATGCTTTTTTTTTTTTTTTTTTTTTTCAGGACAAATTACTGAATGCACAAAGCAGTTTCAACCATGGAAAAGATCTTTACAGATTAGTGGTATAGAGAAAATGTACAGAACTTCCACATTTATCTTTTCTACCTATTTTTCATTCCTCAATTTCATAAGAATTGTTCAGTTTGAAATTATTGATCACAAAATTTAGTCAGAGGGATAAAAACATCAACTTTTCTGCTCACAAGAAGCTCATCATCTACTTCAGATGTAGTTATCAGAT
This sequence comes from Hyperoodon ampullatus, assembly GCF_949752795.1. Taxonomy (NCBI): domain Eukaryota; kingdom Metazoa; phylum Chordata; class Mammalia; order Artiodactyla; family Ziphiidae; genus Hyperoodon; species Hyperoodon ampullatus. The sequence continues at coordinate 78,278,985 of NC_136914.1, forward strand.
AGAATCAAATAGAATGTGGTATTGGATAGAATTGATAGTTTTTTGATGTTTCTTGATGTAGGAATAGAGGATTCTCAAATTATCACTATTGGCTCTATCAGGTGAAAATAAATCCTGATGTAAGTAAAGGAGATAATTTATTCAAAAAGATTATTAAATAGGGGAAAGGGATTATTGCAATTAAGAGAAAGCTGCAGTTTACCTGAAGATCTACAGGAGTATCAAAGGTGAGGCAGAAAAAGTTTTTATTTTAATTTATTTTTTTATGAGGATATTTGTTTTCTAAACAAATCTAGCAAGAACTGGATGTGGGGGAGTGAGAGTGGCATAATTGGATAGTTGATATGAGAATAGCTTTCTATGCTATCAGCAGATTTTTGGAAGGGTATTTTTGAGTAAGGGTTGTTCAAGTTCCACTGTAAGAATTTTGTCCAGAAAAGTTGGTGGAATCAAAAAGTTTAGTTAATCATTTATGGGACACAGGATGACTATTTGGAGGGTCTGTGTCTGGCCTTGTCACAGGTAAACAAGAGGGTCATTTATGAATGTCTTATCTAAGTGATATGAGGAGGGTAATTTTTGGTAGTAAAATCTTTTGTATGGAAAATATATGGGGGAGGGGCAGACTTGGTGACCATACCTGTTTTACAGGAGCACAGGGCTCAGGTAAAGTTTAATTTTGTCAGCTTTATTTTTGCAAATTTTAGCCATGCCACAATTTTTGTTGTTGACTTACAGAGCTTGGTACTTAAAACTTCATAGAAAGCATCTCATGTCTCATATTTATTACATATCAACCAGGTAGTTGGTGGATTGTTCATAAAAATGATGGGAGATGAGCAGATTCTCAAAGGTAAGGCTGAGATTTCATGTACTGCTGGGGGAGTCAAAACATCTTTTGAATTTATTTCTACAGCTTTATTTGCATATCTTGCTGAGAGTTAGCAACTTTTATTTTTCTTGTTTTAATGATTCTGGTTATCTGTTGCTTAAGAGCAAACCACCTCAACGCTTAGTGACTTAAAACAACAGCCATTAATTATTTGCTCACAAATCTGCAATTTGAACACAATAAAGGAAAAGGTCTGTCTGTTCCACATAGCATCAGCTGAGGCAACTTAGCTAAGGATTGGAAAATCCACTTCCAAGATGATTTGCTCACCAGGCTGGTAAGTTGGTGTTGGCTATTAGCTGGGATCTCAGATGTGGCTGAAGGTGTGAGGCTTTGTTCCAATCCCAGTACCTTAGAGTTCTTTGGAGTATGGTGGATGTATTCCGAGGGTCGTTATTCTGAGAGAGAGAGAGAGAGACAGATGGGTACTCTATTGATTTTAATGACCTAGCTTTGGAAGTTATATAATTAGCTTCTGCAAGACTCTTAATGGGGTATCAGAAAGGTTGGCCCAGACTCAAGAAGAAGGAACATATGATCCACCTATTGATTATGAGATGACAAGTTTCTAAAAGATCGTATGAAACTGTAAATATTTTTATGACCAGTTTGAAAAATTAAAAATTAAACATAAATTATTGTGTTCCAAAAATTTTGCTTGGAGAAAATATGGTTAAGGAATTAGAAATCCCATAATAACAATAAACTTAGATATGAAAGGCACAAGGTAGATGTGGGAATATTTTCTAGCACATAATTTATTTTGCTTCTGGAGAATAATATTCATAAATTCTCTATGTTTATTCAATCTATACATTCCATACCATTTTGAGTTATTAGAGTTACATACAAGTCATAGTTTATGGTCCCAAAATACACAAAATTGATAAAAAGATATAAAGCTACAGGAATACATATATCCCTGAATATCATGGCTAGGAGATGGTTACTGAAATAATTTCAATAACTTGAAGTCAATAATATGCATAAAGAAAGTTATCATTGAATACCTTTATTACAGTTTCTATCTTAAAATTCCATCCATCAGGGGTAAAACAAATTTTCTTTATCATCATCTTTAGGGAGCAAGAGCAAAATGTTTCCCATCCTTGAGTTGGAGCTTTTACTTACTTTCTACTTATCTCATCATCTTCCCTACAATTTTATCAGCTGAAAAATGAATCCCTCCCAGAAATAAAACACAGCTGTTGCAATTACATTCAGAAAGTCCAAAATAGATACTACCACATTTATTTACTGGAAGGCTCAGTAATGTTTCCAAGAAAGCTGAGTAGGAGAAGAGAAAAGGGAACTCGTGTTAAAGTGATGAAAAGTCTGAATTACAGAATATATTGTACAGACATTATTGACATATGTGTTAATTGTGCAAAATGGTAATAAAGTGTTTCTGGCTTTATATTATGTTAAAGGTAAGAATAATAAGTTCATGACATTTACTGAGATAATTATTAAACTACAAATTCATTACTTTAATTTATTACTGAGCACCTATTATGTGCAACTAAGAAATTGCTGAGTTTAGTTGACTTTTCTGAGGAAAAAGTTAGAAGATATTTTTAGACAACTACGGATATACTTACAAGATAACAGATACCATCTGAAGGCAGATAAGCACTTTCAAACCTACAAGAGAAGATATTTTTCTAGGACACTTTTAGAAAAGAAAAAAAATGCAGCTTTTCTGTTTATCAATTTAGTATAAATTGATATCAAAACTTGTTATAAATAGAGATTAAAAAAGGATACTAAGGACCAATAAAATGGAAGAGATAAATGTTATTTTCCTCTCCTTTTCTCATTCTTTCTGGACTATTTAATATTTGATTGTCTTTTTCAACAACACAATAGTTTTATAATCATAAAGACAAATGTAGGGGAACTCCCTGGCAGTCCAGTGGTTAGGGTTCTGAGCTTTCAGTGCTGAGGGCGTGAGTTCAATCCCTGGTCAGGGAACTAAGATCCTGCAAGCCACATGGTGCAGCCAATAAATAAATAATTAATAACAAACTAACAAAATAAATAAATAACATAAAATAAAAATAAACTGAGGGGGCTTCAAGATGGTGGAGGAGTAAGACATGGAGGTCAACTTCCTCCCCACAAATACAACTACCTGTGGAACAACTCCTACAGAACACTTACTAAATGCTGGCAGAAAACCTCAGACTTCCCAAAAGGCAAGAATATCCCCACATACCTGGGTAGGGCAAAAGAAAAAACAGAGAAAAAAAATAAGGATGGGACCAGCACCTCAAGGAGGGAGCTGTGAAGGAGGAAAAGTTTCCACACACTAGGAACCCCATTCACCAGCAGAGATGGGGGGTGGGCAGGGTGGAATCATCAGAGCCACAGAGGAGAGTGCAGCAATGGAGAAGAGTGCAGAGGGCAAAGCGGAGAGATTCCTGCACAGAGGATCAGTGCCAACCAGCACTCACCAGTCTGAGAGGCTTGTCTGCTCACCCACTGGGGCAGATGGGGGAAGGGAGCTGACGCTCAGGCTTCGGAGGTCAGATCCCAGGGAGAGGACTGGGGTTGGCTGTGTGAACACAGCCTGAGGGGGGCTAGTGCGCCACGGCTAGCTGGGAGGGAGTCTGGGAAAAAGTTTGGACCTGCTTAAGAGGCAAGAGACCATTGTTTCGGGATGTGCAAAGAGAGGGGATCCCTTTCCTGTGTGCCCACAGAAAGCAGAGCACAGCCTAAGTGAGCTCCAGAAACAGGCATGAGCTGCAGCTATCAGTTCAGACCACAGAGACAGGCATGAAATGCTAACACTGCTGCTGCTGCTGCTGCCACCAAGAATCCTGTGTGCAAGCACAGGTTACTATCCACACCCCTCCCGCTCATTGCCAGGAGCCTGTGCAGCTCGCCACTGCCAGGGTCCTATGATCCAGGGACAAGTTCCCTGGGAGGACACATGGCATACCTCAGGCTGTTGCAACAACACACCAGCCTCTGCTGCCACAGGCTCACCCTGCATATCAATTATGACTACCATACCCCTCCCTCCCCCCAGCCTGAGTGAGCAAGAGCACCCTAATCAGCCACTGCTTTAACCCACTCCTATCTGGGTGGGTAACAGGTGCCTGCGGATGACCTACACACAGAGGTGGGACCAAAACCAAAGCTGAATGCAGGAGCTGTGCGAACAAAGAAGAGAAAGGGAAGTTTCTCCATGCAGCCTGAGGAACAGTGAATTAAATGCCCACAATCAACTTGATGTATGCTGCATCTGTGGAATACCTGAGAAGAAAACATATGTTCCCCAAATTGAGGTGGTGGAATTTGGGAGCAGCTGTAGACTTGGGGTTTGCTGTCTGCAACTGATTTGTCTCTGATTTTTATGTTTATCTTAGTTTAGTTTTAAGTGCTTACAGAATACAAGAAACATTTAACAAGGACCTAGAAGAACTAAAGAGCAAACAAACAGTGAGGAAGAACAAAATAAATGAAATTAAAAATTCTCTAGAAGAAATCAATAGCAGAATAACTGAGGCAGAGGAACGGATAAGTGACCTGGAAGATAAAATAGTGGAAATAACTAATGCAGAGAAGAATAAAGAAAAAAGAATGAAAAGAATTGAGGACAATCTCAGAGGCCACTGGGACAACATTAAATACACCAACATTCGAATTATAGGGGTCCCAGAAGTAGAAGAGAAAAAAAAAAAAAAAAGACTGAGAAAATATTTGAAGCAATTACAGTTGAAAACTTCCCTAATATGAGAAAGGGAATAGTTAATCAAGTCCCGGAAGAACAGAGAGTCCCATACAGAATAAATCCAAGGAGAAACACACCAAGACACATATTAATCAAACTATCAAAAATTAAATAAAAAGAAAAATATTAAAAGCAGCAAGAGAAATGCAACAAATCACATACAAGGGAATCCTCATAAGGTTAAGAGCTGATCTTTCAGCAGAAACTCTGCAAGCCAGAAGGGAGGACATATTTAAAGTGATGAAAGGGGAAAACCCACAACGAAGATTGCTCTACAAAACAAGGATCTCATTGAGATTTGATGGAGAAATTAAAACCATTATGGACAAACAAAAGTTAAGAGAATTCAGCACCACCAAATGAGCTTTACAACAAATGCTAAAGGAACTTCTCTAGGTAGGAAACACAGGAGAAGGAAAAGACCTACAAAAACCCAAAACAATTAAGAAAATGGTAATAGGAACATACATATTGATAATTACCTTAAATGTAAATGGATTAAATCCTCTAACCAAAAGACACAGACTGGTTGAATGGATACTAAAACAAGACCCATATATATGCTGTCTACAAGAGACCAATTTCAGACCTAGGGACACATACAGACTGAAAGTGAGGGGATGGAAAAGATATCCCATGCAAATGGAAATCAAAAGAAAGCTGGAGTAGCAATTCTCATATCAGACAATAGAGACTTTAAAATAAGACTATTACAAGAGAAAAGAAGGACACTACATAATGATCAAGGGATCAATCCGAGAAGAATATATAACAATTGTAAATATTTATGCACCCAACATAGGAGAACCTCAATACATAAGGCAAATGCTAAGAGCCATAAAAGGAGAAATTGACAGTAACACAATAATAGTAGGAGACTTTAACACCCCACTTTCACGAATGGACAGATCATCCAAAATGAAAATCAATAAGGAAACACAAGCTTTAAATGACACATTAGAGAAGATTGTCTTGACTGATATTTATAGGACATTCCATCCAAAAACAAGGGAATATACTTTCTTCTCAAGTGCTCATGGAACATTCTCCAGGATAGATCATATCTTGGGTCACAAATCAAGCCTTGGTAAATTTAAGAAAATTGAAATTATATCAAGTATCTTTTCCGACCACAACACTATGAGACTAGATATCAATTACAGGAAAGAAACTAAAAAATATATAAATACATGGAGGCTAAACAATATGCTACTAAATAACCAAGAGATCACTGAAGAAATCAAAGAGGAAATCAAAAAATACCTAGAAACAAATGACAATAGAGACACGATGACCCAAAACCTATGGGATGTAGCAAAAGCAGTTCTAAGAAGGAAGTTTATAGAAACACAATCCTACCTCAAGAAACAAGAAACATGTCAAATAAACAACCTAACCTTACACCTAAAGCAATTAGAGGTAGAAGAACAAAAAACCCCTAAAGTTAGGGGAAGGAAAGACAACATAAAGATCAGAGCAGGGCTTCCCTGGTGGTGCAGTGTTTGAGAGTCCGCCAGCTGATGCAGGGGACACAGGTTCGTGCCCCATTCCAGGAGGATCCCACATGCCATGGAGCGGCTGGGCCCATGAGCCACAGCCACTGAGCCTGCGCATCCAGAGCCTGTGCTCTGCAACGGAAGAGGCCACAACAGTGAGAGGCCTGCGTATGGAAAAAAAAAAAAAAAAAGATCATAGCAGAAGTAAATGAAATACAAACAAACAAAACAATAGACAAAATAAACAACAAAAAAAGTAAAACTAAAAGCTGTTTCTTTGAGAAGATAAACAAAATTGATAAACATTTAATCAGACCCATCAAGAAAAACTGGGAGAAGACTCAAATCAACAGAATTAGAAATGAAAAAGGAGAAGTAACAACTGACACCACAGAAATACAAAGGATCATGAAAGATTATTACAAGCAACTATATGCCAATAAAATGGACAACCTGGAAGAAATGGACCAATTCTTACAAAGGTACAACCCTCCAAGACTGAACCAGGAAGAAATAGAAAATATAAATAGACCAGTCACAAGCAATGAAACAGAAAATGTGATTAATAACCTTCAAACAAACAAAAGCCCCGGACCAGATGGCTTCGCAGGGGAAATCTATCAAATATTTAGAGAAGAGCTAACACCTATCCTTCTCAAACTCTTGCAAAATATAGCAGAGGGAAGAACACCCCCAAACTCATTCTACAAGGTCGTAATCACCCTGATACCAAAACCAGACAAAGATGTCACAAAAACCGAAAACTACAGGTCAGTATCACTGATGAACATAGATGAAAAAATCTTCAACAAAGCACTAGCAAACAGAACCCAACAGCAGATTAAAAGGATCATACACTATGATTTATCCCAGGAATGCAAGGATTCTTCAATATATGCAAATCAATCAATGTGATACACCATTAACAAACTGAAGGATAAAGACCATATGACCATCTCAACAGATGCAGAAAAAGCTTTTGACAAAATTCAACACCTATTTATGATAAAAACTCTCCAGAAAGTAGGCATAGAGGGAACCTATTTCAACATAATAAAGGCTATATATGACAAACCCACAGCCAACATCATTCTCAATGGTGAAAAACAGAAACCGTTTCCTCTAAGATCAGGAACAGAACAAGCTTGCCCACTCTTGCCACTATTATTCAACATAGCTATGGAAGTTTTAGCCACAGCAGTCAGAGAAGAAAAAGAAATAAAAGGAATCCAAATCAGAAAAGAAGAAATAAAACTGTCACTGTTTGCAAATGACATGATACTATACATAGAGAATCCTAAAGATGTTACCAGAAAACTACTAGAGCTAATCAATTAATCTGGTAAAGTATTAGGATAAAAAAATTAATGCACAAAAATCTCTTGCATTCCTATATGTTAATGACAAAAAGTCTGAAAGGGAAATTAAGGAAACTTTCCCAATTTACCACTGTAACAAAAGGAAGAAAATACCTAGGAATAAACCTACCTAAGGAGACAAAAGACCTGTATGCAGAAAACAATAAGATGCTGATGAAAGAATCAAAGATGATACAAACAGATGGAAAGATACACCATGTTCTTGGATTGGAAGAATCAACATTGTGAAAATGACTATACTACCCAAAGCAATGTACAGATTCAATGCAATCCCTATCAAACTGCCAATGGCATTTTTCACAGAACTAGAACCAAAAAACATAAAATCTGTATGGAGACAAAAAAGACCCCAAGTAGACAAAGTAATCTTGAGAAAGAAGAATGGACCTGGAGGAATTAAGCTCCCTGACTTCAGACTATACTACAAAGTTACAGTAATCAAGACAGTATGGTACTGGCACAAAAATAGAAATATAGATCAATGGAACAGTATAGAAAGCCCAGAGACAAACACACACACATATGGTCAACTTATCTTTCATAAAGGAGTCAAGAATATAGAATGGAGAAAAGACAGCTTCTTCAATAAGTGGTGATGAGAAAACTGGACAGTTACATGTAATAGAATGAAATTAGAAGCCTTCCTAACACCATACACAAAAATAAAATCAAAATGGATTAAAGACCTAAATGTAAGGCCAGACATTCTAAAACTCTTAGAGGAAAACATAGGCAGAACACTCTATGACATAAATCACAGCAAGATCCCTTTTGACCCACCTCTTAGAGAAATGGAAATAAAAACAAAGTAAACAAATGGGACCTAATGAAACATAAAAAACTTTTGCACAACAAAGGAAACCATAAACAAGATGAAAGACATCCCTCAGAATGGGAGAAAAATATTTGCAAATGAAGCAACTGACAAAGGATTAATCTCCAAAATATACAAGCAGCTCATGCAGCTGAATATCAAAAAAATAATCAACCCAATCCTAAAATGGGCAGAAGACTTAAATAGATGTTTCTCCAAAGAAAATATACAGATTACCAACAAACACATGAAAGGAAGCCTAGCTCACTAATTATTAGAGAAATGCAAATCAAAACCACAATGAGGTATCACCTCACACCAGTCAGAATGGTCATCATCAAAAAATCTAGAAACAATAAATGCTGGAGAGGGTGTGGAGAAAAGGAAACCCTCTTGCACTGTTGGTGGGAATGTAAATTGATACAGCCACTATGGAGACCAGTATGGATGTTCCTTAAAAAACTAAAAATAGAACTACCATATGATGCAGCAATCCCACTATTGGGCATATAACCTGAGAAAACCATAATTCAAAAAGAGTCATACACCACAATGTTCACTACAGGACTATTTACAATAGCCAGGATATGCAAGCAACCTACGTGTCCATCAAGAGATGAATGGATAAAGAAGATGTAGCACATATATACAATGGAATATTACTCAGCCATATAAAGAAACAAAATTTAGTTGTTTGCAGTGAGGTGATGGACTCAGAGTCTGTCATACAGAGTGAAGTAAGTCAGAAAGAGAAAAACAAGTATCATATGCTAACACATATAAACGAAATCTAAAAGAAAAAAAAGAAAAACAAAATGGTTCTGATGAACCTAGGGGCAGGAGAGGCATAAAGATGCAGACGTAGAGAATGGACTTGAGGACAAGGGGAGGGGGAAGGGTAAGCTGAGACAAAGTGAGAGAGTAGCATGGACATATACACACTACCAAATGTAAAATAGATAGCTAGTTGGAAGCAGCCGCATAGCACAGGGAGATCAGCTCAGTACTTTTTGACCACCCAGAAAGGAGGGATACGGAGGGGGAGAGGGAGATGCAAGAGGGAGGAGATATGGGGATATATGTATACATATAGCTGTATGTATACATATAAATCATATAGTTTTATAGTTCTTAATTTAACTTGCAGTAAAATGATAAAGTGTTTTTCCTAAGGCTAGGAAATAAACAAAAAGCGTAAATTTACCTCAAAAGACCTTTGACTGAAAATTGTAAGTGCTATATAACAAAAAGTTTTATGGGGCTAAAAATAATTGATATAAAATAGAAAACTAGAATTAGTTAATTGGAATTTACTTTGCTGTGAATGACTAATGAACAAATATAATAAAATTAACTTAAATGTAAACTAAAGGCTTACACTATTTAAAAATATGTCCCTTATATTAAAAGTTAGAAATAAGGAATAAATAAATTAATACAAACAGACTGAATTCATTGTTCTTACATAAACAGTATGTAGGGAAAGTACATTAAACGCAAGTAGGATTTTTAAAGATCATATATGTATCAGTGTGTACTAACTGAAATTCAGCCCTGGGATTCAGAGAATTTTGATATATTTTCCAATACATGTACTGATGATGCCTTGAATTGTCTGATGATAGGATCATAAAACAATGTCTTCAAGTAATCATTTACACTGAAGAAAATTCACATTGATGAAAAATCACTTTTCTTTCAGTGAATATGTTCACTTATATTGATGCCATAAAATAGATAAAAACAACATAGATGAACTCTTTACTCTGGTAGGGGAGCAGGAAAATAAACCCATTAAAATATACACTATTTCTGGCCATGATGGAATAGTTAATATTAGACATACCCCACATAAACACTTGTAACACTGGGCAAAATATAAAAAGCAACTATTTTCAGGCATTGGACAATGGACTGTGAGGAATGAACAGAGAAAATATTCTGAATTGATCAGAATAAATATTTGAAGAGATAATGGCCATTTAGCTTGTTTTTCTAAATTAATAAAAGATGTAGACCCACAGATCCAAGAGGCTTATTAAAGTCCAAGAATGATATATATGGCAATAGCACCTGGGCACATGGTTAAATTGCAAAAAAAAACCTAAAAACAAGGAAAAATCTTCTAAGAAACCTCTTCCAAAACAATTCATATTATATTCAGGGGAAAAATATTACAAACACTAACTCTCATCTCATCAAATGCAGTGAAGGACGGAAGACAAGAAATGGGATCTTTAAAGTGCTAAAAGAGAAAAAAAATCAACTTAAAAATCCTTATTCAGTCAAAATTTCCTTCAAAATTTTAGTAGAAATAAATATATAATTTTTGACAAAAATTGAGGCACTAATTATTTTTCTTTATTATAGAAAAATGTATGTTTAAAGGTTAAAGGAAATAATCAAGGTAGAAGTTGAGATCTCAAGAAAAAAAATAAAGAGAACTCCAAATAGCAAATATGTGACTGAATATAAAATACTGTTATAATTTTTAAATAGTATTAAATATTTTAAAAATAATAGTAATGCACTCTAGCCTATATAATATACTTAGAAGTAAAATATATGAAAACAATAGCACAGAATGGTGGGAGTGAGGGATGCTATTAGAAAAAATCAAAGGCAGTCCTGATTTTGCAAGCTGAGACTGCAAGGTGACCTTAAATCCAAATATAAAAGAAATGAAAAAGATCCCTATTATTTATTTAGTAAATTGTGATTTAAAACAATAGTCATTGTTTTGTTAAAGAAGTAGGAATATAGTTTGAACAATTGTTCAAATTCTTGCCTTCTTGTCATATGACTTAGGAAATTGTGTGAACATCTTTCCGTCTTTTTGAATTCCATAATACTTTCTAAGTATGTGTAGATTTTCTATACTTTCCCCTTGCACAGTAAATGTCATGAAATATCTCCAAAAGTTCTTTAAAGTTTTGTCACTTACTCTAGGACATCTTTATTCTTTTTGTCACAACATTTATTTAACTTCCCTCATTTATGTGAATAATTCACCTTCACTGAGTTTCTCTGGCTGCACATTGAACATCTCTCAGATTGTGTAAGTGTCAACATTCCCATGTTCAGCTATTTCTTCTATCGATATAACTTCATTCTGTTTTATTCAAATTTAATTGCAACACTGTGACTTTTGAATTTTTGCTGCACCTTCAAATTTATTACTCAGTTCCCTCTTTTTGGTCATCCATTTTGTAAAATGACACATGGTTTTATCACTGGAAGACAAAGAAGCAACCCAATCTCATGCTTTCCTGACTGTGTATGAACCAAAAAACAGATGTGCAGTGGGTACTGATCATGAAGCACATTTATTATTTACATAGTCTTTGAGGACTGAGGAGCTAGCTAAGTTTACTGTTTGCTCACAGTTAATATGCTGCAGTATCTAAAATTTAAACTGTAAGTTGGGGTCTAGTGCTATTTAAATCATGGTAACAGAAATTCTCACATAGCAGAGATGTACAAAGCAAGGATTGCATGTATGCTGTTATTTCTTGTATTGTTATAAATCTTATAAGATTCTTATACTGTATACAGAATGATCTAATATTAACTTATGATAAGTTGTGATAAGAATCTGTATTGCGATCCTTTCAGCACCACTAAAAATGTAATACAAAAATGTATGGCTAAAAATCTCATATAAGAGTTAAAATGGACTACTAAAAAAGTAATAAATAAAAACTTGATTAATCCATGCAAAGATAGGAAAAGATAAAATTGCAGAGGATATGTAGAGAAAATTAATTGCAAAATGGTAGACAATGCCAATCATGCCATAATTAAATTAAATTCAAATGCACTAAACATTACCTTTAAAAGACAGATTTCCAAAATGAAAATAAATAAAAATATCAAACTTTATGATTTTAACAGGAGACAAAATTTAATTTTACTGGCACAGAAAAATTGAAAGTTAAAGGATGAAAAATGGTGTGCAAAAAATAGTGATTATGGCATAACTTACATTAATACCTAATAAGGCAGATATTACCAAAGATGGAGATGTTTTATAATGACAAAAGGATAAATTCATCAGGAAAACATAATAGTCCTAAATGTGTATACATCCCATAGCATAGCTTTAAAATACATGTAACAAAAATTAAATATTGATGATTTTAACACTAATTTCTCAGTAAATTACTAAATAAGTAGACAAAATTATTAAGCATATAGAAGATTAAAGCTATCTAATTTTACCTAATTGGTATTTATGTAGAATCATATTCAACAAGTACAGGATATACATTTTAAATGTACAGGAAATATTCATTGAAATAAACTACAGTGTGGACCATAAAATGAGTTTACGTAAGTTTCAAATAATTAAAATCTATATTACAGCAATTGTAATCTGAGCCCAATGGCCATAAAACTATAAAAGATAACTGGAAATTTACTAAGTATTCAACATTAAACCACTGTATTCTAAATACTTATGGGTCAAAAAATAAAAATTGGAAAGTGTTGTAATGCCAAAATGTTAGTGAAAACAAAACAAACAAAATTTGTGAATGCAATTAAACGGGCGCTTAGAGGGTATTTTTATACCTCAAAGTGTATAGATCAGGAGAAAAAAAGGAGACAGTTTTAAAATCAATTATCTACATCTCTGCCACAAGAAGCTGGAAAAAGGAAAGCAAATGGAAAGAAATAAAGTAGAAAGATTAAGATGAGAATAGATAGGAAAAGTTCAGAGCATTATAAGCCATAGAATTATAGAAGATATTATTGTGAGTTGGCAGGATGGAGTTTGTTAGGGGAGGTTTCTCTGAGGAGATGACATTTGATTTAACAACTGGGGGGAAAAGAAGGCAGCAAGAAAAAATATGGAGACAGATCTAATTGGTAACTAGAACAACAGATGCAGAACTCTGAGGGAACAAAAAACCAATTTTTGAAGCAAGAAGAGCCACTCAATGAGTATGTGCACACACACTTATTCTTGAGATTCTGTGCTCTCCAGACATGTTCCAGACATCTGCTGTCACTACAGCATGGCCCCAGAATGGGTGCATGGGACACACTTCAACCTGACCTGAAGTCTGGAACCAAACTCAATTGACCCATATTTTGAAACAAGTTTGCACCAGTCATGGGTACATGTATATGTAAATAGTTTTGTTTTGATAAGCTACTGACATTTGAGGTGATTTTTTATGCAGTATTATTGTAGCAATAACACTCTAATATAAATGACAACTATGAATGGTAATGATCTGTAATGAAGAGTAGGAATTTAATTATAATTATATAGTATAATGTGACAGTGAAATATACCACAGTATAGAAAATTCTTAGACTTTGATAAACATGAGAATATCCTTGAAAATTTATTAAAATCTACGTTTAATGGCTTCTCCCCCAGAAAAAATAATTAATTTGATCTGGCTTGGGGATTATTAATCTATTTTTTTAAAAAATATTACCCACATTGATCCTGATGCAATTGTTCACTTAAACACATTTGTACTAAGAAAGCAAAATATCAAAATTCATTTTAAAAGCATACCATTTATCTTCATAGTCTTGAAATGTTTTATTTCTTGGTCAAATATATATTAGAAGGGAACGTACACTTGGTTCTCTCTTTATTTTTGTTTGGGTAATCATTTGGTTTCACAAAAGTTAACTCACTATATTTTGATTAATTTGGAATATCTAAGGGCAATATTAAAATATCTAATTTTTTTAGAATATTGCTTGGCCTTAGTCATGTCTGATTCTGCTTGTCTGATAAAGTTTTCATGATTGGAATCTAGACTTCAGTTGGCATCCTAGTAGATGTTCTTCTTTTTTGTCCTTTTGATATTGGGTTAAATTGTCTGGTCAATGTTATTTATCCCATGGCATGAAAGTGTTATGATTTATTCTTGTGGTATCTATATCCTTAGTTAGGGAAGCAGATTTTGTCCAAAATGTGTTCTTGAAAGTTTAGGGAATACTATGTAGAAATGCAGAAATCTGCTGCTTCTATTTTCTTTTCTTATAAGAAGCCTCTAATTTTGTGTGATAACATTTTAGAAATTTTTCTTTCTTCCATTTTCTAGCAGCAGAAGATTTGTTTGCTAAATTTTTTAAGTAAAATCCCTTGACTTTCAAATTTGAATTTTGGAAAATTAGTCACTGCTAGCAAGCTTTTTTTTTTTTTTTTTTTTTTTTTCCGCACGCGGGTCTCTCACTGTTGTGGCCTCTCCCGTTGCAGAGCACAGGCTCCGGACGTGCAGGCTCAGCAGCCATGGCTCATGGGCCCAGCCGCTCTGTGGCATGTGGGGTCTTCCTGGACTGGGGCACAAACCCGTGTCCCCTGCATCGGCAGGTGGACTCTCAACCACTGCGCCACCAGGGAAGCCCTAACAAGCTTTTTGTGTTCTGTTTTACTGTGTTTCTTTCTCTTTCTATTCTTTATACCATACCACTATTTGGGAGGCCTATATGCTGAGCTACATACTTAACAACGTCCACAACTGTATCATAGCTTGGTTTCATTGTCTTTCACCATTGACAACATTTAATAATTCTGAATAACAATAAGGTAACAGAATACCAATATTGTACATAAATAATGGAAAGCCTAAGATAGGGATAACAGTTTGCTTTACAATCACTGTGTTTCTCTTTGCTATTTGACAGTTCATGACTAAAGCATTAATCACATCCTCTTCCTGTCCTCCTCAGCAGTGATTGAGGATAATAAATAGTCACCAAGTGAGGGTCGGTCATTTGAATCTGCAATGTGAAATATAAAGGCCAAAGTATTCTGGGTAATAAAATGTGATTATTAAATTCTTATGAAAACGATAGCACTCTGATGGAAGGGTATTATATTAGTTTAGGTTACAGGCCATTGTCATAGATACAAGGAGATATGCGGATATATGCACCTGGGGAAATTAGTATTCATTTTAATAGACTATTCTTCTAAACTCAATTTTCTGCAATAATGTCCACCTAGATCCTTATACTAAGATATAGTTCTGCTCATCATGGTCTCCTTGAAAAGTCTGATTGAATATACTTTCAGTCCTTTTTCTTTGGAGTCTGACTTCAAGAATGTAATGCAATTTCCCACAAATACATCTATTTGTTACTGTGATAGATTCTACCTTCTCAAACATCTTGTCAGTACTAAAATTAAGGATGTGCTCATCATTGAAGGTAGAAAGAAAATCCTCTCTGTTAAATATCTCTAAGGCAGGCAGGAAGGAGGAAGGAAGGGAGGGAAGGAGGGAGGGAGCGAGGAAGGAAAGAAAAGAAAAGAAAGAAAGAAAGAAAGAAAGAAAGAAAGAAAGAAAGAAAGAAAGAAAGAAAGAAAGAAAGAAAGAAAGAAAGGAAGGAAGGAAGGAAGGAAGGAAGAAAGGAAGAAAGAAAGAAAGAAAAAAGAAAGAAAGAAAGAAGGAAAGAAAGAAAGAAAGGAAAGAAAGAAAAAAGAAAGAAAAAAAGAAATGAAGAAGGAAAAGAAAGGAAGAAGGAAGGAAAGAGAGAGAGAGGGAGGGAGGGAAGGAGGAAGAAAGGTTTTCTTTTCATTATTTAGCAAGTTTAGTGTAACTAGCAAAATGGACCAATTTAAATAGCTTAAATCACTACATATTAGTTTAAAATAAAGTGGCTTGGTCATTTATACCTATTATACAAGCATTTAACACTTACTAAGGACTTTTTATGTGCTGGGAGATATTGTATGGCAGTAGTTCATGGTATTTGAACTCCTGATATTTAGCTGTGCACATAAACAACCAGACAAGGGTCACATTGTCCAGCTTTCTTACAGGCAAGTGTACTTTGTGACCAAATTTGGGCCAGTGGGATATGGTTGGGCAGAACTCACATGGAACTTTTTAAGAACCTTCCTTAAAAGACAGCAGCTGTGAACCCTTCGACCCTTCTCTCATGTGTTATTCCTTCCTGTAACCTGGAATGTAGACACAAGGGAAGAAGAAGGAGTAAATGTGTTGGATCATGATTTGTTCATGATCCATGGGGAAATCCTGGGTGTCCAAGTACTTTACAAAGCAGAACTGCCACATCAGAATTGGACTGCTTGATTCCAAATGATCCCAAAATTCTACATGAAAGATAAATGAGTTTTATTGTGTGTTTGCTTATTTTAAGTCACTGTTATTCTAGATCTCTATCATGCTCTGCTGAACACAATTCTAGCTTATATTATACATATAATATCTCATGTAATGTTCAAATATAGCTATTCAGTAAGAACCATTAGTATACCTATTCTATATGTGAAGAGAATGAAGTATAGGAGCTTAATGAACGTACCCAAAGTCTTACAGCTACTGAATACAACAACTAGGTCTTTATGTCCAGGTGGTTTTATTCCAGCGACCATGCTTTTAACAGGTAAAAAAATTGTCTTCCTGCTTGCACCACATACCCATCTGCACTGGGAAGCTATAGACTCATACTTTGTTGGTCTTGCACATCACTATTTCAATGTTCAGAAATATCAACACCTAAGACAGAAAGGGAAGATATTTCAACTATGATGTAGCTGAGAAATTTCCCTTCAGCTACTCAGGCTTTTTACTGGGGCTTTTTATTTTTATTATTATTATTATTTTTTAGTTTCTGCTTTATAACAAAGTGAATCAGTCATACATATACATCTGTTCCCCCATCCCTTTCCTCTTGCATCTCCCTCCCTCCCACCCTCCCTATCCCACCTCTCCAGGCGGTCACAAAGCACCAAGCTGATCTCCCTGTGCTATGCGGCTGCTTCCCACTATCTATCTACCTTATGTTTGGTACTGTATATATGTCCATGCCTCTCTTTCACTTTGTCACAGCTTACCCTTCCCCCTCCCCATATCCTCAAGTCCATTCTCAAGTAGGTCTGTGTCTTTATTCCTGTTTTACCCCTAGGTTCTTCATGACATTATTTTTCTTAAATTCCATATATATGTGTTAGCATACGGTATTTCTCTTTCTCTTTCTGACTTACTTCACTCTGTATGACAGACTCTAGGTCTATCCACCTCATTACAAATAGCTCAGTTTCGTTTCTTTTTATGGCTGAGTAATATTCCATTGTATATATGGGCCACATCTTCTTTATCCATTCATCCGATGATGGACACTTAGGTTGTTTCCATCACTGGGCTATTGTGAACAGAGCTGCAATGAACATTTTGGTACATGTCTCTTTTTGAATTATGGTTTTCTCAGGGTATATGCCTAGTAGTGGGATTGCTGGGTCATATGGTAGTTCTATTTTTAGCTTTTTAAGGAACCTCCATACTGTTCTCCATAGTGGCTGTACCAATTC
The DNA here is from genome assembly GCF_949752795.1 of Hyperoodon ampullatus. NCBI lineage: Eukaryota > Metazoa > Chordata > Mammalia > Artiodactyla > Ziphiidae > Hyperoodon > Hyperoodon ampullatus. The sequence goes on from NC_136914.1 coordinate 78,296,609, forward strand.
ACATTCCCACGAGCAGTGCAAGAGAGTTCCCTTTTCTCCACACCCTCTCCAGCATTTATTGTTTCTAGATTTCTTGATGATGGCCATTCTGACTGGTGTAAGATGATATCTCATTGTAGTTTTGATTTGCATTTCTCTAATGATTAATGATGTTGAGCATTCTTTCATGTGTTTGTTGGCAGTCTGTATATCTTCTTTGGAGAAATGCCTATTTAAGTCTTCTGCCCATTTTTGGATTGGGTTGTTTGTTTTTTTGCTATTGAGCTGCATGAGCTGCTTATAAATTTTGGAGATTCATCCTTTGTCAGTTGCTTCATTTGCAAATATTTTCTCCCATTCTGAGGGTTGTCTTTTGGTCTTCTTCATGGTTTCCTTTGCTGTGCAAAAGCTTTGAAGTTTCATTAGGTCCCATTTGTTTATCTTTGTTTTTATGTCCATTTCTCTAGGAGGTGGGTCAAAAAGGATCTTGCTGTGACTTATGTCATAGAGTGTTCTGCCTATGTTTTCCTCTAAGAGTTTGATAGTTTCTGACCTTACATTTAGGTCTTTAATGCATTTTGAGCTTATTTTTGTGTATGGTGTTAGGGAATGATCTAATCCCATACTTTTACATGTCCCTGTCCAGTTTTCCCAGCACCACTTATTGAAGAGGCTGTCCTTTCTCCACTGTATGTCCCTGCCTCCTTTATCAAAGATAAGTTGACCATATGTGTGTGGGTTTTTCTCTGGGCTTTGTATCCTGTTCCATTGATCTATCTTTCTGTTTTTATGCCAGTACCACACTGTCTTGATCACTGCAGCTTTGTAGCATAGTCTGAAGTCAGGGAACATGATTCCTCCAGCTCCATTTTTCATTCTCAAGATTGCTTTGGCTATTTGGGGTCTTTTGTTTTTCCAAACAAATTTTGAATTTTTTTCTTCTAGTTCTGTGAAAAATGCCAGTGGTAGTTTGATAGGGATTGCATTGAATCTGTAGATTGCTTTGCGTAGTAGAGTCATTTTCACAATATTGATTCTTCCAATCCAGGAGCATGGTATATCTCTCCATCTATTTGTATCATCTTTAATTTCTTTCATCAGTGTCTTATAATTTTCTGCATACAGGTCTTTTGTCTCCTTAGGTAGGTTTATTCCTAGATATTTTATTCTTTTTGTTGCAGTGGTAAATGGGAGTGTTTTCTTGATTTCACTTTCAGATTTTTCATCATTATTGTACAGGAACGCCAGAGAATTCTGTGCATTAATTTTGTATCCTGTTACTTTACCAAATTCATTGATTAGCTCTAGTAGTTTTCTGGTAGCATCTTTAGGATTCTCTATGTATAGTGTCATGTCAACTGCAAACAGTGACAGCTTTACTTCTTCTTTTCCAATTTGGATTCCTTTCATTTCCTTTTCTTCTCTGACTGCTGTGGCTAAAATTTCCAAAACTAAGTTGAATAAGAGTGGTGAGAGTGGGCAGCCTTGTCTTGTTCCTGATCTTAGTGGAAATGGTTTCAGTTTTACGCCATTGAGGACAATGTTGGCTGTGTGTTTGTCATATATGGCGTTTATTATGTTGAGGAAATTTCCCTCTATGCCTACTTTCTGGAGGGTTTTTATCATAAATGGGTGTTGAATTTTGTCAAAAGCTTTCTCTGCCTCTATTGAGATGATCATATGGTTTTTCTTCTTCAATTTGTTAATATGGTATATCACATTGATTGATTGCGTATATTGAAGAATCCTTGCATTCCTGGAATAAACCCCACTTGATCATGGTGTATGATCCTTTTAATGTGCTGTTGGATTCTGTTTGCTAGTATTTTGTTGAGTATTTTTGCATCTATGTTCATCAGTGATATTGGCCTGTAGTTTTCTTTCTTTGTGACATCCTTGCCTGGTTTGGGTATCAAGGTGATGGTGGCCTCATAGAATGAGTTTGGGAGTGTTCCTCCCTCTGCTATATTTTGGAAGAGTTTGAGAAGGATAGGTGTTAGCTCTTCACTAAATGTTTGATAGAATTCGCCTGTGGAGCCATCTGGTCCTGGGCTTTTGTTTGTTGGAAGATTTTTAATCACAGTTTCAATTTCAGTGCTTGTGATTGGTCTATTCATATTTTCTATTTCTTTCTGACTCAGTCTTGGCAGGTAGTGCATTTCTAAGAATTTGTCTATTTCTTCCAGGTTGTCCATTTTATTGGCATAGAGTTACTTGTAGTAATCTCTCATGATCCTTTGTATTTCTGCAGTGTCAGTTGTTACTTCTCCTTTTTCATTTCTAATTTTATTGATTTGAGTCTTCTCCCTTTTTTTCTTGATGAGTCTGGCTAATGGTTTATCAATTTTGTTTATCTTCTCAAAGAACCAGCTTTTAGTTTGATTGATCTTTGTTATCATTTCCTTCATTTCTTTTTCATTTATTTCTGATCTGATCTTTATGATTTCTTTCCTTCTGCTAACTTTGAGGGTTTTTTGTTCTTCTTTCTCTAATTGCTTTAGGTGCAGGGTCAGGTTGTTTACTCGAGATGTTTCCTGTTTCTTAAGGTGAGATTGTATTGCTATAAATTCCCCCTTAGAACTGCTTTTGCTGCGTCCCATAGGTTTTGGGTCATCGTGTCTCTATTGTCATTTGTTTCTAGGTATTTCTTTATTTCCTCTTTGATGTCTTCAGTGATCACTTCGTTATTGAGTAGTGTATTGTTTAGCCTCCATGTGTTTGTATTTTTTACAGATCTTTTCCTGTATTTGATGTCTAGTCTCATAGCATTGTGGTTGGAAAAGACACTTGATACAATTTCAATTTTGTTAAATTTACCAAGGCTTGATTTGTGACCCAAGATATGATCTATCCTGGAGAATGTTCCATGAGCACTTGAGAAAAATGTGTATTCTGTTGTTTTTGGATGGAATGTCCTATAAATATCACCTAAGTCCATGTTGTTTAATGTATCATTTAAAGCTTGTGTTTCCTTATTTATTTTCATTTTGGATGATCTGTTCATTGGTGAAAGTGGGGTGTTAAAGTCCCCTACTATGAGTGTGTTACTGTCGATTTCCCCTTTTATGGCTGTTAGTATTTGCCTTATGTATTGACGTGCTCCTATGTTGGGTGCATAAATATTTACAATTGTTATATCTTCTTCTTGGATCGATCCCTTTATCATTATGTAGTGTCCTTCTTTGTCTCTTCTAATAGTCTTTATTTTATTTTTTTTTTTTTTTGCGGTACGCGGGCCTCTCACTGCTGTGGCCTCTCCCGTTGTGGAACACAGGCTCCGGACGCGCAGGCCCAGCGGCCGTGGCTCACGGGCCCAGCCGCTCCGCGGCACGTGGGATCTTCCCGGACCGGGGCACGAACCCGTGTCCCCTGCATCGGCAGGCAGACTCCCAACCACTTGCGCCACCAGGGAAGCCCTAATAGTCTTTATTTTAAAGTCTATTTTGTCTGATATAAGAATTGCTACTCCAGCTTTCTTTTGATTTCCATTTGCATGGAATATCTTTTTCCATCCCCTTACTATCAATCTGTATGTGTCTCTAGGTCTGAAGTGGGTCTCTTTTAGACAGCATATATATGGGTCTTGTTTTTGTATCCCTTCAGCTAATCTGTGTTTTTTGGTGGGAGCATTTAGTCCATTTATATTTAAGGTAATTATTGATATGTATGTTCCTATTCCCATTTCCTTAATTGTTTTGGGTTCCTTATTGTAGGTTTTTTCCTTCTGTTGTGTTTCTTGCCTAGAGAAGTTCCTTTAGCATTTGTTGTAAAGCTGGTTTTGTGGTGCTGAACTCTCTCAGCTTTTGCTTGTCTGTAAAGTTTGTAATTTCTCCATCAAATCTGAATGAGATCCTTGCTGTGTAGAGTAATCTTGGTTGCAGGTTTTTCTCCCTCATCACTTTAGTTATGTCCTGCCACTCCCTTCTGGCTTGTAGAGTTTCTGCTGAGAGATCAGCTGTTATCCTGATGGTGATTCCCTTGTGTGTTATTTGTTATTTTTCCCTTGCTGCTTTTAATATGATTTCTTTGTGTTTAATTTTTGACAGTTTGATTAATATGTGTCTTGGTGTATTTCTCCTTGGATTTATTCTGTATAGGACTCTCTGTGCCTCCTGGACTTGATTAACTATTTCCTTTCCTATATTAGGGAAGTTTTCAACTATAATCTCTTCAAATATTTTCTTAGTCCCTTTCTTTTTCTCTTCTTCTTCTGGAACCCCTATAATTCGAATGTTGGTGCGTTTAATGTGGTCCCAGAGGTCTCTGAGACTGTCCTCTGTTCTTTTCATTCTTTTTTCTTTATTTTGCTCTGCAGCAGTTATTTCCACTATTTTATCTTCCACCTCACTTATCCGTTCTTCTGCCTCAGTTATTCTGCTATTGATCCCATCTAGAGTATCTTTCATTTCATTTATTGTGTTTTGAATCGATGCTTGATTCATCTTTAGTTCTTCTAGGTCCTTGTTAACTGTTTCCTGCATTTTGTCTATTCTATTTCCAAGATTTTGGATCTTGGAAATAGAATCTTGGATCATCTTTACCATCATTATTCTGAATTCTTTTACAGGTAGACTGCCTATTTCCTCTTCATTTGTTAGGTCTGGTGGGTTTTTATCTTGCGCCTTCTCCTGCTGTGTGTTTTTCTGTCTTCTCATTTTGCTTATCTTACTGTGTTTGGGGTCTCCTTTTTGCAGGCTGCAGGTTCGTAGTTCCCGTTGTTTTTGGTGTCTGTCCCCAGTGGCTAAGGTTGGTTCAGTGGGTTTTGTAGGCTTCCTGGTGGAGGGGACTAGTGCCTGTGTTCTGGTGGATGAGGCTGGATCTTGTCTTTCTGGTGGACAGGTCCACGTCTGGTGGTGTATTTTGGGGTGTTTGTGGACTTTTTATGATTTTAGGTAGCCTCTCTGCTAATGGGTGGCATTGTGTTCCTGTCTTGCTAGTTGTTTGGCATAGGGTGTCCAGCACTGTAGCTTGCTGGTTGTTGACTGAAGCTGGGTGCTGGTGTTGAGATGGAGATCTCTGGAAGATTTTCGCCATTTGATATTATGTGGAGCTGGGAGGCCTCTTGTGGACCAGTGTCCTGAAGTTGGCTCTCCCACTTCAGAGGTGCAGCACTGACTCCTGGCTCCTCAATTTGGGATGATTTGTTTTCTATTCATGTATTCCACAGATGCAGGGTACATCAAGTTGATTGTGGAGCTTTAATCCACTGCTTCTGAGGCTGCTGGGAGAGATTTCCCTTTCTCTTCTTTGTTCTCACAGCTCCCGGGTCTCAGCTTTGGATTTGGCCCCACCTCTCCATGTAGGTCGCCAGAGGGCGTCTGTTCTTCGCTCAGACAGGACAGGGTTAAAGGAGCAGCCTCTTCGGGGACTCTGGCTCACTCAGGCCATGGGGCAGGGAATGGGCACGGAGTGTGGGTGGAGCCTGCAGCTGCAGAGATCAGCGTGACGTTGCACCAGCCCGAGGCGCGCCGTGCATTCTCCCAGGGAAGCTGTCCCTGGATCCCGGGACTCCGGCAGTGACGGGCCGCACAGTCTCGCCGGAAGGGGGTCATGGAGAGTGACCTGTGCTTCCACATAGGCCTCGCGGCAGCGGCAGCAGCCCCAGCATCCCACACCCATCTCTGGGGTCCATGCTTTCAGCTGCGGCTCGCGCCCGTCTCTTGAGCTCCTCCAAGCAGCGCTCTTAATCCCCTCTCCTCGTGCACCAGGAAACAAAGAGGGAAGAAAAAGTCTCTTGCCTCTTCAGCAGGTCCAAACTTTTTCCCGGACTCCCTCCCAGCTAGCTGTGGCACATTAGCCCCTTCAGGCTGTGTTCACGCCACCAACACCAGTCCTCTCCCTGTGCTCCAACTGAAGCCCGAACCTCAGCTCCCAGTGCCGCCCGCCCCGGCGGGCAAGCAGACAAACCTCTCGGCCTGGTGAGTGCCAGTTGGCACCGATCCTCTGTGTGGGAATCTCTCCACTTTGCCCTACCCAGGTACGTGGGGAGTTTCTTGCCTTTTGGGATGTCTGAGGTCTTCTGCCAGCATACAGTAGGTGTTCTGTAGTTGTTCCACGTGTAGCTGTATTTCTGGTGTATCTGTGGGGAGGAAGGTGATCTCCACGTCTTACTCTTCTGCCATTTTCCCCAGAAGTCATTACTGGGGATTTAACATTTTTTTTATATCTATTGATATATCAATAGATCATGGCTGTCAACTTCAGCTTTAGAGAAATATCATTATTTTAGATTCCTGTCTTTCCCCTTGAGCTTGAACATGACATTTAGTACCTGACCATCTTCTAATAATCAATAACCTTTTTCCAAATTATGAAAAACAACAAGCAATCCAAATAAAGTGCTTGAGATCCTTAAATAGAAATACTATTTTTAAAACAATAATAATTTTATCATTTAGTTTTTCTTTTACAACTATAATGTGTGGCTATGTAAAATATTTCATATAGATGAGCAATATTAACTAAGAAATTGTATCTTTTATTAATGGGCTTAGACTGCATTTCCCCACTATACCCTAATTACTGCTTGTCCCTAGATTTGCACGTGCTCACTTTAGTGTCTTCAAGAGTTAAAAGAATTTATTTTACTATTGTGTCTGAATCTCACATGGGGAGTATCAAAAAGGAAAACTGACCTGGAAGAAGTATAACTATACTGAAGGAAAAATCTAGATTGCCAGAATTCTTCTCCAACAATGATTATACTAGACTTTTCACCAACTGCTATCGCTATCCAGAAGTCCATAATTCAGACCGAATGCTTTAGACCCTGAATGCTTTAGACACACATCTCTCCCATGACTATAATAAGCATGTTTCCCTTGGATATTAAGAAGGGAATACACCTGAGAGCAAGGAAAACAAGTTAAAAAATTAATGTGACCAGGAAAAGATCTCTTGGAATGAGGTTGTAGTAGTCCCCCCCTTACTTGTGGTGGTTATGTTCCAAGACCCCCAGTGGATGACTAAAACTGCAGGTGGTACCAAACACTATATACTATGTTTTTTCCTATACATACATACCTATGACAAAGTTTAATTTATAAATTAGGCACAGTAAGAGATTAACAATAATAACTAATAATAAAATATATCAATTATAATAATATACTAATAAAAATTATATGAATGTGTTTTCTCTCTCTCAAAATATCTTATTTTACAAATTTAATGCCTTTTCCATTTTAACTAAGCTCTTATCATGCACTGTGGTTGTAACTTTTGCACTTTGAGATACAACAATAAAACTAGCACAAATTAATTTTTCCTTTTTCACAATTTCCCAGATAGAAAATTTGTTCTTACCATACATCTTAACAACCTCAGCATACAATTTTTTTTCTTTTCTTATTAAGTTGAGAACTTTCACCTTTTCACTTAAAGGAAGCTTTTTATGGCTTCTCTTTGGCATATCCCAATTGCCAGAACCACTACTTCTGTGCTTTGGGGCCATTATTAAGTAAAATAAGGGTGACTGGAACACATGCGCTATAGTACCTCCATGGTCAATCTGATAATCAAGATGCTACTAAGTGACAGACAGGCAGGACATGATGGACAAAGGGCTGATTCATATCCCGGATGGGACGGGGTGTGACAGCAAGAGATTTTGTCATGCTACTCAGAGCAGCGTGCAATTTAAAACTTATGAATTGTTTATTTCTTGAATTTTCCATTTAACATTTTCTTGGGCTGCAGTTGACCTCAGTAACTGAAACCTCAGAAAGTAAAATCACATATAAGGGGAGACTACTGTAATTAATTAGTAACCTTCCATGTAGGAAGGAAATAGGAGGAAGTAAAAGCTCAAATTATATATAATGAAAATGTTCAACTTCTACCTTATAAATTTGTATTGAAATTTCCCAATTCCTTTACCTGTGTGTGTGATAGTACAGACACAGGATTAATTAAAAGTCAATGTGAAAAAGAGAATAGTATTTTACCACCCCTAAAATTCTTGATTTGATTAAGAAATTGCATCATTTAATTGAATAGGCTGCAATGCAGAGAAACAGTAAGAAAGCATGTGTTCCAAGAATGATAGTTGATATTTTAGCTTGATATTTTAGCTCCCTCACTTTAGCTCCCTCACTCCCTCATCCTTGATATTTTAGCTCCCTCACTCACAGAACAGAACCCAGCAGACACTCTAAACATCATGAAACAATGAGCAGAATTGGTAATATCTGTCTTCATATAACATTATTGGTATAAACTGGTTCTTCACTCCTTTCTGTACTGCTCCTTTCTGCACTGGGGAAATTGTTGCCAACTTATCCAGCCATGTTCCCTTGTGGATGCTAGTGGAACATTTGGATTTCAATACTGTAGTTAGGTCTAGATAGCCTGAAGTTGGTGACATTCAAAATCTCACATCAAATCTGAATAAATTCTAACAGAAACTTTCATTCGTTCCCAATATTCTCAAGCATCTCTTTTATTTGTTCTGAACTTAGTGAGGTACTTATATCCCAAGCTTCTGGCTACCAGGTTCCAAGGTCAGAGAATCTAGGCATACTGACAGTAGTGATTTGGAATTTTTCTGCTATTACCTAGCTCACTGACTTTTGGAAGTCAGGTTTTGGCAAGTTTCCTCATCTATATAACAGAGATGATAATAATGTATTTTTTATCTCACTGATTTCTTGTAAGTATTAAATGCATTAATATGTGGAAAGCTCTAATAAGAGTTCCTGGCACACAATATTTACTCAATAAATGCTAACAATTATTATCATCCATTGAAAGATTATAGGGATCCCAGAAGTAATGTTGGACATTCTTTCAAATGAATGAAAACCCATAGGACAAATGAAAACAGTTAACCCTTTTCCACATAAACCTAGACTTTTCATAATATTCAGCCTTTAACTCAATACTGAAAAAAAATATTTTTTAAAAGCAGCTGATGAACTGTTTTAAAAACAGCATGATGAAATAAGTGCATATAGTATATATTTATTTTAATTCAACTATTTAGAATGCGATAATTCAAACTCATCCCTATTTTCCCAGAGTTAATTCATACTTCTTTGATAAAGGAAACTAAAAGTTTTATAATTTATTAGTAACTCTTCAATAAGCTGTCCCAATATTTTAATTTGAGAAAATGCAATTATTCCAGAACTTTCCAGGAAAATATAGGGACCATCTAGTTATATGCTACATTGTTAAAAAAGAATTATGTCCACATATTATATATGGAGAGGAAAATACAACACTTGGCCTTGAATTTCTTGCCTCATTTCTTCTTCTGAAACTTTGCTATTAAAGACTCTCCCAAATCAAAATTCTTACATGTTAATTCAGAAGATAGCATGGTGAACTATTTTTTTTACGGAAGAAATCAGAGGAAATATTTTGACTTCTATTCCATTTATATTATATCTTTTTGTAATTAATGACACAAGAAGTTCTGTATTTGAGGTCTGTAGTACTTGCCTGAGGCAAACATTAGTGTTTTGAAAAGATGGTTATCTTTTTCAACCAATGCTGACATTCTCAGTGCATAGCTAGGGCGTGGATATTCCATCATTGCTGTCTAGTTAGTGATCAAGTATCAATAAATTTCCTCTTAGCTCCAAGTCTGTACTTCATTGCCTGACCTGTAATTATTGAGCTGAATCTGATAAACATTTTTGCCAGACAGCATGATTTTAAACTTTGTCAATAGAGGGCGCTAGAGGGACACCATGGATGAAAAGGTCTAGTCTTCATCGTTCCAGTATCTTCCTCTTGGCATGCTTCTGCAGTGCAAAGCAGTCAACAGTATGTGCTGACCAGCAGTGTAAAGCTGACCAAAATATGTGGCACCTTCCTGTAGGCAGCTTCTCCCAGTACTCTAGAGGGAAGCTTCTAAGCTATTTTCACTGTGCAGCATGTAAAGAAATTTCTCTATACCCTTTGGGAGCCATGGTTAAACCTTTTGCAGGGAGGTCTGCATCTCAGTTTTGGGCAAGAAAGGTTGTCCTCCACATCTGTTCTTTACATACTCTGCCTCAGCTGTAAAGGATGTGGCAGGTCACTCCATACGCTATTCCTGAATTCTTTAGAGTTCTCTTTTCTCCAGAGTAACTAAACCCTAGGAGAGTTTATAATCTTGTTCAAATTATTATGTGCTTTCTGTCTCTTGATTGGATGCTGACTGATACAGAAGAGGTATGAGGAAGTGGGGTGACCCCAGGAGATAGAACTGAAAAGATGGAATTTAGGAACTGGTTTAGTCATGCCCTTGGGCTTGAGCATATTGGGGAGACTCTTGCCAAAAGGAAACAAGGTACTAGTAATCTGTGGCATGTAGCAGCATAACAATTGGTCAAGATATCACCTGTGGTTGATTGTGCTAAAGCGTCAACTGAATGAAGTCCCTTGGGAGCCCAATGGCTGTACACTTCAGTGTATGGCAATAAAAGTGACTACAAAGACTGTGCTGGAATTTCTTGAGTCATAGGAGAGTTTACAGGAAGAAATGACAAGCTCAGGAGCTTTAACTCCAACTAAAGTCATACCCTAAGAACCAGATAGCTTCCATGACAGCTCTAAAATACATCTCATTTCTTAGAGCCACAAAATCAAAACCCCAAAATCAAATGCAAAATTTAGTTGAAACGGTTGCTGAATTCCAAATTCTACATTATCACCATCCCTGAGAGTAAAGTTATAAATAATGACTATGTTAGATGTAGAAATAAGGAGTGCAAAGTTATAAATAATATAACTGAGTGTAAAGTTATAAATAATGACTATGCTAGATGTAGAAATAAAGAGTGCTTTGTCTACTTTATATTTTCCCTGTTATTTCTATATATTTATAAATATTATTCAATTTCCTTTTATTTCTCTTCCTTTCCGATTCTTTTACAGGGAATGTTGTAATTAAATGATAATTTGCTCCATAGATTACACAATGTCAGGAAGAGATTGCCATTGAATAGCATCACTCAGAAATGGATGCCGTACTTGAAAAGAGTTTTGTTCCTTGCGTTTAAAAGAGGATGAGCATGTTGTTTTTATTGGGATAGCTGTGTTGTGTTAGACAGGGGAATTTTTGTTTTTTTGTATTGCTGTTTTGCAGTGTAAGTATGGGAAGAAAAGTGTGTGCATGATGATATATTTGGGTTGGCTAACTCAATGTGTATTTCAAACTGCTTATTGTGTGCTTTCCTATACTGCAAAGGCTAAAAAGCTAAAACAAGACAAAACAAAACAAAAATAGTTTTCTAGATTCCCTTGAAGTATCTAGATGAGATTTGGTTTGCTGAATCACTTTCACTTCTGAGAAATATTAGCTGCTTCAGAGGAAAGCAGAGATGGCAGGTTCTGGATCTGGCTCATGTTGCCGGAACTTTCTGATTGGGCAGGCAATTACCTGATTGTGGCAGAAGCAGTGGATCCCTTACGGACCCAGTTGTATATTGTGGGCTTTGGAAGTCATTACTAAAACTCAGCCTAAGTTCTGTTTCTTAGGCATCCCAAATATTTTGGAAGCTTATCAGTATCCTTTAATAAATTCCCATATGCTTAACCATTCTGGGATGGGGTCAGAATCTGTTTTCTGTAAATGACTGGAGAGCAAAGATGTGACTTGTGAATATATGCCTAAATTTATAATCTGTCTTCCATCACGTTCTAGGGCACTCTTAGCATATTCTAGGGGTCTATTGATGCTTTCTCTGCTTATCTGCGTGAGTTTTCCCTCCACATCAACCCTCTTCTAATGCCTAATCCTCCTCATGCCTAATTTAATTCCTCATTTATATAGATTGCCTGGGGGTTAGGTCTGTAAGACTTGTCAAATACTTTGGTCATTATGAACCCTATGCCATATTACTTTGGAAGACTTCTGATTCTTAAGTACCATTACTTCCATCATCAAACTCTTGTATTTTCAAATCGGAATGTAGGCTTTCATAACTATTGTTTATGATGTGGTCTTCAAGATACTGTTTGAAGTCAACAATATACACTAAAACACAGAGATCATAAGTGATCAGTTTGATGAATTTTTGACAATTGTGAACACCCATGTAAGCACCATGAAAAAGATACAGATATTTTCATCACTTCAGAAATTTTCCTCGCGTCTTTTTCATTTACCTCTAAACCCCCACCATCACCATGGCCACTGTTTTGAGTTCCATTGTCGTAATTTAGTTTTGCTTTTTCTTGCCCTTAAAATAAATGCTATCATACAATATGATGTATTCTTTTGTCTCTGGCTTCTTCCTTTCAACATGTTTTTGAACATCCATGTGGTAGCAGATGTCACTTTGTCTTCTTTGTATTGCTGAGTAATATGCCATGGTATGAATATAGGAAAATTTGTTTACTTCATTCTGTTGTTGGATATATGGGTGTTTACAGTTTGGGGTTGTGTGAATAAAGATGGTATAACCAGTATTGTGGATATTTTTCTAGGGTGAATTAAACAAGTCCTTCTGAAATAAGCTTTTAAATAGGGCAAGGCAATGTCTGCTAAAGTCTGGTCAGGGTAACTGTAAGGGGAGAGACGGATTGAAGTATCAAAAGCTGGGAGAGCAAGAGAGCAAAGGGAACTCCATGACAACTCTACAAGCTGGCCTCAAGGCTGCAAGTCACAAAGGGATGTCCAGAATCTCTCATGATACAATAGTTCATTGTAAATAACTGATCCTTTGATTAGTATAATTACTACCATATGGTAGGTGTTAATAAAATAATTTTAAACATCAAGTTAATGCATCAGATCAATCTCATATTGTTATACATTTCAGGTTTGAAAATTCTATCATCTTACCTTTAATTTTTTTATGAATATTATTTTCTTTTTTTTGAAGTTTTCAATTTTATTTTATTTTTTTAAACAGCAGGTTCTTATTAGTTATCTATTTTATACATAATAGTATATATATGTCAATCCCAATCTCCCAATTCATCCCACCCCCACCACCCCGCCATTTCCCCCCTTAGCATCCATACGTTTGCTCTCTACATCTGTGTCTCTATTTCTGCCCTGCAAACCAGTTCATCTGTACCATTTTTCTAGGTTCCATATATATGAGTTAATATATGATACTTGTTTTTCTCTTTCTGACTTACTTCACTCTGCATGACAGTCTCTAGGTCCATCCATGTCTCTACAAATGACAAATTATGTTCCTTTTTATGGCTGAGTAATATTCCATTGTATATATGTACCACATCTTCTTTATCCATTCATCTGTTGATGGGCATTTAGGTTGCTTCCATGACCTGGCTACTGTAGATAGTGCTGCAATGAACATTGGGGTGCATGAGTCCTTTTGAATTATAGTTTTCTCAAGGTATATGCCCAGTAGTGGGATTGCTGGATCATATGGTAATTCTATTTTTAGTTTTTTAAGGAACCTCCATACTGTTCTCCATAGTGGTTATATCAATTTACATTCCAACTAACAGTGCAAGAGAGTTCTCTTTTCTCCACACCCTCTCCAGCATTTGTTGTTTGTAGATTATCTGATGATGCCCATTCTAACTGGTGTGAGGTGATACCTCATTGTAGTTTTAATTTGCATTTCTCTAATAATTAGTGATGTTGAGCATCTTTTCATGTGCTTCTTGGCAATCAGCATGGCTTCTTTGGAGAAATGTCTGTTTAGGTCTTCTGCACATTTTTTGACTGGGTTGTTTTTATTTTTAATATTGAGCTGCATGAACTGTTTATATATTTTGGAGATTAATCCTTTGTCTGTTGATTCATTTGCAAATATTTTCTCCCATTCTGAGGGTTGTCTTTTTGTTTTGTTTATAGTTTCCTTTGCTGTCAAGAGCTTTTATGTTTCATTACATCCCATTTGTTTATTTTTGTTTTTAGTTCCATTACTCTAGGAGGTGGATCAAAAAAGATCTTGCTGTGATTTATGTCAAAGTGTGTTATTCCTATGTTTTCCTCTAAGAGTTTTATAGTGTTTGGTCTTACATTTAGGCTTTTAATCCATTTTGAGTTTATTTTGTGTATGGTGTTAGGGACTGTTCTAATTTCATTCTTTTACATGTAGCTGTAAGGTTTTCTCAGCACCACTTATTGAAGAGACTGTCGTTTCTCCATTGTATATCCTTGCCTCCTTTGTCATAGATTAGTTGACCGTAGGTGCATGGGTTTATCTCCAGGCTTTCTATCCTGTTCCATTGATCTATATTTCTGCTTTTGTGCCAGTTACCATATTGTCTTGATTACTGTAGCTTTGTAGAATAGTCTGAAGTCAGGGACTCTGATTCCTCAAGCTCCATTTTTTTTCCCTCAAGACTGCTTGGTTATTTGGGGTCTTTTGTGTCTCCATACAGATTTTAAGATTTTTGGTTCTGGTTCTGTAAAAAATGCTGTTGGTAATTTGAGAGGGATTGCCTTGAATCTGTAGATTGCTTTGAGTAGTATAGTTATTTTCACAATATTGATTCTTCCAATCCAAGAGCATTGTCTATCTCTCCATCTGTTTGTGTTATCTTTGATGTCTTTCATCAGTGTCTTATAGTTTTCTGAGTACAGGTCTTTTACCTCCTTAAGTAGGTTTATTCCTAGGTATTTTTTTTGTTGCCATGGTGAATGGGATTGTTTCCTTAATTTCTCTTTCTGATCATTTGTTGTTTGTTTATAGGAATATAAGAGATTTCTATGCATTAATTTTGTACTCTGCAACTTTACCAAATTCATTGATTAGCTCTAGTAGTTTTCTGGTGGTATCTTTAGGATTCTCTATGTATAATATCATGTCATCTGCAAACCATGACAGTTTTACTTCTTCTTCTCCAATTTGTATTCCTTTTATTTATTTTTCTTTCCTGATTGCCATGGCTAGGACTTCTAAAACTATGTTGAATAATAATGGTGAGAGTGGACATCCTTGTCTTTTTCCTGATCACAGAAGAAATGCTTTCAGTTTTTCACCATTGAGAATGATGTTTGCTGTGCGTTTGTTGTATATGACCTTTATTATGTTGAGGTAGGTTCCCTCTATGCCCACTTTCTGGAGAGTTTTTATCATAAATGGGTGTTGAATTGTGTCAAAAACTTTTTCTGCATCTGTTGAGATGATCAAATGGTTTTTATTCTTCAATTTGTTAATATGGTGTGTCACATTGATTGATTTACATATATTGAAGAATCCTTGCATCCCTGGGATAAATCCCACTTGATCATGGTGTGTGATCCTTTTAATATGTTGTTGGATTCTGTTTGCTAGTATTTTGTTGAGGATTTTTGCATGTATATTCATCCGTGATATTGGTCTGTAATTTTCTTTTTTTGTAGTATCTCTGTCTGGTTTTGGTATCAGGGTGATGGTGGCCTCGTAGAATCAGTTTGTGATTATTTCTTCCTCTGCAAGTTTTTGGAAGATTTTGAGAAGGATGGGTGTTAGCTCTTCTATAAATGTTTGATAGAATTCACCTGTGAAGCCATCTGGTCCTGGACTTCTGTTTGCAGGAAGATTTTTAATCACAGTTTCAATTTCATTACTGGTGATTGGTCTGTTCATATTTTCTGTTTCTTCCTGGTTCACTCTTGGAAGGTAATACCTTTTTAAGAATTTGTCCATTTCTTCCAGGTTGTCCAATTTATTGGCATAGAGTTGTTTGTAGTAGTCTCTTATGATGCTTTGTATTTCTGTGGTGTCTATTGTAACTTCTCCTTTTTCATTTCTAATTTAATTGATTTGAGTCCTCTCCCTCTTTTTCTTGACGAGTCTGGCTAAAGGTTTACAATTTTTTTTTATCTTCTCAAAGAACCAGCTTTTAATTTTATTGATCTTTGCTATTGTTTTCTTTTTTTCTATTTCATTAATTTCTACTCTGATCTTCATGATTTCTTTCCTTCTCTAACTTTTGCTTTTGTTTGTTCTTCTTTCTCTAGTTCCTTTAGGTGTAGGTTAGATAGTTTATTTGAGATTTTTCTTGGTTCTTGAGGTAGGCTTGTATTGCTATAAACTTCCCTCTTAGAACTGCTTTTGCTGCATCCCATAGGTTTTGGATTGTCATGTTTTCATTGTAATTTGTCTCTAGGAATTTCTTAATTTCCTCTTTGAGTTCTTCTGTGATGTTTTGGTTATTTAGTAACGTTTTGCTTAGCCTCCATCTGCTTGTGTTTTTTACGTTTTTTCCTTGTAATTGATTTCTAATCTCATAGCATTGTGGTCGAAAAAGATGCTTGATATGATTTCAGTTTTCTTAAATTTACCGAGGCTTGATTTGTGACTGAAGATGTTATCTCTCCTGGAGAATATTCTGTGTGCACTTGAGAAGAAAGTTTAATCTGCTGTTTTAGTATGGAATGTCCTATAAATATCAATTACATCTATCTGGTCTATTGTGTCATTTAAAGCTTGTGTTTCCTTATTAATTTTCTGTTTAGATGATCTGTCCATTGGTATAAGTGAGGTGTTAAAGTCCCCCACTATTTTTGTGTTACTGTTGATATCCTCTTTTATACCTGTTAGCAGTTGCCTTATATATTGAAGTGTTCCTATGTTGGGTGCATGTATATTTATAATTGTTATATCTTCTTCTTGGATTGATCCCTTTGATCATTATGTAGTGTCCTTCCTTGTCTCTTGTAACATTCTTTATTTTAGTCTATTTCATGTGATAGGAGTATTGCTGCCCCAGCTTTCTTTTGATTTCCATTTAAATGCAATATCTTCTTCAATCCCCCCACTTTCAGTCTGTATATGTCCCTAGGCCTGAAGTGGATCTCTTGTAAACAGCATGTATATTGGTTTTGTTTTTGTGTCCATTCTGAGAGCCTGTGTCTTTTGGCTGGAGCATTTAATCCATTCACGTTTAAGGTAATTATGGATATGTATGTTCCTATTACCATTTTCTTAATTGTTATGGGTTTGTTTTTGTATGTCCTTTCCTTCTCTTGTGTTTCCCACTTAGAGAAGTTCCTTTAACCTTTGTCATAGAGCTGGTTTGGTGGTGCTGAATTCTCTTAGGTTTTGCTTGTCTGTAAAGCTTTTTATTTCTCCATTGAATCTGAATGAGGTCCTTGCAGGGTAGAGTAATCTTGGTTGTAGTTTCTTCCCTTTCCTCACTTTAAATATGTCATGCCACTCCCTTCTGGCTTGTAGAGTTTCTGCTGAGAAATCAGCTGTTAACCTTATGTGAGTTACCTTTTATATCATTTGTCATTTTTCCCCTGTTGCTTTCAATAATATTTGTTTTTTTTTTAATTTTTGTAAATTTGATCACTATGTGTCTCAGCATGTTTCTCTTTGGTTTATCCTGTCTGGGACTCTCTGTGCTTCCTGGACTTGGGTGGCTATTTCCTTTCCCATATTAGGGAAGTTTTCGACTATAATCTTTTCAAATATTTTCTCGGTTCCTTCCTCTATCTCTTCTCCTTCTGGTACCCCTATAATATGAATGTTGTAGCATTTAATGTCCCAGATGTCTCTTAGGCTGTCTTCATTTCTTTTTATTCTTTTTTCTTTATTCTGTTCCGTGGCAGTGTATTCCACCATTCTGTCTTCCAGCTCACTTATACATTCTTTTGCCTCAGTTATTCTGTTATTGATTCCTTCTAGTGTATTTTGCATTTCAATTATTGTGTTGCTCATTTCTGTTTGTTTGTTCTTTAATTCTTCTAGGTGTTTGTTTGTTCTTTAATTCTTCTATGTCTTTGTTAAACATTTCTTACATCTTCTTGATCTTTGCCTCTGTTCTTTTTCTGAGGTCCTGGATCATCTACACTATCATAATTTTGAGTTCTTTTTCTGCCTGTCTCCACTTCATTCAGTTGTTTTTCTGGGGTTTTATGTTGTTCTTTCATCTGGTACAAAGTCCTCTGCCTTTTCATTTTGTCTATCTTTCTGTGAATGTGGTTTTCCTTCCACAAACTGCAGAATTATAGTTCTTTTTGCTTCTGCTGTCTGCCCTCTCTGAATATTATTTTCTTTTTAAAAAACGTTTTTAAATCAGTTTTTAGGTCAAATGGTATTTCAGAATAAATGGTATTAAAAACAAAAAGGGCAACTCTATTATTTCCTCTATTCTGATTTTAAATAATTTCTTCTGTAAACTCTTGCTTTTTTCCCATTATTCTACTTTAGTCAAGATATCAATCTGACCTTTTTGAGGACTATTCCATCCCTGACCTTTCCTTTGTTCTCTTACAAAAGCAAAATATATATTATCAGTAATTTTCTTTTTCTCATTTCTCTTTCTTCAATAACACTTTCCCAAAGATATAGAAGTTTGTACAATTTATCCATGTTCATTTAATACCATTCATAAATATATCTCCACTTACTATCTTCCAGGCAGTTTCAAGTCTCTGCTATATATTAATCCTCACAACCACCCAATCTGTATAAAAATGGCTGTCATATGGACATTACCCAGCATGGCAATGGTGATAAACAATATAAAAATAATTTTAATCTCATCTAGTCCTGGGATTAGCAATAAAAATAGATATAGGAACAAGCACAATTTTGTACATCATATTATCAAAACTATGCTAAAAGTATCTGAGTAATAATTCAAGCACATTATGTATACAGAAACAGTGTGTAAATGGTAATAAAGGTTTTGATTAACCACCAATATATTATGGGATAAACTGTGGAATAATGTAGAAAAAATATCCTATGATAACAAAAAAGTTGGCTAGGCATAAATGATAATGAAACAACTATATAAACCAGGCCTTTTTTCTTCTTCACACAATTTCAGGGTTATCACTAGTTTTCCCATGAGGAGTATGCATGCATAATGTAGAATATATAATGACTTTCATAATAAAATTTTGTTTTGTTACAAGTTAAATGACTGAATATATATATATGTATGTATGTGTATATATATATATACACACATATATATATGACATGGGGAGTAAGAGGACGCTGTTAATTTATCACTAGAGTTTTTGGTATTGGAAGTGTGAAAACTCAGAAAACACCTATCATAGTGTTTTGCTATTAAAATCATTGGAGAACT
Source organism: Hyperoodon ampullatus (assembly GCF_949752795.1). Lineage (NCBI taxonomy): Eukaryota > Metazoa > Chordata > Mammalia > Artiodactyla > Ziphiidae > Hyperoodon > Hyperoodon ampullatus. Next base: position 78,315,545 of record NC_136914.1, read on the forward strand.
TATTCTTCACAATTTCAAAAAGCTGTTAATTCACTTTCCTTAGTGGTAGAGATTGGTACAGATGAGGTGTTTCATTGTTTATTCTTTATTGTTGTACTTCAAGTATATAGGCACAAAGAGACATAAGTTGGAGGCAAAACTGTATTTGGGTACTATTTACTTGCTTATGTTCTCTCTCTGGGCAGCCAAATATTAGTTCAACAATCAAGGAAAAGAGACTCATGGAGAAAAGACTCATATCTATATTTAATGGAAATTAGAATAAGGATTTATTTTGACTTGTGACTTGTATGACTTTTTTTAATGGTTGAGGGAAAAGTACAGAAAGGAGAGTTATTCTATCTACCTATTTAGACATCCAATTTTATTAATGCATATTTTCATAGCTTTCACCCCAAAAGATATCCAACAGGTGCTATCTCTTCTTCTGTTTTAAAGAGAAACCATTCTTGTTTGTTTTGATAGAGCTTAAATCAATCTTCCTCCAGAAACCTCACCAGAACATCAATGAAATGATATCATTTTATGTTAATAAGGGTACACCCACAAACACACACACACACAGACTAAAAAGATAGAAGGGAAGAAAACAATAAAAATTATGGAGGTAAAAAACAGGGAGATAGGCAATACTGATTTTGCATATCTGAACAATTTTGAAACATAAGTCTTCTGAGTAGGAAGCCAAGATGCAACTTGATTTCTTACATAGAAACCTACAAAGTTCCTAAGTTGTGTAGTGCTAATTTCACATTCACATCACTTATATGAATTCCTTGACAATGGATGAGTTTCAAGATTCAAACCTTACTTTTGGGTTTTAGGGAGTTAATATGGTACATATACTACATATTATGCAATACACATGTGTTAATATTGCAATAAACATAAATATGCATAGTGAGAATAAAAGAAACACCACATAGAGTATAGTAAGGTCACATTTTGCTCCAAACAAATTACCATAAATAAATAAATGAAGGAAACAAACAAATGAAAAACCTGCACATTTTTGATCAATAGGTAAGGTGTGTCTCTGACTGTATAGAAAGGTAGTAATCAAAACAGGAAGACTGGCCAAAGCACTTTGAAAACATTAGAATGTCAAATTTCTTGCCCCATTCTCCTCAGTTACACAACTGATCTTCCCTACTCTGAAGCAGACAGAAAACTTATTTTTTAGAGATGATAAATTAGAGGCATTTCATTTTAGGAACACTAGAGATACCTGAGATTGGGAGAATAATTGATAATAGGAACTCAGTGAGAAGTTGTAACACAAGCAATGCAGTCAACATTCAAAGGGGGAATTACTTCCAACCTAGAATACTATACTCACCTTAGCAGTCAGTAAAATAAGGGTAGAATAAAGACATTTTCAGACATGTAAGATATCAAAACATTTTCTATTTTCAGGAAGTTACAGAGGGATAAGTACAACAAAATGAGAGAATATAAAATGATAGCACATAGATTATGGAATCAGGGGATGAAATAAAGAGACCAAAGGAAGAAATTACCAGGTTGATGGTAAAGGGATTTAGGAGCATGAAAGTTGTGCAAACAAACCTTGGAAGTAACCTATTTAGCAGGTCAGAGTTTCTAGAAATATCTACAAGATTATAAACTTAATCATTCTTGATAGTTCTGAATATGTTGTTTATACTTCCATTGAACTACTGGGGTGTGACTTGGTTTTACTTGTGGAAGAAAAGAGATGTTATCCCAGTACAGTACCTGTCTCTCTTGTGAACAGTCACAATACAGAGAATATGTAGTCACAAATTGTGATATAATTATTTTTGTGGAAACGGATAAGCAGAAGTATGTTGGATGGGAGAGGAATAAGGGTTGGGAAGGAGTGCAGAATTATTATTTTTCCAGCATAAAAGTGAAAAAAAAAAGTCATGTTATTCTAAGATAGAGATATACAAAAAGAAGAAAACTAAAATTATTTAAAGTGGTTACTTACAGTGAGCAGGAAATGTGAGAGGATCACAGGAGATTGCTTTTTCCCTTTAAATCTTTGTGGAATTATTTGATTTTAAATTCTGTGCATCTATACCATTGTTAAAAATATGTCCTACATTTCTTAAAAAAGGTGACTTTAAGTAAAGAAAACAGGGCATAAAGATACAGTACGGGACTAGCCAAGCTCAGCATTGCTAGGCAGACACAGGATTTATGAGAGGAATAATGAGGAGAAAACCTGGGAAGATAGTTTGGGACTCATTGTGTAAGATGCATGTCTGTGTTAGAAAAGTTTGTTTTAAATGCTATAGGCAGTAAGAATCGGAGAAGGACTTTATATGGAATGTATTCAAACTTCCTAGGCCTCCCATACTTTGCTCCCTGAAGAGCGGAAGCCCTGTTCTCTCATGTCAGCAAGTACTGATTTAGCAGGCACATTTTCCATTTATATATTAAGATCTTCTTTCTGGTTACTAATAATTTTAGGGAATGAGGTATAGGGGGAAGCAAAACAATATTGTAATATAATATTGTATTGACCAAAATATTTACCTTAAGGCTTTGGAGATTCTTTTGGGAAGCTCCACATACCGCTGTGCCAGGGTGTCTTCATTCAATTCTCTACTCTTTGATTATGCAAGTGCTTCAAGTACTGTAAGCACAGAATCAATTATCAGTCTTTGTTCGCTCAAATCTGTTCTGCAAATTACATCTGCCTACTTAAATTAAACCCCCTCTCTGGACCTGCAAAAAAATGGCTGAACAATGTCCCTGAATATTCTCTTTAACTACAGGTTCTCAAACATTAAAGCACATAAGAATCAATTGGGAATCTTATTTAAAATGCAAATTGCAGAGCCCCATCTCAAGAGATTCTGATACAGTAATTCTGCTCTGATACTCAGTGCTCAATCAGGTCTCTCTTCTCTCTCTCAGAACCAACCACTATACTTTTTCAGGTGGATTAAAGACAATATTTGGGTGGGGGGAGGAAACAAACTAAATCCCTGTTATGCTCTTGTGCTTCTTTGGGCAGTGGCATTCTCTCTGGCAAATTCTTGTTCTCTTGTAGTGAGAATAGGAGGAATATTATTAGTGCCTTTTGGCAGATAGATTCTCTACTTTGACTCTGAACTGAAGCTGGATACCTGATAGGGAAGAACAATGTCTAAAATAACACTTTTTTTTTACTTCATCATTGAACCCTAAAGAAGCAGCAGAAAATGGATCATGCAATGACTCCTTGTCCAATATCATCTGTGTTACAATTACATATCAATGTCCCGTCTTTGAAGACAAACTTGTAAAATAGGTACAGAATTTCTTCGGGAGAGAGGTTCTGTAACATCCTAAACCATAGTATTCCTTCATATTATAAAATTCTTATAGTATAACTAAATTGGAGAACTCAATTTATGGGGTTATTCATATAGTTTGAACAATCTCAAAATTGTCATACTGAACGAAGTAAGTCAGACCAAGAAAGACAAATATCATATGATATCGCTTATATGTGGAATCTAAAAAAAAATTTGTACAAATGAACTTATTTACAGAAATAGAGTCACACGTGTAGAAAGCAAACTTATGGTTACCAAGCGGGAAGGGGGAGAGATAAATTGGGAGATTGGGATTGACATATGCACACTATTATATATAAAATAGATAACTAATAAGAACCTATTGTATAGCACAGGGAACTCTACTCAATGCTCTGTAATGACCTGTATGGGAAAATAATCTAAAAAAGAGTAGATATATGTATATGTATAACTGATTCCATTTGCTGTACAACAGAAACTACCACAACATTGTAAGTCAACTATTTTCCAATAAAAATTAATTTAAAAAAATCTCACCACCCTCAAAGAAAAAATTCATATGAACAAGTTCTTTTCCTCATGCAAAATAATTGACAGTTGCAAAGATAGTATTAGAATCTTTTTGAAATAGTTTAACAGAAAATTAAACTTGAGAAGAAATTAAGAGCATGTGGGAACTGAATCTACAGAGAGCAAAAATAAAAGGTTTCGAAAAGTGCTTCTTTGCGAATACAATGAGACATTTCCTTAATTAAAAAAAAAGAAAAAGAAAAAAAGGCAGTCATCAAACAATGTAGAGTACTCCAGATAATTTGGGGTCAACTAATTAGTTTGCTAATTAGTAACTTCTTAGCAAATTTCAGTTCCACATTTCATTGTTTCTTAGCCGTTGACTAAATAGTATCCCAGAAATGAACCAGAAGGTAGAGCAAAGCTGTGGGGAAATCTTTCCATAATTTCTCTTTGTGGTCATGTGGCTTACTGAGCAAAGGAGATGTGATGGTCCAAATAGGGATGTGCTTCAAGTTCAAAACACACACAGGCTTTGGAAGACTTATTATGAATAAAAAAAAGTATACTATGTCATTAATCATTTTTATTATATGCTGAAAAGATAATGGATATATATTATCCATTTTGGGTATATTGGATTAAATAAAATACATTCATAAAATTAATGTATTTGTCTTTAATGTTGGTAAATATGGCACAATTTAAAGACAATATAAATTTACATACATGGCTTACATTATATTTCTATTGAGCAATGGCTTTATAAAGATCACATAGAAATGAGCCTCTTTTATGTTACAACTTGAAATGATATTAACAGCACCTCCAGTCATGTTTGTTCATTCTTCCTATCATTTTATCCTGATGGTGCGGTTTTAAAAACAGACAGCAGCTGCAGTAGAGATGCAGGTAGCAGTAGTTACATCCTGTCCTTCCCTGTCTGCTTATCTTTCTCCTCTCCTTTGGGTTAGTCCCCAGCCCTGCCCTTGCCCTTGAGAACTGACCTCTTCTTTATTTCTCCCCTTGGAAATAATGCTTTTTTCCTAGCTTCTGTCCTTAAATGACTCTTCTTTCTGGATGTTCTGCAAAAACTGTTGCCACAAACTTCAAGTAAAAAAAAGGGGGGGGCTAAATTCAGTTTTATTTTCACTCTGAGCAAGATTCTAATAAAAAGACAAGAAAAATATCAGCTATTCTTAATCATAATTTCAACAAATTGATATTTAGTTTGCACATTTTTATTTGTCTAATATATCAGTGTATCAGGCTTAACTGAATTGGCAGAATATCTAGAACTCCTAATTGCAGGGATAAAATGTATGAAAGACTGAGAAGAGATTTTTTTTTCCCTAGGAAGAAGTGGTTTGCTAAGCAAATTAATAATGTAAAAGTTTTTCAGAGCTAATTACAGTTCTTTCTTACTTGATCATTAAAGCAGTTTCCCTCTGCTAGGCAATATTTTGTTAACCTAGTTTAGTTACAGTGTGCAGTAATAAAATGGAATTTTAAAAAATATGGCCTATTATTCTGTCATTGTTTTTCTATTCAGAATGAAACTAGCTAAAATTATAAAACATAAATTAGGGGCTTCCCTGGTGGCACAGTGGTTGAGAGCCCGCCTGCTGATGCAGGGGAAACAGGTTCGTGCCCCGGTCTGGGAAGATCCCACATGCTGCGGAGCGGCTGGGCCCGTGAGCCATGGCCGCTGGGCCTGTGCGTCCGGAGCCTGTGCTCCGCAACGGGAGAGGCCACAACAGTGAGAGGCCCGCGTACCGCAAAAAAAAAAAAAAAAAAAAAAAAAAAAAACATAAATTAGACTTTAAAAAAGTTACCTGACTTTTAGCAAAATGCTACTTCTTAAGAAAAAAAAAAAAAACCTCAGAATAAAATTGCAAGTTGTAAGTTTTGTTGAATGCTTAACCAGAATTTGAATATCTTGTCTTGGGGTGTACCCTGAGGTTTGGGCAAAATGTGACTTCAAGATATATAACTGAATAATGAAGATTTAAATGTACTTTTACCTTCAGACATAATACAAAGAAACGTAACTCTGAAATAACATGCATTTTCCTGCATCTTCTTTTCAGCTGTAATTTAAACCAATATGCAAAACGCATATATAAAATGCGAAATCATCACATTTCAATGCATACAATAATTTCTTCTCTGTCGTTATAATTGCTAATCTTGCAATAATTCTGGCAGCTGGAAAGAATCTCACTAGAGTCTCCCCAAACTGCTCAGAATACTGTGATTTGATAATAAAGAGTTACAGAGAAGCATAAGAAACTGATCTTAGCATGAAATTCCCTGACATGACTCAAGTCAAGCTAGTAATTTAGCACTGAAGGCTGGCCTGGAGCTTAAGGAAGAAGCTGTCACACCAGGTGGTATATAGTAGGCAGGCTGCCACTGGGGGTATCACAATTTCCAGTGCACTGTGTTACAAGGGCATGCGAACATGTGAAACCAATTATTGAAGAGCTCAGAAGCAAGATGATCAAAGTCCTGTGGGTGGTGGCACAATGGGCCTGAGGCATCTGTCCATTCTGAGTTGGACAGCTGTCTGTTGCAAAGGTAGAGAATAGGACTCACTCCCCAAGGAGGACTGACTGGCCAATACTGGGCAGGCAGGTTGCCTGAGTCCTGTCCAAGTTCACAATTGTCTCTTCCTTACTCACTGTCTTGGCTTGACCAAACTTGAGGCAGGCCTCTCTCCTCCCCATAGGCCTCTGAACTTTGGCTCACCCCCAAACACTGGCTTTCAAGCAAGCACTAAGGAGCAGAACATGCTCATTCCAAGAGCTGCCTAAGCACAGAGAGAAATATTTCCTACTGAACTGCCCCAATCAGGCTGTCTGCTGACCCTTATCCACTTGCCCAATTTCCCCTCCAAATTCCTTCCATCCCTACTTACACTTCCTTATAAAAGAAAAGCCTTCTTTTTTTTTTTTTTTTTTTTGAGATGTTTGCAGATGCTGAGATCAGCGTGTTCTCCCTATTGCAATAGTCTTTTGGAATAAATCCTTACTTTATCTTCCTCTGGATTTATTTTTTCTTTGACAGTCTCAGTGATGGGTCTGCCTCATCTTTCCTTGCTCCCACTGTTCTCTTGTCTCACTTGCCTTCTTGTCATAATCCATAGTCACCCTGAATGAGTAGCAAATCCAGGAATAAAATTATTTATTTTAGGTCTGAACTATTTCTGCATATTCTTTAATTCTGCCTGGGAAAGCCCTCAAAATCATTTCTCATTGTTTTCCGGGAAAATCCCTCCTTCACTAGGTCTCAGCTTATAACCTTTAGAAAGTGTCCTCTGATGCATGTGATTGATTAAATACCCGGTTTTTTGTTGTTCTCAAAGCATTTTATGCTTAATCCTACTGTAGTCATTCCCTCACTGCATTACAAACGCCTGTTTCCTTACATCTGCCCTCCTAATCTCCCTAAGGGCTAGGTCAGTGTCTTATTCATCATTATCTCTCAGCACCTAGCATAGAGTCTACCACATAGCAGTTACTCATTAATATTTGCTCTAAAAATTACCAAATAAATGAAATAATGAATGCCCAGAAACCCTCCCCCCAATTCACTAGAAAACTAGCATGCCCAGTTAACCAAAGCAGAAGACAAATTGCATAAGAAAAATCTGTACATCACTGGCCGAGGGATCTGCAAAAGTAACACTTTTAGGTCCACAGCAGCAAGACTGTGTTACAATCAACCCTATAATGTGATTTGACTGAGACCATGTAAGCAGTCACTGCCCAGCTTCATCCTGACTCAGAAACTAAGCAGAACCTTAATTCTGCAGCTCAGGGTGGTGGCAGGAGATGAGCAAGTCAGGGGAAGGCACAGAGACGGGAAAGTCCAGTCCTGCTTATTTTCATTCATAACTTAACATCATATTACATGCTATCTTCACCAGCCTGAATACCACTCTAAAGCTATTTCATACTTGCTTATTTTAATTTCCTGTTTTCATCTCTCCAGTATTCCATCTACCTTTGATCCATTCAAAAATATGTGGACAATTCTCAATCTTTATTATATTCATTTTTTCCTATCTAAGTGGAATCCCCAGCCTATGCCTTTTCTTTTTTAAATTAGTTTAACAGAGAACCAGTGTTGGGAAACACTTTGTAATTTTAAACTCCTGAATAAAAACTTATAAACTTTTAATGGATTCACCACCCAAGAGACTGCTTTTATTACAGTACCAAAATAATGCAGATTGCCAAGCTACACAATGATAAGATTGGCAAAAGGTTTTGGATGAGTTCTTTAAACTGATTAAACTGGCCCACCTGTTTTTGAAGTTCACTCAGTATGTGTTTCATCTGTTTAGTCAGGTAACAATTGCCTCGTTTAATTGCATTAGTGCGTGATTCTCTGACTAGGGCAAACAGGATGTGCCTTTACAGACAATAATGTCTCAAAATGTTTGTTTATTCCATTTGAAGATAATACATATAAACTTTTAATATAATGACTACCAAAAGTTTTTTCAAAAATTAACTCTAGGCATCTGATTATTATTAGATTTAATGATCTACAATATATTGTTGAAAGTAACATTAAAATATCATAAAAAATAAATACAAACTAAAGAGCAATAATGAAATTCCAAAAGGGAACATGCTTATAAAATAGAATTTTGACTATTGAGTCATAAGTTGAATTGCTCACCATGAGCTTTATTTTGTTCCAATAGGCTATATTTTTGGTTATATTTTTGTTGTTGTTGTTATCTTGGGACAAAACAATCTTCTCACAAAGAAATGTGATTATTTGGGTTTAGTATGAAATCTTTTTATGATCTGGGTTTACTGTAATGTATCATGCAATTAATACTAATTATTGGTATTATTAGTATTTTTTCTCTTTCTTTTTCTCCTAGTTTATGTATTAGCCTATTGGTTTGCAAACTGGACCCCTTAGAGGCAAAACTGAAGAAGGAGGCAGACCACTCTAGATTGCAGGTGGCAGGTTTAATAAGCAAGGGAGTTTACACATGAAGCTTGTCTTGGGCAGCTGCAAGACCAGTAGATCACCACACCCGCCTGCCAGAATCTTAAAGTTTATATAGAGAACTTAACTGGGTTCTGTCACATAAACCATCCAAATGGTCTCAACATCACATTGCTATCTCAAGGCTGTGTCCTTGGGCATCTTCTGCTGTAGGGAAAGCAAAGGGAACAAACATTCCAAAGACAGAAAAGGGGGTGAGGAGCCTCTGATTGTCCAGATTCTACTCTAAGATCAACCGGCAATCACATCCTCTCAATTACCTCCTCCAACTCAGCCATGTGCAGATTTTACTAAAAAAAAAAAAAAAAAAAAAAAAATTCCTCCGTGATATCCACTTCGCTCTTTTGAAGATATTTCCAGGGGTAAAATAGTGTGTGTTGGAATGGGGAAAGGATTAAAAAAAATACATTTCTGTCAGATTTCTTCCTCAGCTTGTGCCTGACAGTCAAAGCTAATATTCAGGCATAACCCTGTGCGAGATGATGGGAGGTAGTGTGTCAAGGGCAGTCCTACAGGAGAGGGGGAGGAAGATACTGCTAAAAAGAGATAAGCACTATTGATCGTGCTTTCTACTCTGTTGCTTGTTATTCTAGCAAGAACAAAATAAACTGAGTTGATGATGCAGACTATGTTTCATTTATTTAATCAATATGTATTGAGTGCCAACTATAGAGGAAGCATCAGTCTAAGCTCTAGGCGTATATCAAAGAAAAAGATAAGAAAATCACTCTGTCTCATGAAGATCAGATTTTCCCATCAGCACAACTAAAGCTCGTTTAAACAGTACTTCTCCCGATCCAGTCCCAAAGCTAAACAGTGACAGAACAATAAATAAACACATAGCTTCCGTTCATGAATGATTATAAATTTGCATTGTGTTACTACCCCATGATGAGCAGTTCACCCATGGCCAGTTAGCATATTTTATATATCTATAGTATAATATGAGCATTTATGCTACATATTCTCTCTTCATAAATCCAAATTATAAATCATGGTAAAATGACCTGATTTCTAGTCAGACTTCTAGCAGTTGCTGTAAGCTGCTTGACATAATTGCCCTTTAGTTCCTGAATCTATAAAATGTGAAATGTGAATGGTAATACAGTGAATTCAATTTTTGTACTGAGTGGGTCAAGATGAAGATCATTCCATAAGAATGGATCTTCCTCAAGGGTGGTGATACATATGCGCCATTTAACTTAATGATTGTACAGGGTAGTGGGTGGGGAAAGTCAGTCCTCTATTCTACTTTATCACTGAAGGGGACAATATGTATCTGCTTTTATCTTGTCTTGTATATTTTACCTTTTGTGAATGAATTACGATGTAAAACAACTCAATTAAAATGACAACTAAAGGAACATAGTACTCTTAAATTTTGCTGTCTGATCACACATATTATCAAGCTGTTATTCCCATTATGAGAGTTGACAGGCGTGTAAGGACCAGTTCTCCTCTTTCCCCCTTCCCTGCCTCATTTGGTATCAGTATTCTACTTTCTATTAATACTGCAGGCTCTTGAGAGACCTCAGACTTACTAGCCAAATTTCATGAGACACGTGTTAAAAGGTTTCTCCCTCACATCTCTCAGAACGGAAAAAAGCCCCCCAGGCCATATTCTCTTGTAATTTAACTGTGTCTGACACATGGAAAGATTTTAAAATATCAATTTTTTAAGGAATTAAAAAGCAAGTTAATGAATATATAAAGAGGCTTTTCTATAGAAGAATATTCTTCTATTAGCAGTCAAGGCTAATGCGTCTTCAGTTTTAATTGATAACCTACATAAGAAGAGGCTGTTTTTTACTGGGGCCTCTAATCAAAATTGATTTCTTAAATTTGCTAAAAACACCAGCATTTTTGAGGAAGTCTACTCTTTTTGTAGCCTTCCTCAAAATGCTTCCTGACCTAGCATTTAATGGGAAACTGAAAAACAGGAAGAGGAAAATAGACCAGATTGCCATAAAACAGTTGACATGTTAAGATATAAAGTAGAACACCACACACACACACACACACACACACACACACACACACACACACACACATACACTCAGAAATCATTATATGGAGATCAGGAAGAGAAGGTCACATTCAAAGCATGCTGGTGAATATCAATAGAAAAGAAAGATAATCTATTGACAGAACTTACAATTCAGGTTAAAAAAAGTGAGTGTATTTGTGACAGTTTCTTGAGCTGCTATGCAAGTGTCATATAATAAAGTTATCTACAAATTTAGGAAGGTAAATGAAATATTGATCCTCAGCCCTTTTGTTAAGCACGGGGAGAGTCCCGAAGCATGTTGAAAGGTTAGAAATTCAGTGATCTTATTGCTTCTTGTGATAGTGAAACTTGCTGCACAAACATTTGTATATGGGTAAGCGACTTGGAAATAAGGGTATTTTCATAATCCATGGGCAATGTAAACACAATAAAATTTGATTTGAAGATTCTGTTGAAATGTTGGTCTTGAAAAGGTAAAAAGTTACAGCTTGTGATATTACAATTTATTCTATTGATATTTGTAATTATCACAATGAATATATGTGAGCAGAGGTAGGGTTAATAAGAACTTCTGTTTATTACTGTTTGATAACATTATAGACGCCACCTCTAAAGCTATATTGGGTGTTCTACAAAATAGAAATATTTATCCCCCAATCATAAAGTAAGAGATTGCCTAAAGAACATTTTGTTGTCTTAATTTTTGTTTTTGGTGGTTAAATATTTGTCTAGGGCACTACTTCAGGAAAGAAGAATTTGGCCCTGACTAAATCATAATGCAAAATATTTAAATATTACCACACTCAAAATTGTACTAGCAGAATTTAAATGTACTTTTATCTTAGTTTCTATTTAAAATGCCAACTTAAATGTAGTCAATATTTCTGTTGAGTTTTTAAAAATCAATTTCTTCTTATTACTATCTCTACTGTGTTTAGACAACTAAAGAAAAACTACTACTCGTGTGTTGCAAAATTTGGTTTATCAGAAAAAGATCATCCTCTTACAGAAGCACATCTGTTTAGAATTGTTTCTTCCTGCTTCATTCACACATATGTGAGTGTTTTAGGGTATCTTTATATAAGAATATAAGCACTTTTCAAGAAAGAAGATTGCCTTTCTCTCTTCATGGACTTAAAGAAGAACCTAGGCCTGATCTATTTCCATTGTAAGCATTTAACCAACATAGGCTTACTTGACTTCTCAAGAAATCCTGGGCTCTTTGTCCACAACTGTGGACATTGTGAGAAATTGTAGTACAGTTGTAAATAAATTTTATCAAAACAAGTCAAGGATGAGCTCTTAGGATTATAGTTTTGGGGGTTATGTGACAATCTGGTCTATTTTCCTCTTCCTGTTTTTCAATTTACCATTAAACGCTAGGTCAGGAATCCAAAGTGAGCAGCCTTCCTCATTAAAAAAACCTACTTAATTCTGTGAATACATTCATTCTTCTACAACATTAAAAAATTGAAATGTAACTTCTTGTATACAAATGCATATAAATGTACATATGTGCATAGATGTATGCACACATGTATATATATACATTATATGTATACACATACATTATATGTATACACATACATTCATTATCCATATATAATATATAATACATATGTCTATTACAACATTACTCTTTGGTTTTAGATGCTTTCCCTTTATTTTTCATGAAGGAACCACTGCAAGCAGTCTAAAATACTCATTTTTAAAACTTCATTGAAATTCTGTTTCTTATTACTCTCATTTCTCTATGCCAAAGAACATTTTTAATTAAGGCTATATGCATCCAGGGTCATTAATTATCTGCAGATTAATTGCCACCACATGATTGTAAGATGGCTACTCCAGAAAGGTTATAAATTATGTTTAAGTTCTAAATGCTAGGCCATTCAAACTGAATAGAAAAATAGTGAGGGCTGATTAGTGGAGAAAATGGAGGGAAAGTGACGGTAAGAAAATAAATAGTTTAAAAAGCAATGTTATTTAAAAGATGCTAGGTTGAGTATTCCATTCACCTGTTTTGGTAAACTTCCAGTTATGAAAAATTTACTAAATATAAAAGTAATGTCAACTCAGTTGACTTTAGAAATGTCTATATATGCAGATAGAGGTACTATTGTGTTGTTTTATTCTAACTTTTTCATACAACCTTATAGCTTATAAACTATGTTACCATCTTAAATTTAACAATTAATTATATAAGAAATATATGTAATTTTAGGGACTCCCTTGGTGGCACAGTGGTTAAGAATCTGCCTGCCAATGCAGGGGACACAGGTTCGATCCCTGGTCTGGGAAGATCCCACAGGTTGCGGAGCAACTAAGCCTGTGTGTCACAACTACTGAGTCCGACCTCTAGAGCCCATGAGCCACAACTACTGATCCCGCGTGCCACAACTACTGAAACCTGTGCACCTAGAGCCCGTGCTCAGCAACAAGAGAAACCCCCACAATGAGAAGCCCGTGCACCGCAATGAAGGGTAGCCCCACTTGTGGTAGCTAGAGAAAGCCCGCACGCAGCAGCAAAGATCCAATGCAGCCAATAAATAAATAAATAAATAAATAAATTTTTTAAAATGTGCAGACAGACCAGTAGTTTTTAGTATATTCACAGAGTTGTGCAACCATCACTACTATATAATTTTAGAATATTCCAACAACCCACAAAGAAATCTTGTACATACTATCAGTCATTCCCCATTCTCATTCTTCACTCCAACTCCTCTTCCCACACACAACCAGCTCTAGGCAAACACTTATCTACTTTCTGTCTCTATGCATTTGCCTAATATGGAAATTTCACACAAATAGCATAATACATTATTTATAATTTTTGATTAGCTCCTTTCCCTTAGCAGAATGTGTTCAAGGTTCATCCATGACATAGCATTTATTGATACTTTATTCTTTTTTATTGCCAAATAATATCGCTTTGTATGTATATACTAAATTTTGTTTATCCATTCATCAGCAGATATTTAGGTTGTCTCTATATTTCGTCTAATTTGAATAAGGCTGTTGTGAATATCTGTGTATTAGTTTTTTTGTATAGACATATGTTTTCATTTCTCTTAGGTACATACCTAGTAACTGAATTGCTGGGTCATATGGTGACTCCATGTTTACCATTTAGAGGAACTGTCAAACTGTTTTGCCAAGTGGCTGAACCACTTTAAATTCCTACCAAGAATTATGCCTTTTTGTTGTGTTTAAAGAAGAACTTCTACGTTTTCTATTCCTGACTATTTTCAAATTTGAGAATGTCTGTCTTTTTATTTAAATGGTAACATTTAAGATGTAACTGTCTTGGACTTCTTTGTCGACTCTTCTGTTATCTTTTGTAATTGGAAAGAAAGAAGGAAAGAAAGAAAGAAAGAAAGAAAAAAGATAGAAAGAAAGAAAGAAAGAAAGAGAAACAGGGAGAGAGGGAGGAAGGGAGGGAGGAAGGAAGGAAGAGAAAGAAAGAAAATTTGGAGAAATTGTGCATCTACCTTCCTTTTTCTTTCTTTTCTACTTATTTTTCCCTCTGGATGTCAAATTGTTTTATGTTTGACAAAATCTTAACAATCATATATTTTGGTGTTTAGAATTTTGCTTTGAATTTCGGAATGCAGGAGAAGCTCTCTATTGTCAGCTACAGTGTACCTTTCGTTATATTATCAATGATGTGCTTTTGATTTTTTTTAAACATCTTTATTGGAGTATAATTGCTTTACATGTGCTTTTGATTTTGAGGATTTGTTAAATACTTTAGGCCAATGATATATTTGTTTAGTTAGGACTGTGTATATCCTGCTTCAATATGAATTTCATGGCTTTGGGTTTATAACACAACTCAATGTATAGCACTGGGGCTTTGACTTACCAGAGAGTTGTCCCAGTTATTTACTTTCCATGTTTCACCAGTTTCTTCCACAAAGCTGTTTCTTCTATTACCTAGCTATAGAAGAGACGATGTAATGAGCATATCCATGAAGATTGCTGATTTTCAGATTTGAGGCTATTCATCAGAATTTTGTTCACCATACCAATGTGACTTCTAGGTATAGGGATATGATCAGGAGCCTTTCCACAGTGTTTATACTGCCTCATTCATTTCTCTCCTCTCTCTCTCTCTCCTACCACCACATGAAGTTGATGTGACCCTTCTTTGTTTAAGTACCAGTGGAGACAAGCTCTGTGTGTGTGTGTGCACGCATGCATAGGTGTTTTAGTTCATTAAGTCTCAAATGAGTACAATTTGCTTCTGTAGTTTCATCCTTTTAAGAATATTCACACGTTATGTTAATCATTATTGGTTGTACCTTAAAGTGTTTTTCAAGTATGCACGTGTATATAATTTTTAATATGCTCGTTTGTTGATGCCAATCACATACAACTACCTTAAGAGATGTATCTGTTACACTTTATATCTTTATGTAGTATTTAATTGAGTTCAGGATGTTTTATTTTTTTCTCTCAGAATAAGCTATGTTACGTTTTGGTAGCAAGCAATACCAGAATCTCAGTGGCATTATAGCCAAAGTTTATTTCTTGCTCATGCTTTGCCATGTCAAGTTTGAGTGACTCTCTAGAACGGCTGAATTCATTTTATGGCACAGAATTCTGGACTGATTTAACTGTATGGCAACTCTCTATCAACTACTATGATTACTTCAAAAGTGGAAGAGGGTGGGCTGTAACTTGTAGGCAGACATCATTGCTCAAAGGAAAATATTTGGCAATACTCAAGAATATGGGTACAAGTAATATCCACTTGTGCCCAGGAGGAGAGGAGGATGAGAATTAATGGTGAACAGCATTAAATAACAAATATAATATTATTAAATTTTAAAATATATTCTTATCATTTTCATCTTATAACTGGAACAACAAAGAAAATGCAGTAGGACTGTAGCACTTTCAAATGTACATCTCTTCTCCAAAGAGAAAGAATGAGACTAGTCCAACTTCTTTCTAATACATTTCCTTTGTAAACATGGAAGCTTAAAATACAATCTGAATTTTACTACCCCCGAAAAAGGTAATGCATTTTTCTCAAAAGAAAACTGACTATCTGCTTTATTAAAAAACTGATATTGATTGCTTTATTATTTTCTGAAATTTGCCTTGTTTAGTAGAATGAAGATCAGTAGATGCTAAAGATTTTTTTCCAGTTTCAAAAAGTTAGTCTTGGGCTTCCCTGGTGGCGCAGTGGTTGAGAGTCCCCCTGCCGATGCAGGGGACACGGGTTCGTGCCCCGGTCTGGGAAGATCCCATATGCCGCGGAGCGGCTGGGCCCGTGAGCCATGGCCGCTGAGCCTGCGCCTCTGGAGCCTGTGCTCTGCAACGGGAGAGGCCACAACAGAGAGGCCCGCGTACCACAAAAACAACAAAAACAACAACAAAAAAAAGAAAAAAAGTTCGTCTTCTTTTAGTTAATAAATCACAAAGTAAAACATGAGGCATGATTTAGAAAGTGATTAAGTGCTGAGCAAAAATTTAGATTAAAGATCTATAATTTGGCTGTCTATTAATTATAAATGGAAAAACCTGACAAAATATGTCAAAGTTATAAGGAAATTGAAACTAAAGAATAAGCAGTGATATTTCAAGGAGAAACGGATGTTTTATTAAAAAATCTTAGATATGTATATATGTGTCTTCTTCAGGTTTCATGACATGGCACTGAAATGAAAACTGAAGGGTTAAGCATCACACTAAGAAAGAGAATAGAAATAGAAAGCTAAGGGGAAGAGGGGGAAAAGAAGAGAAGCAAAGGTAGTCCCCAGGGATGCAGTGAATGCCAGATGTCATTTTCAGTGTTGTCTTAAAATGCCCTATCTTTTTTGGTTTTCTTTGTTTTAGAAAATGTCATGTACCAGGAGCTGCAGCTTTGCTCTAGTTTCACCGCCTGTCATAGTCACAGTTGACAAACCTGGTCTTTTTACCACCAGTCTGAGTTCAACTATACTGCTGACTTCCTCAGTGAGTATGGAAAATTTATTGCAAAGCCAAGTGCACTTTATGCTTACAGCTATTGCAGCAATGCTGGTAATAATACACTGACAGAGCCCCAAGCAACTGCTATGTGTGACAGAGGAGAGTAAATTCCTAAACACAATGTATCCCATATTGTATGTGAGGATATGGTTTAGTAAACAGCCCTGTACTGCTACTGTGAGGTCCTCCATTAGCAGCCATCATTTCCAATGCTTGAATTATTTATTATTTTTTATCCATTCATGTTAACAATGAAACAAACAAAGATTTTGTGCATGTACCATTTGGAATGTATATCTAGAAGTTAAAAACATGATTAGAGTAAAAAATGTCTTCCAAGGTTTAGAGCTTACACAGTAAATGGAAATATCAGGCTTCGATTTTAGGAAAAAAAGAAAAAGTTTGCTTTCATACAAAGAAGTGAAACTTCTGTTTTTAATTTTAATATTTCAGGGTTTTCATTAACAAAGACAAAGGTAGTTTAAAGTTTCTTCCACTTGCAGCAAGGATCAGGATTCAAAAGTACAGTGTTTTCAGACTCTTCACTTACTACCTGTATGACCTTGAGCCAGTTGCTCATCAGCTGGTACTAAATTTTCTAATCAGTAAAATGGAAGAAATCAAAATACCTATTCCCTAGCATTGTGGCAAGCATGAAAGGAATTAATATGCATAAGATAAGTGAATGCATGTCATGTAGTAAATGCAAAGTAAGCTTAGCTATTGTTACCAGAAGAGTTTATCTTATCTCTTCCTTGAATGCCCTGTAAAGTCTGACCCTATATTTCCTATTCAAAGACATTTGAGTCAAAGTCCATCATTCTGGCACTTAATACCTCTGTGACTTGACACTATTAATTCTTGAACATTAAAGGATTGAATCACTTTGGGGAAATATGAGGTCAGTCCCAAACAGATCTTCTACCTTGTATCCCACGTCATTAAGAAAAGGAAAGCACCATCTTCCCTTACTTCAGTTCAGTATCTTTATCTCACCACCTGACTGCCCAGATTTATTCAGCCCTGGTTCATTGACCATTAATGCTCGCTCCTACCCCTTTTTGCTATGCCCTCTGGAATCCTCATGACATTATTAATAATCTAAATCCTCAACAGTTTTGTAGAAGGCTTTCTCCACTTTATGGATGTACCTGAAACCTAATCACCTTAGAACAGACTACTCAGATACCCCTCTTCTATACTGACTCCTCCTTCTCTAGCAGATCCTAAACTAAATGTACTCTTTGGTTTGGCACACGGTATCAGTGGTATGCTTCCTGTCTTCCTCTCCAGCCTGATCCCTGCCAGAATCTGCCCAGCAAATTATATCTTCTCATCAGAACATGGCTTCAAGTTCTTTGCATATGTTGTCACCTCATTCATTTATTCACTCATCCATGCAGGACTTCGTTCATCACACAGTAATTGAGTGTCCACTATGGAAGATGTCAGCTAGTTAGCTCTGAACAGAGGCAGAATTTTCCCCTGTACTCATGTTGTTCCTAAGGTATGCTGTCCCAAACTTTCATCCCTTTACTTATGTTTTCTTCTGTCACCTAGAAAAATAATAAGCATCTTTTAAAAATTAGGTAAGGGATTATCCAATCAGGGCACTTTTTCTTACACTTTTCTACCCCTAATCTGAGATAGATACCCCTACTCTTCATGTAAAGACTATGTTCCCCTATATGTCTACTGTTATGTTTATCAAATTATTTTGAATTATTTGTTTCCAGGTTAAAGGATTTCGTCAGGAAGGGATTATATTCATATCTCCAGCTCCTAACACTGTGGCTGATATATACTAGAAACTCAGTAATTGATTGGGTACAAATGATATATTAACTAAAGGGAGAGACCCAATGCTCCTTTTATCATAGGAACTCATTAGACTGAAGCATTTCATATTTGACTCCCTTCTGCATCTATCACAACATATAATCCTGTGGTTCAATACTTAATATGTCTTGGATAAGTAAACATTAGCCATTTTTTGAGCACAGTTAAAAGCTTGTAGGAAAAGATCAGTATAAGGTAGAGATTTGTCATTATTTAATATCCCCTAATGTCCTGTATCAGTGCTGGGAACATAATAGGTACTCAGTGAATATTTGATATCTCTCTGTATAAAAATATAAGATGCCAGGCCTTACATTGGTGCTTTGCAAATTTCAGATTAAAAATACTTCAAGGTAATTTTATTAAAGATGACTATTTACAGCCAAAGGTGAAACGTAGGCATTATGACTAATGTAAAATACAAAATTAGGGTTCAGAGTGCCTCATGTTTTTTTTCAATATATATTTCTGACAACAAAACAATTGTCACTTGCCATCTGGTTCTGCAAGAATGAAGTCACTAGCCACTGAAGTCACCGACCTTCAACACACCCTGAAATGTATTCATGACAGAGATCACAAATGAAGGACTCGGTGCCCTGGAAAAACTGGCAGAACAGGCCTTCAGTTAGATATTTTCAGGAGAAAATATTATGAACCCAGTTTCTTGCATCTTCTCATAACAAGAAAAGCACTAAAATCATTAACAGAGACATCTTCTCCTGACTAGAAGCAACCTTCTACTGAGATGTGCGCTTGATTGCAAATACCCCCTTCACCAAAAGCACACATATACCAACCTCCCCCCTTACCTCTTTGGAGCAGTTCCTCAGAGCTATCCAAGAGGCTGTCTCCCAGGCCGTAGTCCTAAGTAAGTCCTCAGATAAAACTGAAACTCACAGCTCTCACGTTGTATGTGGGGATTTTTGTATTTATTTATTGACTTATCTTCAGTTGACAGTTCTGATCTAAACTTGTCTGAAATCTGAAAGTTAAAATCATGGTCTAATTTAGAGTAAAATTTTCCCAGATATTGAACAACATGCTCATTTATCTTTGAGATTCCTTTGTGAATGATATTTATATTAGGGACTTTTTTCTGTAGTGTAACCATTTCTTTTAATTATAAATGTTTATTTTCAAAACTTATGAAAGTTTTAGTTTGTGTCCTTTTAGTGAAATATGTGTCTGCTGTGTTTTCTTGACAAATGGTTTTATCATGAGAGGTTTACTGTAGTGTGTCTTTATTTTTCACATCCATTCATAAACAGCCACCCAAGTAATAAAAAATAGAGGATACTGCTAGAGTTGAGGACACAGGCAGGGTGTGCAAAAGATGACCTGGAAACTTATAAAGGGAAGCTATTTTAGGAGATGGTCTCAAAATGTGGAGAGAGTTAAAATAATATAAAAATATTAAATAGTGGGACTTCCCTAGTGGTCCAGTGGTTAAGACTCCAAGCTTCCTGTGCAGGGGGCACAGGTTCTATTCTTGGTGGGGGAACTAAGATCCCATATGCCATGCAGCCAAAAAAAAAAAATTTAAATAGTACTTTGAGTATGTGATTGTATGATTATATGCATTTGTTGATTCCTTTTACCTTTCTCTTTGTCTGGTTCATCAGAGAAGGAGGGTAAGGCAATGTGAAACCATAAACACTTAGTGTAATATTTAAACACACTACCAATAGGTCTGACCAAGATAATCTTACAGTCCCCTTGGTTTGACTAAACTTCAGGCAGGCTTCTTCTTGACCTTGCTTTTCTTAGAGTTTTAGAAAACTTACAATTATAAATTCTTTTTCTACTTCTTTGAGATATAAATCTTCTGCAGTCCAGAAATGTCTTTCTCAAGGACCTGGGAGCCTTCTCTTTGAAATGTAATCAAGAAAGGTTCCCTGTCTCTAGGTTCTGTGGGAGGGTAGGAGCTTAACTTCAATAAGTGACAATTAACAAACACAGATGGCCTAAGCACATTGACTAACCTCCCATTTAATACCCTCCAGTACTCTTCCATTATCTCACTCTACCTTTTAAAAATCACTCCGCCTTCTGCTTTAGTGGCTTTGAATGTAATCTCTCTCCCTGATTGCAATAATCTTGATAAATGTCTTCCTTGTCTGTTTAACTGATCTGATGAAATTTTTCTTTTAGAGTTCTTAGGAGGTACAAGGCCAGTTGTCCAAAGATATGCAAAATTCTGTTACTATTTCTACTCTTCTTCTCACTTTATCTTACTTCATATTTTCCTAATTTGTGATGATTAGTATTCATATTGTCAGTTTCAAGTAAAATAAATGGAGCATCTCTTTCTCTCTCTCTCTCTCTCCTTTTTTTTTTCTTCACCATTATTTTAAACCAAGTTTCTTTTTTAATTTTTTTGATCTTTAAATAAGGCTATGGGAAGTATAAGTTTATCAGGAAACATATATGAGTGCATGCCTGAAGGCAGTTTAAATGAGGAAAGCAATTTGAGTTCCTCAGACCTGACCTAAAATGTGTTGCATAAAATACAAATTAGTTAACCCACTTAGAAAAGAACTCATTTAAACACTGAGTCTAAGGTTCAAGAAAAGAACTCATTCAAACACTGAGTCTAAGATTCATGAATCTGGAAGTGTATTTAAGGTGAGGCCTGGCCTTAGAGTCAGATTGGTCAGAGAGTTGCCAACCAAATCTGGTCTTCAAACTCTCTTATCTCAAGATTATTCTTTTACCTTCCTCCCTGTTTTTTTTTTTTTTGCTGTATGCGGGCCTCTCACTGTTGTGGCCTCTCCCATTGCAGAGCACAGGTTCCGAACGCGCAGGCTCAGTGGCCATGGCTCACGGGCCTAGCCGCTCCTGGCATGTGGGATCTTCCCGGACCGGGGCATGAACCCGTGTCCCCGGCATCGGCAGGCAGACTCTCAACCACTGCGCCACCAGGGAAGCCCCCTCTTTTTTTTGATCCCTGATTGAAACCTTTATTTCACGATATCTCACATGAGCACCTCTACTGAATTTACCTCTTCATAAACTCACTGCTCTGTATTTTTACCAAACATCTCTACACCAGACCAAGGCTTGCCTATTCTGAATTCTATTTCTTCTGGGTTCTGCTCACTGACAAGTCAATCTGATAAGTTATGTGAACAAATTAGGTTGCCCCTTACAGGTACCATATTTGTGTTTTAACAGGGACCTCTGGAGAGAGATTTAATCCTAGTGTGACCATACCATATGTATTGATTTTCCCAGTACAGTTATTCATAATATGCTCCTTTACTCATAAAAGTGCTCCAGTTTGGATGTAAAATTAAATAGTCATCCTGTGTGTTAAAATATTAGAATGGTCACCCACTCTAATGATGGAAGTTTCAGATACAAAGGCAAATTGTTTTTAGAGAGAAGACTGCCAGATTTTGGGGTCTTAAAAATCATAACATAAGGGGACATCTTCACATGATTTATAGTCCCAGGGAATCCAACATTCTGGTGGTTAATTACCTTAAACTTACCAGGCCCTAGGCAGCATTGCTTCTTACCTGGGATGACTATCCAGGCAGGAGATTTGAGAGGACTTGTCACAAATACTCAGAAATTCCTAATATGTAGGGGAGGATAACAATTAAAACCTAGACAAGCAAATGTGTGAAATAATAATTATAATTTAAATTTTTATAATGCTTATAATTGCCAGGCATTGTTCTAAATATTTTACTAGTATTAACTCATTTAATCACAGCAACAACCCTATGAGTATGAGATTATCATTCTACCCATTTTATGGATGAGAAAACTGAGGCAAAGAGAGGTTATGTATTTACCCAAGTCATTAAGAAGTAGTCAAACTGGCAACACAGTTTTATATTAAATTTTCATGATCTAATACATAATTCTGCACTTCCTCTCAGGAAAAGAAGAGAGAGAGCAAGAAGGAGAGAGAGAGAGAGAGAGTGATATATTCTGCTTTCATCCACAACAGATATTAGGCCTATGCATGATCCTTTGTATCTCGTGATATCTACTCTATTTATGTGCTACATTTCTTCTCCTACCCTTGAGATCCACCAGTCTGTTCTACTCTTGAATTGCCTGCTCCCATTCCCCACTCAACTCTACTTTCCATCTTATCTTGTTCTCAGCCTCCAGGGAAGGATGTTGGACTGTCAGTTCCTTCATGTTCCACTGTTGCATGGCAGTCACTGATTCTAAATCCTAAGGAGGACGAAAAAGAGATAAAGGCATCATAAGGAGATAGTATCACAGTAGACTATTATGATGAAAGTGCATGTCAATTATCACTATTTCTGTGCCTTATTTTAATAAGAATTTTGTTATCTGCTCTGCCATAAGTTGCATTTTCAAAGCCCTTTTCTGTCTATCTTGAGAATCTGGAGGCTTCTTGGACAGAGTGGTGTGTGCATGGGTAGGGGGCTGCTATGCAAGGATCTATATGATGAGAAGCAAAGACACTCAGAGTAAGCATATGACAAATGCAAACCATTAGAAGCCACTTCATGAAATCTGTGTTGAGCCAAAATATAACAATCTATCCTCCTCTAGAATGAGTGAGCTTGTCTCATGTAGTTCTCCCTATTTGATACTTCTATTGTATTTTCAGTATGTATTAAGAGTCCATTCTATTAATATACTATCAGGATATATCTGGATCTATATAAGATATGCAAATGCTGTACTCTATGAACAAACTGAAATCAAGGAAACCTCAAGGTAAAATATTCCTAAGAATATACTTCTATAAATCACACATTAGTGGCCTACATTTCTCTAATTTGAGATGATTATAAAAATAGATGTGTCACCTCATTCACTGGCATCTTTTCTCTTTAGTTAATCTACCAAAGTGCAAACTGTAAAAGTAGAGAATTTTTGCCCTCTTGTACCTAATTGCAAATGACACAAGAATTTCCAGCCAAATGAATCATGACTGGTCACTGCATGTAACTGCTTCTAAAGTTGTCAGTTTCTCCAAGACACCATGAGGATGCCAGAAAAGTTTGAGGGCAATGCCTGTTAGAAGGAGGGTCACCTATTGAAGGATGGCAGTGATTAGAAGTCTCTCTAATTTTAAAAGTAGAAAAATGATGAACTCTAGAGCAATGATACTGAAATCATAAACTAGTCCAAGAAGTCCAGAAGGAAACAACATTAAGACATAAGAAAAGGAATTATCAATATATAGACCAAAAGCAAACACAGAAATCCTTTTGACTTGATGACATTTTTGACAACTTTCTATATTCTCAAAATGTATTTGTGCCCAAAAACTAGACTGTAGAAATATAATCTGACTTGATAATACTAGAGTTTTATTGATCAGTGAATACAAATAGAAATTAATTAGAATTTGAGATTTTCACCTTTGAATTTTAAACTCATCATAAAATGAATGGAGTCTAATGCAGAGGCAGCAACATAGGAGTTAAGAATTCAAGCTCTGAAAATGTAACAAACTGGAGCTTGAATTCTAGTTCCATCATTACTAGCTTGTTAACCACTAATTTTGTATTTTTAGAATAGAGTTAATAATAGATCCTCTTTCACAGCGTCTTTGCAGGCGTTAAATAACATACTACCTTCTACCAAGAGTAATATAAGTAATAGTATTCATATTACTATAATAATGTATTTAAGTGTTTTAATGAATAATTTTAAGGTATTGATAAAATAATATTGCTTTTGCTATAAAAATATTTAGGTTTGTAGAACACTGTCATTGACTCAGCCTCAAGGGAGTAATTTGTTCTTTGTGTTTCTATCAATTCTTGCGGCCCCTCTTGAATATATAACATCTTTATCTACACTGTGGTAGCTTCATATTTATTTTAGATTGTTTCTCATCAAAACTTTATAAGTGATTTTTAAATTTGTCTCCCTGACCAACCCCCATGCCCAGCTTTCATCACTAACAGTTTATCCTCATTTTCCTTAAATGATAATTGCATTGCTTTTGATTAGAAAACATGTTTGGTTTACAACTGTAAATTGTGCTAGCATTTTAGTGGCACATACCCAACTTTCTGGTATAAATTAAATATTTTATGTCTATTTCATTCTCAGAATAATCTTATAAGCTTCATAATATTACCTCCAATATTGATAAAATATGCAAGTCACACAATGGCAACGAGGACCATCAAAATCTGTTCCCACCACTGACTATTCCAGATCTTCTTATCACTGCTTCCTTCCTTCTTTTTCCCCAAAGCAAGCACTTTCTATAGCTATATGGAAAATCTTGCATCTCCTAGAATTTCTTATGGTTCTCCACATTTTTTATCTTTGAACATCAATTTTCTTCTGTTCAGAATGACCATCTCTAATTTCTGTCTTTGGAAGATTTCACCTCGTATTAGAACCAGAAGAGTTCTCAGTGCTTTTCATAATGTATTTATCTTTACTATAGCATATATACAGTGCATGTGTGTGTGTGTTTCTGTGTATCTGCATCTGTGTGTAATTTGTTTTTTATTTTTCCAGCCTCCTAGAGTAAAATATCTTTGAATAAGTCATATAGTCAAAGGTCCTTATTTTAATTTATTTTTAATTTTTTGGTCAGAGTTTCTAACATAGTTTCAGGCACATTATAGGTGCTCAAAAATGCCTGCTTTAATGATTGAGCAAATGAATAACATTCTATGATGTTGATATCATGAAATCCACGTACTATGCAAATTATTGCCATTAGAAAAGATCACTGTGTTTGCATCTAGCAATTGTTATTTGTAACCACAGTTCTGATTTGATATTTTAAATGATCTGACCTGTGATAATTAAGAAAATAATTCAGAACTGTATTTTCTAAATTTATATTTTAAACTTGACTTTAACCACAAAAAGGAAGGAAACATTAAAATAAAATTTTTTTCTTAATAGAGTCCAAGTCTCTTTTTCATAACATTACATTTTTGGCAGCTGATACTTATGGAATAAAAATGATGTGAATCTAATAATAAAATGTATGCTAGCTAACTCTATTTCCTACAGAACTCTATAAAATAAATTATAATAAACCAAACTCTTCTAGACAGTAATGATGGATAATTCCAATTTATCTTATTCCATGAATAAAAATATACCTATCATAAATCCTTTCTTTTAACATAAATGACTACTGTTAAATTTCTGATGATGCTACCTCCCACAAATTATCACCAGAGAATCCTTAAAAAGAAGCTGAAATATATTATAGATGATTTCATTCTTAAGATTCATACTGATCCATACACTGCATCTGACTTATTGAAATCATTTGTCTTTCTAAAACATATTTTACTCAATGATTGTGATACTTCATATTAATTCATCATTGTGTTGCAAATACAAACTATATTTAAATATAAAAGAGCTGCATTCATCCTTAAACAATACATATCTATTGGTCTTACTAGTATAGAAAATGTATGCACGAAATATGAAGAGCAAGCAAATTTTATTTTAGTTAATACAGAATTCAATAATTATATTTCTCCTCTTTTCCTTTATTTTCCCTGTTTTAACATTTTGTATTCTGTATCCTTAACTTTCTGGTCATTTATATCATTTTCTTTGCTGTCATGAGTAGAAGTATATAAGATAGAAGAAAGGGTAAATACATTAATTTTTTTTTCAGTATTTAATATGTTAAAAGCACTGCAGGTATCAATTTACATACACTGTTCCATTGGTAAGATGAATGTTATTTCCCTCATTTTTTACAGATGAGGAAACAGAGATACAATAACAAATACATAATGTCTAGTGTGCTAACCGATAGATGGTATAGTATCTCAAAGGAAAAGCTATTTTAAAAGGCTGACTTAGAGAAGGCATCATGAAAGAAGCAAAATGATCGAAAAGATATGACATGATGAGTTTGCATTAGGTAATACCTAATACAGAATGTGTTTAAGGGAAAAGCTGGTGATACACTTGAATTATTTATATTATGGACCATGAAGAATATCAAATGCCAGATGGGGGTATAAAATTTATTTTATTATAAATGAGATTTTTATGTTCTTATGTGATGGTTTAACATGTGTTAAACTGTGTTTTAAGAAAGTTATCCAGCCAACAATAGAGAATCTATTGGAACAAGAAGAGATGGTCAGGAAATTAATCATTTGGAAAATTTTGCAATAGTCCACAAAAGAGAGTTAATGGAGAGATTAATAAATGGCTGTGACTTTGAGAATAAGAGGAAAATATAAATAAATCTGAGATGAGAAAAATTGTAAGTTATAGATTATCACAAAAGTTATCTAGAATTGGAAAGAGAAACAGGTGGACTCAGAGATGACTTCAGGTTTCAGAAATGGAAGACTGGAAGAATAGTAGCGCCTTTGGCCTACCTAGGAAAGCAAGAACACTTATAGTGGAAGAAGGAGAACTTCATTTAACTATGATGGATTTCAGATGATAAAGCAGTCTTCAAGATCAGATACTTGGTGGTTAATCAAAGATGCTCAGAATCTTGTTTGAAGATTTCTCTTATAGAGGGGAGAATCAAGGCTATGAAACTATCTGAGCTCTCTGAGAGAGAAAGAGCAAAATATGATGCCTCCTCCCTCTCACCACTCCCTCATTTAGAGGGAAGATAGTGATAAGAAAGGAAAATAAAATGAAGATGCATCCAAGATATGGATCAAGAAGCGAGCAGTGTATCATTACAGAAATCAAAGTGGTTCAGGAAATTTTTTTAAAGTGACTAAAATAATAATAGCCATTTGGGCTTCCCTGGTGGCACAGTGGTTGAGAGCTCGCCTGCTGATGCAGGGGACACAGGTTCATGCCCCGGTCCGGGAGGATCCCACATGCCACGGAGCAGCTGGGCCTGTGAGCCATGCCTGCTGAGCCTGTGCGTCAGGAGCCTGTGCTCCGCAACAGGAGAGGCCACAACAGTGAGGGGCCCACGTACCGCAAAAAAAAAAAAAAAAAAAAAAATAGCCATTTGCCAACTTCTGAGAACTCTTTTTCTTTCTTTCTTTCTCTCTTTCTTTCTTTCTTTCTTTCTTTCTTTCTTTCTCTTTCTTTCTTTCTTTCTCTTTCTTTCTTTCTTTCTTTCTTTCTTTTTCTTTCTTTCCTTTTCTTTTCTTTGGTTGTGCCGTGCAGCTTGTGGAATCTTAGTTCCCTGACCAGGGTTTGAACCTGGGCCCTCAGTGAGAGTGCAGGGTCCTAACCACTAGACCGCCAGGGAATTCTCTCTCTCTAAATTTTTAAACAACTTTATTGAGATACTTACGATATACAGAACTTGTACATATTTAAGGTGTACAACTTGATGTTTAGATTTATGTATATATTACAAAAAGATCAACATAATTAAGCTAAATAACTTATCCATTACCTCTATATAGTTACAATTTGTGTGTGTGTGTGTGTGTGTACCTGTGTTGGTGAGAAGACTCAATTTAAGATCTATGCTCTTAGCAAGTCCAAGTATACAATACAGTATTAACTATCATCACTATATTGTACATTAGAAGCAAGGTTGGTGATACCCGTGGTATCTCCACTTAATTCACTAGGATGGATCCTACAGTAGAACCACAAATCCTAGATGATACTATTCTTGCACAAACTTAACTTAGTAGCCCCAATTTTATTCAGTATGCCAGATGTGATAACTTTATTAGAGAAAATTTACATGATCTCCAGGACACGGTATGTAGACACTGATTTTGTGAATGCATTCTTTTCTATCCCTACCATTAAAAAAAAATGATAAGACACAATTTACATTCACATGGAACTGACAAGAATATATATTTTGTATAATAATATTGTTCAAAGGTATTGAGAGCATCTAGACATCCTGCAGAACATTAAATGGCGCATTATAATGATGACATGCTAACTGGGTTACAGGAGAAAGAAATGCCCAGCATGTTAGAGACCTTGGTTGATACATCCACTCTAGGGGGTGGAGGATGAACCCTATGAAAGTCACTACATCACATTACCACTCCATTTACCTCTTTAGGGGTTCTGTGGTTAGGGGCATCTTGACACATGACATATAAAATATGAGACAAATTATTACATCTTTTCCTGTAAATGCAATGGAACTATAATGCAGTGTATGACTTTTTACATTATAAAGGCAGTGTATTTGACATCTAAGTAATACTGGTCAAGGCCATGTTTACAGTGACATTGAGGCTGCCAGTTTCTAATGAGACACAGAGCAAGAAAGTCCAAGCTATGGTGTAAGCAGCCCTGCCACTTGGGACTTGTGATCTGCCAAAATTGTATTAGTGGTGGAAAAAGATGTGTGGCATTTATGGCAAAACAAAAATACAAGACACCAGAGATATGGAGTAAGGCCTTATCATCTTTTAAAAAACAACCCCTGGAATATTCTGAAAGTTAGCATAGATGAAGCACACAAACACAGGGCTTCAAGTGACCATGATTTGGGAATTCTAATCATGAACAGAATTCTTTCTGCTCATTAAGTCATTAATGTTGGGCAGGGCAAGCAATAGTCCATTATAGGATGTAACCAGTACATCTGGGGTAGCACAAGCAAGACCAGAAAGCAAAAGCACGAGCACATTGCCCTGAAACCACTATCATCCACCATATTGCACCAGCTCCTCTCTTTTCGCTCACACTCACGGCTCTGTGGAACATCAGTTTTGATCAACTAACAGAGGAACAAAAAAGCCAAGTGTTCCTTAGACACAGGTTAGCTCAGTAAGTCTGTGCAAGCTGAAAAATGGAAAGTAGGTGCATTACATGCTCACTCAGGCACAACCTTGGAAGACATTGGTGAAAGTATATTTTCCAAAATATACTTTGGTGGTGCACTTGATCACCTACTTGGTGCACAAAGGGGCAGGACAAAGGTTTGAATATATTTGGAATTAAAAAGCATTCCATAAAGAACTATAAAATTCGCAAATGAGGGATGCCCGTGTCTGAAAATGGAGCAAGAGTCTCATTGAACTATAAGCTCTGATTGCCAGCTGGTCACTGTAGCTGCTTTATGTACAGAGACCAACAGGCATGAAGAAGAGTTATTGTGGGAGGAGTAATCGGCCTGATAACAGGAGGATATAAGTGCTGCTGTTACATGACGAAGGGCAGGGAAGTGTATGCTAACACACAAGTAACCTGCTCTGGTTTCTCTTGATACTCCCTTACCTGATCATGATGGTAAATGTTTAAGTGAAGCAACCTTAAAAATATGGTGACAAGGGGCTCAGACACCTTGAGGATGACTTCAGTGACATCCCCACAGGTAAGCTAAGACTAACAGGTGTTAGCAGATCGAGAGAGGAACCTGGAATGGATAGTGGAAGAAGGAGGTGATAAATATAAGTTGTAGCTCAGAGATCAACTACAGAGTTGGGACTTTTAGCCCAACCCAGTACCCTTCCTTTTCCAAGTTTCTCCCAGAAAGAAAGACTTAACAGAATTACAAAGGAGTTGCTTCTTGAACAAAGAAGTGGATCTGAGTGGCACAAAAGATGGATGGGCTAGGATATCTCCATTAGATGATGAACTTGTTGCTTCAGTTGCTGTTTGTGCTGCAGCAGACAGCTTCAGCTGTTAGCCTCTTCAAGGATGCTCCAGCATAAAAACCTGCCTCTCTCACAGTGACATCCTTCTGGATTGACCAATAGGTGGAAACAGGGATATAAAATATCTGAACATTTTAACTCAATGGGGGGTTACTTTGAAGTGCTGTTTAACACCAGTTGACTGAGTCTTTTATGTCTGTATCGAAACACAACTTCTCTCTCTGCCCACTTTTGCTTCCTCCCTTCTCTTCCGTTGTGTCCTCCAGTAAATTTCCTGCCCACTGCACTTAGTATGTCTCCTTCCTCGAGAATACAAATCGCTACAATTGCTGTCATATAAGCCATGTAACTTATGAGAAGTATGAGCATCCTAAAAAATGACCAGACTCTAGAAAGCATTATTTACTTTTTCTCACAAATGTCATTATTTTGTTTAATATTTCTAAACTACAGTTTTCTTGAAGTCATTATTTGTTTAGTATTTTAAAGTAACTATCCCTCTAGTAACTGCTTCCCAACATTGCTTATAAGATTAAACTAGCGTGGTAGGTTTCTACTTTTACTGCTATCTGCCATCAAGTAAGAGATATACCGTAGATTAGTTAACCAATCTCTCTGGATTCAGTTTCGTTATCCAAGAAGTAATGAACAAACGTTATAAAGCTACATCCAGAGGACCTTTGTTCTATCAGTACACATTGCAATATTGTGCCAAAATCAATGGTAACAGAAGATCTATAAGACCAACAAAGTGATTTTTAATTCAAGTCTGTGATTTAGATAAAACACTAGGATAGATAGGTTGGATGTCTTGGGTTTGAAGTGAGATTTCTCAGGATCAGAAATTTTTATTCACTATCCTCTAATAATGAGGCAATTCAGTCACCTACAGTGCTAGATAAAACAAAGACACTGCAATTAGCCAAAATATACGTATTTGCAAAACCAAATGAAATCTTTGCTTTATTCTTTTTAGGATATTCTTTCTTTGTTCAACTTAGCTTGAAAACCTCCATTTTTTATTGCAGCCCACAAAGAGTGACTATACCTTCTAAAAATTAAATGAGGTTCAGATTATATGAAGATCTTTTATGTGAAGTTTAGAAGCTTAAGATACTGTGTGTGCCCTGAAGAAATCTCATATCAAATGCCTTTGAAAACCGTTATTTGTGTTTCACTCTGTCTTGATGTCTTTAGTTTTTTTAATCAATGAACACAACTGCTGCACACAGCCCCAAAGGCAGGAGTTGCCATGAATAGTCAACTTTCAGTGTAAGAAAAAAGCAAACTGAAACGGTGTTCCAGATTATCACTGACAGAAGTTTTCAATCACCCTATGGCTACCACACATTGTGAAGGGAAAATGAATCTTTTCAATAGAATCAGTGCCCTTCATATTCTCTGGTAATTACATTTTGGTGTCAATTTAAAAAAGTAAATGGTTGAAGAATTTTTTTTAAATATTTGATTGGTTAGGCAAGTATGACAATAAAACTTCTAATGAAGGAGAGTTCTTTAAAAATGATCCCGATTTGTATAGATTTTCTCTATCCACTGCTTAAATAATAAAACAAATAGCTGAATAAATTTTGAGTTTTTTTAACCTATTCAACAAAACCTAGGAAGTATAGAGGAAGAGCTTAGCATAGAAGACATAATCATAGGCTGGAGAGTAATTCTGTATGTGGCAATGAATGTTTCGCATTATAGCATCTAAGTTAAGAGTATGGCCTTTTTAATTAGGCAGTTCTGGTAATGTCTGAGTTCTACCAGTCACTAATTATGTAACTTGGTTAATAACTGAATTTTGCTAACTTCAGTTATCTCTTTTATAAAATGGGGATATTAACAGTATTCACCTCCTAGGGTTGTTTAAAGTTCAAAAGGAAAATGACATAAAGGAGTTGGCACAGCTTATATGTAATACATTTTGCACTTCTCCTCCTCTTCTTCCGACTCCTTCTCCTTGGTATTAGGAGTTTATGATGGTACTAGGAATCTGAAAATCTGGCAACATTTTAAAAATCTCCCTGGACCTTGCTTCTTATCCTGATGCATCACCCTCTGAAAAAGACTTCCTATAATACCAATCTAAATTAGTCCCCAAAAGTAATTCTATCTTATTACCATATTTTATTTGTTCTAGCATTTAAAATCACTATCTTGATTATTTATCTATTTACTATTTTATAGTTAATTTCCAATCCCAGTGTATGTCTGTGAGAGGAAAAACGTTGTCTTGTCATGCTCTTTTCATGCTGACATGAACTAGGCACACTATAAACAGTCCTTAAATGAAGGAATGAATGCTCTTCCTATTCTTGCTTCTTCACCAGAAGTGTGAACTATGTACTCCAAAAAAGACCATCAGAAAGACCTGTTGATGATGCGTAACTTAGACTTATTGCAGCAAGGGAGAGCATTAGCTTGACAAAGGTCTTATTAATGTCTCAAAATGGAAAATCGGGGTATGGTATAGTCAGGATTTTAAGAGCTTGAGTGGAGTGATTTTTAGGTGAGTCTTACAGGGCTGGAAAGTAGCTGGATTTCTATTATGACATAATAGTTTTTGAACTGATGTGCACAGCAAGATGAAGGACATGAAAAGAGACGTGATAAGTAAGATGTTTAGCTGTTTTGGTGTCTGACTTGCTAGGAAATGGTATTTCTTGCAGTAAGCATGTGAGTTATTTTTGCTTATTCTCAGTATTGCTTAGCAAAGAACAGGAAATTATGCTTCATTCAAGAATTGTTTAACACAGACCAGAAAGTATTACTGGACCCATTATTATTTAACACAGGGACAGATAATTATTTGGTTTCAGTTATTAAAGCTTTATTTTACTTTCAACCCATGGATTCCTGTCTTATTTTTGCACTATCTTTACTTTTGTACATTAGCTTGACTCAATTTTGATTTGTTTTCATTTGTGTTTTTGCATCACGTTATTCTAGAGCGCCTCTTGAAGTTTTTTCTATTTCCTTTACAGAATAAACTTACATGGTTCCCACATGTTCAATGTACATCCAGATTCAGGCCTAGGCTTCCTTGAAATTTTTAATTTGCCCTTATTATTCACCTATACCACCCATGGTCACATCTTCAAACATAATCTGTTTGCAGTTGACTTCTAAATATTAAAGTTTTATTATGAACTTTCTTCTAAGTTTCAATCCACTCTTACATATAAACTAGTCCACACTTATAAGATATTGTTCTGTCTTTACAGATTTGTCTGTATATCTAAATATCAATCAGTGGGAATCCTTTTGTAGTATTTTTTTAAAAAGCTCCATCAGAGATTCTATTATTCACGTGGGCTTGATGCTTTGGAAATAAATTTAACTTTGTTCAATCACTGACTCCTCACCCTCATCCTATTATAATTTTTAGTTGGTGTTAGTAAAAATAATTGCCACCTCTCCCATAATAACCTGTCTGTTTCATTCCATGGCCAAGAATATAGTTTAGTCTCATCAACTGAAGTGTGATTTTTAAAAGGAAAATTTCCTACGGTCTCTTAAAATCTTTCTCTTCAACCCCATATTCACATAGTAGCCAGATTAAATTTCCTAAAACTCTGCTTGGCCTATTATATAAAAATCTTCAGTGACATGGAATTTCCAATCATTTAACATCTTTATAACACCACACTAGCTTAATATTTATTGTTGCTTATAATGAGACCTTGGTCAATCTTAGATTTTAGGTAAAAAAATTTCTATATCATTGAACTAGCCATGCTGGACCACTTGCTATGCTTTGAATATGCTGTGCATTTTTCTCCATTCCTGATCACATATTCTCCCTTAGAATACTCTTTCTTTCTGTCCTATTCATCTATTATTTCTCATTTCATATTCCCCTTCCATGAAACATTCCCAAAATAGTCTAATCCACAGGGTTAGTTAAATCTTAGAAGTAAATGGACTCAATGACAATGTTCCTCTGTAATGTATAATATAGTCTTGACATTGACTGTCAAGTCCCTGTTTTTATTTGTGTTTGCTTTGTCTCCTCATATTCAATACACAAAATCTCATGATTAGAGAGTTTTTCATACAGCCTTTTAGACACTCTGAAGACTCTGCACCTTATAGTTTAAAATTAATATCTTCATTGTTGAGTGTCATCATTTCAGAGATTTGACATTCAGAAAGGCATGGGCATGGTACACAGAAAGCTCTCTGAGGAGCTAGGGCCATGAGGTAGAAATGCAGAGTGATTTGGTTCACTGGGAGTTAACAGGGAGGTAAATGAATAAGCAAGCTAAAGCATCAGAGAATTGTTCTCAAATGAAAAATACCTTCAGGCCCTTCAGGCAGCATTGAAAATATCCTTATTTAATAGGCTATAGTATTGCTCAGACTTTTCTTACATAATGTGTTGTCTTTGTTTCTATCCTATTATACATGTGAAATATATTGAAGTCAAATTGTTTCTAGTCTCTTCATGAAAAAAAATATATATATATACTTTATCATCTTCTAGGACTCTTCAAAGTTATAAAAGACAAAGAAACTGCATTTTCAAATATTTTGCACATAAAACTGTTTCCAAAGTAAAGCCCAGAATATTTTTCTTTAGCTACCCAGTTTCCTTTAGGAAAAAAATATAAACATGTTTATTGCTTTATTGCTTTATTCCTTCAATTGTTGCTCTTTGAATAAATGCAGCTTAAAAGTAGAAAATAGCACACCGTAAGTCTTCAAGAAGCCCTTATTCATGGAACGTAAAGGTATAGGGTAGTTAAATTCAGTTTTTTATCTTCTGTATTTTTATATCTTACTGCTTAGTTAACTAAATAGAAACTTTCCCCCCCCAAATATGTAATTGATTCCCTCTCTAGAAAATGAAACAGGGAATTTCTAGAAAATTCTAACTTCATTTCTATGTACTGACTAATATGACAATTCCCATGCATCCATTAATTATTTTCAAAGAGCTATTTCCCAAGGGTTCTGAGGAATCCCAGTCTTATGAGATCATAAGATGAAGTGTAAGAAAAAAGTTTGTGTTCAAATACATTGGGGAAAACTGTCTGTTCAACTTTCATCTGGAGATTCATAGTGCACATTTCAATTTTAAAGGTCTGAGGAATCCTGCAGGAAATAAACTTTTTATTTTGTATGTGACCTGGAATCTTCCTAGCATTTTACATAGTATTCTTCAAAGCAGTACTTTTCAAACCATCTTTGTTAAAGAGCATTTTTTTTTTGTCTTTAATCCACCATGGTATAATACTTTTATAAAATATTATAAGTATGTGTCATTATAAACATTAAATAAAAAAAAAAGCTCCGATTTTTATTTTTAGCTTCAACAGAGATAATATAACACTTCCACATTTCTAGAAAATGCAAAATACTTACATTCAATTTCTCTTTTTAGACTGAGCCTGGTTCACAAATCATAGTTTGATTAGCATAGTTATAATATACATTGTTTGCCAGGATTCGAGAAGTTTCTTTAGGTTAGTTATAGAATAATTGATAATAACATAAAATTAATAACTTTAAATGTTTTCAGTAAACTCTGTTCACTTGGGATATATCATATTCATTATTTTCCATATTAAGAGGAAAACAACCCACAGTCTAGTTGGTTCCTTACCCTTTCTCCAGCCTACTTTTCTTTAGATTGGCTTTTCCTATACATAAATGTATTTGTGTAAACTAACATTTTGTTATTGTTGTTCCTGCTACAACTTATAGATTGACCTTTTTGTGCATTGAAGTTTATTAATCTTCTTTTTGTCTAATTCATTATTGGAAGATCAATGGGGTTTGGGCATAAAGGATTAAGGATCTGACAGGAGAGGTTGGAGGATCAAGGATCAGCTAAGGTGAAGGATAGAACAGTGACTATAATAATGTCTTGAGCATCTTCTTCAAGTACTTCTGATGTTCATTTAATAATTCATCACATATTGGCTCTGTTAAAACACAGTGATACTGAACTCACTTAATGTCAGAATACTCGCTGTCTTGACAGCTTGATTTGGACGGAAGAATTATCTACTTCTAGCAGCCATTCCTTAGCCTTGGCCAGTTCCTTTGTTGTGAACCAGAGGAGTTAGAAGGTCTGCCTCAGTGTTTCCTAAATTCTCGATTGCAGTATGTGACTTGGCTGACTTTTGGGGGAAGATTTGGAATTATCTGTCTGTCTATCATCTATCTATCTATTATACATTATCCCTCAGGTCTCACACTAAATTATTGTAGCTCAGGAATTAAGGTAGAGCCAAGTTTACATCACTACAAACCCCCAATGCCATTCTGATGTGCAGCCAGTTTGGGAAACTAATTCACATGGCATAAACCTTTGGGTAAGTAGGATTATGTGACACAGGGTACCTTCTTTTTCAATCTAGCTCTCATACTCTCTAAGAGAGTTTTGGGGGTAGGAAATTTTGAGGAGGCCCATATCTATCAAAAGTAGTGGCATTTCAGCCATTACAAGATTAAATGCCTTTGTCAGTATGTAGATGATTTTCAAGGTTTGGGCAACCACATGTATGTGTGTGGCCCATGAAGTTCTCCCAAAGAACATAGGGGTTTTAGAAATAGCTGCTATTATTTAAAAATAAAAATCATTGCAGGGATGTGTGCCAATTATTGAATCATCTGCTTATAACTTTCAGCTCTTCTAGTTCCATATTTGTCTATCTCTAATCTACTATCTCTAAACTACTTTTAATTAATTAATTAATTTTGCTTTTAATCTTTACCTTCTTAGCCATGTCTTCTTCTGATTTATTGAGCTATTGATGCCTTTCTTAATCAAAACTGACTTCTGGAACCTGTCACTGTGCTGACCCTGGTCTAGTCTCCACCACACACTGCCTCGCCTGCTGACTCTCAGAGTTGCTATCAGTCTACTGTAGTTTTCTTAAAGGTGTAACTATTGATATAGCAATAACGGATTCTGAGGAAAAAATGAACACTTTGTTACTACCTGGACTCACCATGAAGACCTTAAGATTCCTCTCAGCTTGACTAAACTTTCAGAGAACAATTCTTCCTGTATCTAGACCTCTGACCTCCCTTTTCTTAGAGAATTTAATTTAGAAAACTTGTAACTTCAAAGTTCTTCTCTGTCCTTTTGATATTTAACACTTTTTAAAAGCCTTTGGGCAGTTTTACAACCCAGGACTGTCTTTCTCAACGACCTGAGCCTTCCCTTTGAAATGTAATCAAGGAAGATGGCACCTTATCTCCCTGAGTCTGAGGGAGGGTAAAGGCCTAACTTCAGTGGCTGCCTTGGTCCAAGCTGTACGAGGACCTCCAGTCATGAAGATAAAAGAAAGTTTACTTTTCCTTTGTATAAGGCCAATTAGCAAACTCAAATGGCTTATGATCTCCTGGCCCCTCCGATACAATAGCCTTGAATAAAGTCTTCCTTGCCTGTTTTAGCTTTGTCCTGCACACTTTTTGCTTATTTATTTTTCATATGCTAATCTAAACCTCGAGACTAATAAGATATTCTATTACTAATTTAAAAATTATTAAATGACTATGAAAACCTTTTATTTACAATCATTGTTTATTTTACACTGCCATTACATTATTTTGTATCTGATAACATCAGGCAACTTTGCATCACTTAAATATAAACATATTCTTCATAATTTATATCAAACTGTAGAATATTATTTTAATTGTAAACTATTCTTATTTATACACATGATGAAAAAGAATAAAATTTGTATGCCAATTAAATAATAATCCAGATATTTTTCTAAGCACCTATTCTGCCTTTGAAATGCTCAAATGTCTAGCTTAATAGTGAATGTCTTGAGTTTTCCCATTTCATATTTGCTGTATTATGTTGCATTAGTTTTTACCACATGATTCATCTGAAATGATGGTCATCATCATTCCCTTATATGATGTAATTTTATAAACATATCTGGTTTTTTCAATTTTTAATAATTCTGGCTCTATTTTTAAAGACATCTCTCTGAGTATCCTTTTATTATTTTAACTTGCTTTTATAATATTTTCTAAAATGAGATGAAGAAAACAGTCAAATATTTTAGACAGTTCTTGTTGATATTTCTTTTCTTTGTAAAAGTTTATAATTTTTATTGGGTTTATTTTTCAAAAGAGTGTTCACTGTAAAATAAAATAGAATTATAGTTTCTGGACTTTTCAATAACCACTTGGTGAATGATAAAAGCCTTTTGTAATATTCAGATTATAATTTCTTATCAGTCATCTTGACATATTCTTACTCTTTTGCCACCAGAATGCATTTAAGGACTATTTCTTACTTTTAATTCCAAATACTAATATTTAAATGTTATATTTAAAACATTAAGGATATATTATTTAATGTAATTTCCTGAGCTTTTTTTGTTTTTTCTTCATATTCAACGACTAGCTGTAGTTTGATCCATGGCTATTAACTCTTGCGGATGCACCTTCACCAAGCTCATGACAAATTAGAGCCTTGGTTTAGAAAGTAGACCTTCTAAGATTGGAGATGAGGATCTTTAACTGTATTTTCTCATGTAAAACAATTCAGTTGAGTTTGATTTTTTAGGTTAAAGAAATAGAAGCCCTGAGAGGTTAAGTAAGTTGCCCAAAGTTACATTGTCAGTAGGTGCATTAACAAGGACCTGACTCAGGGCCTCAGGAAGTGAGTGTGTATTTTCCGTCTCTGTTCCCTCAAGCATTATGTGGCACATCTTTATGATTCAAGGACCCATTTTCTCTATCCTTTTTATCATTTTCCACTGCTAAAATTCATTGATCTTAGGAAAATCACCCTGTGTGGTAGATAATGCTTAACTAAATGTGAAATACAACAGTTCAGTGTTCTGTAATCAAAATCAGATATTCAGTTTTAAATTGTAGTATTTTGATGTGCTCAGAGGCAACTGTATGCCTGGAATTTGAAGTAATGGATTTAATGTATTTTGAAAACTGTTCTTCTCTAGTCCCAGTTTCCCCTTAATTTTACATTGCTTGATGTGCTTTCTGCAGCCCTCTCGCCCCATCCCAACACAGAGCGGAGGGTAAGCATCCACTGGAGTTACTCGTATTCCCTTTCTTTAAATTAGCTGATTATGGGCTGAGATAGATGTCATTCTCTATGAGGTGTGGAACTTCTTTCTTTAAAATGACCAGTCTCTACAGACCAATTAAGCTAAAGAATGCCGAGCCTGCTTCCGACAGGTAAAGCTCTCAAAACACACAGCAACTGCCAGCCTATGTACCTCTAAGCAATTTCTGTGAGAGGATTTTCTGAAAGGTTGAGCTAATGGGTTTGAGTACAGCTGTGCACAAGGTTTTGCAGAGCCAGCAAAACTAAGAAAATATCAGTTTTTGCCAGTTTCCTAGAAGAGCAGTCCTCTGCTTGCATAAACGAGGTTTGTAGAAGTGCAAAGGATTCCTTCACTCCTAAAGACCGCTTTTCACTTGGGGTAAGCAGCAGGTTTGAACTCAGACCACCCTGTGGCCTTCAGTTGCTTAAATATAAAAGGGCAAGTCAAGTTTTATTGAGTAGATTTGGCTAAGCTTATACTTTCATCCTTTTCCCTAAGCTTTTATCTTCTTTGCAAGGGGAATTTCTCAGCAGCCTTTTCTGCATAATGACATCTGAAATACTGTCAGCCCTAATCGATCTCGGACATTTTTGAAGGAGTATCGTGTATTACATAGGAATCAAACTGCATATATTTTCTTTATTTAACATTAAATTTATTTCAGTATAGTAAATGGAATGAACCTAGGCTTCAGAATCCAAAAAGACTTGGATCAGAACCCTGAGTTCAATTACCTAATAGTTGAGTGTTCCTGGATAAGTTAGTTAACCCTTTCCTACTAGCCTTATTATTCTCAATCCCCAGCTCACAGATGTGGTAGCCACATCTGCTTGCATGCCTGCAATGTATTTAAAGAGTGCCTGACACAATATGTACTCTCAATGAGTATGTCTCCCTTATCCATACTCTGTATACTTCTAAGAACAAAATCAGTCTGATTTTAAAAAAAAATTATGTTTTTAGTAGAAGACCATGCTGAGTTTTCCAACCATGCTCCTATGTGTAATTAACATTATGATTTTCCCACTCAGGAAAGAACAGTGTTTTGGACCAATCTGACAAATGAAAGATTTTTCTATGGTCCACAAGCTCAGAGTTATTTTTACATTTTTAAAGGTAAGATAAAAAAACAAAAACCAAAAATAATAGTTTGTGACACAGGAAGATGATATGAAATTGAAATTTTGGTGTCCATAAATAAAATTTAATTTGAACTCAAATATGCTCTTATGTTTAGATATTGTGTATGGCTGCCTTAGTGCCACAAAGGCCTGGTGAGTAATTGCAACAGAAACCAGATAGCTTGCAAAGCCTAAAATATATACTACCTGGTCCTCTATAGATAAAGTTTACAGACCTATGATCTGGAATATTGGGTATGATCATGTCAGTATACTAAGAATGACTTCATTAAGTAGATCATTGCTCAAAAAATATCAACCCAGATAGTAAAATTTAATATGGAACCAAACAAAATATTCACATTGACTTTATCATTGTTTAGTGTTTGTTTGTTTTCTGGGATGTGAATCACAGAGATGGGGGAATGAAGTCCAGCCACATACTTTATTCCAAAGAACACAATCTGGAGTCAGGAATCTCTAAAGCCCAAATTTTTTTAGTAAACTTTTCTTGCAATTTGTGTAACTCATTGTCCTGCCTAGGAGTCAAGTTTCCTATTTGTAATCAAATAACAACTAGGCCCAGTCATATCTAAATTTCTAAAGTTTAAATTAAATTCTAACTGCCCTTTGTCCCTTATCACTCATAAACTTAGTATTTTATTTAATAAAATAAAAATCATGTTAATATTTATATAAATTTTTTTAAGAGCCTACTCTTGAACTCTTTAAGTTGGCCTTGATGACTTTTAAATTCAGTTGGCTAGAGTTTGCTTTAGGAAATAATAGAAAACACAGTACATTAATTTTTTTGACACTGTGACTTCCTGGACTATAAAATAATTAAAAAGCACATTCTTTTGTTCTTTGCACTTCAGTTTTCTTTAATATTCTAAATATTTCTAAAGATACTGTACTTTGAGAGCTCTATAAATTTAGTACCTTTATTTAAATAATAAAATTAGAGAAATGTTGGGGAAAAAAGTAGAGGAAAGTTACACATCATCTTGTATTTTCTTGTGTCCTTGTAACCATTTCATGTTCTTTTCAATTTTTTGATCCCAAAATAAATGTGTTCATGCACCTACACATTCAAATGAAAAGATGGATGAAGGACAAAAGGATTTAGCTCCAAAGAAACAGGACAGTAAAATAAGCTGTTAAAAATTAGGGCAGCATGATAGGCAGGAAACAATTAGGGCACTGCAATTCAGAGATAGGGAGAAGTAGAGGGCAAGGAATAACATAATATGACAAGTGAAGAATGAGCTGGGTCTTTACATTATAAAGGAGGAAGATGGAGCACCTGGATAGGGAAGGAAAATCAAATGAACATCTGCTGACTCCAAATAAGGTGTCAATACTCCAAAGGTGAGATATGAAACTAAACAGGAAAAGCAATAAACGGCTCCAGATTGTTTATGAGAAATTAGAGATTCCATGAAGATGAAAGAGATTTATCTGTTACTGTAGCCAAGTTTTTAATTGCTTTTGTAAGTTTTTAATAGATTTTTAAAATCCTAATATATTGTCCATGGTGGATTTGATTTTAAAATATCACAATTGAAATAATTCTAGTTCTATTTTACTTAAATATTATTCAAAAATTCAGATGGTGTCTTATATGACTGAATATTTTTAAACTTTATATAACCCATTGATATTCTGCATCATAATTAAAAATTCAAATATTTATAATGTAATAATAAATTTTTTCATATAAGAAAGTAAAATGTAAGGTCTATTTTTGTATTCTTCCAATTTCACTGCTGGTTTGTTTCCTAAAACTCATATTTCAAAAATGTCTTGACATAATTAAACAAACAAGCAACAATCACTTTTCTTCCCAAAATAACAAGAACAAGAATAGGAATAAGAATTAGAACAACAACAATAAAAAGAAGGGCCAGATGCACTAGATAATGTAGGATGTTTTTTAACCGAAATTTCCATCTAAATGATATGAGCACTACACGAGGAACAGTAGTCTGAAGGAATAAATATGCTCTCAGTGTGAGACAAACATCATTTACCAAAATCTCACTGACTTCATAGCTCTTGAGAAGAAAACCAATAGAAACCAGTAAATGTCATCCCATGCCTTAACCTGTATCAGTACTCTGTGCCCCAAATGCTGTTACTTAAAAATAATTTCTGCCTGAATCTTTGTGAGCTTCCAGATGATAACAGTAAGGTAGTGATTTTGTCACTAATTCAGCAAGGATGAAATTTATTTGCTAATATCTAGAGGCATTTTGACAGAGTTTAAATGTGAAAAACTGACTCCAAATATTTAGACTCAATTACCCATGTGTGGAGAGGCACTTTTTAAGAAGAACTAATGACAATCACAAGGATGTTATGCAGCTAAGATCAAAGAATAATTTACTGTGATGTGAAAAAAAATAACAAGATTTTGCAGTGTTTCTTGTGGAAATGGAAATTCACTTCTTTTTTGTTGTTCAAGGATAAGCCCAGAGGGAAATTCATCAGTTTTATATCCTCAGGTGAATCTATGAAATATATTCTGTAAGTAGTAAAAGTCGGTTTGTCTTCAAAGTTTCTTAACTACCATTTGTATTTATTGTTTAATGAAAGCCCTCCTCCCAAGCCTTGCCATGATTCATCCTTTTTAATTCTGTCACGACTTCTCTTTTTGTACTAATTTCTTTGACACAATTTATTCTTAAAATCCAATCTTAATTGTTTGCCAGAGGACCAAAAGTCTCAAGACAGTACCAACATTCCATAACAGTTTATAACCATTGGAGAGCTATGGTGTTTTCTCTGTACTTAAAATTCCCCATAGACTTAGATGTTCAACTTATTGGAAGCTAATGTAGGCAATTTTGCCATGAATCAATAAACTCATACACATATTTACAAAGAAAACAAGGAGATTATATTGTAAGAAAATTAATTCTATTCTTCTCTAGAACTTGAAATAACTGTGCTTTAAACCAAATATTTTGTTTATTATTTACGATCATTCATATTTAGATTACAGGTACCAAGTGACAATGTATAATTTCCTTCAAAAAATAACATAACCTGTCAAAATGATAAATAAGCACTTACACTTTTTCTTAGCTAAATCTTATGCAATCCCTCCCAAGGATATTTATGTATTTGCATCCCAGGAGCCCAGCTGTATTCTAAACCAAGTAACAAAGACACCTACACAAACCACCTGTGTGCTA
This sequence comes from Hyperoodon ampullatus, assembly GCF_949752795.1. Lineage (NCBI taxonomy): Eukaryota > Metazoa > Chordata > Mammalia > Artiodactyla > Ziphiidae > Hyperoodon > Hyperoodon ampullatus. The sequence continues at coordinate 78,359,101 of NC_136914.1, forward strand.
CTAAATCTCCAGTCTCAAATCTACCCTCTTTTCCTTGCCAAGAAGCTATAGTCCATCTCTTGCTTTGATCAAGATTTCATATTTCTTGTCATTATCAAAACCATACATTCCTTTTTGGTTCTAAAATATGTATCAAAGAACAGATTAAGCAAAATTATGATATACTGATTTCCAATTCAGAATCACCACTTTAGGCAACAAAGACCTTCCATGCTGCTCCCAGGAATAAGGACACAGTGACATGGCCCTTCAAGAAACACTATCATTGTCTTTGGTGTCTGATTCTTTAATGATTCCTGGGTTAGGATTTCAGGTCTGATGTCATTCTTTCATTCCTTCATTCAATTGCTTGTTTAATTAAGAAAACTATTTTTAGTGTCCACTATGTGCTAAACACAGCCATGGTACTGGGAATAATAATAATAATGGCCAACTTTATTGGATGCTTACTATAGTAATGAGTTAAAAGCTTGACACTTATTTGTCATGATATATCTTACTAAGTTGTCTGAGGTATGTGCTAATGTTATGCCCACTCTAGAGGAGAGCACAGTGAGGGTTAAATAAATTAAACAGCTTACTTCAGCAGGGTTACACAGCTAATCAGGAGCAGAGTACAATTTGAATCCAGGCGCTAGAACTCCAGAGACTACACTGTTTATAACTTAAAAAAAAAAAAAAATATTTCTGGTGTAAGAATTCTCATAACCTAGTGGTAGAGGTCAAGAATTAATCAGATAATGGCACCATAGTTAGACTAGCATAGAGCTATGCATATGTTGTTTTGGTAAGATATAGAAGGTGCAATAGTACATTTAGAGGGAAAATATTTTTTGGATTAGCCACCTAAATTCATTACCATATTGCTTCCAGTGCCTTTAAATAAGTCATTATGCAAGATAATACATGGAAAAGGTTCAGTGTATTGTTTAATTTATATATGTGAAATGATGTTTGTTTTTTGTCTTTTCCATACTTATCTATATTCATGACTGGCATTTTCCACTAATTAATTAATTAATTAATCCATTCATTTATTTTATCATTGTCAGCAAACATTCATCTTTTGTTTGCTTGTTTAAAGAACTTTTGTAGATGCAGGAGATTTAATTTTGAACAATTCAGACAAGATCCCTACTCACACAGTGTTTTTTTTCTGGAATACTTTTGCGGGGATGAATCTTCTCTGATTCTTAGGACATTTTGACTGTAACATGAAACTTCTGGCATTAGAGCATTTTAGACTCTCTGAAGCGTATGTCTAATGCAATGTTGCTATATTCTTCTTTGAGGAAAATTCTTTAAATACTGCAAATTTTAAGATTGGTAATTTATTATTCTACTCAAAGACACTTCCTTCCAGATATATTTTTAGTGATTATGTTTTTAACAATCTATACTGCTCATGACATATATAGAAAATATCTATTGCACTCCAGATACAGGAAGTTATTCAGTCAAAATAAGATTAATAAGTAACCGATGCTTGAATTTAATATACTCAGACACTGTAAAGTGATATGCATAGCAACAGAAATAGGCATGGTTTTATCCTCAATGAGCATATAACACAAAATCATATTATCAGCACTGACAGATAAAAAAGAAAGGGCTAATACCAAGAGACAAGTGAAACGCAAACATGAATGGAATACTGCATAGTAGGTACACACATAATATCTGCATATGTGATTCACTGAACATGAAAGTTATACATTGAAAAGGTGAAGGACCAAGAAAAACGTGCTGCTGAAATGATATTCAGCCCCAGACACTATCTCGTGTGTTATCTTTTGATAGTAAAATTCTAAACATAACCAGGTTAATTAACTTAATGAGTAAGGGGCCCAATAGTGACTAACACATTTAATACTCACATGCCTTTTAGATTTAATCACTCTTAAAAACATATTTGAGTGCCTGCTACAACATACAGCATATTAATATCTGTTCTATATTATGAAGCATAGAACCTGCTGAATTTTCATCTTTCTAATAATTAGCTACAATACTTCATGATAAATCTTACCTTTATATTATCTTTCCTGCATATCTGTTGATATTTGACACATTTATATTTACTCAAAGTGACAATAAATCATGTTTAATGGATAAAATGAATGCCGAGAGAAGGAGGGTTTAGATTTCAGGTTTCTCTTCTGAGTTAATATACCAAGGATCTTAGTCTGCTTGAGACTCCAAACTTTAGAGCAAATTTTCTCAACCCTGATAGTACATAGAGAAACTTTAAAAAGATATCTATATACAAGCCCTACCCCTGGAGATTCTGATTTAATTGGTCTGGAAATAGGGTTCATCATTTTCTTAATGTAAATTTTAACATCTGTGTTATTTCAAAGCTTCCCAAACGTTCTGAATGGCAACCATGTTTAGGAATCACCCATCCAAGTAAGATGTATTGGTTAAGATACTGATGGGAAATAGATGCCACATTTAAAGAACTAATAGCAAAGATCTTTTACTGGGAAGTGGGCAGAGTTCAAACAACCAGAAGGGATGGGATCAGCAACATCAGAAAGCTGTTAGTTCTCCTAGTTTGTAGGGGCAAGAGGAGGGAGTGATTTTAATAGAGCCCAGCAAGCACTATGGCCAGAAGAGAAGGGGCTTCAGGAGAGGAACCTTGGCCATGATTAAATAAAACAGCCACAGCAAAAAGTAAGATCATGTGGAGAGGGAAGACTTGGGTGTATATATGACAAGGGAGTGGGATAAACAGCCGTTCCCTCCCTACTGCTGTTTTGCAGTCTCTGGCCAGCACATCCTTTCAGTAGAATCTGAGTATTCAAGGACAAGAGAGCTTAAGATTCAGGCCATAGTAGTCAGGTGGATACAGAGAAAGCTCTGAGTACACTAGATGGAAAATAACCAGCACACTGAAGGACTTTCCAATTCAGTATATACATAAATTTTTTAGTTCAATCGTTCTTTTTTTAGTCATGATCCCACATCTTTATTATATCACTTTATTCTTAAGTCCTGGATTTAAATTTGCACAAAATATGCTCTTTGGCTTTATGCAATGTTTTTTAAGTATATACAATTGAAATTTGAAAACTTTATTTTTAAAAAAATACTGCACTGATTAGTTTAACTCAAAGCTGAAAAAATTACTATTATAAATTCTGTGATAATCTGATTAGTAATAGCACTGAAGTTGTAGATGCCCCATACGTTAGTCCTGAATGATATGGTAAGATTAAAAAATACTTTAAAATATTATTATATTAAAAGCTTACCATAGTCACTTAAAAATAACTTGGTAATAAGTATATTACCAAATGGTTATAAAACCATTTATTTCACATTATTTAATTGACCCTCAAACAGTTTTGTCAGTTAGCTTTTAAAATCATTTGAATTCCAATTAAAAATGAGAAATCTAAAGCTAAGAATTATTACAGACACTTGAGTTGTTTTTAGACTGTTTTGTTGGCTTTAGATTATAATATTTGTGAATGATTTTGCATCCCTTTCAGATGGGTTGGACTATATTTTTCTGCAGAGCATCATATAATTGATGAGGAATTCAACCCCTCAAAAATTCCTAACAAATGATAGTTTCAATAAAATAATTTGTACTGATTGCCTGTGGGCAAGACACATTGTTAAGTATGTAAAGTGATGATATACAAAAACAAAGAACTGATGTTCCCCAGGTCAACTCTTTGAGGTAGAATAGGTAGAATAGGTTAAAATAGGTTATATACCAGATAAAAGGCTAATAAATAGTTATTTCTGTGGCTCTAGCTCCGCTCTCAAAATTCAAACCTTCCAGATCTATAAAAAATCCCTTTGTATTGCTAAAAACTTAGGAGACCTGGGGATTTCGAGCAAATGGCCATTTTCTCCATATTCCCTCTGGTTTCCTGGCTTTGAGATTCTGGTTAGGCGCCATGATAGTTTTTCATCTTTTTTATCATATCATCTAGTGTGATCCCCTGATTAAAAAAAACCAAAACCAAGGGCTTCTCTGGTGGTGCAGTGGTTGAGAGTCTGCCTGCCGATGTAGGGGACACAGGTTCGTGCCCTGGTCCGGGAAGATCCCACATGCCATGGAGCGGCTGGGCCCGTGAGCCATGGCTGCTGAGCCTGCATGTCCAGATCCTGTGCTCCGCAACGGGAGAGGCCACAACAGTGAGAGGCCTGCGTACCGCAAAAAAACCCAAAAAAACAAAAAACTAAAAAACATCAAAACACCAACATTGTGGGACAATCATCCTTTTTTTTTCTAAGTCCCTTTTAATTACTTTCCACCTTGGTGATTATTTCAGTCACAGTGACCTTTTTGAAACATGCCTGGTATACTCAAGCCTCGGGCCTTGCACTGTGTTTTTTCTTGATTAAAAAGACCTTTACTCATAGAAACAAATGGCTCACACTGTCATCTTCATAGATTATATCACATCCTCAGCAAGGTCTACTCTGAGTAATTACAAACCTGTCTTCTTGACCAGCAGGCTCCACCCATTCACCTTACCTATTTGTTTGTCTCATAGAAAGTACTGCCTTCTAACAATGATATATTTTATTTCTTTTAGTATTTTTATTTTGTATCTCTCTCTATTACAATAGTCCAATGAGGGCAGGAATCATTGTCTCCCAGTGTTTGTTCACTGTTGTAGCCCCAGAACCTAGCCCACTGTAGGCACTATAAATGTTTGTTGAATGAAACAGACATATCCAACATGACAGCACAATATTCTCACACTAAGTATAATTTACTTGATTTAGAAATAAATGAAAGCAATTCTGTAACTGATTTATAAATGAATGTTAAAATAATAGCTAGCACAACTTGTAAGATACAGCTGAAGCATTATGTATAGGGAGTTTTTAACTCTAAATGATCAATTTTCAGAGAAGGCAGCATCAAGATAATTAGCAAAACATATGAGCTACAAAGTTCAAATACTTAAGGCAAAATATGCTGACAGAAAGCCAAAAGAAAAAATAATAAAAATTAAGTGAAAATTCATTTATTTCTTAAAAGAAATGATATAGGCAATTTTGTCTAAGTGATTAAGGGAAAAAAGAGAGAAGACAAACATACAATTTTTATAAAAAGGGATATGACAATCAAGGCTACCAAAATTAAATAGAAAAGTGCATATTGTGAATAATTATAGGCAATATATTTAAAAATGTAAATAAAATAGATGGAAAATTACAATAAATTTACAATTTAACAAACTGACATACTGAGAATTGTAGAATCTGAACAAGCTTATAGTGATTAAACAAAGAGAATTAGTGGTTAAAAACATTTTACCAAGAAAATATCAGGCTCCTAGAAGGATCTACAGGCATATTTCATCAGACATTTAAGGAACTGTTAATTCCACTTGTACATAAACTCTTACAAAGGAAAATACCACACCTTCCTAAGATAGCCTGAATGAGACTAGTACACATGGTATCAAAACCATTAAAGGACATTATGGGAAAGAAATATTTAAAATTAAATTTACTGATAATCACAGATGTCAAAATCCTTAACAAGTTATTTAACCAAATCTAACAATTTATACACAGAACAGAATACATCTCAGCCATATAGATTTTCTCCAAGTATGTAGTAGAATTTCAGCACTAGAAAATCTATTATTGAAATCACTACATTATCTTTAATTTTATTATATATGGGATTAAAATGTTTTGATAAAATTCAACAACCTATCTTAATAGCAACTATGAATAAAGACTAATCAAATAAAGTACATCTACAAAATCTTTACATAATTACATAATAATGGGAATGTCAAAAGCATTTTCTTAAGATTTTGAAAAAGATAATGACATTAATTTACTACTCCTATTTATGTTTTTTCTAGGGTTATGGTTAGTACATCGTAATAGTTGAAAATATATGTAAATAAACATTCATTATTTGCATTTGATAAAATTGCCTACATAGAGTGTCCATAGATGAATGGATAAAGATGTGGCACATATATACAATGGAATATTACTCAGCCATAAAAAGAAATGAAACTGAGTTATTTGTAGTGAGGTTAATAGACCTAGAGTCTGTCATACAGAGTGAAATAAGTCAGAAAGAGAAAAACAAATACCGTATGCTAACACATATATATGGAATCTAACAAACAAAAAAGGTTCTGAAGAACCTAGGAGCAGGACAGGAATAAAGACGCAGATGTAGAAAACGGGAGGGGGAAGAGTAAGCTGGGATGAAGTGAGAGAGTGGCATGGACATATATACACTACCAAATATAAAATAGATAGCTAGTGAGAAGCAGCCACATAGCACAGGGAGATCAGCTCAGTGCTTTGTGTCCACCTAGAGGGGTGGGATAGGGAGGGTGGGAGGGAGACGCAAGAGGGAGGGGATATGGTGATATCTGTATATATATATAGCTGATTCACTTTGTTATAAAGCAGAAACTAACACACCATTGTAAAGCAATTATACTCCAATAAAGATGTTAAAAAAAAAAAGAAAATTAAATTTTTAAAAACTTAAAAAACCTGGAACTAATTTAAAAAATTAAAAATAAATTTTAAAAAAAACTGGAACTAATAAATTTATTTAGCAATACTGCTGAATACAAAATTTATAATTAAAATTGAGTTGATTTGCAATTCTATATGCCAGCAATAAGTAGTAAATAAATTTTAAAAAATACCATTTGAAAAACATTTAGATAGATACATACCTACATACATTGTGTGTGTGTGTGTGTGTGTGTGAGGGGTATATTTTAGGATATATATCTAAATCTAAGGAAAAATGTCATTAAATATGTATAAAAATTTGTAACTCAATATGTGCAAGGCTATTATGGAGAATACGGTGATTGAAATATAAGCAAATGCAGAAATATACCATGTCTGGATTAGAAGTATCAGTATTACTAAATGTCTGTTTTGTGAAAACAATCTTTAGATTCATTGTAATTTTGGAACATTCATCTCGTTTCATTTGTCTATTTGTCTATCCTGAGAAAAGACCATTCTTCTATATAAAATTTAGATTCAGTTTTTCTCTTTCTTTAATAATTCCTTTCTGGAGTAAGGAAGAATTGCTTCAATAAGACACACAGAACAAATGGTGAAAGGAATAATTGATTTATTAAAATAAGATCTTAAGTTGATCAAAAGTCAAGCCACATACTGGGAGAAGGGGAAATATATTTGTACCTGCAACTTTAAATGATTAGTATACCAAATATATGTGGAAATTATTTTAAGAAATAAAATATACAATAAGAAAAATGACAATAATTAATATAACTTTCCTCAGGAGAGAAAAAAAGTGGTCCATTAATATTTAAAAATTCACTCAAGCTTATTAATAATCAGAAAATGCAAACAATTTACAATGAGAAATCCATTTCACACCTGTAGTCAAGTAAACAGTATAATTTCCAACAATTTCTGAACCTGTATAAGTTGTAGAGTAATCCACGTTTTGGCACTAACTAATAACTTTGAATCTTATAATCTAATAATTATGTTCTTTGGTTGTTTCTTCACTGTATAACAGGGGATAGCAAACTTGTTCAGGAAAAGGTGAAAAAAATCCAAGTGCTTATGGACAGTAAAATGGATAAACATACTGTATTCACATGTATAATAAAATATAGTGGGTAAAATAAATAAATGGTATCTATATGCATTAATATGAATGAATCTCTTTTTTTTGAATGAATCTCTTAAATGTGAAAAAGAGTCATAGAATACATAATGTATAATATTATGTAATACATAATATATATAGTAGTTTCCATTTACAAAATGAGTAAAATTAAACAGTTTATATAGAATGGATTCATAAGTGATAACATCCAAAAACTGAAAGGGAAAAATTAATAACGTTCAGTACATTTGTTTTCTTTGGGAGGAGAAAGGCACATGTAATCAAGGAGGGTCACGTAGAAGGAAAGAAGTACTGGCATTGTTCAGTACAGAGGTGTTTATTTACTATTATTCTTTAAACATATTCTCTTTTAATATATATTTCACCATAATTTTAAAAGAGATATGCTTTCCAAAGAGTGGAGGCAAAACTCCTTCAAAATTCATGGACTTTCCCTTCATTGAAGTTTCTGGGAATCCAGCAGTCTGGGGCTTACTGTGACATCCTTCCAAAATGAAAGTTTTCTAAACTTTGAATCCAGTGTACTTGGCAAAAGGTAAAAACATGTTGGGTCTTTGGGATTTTAAAAGAAATAGTTTGGCACATTTAGAAATCACTTCCCCATCCTATTTATTGTAGAAAACTGTAAGGCTGCCTGGTTTAAGTGATCTCAGAGTTGAGAAAGACTCTCCACAGTCTTGTCTGCATAACAAACAGCTCTATTGCTTGACATTTGAATCAACAAGTGGAAAATTCAGATTCTCTCTGGAGGAAGTAGCAAGATTTAATTGGAGAGTTACACTGAAGACCACTGTAGTTTTGGAGCACAAACATGCCCTTTTTCTCAAATAACTATTTTCTTTTTGAGGATCACAGTCTCCCTCTTTGATTGATCTCCATAAGGCCTTAAAGTCTAAGCTGCTCTTCAGAAACTGCATTTCTTTGGAAGTTTCAAACAATAAAGGTATTTTTGGCTAGCAATATATCATTACCAAGTAGAACTGGCATACTAGTTACCTAGAGGGAAAGGCTCCCAGAACTCCTGAATACACGAATACTTGCCTGAACTGACAACTGATCGTTCCAGTATCTTACTTCTGCTGTATTGCCACCTTCCTTTCAGCTGACATGCACAGCTTTAAAATTTCAAACTTAGTTGGCTCTGCAAGATATACTGTCACCCACGAAAACTGCTGCAGTAGACAGCTCCCTCAGATGTAGTCTGAAGGAGAGAGAGAAAAGGATATCTTTCCAATTGCTAAAGCTTTAAGTATTGTATGCCTGTTCTCTTTGCCTGGAAGGAGAGACAAGAGGTGTGGATATATGTCAGTATGTGAAGAGTGACTAATCATTTGGCTGGATGATCAGGGATTTCCATATTTAAAAAATGGAAGCTAGGTGACAAGGAGTTCTACAGATCATACTTTGTAATAGAGTATTCTAAAAAGGTCTACAATTGTGAGAATATTTTTTAGTATTTTCGTTACCAGTTGCGCTCTCATTTAAAGATTGCAGGGAAGAAGTTGGAAAATAAAATAGAAGTCATTCAGCCTCTTTCTACAGCAATCTTCCTGGAAAAAAACAAAAGCAGCCATGAAATCACAAAAGGGTTTATTCTGGGGCATCTCATCAAGGCTGAATTGTCTAAGTGATGCATAAACCTTTAGAATTCACTTAAATGCTTTCAGGAAAGCAAGCAATGGAAAGAAGGCTGGAAGGAATGAAGGGAGGGAGGAGGGAGGAAGAGAGAAAGAAGAAAGAAAAGAAGAAAGGAAGGAAAGAAGGAAGGAAGGAAAGAAGGAAGGAAGGAAGGAAAGAAGGAAGGAAGAAAGGAAGGGAGGAAGGAAGGGAGGGAGGGAGGGAAAGAGGGAGGGAAGGTGGAAGGGAGGAAACATAAACAAACACGTGCAAAAATAAAACAACAAAACCCCAAAGCAAACTGCTGTTAGACACAAAATTGAAAGTAGATCTCTGGCAACAAACTAGGTTTCAGGACATGCCACTTTCACTCAAGTTACAAGAGCCTGGAGAAATTTTTAAAACTCAAAGCATAAAAAAAATCTGGGAGAGGGCGTCCCTGGTGGCGCAGTGGTTGAGAGTCTGCCTGCCGATGCAGGGGACACGGGTTCGTGCCCCGGTCCGGGAAGATCCCACATGCCACGGAGCGGCTGGGCCCGTGAGCCATGGCCGCTGAGCCTGCGCGCCCGGAGCCTGTGCTCCGCAATGGGAGAGGCCACAACAGTGAGAGGCCCGCGTACTGCAAAAAAAAAAAAAAAAATCTGGGAGAGATAGATGACCTGGCTTACACACGTGGATTCTCAGGAAACTGCTCCACCCATTAACTCCTAAAATACCTGAGTACTTAGTTAATTGTCAGGTGCTTCAGTTCTCACAGAGTTACTAAGAACAACTTTTGAATTCCTTGGGCTAAGAGACAGAGGATGTCAGTTGAGTTGGCACACAAAATTAACCATCTTAACTACTATATTGTCAATTTAGCTTCTGATTATTTTCCAGAGTTCACTGACCCACTTTACTTCCAGATGGCTAGCGACATGTGATGTGCAGAAGGGAGAAGGCTAGGTTGAGGAAAGATTAATGCTGGGTTGGCTTAAATTGCTTAAATTCACAGATTTGAGTTTTTTGATTTGTTCATATGTAATAACGTGCTAGGAAAATTGCTCAAATAATATAATTATTTATCTCATTTGAGTATGGTATGACAATAATATATAAGCAGTAGGTAGTATTACAGGCATTTATTTCATAGCATTGCATTTTAGTTATAAACATTTACTTTATTTGTATTGCAATTATGATATTTATTTTGGGAGAAACCATTTTACTGTGGTGGGTGGATTAAAACAATGGCCACAATACTTCCTCGCATCCCTGTATGCACATCCCTTGGCAAAGTGAGTTTACAGTTCTTTCCATCATGATCTGGATTCTATTTTCTCACCCCTTGAATGTAGCCTAGTCAGATGGCTTGCTTTGTTGAATAGGACTTTGGAAAACGTGATGCTGGCATAAGATTCAAATGTTCTTGAGCATTTGGGCTTGCCCTCTCTTGCTGTGGCAAATGTAAGACCATCACTCTGTGAACATATTACTAGCCATTTTAAAATACACAATTCAGTGACATTTAATACATTCACAATGTTGTAAAACCACCACCTCTATGTAGGTTGTGTAGGAAATATTTCCATCACCTCCAAAGAAAAACCCATACCTTTTAAGTTCCTCATTGTCCACCCCACGCCCGCCCCCTGCCCCAGCCCCTGGCAACAGTAATCTGATTTCTGTCTTTATGGCTTTACCTATTTTGGATATTCATATAAATGCAATAACACAATATGTGACCTTTTATGTGTGGCTTTTTTTGAGATTAGCAAAATATTTCTGAGGTTCATGTACATTGTTGCATGTATCAGCACTTCATTCTTTTTTATGCTGAACAATATTCCATTGGATGTATATACCACATGATCTTTATCCATTCATCTGTAGATGAAGATCTGGATTGTTTTCACCTTTTGGCTAAAGCAAATAGTGCCTCCATGAACATTCATGTACAAGTATTTGTTTGACTACCTGTCTTTAATTCTTTTGGTATATAAGCTAAGAGTGGAATTACAGGGTTAGATGGTAATACTACATTTAATTTTTTTGAGAAACTGCTAAAAACTGTTTCAACAGTGCCAGTGCCATATTGCCCTGGTACATCCCCTCCATTAATGTACAAGAGTTCCAGTCAATTTCTCCCCATCCTTGCTGACACTTGTAATGTTTCATTTCTATTATTATTGTTATTGTTATTATTATTATTAAAGCTACTCTTATGGATGTGAAGTGGTATCACCCTGTCATTTTGATTTGCATTTCACTAATGACAAATGATACTGAGAATGTTTTCATGTTCTTGTTGGCTCTTTGTATATCTTTTTAAAAAAATGTCTATACAAGTCCTCTGCCTATTTGTTCCAGTTTTATAGAGAAACAATTGACATATATTACTGTGTAAGTTTAAGTCATACAGCATGATAGTTTGATTTACATATACTGTGAAAGGATTACCACAATAGGTTCAGCTAACATCCATCTTCTCATATAGATACAACAAAAAGAAAAGAAAAAAAAAAGAAAAATTGTTTCCCCTGGTGATGAGAAGTCTTAGAAATTACTCTCTTAACAGCTTTCCTATGTATCATATGTCACTGTTAGCTACAGTTGTCACATTGTTCATTACATACCCAGTCCTTATGTATCTTATAACTGGAATTTTCACTTTTTGACCAACTTCATCTTTTTTTCCCTCAGTAAAAAAAAAAAAAAAACACCCACATTTATTTAGTTAAACATTTCCCCTGACCTAAAGAGAAAGATGTCAAAAACAAACAAACAAATAAAGCACCTAGGACATATACATAAGCATGTAGCCCCACCTCCAGTCTGGAACCCAGATAACCTACAAGCAAAAATAAGGTCGAAGTTCCATTCCAGAGATAAAATTATCTTTGCTTCTGGAAGATACTTCCATATCCTCTTCCTCTCTCTTCTTCTCATAGCTACTTGGGCCTTCAGAATAGCAGTTTTTCCCTGGCCAGCCCCAGAGCCTTGGTTTTTATTTTTCATGTTCTTTAACATGGATGCGTTTTTCAGCATGTCAGGCAAAATCGGAAGGCAGATTTTGCTGCCATGGATGTACACCTGCTCCAGCTGTGCCACTAGGCTGTCTTTGGACTGTGATGTTGGACATCTACCTGTCCATGCTGTGCTTCACCTCAGTGAGCTTCCCTTTATACACCTTGCTGGTGTTTGACTCACCTGTCCTGATGTGGACCTCGGCCCCATGTAGGGATTTAAATGGCACAACGATAGACATCTTGGTGGGAAGAGAGTTAGACCTACAGTTTTTTGATTGGCTTATTTGTCTGCTTTTGTTGAGATCTAAGAATTCTTTATATATTTTGGACACTAAACCCTGTTAAAATATTTGATTTGCAAGTATTTTCTGCCAACCTGTAGATTGTCTCTTCCCTCTCTTGGGACAGCTAGAATTCTCATACATTGCTGTTTGGAAGGCAAAGCTGTATAGCCATTTTGAAAGTAGATTGGCAGAGCCTTTTTCTGTTAAACAATTATTTATTATATAACTCTGCATTTTCACTCTTAGGACATTTTCCAAGAGAAACGAAAACTTATTTCAACACAAAGACTTTTATGTGAATGCTCATAGAAGCACTATTTATAATTGTTAAGAACTAGAATTAATGCAATGTCCATCAAATAGTGACTTGATAAACAAAACAAGTTGTACTCTATGCATATTAAATATCAAGGACACATAAATATAATTATCTATATACAGTTGACTCACTGTGTTTGACCCACTTAATTTCAAGAAGTATTTATTTGGACTGAGACTACTCTTGCAAAGTAAGTAGCACTTAATTTCAAAATCATATTTTTAAAATTTATATTTCATATATCATTTTTATTAAATAATAAATGTTCTACTATTCATTATTTGATACTTTACTTACATTTTATACTTTTCTGGGAAGTTTAATGACATAGTAAAATAATTACAGAGAAATGAAGCAACTACAGTATAATTTATCTTAACTTAAACTTATTCCCTGAAGAAAAAAAAAAAGTGGTTTGATGAATTTTAAGCATGTCAAAAGCAGACAGACTAGTATCAAAAAATGCCTAAAATCTTAAAAAGAAAATTTTTTGCCATACTGTCATTTATGTAGTTGTAAATTTATTACTTTAACTTTTTGATTTCTGACAATACATTTCAAAGAAAACATTTTAATGACAAAGCATTAGTTACAAAATCAGCATTTTCAAACTGTCATTGACAAGAAAATGATAAAGACAATCATAATACTTTTATAAGGGGAAAATCCATTTGTGAGTCAATCAGAAAATTAAATAAGAATATATTTATGGTAGTGGCTCATTCACCTGCAGTAGTTATATTAGGTTATAGTTCCCTTTATGAAAAATATTTTCCAGAACAAAAATCACTTAAACTTATATTTTAATGAAACTAATTTAGTAATAATAGCAAATACTTTTATAGCTTTTACTAAATTCCATGCACTATTGTATTTGCTTTATATATATTAACTCAATCCATACAACCCTATGTCAAGGGTACTATTATTGTTCCTATTTTAGAAGTAAGAAAATTGAGGTGTAAAAACACAATTTGCAGATACTTATCCAAAGAATACATGATGCAGCTTAGACTCAAATTTAGGGGTCTAATTCAAAGACTTTTTTTTTTTAAGAATTATTCTGTGCTGCCTCTCTTAAGATTAAAATGTTAACTTTAGCAACAAACAATATAGCTATGCTTCCAGAATTATGTCTGTGAGGAAATTCCACTTTCAGAAGAAATGCTTCTTGGGTCGTCACTTGTTTTACAAATGAAGAGGAGGTTGCCAAGGTCATGCCCTCTCTTAAAATATGAGCTTGAACTACTGCAGTGGGAGCCAAGTTTAGTTCAGAAGAGCTCCCCTGAAGTGAGCTGCCAAGAGTAGTACTAGCCTAGGGATAAAGCCTGGGGCCAGAAGCAAGGTGAAGGATTCTATCTGAGCACATCAACCTGAAGTTAGGGACCACAAGTCAAAGTGACTCAAGAAAAATAAAAAACCTGAAATATTCTATAACTATTAAAAATTTCCATTACTCTAGGAGATGACTCATAAAGGATATTGCTGTGATTTATGTCAAAGAGTGTTCTACCTATGTTTTCCTATGAAAGTTTTATAGTGTCTGGTCTTACATTTAGGTCTTTAATGCATTTGGAGTTTATTTTTGTGTATGGTGTTAGAGAATGCTCTAATTTCATTTTTTTACTTGTAGCTGTCCAGTTTTCCCAGCACCATTTATTTAAGAGACTGTCTTTCCTCCATTGTATAGTCTTGTTTCCTTTGTCATAGATTGACCATAGGTGCATGGGCTTATTCCTGGGCTTTCTATCCTGTTCCACTGATCTATATTTGTTTTTGTGCCAGTATCATACTGTTTTCATGACTGTAGATTTGTAGTATCAGCCACTATGTAGAACAGTATGGAGGTTCCTTAAAAAAATAAAAATAGAGCTACCATGTGATCCAGCAATCCCACTCCTGGGCATATATCCAGAGAAAAACATGGTTTGAAAGGATACATGTACCCCAATGTTCATTGTACTGCTGCTTACCATAGCCAAGACATGGAAGCAACCTAAATGTCCATCAATGGATGAATGGATAAAGAAGATGTGGCACATATATACAATGGAATATTACTCAGTAATTAAAAAGAATGAACTAATGTCATTTGCAGCAACATGGATGGACCTGGAGATTATCATACTAAGTGAAGTAAGTCAGACAAAGACAAATATCATATGATATTGCTTACATGCAGAATCTTACAAAAAATGATACAAATGAACTTATTTACAAAACAGAAACAGACTCACAGACTTAGAGAATGAACTTATGGTTACCAGGGGGAAGGGTCGGGGGGAGGAATAAATTGGGAGTTTGGGAGTGACATGTACACACTACTATATAAAAAATAGGTAGCCAACAAGGACCTACTGTATAGCACACAGAACGCTGCTCAATATCCTGTAATAACATAAATAGGAAAAGAACTTGAAAAAGAATAAATACATGTATATGTAAAAAAAATTTTTTAAAGGTTATAGGAAAACAAAGTTCCAGTACAAATATAATCTGTGTTTCTAAAAGAGTAGCCCACAATTTAAATATTGGAATTTTAAATTACATTAGTAACAACGGCAGTGAAATTAAAATTATTGAGAATAAATATGAAAACATACATGCAAGACCTCTGTGTGGAAATCTGTAAAACTGTTGAAAACTTTGAACAAGGACTAAATTAATGGAGAAATATCCCATGTTCATTCATAGGAAATATCAGTATCATACAGGTATCTGTTATTTTCAAATTGATCTATAGATTTATTATAATTTCAAACAAAATTGCAATAGGGTTGTATGATAAATGTGACAAGCTGGAACTAATAATGAATGAGGAGGGCCAACTTTTCCAGTATGCAACGTAAGCACAAGGATAGAAAACAAATGACCACTAGAGAACTGTAGGGAACCCCGAGACTTACCCCTAGATAATTGAAAATGCTATATATATGACAAAGATGAAATCAAAAACTTGTGGAGGAAAACAGAGTATTAAATAAATGAAACAGAAAATTATGGAATATACAATGGAATATTACTCAGCCATAAAAAGAAACGAAACTGAGCTATTTGTAATGAGGTGGATAGACCTAGAGTCTGTCATACAGAGTGAAGTAAGTCAGAAAGAGAAAGAGAAATACTGTATGCTGACACATATATATGGAATTTAAGAAAAAAAAATGTCATGAAGAACATAGGGGTAAGACAGGAATAAAGACACAGACCTACTAGAGACTGGACTTGAGGATATGGGGAGGGGGAGGGGTAAGCTGTGACAAAGTGACAGAGCGGCATGGACATATATACACTACCAAACGTAAGGTAGATAGCTAGTGGGAAGCAACCGCATAGCACAGGGAGATCAGCTCGGTGCTTTGTGACCGCCTGGAGGGGTGGGATAGGGAGGGTGGGAGGGAGACGCAAAAGGGAGGGGATATGGGAACATATGTATATGTATAACTGATTAAATTTGTTATAAAGCAAAAAATAAAAAAGAAAAAGAAAAAAAACAAAAAAACAAAAAAAAAAACATTGGACTAAAGTAGGAGGAAGCAGACAAGAAGAAAAAAAATAATAAAGCATTAGCTTATGCTTGATTGAAAGAAAGGTTGTATACACACACACACACACACACACACACACACACAGAGAGTTCTCCCCTGTCTTTTTTTTTTTTTTTTTTTTCCTCATTTCACTCTAGTATTAAGTCCAGTTTGCTCAATCTGTGTCCTTCTTTGGAAATTTTTTTTTCTCGTGCGTAGCCAGATCAATTCCAGCATCGATGGGAAACTTTCCTAACTTCAGCATTAACATAACTATGAATTGACAGTGTTTATATGTGAGAAAAAAAAGGTAGGTCCGTTTCATTTAGTCATTTAATGACTATTTCCTGACAGCTGACCACGTTCCAGGTACTGTACTGATGGTGGATCAGACAACCCAATCCCTCCACTCAATGGACTTCTAGTCTGGTGAGAGAGAGAGACATTACAAAATGAACTCCATACAATAAATAATACTGTGATTAGGGCAGCCTACAAGGCGCTGAGATAGAAGGAAACAGTAGAAACCCACAACACTAAAACTACACAGACCTAACAAATAGCTTTTTTGGAAACCCCAAAGAGCTCTCTTAGTTCTCTACAGGGATGTGGCACCCAAGTCTGGAGTGGCTAGCTAAAGGAAAGGAAATCAATGTTGTATCTCACTCAGTCTTTCCATTTAATTTTCTCAAGAAAGGCCATCTCCGACCTTGAGGTGATAATCAATACATGACACATACAGTGTCAACCTCATCAGTCTAAATTAGTAAATGTATGTATTAACTTATAGTGAGATCTTAAAGTTATCCCATGGCTCTATCATTTCATGGATGGGATGTGTCAATCCAACTTCTAGTTTTAGGTGGAAGCATCCACTGTTGCTTGATCCACCTGTGAGGCTGGAGGTGAGGACACAGAAAATGAACTGAAGCCCATATCAGCGACAGGCTCGCAGGAGGCCCTGGAGCGGAGGCAGGGAGGGGACGAGGGCAGGACAGCTACGGGCCGACTCCGGAGATGGGAAGGGACCCAGTCCCTCCGAAAAGCAGGAAGTTTCTATGAGGGCTGCCAGAAAATGAAGTGTTATTTCCTGATGTCTCTAATTAGCAGGGGGATGAGCAGCACACATGGGAATAAAGGAAAAGAAAAAAAAAAAAGAAAATTATGTTCATAAGTAAGATAAAAAAGAGTGATGCTTCTACCTTACAAAACAATGGATCTCAGAGAGATTAAATAGGAAAATATATATTTTTAAATTTTTAACTAAAAGGGCATTAATATTTCAGCACTAAATGAGGAAATGTTTCTTAAACTTTCAAAATGACTATTTGTAAAGAAAAAATTGATACCTTTCACAATATAAAAGTTAAAAATGTGTCAATTTAAAAAAAAACCACTGTAACAAAACTAAAAAGACAAGTCTCTTGGTTGAAGGTAATAGGACTATAAAGAGCTAAGGATGGATTAGTATACAGATTAAATTTTTAAATTAAAATTTAAAGTAACAAAAATAATGTAATGAGATGTGCAGAAATTTCCCATAAGTCTAAGTACATATGGACAACTAATACAGAGGAGTATACTCTGTTTCATAAAAATCAGGAAAAGACAAATTAAGGACAAAATGAGAAAGTATAACTTAAGGACAAAATGAGAAACTACATTTTACTGAACAGTTGGCAGAAATATGGGCTGGGATGTGGGTCATATGGAACTATCTGCTGATGGCAGTGTACGTTGATAAAACAAAATTGGAAAGCCTTTGGTTTTGTCTTGTAGGATTGAACATTAAAATCCTCTATCTTCTAGCCATTCCTATTAGTATAATCTCCGGAGAAACTTTTGAACTTGGGTGCAGGAATGTACAAGAACGTTCATAGAAATTTTATTTCTTTTAAATTTTTTTTAAATGGGCACAAATTGTCTACCTGCATGACAATGGATAATAAGTTGTGATAAGGTCACCATAGTCTGTAGTAGTGTAAATGAATGAACTACAACTATACACAGCAACATGGATAAATTTTAAAAATTACAATGTTGGAAGTCTTTTAAAAATTACAATGTTGGAAGTCTCAGGATGCTACCTGTATGGTGATGTTTTTATGAAATTCAAAAATAAGCAAAACTAAATTATATGTTTTATAACTTGTATATTTTACATCTATTGTTCACTCTGTATTAAATATTATTGTGAAAAGATAACACAATGCATTTTTACTTACATTTTGTTTATTATTTATTTATTTATTCTTTTCTACTGTCTTTTTAAAAAATTTTATTAGAGTATAGTTGATTTACAATGTTGTGTTAGTTTCAGGTGTACAGCAAAGTGATTCAGTTTTACATAAACATATATTCATTCTTTTTTAGATTACTTTCTCATAATGGTTAACAGAGAATACTGAGTAGAGTTCCCTGTGCTATACAGTAAGTCCTTGTTTGCTATCTATCTTATATATAGTAGTGTGTGTATGTTCGTACACATAGTTACATCTTACTTAAAAAGTGAATCCAGAAAGTGTTCGCTCATTTCAAATCTGACCACTCTCCACTGTAACTCTTTTCACCACTGACTCTCCACTTTAGTTGAGCATTTCTGCATTATATCCTCTAAAGCTAATCTGATTATTTTTCTTTTATGATAGTAATTAATGTTCATCCTTTTAGACTGAATTAAAACTTTTTTTTAGTTTTAACATGCTTCAGTTAAAAACTGTATCTAAATTTTTGTGGCTAAGATATAATGATAATATACTTTATCTGATTTTAATTTCTAAAACAAATATTTAAGGTAGTTATGTGGATTATTCTAAACTAATTTATGCACATGTAAATAAAAATAAAACTCAACTAGCTTAAAGGGAATAAAAGGAATCTATTGTTTCAGCTCTGAATACCTCTGGATTATCATTTTTAGGTAAGTTTATCCATATGGTGTGTGGGATCTCCATAAACAGATCCAAAATTACATGGTCATTACATCTGTTATTGTGGAAATAAAGACAAAAAAAGACTACCATGTTCTTTGCAATATGCATGCTCACAGTTAAAACAGTTTTCCTTGCATTTAGTGGTCTCAGAACTGCCTTTGATTTTTTTTTTCTTTTTCTGTGGATAGGGCTTGGTTGGTGGGAGCTGTGCATATGTCTAGCCAAGGAGGAGTGAGTGGTGTCCTCATAGGTAATTTCAAGAAATAGATGTCTTTGTTCTATCCTCACGGATACATCAAACATCATGAGAGTCTCTGGCCTGAGCAGGACATTGCTGAAACATAAAAAGCAATTTCTTTAGAGGTATGGGAATGGAGCAAGATTCTTTGTAGATATGAGTGCATAAGAGGAAGTAAGAACATAAAAAGAGCAGTAGAGTGTACCCTTTCAAGGAAAGTGAAATAGAAGAGAAATAAAGAGTTAAGTTTAGAGTGGAATGTGGGGTTAAAGACATTGAAAAACAGAGGGGGCAATCCAGAGTTCATTTTGGAAACAATCTGTTTCTTGAGCTATCAAACTGCCAAGTTTTGTGGCTGTATCCAGTGTTTCTTAGCCAGAAGGTAGGAGAGAGAACTGGATACAGAATTCATTTAGGTTTGGGTCAGCAACGTGTGTTTCAAACAACAAAAACAACAAACCCCCAACAAATCAACAAAGCAATGGATTTGAGCATTTTGTCCAGAGAGGTCAAATTTACGGATTTCAGGTTCTTGGGGTTTAGGTACTCCACAAAGAAAGAAAGTAAAAATTGAGATACTGAAAGACAATATGAAATTTAAAAGATGTTATAGTGATTATACAAGATGAGTATTCTAGGATAGACATTTCTTTTCTCATTTAATTACTAGGTCAAGGTAAAATGGTCATAGGTGAATGGCATGATGCTCAAAGGAGGAAGATGTGATGAGTAATTAATTTCAGAATGGTGGAAAGATAATCAGTTAGTATATGAGGGAGATTCCTCATCTTTGCAGATACCATCCCACCAATGGCAATATTTGTAATCTATATATTGTAACTCTCAACTAATTTTCTTAGCCCAGATTTTTCTCCTGCAGTCCAGGCCTGTGTTTTCCAATATCTTCTTGGTATTTGGACAGATTACATAGGCACCTAAAACTCAACATTTGTAACACTGCATAATATGGACATATATACACTACCAAATGTAAGGTAGATAGATAGTGGGAAGCAGCCGCAGAGCACAGGGAGATCAGCTGGGTGCTTTGTGACTGCCTGGAGGGGTGGGATGGGGAGGGTGGGAGGGAGGGAGATGCATGAGGGAAGGGATGTGGGAACAGATGTATATGTATGACTGATTCACTTTGTTATAAAGCAGAAACTAATAAAAAAAATATATTATATTTTCCCTAAAACTCCCCCTCAATCTTTTATCACAAGCATGGTGATTGGTACCATAGTCCCTCTCCTTGAGCAAATCATATATGTGTGTGTCTTCCCTGACTTCTCCATTTTTCTAACTCCTGCCTCCCATTTCCAAAACCTTACAATTTCATATGATGAAAATATTGTAAATCATGTACTGTCTTTTCATCTCCATTGGCATTGCAAATAATTATTTATCATTATAATTCTGATCTCTATATCATACAATTTCTCACTCTAATTTTTCACTTATCTTTTGTGTGTGTGCATACATGTAGAATACATATTACTACTGAATTATAAACTCTTTTTTAAAAGTAAGGTGTATTCCTAATGTCTAGGTTGTTGACGATTTTCTGGCATTTATTTACAGTGGACTGAGATTTCCAAAAACAGAGTGGAAATGTTTAGGATGGAAGGAAAACCAGTAAAGAAGCACAAAGATGTGTCAGAATGAGATTACAGATGAGGGGAGAAGATAGGAGACTTGCCAGTTTTAAATTAAGCCATTGTTTAATATGTATACATGTTTTTGTTTCTTGTTTTGTTTCCTAATAAAGAGTCCATAAGACAATTCTGATGAAGATAGGAATTTTTTAATCCTTACTTAATATTCAAAAAATAAATTTTGTAAGTATCAGGGTTTTTCCTTTAAAATCACGTGTCTGGAGTGTTGGAGAGATAGGGTTAAGCTAGTTCTGAAGATACTGACCTTTTAAAGGAAACGTACGGCTCAAGTGATAAATACCAAGATTTCTAACTTAGGAGGTAAATTCAAATAAGATGATAATATTTCCGTTTTGAATAACTGGATAGATGATGGTGCTCAGGCATAGAGGGGTAGGAAAAGGAGAAGGGGCAGGAAGTGGAGGACAAAAATGAGGAGGAGAAAGAGAAGGAGAAGGAAAAAAAAGGAGGAGGAGGAGGCTGAACAATTTCCAAATGAAAACAGGCTTGGGTATAATAAAGGTTGACTTTGAAGAAGAATGTGTAAAGAGTGTACAGTAGAATGATGAAAACACAGGGATTTGTTGGAACAAGTCATTACTAAGGATTTATTTTTGAGAATTACTTGCTTAAAATGATTCTTGACATTAAGAGACTACAAAAACATACGGAGGAATTTTTATAGGTTTCATCTTTAATTTCCATTTTCAAAAAAAGTACATGATGGCAACTTTTCAAATACTCTCTGGAAGTAGGTAATTCCAGTATACACTCGTTCCTGTAATAATTCCAAACACTGTTAGATATAAATGAAGTAAACAATATGCACAAAATTTCATCATTGTAATAGTAAATTATATTTCTTCTTTTTTCATAGATCTTTATTGAGTATAATTGCTTCACAATACTGTGTTAGTTTCTGTTGTACAACAAAGTGAATCAGCTGTATATATACATATATCCCCATATCCCCTCCTTCATGAACCTCCCTCCCACCCTCCCTATCCCACCTCTCTAAGTCATCGCAAAGCATCGAGCTGATCTCCCTGTGCTATGCATCAGCTTCCCATTAGCTATTTTACATTTGGTAGTGTATATATGTCGCTGCTACTCTCACTTCACCCCAGCTTCTCCCCTCCCCTCACCATGTCCTCAAGTCCAAACTCTATGTCTACATCTTTATTCCTGCCCTGCCACTAGGTTCATCTGTGCCTTTTTTTTTTTTTTTTTTTTAGATTCCATATATATACGTTAACATATGGTATTTGTTTTGCTTTTTCTGACTTACTTCACTCTGTATGACAGACTCTAGGTCCATCCACCTCACTACACATAATGCAATTTGGTTTCTTTTTATGGCTGAGTAATATTCCATTGTGTATATGTGCCACATCTTCTTTATCCATTCATTCTGTCAATGGACACTTAGGTTGCTTCCATGCCCTGGCTATTGTAAATAGTGCTGCAGTGAACATTGTGGTACATGTCTCTCTTTAAAAAAAAAAAAAAAAAAATTAATTAATTAATTTATATTTGGCTGCATTGGGTATTCGTTGCTGCATGCGGGCTTTCTCTAGTTGTGGTGAGTGGGGACTACTCATTGTGGTTCATGGGCTTCTCATTGCTGTGGCTTCTCTTGTTGTGGAACATGGGCCCTAGTCATGCGGGCTTCAGTAGTTGTGGCACGTGGGCTCTAGATTGCAGGCTCAGTAGTTGTGGCTCACGGGCTTAGTTGCTCCACGGCATGTGGGATCTTCCCAGACCAGGGCTCAAACCTGTGTCCCCTGAACTGGCAGGTGGATTCTTAACCACTGTGCCACCAGGGAAGTCCCAGGTCTCTTTTTGAATTATGGTTTTCTCAGGGGATATGCCCAGTAGTGGGATTGCTGGGTCATATGGTAATTCTATTTTTAGTTTTTTAAGGCACCTCCATACTGTTCTCCATAGTGGTTGTATCAATTTACATTCCCACCAACAGTGCAAGAGGGTTCCCTTTTCATCACACCCTTTCCAGCATTTATTGTTTCTAGATTTTTGGATAATGGTCATTCTGACTGGTGTGAGGTGACACCTCATTGTAATTTTGATTTGCATTTCTCTAATAATTAGTGACGTTGAGCATCTTTTCATGTGCCTCTTGACCATCTGTATGTCTTTTTTGGTGAAATGTCTATTTAGGCCTTCTGCCCATTTTTTAATTGGGTTGTTTGGTTTTTTTGATATTGAGCAACATGAGCAGTTTGTATATTTTGGAGATTAATCCTTTGTCCGTCGTTTCATTTGTAAATATTTTCTCCCATTCTGAGGATTGTCTTGTTTTATCCTTTGCTGTGCAAAAGCTTTTACGTTTAATTAGGTTCCATTGTTTATTTTTGTTTTTATTTTCATTACTCTAGGAGGTGGGTCATAAAAGATCTTGCTGTGGTTTATGTCAGAGTGTTTTTCCTATATTTCCTTCTAAGAGTTTTATAGTGTCTGGTCTTACATTTGGGTCTTTAATCCATTTGGAGTTTATTTTTGTGAATGGTGTTAGGTAGTATTCTAATTTCATTCTTTTACATGTAGCTGTCCAGTTTTCCCAGCACCACTTATTGAAGTGACTGTCTTTCCTCCATTATATGGTCTTGCTTCCTTTGTCATAGATTGAGCATAGGTGCATGAGTATATTCCTGGCTTTCTATCCTGTTCCATTGATCTATATTTCTGTTTTTGTGCCAGTACCATACTGTCTTGATTACTGAAGCTTTGTAGTATAGTTTGAATTTGGGGAGCCTGATTCCTCCAGCTCCGTTTTTCTTTCTCAAGATTGCTTTGGCTATTCGGGGTGTTTTGTGTTTCCATATGAATTGAAAACTTTTTTGCTCTAATTATGTGAAGAATGCAATTGCTAGTTTGATAGAGATTGCATTGAATCTGTAGATTGCTTTGGATAGTATAGTCATTTTCATAATATTGATTCTTCCAATCCAAGAACATGGTATATTTCTCCATCTGTTTATGTCATCTTTGATTTCTTTCATCAGTGTTTTATAGTTTTCTGAGTACAAGTCTTTCACCTCCTTAGGTAGGTTTATTCCTAGGTATTTTATTTATTCTTTTTGTTGTGATGGTAAATAGGATTGTTTCCTTAATTTCTCTTTCTGAGTTTTCATTGTTAGTATATAGGAATGCAAGAGATTTCTGTGTATTAATTTGTATCCTGCAACCTTACCAAATTCATTAATTCTTGTAGTTTTCTGGTGGCATCTTTAGGATTTTCTATGTATAGTATCATGTCATCTGCAAACAGTGACAGTTTTACATCTTTTCCAATTTGTATTCCTTTTATTTCTTTTTCTTCTCTGACTGCTGTGGCTAGGACTTCCAAAACTATGTTGAATAATAGTTGCAAGAGTGAACATCCTTGTCTTGTTCCTGATCTTAGAGAAAATGCTTTCAGTTTTTCACCATTGGGTAGAGGTTTGCTGTGGGTTTGTCATATATGTCCTTTATTATGTTGAGGTAGGTTCCCTCTATAACCCATTTTCTGGAGAGTTTTTTTTATCATAAATTGGTGTTGAATTTTGTCAAAAGCTTTTTCTGCACCTTTTGAGATGATAATATGATTTTTATTCCTTAATTTGTTAATATGGTATATCACACTGATTGATTTGTGTATACTGAAGAATCCTTGCATCCCTGGGATAAATCCTACTTGATCATGGTGTATGACCCTTTTAATATGTTGTTGGATTCTGTTTGCTAGTATCTTGTTCAGGGATATATTCATCGGTGATACTGCTCTATGCTTTTCTTTTTTTTTTTTCCTTTTTTTTTGCGGTATGCAGGCCTCTCACTGTTGTGGCCTCTCCCGTTGCAGAGCACATGCTCCGGACACGTAGGCTCAGCGGCCATGGCTCACAGGCCCAGCTGGTCCACGGCATGTGGGATCTTCCCGGACCAGGGCACAAACCCGTGTCCCCTGCATCGGCAGGCAGACTCTCAACCACTGCGCCACCAGGGAAGCCCTACTTTTCTTTTTTTGTGATAACTTTTTCTGATTTTGGTATCAGGATGATGGTGGCTTTGTAGAATGAATTTGGCAGTGTTCCCCCCTCTGCAATTTTTTGGAAGAGTTTGAGAAGGATCAGCATTAGCTCTTCTCTAAATGTTTGGTAGAATTTGCCTGTGAAGCCACCTGGTCCTGGACTTCCGTTTTTTGGGAGATTTTTAATTACAGTTTCAATTTCATTACTTGTGATAGGTCTGTCTATATTTTCTAATTCTTCCTGGTTAGGTTTTGGGAAATTGTACCTTCCCAAGAATTTGTCCATTTCTTCATGGTTGTCCATTTTATTGGCATACAGTTGTTTGTAGTAGTCTCTTATAAACCTTTGTATTTCTGTGGTGTCAGTTGTGATTTCTTGTTTTCGTTTCTAATTTTATTGATTTGCATCATCTCCCTTTTTTTCTTGATGAGTCTGACTAAGGGTTTATCAATTTTGTTTATCTTCTCAAAGAACTAGCTTTCAGTTTTATTGATCTTTGCTCTTTTTTTCTTCATTTCTATTTCCTTTATTTCTTCTCTGATCTTTATGTTTCTTTCCTTCTACTGACTTTGGGTTTTCTTTGTTCTTCTTTCTCTACTTTCTTTGGGTGTATGGATAGATTGTTTATTTGAGATTTTTCTTGTTTCTTGGTGTAGGATTTTATTGCTATAATCTTCCCTCTTAGAACTGCTTTTGCTGCATCCCATAGGTTTGGGGTCATCGTGTTTTTGTCGTCATTTGTTTCTATGTATGTTTTCATTTCTTCTTTGATTTCTTCAGTAATCTCTTGGTTATTTAGTAGCACACTGTTTAGCCTCTACGTATTTGTGTTTTTTCAGTATTTTTCCTGTAATTGATTTCCATCTCACAGTGTTGTGGTCAGAAAAGATTATTGATATGATTTCAATTTTCTTATATCTTCCAAGGCTTGATTTGTGACCCAAGATGTGATCTCTCCTGGAGAATGTTTGTGTGCACTTGAGAAGAAAGTGTATTCTGCCATTTTGGGTGGAATGTTCTATAAATATCAATTAAATCTATCTGGTCTACTGTGTCATTTAAAGCTTGTGTTTTGTTATTTATTTTCTGTTTAGATGATCTGTCCATTGGTGTAAATGGGGTGTTATATTCCCCTACTATTATTGTGTTACTGTGGATTTCCCCTTTCATGGTTGTTAGCATGTGCCTTATGTATTGAGGTGCTCCTATGTTGGGGGCATAAACACTTATAATTGTTATATCTTCTTCTTGGATTAATCCCTTGATCATTATGTAGTGTCCTTCCTTGTTTCTTGTAACAGTCTTTATTTTAAAGTCTATTTTGTCTGATATGAGAATTGCTACTCCAGCTTTCTTTTGATTTCCATTTGCATGGAATATCTTTTTCCATCCCTTCACTTTCAGTCTGTATGTGTCCCTAGGTCTGAAGTGGGTCTCCTGTAGGCAGTGTATATATGGCTCTTGTTTTTGTATCCATTCAGCCAGTCTGTGTCTTTTGGTTGGGGCATTTAATCCATTTACATTCAAGGTTATTATTGATATGTCTTAATTGTTTTGGGGTTGTTTTTGTGGGTATTTTTCTTCTCTTGTGTTTCCTACCTAGAGAAGTTTCTTTAGCATTTGTTGTAAAGCTGGTTTGGTGGTGCTGAATTCTCTTGGCTTTTGCTTGTCTGAAAAGCTTCTGATTTGTACGTCGAATCTGAATGAGATCCTTGCTGTGTAGAGTAATCTTGGTTGTAGGTTTTTCCCTTTCATCACGTTAAGTATAACCTGCCTCTCCCTTCTGGCCTGCAGAGTTTCTGCTGAAAAATCAGCTGATAACCTTATGGGGATTGCTTTGTATGTTATTTTTCGTTTTTCCCTTGCTGCTTTTAATATTTTTTGTTTGAATTTAATTTTTGTTAGTTTGATTAATATGTGTCTTGGTGTGTTTCTCCCAGGGTTTATCCTGTATGGGACTCTCTGTGATTCCTGGACTTGGGTGACTATTTCCTTTTCCATGGTAGAGAAGTTTTCCACTATAATCTCTTCAAATATTTTCTCAGACCCTTTCTTTTTCTCTTCTTCTTCTGGTACCCCTATAATTCGAATGTTGGTGCACTTATTGTTGTGCCAGAGGTCTCTGACATTGTCTTCAATTCTTTTCAGTCTTTTTTCTTTATTCAGTTCCTCAGCAGTTATTTCCACCATTTTGTCTCCAGCTCACTTATTTGTTCTTTTGCCTCAGTTATTCTGTTATTGATTCCTTCTAGTGTATTTTTCATTTCAGTTAATGTGTTGTTCATCTCTGTTTGTCTGTTCTTTATTTCTTCTCGATCTTTGTTAAACATTTCTTGTATTTTCTCAATCAGTACTTCCATTCTATTTCTGAGATTCTGGATCATCTTTACTATCATTACTCTGAATTCTTTTTCAGGTAGATTGCGTATTATTTCCTCTCCATTTATTTGGTCTTGTAGTATTTTATGTTGCTCCTTCATAATTAAAAGTTAATTTTATTCATAATTTTAACAATAATAATACATCATAAAATCTCTTAGAATAAACCTCAGAAAGAATGTGCAAGACATAATCAAACCAACAGTAAAATTTTACTGAAAGATGTTTAAAAAAAGGTCCCCCACATAGGTGAAATTCACCACTTTCCTGTATGGAGTGCCTAACAAATATTTGCTAAATAAATATTGTTTAATAAATGGATAAATTAAAATGTATTTCTCTAGAGAAAGAAATTACTGACTTATTCTGATCCATTGCAGCCTCCTATGGCAAAATCTGAACCCCCTTGTGAACAGGTATGTATCAATATATCAAAAAGCAGAACTAGGAACTGGGTAGTCCAAGTACTCCAATATATTTAAAAGGAAAGGTTTGTCACAGGGATAGTCCATGATATATTATGGATTAACCATTTCAAATTGTTCTATTTCTTATTGGGTGTTTAACCTGGGACAAATTTGTAAGCTTTGACAGATTCTAGATACAGATATAGAGCTAGAGATAAACATATAAATGTAGTTATAGTTGACAAGTGTAGATACAGAAAGCCAATGTCAATATCTCTATCTATACCTCTCTCTAAATATATTAGACAACTCGTCACATAAATTATTCACAGGGATTAAATTATGCCATGTATAAACTACTCTTTATATTCTTCAGCACATAGTAGAGTCATGATAAATATTATTGTCATTATTGTTATAATAATTTTAAACTGTGTCTATGTTTGGCATGTTGCAACATCTGATCTGAAAGCCGTTAATTTTGCCAATATCTGAAGTCCTTGGTTTGAGTCTAAGATCCTCCACAAACTGATATTATGGCACTGGGAAAGGACTTATTTTCCCTAAGTCTCAGTTTACTGATTCTAAATAGGGAAAAAATATTTTTATGTCTTAGTAATTGGAAATGTGTTTTATTCAAGAAAAAAGTATAAAAGAGTTAAAGCAGCATCATTAGTTTGTCATCATTACCATTTTTCAGGAGGTAATCCCAGCAAAAGCCAATTGGAGAAAGACAAGAAACTGGGTCTTACAACAAAGAAGGTGGTGCTCTTTTTTAGTCAGCTGACAATCCTAAATCACAACTGGATATTCTCAGTAAAGTGAAAACAGGTTTGGAGTAGTATTTATGGTGAGAATAAATGCATTTTCCCAAGGGTCTTGGAAATCACTTAATTCTTTTTAAAGTTCAAGAAGAAATGTGACCAAATTCTGCACACTATCCCTGGATCATCTCTAACAATGCCATTTAGTAATGCTAAATCATTTGAGGTCCTATTACAAAAATTTGTATTATAAAATATCTTTCAATATTCTACCATCACAAGAATATGTAAAGTTTATTTGTAGTTCTCTGTAGTTTTAGTTGTGCAGAAGTGGCTGTGCTTAAGAATAGTTCATGCTAATACTGGTCCCTAATTTTTATTGCTTAAATTCTGTTCACATGTGTGAATGGTAACATTTGATGATACTCATAACTTCACTCTTGCTTAAATGCATCTTTTTAACACCAAAAAAAAAAAAAAGATAGGAGAAGTTGCTTCATTCTCATTGGTAATCAAGGTAAGAAAAGTTCAGTCTTAATATAGCAGAAAATATGTAATAATTTTCATAGGTTGTGGACACTTTGAATCAGAAATTCAATTATAGTCATGAATTTGGAGACCAAGAAATAGATGAAATTGATTCTTTTACCCTTGTTCCTCAAAACTTAAGTGAAATATTGATATGAAACTCATGCTGTAATGCACTACCAAGTTTTTCCTGTAATAAGGTGAGAATGAACTCAATCACATAAACATTCCTTTAAGAAACAATCTAAAACTTTATTATGATTGAGTGAACTTTTCATCATCTATAAAATTATTGGAAAATCTTTTATTATAATTTATAATTTCCATCAACCTGTCAATCATCCTTACTTAAAAATTGTTTTTCAGAATATTTTTAAGACAAAAACACAAATTGGAACAAATTCAATGACATTTTCACTGAACAGAAAACTCCTATAATTATGATGATTACATTAACAGAATCTCCACCTACAAAGAAATTTCAGAGATCCTAAGCTAAGTTTTTTTCTTGTTGATTTAAAAATAATATGTCTCAGTACATGGTAAAACTAATCCTTCATGTGGGTGCTACTGAATTCTAATTAGTAATTAATTTTTTTGCTACAAGTAAGCGTGTATCATTTTATGTGGCTGTGTCTTAGCAGGACTATTGAGATGAGTGGGGTATTCCCTGGGGCAAGCTCCAGTTAGGGTACAAATTGATGTTTACTTATTTGGATAAGAGAATATTAAACTGGATAGAAAATAATATGGTGAATGCATTAGTCGGGGTCCTATCAGAGGACAGAAATCATGTCAGGAATTTGAACACAAGAATTTAACAAATAAGAACTATTATCTAATACCTATTAATTTAAAAGGGTTAAAAAGCATGCTAAAGAAAAAAAATAATTATAAAAGCTATAAGGATTAGTCACTAATACTGAGGCAGAATACCCAGAAAAAGAACAAACTTGGGAGAGCTTTGTTCCACCCCAAGTCTGAGATGCAGACTTCATTGGAAAGCATATGTCCTTAGTCCAATGTCTGATGGAGAAGTTTTCTGAGGTGCTATAGTCCAGGGTTGAAAATTGGGAAACTGCTCAATGGGACACTGGCAAGACTTAATGAAGAGCTCTCTGGGGTGCTGGGGAGACTCATGGAAAATATTCTCACTGATGTGTCAGCAAGACCTACTGGGAAGCTGCCCACTGGTGTAATACTTTCCTTGCAGGAAAGCTGTGTTAGAATGCTACTACAATTCACTGGATGATGAAAACCAGTAAGAGTCCAGCCATATTCTGGCAGTCACGCACCACAGGAACAAGAAAGAAAATCATACTGGAACCAGGAGGACAAGTTCCTTTCTCCTGCAGTATCCTTCTAGTGCTATCCACTGACAAATTTAACTATGCCAACTGGTAAAGGAGAGATGTTTCCAGGTTTACTCAATAAAGTATTGGCTGGCACAGTGGTATTCCAACAATTTCAAAAACTTTATCCCATAAGGATAACAGAGAACTCATTTAGGGCAGAAAAACGGCAAGATGAGCATAGTTGAAAGGGAATAACAGTGCACTGTAACTTTATCAAAACTCTTTATCTAAATTCAAAATGTAAGGCACAATTAAGCTTTAACTAGTTCTTACAGTTACCAGTAAATGGCCATATACATGGTACCATCTGTCAGGAGTCCCATTGGAAAGCTTGGAGTGTTTAGTGGACTCTTCTGTTATGGTAAGCCTTCAACTCCAGTGTTTCTCTTCCCATTGTGAGGAGTCTTTTAATGACTGATCAGCTTGTGCACCTTGTGACCTGGGCAGTTTATGGACTGGTGAAGTTTTTGAGAGAAAGCCAGCTCAGATTGTTGGCTTCATTTCTATGTACTTTGCTTCTCTCTGGTATCTTGACTTCTCAAGTGTTGATGCCTTGGTCATCCTAAATTTCAGCTTTTTCTTCTAGCACCATGGAAAGATCTGTTAAGATTCTTTGCCTCTTGGAGATAATTCTTGCTCAGCATCTCCGTGTTAATATCTTTATTATGTGTGTTTTTTCTGTATATCATTTTATCCCCTAAGTTCCATAGTCCCATACAATTTATAATCTTTGTCACTCTGTTAAAGAGAACATATCCTTGTTTTATGTTTGGGTTTGTTCCTATTTTCTAGTTGTTCTCAGCAGGAGTACTGTTCTGCTACATGCTCATTCATCATAGCTGAGAGTAGAAGTCCACGAAAATATTTTAAAAGAAAATGAATTACTTACATGATAACAGGGAATCTATGATTTAGAATAAAAATTATTTGTAGAAAGGGCAAAATGCAACTTCTAAAAAGTGTCTATTTCTTCCTCTTCTTTATTTCAGTTGACATTAAAGCAGGCTTTTCATCCACGTGGTTTCATAATTTCTATGAGGAAACATGTTGTGCCGCATTCAACCCAAAGTCCTAAATTCAAAGATAATACCATTTATCATTCTCTTAACATCTCTTGTGAAGATCCAACTTGTTCATATGCTGAGGCAAAATGTTAGCCTTTACTGAAATACAGCAGTAGAGACAAACTACTTTTTTACTGACTTGAGTGTCAAGAGATTTTAGTAAATCAATACTGCTTAAGTCAGGCTAGTCTGTCATAAGAGCATAAAGGCATAAACCACTGCATTTTTATTATTTTAGAGTTTCTGCTTTCCTGAGTGAGATACTGCTGACTTTCAAGGTTGCTTTTCAATTAAATGTGACGTGGAATATAATCATGCATCTATTTAACAATGAATCCCTTATGCCAATGAGTGTCTCTCATTTTACTAGTTGCATTGTGGTTTCTAATAAAGGATGGAGAAGATTGTTGTACTCTTGTTGCTACACACGGAGCCAGGGAGGTAGATTCTATACAAATGAAACACATAGAGAACAATTAAAGGCAACACTTAGGTGAGGACCAGACAGTATAAGTGATACACTACTTGTGCTGAGAATATGGCCAGAGTGGGCTCCTGTAAAGACGGGTTCCTATTGCAAGCACATAAATATATATTTAATTTGTATTCAAATGGCATATGGGAGAGGCACGGCACATCCCGTACATTATTATAAGTTTACTTTTTCCTCTCAAAAACCTGAACTTGGAATTTCTGGTTAAAGGGTTTCAAGAGAGTTCAAGTAAATCAAATAACAACATTTATTCATTCAGCAAATATTTTCATGGTAGAATGCAAGCTTCAGGGCCATGCAGGCTCGTTATGAATAACCAGTTATGTGATCTTGGTCAACTTTCTCAACTCTCTGAGACTCCATTTTTTTCTATAATGTGAGGGCAGCTCTTAGGCCGCTCCCACCCTGGAATGTAATTACTCCTATTGTATTTAGGTTTTCCAATTCAGTGACCACAGTTCTCATTGTAAGGCCTGCCCTGAAGTGGACTATTCAGCCTGTTTCATTCAGGTTCAAACACAAGCAACGTTAGTGGACACAAACATGCTTCAGGAGCAAGTAGTCCTGATTATCATGTCACTCACAATGATTGTACAGTGTCTCTACCTCACCACACACCTATAGTCCTGCTGAAAACACTTCATGGCCTTTTGACAAAAGAGAAAAGAATCTGAGCTTAGTTCATGGATGGGTTATCTCAGTATATGGGTTCAGCTGAAAATGGATGGTGGCTTCACTACAGCTCCACTCAGAGATAGCACTGAAAGACACTGATGAGGGAAATCCTTTAAAGGACAGATATTTTGGTAGTACATCTGTACTTGCTTTGTGTGGAAGATGAAGTAGCCTAATTTTAGAACATAGGCAGACATACAGACCATTGCAAATGATTTGCCTATTGGTCAGAGACCTGGAAGAAGAAAGACTGGAAGATTGGAGATGAAGACATGGTATATCAGCTTATGAAACGACTGAGCAGTAGTGGTCACATAGCATGAGGATTATTTTATTGTGTTCTTTTTTTTTTTTTTTTTGTGGTACGCAGGCCTCTCACTGTTGTGGCCTCTCCCGTTGCAGAGCACAGGATCTGGACGCGCAGGCTCAGCGGCCATGGCTCACGGGCACAGCCACTCCACAGCATGTGGGATCTTCCCGGACCGGGGCATGAACCCGTGTCTCCTGATTCGGCAGGCAGACTCTCAACCACTGCGCCACCAGGGAAGCCCTATTTTATTGTATTCTTAATGCCTACCAGAGCTATCAATCCTGGAAGAGACACTAAATTATCAAACAGCCAGAATGACTCAGCCAGTTGATATCAATCAGTCTCTGTCACTGACCATTCCAGGACAGGCATGATGGGTATGTGAATGGAGTAGCCAAAGAGACAGAGCTTTAGGCTATACACGGGCTTCCACTCTCCAAGTCTGGTCAAACTGCTGATGCTTTTAAATGTCCAATCTTCTAGAATGAGAAATGAACACTGAATGATTAATATAGTACTTTTCTTCAAGGATATTAACCAGTCCTTAGTGGTGCATTGATTAAATTGGAACTCTTCCATATTAGAATGGAGCAGCAATTTATTTTCTCTGCAATCACCATTTATTCTGCAGTTGAGTTTACCTTTCCTGCCCACACTTCCTCAACCAGAGGATGAGTCTTGGTCACCCCCCTAGGTGAATCGTCTTGATCTCAGAAGTGCTGATAGCTTAAGGCTGAGGGGGGAATTTAGTCATGTAGAGAAGGGAGAAAATGTGTTGCTTCTGGACCTGGGGCAGGAAGTGGTGCTGTAATTTGTTCCACTAATCTTTCTTTAACTATTTTTACCCAGGAAAAGAGGCCCACTGTACTGATGTAGCTGTTTGCAGGACTCAAACGAAGAAAGTGGATCTAAGTAGCATTACAAGAGGACCCTCGTGCCCTGCTTTGCTGTTCAAGACACAGAGCACACCCTCCTCTTATGTAGGACTGACAGATTTGTTACTTTCTTGCTCAGAAGGTTATTATTTGAGAGCTCAGGAATTGTTTTTTGCTGAAGAGAGTCACCTCTCCTTTGTTCATGCCTCCTTCCCCATAAGCCCATGTTCAGTGACTGAACAACAAAAAGGTACAAGGACTCTGCCTTCTGCCTGAAACTTGGGACAGCTGTGAAGGGCACCACCATTAGTGTCAAAGGTTCTCCCAGAGTTGGCAGGGGTCTTGTTTTAACTGCATTGCTGCCCAGTGTCTCTCTCTGCTTAATTTTGTTTCTTCTGTTTTCCCCCCAATGTCAATAACAAGAGCACTCACTAATAAAATTCTTGCACACATGTCCATCTCAGGATCAAATATCACAAGGTGCATCAAAACAGACAATTATTATTCTGGAATGCTTGTTTAAAGCTGATCCATACAGCATTCATGGAGATCAATTCCAGGATTTATATATCTGGACCAAAAATAATGAAGCAAAAGGTAAAAGTTTGTACACTAGACAAGACCTACCTTGACAGCTATGAGAGACGCATAAAAAATGATGCTTCTCTAAATACCTTAGTTCTAACTATTTCAATATAGACATGTTATAACTTTCCTGGCTAATATTATATTATTTTCTTTCTTCAACTAACATTTGAATCATTAGATATTGGAATCAGTAGGTATTCTACCAGAAGCTGTTGTGTTATTGCATTTCGACCAACTCTCAGGCTTGTCTACTATTGTTATTTACCATTTTTTTTACTTTGGCAATTATATGTTAATTTAAAATTATTTTGAAAAACAAATCTTATTTTTTTATTACAGGTGTATATTTTTGTTTGAGTAATTTATGGAGAAAGGCAGTCATAAATTACTTTAATAAGCTTAAATTAAACTCCAGTAGGTAATTATTCTTTCATCAGGTTATAAAGTACTATTTCATTTTGAAATGGCTTGTGGTCCTATAATATTTATGATGAATACTTGCATTTATGCTAAATAGCTTCTACCTGATTTCACATATTTGAAATATTTAACCTAACATTTAAAGTATTTAATATTTATTTTGATCAAAATTGTTGCTTCAGAATTTTCTCAATTTGAACTGTTATTTTTTGTTAGTATTTAATATTATGTTGCCACCCATTACAAAGAAAAATTTGTAAGGAGTGCATGCATAGGAGCTATTTTCCTAGGTGTTGGAATTTGTACAGCATAGTTTGAATGTAAATAGTACTTGGAGAAATTATTCAGAATATATTGAATAAAGAAGTGTTTGATTTATCCTTAATCTTTGAATTTATTTGAAAAACCATAAGCTTACTGTGTAGACAGTTTAATTATTAGTTTCAAAATAGTATTAAAATAATATTTGTACATATTTTCCCTTTCTTTCTGCCATAACTATATCCTTTATGCTAACCTCAGATGTTCACACGATAAAGACAAAGGAGAAAAATAAACCTCTTAAACTTCTGCATATTTCAAAAGCCCTCAGGAGAGCCTACACTGGGGATTTATACTACTTAGAACTTATTAAGAGTATATTTTGTTACTAAATAAACAATCCTCTTCCAGGTCAGGGATTTGTAGAGGAATATAAGCTTCAGGAAAGTGATACTGCTTAAGATCATAAAGAAGAAAGTGGTAGTAATTTGAAAATCTCATTTATCTAATTATGTGCAAGTGTTTCATATTCATTATTTTACATCTTTTCTAGTAGATAAATAAGTTACTTAAATTTCTCCATTTTACAAATAAGAAAAATGAAGTTTACAAGTATTATAAGGTACCTTAACTAAGGTGTCTCTAAGTGGCTGCATGGAGGAATGTATCCAATTACCTTGACTTCAAGCAAATAAGTATAGTTTTCAATTTTGTATAAAATAAATCATTGAATGGATAGGAAGAAAAAATTAAAGAAAGAAAATAGGCTGTGGGAGACAGAGAAAGAGAGAAAAGACAGAAGAGAATGGAAAAAGTAAGGGAGAAAACACATGAAAGTCCATGACCAAAACTTTCAGACAAAGATAATTTTGTAGGCTTATAAATGTCTAATGAGGATACTCTGGCACTAACAATTTGCGATGTATTTTTCACAGTCAGTGCATTTTAAAACATGTATGGGATACTGTGGCTTATATATTTAATGTGTTCTTTTCATCATTTCCCATTTATTCGGAAAAATACATTTTGTATGTTCCCAGGACTTTATTAGTTTTGACCATTTTGTTGAATGTGGTTCTTAGATATTATTTTTGGTATCATATATTTATAAATATACAGAATCTCAGTGTTCAAGGGTCACAAATTTAACCACCTACTTGCTGCTATGTTCTCTCTTCCACTTTTTGCTAAAATATTTTATAGAATTATTTGTACTATTATTATGATCCTTAGAAAATCCTCATTCATATTGCCACATATTAAATATTTAAAGTCATCTATCATGTCTCACCTGAGTATTCTCTTAAATCCAGCTTATACTTTAAAAAGTTTTACTTATAAACATTTTTGTGAGTTTCCAATAGACATAAAAGAATGAGCTGATGCTTGCAAAAACCTCACTGCTTCAATCACAGGAAATGTTGGCTAAAATAGGTAGAAAAGATAGATCTCTGCACAAATGCATGATATAACATTATGAGATAGTTCAAAGTCTTCAGATTGAGAGGGACTGTATTTAAAGAACTACAAAAGAATAAATTTATCCATATGGTCCTGATTTAGGTGGTACAATTCTAGACTTTGAACTGATACCATAATGGATCAGACCTTTGGGGTACTTGAAGGAGAGAGTGTATTTTTATATGGAAGAGATGTTAATGCTAGGGTTCAGAAAGCAGACTGTGGTAGCCAGGCTCCAAAATTGCCCCCAATGACCCCCTCCTCTTGGTGTTTTTACTCTTGACTTAGTCCCATCTCACACTGTATCAGAGTTTGTCTATGAATGTGGCAGAAATGATGACATACGACGTCCAAGGCTAAGTCATAGAAAACACTGCAGCTTCTGCAACACCTTTTCTTGGATCGTTACTTTGGTAAAAGGCAGCTGCTCTGTCATGAGGACACTCAAGCAACCTATGGAGAGTCCCATGTGGTGAGACCACAACTAGAACTAACTTTGCCAGAAGTATATGAGAGCTACCATGGAGGTGAATCCTTCAGTCCCATTAAAGCTTTTAGATGACTTCAGCTCTGGCTGACATTTTAACTGCAGCCTTCTGAGACAACCCAAGGCCAAACTACCTAGCTTAACCCTCTCAGAGCCCTGACCCTTGTAACTATTTGAATTAATAAATGTTTGAATTTTTAAAAAAGTGATGGTTTTTATTTCTTCCAGTTTTATTAAGATATATTTGACATACAATGCTGTGTAAGTTTAAGGTATAAATGTAGTGATTTGACTTACATACATCATAAAATGATTACCACAATAAGTTTAGTGAACATCCATCATCTCATACAGATACAAAATAAAAGAAAAAAAATTTTTCCTTGTCGTGAGATATCTTAGAATTTAACTCTTAACAACTTTTATATATAACATACAACACAGTGTTACTTATATTAATCATGTTGTATATTACACCCCTAGTACTGTTATCTTATAAAAGGAAGTTTGTACATTTGACCACCATCATCCAATTCTCCTCGCCCTCCCCTCCTGTAACCACAAATCTGTTCTTTTTCTATGAGTTTGTTTGTTGTTTTGAAGTATAATTGACCTAAACACTATGTTAGTTCCTGGTGCACAACATAGTGATTTGATATTTCTATACATTACAAAATGATCACCATGATAGGTCTAGCTACCTCTGTCACCATTCAAAGATATTATATTATTATTGACTATATTCTGTACGTTTCATGACTCATTTATTTTGTAACTGGGAGTTTGTACCTCTTAACTTCCCTCACCTACTTCACTCATCCCCCCACTCTCCTCTCCTCTTGGAACCACCTGTTTGTTCTCTTTCTCTATGACTCTTTCTATTTTGTTATGTTCGTTAATTTTTTGTTTGTTTTTTAGATTCCACATATAAGTAAAATTATATGTTATTTATTTGTCTTTGTCTGACCTATTTCACTTAGCATAATACACTCTAGGTATTAAGTAAATGTTTGATGTTTTAAACTGCTAGGTTTTGAAATATTTTATTATATAGCAATAGATAACTGAAGTAAACTTGGAAGGTCTAAAGGGGCTGAGGAAGTAAGAATGCTGGATTGGACACAGTATGCAAGGTTAGAACACATCTTTACCTAAGTCATGGGGAATGTACTGGAGAGAGGAGCACTGCTTCTTAGCATCACTAAGAAGCTCACTACTGTATCTTCTCTGCAGGCCAGGGCTGACAGTAGGTTACAAATCTTGGCTTATACATATCCATGGATAACAATACCCTTATTTCCTCCTCTACTCCACAAGTAATAGCAGGCAAGAGTACATATTTAAATGTCAAAAACAGGAGGTGCATTGACCATAGAGACTAAGGAGGCTAGAGAGGCAGCAAAAGATTCTTGATCCACAGACACTTTTAAAGATGATAATTAGAGCATGACATATCTAGGAGCAACAGAGTGCTAATAAGGTTCATGCTTAACATCTCTTACCAGAAAAAAAAAATAAATGGGGGATCAGCAATCTTACAGTAGTCACCCAAACAATAAATCATGATCCCTTTCTCCGTGTCTGGACTTGAGTCAATTTTCAGGTATGGTATCCATTGACTGAAGAGGAGACCAGGTCCCTAGGAAGTAGGAGTCCACAGCACCATAGTTAGTACTGTAAAATCCCTCAAATACGTCTCCAAATCAATTTAGAGCCAATTACATTGGTGAAAGGAAAATACCCAGGAGGTTTTGAGTCTATTGGACACAGGGTGTGTGATGACAGGAAAACCCAGAGAACTAACCATCATCCTGACACCTTCCCACCCACCTCCTGCCCCCATACTAGAGTAGTGGCTTAT
Organism: Hyperoodon ampullatus; assembly: GCF_949752795.1. Taxonomy (NCBI): domain Eukaryota; kingdom Metazoa; phylum Chordata; class Mammalia; order Artiodactyla; family Ziphiidae; genus Hyperoodon; species Hyperoodon ampullatus. The sequence goes on from NC_136914.1 coordinate 78,398,277, forward strand.
AGGGCTAGGTAATAATGGAGTCATGGATAAAGTTTGGCTTGCAGTCTTGCATGGGGGTGAGTAGAACCATCCAGCAGTATATATATATATAATTGGGACTGATATACTTTGTAGTTGCAGTAACTTCCACATTGGATCCTTAGCTTATATGGTGATAGATATCATATTGGGGAAGGACAAGTGGCAACTTCTGAAACTGCAGAAACAGGATGGATCCTGGGTAATGACTAAAGACCACTACAAACTCAACAATGTAATAGTCATAATCACATTTGCTGCATTGGACATGGTATTGGTACTGGAAGAAATTAGTAAGGCCTCTGGCCGTCATATGCAGCTATTGATTTAGTGATGTTGTTCTTTTCTATTCTGATTAGGAAAAAGAAAACAGAAGCAGTTCTCATTCATGTGGAATGAACAACGTTATTCATTAATGGTTGCTTCAGAGTTCTTCTATTGTCTCTCAAAATATACTCTAAAGAGATCTAGACTATCTGTCCATCCACAGAACATCACACTGATACATCATATCAATGAAAGTTCCTGATTAGAGAGGAGGAGAAGAAAGAGGATGCTAATATATTGATGACTTTTATAAGCATCTATCATGGAAGGGTCAGTGAACCACCACATAGAAAAAATGACTTGACAAATGGTGTTTGGTTATTTCTTATCATTGGCCACTGTGGAACCAGCATGACAGACACAGAAACAAGGTGGCCAAGATTGCAGAAGTGGATGCTATGCATGAGCCCAACAGCATGAACTCCTACTTTCCAAGACTTACTTACCCACCTACTGCTGCTTCTGAATATCCAATCATCCAATAACAGGGAACACTTATACTTCAATATGGCATTACTCTGTGGGAGATTAACTGATAACTTAGTAAGTTGAGTATATTGGTACCATTCTATCCTGCAAGGTCCAGCAACTCATCCTCATAAGGAGAGATAGCTATACCTGGTAAGGACTGAACTTTCCTATACACAGAGCCTCATTCAATACCAATTATCTATGTGCTTATAGAATACCTGATCCACAGACATGGAGTTCCTCACAACAAGTCATCAGACCATTAGACCTCCTTCACAGTGAACCCTGAGATCCCCTTGTGATATCATTTACCATACCAGTCAGAAGCATCTGGCCTCATAGAGTATTGAAATGAACTTCTAAAGGCACAACTGATGAGTTTAATATTCTGAAATAGTGGTGTGACAACCTTTATGATGTAGTCTATCCATTAAATTAGAGACCTCTATATGGAACTGTGTGCCTTATGGATCAACACACACACACACTCACACTGGTCCAGGAACGAAGAAGAGGAAGTAGGATTGGATATACTTGTCACCTCTCCCAGTAGCCAACTGGGAGACTGTTTGTATTGGGTTCCTGTAACTCTGGAATCTGAAGGATTAGAGTTGCTAGTCCACAAGGTAGGAATACTCTTACCAGAGGATATAGCACAGATACTATTAAACCATAAGCTGTGGCTGTTGTCAGGGTACTTTGGACTTAAGATCAGGAGCCATCAAGCAAGAACAGGAATCACTGTCTTGGTAGGACTACTGAGTCTGAGGAGCAAGAAGAGTGGGGCTGCATGTATACAATGAGAGCATGCAGGGATATGCGTGGGATCCTGGTTAGCCACTTTCCCGTATCTTGATACTCCCTTCTTCAATTGTAATTGTTAGTGGACACATGGAGCAACCTTGTTCTGAAACAGAAAATCCTCTAATAGGTATTTTGACTTGAAGACTTGCCATAAGAATGGCTAAAACACTCTGGCAACTTCACTGCAATAGGAATCTCTTCCTATCCAAATCTCCATTCTTCCCACCCTGGCTTCTCAAGTGTCAGACCTGCATTGTAGTCTGAAGACTCTATCTGACCTCTAATAATTTACTTTTTGAACAATATCTTTTTTTTTTTTTTTTTTTTTTTTTTTTTTGCGGTACACGGGCCTCTCACTGATGTGGCCTCTCCCGCTGCGGAGCACAGGCTCCGGACACGCAGGCTCAGTGGCCATGGCTCACGGGCCCAGCCGCTCCGTGGGATGTGGGATCTTCCTGGACTGGGGCACAAACCCACATCCCCTGCATCGGCAGGCAGACTCTCAACCACTGCGCCACCAGGGAAGCCCTGAACAATATCTTTTATGAGCACATCATCCGTCACTGATCACTATGCTTCTGGATTCTTACAAGATAAACTATCTAGAAATCTTCTTTCACAGTTATCAAGTACTGCTTCATAATTTTATATCACTGACTTCTTATGCATATATCTTCTCTACAGCTTGATTATAAACTTGGTAAGGAAGGAAACACAACGCTGAAACTAGTTTCCTACATGTGGTAGGTAAGAAACTAGTGTTTTTCATGTTGCTACTGAATCTACATACCTGAATAGAAATATCAACATCATTAACTTATCTTAACCTCCAAAAACAAACTTCAATTATGCTTGTATCTATGCTTATTATAAAATACCAACTTTAGTAACATACATATCAAAAGTAAAAGTGATACATTTGAAAATAGTGTACACTATTAATTCCACAAATATCATCCAAAATGCTTTTGGCAATAAAATCAACTTATTAGCTATTCACATTCAACAGAATATTATGGGCCATAACAAAATGAGATCAAGGGGATATTAGAAAATATGGATGTCTACACATGGAGCTATATTTTACAATGACTGTTAAAACATTTAAAAAACATATTTGTGTAAGGCAAATAAAATTAAAACTTTAGAACTGGAAAGAACAAGTGTCTTTATGGTAATTTTATCATTTATTTTTATTTTGCAGATATCTGTAAAATTAAAAACTTGCCAAGGCCATAATGCTGCTATACATTCCAATATGTTGTCCAATATTCTTACTATCTCATGGGCAACTCATTGGCCAAGACCAAGGTCTTAATGACACCCCTTGATCCCTTTCATAAACTAATGCTTAACATTCATAGGCACGTTGATGGAAAGAAGATGATAGACTTTTAAGCCAGACAGACCGGAAGCTTACATACTAATTTCATGACCTTGGGAAAGGCAAGTAAGCTCTCTCCAGCTCACAGACATCATCTATAAGAAAACAGAAATGCCCATCTTATGCAGCTGGGTGAGGAATTAGTATAAAGTTCCTGGTATGCTGCAGACAACTAATAGTTATCATTTGTCTCTATTGCTCATATCAACACAGCCATCAACAGCAATGTAAAAACAGTGTTTACGGTAGCTTGCAAAGTGCATTCTTTGAGAAAATAATACTAGCAAATGATTTACCTTTGTCTTTAGGAAATAGGTTCAAAAAAGATTATGTTAAATATGTAATGATAAGACACTTCTAACTTTTTTAGTAAATAATTCAAGTTTAATTTTCAAAGAAGAAAATTATATTGTCACCTTATTTGTCTCAGCTATTTAGGAGAAAGCTTATACTAAAATATCACTTTGTTCATCCATGAACTTTTAGGACTTCTCACAAACCATTGATTAACTTCTATTAGCACAGAACTAACTAGTAGCACATGATCTCTGGGATCACCGTCTTCAGCTTTTTTCAGAAGAATGAGAAAACTTAATACAGAGAATTTTCAAATCCTAGATGATGAGAGAAATAATAACTGTGTCCCAACTGAATTATACATTCCACACTTTTTTCTTGTTTAAATAAAATAGGTGTACAATTTCATAAATATATGTCTATGAATAATACATCTAAAATGATCCAAGATTGGCTAAAAAGCACTAGAGGATTATTAAAACCACTGACTCACAAACATACAGCATATGTTCTGCAATATCTCTTAGGAGAATGATTCAAAGTGTTCTTATTTTATTTTTATATATTCTCTCTTTGGAAAAATTGTACTATTCTGCATATGTTTGGTGTTGGTTTAGTAATTTATGATTACAAAATGAAACTTCTGACTTGGACCAAAAACAAATAAGTATGAAGCATGTTTTCTGTATCATAGCAGTAGTTTTCTTTCATCTCTTCAGAAGCTGGCATGACCTGAACAACCATAAAACATTTTAATTCTTTGAAAATGCTTGAACACAAGAAACTGTAGCAGGCAATGACAATGTGCAAAACACATGGAGAATCCACTTAGAGACATCAATGTTTTATTATGCGACCATTTATCAATGAAATAATGCCAAAATTCACACTTTTATAATCTACAGCTTTGCACAAAAATTTTAGTCTCACAGAATACTTGTGCATGTTAATTTTCTGATTAGAATGCTTAGTTACAAGATGATTTATTAGAATTATTTTAAAGTACTGTGTTACTTTTTGTATATTTCTGTGTATAAAATAACAGAGCCTAAGATTTAAAGTCAGAGAGAATACATTTGAATTCTGATAATGATTTTTAGACTTGAGATTGTATGGATGTCATGGATTTAGATATATTTTATCACATGTGCTCACAAACAGGAATGAATGCATTCAATGAAAATACTATCCTAAGAGTGAATCCATATTTACACACATGAAAAATGTTAATGCTCTGTAGTTTAACAAGCCTATCAAATCTAGTTTAACAAAATTTTATATATGTAGGTGTAAGGAGGAGAGGCTAGAGCAGATTAGTACTATTTAAAAGTTGGGGAGAGTTTGGAAGGTGATCCAATAGAGCTTTCTATTTTGAGCTGACCCATGTCTTTATAATTTTAGAGCCCATGCCACAAGAAGAAACTAATGCTTCACATGTACAAAAAGCTCATATTAGAGAGCATATTTTCAAAAGTGTGTTTAATAGTATCAAGACATTTGTATTTAATAAAAAATATTATTGAAAGATAGTAGAAAAACATATATACCTATGTGTGTATATACATATATGTGTGTGTATATCAAATTTATTCCTAAGCTTCATGTATTCAGTTATTGTTTAGAAAAATAATATATACTAAATTTAACTTATGAAAACAAGAGCAATAAAACATTATTTTATTATACAGAAAATAAATTAATTAATTTAGTGTGGTTTGTATAAAAGAGGATGGGACAGAATCAAGAGAGAAAATAATAGATCCAACATTTGGAAAGGCTCACACACCTATTATGTGTACAGTCTCAGTTTGATTAGAAGCAAAAATGTAATTATACTGCAGTATTAATAAAGTGCTCATAATAAAATTTAGTCACAAAATTAAAATTTAATAAATTAACTTGATAAAAGTTAGTTGAACAAGCAAGAGAAAAGGGGTTTAGCTTACTAACATATATAAAAAAACTCAAGCAGGTTGATTTAATCAAGTTCATTTTTTGAAAGACTCATATATGATTAAAGGGTAGGGAAATGAACAGAAGGCCATGGATTTTTCATAGCTGTCTGCCCAGAATGGTTAGGGTCATCTTTCACTAATCTATGACTACTTAGGAAATTATCTGTTCGCTACCCTTTGTTCTGTTCAATGTCCTTAGTAGATGCTTAAAGACAGAAACAAATGAAAAAATATACATTATTAACTCCCGGAGATCTACACAGAAGAGTATACGTAATTTGCTTTTTCCTTAAACATTTGTCAAAAAAAACCTCAGAAGACCTCACAAGACTTCAGAAGGTTTTTTTTTTACTTTAGATTTAATAATTTCCTCTTTTTGGGGGGAGAATTCTTTCTAAAGTAAACATTTTAGTTTTATATATACTCCAAGTATATATAAATGCCTCATGCATGAATACCTCCATTTTATCTATATGTATATATACAAATCATTAGTACAAATCATTAGTAACTGAACCAAAGGATACACTGGATACTTAATCATCTCACTATTTATGGAACCATATAATAGTGGGTATTTGTTTGGTTTAATTTAATTATTTTTTATACAGATTTGATTCTTTTGAATGGAGAACTGAAGATGTTATCAAAACGATTAATCCAAAATCATTTTTTTCCTTATGTAACAGCTCATCTCTAAGCCCACCTCTGTGCTTTAGAGTATTCCTCTTACTTCAATATCTAGATAATTGCCTTAATAATGCACCATACATTGCATGTGTTTCACAGGTATCATCTTCTTTACATAATCCTCAGAAAAACAACTGCTATAATGGTAATTTTTATGGTAAAGACTAAAGGTGAGAATTCTTCTCAAAATCAGTTTTCTGCTTAAATTCCAAGAAAATCAAAATATGTTAAGAATTGCATTTTACTTAATATGTTTATGATTGTTGTTTTCATAAGCCACTGAAAAAAGAGATTATAAACTTATGAATGTTTTGTATATTTATCCTCCAGTCCTGACAACACTACCATAAATATAGACTAAAAATTACATCAAAGAAAAGGTAGTAACATAACATTTTAAGTTAATATCCAGAACATTTTAGATATTAAAAAATTAATTTTAAAATCTGAACTCATCTTGGAACTATTGGTATGATCCAAATATCTGCTTACTTTGGAAAAAATGTATTTAAATATATAAATATCTTGAATGTTTTATCCATAGTAACATTACTTTAGGTTTATACACTACCTAACTGTCAAAATGGAAAGCATTACATGTTAGATCTATTAATGTATATTATATTCTATTATACTTAATTAGGCAATATATAACCGACAGCTATTGTTTTGACTTTCTCTAACAGTTGCATTTAGGAGTACTAAAGGGAGAATCCAGGTTATAAAATCTAAAGCAATAATTTAGAATTTGGGAGCTAGTGTTTGTCCTCCATTAGTTGCTATTCAAAGGCACCTGCACCCCTTTCCCCCTCCTCCTGCTACCAGTATAACACCTAACAGTTACTAGCACAAGCTTACACATTGCTTAAATCTCCTAATAACTGTCTTTCTGGAAGCACAGAACCCTAATAGTTATAAAATTATATGTCTATGTCAAGAATAAAAAAGACACAAAATAAAACTTCTCGTACCTAAAGGAATATTAGGTGTAAAACAATAAGACAGAAAAAATGAAAGCCACAGATGACTCGCGTCATACACAATGTCCCGAGATAACCAAGTGATCAAAGCCCCTGACAATGATGCTCTAATCAGCCTGCAGGTACTCAAATATGTGTTGTAAACCCAAAGTCTCAGAGACACTAGGATATATAGCATGGTTTATTCCTTTATTTTTTCAATTTTTCTAGTTGAAAGATAAAGATAAAATGATGAGCTATAACAATAAAATGTTGGAGAACACAGACAAATTATTTATTAAGTATTATCAAAGAAAGCATGTCAAACATTTAAAGTAAATAAAACTCCACATGGTCGGTTTAAGTTAGAAAGTTTATAAGGACCTGCCTTTGTCTCCATCACAACTTCGTTTAGAACCACCATAATCAACAGAAGCTGTAATGTCCACTAATGCCTTCATCTCAGCTCAGGTAAAATCCTATCATATAAATTATATACATATAACCTTTTTATATTTCTCAACACTATTGAATATACTTCATTTTTATTCTTGGAGATGGCCCCCAAATTTTCAGTTGAAAAAAGAGGAAACCCACAGTCTCACCTAATGAAAACCTAGAAATATCCAACAGAGATGAGATACGCTGTACATTCTGTTGCAATTTTAGTACATATATCAATACCTGTGTGAGTAAAACACAATATAAATATCATTCTAATTTTATATTATTTGTTAATTACATACTACCATGAAAAAAGAAAACTCAGCCAACTTTTTAGTATTTTAATTATTGCCTTCAAATTCCCTAATTCACTTATCCCAAAAATCTGTCATTCACAATATGGTTATCAAATCAGAAAATATAAAACTAAGGAGCATATTCAAGTTCAATTATATGAAGACAGCCTAAATTGTAATCCTAACTTCATATGTTAAAACCCCTAGTTCTCTGATAAAACTGAATCATACTTCATTCTCTTAGCCATTTTGCTTGATTTAAAATGTCTTTTAACAAAATGATGTATCTGACTTGGGGAGGGTTTGTATTTTCCAAAGTTGATTATTTATTTAACACATTTGGATAGAAAGGATCTTAGGATGGTAAATTTCTAATCTAATGCTCCAAATTATGAAAATGGCAATGATTTCAACATAACTCTTTATAAATATAAAAACTTTTCCATACTGATTTTTTATACCTCTCAGCCTATAACACTTTCAGAATAGTCTCCAATCAAAAGAGAAAATTGTTTCCTGAAAGAATTTAAGATGCAATTCAAACACTAAGGAAAAAAGGAACCATGTCTGTTCTTAATCCCTAGTACTTATTCCACCTTTTCCCATGGGTCCCTTAATTCTTCTTCTCATGGGCACAACAACTTTTATTTATTTAAAATAAATTTTAAAAACATTATTATCCTCACATTCTTATAATTGAGTTTTTCCATCTGATATTTTATTCCAATAGTGAGGTTTTATTTAAGTAACATTCCCTCAGCTGCCTTGTAAATGCCCTCTTCTGTACCTTTTCTATTCATGGAGAGTCCCACACTGCAAACTATCTAGAGCTAATTCAGCAGACAACCTGAAATTTCTTCTGAGGACCTCAACATCGTCCAGGTGGCTCTAAACACCTCTTTAAACAGGTCATATGAGTTTCTTAAGTCGAGGCATGCACAAGCCCACGTAGGGTAATAACCTAGTAATTGGCTCACAGGGTCTCATCCAAGGATGACAGAAAAAGAAAAAAAAAGCTATGGACAACGTCAATCTCAGTTGACTCTAGAGTATTTTTTTTTCTTTTTGGCTGCACTGCACAGCATGCAGGATCTTAGTTCTGTAGCCAGGGATTGAACCCATGTCCCCTGCAGTCCTGCACTGGAAGGCAGAGTCCTGACCACTGCACCACCAGGGAATTCCAACTGTATTGTGTTTTAAAATAATTTTATTGGTCTCTAGTAACTAATATCAGATTCAGGACTCTTATTCTATTTTTGTGGCCACTTAGAGTCTTAGGGTAAAGTGAAGAAGAGAAAAACAAATCCAGTTCAGAAACGCTAAGAGATTTTAATGATTTTGTATTTAATGGTGCCAACTAGTAACAAATTAAACTCCAGTCAAAGGTCAACTCAAAGCATGAAACTATCACTAAAATTGGTTAAATCTAATCTTGAGTATCATGACCCTATCTTCTCCAAAATCCACCTAATTCTGTCTTCCCCCCTGTCACCATAACAACCAATATTCTGTAATGAGAAATTAACATCTTTAATTTAAAAAGGCAAGGAGAAGGCTTCTTATATATGGAATGTTGCCCTTTGATCCTTCTTGAAAGAAGGAAAATGTATAGAATAAAGAGGTGTTAAGTCCATTGACGAAAGGGGATCAAAAATATATAGATAGTCGAAAAAGTTAGCTTAAAGATTCAGCTGACTTACATGTTATCTCATTAATTGTCTCACATCTATTATCTGTGGCATTTTATAATAAAGAAAAATAAGGCACAGAAAAGAGGGCTAAATTGGCCAGAGTACTACATGTAATCAGTGATACAGAGAGAGACAAAGGCATTTTTACTCTAGGAAACATGTTTTTAAACATTAGGCTAACCTGCCTGCTAAGACCCATTTTTCACTCAACTTGTGCCACTTCCTATATGCCATTTACTGTATGAGACAATGGAAATAGGTAGTGAATGAAAGGAATTTTGCAAACAAATGAAAACAAGCAAACAAAACCCCTGCTTCATTGATTTAACTTTTATTTTTAGGAGTGAATCAATATATAATTAGCAAGTAAAATATATTGTATTTTGAATCAAGACAAGTGTGGGGAAAAATAAACCACAGAAACGGACACAAGATGCCCAGGATATGTACTGGAAGTTTAAAAAATAGACAGTTTAAAAGTCACACTGGTCATATTTGTGTTTTAGGAGAACTACTCTATCAGCGATTTATAAAACAATTCAGAGGAGAAAGTTGAAATGTGATTCAGAAGAGAAAGATGGCGTTTAGAAATATTTTAAGAAAAAAAGCAACATTTTTGGGAGCAACTTTACCCTAGAAGAAATCAGTCAGCTGGGAATTCTGAAGAAAATATTAAAGATGAGACAAAGGACAGTATGCTTGGCTAATGTTTTAAAAAATATATATTGGGGGCTTCCCTGGTGGCACAGTGGTTGAGAGTCCGCCTGCCGATGCAGGGGACACGAGTTTGTGCCCTGGTCCGGGAAGATCCCACATGCCACAGAGTGGCTAGGCCCATGAGCCATGGCCGCTGAGCCTGTGCTCTGCAAAGGGAGAGGCCACAACAGTGAGAGGCCCGCGTACCACAAAAAAAAAAAAAAAAAAAAGGGTTGGCCAAAAAGTTCATTTGAGCTTTTCCATAACAGCTTAAAACAATCCAAACGAACTTTTTGGCCAACTATATATATATATATAGTCTCCTATTTAGAAAGTACCAAAACTAGGATTCCACCCGAGTAGTATGACTCCAGAATATGCCCTCTTATTAACCAACACCCTTTCATGGCACTTATAGCATGTGATTTAACCAGTTACCTATTTGTATTTATCTTGGTGGTTCTAAATATCTGCAGTAATAAAATAACACCATGCTGAGCATTCCAGTAACAAAATATTTTTACACATCTTTTATTATATACTGAGCATGTAATAGTACAAGATAAATTTCCAGATCTGAGATAATGCAAACAACATTCCTTTATTCAAATTGTCCTCCATAAAAGTTGTATACATATGCTCTCCATTTAATGTCTAAGCATTCTGATTTCTTTTCATCTGCAATAATATTGTATTTTTTTAAGTTGAAGAATAAGCTTTTGTTTCAATTGTATGGAGTCACTTTTTGTAGATCCTATACAGCATAAAAACAACTTTGTGGTTCATTTTCTCTTTGGATCCAGTCTTTTCCCTTGAAGAGAGGGCAAAGTTATTAAGGGCAACAGCATTTTCTAAAATGCTTACTTACTTGGAAGGTAGTAAAAAACTCACAAAAGAACATATGCTTTAAGAGTAGTTGAAGGACGTCCCTGGCGATGCAGTGGTTAAGAATCCATCTGCCAATGCAGGGGACATGGGTTCGAGCCCTGGTCTGGGAAGATCCCACATACCGTGGAGCACCTAAGCCCATACACCACAACTACTGAGCCTGCGTGCCACCACTACTGAAGCCCGTGCACCTAGAGCCCGCACTTTGCAGCAAGAGAAGCCACCACAATGAGAAGCCCATGCACCGCAACGAAGAGTAGCTACCGCTCGCTGCAACTAGAGAAAGCCCATGCCCAGCAACGAAAACCCAATGCAGCCAATAAATAAATAAATTAATTAATTAAAACAAAAAAGAGTAGTTGAAGATTGTTATATTTTCTATTCCTGGTAAAGGTAAGTATAGGACAGAGGAAGGGCAAGTGATTTCCATTGTGTGACTGTGTAGGATGATGTGGGAAAAAAAAACAATTTAAAATTTCCACCTACTTTAAAGAAAAGATACAGAATATTCTGAAATTCCTCCTATGTTGGAGAGGATAAAACATTTTTAAATGTTAGTAATTATTATCTTGGCTCAGCATGGACAAACTAGACTGCTTGTCAAGAGTAGAAATCACAAACTTAAAATTTATTTAGATATGATTGCAGATGTATGAAATAAATTTATCATTTCCTTTTGTTTTTAAGGTTTTCCCACATTAATCTTGCCACTATTGTTTAATCTTTAAAAAGTTTTCTGAGTGGGTTCGATATAATTCTGCATATGTAAAAAGCATGCCATCTGCTCTGACACACTGTAACTTTAAAGATGTCCATGTAAATGCAAGTTATAAGTTCAGGCAAGTTAGCTTCGATGCTGAATGCATATTCATCTCTTTCTGTTATAACATGACTCTATTCATTTGCCTACTGTAGAGATTCTGTGACATTGTGGATGATTTCTCTCTTAAACGTCATCCCATCCCACAGGAGCAAGAAGCTTTTTCCAAGTACACAGGGGTTGATGAGCTTTTTAACTCTTTTCTGGGGTCAGGCAGAAATCGATGCTAGTTTAGCAGCATTTAGGAAAATCTTCCAAACAGTTTTATGGTAGAAACATACCCATATCCTTCATTATTTCACAATATTTATTAGATTTATATTATGTGCAATTCTTTACATTAGGCTTTGGATACAATAAGACTCTCAAGGATCTTATAGATACTGAAGGAGATAATTGTATATATGAGTATACAACACAGTGTTTAAAAAAAGAAATCATCAAAGCTGGTGGTGGGTGAATAATAGGGAAATTTCACACAGCAGGATGTGTCTAAGTTGGTTAGACCAGGGTAGAATGAACATTCCGGGCAGAGGTTAACAAATTGTGGAAGAAGACTGAAAAGGCATGTTCTGCTGGAGACAGCTAAGTGATTCTAGTAAGATTAGGCTGAGGAAAGAGGGGTAATAAGGTTAGAGAAAAGTACATCACAAATGCCATGGCACAGAGCTAGAACAAGGGCAACAAACAAGAAGGATTCAAACTGTATTTTGTGCAAGGAACAAAAAATGAAGTTATAGATATCATGATCTACGCCTTTCAAATTGCTGATGAGTGGTAAAGAAAGTACAGGTATATATCTAGGAGACATGAATTTTTAAATAAATAAAACATGTCAGGCACATATGAAATAACTGACAATTTCTAATGATCCAGTGTTGTCCTGAATAGAATAAATTGCTTTTATTAAATTCTACAAAATTTGTGTTTAACAAGGAGATGATGCATGCTCTCAGATACACTATATTTTATTTCCAAATTAATGCAGAAAGTATTGCTGGGAATGTTACATGGGTATGAAATTTACCCTGTAGATAATAAACTCATGAATACATAGTAGACAGTAGAGCGCAATGCAATGAATTTTCATTTGTGTCAGAATATTATTCCAACATTTTCCCATGTTCTGAAAAGGGCAATTACATAACAGCTAACGTCTCTGTGGATCTAAATAAAAGAGTAGATTTTAATCTCCATAGCCCATGTTTAGAATTATAGAATGCACTAATTATTTGACAACAGATTTTAAATAGATTGCAATTACTTTTTTTCCCTTTATCTTCATGTTCTTCACGTGAAAGTAAATGGACATTGCTTTAATTATGGGGTAAAGTAGGTTCCCTGTTTAATTCAAAGAATGTGACATAAATGTATCATCGGAGTAAAGCAGAAAGGTCCTCTACTACAGGGTCTCTCTCACTTAGTTTCAGATGATGAATCAGCTGTCTTCAAGTTTCATTCTATGCATGATAGAATATATATATATATATATATATATATATATATATATATATATATATATTCTATCCACTTTCTAGTTTCATGACCTATATATATTATACAATACATACATATAGTTATATATGTATATACATGTATTCCTCATGAAAATAGAAGGAAGATAGACTATATGGGAAAATATGTCAGAAAATATACTTGTATACATACACGTATATATATATATATATTCTGTCATGAAACTGGAATACAGCAACAACCCCAAACTACAATAAGTGTCAGTACAGTGGAATTTAGACCAAAATTAATGAAGGACATTGGACATTTTACAAAAAAATATATTTACTTCCCCAGTGGTCAGGCTCAGTGCTGACACCTATAATGATTTATTGTGTCACAAACTTTCTATCTAAATATATGTATTTTCATATATAAATGTGAAATGTATATACATATATAAAGAAATATTTCTCCCCTCTTTCTTCCTCTTTATCTGAATCTCCCTCTGCTTTTATAGGTGAGGTTTGCCTGTATGAGTATGTGTAGGAAGACACAATCTCTCATAAATCTAGTAAAAAGCAAGAGACCAAATATATAGGCATTAAAAAACAACAGTATAGGTAAATGACTCAAATGCATTCAGTATTTGGACTCATTTTGGTAAATTTCAGGATGCAAAGCATCATAAATACTCACCTTATACCATAACTTTTTCTTATTAACTCCAGCAGGTTAAGCAGGTCTGTTCCTGCTTAAGACCATAAGCCTCATTATGATTTTAATTTCATTTTTCCCATTTTATATTTATCTTTTCTTTAGTCTGTTTTATACTATTCTGACTCTGATAAGAAGGTTCTCTTCCTATAGAAAAATTTATGTATTAAAGTGATTTTTTTCTTGTTGCCAGACATATTTTTCACTTAAGTAAAAATATTTTATCTCTTATTTAATTAATATTTTTCCTTTTTTTAATTTAGAAACACTTTTGTGTTCTAGTCCTATATTAGGCACTATGTAAGCACTTGCAAAAATATTGCTAGGAAAGAGCGACATTATACCAGCCCTTACTCAACTTATGAGTCTAGCCATACATTTTTTCACCCCCTTAATGGCAGCACTTGACTAAATATGCTTGCCACTGTGTTCCTACTGGAACAGCCAGCATTATTTGCCACTGCTATGCATCCTGGTGCTTAAGATAAAATATGCAATGACTGCTTATTTCTAAACTGCACTGTCCAATATGGCAGCTACTAGCCATGCAAGGTTCATTAAGTTTAAATTCAAATTAATTAAGATAAATAATATTAAATATTATTTCCTTAGTAATACTAGCTCAATTTCAATGTTCAATAGCCACAAGTTATTAGTAGTTACTGTACTGGACAAAACATACATAGACCATCCCCATAATTGTAGACAGTCTTTTTGGACACTGCTTTTCTATAATATATGTGCCAAGGGATCAGGATATCATCTAATAATATTATAAAACATTTTTCTCATTCTACTATGAGTGCAGATCAATAAATCTTTCTAAAACCTTTTAGGGAATTGAAAATAAACATAAATTTTTCCATAAAATTTTAGTCAACAATATTCTCTCTTTTTTATCTATCTTTTTGGTTGTTATACAAAGAATTGTTTACAGATGCAGTAGGAGTTTTTCTTTTTTTTTAAATCTTTATTTGAACAGTTGATTTACAATGTTGTGTTAGTTTCAGGTGTACAGCAAAGTGAATTGGTTATACATATACATATAACCACTCCCTCTCTTTTTTTTTTTTTTTAGATTCTTTTCCCATATAGAACATTACAGAGTATTGAGTAAAGTTCCCTGTGCTATATAGCAGGTTCGTATTAGTTATCTATTTTATATGTAGTAGTGTGTATATGTCAATCTCCCAATTTATCCCTCCCCAGCCTTTTCCCTTGGTGACCATAAGTTCATTTTCTACATTCGTGACTCTACTTCTGTTTTGTAAATAAATTCATTTGTACCACTTTTTAAACATTCCACATACAAACGATATCATATATTTGTCTTTCTGTGTCTGACTTACTTCACTCAGTGTGACAATCACAATCAAAATTGGTGAATTTTTGTAGAGCCATTTTAATATTGAAGATGGAAGAAAAAAAGCAATATTTTCGGCCTATTATGCTTTATTATTTCAAGAAAGGTAAAAATGGAACTGAAATGGAAAAACAAGATTTCTGCAGTGTATGGGGAAGGTGCTGTGACTGATTGAGCATGTCAAAAGTGGTTTGCAAAGTTTCGTGCTGGAAATTTCTTGCTAGATGATGCTCCATGGTCGGGTAGACAAGTTGAAGTTGATAGTGATCAAATCGAGACATTAATTGAGAACAATGAATTTTATACCACTCAGGAGATAGCCGACATACTCAAAATATCCAAATCAAGTGTTGAAAATCATTTGCACCAGCTGGGTTATGTGAATAGCTTTGATGTTTGGGTTCCACATAAGTTAAGCGAAATAAAACCTTATTGACCATACTTGCTCATATGATTCTCTACTCAAACATAATGAAACATTCCATTTTTAAAACAAATTGTAACAAGAGATGAATACTGTACAATAATGTGGATACTGTACAATAATGTGGAATGGAAGAGATTGTGGGGCAAGTGAAATGAACCACCACCAACCACACCAAAGGCCGGTCTTCCTCCAAAGAAGGTGATGTTGTGTATATGGTGGGATTGGAAAGGAGTCCTCTATTATGAGCTCCTTCCTGAAAACCAAACGATTAATTCCAACAAGTACTGCTCCCAATTAGACCAACTGAAAGTAACACTCTATAAAAAGAGTCCAGAATTAGTCAACAGAAAACACATAATCTCCCTTCAGGATAACGCAAGACAACATGTTTCTTTGATGACCAGGCAAAAACTGTTATAGCTTGGCTGGGAAGTTCTGATTCATCCCTGTATTCATCAGACATTGCACCTTTGGATTTCCATTTATTTAGGTAAAAAATTCTCTTAATGGAAAAAATTTCAGTTACCTGGAAGACTGTAAAATTCACCTGGAACAGTTCTTTGCTCAAAAAGATAAAAAGTCTTGGGAAGATGGAATTATGAAGTTGCCTGAAAAATGTCAGAAGGCAGTGGAACAAAAGGGTGAATATGCTGTTCAACAAAGTTCTTGGTGAAAATAAAAAATGTGTCTTTTATTTTTACTTAAAGACTGAAGGGACTTTTTGGCCAACCCAATAAATAGTGCTGCAATGAACACTGGGGTATGTGTAACTTTTCGAATTATGGTTTTCATTTTTTATATTGTCCCTTAATTGATTCTCAAAATTGTCTTCACTCGTGTCACTGTTTAGTTTGACTTCCTTGTACTGTTTTTGAAATGACATATTTTTTTATTAAAGCATATTTTATTTAGTTTCATTTAATTAAAATTCTATATTACTGAAAAATAAAATCAAAACTATTGATTATTTTTGCTATTGAATTAGAAATAATTTTATTTTGTAAGTTGTGTCTACTCTAGGAAAACTATTGTATTTTTATCCCAAGTGTTCTGTTTCCAAATCCAAAGGGGAAAAAAAAAGTTTTGGTCAACTTCTACAGGAAATTATTTGAGAAGAAAATATTTTAATGTGGGGATTCTGGAGAAGATGGAGGAAGAGTAAGATGCGGAGAACACCTTCCTCCCCACAGATACATCAGAAATACATCTACACGTGGAACTGCTCCTACAGAACACCCACTGATCGCTGGCAGAAGACCTCAGACTTCCCAAAAGGCAAGAAACTCCGCCACGTACCTGGGTAGGGCAAAAGAAAAGAGAATAAACAGAGACAAAGAATAGGGATGGGACCTGCACCAGTGGGAGGGAGCTGTGAAGGAGGAAAGGTTTCCACACACTAGAAGCCCATTCCCGGGTGGAGACTATGGTTGCCGGAGGGGGTAAGCTTCAGAGCCACGGAGGAGAGCACAGCAACAGGGGTGCAGAGGGCAAAGCGGAGAGATGCCCGCACAGAGGATCAGTGCCAACCGGCACGCACCAGCCCGAGAGGATTGTCTGCTCGCCCGCCGGGGCAGGCGGGGGCTGGGAGCTGAGGCTCAGGTTTGGGCTTCGGTCGGAGCGCAGGGAGAGGACTGGGACTGGCGGTTTAAACACAGCCTGAAGGGGTTAGTGCACCACGGCTATCCTGGAGGGAGTCCGGGATAAGTCTGGAGATGCCAAAGAGACAAGAGACTTTTTCTTCCCTCTTTGTTTCCTGGTGCTCGAGGAGAGGGGATTAAGAGCGCTGCTTAAAGGAGCTCCAGAGACAGGCGCAAGCTGAGGCTATCAGAGCGGACCCCAGAGAAGGGCATGAGATGCTAAGGCTGCTGCTGCAGCCACCAAGAAGACTGTGAGCAAGCACAGGTCACTCTCCACACCTCTCCTCCCAGGAGCCTGTGCAGCCCGCCACTGCCAGGGTCCCGTGATCCAGGGACAACTTCCCCGGGAGAACACACGGCACACCTCAGGCTGGTGCAACGTCATGCCGGTCTTTGCTGCCGCAGGCTCGCCCCGCACTCTGTACCCCTCTCTCCTCCCGGCCTGAGTGAGCCAGAGCCCCCGAATCAGCAGCTCCTTTAACCCCGTCCTGTCTGAGCGAAGAACAGACACCCTCAGGCGACCTACACACAGAGGCAGGTCCAAATCCAAAGCTGAACCCCGGGAGTTGTGCAAACAAAGAAGAGAAAGGGAAATCTCTCCCAGCAGCCTCAGAAGCAGCGGATTAAATCTCCACAATCAACTTGATGTACCCTGCATCTGTGAAATACATGAATAGACAATGAATCAGCCCAAATTGAGGAGGTAGACTTTGGGAGCAAGATAGATTAATTTTTTCCCTTTTCCTCTTTTTGTGTGTATGTGTATGCTGCTATGTGAGATTTTGTCTGTATAACTTTGCTTTCATCATTTGTCCAAGGGTTCTGAACTTCCGGGTTTTTTTTACTTTTTTTTTGTTTGTTTGTTTTTGCGGTATGTGGGCCTCTCACTGTTGTGGCCTCTCCCATTGTGAAGCACAGGCTCCAGACGTGCAGGCTCAGTGGCCATGGCTCACGGGCCTAGTCGCTCTGCAGCATGTGGGATCATCCAGGACCGGGGCACGAACCCTTGTCCCCTGCATTGGCAGGAGGACTCTCAACCACTGTGCCACCAGGGAAGCCCATTTTTTTTATTAAAAAATTTTCTTTCATAATAATTATTTTTTATTTTAATAATTTTATTTTATTTTATCCTACTTTATTGTATCTTTTCTTCCTTCCTTCCTTTCTTTCATTCTTTCTCTCTTTCTTTCTTTCTTTTCTTTCTTTCTATTTTTTCTCCCTTTTATTCTGAGCCGTGTGGATGAAAGGCTCTTGGTGCTGCAGCCAGGAGTCAGTGCTGTGCCTCTGAGGTGGGAGAGCCAACTTCAGGACTCTGGTCCACAAGAGAACCCTTAGCTCCACATAATATCAAATGCCGAAAATCTCGCAGAGATCTCCACCTCAACGCCAAGACCCAGCTTACCTCAATGACCAGTAAGCTACAGTGTTGGACCCCCTACACCAAACAACTACCAAGAAATGAACACAGCCCCATCCATTAGCAGAGAGGCTGCCTAAAATCATAATAAGGCCACAAAACACACCAGCAAACGTGGACCTGCCCAGCAGAAAGGCAAGATCCAGCCTCATCCACCAGAACAGTCACTAGTCCTCTCCACCAGGAAACCTATACAACCCACTGAACCAACCTTAGCCACTGGGGACAGAAACCAAAAACAAGAAGAACTACGAACCCACAGCCTGCGAAAAGGAGACCCCAAACACAGTAAGATAAGCAAAATGAGAAGACAGAAGAACACACAGCAGATGAAGGAGCATGGTAAAAACCCACCAGACCTAACAAATGAAGAGGAAATAGGCAGTCTACCTGAAAAAGAATTCAGAATAATGATAGTAAAGATCATCCAAAATCTTGGAAATATAATAGAGAAAATGCAAGAAACGTTTAACAAGGACCTAGAAGAACTAAAAAGGAAACAAGCAATGATGAACAGCAAAATAAATGAAACTAAAAATACTCCAGAAGGGATCAATAGTAGAATAACTGAGGCAGAAGAACAGATACATGACCTGGAAGATAAAATAGTGGAAATAACTACTGCAGAGCAGAATAAAGAAAAAAAGAATGAAAAGAACTGAGGACAGTCTCAGAGACTTCTGGGACAACATTAAACGCACCAACATTCAAATTATAGGAGTCCCAAAGAAGAAGAGAAAAAGAAAGGGAATGAGAAAATATTTGAAGGGATTAGAGTTGAAAACTTCCCTAATATGGGAAAGGAAATAGTTAATCAAGTCCAGGAAGCACAGAGAGTCCCATACAGGATAAATCCAAGAAGAAACACACCAACACACACATTAATCAAACTATCAAAACTTAACTACAAAGAAAATATATTAAAAGCAGCAAGGGAAAAACAACAAATAACACACAAGGGAATCCTCATAAGGTTAACAGCTGAACTTTCAGCAGAAACTCTGCAAGCCAGAAGGAACTGGCAGGACATTTTTAAAGTGATGAAGGAGAAAAACCTACAATGAAGATTACTCTACCCAGCAAGGATCTCATTCAGATTTGATGGAGAAATTAAAACCTTTACAGACAAGCAAAAGCTGAGAGAGTTCAGCATCACCAAACCAGCTTTACAACAAATGCTAAAGGAACTTCTCTAGGCAATAAACACAAGAGAAGGAAAAGACCTACAATAACAAACCCAAAACAATTAAGAAAATGGTAATAGGAACATACATATTGATAATTACCTTAAATGAAAATGGATTAAATGTTCCAACCACAAGACATAGAGTGGCAGAATGGACAAAAAAAAAAGACCTGTATATATGCTGTATACAAGAGAGCCACTTCTGACCTAGGAAAACATACAGACTGAAAGTGAGGGGATGGAGAAAGATATTCCATGCAAATGAAAATCAGAAGAAACCTGGAGTAGCAATTCTCATATCAGACAAAATAGACTTTAAAATAAAGACTATTACAATAGACAAAGAAGGACACTACATAATGATCAAGGGATTGATCCAAGAAGATATGACAATTGTAAATATTTATGCACCCAACATAGGAGCACCTCAATACATAAGGCAAATACTAACAGCCATAAAAGGAGACATCAACAGTAACACAATCATACTAGGGGACTTTAACACCCCACTTTCACCAATGAACAGATCATCCAAAATGAAAATAAATAAGGAAACACAAGCTTTAAATGATACATTAAACAAGATGGACTTAATTGATATTTATAGGACATTCCATCCAAAAACAATAGAATACACATTTTTCTCAAGTGCTCATGGAACATTCTCCAGGATAGATCATATCTTGGGTCACAAATCTAGCCTTGGTAAATTTAACAAAATTGAAATCATATCAAGTATCTTTTCTGACCACAACACTATGAGACTAGATATCAATTACAGCAAAGTACCTGTAAAAAATACAAACACATGGAGGCTAAACAATACACTACTTAATAACGAAGTGATCAATGAAGAAATCAAAGAGGAAATCAAAAATACCTAGAAACAAATGACAATGGAGACACAGCGACCCAAAACCTATGGGATGAAGCAAAAGCAGTTCTAAGAGGAAAGTTTATAGAAATACAATCCTACCTTAAGAAACACGAAAAATTTCAATAAACAACCTAACATTGCACCTAAAGCAATTAGAGAAATAAAAACAAAACAAAAAACCCAACTTTAGCGGAAGGAAAGAAATCATAAAAATCAGATCAGAAATAAATGAAAAAGAAGGAAACGATAACAAAGATCAATAAAACTAAAAGCTGGTTCTTTGAGAAGATAAAAAAAAATTGATAAACCATTAGCCAGACTCATCAAGAAAAATAGGGAGAAGACTCAAATCAATAGACTTAGAAATGAAAAAGGAGAATAACAACTGACTCTGCAGAAATACAAAAGATCAATAGCGAATACTACAAGCAACTCTATGGCAATAAAATGGACAACCTGGAAGAAACGGACAAATTCTTAGAAATGCACAACCTGCCGAGACTGAACCAGGGAGAAATAGATAATATGAACAGACCAATCACAAGCACTGAAATTGAAACTGTGATTAAAAATCTTCCAACAAACAAAAGCCCAGGACCTGATGGCTTCACAGGCGAATTCTATCAAACATTTAGAGAAGAGCTAACACCTATCCTTCTCAAACTCTTTCAAAATATAGCAGAGGGAGGAACACTCCCAAACTCATTCTATGAGGCCAACATCACCCTGATACCAAAACCAGACAAAGATGTCACAAAGAAAGAAAACTACAGGCCAATATCACTGATGAACATAGATGCAAAAATCCTCAACAAAATACTAGCAAACAGAATCCAACAGCATATTAAAAGGATCATACAACATGATCAAGTGGGCTTTATTCCAGGAATGCAAGGATTCTTCAATATATGCAAATCAATCAACATGATACACCATATTAACAAATTGAAGGAGAAAAATATGATCATCTCAATAGATGCAGAGAAAGCTTTCGACAAAATTCAACACCTATTTATGATAAAAACCCTCCAGAAAGTAGGCATAGAGGGAACTTTCCTCAACATAATAAAGGCCATATATGACAAACACACAGCCAACATCATCCTGAATGGTGAAAAAGTGAAACCATTTCCACTAAGATCAGGAACAAGACAAGGTTACCCACTCTCTCCACTATTATTCAACATAGTTTTGGAATTCTAACCACAGCAATCAGAGAAGAAAAAGAAATAAAAGGAATCCAAATCGGAAAAGAAGAAGTAAAGCTGTCACTGTTTGTAGATGACATGATACTATACATAGAGAAACCTAAAGATGCTACCAGAAAACTACTAGAGCTAATCAATGAATTTGGTAAAGTTGCAGGATACAAAATTAATGCACAGAAATCTCTGGCATTCTTATACACTAGAGATGAAAAATCTGAAAATGAAATTAAGAAAACACTCCCATTTACCATTGCAACAAAAAGAATAAAATATCTAGGAATAAACCTACCTAAGGAGACAAAAGACCTGTATGCAGAAAATTATGACACTGATGAAAGAAATTAAAGAGGATACAAATAGATGGAGAGATATACCATGTTCTTGGATTGGAAGAATCAACATTGTGAAAATGACTCTACTACCAAAGCAATCTACAGATTCAATGCAATCCTTATTAAACAACCACTGGCATTTTTTACAGAACTAGAACAAAAAATTTCCCAATTTTTATGGAAGCACAAAAGATCCTGAATAGCCAAAGTAATCTTGAGAAAGAAAAATGGAGCTGGAGGAATCAGGCTCCCTGACTTCTGGCTATACTACAAAGCTACAGTAATCAAGACAGTATGGTACTGGCACAAAAACAGAAATATAGATCAGTGGAACAGGGTAGAAAGCCCAGAGATAAACCCACGCACATATGGTCACCTTATCTTTGATAAAGGAGGCAAGAATATATAGTGGTGAAAAGACAGCCTCTTCAATAAGTGGTGCTGGGAAAACTGGACAGGTACATGTAAAAGAATGAAATTAGAACATTCCTTAACACCATACACAAAAATAAACTCAAAATGGATTAAAGACCTAAATGGAAGGCCAAACACTATAAAACTCTTAGAGGAAAACATAGGCAGAACACTCTATGACATAAATCACAGCAAGATTCTTTTTGACCCACCTCCTAGAGAAATAGAAATAAAAACAAAAATAAACAAATGGGACCTAAAGAAACTTAAAAGCTTTTGCACAGCAAAGGAAACCATAAACAATACCAAAAGACAACCCTCAGAATGGGAGAAAATATTTGCAAATGAAGCAACTTACAAAGGATTAATCTCCAAAATTTACAAGCAGCTCATGCAGCTCAATAACAAAAAAACAAACAACCCAATCCAAAAATGGGCAGAAGACCTAAATAGACATTTCTCCAAAGAAGATATACAGATTGCCAACAAACACTTGGAAGAATGCTCAACTTCATTAATCATTAGAGAAATGAAAATCAAAACTACGATGAGATATCATCTCACACCGGTCAGAATGTCCATCATCAAGAAATCTAGAAATAATAAATGCTGGAGAGGTTGTGGAGAAAAGGAAACCCTCTTGCACTGTTGGTGGGAATGTAAATTGATACAGCCACTATGGAGAACAGTATGGAGGTCCCTTAGAAAACTACAAATAGAACTACCATACGACCCAGCAATCCCACTGCTGGGCATATAACCTGAGAATACCATAGTTCAAAAAGAGTCATGTACCAAAATGTTCATTGCAGCTCTGTTTACAATAGCCAGGACATGGAAGCAACTAAAGTATCCATCAACAGATGAACGGATAAAGAAGGTGTGGCACATACACATAAGGGAATATTACTCAGCTATAAAAAGAAACGAAATTGGGGTCTTCCCTGGTGGCGCACTGGTTGAGAGTCTGCCTGCTGATGCAGGGGATGCGGGTTCATGCCCCGGTTCGGGAAGATGCCACATGCTGCCATGGAGCGGCTAGGCCCGTGACCCATGGCCACTGAGCCTGCGTGTCCAGAGCCTGTGCTCCGCAACAGGAGAGGCCAGAACAGTGAGAGGCCCGTGTACTGCAAAAAAAAAAAAAAAACCAAAAAAAAATGAAATTGAGTTATTTGTAGTGAGGTGGAATGACCTGGAGTCTTTCATACAGAGTGAAGTAAGCCAGAAGGAGAAAAACAAATACCGTATGCTAACACATATATATGGAATCTAAGAAAAAAAATGTCATGAAGAGCCTAGGGGTAGGACGGGAATAAAGACACAGACCTACTAGAGCATGGTCTTGAGGATATGGGGAGGGGGAAGGGTAAGCTGTGACAAAGTGAGAGAGTGGCATGGACATATATACGCTAGCAAACGGAGGATGGGTAGCTAGTGGGAAGTAGCTGCATGGCACAGGGAGATCAGCTAGGTGGTTTGTGACCACCTAGAGGGCTGGGATAGGGAGGGTGGGAGGGAGGGAGACACAAGAGGGAAGAGGGACGGGAACATATGTATATGTATAACTAATTCACTTTGTTGTAAAGCATAAACTAATGCACCATTGTAAAGCAGTTGTACTCCAATAGAGATGTTAAAAAAAAAGAAAAAAAATATTTTAATGTTCACTAAGAAGTTTGAAATTTAGTATATAACATTGAACTTTTGGCCAATTAAAAATAATCTTTAGTCAAAGATAATATATATCAAATGGGCAGTCATTTAATAATAATATTTGTAACCAAATTGACAAACATATGAATCAGTTACTATACGTCAAGCACTATTCTAGAGCCTTTATACAAATTAGGGCATGTAATCATCTCAACATCCTTGTTACTATTATTTTTATCTTTCAGTGAGGAAACTGAGTCAGGAATAAAGTAAGATATTCTAAGCAATCCTAAAATGATTAGAAACTCTGTACAGGAGGCCAAGAAGGGTGAAATTACTGGAGTTTGAAATTAGAAGAAAAGATTTGAATGTCAGTTCCTCTGCTTCAACACAATCATCCCTACTTCATTAGTCATACATATGACCTTGGCCAAGATACTTAACTTCTATGTTTCTGTTCTTTTTTTATTAATAATGGATGTATATACGTATCAAAAATTTTTTCTTAATTATAGTTGATGTACAATATTATGTTAGTTTCAGGTGTACTACATAGTGATTTGACATTTGCATACATTATGAAATGATTATCACAATAAATGTAATAGCAATCTGTCCCCATACAAAGTTATAATTCTACTGAATACATTCCTTATGCTGTGTGTTAATCCCATGGCTTATTTATTTTATAACTGGAAGTTTGTACCTGTTAATCCTCTTCACCTCTTTTGTCCTTATCCCCACCCCCATCACCTCTGGCAACCATTCATGTGTTCTCTGTATCTATGAGTTTCCCTTTTGTTTTGTTTTGTTTGTTTTGTTTTTTAGATTCCACATATATAAGTGAGATCATTTTTCTCAGTATTTGTCTTTCACTGTCTGACTTATTTCACTTAGCATAATACCTTTTAGATCCAGCCATTTTGTTCAAAAGGCAGTATTTCACTTTTTTTATGGTTTAGCAGTGTTCCATTGTATGTGTGTGTGTATATATATACCTTCTTTATCTATTCATCTGTTGAAGGACACTTAAGTTGCTTCCATACCTTGGCAATTGTAAATAATGCTGCAATTGGGGATGCATATATCTTTCCAAATTAATTTGAAAGATTTAAAATGGTAAAGGAACCAAAAAAAAAGGATTAATCTTGATTAATCCTTTGTCCCCACTCACCAGTCTGTCTTTTTTTTGTTGTTGAGTAGACATCTCAGTAATTATTTCCCCACAAATCTTACTTTTCCTTTAAGAACTCAAATTTTAGCCTGCCCATCAGCCAATATGTCTAGAAAATAGAGTTAGTACACTTATCATTTATTTTCTAAGAACATCTTTATTTTCAAACTTTTTATATGATCAATGATATTGGGTGTGATTGCACTGTTTGGGCACCATACAATTCCAGGGAATGCCATTCACAGAGACTCAACGTATATGCTGTAGCTGGGATTTATAAAATTGTCTGGATACATTGTTTAAATTATCTCTTCTCTCAGTTTTTCCATTGTGACATAGAAATCAAAACTTATAACATGTGTTTAGAAGAGATGAAATGTTCTTGGCTATGGATGCACAGAAAGTATGACTATATAAAATTTAGAACATATTTTCTATTACTGTAATCTGGAGAATTTTTGTCTTCAATTCATTAAGTCCCCAGGCGTCTGCAAACAACTTCACACTTTATCCAAGTGTTAAAATTAAAATAAAATTGTGAACTAGAGCAAAGATTTATTCATCCTGACAGAATACTAAACACTTTTAAGTAAACAATGTGTTTTAGGTAAACCAATAAACTAATTAACCCCAATTTGCCTTTTATAAAGTTACCTGTCTTTTCTATTTAATGTTAGAACATGTTTTTAAGTATCATCCCTTTCTCTTAAAATCTGCTGTAACAAAGAAATGATAAATAAGAACAAGTTTCTTAACATTTCATTAGCGTGATTAATATTTCTAGGTCTTCCTATGTTGTCAAGCTATGAAAAGCTGAGGAGATAAAATGTCATCCATGCCCAACTAGATATAGCCAGGATTCTTATAAACTGAAAAATGTGCTCTTTTATGTCTTTTCTGTTACCTCAAACATTTGGTTGATTTTAAAATATTTAAATTGTAAGGGGACATAGAGGTGAAATTGTTCATTTCTTTTGTTGTCCAAATGAAGAAACTGGTCTAAAAAATTTACTGAAACTGTTTGTCAGAAGCATGATAAACATGAGAATCCATGTTTCCAAAATCCATTTTTGTGGTTATTCCCACTCAAATGTGATGCCTCCTCCCAAAAAGGAAATATAAAGTGTCTGCAGTTCTGGCCTTCTCTAAAGCTCTAATTGCATTTATATACAGGCTAAAGGAATTTTTCTTAGCTATGTCAGGAAAACAGAGCAGGGTAATTATATGATATAATTAATTCTATTTTTCTTCAGGGCATCTACATAACTTAGGGACTATTTTGAATTTAAAAGAAATATCTACTACCATATTTCCTTGTAGATTTATTGAAAGTAAGACAATTTTCTTTATAAACATAACTCTATATGCAATCTGCTTTAAAATGACCATATATTTTTAAGAATGTCTTTCAACATCAAAGTTCTTCTGTTCTTTTTTTTCCCATCTGTTATTTTAAAAGCAGTAACATTTCTTACAGAGAAATATATCTATTATACTAGGATAAATTTCTTGTCTTCATATAAGAAAAGTTCAGTGATCTTAAATAGTCCATGTAGAAATACACAAACTAAGAAATTTATCTTGTATATGGAAATGTTTATTGTTACTTTATGGCTTTAGATTTACAGAATTTAATTTTTGCTTTGTAAATTTTAAGCGGATGTTTTCAGAGAGGCAGTACAGTATGGTGTGTAAGAGCATCAACTCTGAAGTCAAGTTTGTAAAAGTCAAATCCTGGCCCTATCACTTACAGACTGTTTCACCTTGGGCAAGAAACGTATCCTCTATGCACCTCAGTTCCCTCCTTCATCATATGAAAATACTAATTATATGTCTCACTCCCTGATTTTCTGTGGATGTTAAATTAATTTCTCTATATAATGTTCTCAAAACAGTCCAGACCAGAAAAAAAGGATTTATTAAGCTTTAATTATAAGTATTATTACTGGTACGATTGTCACAATAACCAAAGTACAAAGCATGTAACCATCTTCATATATATATGTATACACATATGAAATATATGTATGCATAATATATATAATATAAGGTTGGCCAAAAAAATTTTTCTTATAGGAAAACCTGAAATAACTTTTTGGCCAAGACAGTATATATTTATAATTTTATTACTATCAACACATTTATTTAATATATATTTATTTAATTACATTAAATATTAATATAATTATTAAATTATTGTTTTGATTATACTTGTTTATTTTTAATTATATTTGGGGTTTTGTTATCACAAGTTTTGTTGCGGAGAGAGGATATATATAATCTAAAATATTTTTATTTTAGATTATATTTGTTTTTTTTGTTATCACAAGTTTTGTTGCAGAGAGAGGATATATATTTAGTGAGGGATGGGAAAGTGACGCATCAGACAGAACTCTGCTGTTTTTGAGCTTGATGTGTAGTCAATAGCATGTGATGTATACTCACATAGGGAAGTCTAGTAAAACCCCACAGAGTCTTGACTACATGGTTTATTATGAAAATCTAAATTTCAATCAAGTTTTTAAACATAAAAGATATTTTATGTGGTATTCCAGTTGGCACTGCCTCTCCATACACCCTGCCAGCTCCAGAATAGAGCCTCCTTAGGTTTGTTCATTTCTCATCAGCTAAGAACTTTAACTAATGTAATAAGTCCCTGATTCCATTAGAAGCCTCACAGACCCTTCTAATTCTGGCAAGAGGTGAAGAATTCCACTCTCTAGGTTCTTGACATTGAGTAATCAATTACAGTTCACTTCTGCATTCTAGATAGTGGATGAGACATTTGGGATTCAAGGCATTCACTACCCTTAACATATAATCAAAAGGAATACCCAAGATCATATATAATTTGATTTTATATATGTTTGAAGAGGACAATAAAATGCTGTGCAGTTTATAATCTCACAAAGCTTACAAAATCTTTGTAACTAGACTATTACACAAAGTAGTGATCTATTTTAATCATCCTAAACAAAAAATAACACCCTCACCTACACACATGACTACTCAACTTTGTGACCACCCATATGACAGAGGTGAAGATAACAGAATAGAGGCTCTGTATTTTTATAATAGGTTTTTAGTTAAAGTTATGCTACAAGTACATAAAAATTTGCAGCTTTTATGAGAGATTCAAACTAAAAAATCTTAGTTTTTAAATTCTGATTGTGAGTTAGAGAGGGAAGAGGCAAGGAAAACAACACCCTAGAATCCTTACATATCAGGATATTTAACATGATGTTCTCATATTATCTCAGAGTTTCAGCAGAAGTCATGGGTGCAAAAATTAATCCAATAGGTACCAAGTACCCCAGATTCTAAATGCAGTACTGCACTACCTATGCATGACATGTTAAGAGATTGTAGTACTGTTTCTCTCAGCATTTAGGAAGCACTCACCTATATATGGAGGTTTCTCAAAAAACTAAAAATAGAACTACCATATGACCCAGCAATTTCACTCCTGGTTATATATCCAAAAAAAACCCAAAACACTAATTCGAAAAATATACATGCACCCCAATGTTCACAGAAGCATTATTTACAATTGCCAGAATATGGAAGGAACCTAAGTGTTTATCAACAGATGAATGCATAAAGAAGATGTGATATAATAAATATATATATGTGTGTGTGTGTGTGTGTGTTTATATATATATATGTGTATACACACACACACACACACACAGAGGAATACTACTCAGACATAAAAAAGAAAGAAACTTTGCCATTTACAACAACAAGGATGGGCTTGGAGGGTATATTGATAAATGAAATAAGTCAGATAGAGAAAGACAAATTCTGTATGATAACACTTATATGTAGCATCTAAAAAAAATAAAACAAACTAGTGAATATAACAGGAAAGAAACAGACTCACAGATATAGAGAACAAACTAGTGGTTTGCTGATGGGAATGCAAAATGGTACAGCCACTTTGGAAAACAGTTTGGAGGCATTTTACAACATTAAACATACTCTCACCATACAATTACGCAAATACACTTGTTGATATTTAACTTACATCCACACAAAAACCTGCACACAGATGTTTATAGCAGCTTTATTAATAAATGTAAAAAAATGGAAGCAACCAAGATGTCTTTCAGTAGGTAAATGGATAGAGAAGCTGTGGTACATCCAGACAATGAAATATTACTCAGTGCTAAAAAGAAAGCAGTGATTGAGCCATGAAAAGATATGGAGGAAACATAAATGCATATGACTAAGTGAAAGAAAACAATCTGAAAAGTCTTCATGGTGTATGATTCTCATTAAATGTTACTCTGGAAAAGACAAAACTATGGAGACAATAAAAAGATCAGTGGCTGCCAAGGGTTAGTGGGGAGAGAAGAATGAATAGACTGAAGACAGAGGATTTTTCAGGCAGTGAAAATACGCTGTATGATACTATACTGATGGATATTTGTCATTATAAATCTATCCAAACCCATAGACTATGCAATACCAAAAGTGAGCCCTAATATAAACTATGGACTTTGAGTAATAATGATGCGTCAGTGTAGGTTCATGAATTCTAAAAATGTACCACTCTGGTGGAGGATGCTGATGATCGGGGAGACTATGCGTGTGTGGTGGCAAGAGGTGTATGGGAAGTCTCTGTACCTTCTTCTGGTCAATACTGGCATGAATCTAAAACAGCCCTAAAAATAAAGTTTAATGAAAAAAGAACCACTTATAAGTTTTTGATGATTGTAAACAAAGGAGGACATTTCTGGTTGCCTGAAGGTTCCATTTCACACTGTGTTTTTTATTTTTCTTTAAGAATTACTATTTCCAGTCACTGAGAGCAGCATTATCTCAAGTCTTTCTCATGGAAAATTCAAATATCCCTTGAATTTTATTTTTTTAATTCACTAACAAAGTGAACATAACCTTGCATACCTCAATAACTTTGTTCAAAATGATAGTTTGAGTAAATTTAGAACAATAATATTATGCTATCATGATTATATGTTTCTGAACTTTTCTACCTGCATCATTACAGATTAAAAGCTCAGAGATAACTTGGCAGTTCTCAAAAACAGAGTTAAAACTTTAAGGAACAAAATGCTACTTCTTAAACAATGAATCATCCCTGAGATACAATTCTCCATCAAGTAATTAGTAATTCCTATTATATTGTAGGTTTCATCAACATTTTCCAAAGGAAGAAAATAGCTCACAATTGGGTTTTAGAAATATCTGTTTTTGGTTCCACGTATTTCCACATCAGCAGCCTGGTCTTGGCATATATCATTAGCATCTATCTCAGTGGATACAGTTAATTATCACTATTTCTTTCAGATGATGAATACTAAGTAGAATACTTGCTCCATTAGGAGGCCGGAAACTATGCTGTTGATATGAAAAAGATACCGCTAAAGGTACAATGAAGTGGAATCTTTATTCTTTGCTAATGCCTGCCTGAAATTTGGCTTAATGTTTTTAACTACCTAGAGACTATGTTGTTGTTGTGGCCATACTACTAATGATTACAGAAGACATTAGTGGAATTTTGAAATTGTTCTCATTTAAAAAAGACAACTTTCAAATTGATCTTTTTGTGTCACATTGAGGTGGAGAATTTTAAAGGATCCTTACTGAAGATTACCTTTCTTCTTTCTTAAAGACATTGCAGGAGAGATGTTTTCAGCTTAATTATGTATCACTAAATGTTCAAACAGGGAAATAGAGTGGCTGAGATGTGATGGGGGAAACTATTTAATATCTTCTTAGAAAAGAAAGAGGACAGAACCATTTCCTGTTTAAAATAAAGATGGCTTGGTAAATGGGAATTACAATGTCACTTTGATGTGCAATTTGATTATCAATGGAAGTATACTGAATGAAAGTTCAGAGGACTTTTCTTTCCATCAACAGTGTTTTGTGTAGGTCTGTCATGACATATATAGAGAGTCCTTGTCATATTTTATTCAAAGATATATAAAGGGAATACATTTTCACATGGCAGACTTGTGCATTTGGCAAAAAGCAATGAGTATATCTTTTTCTTATTATCTTAAAATCCACATACTGAAATTGAAGTTAAAAAAAATGTATTGTGGACTCAACTGACCTCTTCTAAAGAAATGAAGGTAAAGTACATGTTTTATTACAAATAAAACTTAGAAAATATTGGCAAACATCTTTAGCATTTTTTCTCTTTATATAAGTTACTGAGAACTACTCTGTTCCAACACTGATTGGCCAAAATATTAGAGCAATAAAGGTATAAAAAATTATAGACGTTGGGCAGAAGCTCACTAAATATGAAATGTAATATAATATAATT
The DNA here is from genome assembly GCF_949752795.1 of Hyperoodon ampullatus. Classification (NCBI taxonomy): domain Eukaryota; kingdom Metazoa; phylum Chordata; class Mammalia; order Artiodactyla; family Ziphiidae; genus Hyperoodon; species Hyperoodon ampullatus. The sequence continues at coordinate 78,430,175 of NC_136914.1, forward strand.
TAGGTAGAGATCTGAGGTTAAGTGTTACTAATCACATTAGATTTTATTTTTTTCTGTTAAAATTATTTTCCATTCACTATATCCTGATGGGATCGGAGTATGTAAGGGATTGTTCATAATTTCAGCAACCTCTCTTTGTTCCTTCTTTCTAGTGGAAAATGTTCCTCTATTTAAATTTCAAATTATTATGCACAAAATGCTATTACAACCATCCAAGTATCATTTTCCAATATTTGTAAGTATAATACATCAAGTATAATACAAATGCTGATAAAGTGGTTCATTTTATACCCCCAAATGATCAAATAAAATAATAATACATTATGCTAAGATATTGCCTTGAAGTTTCAAAGAACTTTCACTTTTACTATCTCACTTGGTCCTCAAAGCAACTCTGTGAGGCAAGCAGTATCGTTTTCAGTACTATCATGATAAAGGAAAGAGAACAGCTTTAGAAAATTCATCAATTTATTGAGTCACAAAGCCAATAAACAGCCAAGTCATCTTTTGAAGGTGTGTCTTCTAAATGCTACTTCCACCACAACAGGTTGTCCTTACACAGAGAATAGTATATTCATCAGACAGTGCAATGGCAATGAAGTTATGAAGAAATAAACAATCTATGACAAATGATATTAAAGAATACAAGATTAAGGGAGGAGAAAATGAAAATGAGAAAGGAAGTGGGTGGAGATGGTTGAAGGAGTAGTGAGTAAGGAAAATTGTGGTCAGAAAGCCCCACAGTTTTCTAGAAAATAGGAAGCCTGGGATAGTTGCTTCACATTCTTCTCAAACACATCATTATGCTTCATCAACTCTACATACACTACCCCCCTTCCTGAGAAAAGACATTTAGCAGAAGTCAAATTGGCAACAAATGATAGGACAGTCTGAGGTGTTGTAGGCAGATGGTAGAACCAAGATTCCTTTACTGATGTGTGAACAGGATTAAGGAAACCAAAAAAAAACCCAGTAAAGGTTGTCAGGGTACTCAAGGACTACCAACAGCAGAGCAATTGCCACCCTCACGGGTGATGCAAAGGTAAGACATGGTGTTACTAGGGCCCAGTGAGATCTGGAGTCATTAAAAAGGGTCTTCTGGGTGGAAACTGTACTTCTGGTGGAATGCAGCTTTTTCTATAGTCACAGAAGCAGAGAGGGAGGAATCAGGGGAAGTTTTCTTCTGCCCTTGAGCCTCCTACTGCTGTCTTTCAGTGACTGAACCTGACCAGAAGTCAAAATGTAAGGGGTCCAAATGATGGCGTCCTTAGGATTAGACTTGGTTTAGAGCCTAGGTTAGCCTACAGTTACACAGTTGGGCACATACAGAGCTGGATAGATAAGGGTTAGTCTTTGGTCAATCTCTTAACAAAATAAATAAACTGTGAATTTTGTGCTCCCACATCCAGGCAGCTGTCTTTTTCCTTGGACCTTGGGCACTCATTACACTTATCATAAACTCCGCTCCACTCTGTTTATTTTCTCTAAGGTTAGTTAAGCTAAGTGGACTTCCATTATCGGATTAAGTCACTCCTAGGAGAAGATAACAGTGAGAATTAAGCCTCTAGGGAATACAAGCAACATAAAAGAAGAACTTTTGGAGCAAATACATCTATCAGAAGTAGGTTGGAGGAGGAGGAAAATATATTAGAGACGAATACCTTTCCTATGTTCCTAGCCAATGTACTGCCTTTTTTTTTTTTTTTTTTTTTTGCCATACGCAGGCCTCTCACTGTTGTGGCCTCTCCCATTGTGGAGCACAGGCTCCAGACGCACAGGCTCAGCGGCCATGGCTCATGGGCCCAGCTGCTCCGCGGCATGTGGGATCTTCCCAGACCGGGGCACGAACCCGTGTCCCCTGCATCGGCAGGCGGACTCTCAACCACTGCGCCACCAGGGAAGCCCTGTACTGCCTCTTTTTAAAGGAGATATTCCATGATTAAGAACAGAATCAGCACTGCCCTTTAAATACATCTCTTCCTTTCTGAATACTCAGGTATTACACCCACTCTGACTATTTAAAAGATCAGGTCTGTCCTGCTGAGATGGCTTTGGCTTTCACAAGTAGTTGTTGATACTGTAAGGGCAGACAAAAGGACCTAACTACCATGCCATTACTTAGTATTTTTACTGTTATAGACATGTCCTTACTTTTATAGCCTCTCTGTTGATTTTTATGATTAATGGATATGTGTCTCTCTATGGCAACTTTTGAGTAAATCATAGCTTGAATGGTTGTAACTGTAGGTAGCTCTTCCAATTTACCTTATCTGCATCACAAGGCCAGTGTGGATCAAACAGGATATTGTATGTGAAATGTCTCAATAATTACAAAGTGAAATATAATATTGATTTTTGAACTATTATTTGTCCCCAAGGTTAAATGTAGCCATGAAGGAGACTTCCGGGTAAGATGGCGGAAGAGTAAGACGCGGAGATCACCTTCCTCCCCACGGATACACCAGAAATACAGCTACACGTGGAACAACTCCTACAGAACACCTACTGAACGCTGGCAGAAGACCCCAGACCACCCAAAAGACAAGAAACTCCCCACATACCTGGGTAGGGCAAAGCGGAGAGATTCCCGCACAGAGGATTGGTGCCGAGCGGCACTCACCAGCCCGAGAGGCTTGTCTGCTCGCCCGCCGGGGCGGGCGGCGCTGGAAGCTGAGGCTCGGGCTTCGGTCAGAGCGCAGGGAGAGGACTGGGGCTGGCGGCGAGAAGTCAGCCTGAAGGGGGCTAATGTGCCACAGCTAGCCGGAAGGGAGTCCGGGAAAACTCTGGAGCTGCCGAAGAGGCAAGAGACTTTTTCTTCCCTCTTGGTTTCCTGGTGAGCGAGGAGAGGGGATTAAGAGCGCTGCTTAAAGGGGCTCCAAAGACGGGCGCGAGTCACGACTGAAAACGCGGAGCCCAGTGATGGGCATGGGATGCTGGAGCTGCTGCTGCCACCGCCAAGAAGCCTGTGTGCGAGCGCAGGTCACTGTCCACACCGCCCTTCCGGGAGCCTGTGCAGCCGGCCACTGCCGGGGTCCCGGGATCCAGGGGCGGCTTCCCTGGGAGAACGCACGGCGAGCCTCGGGCTGCTGCAACGTCACACCGACCTCTGCCGCTGCAGGATCGCTCCGCACTCCGTGCCCCTCCCTCCTGCCCGGCCTGAGTGAGCCAGAGTCCCCGAAGAGGCTGCTCCTTTAACCCTGTCCTGTCTGAGCAAAGAACAGACGCCCTCCGGCGACCTACATGCAGAGGCGGGGCCAAATCCAAAGCTGAGACCCAGGAGCTGTGAGAACAAAGAAGAGAAAGGGAAACCTCTCCCAGCAGCCTCAGAAGCAGCAGATTAAAGCTCCATAATCAACTTGATGTATCCTGCATCTGTGGAATACATAACTAGACAACAAATCATCCCAAACTGAAGAGCCAGGAGTCAGTGCTGTGCCTCTGAGGTGGGAGAGCCAACCTCAGGACACTGGTCCACACGAGACCTCCCAGCTCCACATAATATCAAACGGCAAAAATCTTCCAGAGATCTCCATCTCAACACCAGCACCCATCACTCAACGACCAGCAAGCTACAGTGCTGGACACCCTATGCCAAACAACTAGCAAGACAGGAACACAACGCCACCCATTAGCAGAGAGGTGGCCTAAAATCATAAAAAGTCCGCAGACACCCCAAAACACACCACCAGACGTGGACCTGCCCACCAGAAAGACAAGATCCAGCCTCATCCACCAGAACACAGGCACTAGTCCCCTCCACCAGGAAGCCTACACAACCCACTAAACCAACCTTAGCCACTGGGGACAGACACCAAAAACAACGGGAACTACGAACCTGCAGCCTGCAAAAAGGAGACCCCAAACACAGTAACATAAGCAAAATGAGAAGACAGAAAAACACACAGCAGGAGAAGGAGCAAGATAAAAACCCACCAGACCTAAAAAATGAAGAGGTAATAGGCAGTCTACCTGAAAAATAATTCAGAATAATGATGGTAAAGATGATCCAAGATTCTATTTCCAAGATCCAAAATCTTGGAAATAGAATAGACAAAATGCAAGAAACAGTTAACAAGGACCTAGAAGAACTAAAGATGAATCAAGCATCGATTAAAAACACAATAAATGAAATAAAAAATACTCTAGATGGGATGAATAGCAGAATAACTGAGGCAGAAGAACGGATAAGTGAGGTGGAAGATAAAATAGTGGAAATAACTGCTGCAGAGCAAAATAAAGAAAAAAGAATGAAAAGAACAGAGGACAGTCTCAGAGACCTCTGGGACAACATTAAATGCACCAACATTCGAATTATAGGGGTTCCAGAAGAAGAAGAGAAAAAGAAAGGGACTGAGAAAATATTTGAAGAGATTAGAGTTGAAAACTTCCCTAATATGGGAAAGGAAATAGTTAATCAAGTCCAGGAGGCACAGAGAGTCCCATACAGAATAAATCCAAGGAGAAATACGCCAAGACACATATTAATCAAACTGTCAAAAATTAAACGCAAAGAAATCGTATTAAAAGCAGCAAGGCAAAAACAACAAGTAACACACAAGGATAACAGCTGCTCTCTCAGCAGAAACTCTACAAGCCAGAAGGGAGTGGCAGGACATAATTAAAGTGGTGAAGGAGAAAAACCTGCAACCAAGACTACTCTACCCAGCAAGGATCTCATTCAGATTTGATGGAGAAATTAAAACATTAACAGACAAGCAAAAGCTGAGAGAGTTCAGCACCACCAAACCAGCTTTACAACAAATGCTAAAGGAACTTCTCTAGGCAAGAAACACAACAGAAGGAAAAGACCTACAATAAGGAACCCAAAACAATTAAGAAAATGGGAATAGGAACATACCTATCAATAATTACCTTAAATGTAAGTGGACTAAATGCTCCCACCAAAAGACACAGAGTGGCTGAATGGGTACAAAAACAAGACCCATATATATGCTGTCTACAAGAGACCCACTTCAGACCTAGAGACACATACAGACTGAAAGTAAGGGGATGGAGAAAGATATTCCATGCAAATGGAAACCAAAAGAAAGCTGGAGTAGCAATTCTCATATCAGACAAAATAGACTTTAAAATAAAGACTACTAGAAGAGACAAAGAAGGACACTACATAATGATCAAGAGGTCGATCCAAGAAGAAGATATAACATTGTAAATATTTATGCACCAAACATAGGAGCACCTCAATACATAAGGCAAATACTAACAGCCATAAAAGGAGAAATCGACAGTAACACAATCATAGTAGGGGACTTTAACACCCCACTTTCACCAATGGACAGATCATCCAAAATGAAAATAAATAAGGAAACACAAGCTTTAAATGATACATTAAACAAGATGGACTTAATTGATATTGATAGGACATTCCATCCAAAAACAACAGAATACACATTTTTCTCAAGTGCTCATGGAACATTCTCCAGGATAGATCATATCTTGGGTCACAAATCAAGCCTTGGTAAATTTAAGAAAATTGAAATTGTATCAAGTATCTTTTCTGACCGCAATGCTATGAGACTAGATATCAATTACAGGAAAAGAGCTGTAAAAAATACAAACACATGGAGGCTAAACAATACACTACTTAATAACGAAGTGATCACTGAAGAAATCAAAGAGGAAATTAAAAAATACCTAGAAACAAATGACAATGGAGACACGAAGACCCAAAACCTATGAGATGCAGCAAAAGCAGTGCTAAGAGGGAAGTTTATAGCAATACAATCCACCTTAAGAAACAGGAAACATCTCGAATAAACAACCTAACCTTGCACCTAAAGCAATTAGAGAAAGAAGAACAAAAACATCCCAAAGTTAGCAGAAGGAAAGAAATCATAAAAATCAGATCAGAAATAAATGAAAAAGAAATGAAGGAAACGATAGCAAAGATCAATAAAACTAAAAGCTGGTTCTTTGAGAAGATAAACAAAATTGATAAACCATTAGCGAGACTCATCAAGAAAAAAAGGGAGAAGACTCAAATCAATAGAATTAGAAATGAAAAAGGAGAAGTAACAGCTGACACTGCAGAAATACAAAAGATCATGAGAGATTACTATAAGCAACTCTATGCCAATAAAATGGACAACCTGGAAGAAATGGACAAATTCTTAGAAATGCACAACCTGCCAAGACTGAATCAAGAAGAAACAGAAAATATGAACAGACCAATCACGAGCACTGAAATTGAAACTGTGATAAAAAATCTTCCAACAAACAAAAGCCCAGGACCAGATGGCTTCACAGGCGAATTCTATCAAGCATTTAGAGAAGAGCTAACACCCATCCTTCTCAAACTCTTCCAAAATATAGCAGAGGGAGGAACACTCCCAAACTCATTCTACGAGGCCACCATCACCTTGATACCAAAACCAGACAAGGATGTCACAAAGAAAGAAAACTACAGGCCAATATCACTGATGAACATAGATGCAAAAATCCTCAACAAAATACTAGCAAACAGAATCCAACAGCACATTAAAAGGATCATACACCATGATCAAGTGGGGTTTATTCCAGGAATGCAAGGATTCTTCAATATACGCAAATCAATCAACGTGATACACCATATTAACAAATTGAAGTAGAAAAACCATATGATCATCTCAATAGATGCAGAGAAAGCTTTCGACAAAATTCAACACCCATTTATGATGAAAACCCTGCAGAAAGTAGGCATAGAGGGAACTTTCCTCAACAAAATAAAGGCCATATATGACAAACCCACAGCCAGCATCGTCCTCAATGGTGAAAAACTGAAACCATTTCCACTAAGATCAGGAACAAGACAAGGTTGCCCACTCTCACCACTCTTATTCAACCGAGTTTTGGAAGTTTTAGCCACAGCAATCAGAGATGAAAAGGAAATAAAAGGAATCCAAATCGGAAAAGAAGAAGTAAAGCTGTCACTGTTTGCAGATGACATGATACTATACATAGAGAATCCTAAAGATGCTACCAGAAAACTACTAGAGCTAATCAATGAATTTGGTAAAGTTGCAGGATACAAAATTAATGCACAGAAATCTCTGGCATTCCTATATACTAATGATGAAAAATCTGAAAGTGAAATCAAGGAAACACTCCCATTTACCATTGCAACAAAAAGAATAAAATATCTAGCAATAAACCTACCTAAGGAGACAAAAGACCTGTATGCAGAAAATTATAAGGCACTAATGAAAGAAATTAAAGATGATACAAATAGATGGAGAGATGTACCATGTTCTTGGATTGGAAGAATCAACATTGTGAAAATGACTCTACTACCCAAAGCAATCTACAGATTCAATGCAATCCCTATCAAACTACCACTGGCATTTTTCACAGAACTAGAGCAAAAAATTTCACAATTTGTATGGAAACACAAAAGACCCCGAATAGCCAAAGCAATCTTGACAACGAAAAATGGAGCTGGAGGGATCAGGCTCCCTGACTTCAGACTATACTACAAAGCTACAGTAATCAAGACAGTATGGTACTGGCACAAAAACAGAAAGATAGATCAATGGAACAGGATAGAAAGCCCAGAGATAAATCCACGGACATATGGTCACCTTATTTTTGATAAAGGAGGCAGGAATGTACAGTGGAGAAACGACAGTCTCTTCAATAAGTGGTGCTGGGAAAACTGGATAGGGACATGTAAAAGTATGAGATTAGATCACTCCCTAACACCATACACAAAAATAAGCTCAAAATGGATTAAAGACCTAAATGTAAGGCCAGACACTATCAAACTCTTAGAGGGAAACATAGGCAGAACACTCTATGACATAAATCACAGCAAGATCCTTTTTGACCCACCTCCTAGAGAAATGGAAATAAAGACAAAAATAAACACATGGGACCTAATGAAACTGAAAAGCTTTTGCACAGCAAAGGAAACCATAAACAAGACCAAAAGACAACCCTCAGAATGGGAGAAAATATTTGCAAATGAAGCAACTGACAAAGGATTAATCTCCAAAATTTATAAGCAGCTCATCCAGCTCAATAACAAAGAAACAAACAGCCCAATCCAAAAATGGGCAGAAGACCTAAATAGACATTTCTCCACAGAAGATATACAGACTGCCAACAAACACATGAAAGGATGCTCAACATCTTTACTCATTAGAGAAATGCAAATCAAATCCACAATGAGGTATCACCTCCCACCAGTCAGAATGGCCATCATCAAAAAATCTAGAAACAATAAATGCTGGAGAGGGTGTGGAAAAAAGGGAACCCTCTTGCACTGCTGGTGGGAATGTGAATTGGTACAGCCACTATGGAGAACAGTATGGAGGTTCCTTAAAAAACTACAAATAGAACTACCATATGACCCAGCAATCCCACTACTGGGCATATACCCTGAGAAAACCATAATTCAAAAAGAGACATGTACCAAAATGTTCATAGCAGCCCTATTTACAATAGCCCAGAGATGGAAACAACCTAAGTGTCCATCATCGGATGAATGGGTAAAGAAGATGTGGCACATATATACAATGGAATATTACTCAGCCATAAAAAGAAATGAAATTGAGCTATTTGTAATGAGGTGGATGGACCTAGAGTCTGTCATACAGAGTGAAGTAAGTCAGAAAGAGAAAGACAAATACTGTATGCTGACACATATATATGGAATTTAAGAAAAAAAATGTCATGAAGAACATAGGGGTAAGACAGGAATAAAGACACAGACCTACTAGAGACTGGACTTGAGGATATGGGGAGGTTGAGGGGTAAGCTGTGACAAAGTGACAGAGCGGCATGGACATATATACACTACCAAACGTAAGGTAGATAGCTAGTGGGAAGCAGCCGCATAGCACAGGGAGATCAGCTCGGTGCTTTGTGACCGCCTGGAGGGGTGGGATAGGGAGGGTGGGAGGGAGACGCAAAAGGGAGGGGATATGGGAACATATGTATATGTATAACTGATTAAATTTGTTATAAAGCAAAATAAAAAAAAATGTAGCCATGAAGTACATAAATAACACAAAAGTGTGACTCTCATATGGTCATAAACTACTGGAGATCATAGCATTTTTGGCTAATGAGCAGAGAAAAGTTGGTCGTGTGCAAGTTCTCTTTCAAGAAATCATTTAAAGAAGTAATTTCAGCGTGAGTGCATGTTAGTTCAGAATCAATGAATATATTACTTAATGGTTCTGAAAAATCTCCTTATTGATCCATCAACCTGTAAATTTTTAAATATGGCCTATTTGATGCCTTGGTCTTACACTTTCTGAAATCAGAAAAGTGGAAATCACACATCTGACACCTGAAAAGATTATATGTGAACTGAATATCTAGTATGAAAATTAAAAAGTGTAGTAAGACTTAATCTGCCAGTTTGAAGCTCACCATAATAATGGAAAACAGACTTATAAAGATATAAGTCCAGTAATATGATAGGTGCTACAGTAGAAAAGTGTACTGTCCACACAAGGAGTTAAAGGGGAGATACAATCACAGCTAGCTTATTGGGGGAGGGAACAGTATGGTGGGATGTTTTCTCATTAATGACTTCATTGAGCTAAGTTGAGAGAAAAAAATGAGTGTTCATGGTAATGTTGATTATTGCAAAAAGGGTAAAATAACATTCAGGATTTTGGCAAAAAAGAATTGGGAGGAGGGAAATAAGTGAAGTTCTGACTACTTCTCAGTTGGTAACTATTATCAGTTATTATTAATTAAATTTTATTTGTGATTATTTGTGATTGTCACTAAGGACATTTTGTAGATCTAAATAATGGAGAAAAATTATGAAATCATATGAAGAAAGTTGCATAAGAAGCCTGAATGGAAACAGGCAGATATCCAAGGTAGCTAATCTAAGGAATCACAAAGGAAAAAAATTCCATTTGTTAATAAAAGGTTTGGAAATGGAAGATTTTGTTCAGAAGCTATTCCCTGATTGACTGACAGAATTAATTGTCAGCTCTCTGTGAAGCTCATACATTCTGCTTTTTATGCCTAAGAAAGGGAGAAGACTTAAGAAGCACGATTCTATACACCAGCTTAGGAAACAGGATAAATAGCTCCTAAATAGAAACAAGGAAATACTAAGAAAAGTAAACCAGGAATTATAAGATGCTCAAGAGTTTAAAGGGAAGTAAAGCATGGATGGCTTTGGATAAGAATGTGAAAAAGATCACATGGGAGAAAAAAATCTGTAATACTTGATAAACAATATCTAGGTGGCTCTTTCTTCATGTGGTGATTCTAAGAATTTTAGAAAAATAACACCCCGGGACTCTCATAAACTGCTGGTATGAATGTAAAACGGTATAACCTCTTGGGAAATATTTATCAGTTTCTTAAAGAATTAAATAGGCCTTCCCTGGTGGCGCAATGGTTGAGAGTCCGCCTGCCGATGCAGGGGACATGGGTTCGTGCCCTGGTACGGGAGGATCCCACATGTCACGGAGTGGCTGGGCCTGTGAGCCATGGCTGCTGAGCCTGCAGGTCTGGAGCCTGTGCTCCACAACAAGAGAGGCCACAACAGTGAGAGGCCCACGTACCACAAAAAAAAAATTAAACAAAGACCTATCATAGGGCCTAACCATACCACTCCTAGATTTTTAGCAAAAAGAAAAAGGAAATATATGTCCATGTAAAGACTTGTATGCAAATATTCATTGCAGCTTTATTGGTAATAGCCAAAAATTGGAAACAGCCCAAATGTGCATGTCAAGATAATTGATAACCAGTTTATCCATTGGTTATCCAATGGCTATGAAAGTTATGGCTATATAAATGATAACCATGATATGCAAATTATCCAAATGATAACCAGGTGTTTATAATGGATAAACAATTGGGGAATACCTATAAAATGTAATATTACTAATCAATAAAAGGAAAGAACTATTGATACATGTAGTAAGATGGATGAATCTCAAAATAATTATTCTGTGTGAAATAAGCCAGATAGAAAGAGTATATACTATATTCATTAATTTGATATAAATGTTAAGAAAATAAATACTAATATATAGTGACAAAAAATGAATCAGTGATTTGTTGGAGCTATGGGGTAGGGTGAAGTATGATGGAAGGATTGCCAGAGGTGTGAGGAAACTTCTGGAAGTGATGGATATATTCTCTCTGATTGTAGTGATTATTGCAATTGTGTATGCATCTGTCAAATTGTACACTTTTAATATGTGCTGTGTATGTGCAGTTCATTGCATATCGAGTATACCTTAATGAGCCTGTCTAAAAAATAATTATGAGGCTCTTTGCTCACGGGGTGATTCTGAGACTTTTAGAGAAGCTGCAGTATCCTATTCTCTGTAGTGCAGTGATAAGGCAGCCACACACAGGAAAAAAAAATGTGTTTACCTTGCTAAGCCATCTCTTTATTTGATCTCTAGCCTTGACTGGCTAAGGAAATTTTCCATTGAAGTATTTCACATCCATTCATTCATTTATTCTTTCATTCATTATCTCATAAACACATCTTTATCCATATCTATGCTAGGCTCTCTCTCAGATACTTCAAACTCAAATTGTCTTAAATTCAGCAGCTTTTCATTTTCCTATGTTATTCACAAGCCTTTGCATCTTCACAGCTTCTAAATCTCAGTTAATTGCACTATTACTTCACCATTTGTCAGAAAAACTACTTTTTCCCTGGCAACCGTTAACGAAGGGATATAGTGTAGTGCAGGAACTGGATATAAAAAGATAATTAATATTCAGCCTAGGTCCTCAAGGGTATTAAAATCAGGTGGTAGAAGAGTAATGTATAAAGGAAATATAGTAATATCATGTCTTGGTATTTATAGGAGATGCGATATACCAACCAGTCCTGTCTGCAAGAGTGCAAGAAGTTTTAAAGAAAGATAATATTTGAAGCACAACTTAGAGAGTGAGTACAAATTCAGTTTTCTAAACAAGAGGGAGAGAATAACATCTTAGTAAAGCAACATCATGAACAAAGGCATGGCAGTATAAAAGACTGGTATGTTTAGGTGCAGATGAGAACGTCTGGTTATATACAATAAGATAATAAGGAAGGGTCTTCATATCAAGGTGGCATTTTTAAAAGGTGATAACGACAAAAGGAAATATATTCTGAATAGAATACTACAGGGAAGCTCTAAATGTACCATAGTTTAAAGAGTTGATGGGAATAGAGTCCTTTAAGCTCTCAGAGAATATGGGGTGATGTTCATATCATACATAAAGAAGCCATTTCAAACTTCCTAATTCCCTAGGACATTGACTTCCTGTAGATAAAGCCCGGGTCATTCTAACGTCTTGGGTAGACAGCCCATGACACCCTGATTCCCCTCCTGTGCCACTGATTTCCCTTCAAAGAAAGAATTGCTGTCCATTTAAAAAGAGGTAGGTAGGGCTTCCCTGGTGGCGCAGTGGTTGAGAGTCCGCCTGCCGATGCGGGGGACGCTGGTTCGTGTCCCGGCGTCCAGAGCCTGTGCTCCGCAACGGGAGGGGCCGCAGCATTGAGGGGTCCGCGAACTGCAAAAAAAAAAAAAAAAAAAAAAAAAGAGGTCGGTAGACAGCCTCTTGCTGTCAGCTCCTTCAAGGTTTACTTTGGTTGCAGAGACCAGCTTCACTCAAAGTCATATCCTTCCTGAGGCAACCCACATTCTGCAACATAGTGGGGAGGGTTTATATAGAGTCCAACTATTTTGGTCCAATGCAGGAAAATTCAGAATGGAATCCTTCCAAGATCCCCACCACTGAATTGACTGAGGATGTGACAGGACAGTGCTGTATTTTAGCTCTTCCCTCTGTGCAATCCATTTTCTCCTTCTTTTCACAGGGATTGATTCTTGAGAAATATATTGCACCTCAACCTCCATCTCAGTTTCTGTTTCCAGAAAACCCACCCTCCAACACATCTCAACCTCACTGAATACTTGACATTGTCAAGGCTAGGTTTCGGTCAACCAACCAAATAAACAGTAGAGCCACTCACAGTTGCCTGAGCTGACACATTCAGTTAAAACCTGTCTCCATATCCATATATTATCTGACTCTCTGTTGATATGTTTGGCTTCCTAGATTTAACTTCCTTGGATTTATTCCCAAACATATTTTACAGTTTGTATGCTTTTATAAATTAGCAAATCTTAATCTTACCAATATTTCCAAGTAAAAACTATTATTCTGGGTCAGATTTTGCTCTTATCTCTCTAAAGGATGCTAAAATATGATTACAATTAACTCTTGAGCAATAAGATTTGGTGGGGTTAGGTCTTGAGGAGAAATGGCATCCCTTGCAAGACTACTTAATTAAGTAAAGTTATCAAAAAAGGAAAAGTCCATCTTCTCACCCGCAGGTGAAGGTCCCGTTTACACTGGTAAGAAATCTCAGAGTGTTGCATAACCAAAGATTTCAACTTCTATCCAGTACACACAAATTACCATATTCCATTAACAGAATCCCACTCCTCATTCTACTCCCTTATTTACACATAAGTGATAAGGAAAGTGGAAATTTAATTCAAATGATCAATTTATATCCAGCATAATTAAATTTAGGATATAATTTTCATTGCTACCTGCTCAGCTGTTATAAGATATGAGTGATTATTTTAGGACCACAGTAGTACTTCTCTGATCATCTGACTGTGATTGGTCAAAGAGTTGTGGCCCAGAGCATGTCATCTTCTTTCCTTTCTTTAGGAAAATCAGAAGCCAGCCTCCCACCCTTAGTTTTTACTCTCAGCATTAATCTGATAATGGTCAATTAATACAGATATCCTGAAGCCTGGACTAATAGACAATTTTAGGAATGATAAGTCTTAATTTAAGTAATTTTGATACTACTACATGCTACAGATTGTCAGTTTCCAATGTTGTCTTCATCATCAAAACTAATTCCAGGATTTTATATTTAAGGATATGATTCATGTGACCACCCCTGGCACCACTTATAGCATTGGTTAGGGTCATTACAGGAAAGAAATTATGGTTGGTATTGCACCAGAGAAAGTTAAATATAGGAAATTGGTCACATAGCTTTTGAAAAGCTACCACTCCTTGGACTTGGGAACCTACATAAAGAGATGTTGTCACAAAAACTAGGAGCATGGGATGGGGGAGTGGCTAAACAGTTGTCATGTAATCTCTGAAGTCAGGAAAAGGGTCCCTGAGGCTCCTGATTCAGAGTAAGTGCTTGGACTTCTAGTGTGTGTGTGTGTTGTGGGGGTGGTGCACAATGCAGCCTGTGCTGATATCTCCCATACAGTGCAGATGGCTGGTGCTAGGAGTGATGGAAGACACAGAGACTGGACCAGAACTGATTTAGGAAGACTCTGGACACCTGAAAAGAATCCTTTCTTCCACCCTCCCTCTTTGCAGTCTTCCATGAATGCCCCCCACTGATACAAATTAAGAGAAAACTATCTGTCAAGATACTTTGGGGGCTTCCCTGGTGGCGCAGGGCTTCCATAGTGGCTCAGTGGTTAAGAATCCACCTGCCAATGCAGGGGACATGGGCTCAAGCCCTGGTCCAGGAAGATCCCACATGCCATGGAGCAACTAAGCCTGTGTGCCACAACTACTGATCCTGCGCTCTAGAGCCTGTGAGCCACGACTACTGAGCCTGCATGCCACAACTACTGAAGCCGTGAGCCTAGAGCCCGTGCTCCACAACAAGAGAAGCCACCGTAATGAGAAGCCTGCACACCACAACGAAGAGTAGCTCCTGCTCGCTGCAACTACAGAAAGCCCACACACAGCAATGAAGACCCAACACAGCCAAAAATAAATAAATAAATAAATAAATTTATTAAAAAAATAAAAAAAAACTTTGGGATATTCAGGGTCTAGTCTCTCAGGTCCAGGATGACAAAGAAGCATATAGAGGAGTGAATTTGGAGTTGAGATAGCATGAGTAAATGTATTGTCCAATCATGTCCACAAAATAATGTTATATTAAAAAAATGGATTGAAGTAAAAACAGACACACACACACAAACACACACACAAAGCAGAATGATGGCCAAGCTCTTCTCAGGGGAACAATGATTAGAAATCCTTGACAGGAACTAAAGTCCAGTCAGAATGTGTTGAGAAATGACCAAGTTGCAGTTTAGCAGTTTTTAAATTATATCATTTCTCTTTTTATTTTGTGCTAAAACAAAATGGGCAGCATATGAAAGAAAACTGAGTAGGAGCATAATATATTGCCACTACTGTTCAAATAGGGTTTTATTTTATCTGTTTACTTATGTAGGTAATTTTGTCAATCTTCTGATTTATCTTCTGGTAAATCTTCTGATTTATAACTTCTGAATGTTGAGTTATAGTTAGAATAGTCCTTCCCATTCTAAAGTGAAAAGGAATTCAGTCAAGCTTTCCTCAAGTATTTTTCTGGTGTCATTTTTTTACATTTAAATATTTGATCCATTTGGAGTATCCTAGTATGTAGTACAAATGACAGAATTATGGGAACTATTAAAAGATGGCATTGATCATGGCACATCCATGATTCTGGGAGCAGAATTTTATGACTACATTTATTTAAAAAAAAAAATTTTAGAGTAATATATGCCCTTCTTTATTAATATATTAAAAACCAAGATCTAACAAGAGGTCTAATAATGGCCATAATTTAGCAGTTGAGATGAGTGTAAATGATATGACAAGATATTTGTATCAATTGTATTGTAAGATGACAACACCCATACTTCTACTAGTGACAAATCGGTAGATACTGTTAATACACCCTAGTGTTGACAATAATCATAATTGAATAAAATGTTAAATTTCAGTTAGAGTTAATACAAATAAAGATGCAAACTTCCCCCTGTCCATATCTATGTGATCCACAGCCCCCAGATTAAGAACCTATGGATCAGAGGGCAGTAACTACAGACTCCAAAATAAGAGAGAATTTTTGAAGGACAAACTGATTGACACATTTAATAAAAACATTATAAATTATAAAGATGAAAATGTTTATTGGGTTTATCATTTAGGACTTCATCAGTGAACATCACCATTGAAGTTTCATTGGAGAAGTTGAGGGCAGAAATCAGATAATAGTAGTTTAAGGATTAGTTGGGGAAGGGGAGTGCAAACACGAGGAAGTGAAGAAGTTGATGAAGATGGCAATTTTTTTTTTTCAGCCGAGCCGCATGGCTAGAGGGATCTTAGTTCCCTGACCACGGATCAAACCTGCGCCCCCTGTAGTGGAAGCGTGGAGTCTTAACCACTAGACTGCCAGAAAAGTCCTGAAGATGGCACTTTTTAAAAAAATTTTAATTTAATTTAATTTTTTTATACAGCAGAGTCTTATTAGTTATCTATTTTACACATATTAGTGTACACATGTCAATCCCAATCTCCCAATTCATCCCACAACCACCACCCCCCTGACACAGACACACACACAGCTTTCCCTCCTTGGTGTCCATATGTTTGTTCCCTACATCTGGGTCTCTATTTCTGCCTTGCAAACTGGTTCATCTGTACCATTTTTCTACATTCTACATATATGCATTAATATATGATATTTGTTTTTCCCTATATGATTATATTTATGAAATAGCTATTAGATTATTGTTCTAAGCCATTAAGTTATGGGGTTTTACTTTGACATCGTCTATATGCCATATATAAATGGAATTTCATTTTTAATAATTCATACAGTTGGTCCACAATTGCTCCTCTATAACAAAAAGTGAGGGCCTTAGATCAGGAGTTGAATACAAAACTCACAGATTTAGCTCTGAGCTCACTGGAAGCACTACTTCTTTCTACAATCTTAAAATTGGCAATCACATCATTTAGAAAAGAAAATAGAACCCTCATCATGTCTTCACATTATGCATTTAACAAACATTTGTCAGCAAACTTTTCTATGATTAATTCGATTTCAACCCTTAGGGAAAGGTTGCTTTAAAAACATTTATGGTATGATTAATTGAATTTTAGAAATTTGATTAATACTTTGACTTCAAAACTTTTTAAATACATTATTAAAATTAATTTTACTTGAGTTTTAATAATTCCATGACTGTTCCTTTTGAGCCACCGTTATTTGCTTCATATTGTAAAATTCAGTAAGAAGAAAATTCATGTTCAATAGAACTGGGTGGTGTTGGGACTTTTAGTCTGGAAATGAATAACATGTCTGTGTAGAGATGACAGTGATTTAAGGCTGTGAGAACAGGTCTTTATTTACCTGCCAGACACAGTCTCTGGCCTGGATGCAGTAAATATTTTGTAATTTTATTGGAAACTATAACATCCTTGCACTCACAAAAGCCAGTTTTCTATACAGTATTACATGACATCCTCACAGTAATGATAAATTAGATTCAACCTCCAAAATTTCCAAACCTAACCATTTATAAGGAAAATGGATACTGAAGCAATTTTACTTCTCAAAACAACAATCTTCACAATTCCAGTCTGCTGCCAGAGTAATTCTTTTAGGAATACATTACATTTGTTTGTGGGAAAAGGAAATATAACTCCATAGTATTTATTGAGTACCTACTATGTTTCAAACCCTGTGCCATACTGTGCTATGCACTTTAAGTTTACTATCTAGTAACCTCCCACAATAACCCATGAGTTTGATGGTGCTATCCTTATATTGCTCCTGCAGAGACAGACTCCTCAGAAAGGGTAATTTTCTAAATTCACTCAAGTAGGTGCCTTTCAATTCAGACCACATTACTTTCCTGCCAACAAGAACAATCTTAATGAAAACACTGATTTATTTTTCCATAGGAACACAAATTTTACATAAAAATTATATGTATATTAATAAACACACATGTATACATACATATTTAGTTGAGATTGTATGCAGGCAGTTTATACATCTTCAAAATGAGTGGAGAATTTAGGCATGTCCAGTGATTCAAAATATACGTAATACATTTGCTAATCACGTTAGATGGAAGAGAGAAACGTATTTTACCTGAACCTTTTAATTCTAGCATATGCATGAAAACTGTCAAGATATTTTAAAATAAACAGGTAGTTTGTATTACTTTTCTGTGACTGCTGTAACAGAATAACATAAACCCAGGGTCTTAAAACAGCAGAAATTTATTCTCTTATATTTCTGCAGGCAGCAATTTAATCCATATCACTGGCCAAAATCAAGATGTTGGTGAGGCCTGTTACCCTGGGGGCTCAAGGGGGAAACCTATTCCTTGTTGCTTCCAGGCTCTGGTAATTAATGCCATTCCTTGATTTTGGCTACATCAGTCTAATCTCTTCCTCTGGCTTCACATCACCTTCTCTTTTGTGCTTGTGTGTGTCAAGGCATGTGCATGTGTGTGTTCATGTTTATGTGTGTGTGGGGTAAGTTTATGTTTCAAATCTCTGCCCCCTACTTATAAGGATTCATATGATGGCATTAGGAGCCCATCTAACTAATCCAGATAACCTCCCCATTTTAAGATTCTGAAACTAATCACATCTGCAAAGACCCTTTTTCCAAATAAGGTAACATAAGGTAATATTTACATGTTCCAGGGATTGAGGTGTGATATGTTGACGGCCATTATCAGCCTACTGCATACTGTGGATATTTCTGTAATTCCTTTGCTTACTCCTTTGCTGTTGGCCTTAAAGAAAACCCATTTATCTTTTAAATGGGCACTGTTAGATTCACTTCACTATTTATTTCATAATTTTCCACAGTGTGTCTTTGACTAGGAAATCCCCAAAACAGCAAAGTGTTGTTTGTTGAGCAGTGACACAAGGCAGCAGATTGAGATGACAGTGGTAAAATTATAATTATGTCAGTTTCAATGAAGACAAAGACAATTCTTAGAACTATTGAACACAATTGTGCTCAGATGTAAGCAAGTTAATCAAGATGAAATGATGAACTGGTCATATTCTCTCTTTCCAACCCTGTTTAAAACAGGCTGTTATTTCTACCAAGGTAGTCTATGTTTTTTTTTTTTTCTTGTCCTGTATTAGTTCTACCTTCTTTTAGTGACTACACCATATTTAATGTGGAATATCTAATCCACATATTTGAAATGGGATTAAAACTATCTCTGTCCATACTGGTGGTCATGCAAACTTTTTGTAAACCTGAAATTTGTAAACCAAATACAAAGTTCACTGAACAATAAGTATTAAGGAAAAATAATACCTATGAAAGACAGACAAAGGAGAAACAAAACATATATAACTGATTTCCTTGAAGAAGAGAAGCACTATAAAATAACAGAAAAAAAAAAGGAAGATAAAATTTAAGAAAAATTGACAGGAACAAAAGAAACTTGAATCTACACATTTAAAGAGCACACAATGTTCCATGAAAAGTTGGCACAAAATGATAAAATATATGTCAAGTAGATATCTTAGTAAAGATAATAAATCTTAAAGGCAAAGAAAGAATCCCCATCAGTTATCTTGATGAAAATATTAAGTCATTTTCAAAGGAAAAAAAATCAGTCTGTCTTCCTACATCTTCTTCACAACATAAATTTTTCATGAAAATCAAGGATGACTACAAAATTCTATGTCCAGGCAAGCTGACCCCTTCAAGTCAGTTTTGAACATGGAAGCCATTTTCAATATAAAAAGTCTATTCAAGTTATATGGTATATATTACCTGTTCTTGAAGAAACTATCAGAGCTAAGTTTTTGTTAACTAAGAAATTAATGAAGAAACTTGGTAAAAGAACTACCTATTGAGCAACAAATCCATTTATTTGTATGGCATAAACTCAAAGTGAGCATTAAAAATATGAACAAGAATATAAAATTATGAAATATGACCGAGTAGAAATAACATTATATAGAAATTTGCAGAGATGGGGGAAAGGTGGAAGTGATGGCCAATTTCTCTTTTATGAATATTGTCAAAAATATTTAAAGACAATAACTTACGAGAAGTATAAGTAGTTTAAAGTTATAAAGCTCATTAGTAATAAAATAATAGAACCATTGAAAATGTGGGGAGGGAAAGGAGAAAAGCAATTTCCTCACTCTTCACAATAGGAAGTCAGTACACATGGAAGAAATAAATGATTAAGAATATTGTGCAAAAGCAGGAATAAAGATGCAGATGTAGAGAATGGACTTGAGGACACGGGGAGGGGGAAGAGTAAGCTGGGATGAAGTGAGAGAGTAGATTTGACATATCTACACTACCAAATGTAAAACAGATAGCTAGTGGGAAGCAGCTGCATAGCACAGGGAGAACAGCTCGGTACTTTGTGACCACCTAGAGGGGTGGGATAGGGACAGTAGGAGGGAGACAAAAGAGGGAGGGGATATGGGGACATACGTGTACATATAGCTGATTCACTTTGTTATATAGCAGAAACTAACACAACATTGTAAAGCAATTATACTCCAATAAAGATGTTAAAAAAAAGAATATTGTATAAGAACAAATTGAGTTGGCCAAAATGTGCCTTCAGTTTTTAAGTAAAAGTAAAAGACACGTTTTTCATTTTCACCAAGAACTTTATTGTACGACAAATTCACCCTTTTGTTCCACTGCCTTCTGACATTTTTCAGGCAACTTCATAATTCCACCTTCCCAATATTTTTTTTTATCTTTTTGAGCAAAGAACTATTCCAGGTGCCTTTTAAAGTCTTCCAGGGAATTGAAATTTTTTCCATTAAGAGAATTTTGTAAAGACCTAAATAAATGGAAATCTGAAAGTGCAATGTCTGGTGAATACAGGGATGAATCAGAACTTCCCAGCCAAGCTATAACAGTTTTTGCCTGGTCATCAAAGAAACATGTGGTCTTGCATTATCCTGAAGGGAGTTTATGTGTTTTCTGTTGACTAATTCCGGACACTTTTTGTGGAGTGCTGCTTTCAGTTGGTCTAATTGGGAGCAGTACTTGTTGGAATTAATCGTTTCATTCTCCAGAAGGAGCTCATAATAGAGGACTCCTTTCCAATCCCACCATATACACAACATCACCTTCTTTGGATGAAGACTGGCCTTTGGTGTGGTTGGTGGTGGTTCATTTCACTTGCCCCACAATCTCTTCCATTCCACATTATTGTACAGTATCCATGTTATTGTACAGTATTCATTGCCTGTCACAATTTACATTTAAGTAGAGAATCACATGAGCAAATATGGTCAAGAAGGTTTTTTTCCCTTAACTTATGTGGAACCCAAACATCAAAGCTATTCACAGAACCCAGCTTGTGCAAATGATTTTCAGCACTTGATTTGGATATTTTGAGTATGTCGGCTACCTGCCACGTAGTATAACATTGATTGTTCTCAGTTAATGTCTCGAATTGATCACTATCAACTTCAAATTGTCCACCCCACCGTCTAGCATCATCTATTGAGAAATCTCCAGCACAAAACTTTGCAAACCACTTTTGACATGTTCAATCAGTCACAGCACCTTCTTCATATGCTACACAAATCTTTTTTTTTGCATTTCTGCACGTTTATAAATTCCTTGAAATAATAAAGCATAATATGCCAAAAATGTTGCTTTTTTCTTCTGTCTTCAATATTAAAATGTCTACACAACAATTCACCAATTTTGATGTCTTTTTTAAAATGCATACTGATATGACAGCTGTCACATACAATCTAACAAAATTGTTTCAAATGAAATTAAAGACAACTAAGTGCTACTAGAGCCATCTTATGGAAAACAACTAATGAACCTTTTGGCCCACCCAATAGTTGTGAAGGTAACCACTGAAACAAAAATACTAAATACTATTTCCTAAGATACTCCAGAAAGCAATGCAAACACTAACGAGGTTAACAAAAAGAAAAAAATATTAGACCATTGTATACAGTATGCTATTATTCATGTAAAATAAATATGCATGAAGATAATATGCACAGATAGAAAGACCACACAAATAATAAGTAAGAATGATTGCCTCTGAGAAAGATGATTAGATAGTGAAAAAAGTGGAGAGAGATGAAGTTTTGACTTCATTTTCTCTTGACTCTTTTAAAATTTTGCAATGAATATATATTGCCTATTAACATTTAATAAGCCTAAAGAAACATCAGCATATTAGCAAAGGAGTCATATGTGCAATGAGTGTGCTTTTGGGGAATAGCTGATATTCTTTGTTTTGGTTCACACAATATTCCACGAACAGCTTGGATCCTCACCCATATATGAATGATATAAAATGTGGAAATTTTATGAGTATTGACAGAATAAATCTCAAGATGTCTAGAATTTTGAATATTTATCAATATTTTTATCTACTAAAAACCTCTTTTGTCCATATTAAAAATTATTCCATTCTCAATTGATCTGTGCTCTGGCATTTTTGAGTTGGGACAAAGAAGACATAAGATATAATAAGAGAGAGGAGCAGGAAGTGTGAGGATCAGGTGAGACTTCCAGAGAGCAAATGATTGATGGCAATAGAGAGGGCAGAGAAGATACTGCACTGTGGCCAGAGGGGACAGTCTAGATTAATGAAAGGCATCCACACTTGAAGCTGCTATCTCTCAGTTTCATGTGTTACACTGCTCTCCTTAGGAAACTCTGATTGACAAACATAGTTATAAGTGATAAATGACATCTGTGAGCATTTGAAAAAAATACTTAAATGCAGAAGAAATACTAAAGTAATTTATTAAAAATTATTATTGGGCCTCCCTGGTGGCGCAGTGGTTGAGAGTCCACCTGCCGATGCAGGGGATACGGGTTCGTGCCCCGGTCCAGGAGGATCCCATATGTCACGGAGCAGCTGGGCCCGTGAGCCATGGCTGCTGAGCCTGCACATCCGGAGCCTGTGCTCCGCAACGGGAGAGGCCACAACAGTGAGAGGCCCGCATACCACAAAAAAAATAAAAAAATAAAAATAAAAAAATAAACATTAGTATTATATTAAAAGATAGTCAAGTAGCTCAATGTTTACTTCAAAGAAATAGGTAGCTGTACTTTAAATCCTTGAACTATATATCATAATACCCTCCCCCTCCAAATAATAGCTATGAAAAACCTTCAACAATTAAATTTGCATAGATATGAGCATTTCCATAAGAAATTGTGTATAAAAAGTCTATCAATTTTTTATATGGTAATGTGGTCCAGTAAAAAGATCATTGAACTGAAAGTCAAGGAGGCTATGTCTTTGTTCCTGGATTTGCCCCTTTTGGTGTAATAAGGGTGGATACTGAGGTTAGATTTGGGTTCTCAGTTCTGCCTCCACCATCTACTATTTGATGTTTATTTCAGTCACAAAGAAGCCATTCTATGTATTCAAGCTAGAAATTATTTAATTCTCAGAATTGGGTGTTTGTACAACCACTAGGAAGGCTGAAGTAATATAAATTAGAGAAACTGATGCTAACTAATTTCATTGTAGATTTAATCATGAGAGGACAATTAAATCACGAGAGGAAAATTAATAGTAAATAGTAAACACCAAAAATCAGTTGATAAGTCGAGCCCATCTTACTGCTTTTTTTTTTTTTTAATTTTGTTTATTTTATTTTTGGCTGTGTTGGGTCTTCATTTCTGTGCGAGGTCTTTCTCTAGTTGCGGTGAGTGGGGGCCACTCTTCATCGCAGTGCACAGGCCTCTCACTGTCACGGCCTCTCTTGTTGCGGAGCACAGGCTCCAGATGCGCAGGCTCAGCAGCTGTGGCTCACAGGCCCAGTTGCTCCGCGGCATGTGATATCTTCCCAGGCCAGAGCTCGAACCCGTGTCCCCTGCATTGGCAGGCAGACTCTCAACCACTGTGCCACCAGGGAAGCCCAAGCTTATTGCTTTTAAATTCCTCATTTTTGAACATGTGGGATGTCACTAGACAAGCATCATAAAATCCAGTGCTCCTACTCGTGACTCAGAGGATTTTTCTAGGGTCCTTTTTCTAATTGTCTGTAGTTCTTGATATTTAGGAGCATTAGTCATACAATAGCTTTTGGCTGCCTCTTACATGGATTGTTTTTTGACTCAGACAAATCATTTAAATGCACTGATTTTGGTTTCATTCCCTCCCTGATGTCTTCTCTCAGATCCAATACAGTACATAGACTATGTTCTAAAACACAAGGGTGTGAGTATCTTTATCCCAACACACCAGTATTCTGCTAAAGAAAACAAGACTATCCAATCACTTCAAGAAGCATAAGATAGAACTTTGCCTTTTCATAAAGTTGATTAATTTTATGTAATGTTACAAAAGAAATGCTATTTGAAAAGACAAAAATTATTTTGTATATTCTCTGTATTTACTAAAATATAATGCAGTGATTAGTGTAAATAATAGGAAAACTTCTTGCAATAGTTTTAAAACTATTTTAAAATAGTGACACTGGGTTACATATGAAAGTGATTAATTGAATTTAAATTATCATCTAAAAATGGACATTAATTTGTACTAATATCCTTCTAAATGTCTATGAGTAATACATAATACTTAGATTAATCTGATGGTGATTTATCACACTGAAATGTTTCCTCAAAGTATAGGAAAGAAATTAATCATCAAATTAACATTTCATTAGACCATTAGACCAATGAATATATCATTAGATCAATAAATGAGATCAGTCCTCACCAAATAAGCACACAAACATGCATTAAGATCTATCTATCTATCTATCTATCATCTATCTATCTATCTATCTATATCTATCTATCTATCTATCCTGGTAAAATCTTTTGACAAATTGAAAGCTGTAGCTTGTTCTTAAAGAATTTCTTGAAAATTAAATTGCTGTGGAACTGGTAGATCACAGAAATACATAATGCATGTAAATTTGGAAAAGATGTTAGAAAAGTGTGGTCAGTCTCTTATTGTTACATACATGGTGCAAGATATTCAGAGGAAATGGAATTACTGACCTAAAGTCATGAAGTTCTTTACAATAGGGAAATGATACATCTCCTGAGATCTAATGCATTGCTCTTTAATACCTAATTCTAGGGAAAGAAAAATTAAATTTTACTTGTGGAATATGGCTAGACAAGAGAATTCTTAACCATTAACTGTTCTTTCCTGTCAATGTATATAAAAAATACTGTTTTTGATAGGTTAAGTATGTACTAGGATTCTAGTGCACATGATTTGATAGAAATTTGAAAGAAAGTATGATTTTTATTAATTAATTGAATTACTGTAAAACATTTAATATTCTATTTATAAAAGAACTATGGCCAGTGACATTCTACATGAATCACATTTTTATTTAGAACAAGTTTGGTTATAGCATTGGTTAAAAATATTTGTAACTTTTTGGTCTAGTATTTGTGATTGTAATATTTGTTGCATGTAACATTGTAGACAGATTCGGAAATATCAACAAAGAAGCATTCATACCCATTCACTTACTATTAGGTGTATCTATCCACAAGGAATGCCCACCAAGTACCTAACTCAAGTTTCAGTAAATTTTTAATTACAACAAATGGAAATGAAAACTCTACCTTGCCCCCAAAATAAGAATAGACTGTATACTTTGAAGTCTAAGATTTTTAATTGGCTACTGTTGAAGAATATTTCTCTATAGTGGTAGAAGTCAGAACAGAGATTGCCACTGCAGGTAGAGGATCAGATATTAACTGGGAAGCGATATGGAGGAATGTGTTTATGGTACACCACTAAATGAATAAAAAGTGAAAAAATAATGCCAAAGCTGATCCCATTTCTACAATAATAATACTGATAGAGATCATGCTGGAAAGATATACCAAAATTTTATTAGTGGTTCTATCATTGAATTTAGGGTGATTCAAATTTGTATTGAGTTTTTCTTAATTATTCTTTAATGTTTCTATTATGATAGTGTATTCTTTGGCAATGTCATAGAGGGGGAAAAGAAATAACTTGGATAAATTTCAAGATAGTCAAACTTTCCCTGCATTTTTTGTGATATTAAGCAGTTACTTTAAAATATCCACAGACTTTGACAGAGTATAAAACATGATTATATTTCCACCAGCAGCCCATGTGGCTGAGAATAACACAAGAAGCATAATTGACCTTCAGACTAGAACTGAATGCCAGAAGAAATGTTTATCAAAGAAGAAATCCTATAAAGAGAAATTTCCTGGACCAGTAGCCAAAGAAAATTTTAGTTACCAAAATATTCTAGTCTGTTCTTATTCTTAGGGCAGAACTAAATAATATTTTGAAATAAAGCTGTAGGCTTCACTTTCTCATGTGTATTTAAATCTTTATTTACATTGTCATTGCTTTTAAATTAAATATTAAGTAGGTGTAAAGCACAGCTCTTAGATTTTCATACTGTTCTCCCGCACCCTGAAATATGTATAAAGAAGGATATGTATGTCCTTCTCTCCCTCCCTTTAGAGAAGACAGAAGGATAGATAAAGTAGATGAAGAGAGAGGGTAACTTATGGAAAACATAGGCTTTTATTATGCCTACTTCTAGCCTCTATTAGACATTATTTTGTGTGTGTGTATGAACACTGACAACATTTTTGATTAGATATTGCCAACGTAAATCTCTACCCATTGCCATTGTGAGCAGTAGACATGAGCTAGTGGCAGCCAGAAGAGAAATGGAACAACGTGGTGCCTGCAGCCGATCTAAATAGTGAGAGGGGTATATTGAGATTATACCAAGGGAGCTTATAGGTCCAGAGGAAGAAGTTGAACAAAAAGTTAGGTGATTTATTAGTTACGGTTGACTGCATTTGTCAAGTTACTACAAGAACTGTCTTATAACAATGAGGAATGAAACAATAAAAACAGAGAAATATGGAGACCTGCAAGTTTGGAAGAAGTAACTGCTTTTCTCCTGTAGTCAGGGAAAAAAAATCAAATTGAGAAGACCTTTGAGCAATAAAGCCCAGTTAGACTCGCTCTTGCCTCAAGAATCAAGTCAGGGCACAGCTGTCACATTCATTCTTAAAATCTTTGACTCGATGTAGGTGTCTTAGATCGAGGAGTTAGTTCAGGTTTGACTCCCAATGAATTATCTCTATGGGACATAATGACTCAAAAAATGTAGAGTAAAAACATGCTTCTCCAAAGAAACCTGATATATTTAAGGCATGAGTTATTAAGAAAGGAGAGCAAGCGGAGTCGGAAAAGTGAAGATTTGTCACAAATCTAACAAGTACCTATCAAAAATAAATGTGAGGGAAGCTCTTGCCACATTTGCTGACTATATTGACTTGATGAAAAGCCTACAATGTTTTGAAGAGACTTGTACCATTAATGAAATCATGGCTTACCCCAAAAAATATCTGTGGCTGATCAAGACTAGAATATACCAGTCACTAGAACTGTGACTTTTCAAGATCCCCAATCCTCTAAGGACAGGAGCAGGGTGGGAAAAAAGCTGCTAGTTTTCACTACTCCTTTTATCTAAAGCTTAGTAGAAAAAAAGGAGAGGTTACTCAGAGAACGGAACCAAGAAGCACAGAGAACAATGGAGTGAAGATCCCTCACCATAATCTTCCAGGTAGATTTCAAAATTCACACACAAACCCATAAATTTTACTCCTTCTGAATGAGGGTGTTTGCTGAAATTATCTGGTTCCCCGTATATACTGCAGAATTTGTCTATTTAATTCATAAATTTCTGGATCAAAAAAAAAACACATAGGGCTTTTTGATAAAGGGACTGCTACACACACACACACACACACACAAAAATCCTGACAGAGATATCAACAAGTAATTCAATGAATCTTGGACATTAAGCTTGATGCCAGGAACAGATGGCAATTCAATGATATCTCTCTTGGAAAGGGATAGTACCTTTTGTGTGTAGAGTGAAAGAAACACTAAATATTTGGTGAACAGAAGGTGAAGTATCAAAATTATTATTCTGCTCATGTGGTAGTCCTGAATCTGGGAATAGGTGGTATTATACTTCCAGGCCAATTTGTGGTTGAATGAAGTTAACTGACATGTTCTGTCCAATAAGTTGTGAGCAGAAAAATGTCAAATGTCAACTCCAGAAGACATCATTTAATTACTAGATCAAGACTTTTCAGATCTTTCCTTCTGGCACAGTGACCAGCATTTGACGTTGTTCTATCAGTTTGAGCCTATAAGTAACTAAATTAAGCAGAGCACTCTTCATAACGATTCCTGGTTGCCCTATAATGTTTGAGGACTAAGCTTTGTAGATCTGAATCATTGAGGTGTGTGTTTTAATGTACCTTTACTATTTCTACTGATAGGTTTACAGACAAAGAAACAAAGATTAGAGACCATGTATGGTTTGCTTAAGATCATTCAGTCATCTAGCTACTACATACAGAATTGCTATTTGAACTCTTGTCTGCTTCTAAAATGTACTTTTCTTCTTTTTGCTTTTAATTTCTTGTACTTGGAGACATATCTAATCATCTTAAGTACCTTAAAAGCAACCATTTGTTATTCAACCTGAAGGCCTTTCTCCTGCTCCAGTCATGTTATGAAAACAGCCATCAGCCACAATTCTTTCATCAGTGGTTAGACTTTTAATTCAATCAAGGAAAATCTTACTTTCTAACCCTTAACCTGCTGTTGTCCAGAGGTACACTTTGGGGACAATCAGTGTCCTCCCCATAATTTTTATTTTTAAGAAATTGGAATGGTTAATAAGTCATTTTTCAGAGCCAAAAGCAATACAGAACTATTTGTAGCCAGGCTCTCTTCTTGTTGAGAAAATCTGACTTTAATGAAGTAGATGGAGAACATTGTGAAGAGAATTCCTGATGTGAGAAATGAAAACTCTAGTGGTGCTCAAACCCTTATTCCAGTTCTTTCTGAGACCCATGTAAAGTCTGCCTTTCCTGCGATTTGAAATCATCTTTGTTTTTTGTAAATAAGTGAGCTTCAATTTCCCTAAGGTAGTTCCAGTTTTCATTATGTCACTAATACCAAAGAATTACAAAATTGTATGCACAAAAGCCTATGAATTACATGTTCAACCTTTTCTATGCTTTCTATATATTTTTTATTTAACTACTGAGTGTTAATAGTTACTTAATCAGCAAATCATGTTTTTGGTATTCCCTACTGAATTTGAAATAGAACACTGGGTAGTCACTCAGAGAGTCTGCTAAAATGTTTAAAGCTTCAATTGACCTTTACATATTTACATGGCAATGAAAAAAGGAAATTGGAGAAATAAACAAAATCATGAGTCAGTTCCTATTATAGCCAGATCCAAAGATAAAATACCTAGAATTTTTTTATTGGAATTTGTTATTAAACCATCAAATAGGGCTCAGAGATCTACTTTTAGAAATAAGTTTTTATGGAAACATAAATCATTTAGTTTTCCATTTATAAGATTGTCATTGCCAACAGGGTGGAACAGATTAAATGAGAGAAAGACTAACTGTATTTATGATTGTATTACAACTTGAGGACTTGGCTTTTTTTTTCTTTTCAGGAGACTAAACATCACAAATTCCATAAAGATTTCAGGTAACGTTGTTTGAATACAGGATAACTTGTTCCCTGACTAGAAGTTTATTGCTTGAAAATAAAAATATTAAATACTCTTAACCCGGTAAATTTGAATTCAATAGATTTCTTTCCTCCATCTCTTTCCCGTTTTGTGAAATGAAACCATCCAAGAGATACTTTGAACCAAATAAAGAATCTTTATTTAATTTTCCAGAAAGAAAAATGGCATTACGCTTCAGATATAATTGTACCTGAGCTATTCTCCAACTAGGGTTTAGTTATTTTGATTTTGAAAGGGATAATGGCAAATTTGGAGGGTGTGTGTGTGTGTGTGTGTGTGTGTGTGTGTGTATGAAGTGAAGGAATAACTATATTATGAAATAAAACATTTCATTCCTTTTAGTTTGAAAGTTTAAACTTAGAAGAGATGTTACTTTGGTCAAGCACAAATGTATCTTGTATTTGACTGGCAGCATCTCTCTGGAGATATATTTATCTTTTAAATATTCTTATCTTTGTTTCTAATATTATTTTATTATCCTTTAATTATAAGACTTAGGATATATATATATACATGTATATAATTGCCCATATCATATATATATAAAATATTTATATGTACTTGCCCTTACCCTTCACTGAAGAATCTCTGTTAATTTTGAAATGTCACATTTTTTTAAATGGCTTAAATGGTAAATTTTATTTTATATCTATATAACCCCAATTAAATAAATTAAAAACAAACCAACAAAACAAAAATTCTCAATACTTATTATCTCACAGTTTCTGTGGGTCAGGAATCAGGAGTAACTGAGTTGGATGGTTTTGGATCAGAGTGTCATGTGGTTGTTGACGAGCAGTAGTCATATGAAGGATTACCTAGTCTTAATAATCCATTTCTATGAAGACTCACTCACATAATTGTTGGCTGAAGGACTCAGTTCCTCACTATGTGGACCTATCCATAGTTTTGCTTGGTGTCTTTATAATACAGTGTCTAATATCACTCCTCATAGTGAGTGATCTAAAAGAGAGTACAAGGAGGAAGCCATGACTCCTTTTTAAATCTTACAAGTGATATCCTTTTATCTCTACCACATTCTGTTTGTTAGAAGTGAGTCACTAAGTATAGTCAACACTCAAGGAGAGGGGAATTAGGCTAGAAGGTACATCGAAGATTTGTGAATGTATCTTTAAACTATCATAGTGAAATGCCGTATTTTTGATTGAATAATTACCATCATATATTATAATAGCAAAACCATTAAATGAAACACACTTAATAATGAAAGAGATTATCTAAAAAGCACATGGTAGAGGGTATATTCTAGAAACATATTATAAAGGACATATTTAAGGAATACATGTTGAAATTGTCAAATGATAACATATACTGACAGTGGTTAAAGCAAGCTAGGAAAGAGTGTTAATAAATTCAGTCTTTTCATATCCCAGAAACCTGCACTATATGTTCTTTGAGGTCTGGAGGATGGAGAAATTATGTAAAGACAGTCAAAGGCATGCCAGGTCTCAAGGAAGATAAATATGAAAGTGTGATTAGAAGATGTAAATTTCATAAAGAATTTGAAAAGTCAGTCCAATTGCACTTTTCTCGCAAATAATCACTGACTAGAGAGTTGTGTTCACACCTCTCTTAAAGGGACATGTTGTTAGCTATAATGGGCACAGTGTGAGCTTCAACAAACCATTAACTACTTGGGGAACACTTTCTTTTCCCCATCTATAAATCCTTTTATTAAACCATGCCTGTAATGAATCAAAGAGCTAATTATTAGCAGCTGTGTTGCAGCTGTGATGCTACTGGTGTTAGGGGAACAAAGAACGCAAGGACTTCTCAAGGATCCAGAAATATAACTTTTATCAGTTCTGGCACTGAACAAGGAAGGGACAGTCAGCCCAGGATCACTTCTAGGAATATTTACCTTACTGCTTACACTGGGTGGATTTATAGAATTCTTAGACCACTTAGACTACTGATAGTAATTTAGAACATTTCCTTCACTATAAAATAGGGAAAAGAAAGACAAAAGGACCTCCCCTTGTCACAGTTAATTGTGGCAGACTCCAAAACAGACAAACCACTTTCTGAATCTGAGATCAGGAGTTTTGTACTACATACTGTTATCTTTCATGGCCCTTCACATATTGATCCTCCAACCCAATATGCGTTCATTCACTATTTGTTTATTTAGTAGTTAATATTTGAATATCACCGTGTACCTCTCAGTTCTCCCTTATCTTTTTAAATTTATTTCAGAAAATGTAGTAAATATATGGTCAGAGAAATACATATTTTGTTATATTTTTCTAATTTATCAAAATCCCTGGAATATAGGCAAATGTTTATATATTATATATGTAGATACACATACATATATTTAAGCATGAATACGTAGATGATAGATAGATCGATAGATTGATAGACAGATAGTATTAGCATTCCCATTGTTGGTAATACCCTATTTGTGTATTCTTTTGTTTCATTTATTCATTCAGTATAAATGTATAGTATGTTCCTATATTCTGATAGGGTAGGATCTAGTGATAATTCTACAATTTTTAATATTATCTATACCACCTACAATTTATAATAAAATGGTTTTTCCTTTAAGACCCTCACAATTTACTGATGCAATTTACCAGACACACACACACACACACACACACACACACACACAGATACAGTAAAAAATAAGTGCTAAGTAGAGATATATACCAAGCACTAGAACACTAAAACGTTTGAAATGAGATGCATAGAGAAAAAATATATTTACTAGTTAACATCACATTTTAATAGTGTTTTTTCCTATTTACAGACATTTTAGAACTCATGGACAGTATAACCATTTGAATAATTAGATCAATAGGATTACTTCTATTTCAGAACTACAATAGCTGGGGGAGAAATGAAAGTGCACATGCCAGTGGGATGTTTCCATTTAAAACAGAAAGTTTAAAAGGATAAGCATGATTTATACACTCTTCAATCTCCCCTCCTAAAATAAAGCGATGATTAGGTCATTTGGGAATGTTTGAGCATGGGGGTAGGAGAGAGACTCTAGACAGTCTGAGTTTGCTAACTGCACCACCATGTGGCGGCAGGCTGCTCCCAGGCTGAGCCCAGGGATAATTATCACCTCTGAGGGAGCAGTAGTTCTGGAAATGAGGTGCATCATCAGATAAAAGGGGAAGGAACCTCACAAGCATTCTATTCCAAGCTATAAAATTCCTTTGTTTTCAGAAGAAGCGGTTATGAATTAAAGTCCACTCCTGTTCAAATAATTAGGATTTGTGGTGTTTAAGAATTACCTCCATTAGAGAAGTAAAATAGTATTAATAGTGAGGCAGCAAGCTGTGAAATATAGAAACATAACTTCCTAAGACAGCTGCTCAACTGCTGTTAAAATATGCAAACTTCCCTAGAAAAAAATTATTTTTTTCTAGTCAATCAGTGCCTGGCTAGCAAACAACAACAAAGGAGAGAAATAAGAGCCCCATAAAAAGAAGAGTTCTTTTGAGCTATTGAAACAATTATGGCACAAACTAAATCACTAAGGGAGCAAAGGATCATTTTGGGATCAAGGAATCAAAGAGTGGGAATTAAGTGATCAACACACAAAGGTGTATTAATGAAATGATAAAGAAAATAGCAATTCACCAGGGAAGTTCACCTGAGAAGGAAAACCTGGCTTACCAGAGAAACAACAAGTATTAACATGATTTTTATAGAGATAAATATGTGGATAAATGAAAATGAGTTTTGTTTATTCAGCCATCAAAAACATTAACTGGGCTTCCCATGTAAAGAATTGAACTTTCTAAATAAATGTGAAGATATTGGAATCCCTAAAATTGAGAATCATACTTTGGTCATTTACCTGTGATGATGACAAATTGAGACAATATTGGGGGGTGGGGGAATACCTAAATAATCTAACTACTTAATTTTACCTATTTCACCACCTTTCAAGGTACTCAATAAAATCAATACATAATTTCTGAGACTTTCAGTGACTATACTGTTTTGTCAAGGGAAGCAGAATATCAGCTCTATTATAAGAGTAAAAAATAATTTTTAATGTGTTAAATTTCAGATCATGTATAAAAAAGATCATGAAATAGT
The DNA here is from genome assembly GCF_949752795.1 of Hyperoodon ampullatus. Classification (NCBI taxonomy): domain Eukaryota; kingdom Metazoa; phylum Chordata; class Mammalia; order Artiodactyla; family Ziphiidae; genus Hyperoodon; species Hyperoodon ampullatus. The sequence goes on from NC_136914.1 coordinate 78,463,643, forward strand.
TTTCTTTCTTGCAAAAAAGCTTCAGAGAAAGATACAGAACTTTTAGTTTTGTATTGTTAGTGACCTACAAATCAAATTTATATAAATCCCTTGGAAGAAAATTCCTGAAAATGAACTTTAAAAAAATATATGTGGATAGTAGAAAGAGTAAAAAAGGTCTAGTGAGAGGCTGAGGGGAAATTGTAACAGGAAAGAAAATGGGAACATAAAGACCTTAGAAAAGGCAAGAAAAATTAAGGAAAAGGGCACAATAGAACCTCAACAAATTAAGCAAAGGGTTGTGTAAGAATAGTCTATATAAGTCATGCAATGCTCTGCATGTAAAGGGGCAGGACCCTAGGGTCCTTCCCGGGACAGACCCCTCACCCATATCCTCTGCTTTAGCTCCTCTCTGAAGGACCTAGATAACAGTATATGATGCACATTTCCTGAGTTGTTTTATAGATGTGAAACCCCTACCAAATGGAAGATGTTAACTGCTTGATGACCATAAGCACATAGCCCCTAGGCCTACTGGAGCCTAAGGAACGAAAATGCTAACCCCTGTGACACTGCCCTGTTACCTTACCATCAACAAACCAGAGAACTGTGCATGAGCTAATCACATACCCTGTGACACTCCTCCCTCTCACCTTGAAACCCATCGAGGAGTTTGGGCTTTTTGATTTCTAGCTGTCCCAGACTCCTTGTACAGTGCCTTACAATAAATGCTGCACTTCCTTCACCACAACCAGTGTCAGTAGATTGGCTTTACTGAGCGTGGGCGAGCAGACCCAAGTTTGGTTTGGTAACATGGGGAGAACATGGAGAGCTTTTGGTCAGCCATGTATATTTTAAAGAGAGTCCAGGGCCTGATTGGCTTTTCAGATGATGCACTTGGTATAGCAACACCAAGTGTAGAAACTACTTCAATAATTTTACACCAAATAATGGCATAAGATTCTGAACTAAATGTCTGAGGATATGGATGGGCTGGCATCCTGAAAATGTTAAATCTGAACTGTATCCTTAGGCAATTTTAAGGTTCAGTTCCTGCATCTGTAAATGAGAATTTTGCAGTAGGTGTCTAAGAAAGCGGTATGCTTGCAGGTGCACACTTTCATTTCTATTACCATCGGAAAGTGATTTCTGGCACACAATGTAATAAGGTCTTCTCCCAAAACCTGGTCTAATTTATTAATATTACTGATTTGATGTATCTGTAAATATAGTTAGTATATAACTGGGTAAAATAAACCAAACTGCACAAGTAAAAAGACTTTCAGAAATAGTAACCTTTAGAGAATGTGAATAAAAATAACAGATGATATTGGATATCTGCAATGTTATTTGCAAAGAAATTGATGTTTAGAAGCAAACATACTTCCCAAGTATCTCAAAAAAAAAAAAAAAAGTAGAGTCCATTCTAAGCAAGACTTCACCGGAAGGTGACATGGCAAATCAACTCTAAACTACATTTTGCTATTTGCATATCCCTAAATTACTCTTTTATTGGTGTGTTTTACATAGCATTCAGGAGAAAAAAAACAAAAACAAAAAATTAGCATTTGCCATTATTGATTCTTTTTGTTTCAGTTCTGAATCACATTGAATTTAACAGATTTTACTTTGGCTCCTAGAAAGGTATACTCTTTTCATATTTTGGCTACTTATACTCTCATTTCCATAGTTTTTATAATATGTTACTCAAATACAATCCATTTCTATAACCTGTTTTTTTTTATTTCATTAAATTATTTTTATTTATTTACTATTTTTATTTTTGATCTTTTAGCAATCTTAATATCTGGGACAGAGGTATCTTGAATTACAGATATTAATAGTCATGTCAAGAAAGTTATCTCCAATTGAAAAAGATTAAATTAACATTCTTGTATATATTCTGAACTTTTGTATATTTGATCTTGTGATTCTACTACCAGAGCCTTATCTGGACAAAAATTAAAAGTGTAAACCATTTCTGGACCCACAGAACTAAGGATTGGATTTTATATATAGCAACCTAATTAGCCTGCTTGCTTTCTCTCATTTTAAATATATAGATATAGTCATTATATTTATTTGAATGTGTGTTTCTCAGATATCTGGTTCTAAGTTTTTAGTCTTTTTTTTTTTTTTTTTTTTTTTTGGTTAAATGTGCATATTCAACACATATGCAGAACTTCAATCTGACTGGTACTCACCAGTTGGCTTGTCCTGGATGCTACACCCAATATCTTTGCTAGTTGAGCCAGAGGCTAGTCTGATTCATTGAGGCCTCTCTCCTTTAGGTTGCTGAAAATCTGGAGATTTTTCACTTAAATACATTAGATTGTAAATAGGACTTCTAATGGCATGATTCAGATATAAGATTTTTTTCTTTTTCTTATTTTTTAAAGTAACCTATATAGTATATGCTCAATTAACATTTACTTAGAATATTTTACTGCTTTTGAATGAGTGAATGTATTTATTAAAATAATTTGCATGTCAAGCTTCTTAATGATAGAAAATTATTCTGAGGCAATCTGTTTTTATTTTTTAGACCCATGTGCAGAAGCATAAGCTTAATTGAGAATGTAAAATGTAGTCTTAATTTGTATTATCTGCATCAACCTTTGTCTACGTATCTGGATATAGCAATCATAGATTTGTTTTTGCTTTTTTTTTTCTAATTTTATGTACTTGGTCAAAGAGTTTTAGATAGATCCACTCTCTATCTATTCTTAACATCAAACAGTCTATTATTATATATGAGATATGTTATCCTCCCAGTCACAGCGTTCTGTCTGCATTAGGAGAAATTATTCCCTGCTTCTAGATTTATGGTTTCTTGGAAGATTATTAACTTCCACAAAACTACAAAAATCAGTTGTAGTTAGGAAAACAGTTTTTGTCAAACACACACATTGATCACTTCACTTGAGAATGCCCATGTTGACTCAAATATGTTATTAAATACTTCTATATAAATTTTTAGTAGATGCTACTCTGTGTCTGAATGAAATCTCTTAAGTTCAAGGAGAGTCATTCTAGAACTTGTAAAAGTAGAGGGAAAAACAAGGAGGTGATAGTAAAATAAGCAGACATTTTCCCATAACATTTTTTCAAACAACTCTGTGAATATATAATCAACATTTTATCTAAACTCACTGTATGTAAGAGCACAATGTGTTTTTTTATCAGAAGCATTGAAAAATAAATATATATTTTTCTTAAAAATGAAAATGTAACATGGAAACTCTATCTGATGATATTTAGGACTTTTCAAGCCCTTTATTTTTCTTCGTGTTTCATTTTCAAGAAATATTTACAAATATATAGAGTATTTTCATTTGTAACCTTATAATCTGACTGCTTTTGCTTTTTACTATTAATTTTATTCATTGTTTTGTACACAACAGCAACATTGCTTTGATCTAAAAGTTTAATGGAAATTCAAAATCAAAACTTCAGTTTTCAATCTATTTTAAAGACTTCTGATTTTCTATTACTATTTAAAGGGTCAAATTAATTTTAAATTTGCATTTCATACTATATTATGTGATATTTGGCATTATAAAATTGCAGAAAAAATAAGAGTTAAGGAATTAAATAAGTAGAAAAGGTCAAAAAAATATTGATGAAACAAATTGTAATGACTTCAAAGTTTAAAAAGTACTCAGTGAGGAAATGATATGCTTTACTAAGAATCTTCAAACCTATTAACTGAACTACCTATGATTGTTCTAGTTATTTGCTTTAGCTGCTTACTGAATCCCTCTATAACAAACATGGGTACATAAAGAAAGTACATTTTAATTTTAAATTTATCCCTAAGATTTTAAACTCCTCAAATAATGGGATACCTTTATAACGTCTCTTTCACCCTTTAAAGAGAAAATTGCAGTGTTCTTTATGTACAATAACATTAAAATGTTAGTGGCTTATTAAACAAAATATATTATTTGGTTACAGAGTAGTATTTCCACTAATTTATCTTTCCCTAATTTCTCTAAATTTTGTAGTTAATATTGTAATAAACATCACAAAGACTTTGTAGCTTGTTCCCTTTCTACCCTACATGTCCTTAAATATGTGACCATTTTCTTTTTTCTTTTTCTTTTTTCTTTCTGTTTACAAACTGATCATTTATTTTCAGAGCCCATATTTTTCCTTTTACAAAGACACCCAAATGCATTCAGCAAACAGAATCATCACTGTGTTTTGACCTCTACTTCTGGAGCTTGGAGTTCCTTTGTTAAAGTGACCACAAGCTCCAGTATCACCAAATATTGTGCCACTCTAAAATGGTAACTGTTTTTTCCAGTCTATGATTACAGCTTCTTCTCTGGTCATCGACTGGCGTCTTTGCCAATGTCTCATATTTTAGATCACACATTTAGGTTTGGGCAGCACACTGATTCTAGGTATGAAATTCTGTATCTGTCAGATTAATGTAGGTTATGTTGCATTGACATACAATCCCAAATCACTGTGGCTAAAACAATAATTGTTCATTTTCTCACTCTGTATGACCAACATTAGCAAAGAGGCTCTGCTCATCCTAAGGAACCAAGGCTGACATAGATGCTATGTGTCAGTGATGCTTCCATAATTCTCATAGAAAGGGGAAATGAGTGCAGTTGATTGTAAACAATTCCTACCAGCTTCTCTCTAGAAGTGAAAAATGTCATTCCTGTTACCATTTCATTAAGTAAAACCACAGAAAACACTGTCACATCTAACTACAAAGGGCAGGAAAGTGTGATTCAACTATGAGCCCAGAAAGAAGGGAGAACTGGAATGTTTGAGAACAGCTTTATTATTGGTCAAGGATCTAATAATAACAGTAGTAATCATCATCATCATCATCATCACTAACATCATCATCTCAGTTAGAAGGAGTGTCAGGGAAAGTTTCCATGAAGATGTCATAACTAAATGGATATTTGAAAACAATATGTTAACTAAGGGAAAAAAGAAGTGTGGAAAGTTATTTTACAGGGGAATAACTTTTGCAAAGAGTCTGTGAGAGGGAAGGAACATGCTACATTGGAGAAAAAGAAATCAAATGTGGCTATGAGGCAAGAAGAGGATCTCAAAGTGGAAATCATGTTAAGTGTTTTCATCTTTGTCTTAAGAATAAAATAAAGCTATCGAAGGACTACAATAGTGACAAAAAGAATACAATACTTAGGAATAAATTAACCAAAGATGCAGAAGACTGGTATGCAGAAAGTAACAAAACTTTGCTGAAAGAAATTAAAGAAGATACAAATAAATGGAAAAACATCCATGTTCATGAACTGGAAGGCTTAATATTGGTAAGATGGCAATACTACCCAAAGTGATCAACAAATTCAACACAATACCTATCATTATACCAACAATGTTTTTTTGCAGAAATAGAAAACCCCATTCTAAGATTTACATGGAATCTAAGGGATGCTGAATAACCAAAATAATCTTTAAAAGGAAGAACAAAGTTTAATGTCTCATATTTCCTGATTTCAAAATTTAATACAAAGGCATCATGATCCAGGGTTGTACTGGCATTAAGCCAGACATATAGACCAATAGAATTGGACAGAGAGTCCAGAACTAAGCCGTTCCAAATGGTCAAATGATTTTCAGCAAGGGTATGAAGACCATTCAAAGGACAAGGAATAGTCTGTTCAACAAATGGTGCTGGGAAAACTGTATATGCACATGCAAAAAAAAGTTTTTAAAATGATAAGTTTTTTGTTATGTATATTTAATCATAATTTTTTTAAATGGGAGTGATGTATCTTACCTTCTTTACTCCTAAGTAATTATTCATAACTCAAATTTGTCAGAAAAAATTCTCTGAAAAAACTCTCAACGTATTTCCTAAATCACTTTTAAAAACTATAATTGATATACAAAAAGCTTTATATATTTAATATATGCACCATGGTGAGTTTAGATAATAAGTATACATTGGTAAAACCATCATCACAGTCTATTCCATAAACATATTCATCACTTCCAAAAGTTTCCTTCTGCCCTCATTACTTGTCATTAGTATTATTTGTGTGTGTGTGTGAGAGAGAGGGACTTATAAGAGCTACTTTCTTAGCAAAATTTTAAGTGCATAATGCAGCATTATTAACTATAGGCACTATGCTGTACAGGAGTAGATCTCTAGGACCTATTTATCTTGCATAACTGAAACTTTGTACCCTTTGACTAGTACTTTCTTGTTTCTTCCCTTCCCAGCTCTTGGCAATCACCATTTCACTCACTGCTTCTAAGAGTTTGACTATTTCAATTTCTCTCTCCACACTCAGAATTTACCTGTAAGATATATATATACAATTTATTTCTTCATCATTTATTTTGTAGTCATGATTTTAATTAGTTATTTTATAAGTTCTGCCTTTCCAAAATAATTCTTAAAATACTCAGGCAAAAAGGTGCATGTACACAGGCACATGGGCAACCCCCATGTGCACACGTGTGCATGCATGTACACACACACATGGTAATGTCTTAGGAAATTCAAGTGAGAAAAAGTGGTTTTGATTGTGATTAATTCATTTTTATATATAGGTATAGCATATTTTTGATGAATAATAGCATATCCCCTTTTAGAATCCTCAACTATTTAATGCCAAGTACAATCCAGAAAAAAAATAAGAAATGTTTTTTCTGCATCTGAAGTCAAACTCATACTTTTTTCATAACAAGGGAGAAATGAACCTGCCCTCAGACAAAATGGTATTGAAATATTACATATTTTAAGAATCAAGGTCACTGCTATCACTTGCTGGTTATTTAGTTTCTCCATTCAGCCCTATATAATGTCAACTTATGAAATGGAGTTGCTAAAAATGGACAATGAGAATTTTAACAATCAGAAAACAAGGTTTGAGGTTGTTGAGTGCAATTCGTTAAGGAGAGCAACTCTGAATATTTTTCAAAGAAAATTATTTATATTTCAGAAAAGATGAAATCTTATTTAGTCCATCATTATGACACAGCAGAAAATTTGTAATTAATTTTAGAAATATTATGTAAGAAATTACCTATTTTTAAAAAAGATTATAATTTAAAATTTTATTTACCTACTTACAAAAATTTACTTATCCCAGAAATAGGTATGCATATATGATGCCAGATACACCATATGTTTTTCTATTTCACTCTGCATGTTTTAGTTTAATCCTTTGGGTACAACTTCAGAGTTAAACATATAAACAAGTAAAAAAAAAAACAAAACTTCAGTTAAGGTAGGAAAAACTATAAAACTTTATAACAGAATTGTGTTTGAGTATAATAAAAAGTTGAAGGTCATTTGTAAACATGACTTACCTCCTCATCTGATTCCTGCATATCTCTGATATAAGAACATTACACACAAAATCAATCAAACAAGAAAAAATATTGTTGCAGTTACATATTAGACTTTTATTGCTGCTCTAACAAGTTAACACAAATTTAGTGGATTAAAGCAATATAAATCAATTATCATCTTACAGTTCTATAAGTTAGAAGTCTACTTCTGGGTTAAAATAATTGTGTCAGTAGGTTTGAATTCCTTTCTGGAGGCTCTATGAGATGCATTTCACTGCCTTTTACAGGTTCTGTAGGCTACCACATTCCTTGGCTAGTGGCCTCCTTCCTCCATCATGAAAATTAGTTATGTCAAATCTCTCTGTGAATTTAGTCAGGAAAGGACTTCCTGTTTTCTGGAGCCATCTGATAAGGTTGGATCCACCTGGATGATCCAGGTTAATTTCCCCATCTCAAGGTCCCTAACCTTAGCACACTTGCAAAGTGCCTTTTGCATGTAAGGTAAAATACTCACAGGATCCAGAAATTAGAATGTGGACATCTTTGGGATTTATTATTCTGCCTACCTCAACTTGTTTTCTAAATTCTATTTTTATGAAAAAAAGATGGATAATTTGAGAATGGTAATTATGTTCTGATTATGTATATTATGTATTGTACAATGCTAATAGTTTCCCCTTCCATCTTCTAATGAAGTTACTCTGAAGTAAGCAAGTGGAGAGTATATACTTTCACACATGTTTCTACACTTAAACAAACAAATAAAAGGGGTATAAAGCCACCTCATTCAAAAGAGGATTCCATGATACATCTATATCAGTGCTTAATATTCTATTTTTCATATAAAGATTTTACTCTGCTTTATATTAATACTACTTTACAGTTCACTCTGTATTATGTAGTACATTCTCTCTCCCAATTTGTATGATGAAATAATCACAGAATATTATATAGGTATAAATCAATCATGGCGTAAAACATGTCTGTTTGATGGAAATTAAATTTGATCCAGATTACTAAAAATATCACAAACAATATAGCAATAAATACATCTGTATACATGCCAGTAGGTGCTGACGGTACAATCTCTGAAAGTAACATTTCTAAAGCAAAGTCCATGTATATTGTGGTGCACATGTTAAGTCAAGTAGTTGAGTATCTGTCCCAGTCTCTTTCCAGTTTTTCTTTTTTTTTTTCTTCAAAGGCTGGAAAGCTTAAGAACTACATTTCCTAGACTCATTTGTACCTAGGATTCCTGATAAGACTATTTCATTTCTTAAAATTTTACTATTACTCTTTACTACTTTCTATGTCTGATAGGTTTATTTGTAATATTTTTGTTCCTTTAAAAGGGGCATATCACTCATTTTAAGTCTTTTCTATATAATGAAAATAACTAAAATTATGTATTTTCATTTAAAATTTCAGCTGTGACCAGAGAACATAAATTTCTACTTTTATCAGATTATTATCAGAATACAAGATCTGATTTAGAGATTATCATCAAATTATTTCAAGAAAGGAATGATTTTTTAAAACATACTCTCCGGTTTTTATATTTATTTTCTTATTTTTATTAAAACTACTTAGAAATTTGTATGTGTGAATACATTCCCAAAGATTTATAATAAGGAATTAGGATTGATTATTACTTTATTACTTAATTATTCATTATTCAATAACTTTTTCAAGTCTACAAATTGTCACCATCTCTACCTCTCTACCAGTAATTATATACACACTCTGCTCTACTGTTTACATTGCTTATTGTTGTCTCTCCCTGAATGGAATAAAAGGTCCATTAAAGCAGAGAGTTTTGTCCTGTTTTGATTACAGATGTGGCCCAAAGATATAAATGAGTGCCTGGCAATTGGCTGTGGCTCAATACCATTTGCTGAAAGAATAGACTGATGGAGTGTCTACAATATGTCAGGCACTGTTCTAGGTTCTTGAGCTGTATCTGTGAAGAAAACAAAGATTCTTGTGGAACTTACGGTGTATGGGGTAGAGAAAGTCACATAGCCAGTGAACAGTAGTCATAAAATTAAGCTATATAGAATAGTAAAATTTGATGAGTACAAGGGAAAATAAACAGTATGTCAAGGACAAAAGAAATCAGAATAATTGGCTAGGTTGCAGAAGTAGTAGTTCTTTTATGGTGCTCAGGGCAGGATGTATTAAGAAGGAAATGATTAAGCAAAATCTTAGAGGTAAAGGAGTTAACCATGAAGATAGAAGGGAATGAAAAATGTCAAGTTGAAGGTACAGACACGTTAGGGAAAGGAGAATTCTCTACATAAAAAATGGTAAAGTAGAGATAGGGATAGATAGGTGGTGAAGAGACCAGAGTTGTAAGGAGAGGGTGCAACTCTTGCGGGACCAAGACCAGAGAATGAACTTTGTTTCATCTGATTGAAATGGGAGGCTTGATGAATTCTGAGCAGAGAAGTGTTATGTGATTTTATTTGAAAGGGATCATTCTTATTGGTACATTGAGAGTAAATAGTATGACGGTGAATTTAGAAGCAAAGCGTGCTTACCATTTTAGAAAGACCGATCAACTGGGGCATCCAGGCATCACTGAAGATTAACAATGTGTCATTTAATATTGAACTGTTGAGAGTATAAATTTTAAAAGCTGCCTATATAAACTGTTTCTTATAAATCAGAAAAGCTGAGTTAAACCTTCCTTATAAAGAGAGTAGTAAATCTTTTAAAATAAATATATGCATACCTACATACATACATATACTTATGGCTTATTTAGTTTGTAATAAATGTGGCCCTTTTTTTTCTTTTCTGTTTCTGGGTGTTAGATTTCCAGTGTTCTTCACATCTAGTATTTAGTCAAACTTTATAATTGAGCACAATGATTTCTCACCAGAGTGGAGGAAAACAAGACAATTTCCTCTTGTGAACAGAAATAATACAAATTCAATATATGTTTATTAAATATCTACTATATGAAAGTATCAATTCAGTATACATAACCTAAACAAAAAGCAATCCATCAAACATACTGTTTTTATAGATCACATTTTATAAAGACTTGCTGATAGTTTTTACTCACATTTTTGATGCTTGAAATACTTTTTCATCAAAGGTTACTCACGGGCTTCCCTGGTGGCGCAGTGGTTGAGAGTCCGCCTGCCGATGCAGGGGACACGGGTTCGTGCTCCGGTCCGGGGAGATCCCACATGCCGCGGAGCGGCTGGGCCCGTGAGCCATGGCCGCTGGGCCTGCGCGTCCGGAGCCTGTGCTCCGCAACGGGAGAGGCCACAACAGTGAGAGGCCCGCGTAAGGCAAAAAAAAAAAAAAAAAAAAAAAAAAGGTTACTCACATACATTTATGTGAATAAATGAAATACACTTCAATGACTGTAATGACATTAAGCAATTTCATTGGTCTCCCACCAGCCCCACCTTAGGGATGGGTTAGTAGGCTGCAGTGTTATGATATATAAAGCAAAGACAAATCTAGAATCAGTTTTCTTGAGGAAGCTTGCATAAGCCACTTAGATAGCCTCACCCACCAGGCAGAAAACAGCAGAATCAAGAAGAACTACAATTCTGAAGCCTGTGGAACAAAAACCACATTCAAAGAAAGACAGACAAAATGAAAAGACAGAGGACTATGAACCAGATGAAGGAACAAAATAAAACTCCAGAAAAACAACTAAATGAAGTGGAGATAGGCAAACTTCCAGAAAAAGAATTCAGAATAATGATAGTGAACATGATCCAGGACCTTGGAAAAAAACCGAAGAGGAAGATTGAGAAGATGCAAGAAATGTTTAATAAAGACATAGAAGAATTAAAGAACAGATATGAACAGTACAATAACTGAAATGAAAAATACACTAGAAGGAATCAATAGCAGAATAACTGAGGTAGAACAACGGATAAGTGACCTAGAAGACAGAATGGTGGAATTCACTGCTGTGGAACAGAATAAAGAATAAAGAAAGAAAAGAAATGAAGACAGCCTAAGAGACCTCTGAGACAACTTTAAATGCAACAACATTCACATTATAGGGGACCCTGAAGGAGAAGAGAGAGAGAAAGGACCTGAGAAAATATTTGAAGAGATTATAGTCCGAAACTTCCCTAACATGGGAAAGGAAATAGCCACCCACGTCCAGGAAGCACAGAGAGCCCCAGGAAGGATAAACCCAAGGAGAAAAACACCAAGACTCATAGTAATCAAATTGACAAAAATTAAAGACAAAGAAAAATTATTAAAAACAAAAAGTGAAAAATGACAAATAATATAAAAGGGAACTCCCAGAAGGTTAAAAAGCTGATTTCTCAGCAGAAACTCTACAAGCCGGGGTTGGGGGGGGGGGGTATGATATATTTAAAGGGATGAAAGGGAAGAACCTACAACCAAGGTGAGTCTACCCAGCAAGGATCTCATTCAGGTTCGACAGAGAAATAAAAAAGCTTTGCAGACAAGTGAAAGCTAAGAGAATTCAGCACAAACAAACCAGCTTAACAACAAATGCTAAAGGAACTTCTCTAAGTGGGAAACAAAAGAGAAGAAAAGTACTTACAAAAACAAACCCAAAACAATTAAGAAAATGGTAGTAGGAACATACATATCAATAATTACCTTAAATGTGAATGGATTAAATGCTCCAACCAAAAGACACAGGTTTGCTGAATGGATACAATAACAATACCCATATATATGCTGTCTACAAGAGACCCACTTAGGACCTAGGGACACACACAGACTGAAAGTGAGGGGATGGAAAAAGATATTCCATGCAAATGGAAATCAAAGGAAAGCTGGAGTAGCAATTCTCATATCAGACAAAATAGACTTTAAAATAAAGATTGTTACAAGAGACAAGGAAGGACACTACATAATGATCAAGGGATCAATCCAAGAAGAAAATATAACAATTATAAATATATATGCACCCAACATAGGAGCACCTCAATACATAAGGCAAATGCTAACAGCTATAAAAGAGGAAACAGACATAACACAATAATAGTGAGGGACTTTAACACCTCACTTACACCAATGGACATGTCATCCAGGCAGAAAATTAATAAGGAACCACAAGCTTTAAATGACACAACAGTCCAGACAGATTTAATTGATATTTATAAGACATTCCATCTGAAAACAGCAGATTACACTTTCTTCTCAAGTGCACATGGAACATTCTCCAGGATAGATCACATTCTGGGTTACAAATCAAGCCTAAGTAAATTTAAGAAAATTGAAATCATATCAAGCAACTGTTTGAACCACAACGCTATGAGATTAAAAATCAATTACAGGGAAAAAAATGTAAAAACACAAACACATGTATGCTAAACAATACGTAACTAAATAACCAAAAGATCACTGAAGAAATCAAAGAGGAAATCAAAAAATACCAACAGACAAATTACAACGAAAACACAATGATCCAAAACCTATGGGATGCAGCAAAAGTAGTAGTAGTTCTAAGAGGGAAGTTTATAGCAATAAAATCCTACCTCAAAAAACATGAAAAATCTCAGATAAACAATCTAACTTTGCACCTAAAGGAACTAGAGAAAGAAGAACAAACAAAATCCAAAGTTAGCAGAAGGAAAGAAATCATAAAGAACAGAACAGAAATAAATGAAATAGAAACAAACAAAACAATAGCAAAGATCAGTAAAACTAAAAGCTGGTTATTTGAGAAGATAAACAAAATTGATAAACCTTTAGCCAGATCAAGAAAAAGAGAGGACTCAAATCAATAAAATTAGAAATGAAAAAGAAGTTACAAGGGATACCACAGAAATACAAAGCATCATAAGAGACTACTACAGGCCACTCTATGCCAATAAAATGGACAACCTGGAAGAAAAGGACAAATTCTTAGAAACGTATAGCCTTCGAAGACTGAACCAGGAAGAAATAGAAAATATGAACAGACCAAATACAAGTAATGAAATTGAAACTGTGATTAAAAATCTTCCCACAGGGCTTCCCTGGTGACGCAGTGGTTGAGAGTCTGCCTGCCGATGCAGGGGGCGTGGGTCCGTGCCCCGGTCCGCGAAGATCCCACATGCCATGGAGCAGCTGGGCCCATGAGCCATGGCAACTGGGCCTGCACGTCCGGAGCCTGTGCTCTGCAACGCGAGAAGCCACAGCAGTGAGAGGCTAGTGTACCACAAACAAAACAAAACAAAACAAACAAAAAAATTCTTCCCACAGAGGCTTCTCTGGTGACGCAGTGATTGAGAGTCCGCCTGCCGATGCAGGGGACGTGGGTTCATGCCCCGGTCTGGGAAGATCCCACATGACACGGAGTGGCTGGGCCCCTGAGCCATGGCCACTGGGCCTGCGCGTCCGGAGCCTGTACTCCACAGCAGGAAAGGCTACAGCAGTGAGAGGCCCACGTACCGCAAAAAAAAAAAAAAATCTTCCCACAAACAAAAGTCCAGGACCAGATGGCTTCACACGTGAATTCAGTCAAACATTTAGAGCAGAGCTAACACCCATCCTTCTCAAACTGTTCCAAAAAATTGCAGAGGAATGAACACTCCCAAACTCATTCTATGAGACCACCATCACCATGATACCAAAGCCAGACAGAGATATGACAAAAAAGGAAAGTTACAGACCAATATCATTGATGATATAGATGCAAAAATCTTCAACAAAATACTAGCAAACAAAATCCAACAACACATTAAAAGGATCATACACAATGATTAAGTGGGATTTATCCCAGGGATGCAAGGATTCTTCAATATATGTAAATCAATCAATGTGATATACCACATTAACAAATTGAAGAATAAAAACCATGTGATCATCTCAGTAGATACAGAAAAAGCTTTTGACAAAATTCAACATCATTTATGATAAAAAACTCTCCAGAAACTGGGCATAGAGGGAACCTACCTCAATATAATAAAGGCCATATACAACAAACTCACAGCAAATTTCATTCTCAGTGGTGAAAAACTGAAAGCATTTCCTCTAAGATAATGCATAAGACAAAGATGTCCACTCTCACCACTACTATTCAACATAGTTTTGGAAGTCCTAGCCATGGCGATCAGAGAAGAAAAAGAAATAAAAGGAATACAAATTGGAAAAGGAGAAGTAAAACTGTCACCCTTTGCAGATGACATGATACTATACATAGGTAATCCTAAATATGCCACCAGAAAACTACTAGAGCTAATCAATGAATTTGGTAAAGTTGCAGGATACAAAGTTAATGCACAGAAATCTCTTGTAATCCTATAAACAAACAACAAAAGATCAGAAAGAGAAATTAAGGAAACAATGTCATTCACCACTGCAACAAAAAGAATAAAATACCTCGGACTAAACCTACCTAAGGAGGTAAAAGACCTGTACTCAGAAAACTATAAGACACTGATGAAAGAAATCAAAGATGACACAAAGAGATGGAGAGATAAACCATGTTCTTGGATTGGAGCAATAAATATTGTGAAAATGACTATACTACCCAAAGCAATCTATACATTCAATGCAATCCCTATCAAACTACCAATGGCATTTTTTACAGAACTAGAACAAAAATATCTTAAAATTTGTATGGAGACACAAAAGACCCCAAATAGCCAAGGCAATATTGAGGGAAAAAAACGGAGCTTGAGGAATCAGACTCCCTGACTTCAGACTATTCTACAAAGCTATAGTAATCAAGACAGTATGGTACTGGCACAAAAACAGAAATATAGTTCAATGGAGCAGGATAGAAAGCACAGAGATAAACCCATACACCTATGGTCAACTAATCTATGACAAAGGAGGCAACGATACACAGTGGAGAAAAGACAGCCTCTTCAATAAGTGGTTCTGGGAAAACTGGACAGCTACATGTAAAAGAATGAAATTAGAACACTCCCTAACACCATACACAAAGATAAACTCAAAATGGATTAAAGACCTAATTGTAAGACTGGACACTATAAAACTCTTAGAGGAAAACATAGGAAGAACACTCTTTGACATAAGTCACAGCAAGATCCTTTTTGGCCCACCTCCCAGAGTAATGGAAATACAACGATTGTCTCTTTTTCCCTTTCCAATCAAGTACAGTAATAATAATTACTTTGATCTTAATTACAATGTTCTTTTCAGGCTACATAATTCACGGATACATGTGGTGTTAAAGTTTCTAAAGCACTATGGGCAAACACCTTTTCTCTGCCCCCCAAAATTGCAAAAGCTGAGCCATTAGATGTTATTGCTAAAGTCACCTCCTCATGCAAAATATGAATGAAAATAAAAGGTAAATTTGTTTTCATAGCATCAATGTATATTTGGCATTTCTCTAAGGCCTACACATGCCATCACTAAGGAAGGGACGTTCAAGAGTAATGAGTTCAAGTCTTTCATTTCAAATGATGAAAAAATGTAGGTTTCAGAGATCACATAGAAACAAAATGGTGTGAATACACACAAATCACTGCATAAACCATGTTTCTAATCCCTATTCTCATTCATGAGCTCTGCACATAAATTTCCAATCCCTTACTGGTATGGGGAAATCAATATCTGACAAGTGAGATTCCTCTATAATAATTCATCTTCTTACTTATTTATTTTCCCTGAATTTGAACATTTTTTTTGAATTTTTAAGTGCTAAGTCCTTGAAATGATATCTTTATTTAAACATATTTCTAAAGGTATTTTGGCAAGCACACTAGCTTTAGTTGATTTCTAAACATAGCATAATGTTCTTGCTGACTAAGAAAATTTTTCCTTAGGTACATTTTAGAATATCTTTTTAATGTTAATCTAATAGGCAAGTGAGTATGGTAATATTTGCATTAATGATGAGATAGGGTAACTGTAAACAATTTTAAGAATAAATACTCTCTAGTTTTAAGGATAAATACTGTTGCAACAGTCCAATCTTTGGAACACTGAGTCTAGTGCCTTGAATAGTGTGTCTAATAAGCCATTTATCTAGAAACACCAATCCTTTTTCTGTGCATCTGCCTCTATATGGAACATACACACCTATCCAGGAACAAATTACTGTGTTTTTAAAATATCAATTGAACCAGGAAAGGAAGGTAAGCAGATAACTCATTTTTTCCCCAAATTATGTGTGTATCTAGTTGTGAAACAAAGATAAACTTACTTTCATTTATATATGGAAACAGTCATAATTTCATTTATATATGGAAATAGTCATATAAAAATGATTTTCAGTAGTTATGAATTCCTTGCCTGTATTTTGTGAATAATATTGTGATTTTTTCCTTGAACAAATATCATATATACAAAAATCTTGTCACTGAATAAAAACTGTTAAATAGATAGATTATATAAGCCAGGGAATTTCAACCCCTGTACTGTGATAGCAATAAAGATCTTTCTCTTGGTAATAGAATATTAGTGGTATATGAGATTTATGTCACAATTTAACTGATTTAAGTTTAATATAATTTATATATATTTTTTAATTGTCCTTGGTGCTAACACTATAGTTCTACAGATAATTGGAAAAACAATTTTAGTAGAATCATTCATAGAATATACTGCTACATTCAGAAAGTGATCAACAGCATGAATTGTATCAAGGTATTTGAACGTATTTAAAAGAGCACGATAAAAGGAAAGAAAAGAGCATTTGTTAATATTTTAAAATTTGAATTACATACTTAAAGAGATTCTTATATCTATATATTTCATAAGATTCCTTCTTGCTTCCCTGCTGAAAATGCTGTTCTTTATTAGAATTCACAGAATCTTGTATGTCCATAGGCTATTTTAATTTAGGGGGGTTGGGGAGGCGGTTGTATACAGAGGCCATAAGTCTAAATCATTTGATTTGACTTGTTTCAAATTTAATAATTATGTTGTCATTTATATTTGTCACAAGAACAGCATACTTGGCATAAATGCTAGTACCCGTGAACAGAGATTTTTGGTTGTTGTTGGTACAGAAAATGATTCCTTATTAAAATCTTAGTTTAAACCTCAGCAAAGATTTTTTTTTACACTTCATTTCTTTTTTTTAACATGATATTTAATTTACATATGCCTTATTTAATGAACCATGCAGTTCCCTAAACTGGCCTTGAAGTGGACTGAAAATGTCTAAGGGATTGGGTTAAAATCAGTGACCTTTGGTCATCTAAAATTCAGTTGATGGGAAGATGGAATTATTGTTTACCACATATTCTTAAATTTATAATTCAGATGGATATTGAAGCAACAAAAAACAATATAAATCTTGTGTAGTTATTAATGAATTTTTAACATTTGCTATTAATGGATCAAAATCCATTGTAATGTTTTATTTTTAATTTAATTAAAAGTCAATTTGTATCAAATTTAAAAATAAAATTAGAACCTGAGAGAGTCTTAACATCTCCATATTTCCATTTGTTTCTTTTTAGGTAGCTCCTAAATAAATTCACCTAGAGAATTCATTTTAATTAAACATTATACAAATGACAAGAACAATGTGACTTTTTCTGGAGGTGACTTCAATGTATGAAGGACAATATAATTATAATTATGCACTAGGTTTCTCTTTCTAGGGATTGCTAAATTTTTGAAAACTCTTTTTTCTGTGTCAACTTGGAAACATCATTGAAGTAAAAAGCTGAAGTAGTACATTTTATCAGAAAACAACAAAAAATACTTTTGTACTTTTTTTGTATTTTAGTGCCAAAAGTACTTTTGGCACTAAAATATTGCCAAAATTGGTCATGTTTGAATATAAGTTTATTCTTTCTTGTCCTCACGTCGGAAGAATCAGATATGAGATTTTTCCCCATTCTCAGTTTTAAATCACTTACTTTATCTAAAATAATAAAATTTAAAACATTTTTCTATGAAAATATAACTTTACTTTCTTAATCTTTTTTTACCATAAAAAAGAATGAAATTTTGCTATTTGCAGCAAAATGGATGGACTTGGAGGGAATTATGCCAAGTGAAGTAAGTCACACAGAGAAAGACAAATACTGAATGATGGTATTTATATGTGGAATCTAAAAAATAAAATGAACTAGTGAATAAAACAATAAAGACAGACTCACAGATAATGAGAGCAAAATAGTGTTGACCAGTGGGGGGGCGGGGAGGGGAAATATAGAGGTGGGGGAGTGGGAGGCATAAACTTAGGGTGTAAGATAGGCTCAAGGATGTATTGTACAACATGGGGAATATAGCCAATATTTTGTAATAAATGTAAATGGAAAGTAACTTTTAAAATTGTATAAAATAAAAAATTAGGCTTACGTATGAAGAAACTAATATGAAGAGTGATTAATAGTCTAAGAATAATAAGTGGCCAAGTCAATGCTCTAACACAGCTCTTTGGACTCCAAAGCCGAACCTTAATCTTAATCTTGAATATATATTGAGATTCAATTCCTACATCTATTAAATGAAAAGCTTGAAATAGTTAAGCTTTTAGATATCATCCCTCTCTTAAAACCTATAACTCAGTATTAAGTAAATTTAAAAGTAAATATATTTGATTTATATTATCAGTTACTAGGAATTTTACTATATACATAAAATATTAAAAAATGATTGAGACACAAAGGGCACATGAAAAAAATGCTCAACATCACTAATTATTAGAGAAATGCAAATCAAAATAATAAATCCTGGAAAGGTGTGGAGAAAGAGGAAGCCTCCTACCCTGCTGGTAGAAATGTAAATTGGTACAGCCACTATGGAAAACAGTATGAAGCTTCCTTAAAAACATTAAAAATAGAACTACTATATGATCCTACAACCCCACTTCTGGACATATCTCCAGAGAAAACCATAATTTAAAAAGATAGGGCTTCCCTGGTGGTGCAGTGGTTGAGAGTCCGCCTGCTGATGCAGGGGACATGGGTTCATACCCCAGTCTGGGAAGATCCCACATGCCATGGAGTGGCTGGGCCCGTGAGCCATGGCCACTGAGCCTGCGTGTCTGGAGCCTGTGCTCCACAATGGGAGAGGCCACAACAGTGAGAGTCCCGTGTACCCCAAGGAAAAAAAAATATATATATATATATACATGCACCCCAATGTTCATTGCAGCACTATTTACAATAGACAAGACATGGAAGCAACCTAAATGTCCATTGACAGATGAATGGATAAAGCAGATGTGGTATATTTATACAATGCAGTACTACACAGCCATGAAAAAGAACAAAATAATGCCATTTGCAGCAACATGGATGAACCCAGAGATTATCATACTAAATAAAGTAAGCCAGATAAAGACAAATATCATATGATATCACTTATATGTGGAGTCTAAAAAAAATGATACAAATGAACTTATATACAAAACAGAAATAGACAGACATAGAAAACAAATTTATGGTTACCAAAGGTTGGGGGGAGGGATAAATCAGGAGTTTGGGACTAACATATACACACTACTATATATAAAATAGATAACCAACAAGGACCTACTGCATAGCTCTATACTTAATATTTTGTAATAACCTATAAAGGAAAAGAATCTGAAAAATATATATATGTATAATTGAATCACTTTGATGTACACCTGAAACTAACACAATATTGTAAATCAACTATACTTCAATAAACAAATTTTTGGGGCTTCCCTGGTGGCACAGTGGTTGGGAGTCTGCCTGCTGATGCAGGGGACACGGGTTTGTGCCCCGGTCCGGGAAGATCCCACATGCCGCGGAGCAGCTGGGCCCGTGACCACGGCCGCTGAGCCTGCGCGTCCGGAGCCTCTGCTCTGCACCGGGAGAGGCCACAACAGTGAGAGGCCCGCATACTGCAAAAATATATAAAATAAATAAATTTTTAAAAATGATGTAGATAGAGTGATTGCTTTTGGTGATCTCATAATTTTTACATGCTCTGTAAAACAGTAAGCATAGGATGAATTTGAAGAAAGCTATCCATTAGAGTAGATTCTACCAGCACTATAGTGGAAATTATATCCAGTAGAAAAATAAATCACATAAAATTTAAAATATACAATTTCATACACTCTCTGAAGTTTATCCATGAATTTTTAGGGATCTGTGGCCCATATAAAGAACCTTGGATGGTTTATGCACACTGATGACACAGAAGACATATGTGAGAATATTCCTGAACAGTACTGTTCATGACAGTCTCTTCATTAGAATGTAAGCTAATTATTCTTGTTGCTTTATCTCATTTAACTAGAAAAGAGCCTTGTATAATTTACTGCTCAATACATATTTTTGAATGGCTAAATAATAAATAAGAAACCAAAAATGTAAACAACCTAAATGCTTATTGATAGGTGAAAATATAAATATGTTGTGATACATACTGATTACATATAGAAGTAGAAAGGAATCAACTACAACCCTGCTTAAATTGTAGACTAAGATTAGATAAATAAAACATAGCAAAAAAAGCAAGTTTCAGAAAATGGAAAATAGTATGGTAACACTTTTACAAAGCTTAAAAACCAAAAGAAATTAAAATGTAATTTAGGACTATGTGAATTATTTAATTTAGTCTTTTGCCACATCCTTATTACACGTATTTTAATATCCCAACTTTACACATAAAGATGCTAATACACACAGATATTTAGAACACACCTGGATAAAATTATTTTTGAAAGGCAATGAAATGATTACCACAAAATGTAAGATTGGTGGTTAATTATGAGAGAGAAGGAAGATAGATGAGATTGAAAAGGAGCACACAGAGAGATGCAATGGTATTGGGAGGATTCTAACCTAAGGTACAGCAATACATGCATGTTCATTTATTATCATACATCATAACTAGCATACATTACATTTATTAGTTTATACATATGAAATGTTATGTAATAAGAAAGCAGTAAAAATGTTTTAACTTAATGTTTCCTTGTCTCAGCATATCATCATGCAGTCAATTTTTCATTTGTAATTGAACCTCTCAAAGCAATGAAATTTCATATTTTAAAAATTTCAATAAAGTGCAAGTCCTTGCTAATGCAATAAGTCAAGAAAATGAAACAAAAGGTATACCGATTAGGCAGGAAGATATAAAACTGTCTTTGTTTGCAAATGACATGACTGTCTATGTAGAATATCCAAAATAATTGACAAAAAATCTCCTGGAACAAATAAACAATCATAGCAAGTTTGAAGGACACAAGATTAATATACAAAAGTCAATTACTTTCCTGTATTCTAACAATGAAGTGGATTTGAAATTAAAAACACAATGCCGTTTATATTAGCACACCAAAAGTGAAGTATTTAGGTATAAATCTAACAAAATATGTACAAGATCTGTATAAGGAAAATCACAAAACTCTAATGAACAGAGTTAAATAATAACTAAATAAATGGGCAAATATTCTATGTTTATGGATAGCAACACACAATATTGTCAGGATGTCAGTTCTTTCCAGCATAACATGTAGTCAGTGCAATCCCATTCAAAATCTCAGTGAGTTATTTTGCCAATATCTGCAAACTTATTCTAAAGTTTTATGGAGAGGCAAAAGACCCAGAATAACCAATACAATATTGAAGGACAAGAATGAAGTTGGAAAAGTGACACTACCTGACATCAAGGTTTACTATAAAGCTATAATAATAAAGACAATGTGATAGTGGCAAAATAATACACAACTAGATCAAAGAAACAGAATAGAGAGCCTATAAATAGATTCCCATAAATATAATCAACTTTTCTTTGGCAAAAGAGCAAAGGCAATACAATGGAGTAGAGATAGCCTCTTCAAGAAATGGTGTGGGAATAAATAAACATCCATATGCAGAAAAATTAATCTATACACAGACATTATACTTCACCAAAATTAACTCTAAATGGATCATAGACCTAAATGTAAAATTCAAAGCTACAGAAAATAGCCTAGAAGAAAAAAAAAAAAAAAAAAACTAGATGATCTTGGGTATGATGATGGCTTGTAGGTATGACACCAAAGACTAGATCCATAAAAGGAAC
Source organism: Hyperoodon ampullatus (assembly GCF_949752795.1). Taxonomy (NCBI): domain Eukaryota; kingdom Metazoa; phylum Chordata; class Mammalia; order Artiodactyla; family Ziphiidae; genus Hyperoodon; species Hyperoodon ampullatus. The sequence goes on from NC_136914.1 coordinate 78,485,846, forward strand.
AATAGATGAGCTGGACTTCATTAAAATTTAAAACTTCTGCTCTGCAACAGACAATATCAACAGAATTGGAAGATAAGCCACAGACTGGGAGAAAATATTTGCAAAAGACACATCTGATAAATGACTACTCTACAAAATACACAAAGAACACTTAAAACTCAACAATAAGAAAATGAACGACCTGATTAAAAAATTGACCAAAGACCTTAACAGAAATCTCAATGAACAAAATATATAGATGGCACATAAGCACATGAAAAGATGATCCACATCACATGTGATTAGGGAAATGAAAATTAAAACAATGAGATACAACTACATACCTTTTAGAATGGCCAAACTCCAGAACACTGACAACATCAAATACTGCTGAGGATGTGGATCAATAAGAACTCTCTTATGAATGACAAATACCGTATGATATCACTTATATGTGGAATCTAATTAAAATATGACACAAATGAACTTGTCTATGAAACAGAAACAGATTCACAGATATAGAGAACAGACTTGTGGTTGTCAAGTGGGATGGGGTGGGGAAGGGCTGGATTGGGAGTTTGGGATTAGTAGATGCAAACTATTATATACAGAATGGATAAACTGTATAGCATAGGGAATTATGTTCAATATCCTGTGATAAACCATAATGGAAAATAATATTATAAATAATGTATATATATACATATATACAAAACTGAATCACTTTGCTGTACAGTAGAAATTAATCAACACAATACTGTAAATCAAATATACTTCAATAAAGTAAATTTAAAAATCAGGAACTCTCTTACATTGTTAGTGGGAATGCAAATGGTACAATCACTTTGGAAAATACTTTGGCAGTTTCTTAAAAATTAAACGTACTTGCCATATGAATCAGCAATCACACTTCTTGGTATTTACCCAAAGGAGTTGAGAACTTATATCCATACAGAAACGTTTGCATTAATGTTTATAGCAGGTTTATTCATAATTGCCAAAACCTGGAAGCAGTCAAGGTATCCCTCAGCAGGTGAACAGATAAAGAAACTGTGATACATGGAGACAATGGGATGTTATTCACTGCCAAAATGAAATGAGGCATCAAGCCGTAAAAAGACATGGAGGAAACCTAAATGCATATTACTAAGTGAAATAAGCCAATATGAAAAGGATACATAGTGTATAAAAGACAAAACTATGGAAACAGTAGAAAGATCAATGGTTTCCTGGGGTGGTGATAGTGGGATTGAGGGAGAGATAAATAGGCAGAGCACAGATTTTTTAGGCCATTGAGAATATTTTGTATAATATTACAATGATGGTCATTATGCATTTGTCCAAACCTATAGAACACACAATACCAAGGGTGAACCCTAAGGTAAAATATGGTCTTTGGGTGATGATGATGTGTTCATGGAGGTTCATCCTTGGTAAAAAATATGCACCATTCTGGTGAATGATAACAGGGGAGGCTATATAGGTGTGAGGGAAGGGGGTATATGGCATACCTCTGTGCTTTCCTCTCAATTTTTTGTAAACTTAAAACTGCTTCACAAAAATAAAGTCTTTAAAAATTCAATAAAACTACATTGCATTATAAACTAGTTTTTCAAATATACTGATTGATAACAATCACTATGTTATAGCCCCATAGTTTTCAGTCCTATCAGAACCCTTGCCCCAATTAGTAGCACATTTTTCATCCTCTTCCCAAAACTGTAATGAAATGTATAGAAAATTTTAACTACCTATAAACATAATTTCAAAAATAATCATATGATATTATATATAAATGAGAAAAAGTCAAATTCATAATAAATTATTCACATTATTTATTGTGCATGTCTAAAATAAAACATGCAAAGCTAATGAGGCAGTCAAGCTTTCATCTATTTATTATTTAAAAATTTGCAATTAGGAGAAACTAATAGCTATTCATTGAAAAGATATTGAAAAAGAAAGGACAGGATATACTGGCAGAAACTAGAATAAAATGTAAGTTTAGACTAAAAAATTTCAAAGAGACTTTTTTGTATACAGTAAGATGAAAGTAGTAATAAGAAAAGAGAAATAGAGAAATAATGCCAAGACAAATTTCAGACAACGGAAATGTAGAAAATGAGAAAATATGCTATTTTTGGAAACAGGCCTTATACATGTAGTGATTATGATAGAGAACAGAGAGAGATAAGTTATCACAGAAAACATACCACCTATGTTGAAATCACCATACCTAAGAAAGAGATTGAGTTTCACCTCCTTAAAAAAGACTTGGAGGACAAATCTACCAACAGGTAAAGGTGAGCAGAACATGGTTCTGAAAATCAACCATAAATATGATGAAGTTGTAAAGCAGTGGGAGTGGTCTCAACAGTGTCAGGTGGAAAAATAACAATCCAAAAGAATATATATAATTTCAACTTGTAATTTTAATAAAATAAATTCCTTATCATTGCACTACATATTTTTTAAAACCTATGGAATAAAAATTATAAAAATATTTTTTAAATCTCTTAATAATGAAATTTAAAGGTATCTGTGAATTTTACAATGCTTCATAAACTTAATGATATGTGTTAAGTACAGCTGTTTTTATCTTTTTCATATTTATAACTATTTTCATATTTTTCTGTAACTATGCTAGTGCATTAAGCATATCCCAAAGAAATAGATACTTTGGAGGTTTATAATACATTAATTAGACAAAATGTGGGAGTTGATCATTCAATAAATTCAAGATAAAATGTATTTAACCTACTTAAATTCCTCTTTAATAATATTCTCCCTAACTACTGGGTTCTGTTATGCAGGCTTAAACTCCCTCTGATTTATATTTTGAGCAGGTCATTTGAAATCCCCATGCATTCTGGAAAATTCTTCATTTTGAAGGACTCTCCTAAGCATTGTGTGTCACCTGACCCCTGCCTATAAATTTTCCAGGAGCCCTCTCTAATCTTCATGACAATCAAAATGTTATCTACATATTTCTACAATTCACCCTAGTGGGCATTAGTGTTTTAGTCCTAATCCCTGGAGCCTGTGAATATTTTAGGTTATATAACAAAGGGGAATTACAGTTGGAAGTGAAATTAAGTTTGCTAATCAATGTGCCAAATTCATCCCAAGAGTCTTAAAGTAGCGAGGGAGGCAGATGTGGATATCAGAATAATGCAATGAGAGGACTCAACCCACCATTGCTGGCTTTGAAGATGCAATATACATTAGAGAGTAATAAGTGGAGTATATGATCAGGATACAAATGCCGTATCAATACCTGGTCTATATTTATACAGCTAAAGTATTTTACTGTATTCATGTATTAGCACAAGTGAATTATTTAAATATCACTCCCTGGAAATCAGTTACATGTGTTTTTTGAAAGTAGGTTTTCTGCTTCCCTTCCAATGAAAACATTTAGATATCCTTTTTCTTTTTTTCTATATGGCAAACACTTGAGATCAAATATAAACATTCTTGCCAGTGTGACTTGTATGTTCTATTCTAATAATGTACAGAGATGACACAGGCAGAAATTAAGTTACTTTTCAGGAAGTTTTGTCCTCCCGTACACATATGTACTTTAAAAATAGTTACAGACTTTTTACAACTTACTGTTGATAGAACCTGTAAGTCAAATAGGTGAAACTTCAGTTTGGGTGAAATCATGATTTTCAGTTCTTGCCCAAATATAAGACAAAAACCTTTATTTAAGAGATTTGATATTTAGCTCCCTCTACACTTACCAAGAATCTCACAACTCCTTTCTAAGATTTTGGCTTATCAGTGTAATTGAATTAAAATATTTTACTCACAATTTTTTTACTTGTTATTTATTTTTAAGGGGACTTTATGTATGATTAATACAATTTTTGATTTGACCTCAAGTTGTAAATTACCTAAAGTTTTGATTCATTTAGTAACCCCTCTTTATGGCTGAATACATGAGCTTGTCAAATTTAGGAAAGGAGTCTCAAAGAGCTGGTAATTATTTGAATAATGATAGTATTCTTTAGGAATAGACTTTCATAGAAGTGAGAAATATAAGGAAAAATCAAATGAAACCTAAGTGCATCAATTTTTTTATTCTATTGTCTCATGGCAAACTATTACTATGTATAAAGGACAAGACAAAGGAAAAAAGGAGAATGATAATCATTTTTTCTGAATAATTTGTAATTGAGGAGGCAAAAAGGTAAATCTGTAGGCTGTTATCACTGCCATACCTTGGGGAAGTGACCCAGCTTCTGGGCCCATTTAAATTCTTGGAAGTTCAACAAGCAATAGGTTAGCAAAGAGAAGAGAGAGAAAAGCTCTGATGGCCCCAAACTCAACCAGGTAAAAGAGTGGTTGCTATTAGTTGCTATTAGTGGGTTAGAAGCCTGAGTTATCAGGTTCCATTCCTGACTCAATAACTTTCTCAAATTCCCTCTTAGTTTCTCTCAGCCATAAAATGGAAGTGATAGTAATAAAAAAAGTCATTGCTCTTGCTTGAAGTAACTGTGTTATCACATTTAAAGAACACTGTGGAATAGCTCACACATGGTAAACACCCCAAAAAGAAGTATGAGGGAACTGATATGACTAATAGCTAAAAATTAAACTGAAATATATTGGAATGATTCAAGTATAAATGGACATTTGTATAGTTTACTATAATCTCAAATGATGTCAGAAAGGAAATTATAAAATTCAACATTCATTTAGGACAACTAAGAATAGAGGTTATATTACCATAAGATTATGTGCCATATCATAATTAAATTATTTTACTTATTTTTGGCAGTTAATGTATTACACGATTCAAGGCATCTATAAATGTTGTTCTTTTTTTTAGTAGATTTTTATTGGAGTATAATTGCTTCACAATACTGTGTTAGTTTCTGTTGTACACCAAAGTGAATCAGCCATATGCAAACATATGTCCCCATATCCCCTCCCTCTTGAGCCTCCCTCCCATCCTTCCCATCCCACCCCTCTAGGTCATAGCAAAGCACCGAGCAGACCTCCCTGTGCTATGCTGCTGCTTCCCACTAGCTAACTATTTTACATTCCTTAGTGTGTATATGTCGATGCTACTCTCATTTCGCTCTACACTGTAGTTTCTTTACTTGAAAATTCATTTTGGACATATGTATATATGCATAATATATACACTTTTACACACACACACACACACACACTTGTACACATACACAATAAGCACATGTGCACACAAGCTTTTTGCATTAACAGTTGAATATTCCATTGAATGGATGTATCTAAATTTAATAAGTTAGCCCCTTACATATCTATATGTTTGGACATTTTAGTTTGGACTTTTAAAATGTTTCCAATATTTAATTAGCTAATAAAATCAATGAACACATGTACACTTCCAAATATGAAAATTCTTTACTACTAGAATCATCTTCAGCCCAGTGTGTTTTCAATTTTTTAACTATGATAATTAATAGGTGAAAAGCATTACATAAGAACTCTAGTTTAACTTGCATTTACCTTATAACAAGTAAGTTTTAACATCTTGTCATGTGTTTATGAAAATTTTACTTATTATTCATGCTACTCATCATTCATATCATTTAAAAATTTATTTCTTCTTTACTAATTACTTATTGAACAAGTAATATTTAAAAATCTTCTTGTAGGTGCTGAAGATATATCAGTAAATAAACTCCTCCACTTATGGAGCCTATATTTTTCTATTGCATTTTTGGCATTTATCTTTCTGACTTATAATATCTTTATCATGTTACAATTTCTCAGTTTGTCATAGCTTCATATACACTGATAATCACCAAAGTGTGGGTATAATGAGATAAAAGATGTTATTTGCAATAACAAGCAAGATAATATCTGGTAATAAAAGTAACAAAAAAAAGGTGTAAAGTCTACAAAAACTTTAAAATTCTACTGAGGGAGAAAAATATAGACTTAAATATAGACACACATTATGATCTTAGAGATGAATATTACAGATGTAGGCTTTCTCTAAGTTATTATACAACTTGAACAAAACCCCAATAAAATAACCATAGGGATTCTGTAAGTATCCAAGCAGATCCTAAAGTTCCTATTAAATATTTAAAAGACAAGAATAAACATGAAAAATCTGAGAAAAAATGGTAGATAGCCAACCCTGCAAGATACTTCTCTATTTAATTCAACAGTAGTATGATCTGAATGTTTTCATAACTCCCAAATTCATATGTTGAGCTCATAACTCCCAAAGATGATGGTATTCAGTGATGGGCCTTTGGAAGGTATTTAGATCATGAGGGCAAAACTCTCATGAATGGGATGAGCTCCCTTATAATAAAAGCTCCAGAGAGATCCCCAACCCCTTCCATCATGTAAGGACATAACAAGAACGTGCTAGCTATGAACCAGGAACAGCATCTTCATCAGAATGTGACCGTGCTAGCACCTTGATCTTGGACTTCCCAGACTCCACAATGTGAGAAATAAATTTTTTTTATTTATAAGCTACCTAGTCTTTGGTATTTTGTTATAACAGCCCAAACAGACTGAGACAACAGTCTGGCCACAGTTGAAACTATATGGGTGCTAGTGGATGACTGTGGACTACTACAAACACAAACACACACAAGTAGTAATCTAGTAACTCTGACTACACACTATGTGTCAAACATGGTATCTTTGCTAGAGAAGATCAGTATGACTACAGTTACATGGTATGTGGCCATTGATTTGTTGAACACTTTCTTTTCTCTCCCAATCAAAAAAGTGGGTGGAAAATTACTTGCATTTACAAGCCATGGAAAGAAAGAGGCATTTCACAGTTTTGTTACAGGTTCTGTTAACTATCTTGCACTCTGTCATAACATAGTCTGTAGAGATCTAGACTCTCTAAATGTCCTCAAGATTTGCCATTGATCCCATCTCCTATTTAATGATACCATATTTATCAGGCTGAATGAAGAAGTGGTTAAGATGTGGGAGACATTTGTAAGATACCTGAGTCCCAGGGAGCGGGAAATTAACTCTAGAACAATTGAGGGGCTAGCCACATCTATGAAATTGTTAGGGGTCTAGTGGCCAGGTGCATGTGGGGATACCACCTGCAAAGTTAAAGACAATTGTTTTCAACTCAACCCAAGGAAGCACAAAGCCTGGAGGGCCACTTTGGATTCTAAAAGCAGCATACTCCAGAACTAAGAATGTTCTGACTCAGAAACCAGATGATGTGAAAGGCAGCGAGCTTTGAATCAAACACAGAGCAGGAAACGGATCTGTCACTTGTACAGGCTGTTGTGTAAGTAGCCCCATTGCTTGGACCATAAAATCTGGTGGAGTCTAAGCTGTGATAAAGATGCCATGTGCATTTTATACAAAACTCCAGTGGAAAAATCACAGGAGTTGATCACTAATAAGCATGTTACCCTGGAAACTCTGTCTCAGCATCTGCATTCTCAAAACCCAACCTGTGATAATAATCTGACAAAAATGTAGATTGTTAACAAGAATTTGTTAAATAAACAAATGGGTACAAAAATGAATGAATAACAGTAGTTTGATGGTTTTGTAATTTCCAACAGAGCTGGGTTAAATACATCATCAGAATTCTCTTTCTTGTATGTTTCCAGTTAAGGTGGGCCATAAGAGATTCTTGGGGAAGGGAGAAAGAATTAACCGACCAATTTTATAGTTGGTACGTGTTGCTCCTGACTTGCTGACAACATCGCTGGCATGAAGCAGCATCTGGGATGGCAATTTTTATATCTTCCCTGGATTTTTTTTCAGTTTTCCAGACTCCTGGGCCAGATATGGGTGTTTATCAATTTGACAAAGGGCCCCTGCTTCTGCAGAATAACCTTCACCAAGGTTAGAGGAACTAAGAACAGACATAAAATTTAACCTTTCCTCTTAGGATCCCAGGTTGTGCTTATATATATACAAGTTGTGTATATATATATATATATATATATATATATATATATATATACATATATATATATATATGTATATATATATACACACACACAATATATATATATATTGTATATAATATATATACACATATAAATGTGTGTGTGCATATATATGTAAACATGCACACACACAAGCACACACATACACACATATCCTCCTGGCTCTACTTCTCTGGTTGAACCTCAAATGATACAATCAACAAATCAACATTAGTAATGGTTCAAATATATAGGGCTTCTTGCACAATGTTAATAGGAAATTTAATTAGTACTCTAAGTTAGATCACACTACTCTTTTCCACTCAGAGTACAAGTCCTTACAGTGACCTACAATGCCCTACATGATTTGATTCCCCACTACCTCTCTCACCTCACCTCTTACCACTCTTCCTTACACTAAGTCATCCCCAGTTGTATTGACCTCCTTCATCTTCTTCAAATATAACATGTTCCCCTGGCTCAGAGCTTTTACATCTGACATTTCCTTATCTCTGGAGCACAGTTCTCCCAGATATCCATCCTTATGGCTCCCTCTTTCCTATCCTTCAAGTTAAAGCTCAAAGGTCATCTATCTGGGGGCCTTCCCTGACCACTTGTATAAAATAGCAACTCTGCCATTATTCATTTTTCTCCACAGCATTTATCTCTGTTTTACAAGTGATATATCTATTTGTTTACTCATTTTTTTGTCTAACTAGAATGAAGATTCCATGAAAATGGGAACATTATGATTTGTTGTGTCTCCTGTGGCTACAACAGTATTTAGTATATACTTAATATTTAATAAGTATTTTACTGAATAAATGAATGAATGAATAACAACATGAATCAAAATTATAAATAAGGACATTTCCTTTGAGGCTACAATTTTGCCTCTATGGCCTTGATTTGAAATATCATAGTCACAAAATGTACCTACAAGGATGTAATTGTAGCACAACTTGTAATTGAAAGGACAATACTAAATGTTCATCAAAGAAGTATTGTGCATCTGGTTTACCTATGATGGAATTTAAGTGGCTGTTTAATGATATAGAAACATTTCCTTGCTATTTTGGTCAGTGAAGAAAGCAATGTATATCAAAGTGTGTAAGGGTCTTAAGGCTGTGAAAGTGAGAAACTTCCTTTTTTATTTTGTACAACTCTATACGGGTTTATCTGATTTTTATTATGCTCCCATACTGCTTTTACTACTGAATTCTTCATGTAGGTTTACTTAAAACACACACACATCGCATGCACACATAAACTCTAAATCTATTGGTACAACATTAATGCCAATAACAGTAGTGGTGAAGATAATTATGAGATGAGCTCCCTGAGAAAAGGACAATGTTTATTCCCTGCTCTACTTCAGCACTTAAAACTCCAGTACTTTGCCTCAGACTAGATCTTTAAAAAATATGTTGATTACATTACTGAAATATCAGTTCCACATATTATGTAATATCACAAAAAGTTTCTTCTCATATTTATACTTTGCTCTTACTTTCATTTTCATCAAAACACACACAAACACAGTCACAATGAACAGTTACTTTGTTCTCTAGATAAAAACTAGCTTGTGGAGGAGTCCCAAGAGATAAAATGCAATGACTACAAATACAGCAAAGATCCCAGGGGAACTCTTGGCTCAATTTTCCAAGAGTGGCAGAGAAAAAAGAACAGAGGTCTGTTAAGTTTCAGAAAAGAACCATTCCAGACAGTCCCCGGAGAAATGCTGTGAGAATGGGCATTACTTTTGTAGATTTTGAAGCCCTCCTTTCCCAATACACTACTGCTGGCACTACCCATTTAACGGCACCGTGACCTGCTTTAAAGGAAGAAATGCAGGGAAGGTGAATGCCAGATTGAAGTCCCCAAACACAGGATTCACATGGACCAGATCAAAAAGGAAAGAAATCATTTCAGGTTTGAGGGACTACTGCTGAGCTACTGAGACTAGAAGAGTCCAAAAGGACAGTGGATTTAAATAGCATGTTATACTTTTATTCTGCTATCTTTGAAGAGGGATTCACTTTGGGACTGCTCAACATATTTCACATCTTATAGCTCCTTACAGTATTTTACAATAAGATTTAATTGTTCTTTGATGGTCCTAGATACTTGCATAAGGTTTCTGCTTCCTTTCTGGGTCTGCACTACCATTCTAATGAAATAAAATGATGCATTTATATGCGGTAAAGTAATGAAAGAAATTACAGAAACTTACTAAAATGTATTAAAACTATATAAGAATCTTTTAATAAATCAAATACTGGGTATTACTATTTTTTTCTATTTTGTTAATAAGAACTATTGATCATATAATATTTAACAAAATTAATAATTCCTCTGAATTTAATGACTCAATCTTCTAAAATTTACTATATTTTATATGGAAACTTAAAAAATGCAAATGCTTGAAATTAAAATGCCTGGCATTATTTATCTGATGCAGCAAACCTTACAAATCTAAGTATTTTGAGAATTCTATTGGTTATTAAATATTATGAAAGAACATGAACTATTTCAGTATTAATTAATAACCAAATTATTAACAAAATTATATTATTATTTTTAGATAATCCAAGGTGACTTTATATTAAGAAATCAGTTATTTTAAATTTTAATTTATATATACTTTATTTTATTTTATTAAATTACTAAAATTTCTTCCACCCAAAATTTTTTCATTGCAAGAAATGTTAATGCTGAAATTCGTTCATTTGTCAGTATGATATCTTTTGAATTATTTTTCCTGCCATTTTGTGCCATTTCAACTTCATCTCCTTGATGACCACATGATCATTCTTTCCTGTTAGTAATAAAGCACATGACTTTGAATAAGCTAAGGGCAATATAAATAATCAGGGCTACAGCATTTTTTCTAATGATACCAATTTTCTCACATCTTGAATTATAATCCCATTTGTGAAAATTCAAATTCCAAATTACACATTGGCAGCAGCCATTCTGCACTAGGAACTCCGGTTGGAAGACCCGGGTGAGAGGCCTCTGCATGTGGCCCAGTGTGAGCAAGTAAAACCGGACTAATCACAAAGGGAAAAAAAGAGCCATCTCAGAGCTGTGACTATTTTCAGGCTACTGTATTTCTCTGTGGAACACTGCCTTTGAGGCAAAAGAAGAAAGAAGCAGGTGATTCTAATGTGCAGTGCAGAAAGAGAGCCACTGCAGGCCAGTTTCCACAACTCTAAAGGCACTCCAGCCGTGTGGCTGACAAGGTCTTGGTGCTCTGGCTGGGTGTCAGGGCTCAGCCTCTGAGGTGGGGGAGCTGAGTTCAGGACATTGGACCACCAGAGACCTCCTGGCCCCATGTAATATCAGTCAGTGAGAGCTCTCCCAGAGATCTCCATCTCAATGCTAAGACCCAGCTCCACTCAATGACCAACAAGCTCCAGTGCTGGACACCCCATGCCAAACAACTAGCAAGACAGGAACACAGCCCCACCCATTAGCAGAGAGGTCACCTAAAATCATACTAAATTCACAGACACACCAAAACACACCACCAGATGTGGACCTGCACAGCAGAAAGACAAGATCCAGCCTCATACACCAGAATGTAGGTACCAGTCCTCTCCACCAGAAAGCCTACACAACCCACTGAAACAACCTTACCCACTGGGGGCAGACACCAAAAACAACAGGAGCTATGAATCTGCAGCCTCTGAAAAGGAGACCACAAACATAGTATGTTAAGCAAAATGAAAGGACAGAGAAATACACAGCAGATGAAGGAGCAGGGTAAAAACCCACAAGACCAAAGCAATGAACAGTAAATAGGCAGTCTATCTGAAAAAGAATTCAGAGTAATGATAGTAACATGATCCAAAATCTTGGAAATAGAATGGAGAAAATATACGAACGTTTAACAAGGACCTAGAAGAATTAAAGAGCAAACAAACAATGATGAACAACAAAATAAATGAAATTTAAAAATCTCTAGAAGGAATCAATAGCAGGATAACTGAGGCAGGAGACCTGATAAGTGACCTGGAAGATAAAAGAGTGGAAAAAACTACCACAGAGCAGAATAAAGAAACAAGTATGAAAAGAATTGAGGACAGTCTCAGAGACCTCTGGGACAACATTAAATACACCAACCCTCAAATTATAGGGGTCCCAGAAGAAGATGAGAAAAACAAAGGGACTGAGAAAACATTTGAAGATATTATACTTGAAAAAATCCCTAATATGGGAAAGGAAAGAGTCAGTCAAGTCCAGGAAGCACAGAGAGTCCCATACAGAATAAATCCAAGGAGAAACATGTCAAGACACATATTAATCAAACTATAAAAAATTAAATACAAAGAAAACATATTAAAAAAAACAAATCATGTACAAGGGAATCCCCTTGTACGTTAAGAGCTGATCTTTCAGCAGAAACTCTGCAAGCCAGAAGGGAGTGGCAGGACATATTTAAAGTGATGAAAGGGAAAAACCTACAACCAAGATTACTCTACCCAGCAAGGATCTCATTCAGATCTGACAGAGAAATTAAAACCTTGACAGAGAAGCAAAAGCTAAGAGAATTCAGCACCATCAAACCAGCTTTACTTCAAATGCTAAAGGAACTTCTATAGGCAGGAAACACAAGAGAAAGAAAAGACCTACAATAACAAACCCAAATCAATTAACAAAATGGTAATAGGATCATACATATAGACAACAACCTTAAATGCAAATATATTAAATGATCTAACCAAAAGACATAGACTGGCTAAATGGATATCAAAACAAGACCCGTATATACAGTGTCAACAATACACCCACTTCAGACCTAGGGACACATACAGACTGAAAGTAGGGGGATGGAAAAAGATATTCCACGCAAATGGAAATCAAAAGAAAGCTGGAGTAGCAATACTCATATAAGACAAAACAGACTTTAAAATAAAGGCTATTACAAGAGACAAAGAAGGACACTATATAATGGTCAAGGGACCAATCCAAGAAGAAGATATAACAATTGTAAATATTTATGCACCCAACATAGGAGCACCTCAATACATAAGGCAAATGCTAACAGCCATAAAAGGGGAAATTGACTGTAACACAATAATATTAGGGGACTTTAACACCCCACTTTCACCAATGAACAGATCAAAAAAAAATGAAAATAAATAAGGAAACACAAGCTTTAAATGATACATTAAACAAGATGGACTTAATTGATATTTATAGGACATTTCATCATAAAACAACAGAATACACTTTCTTCTCAACTGCTCATGGAACATTCTCCAAGATAGATCATATCTCTAGGTCATGAATCAAGCATTGGTAAATTTAAGAAAATTGAAATAGTATCAAGTAACTTTTCCAACCACAGCACTATAAGAATAGATACCAATTACAGGAAAAAAAAAACTGTAAAAAAACAAACACATGGAGGCTAAACAATACACAACTAAATAACCAAGAGATCACTGAAGAAATCAAAGAGGAAACCAAAAAACCTAGAAACAAATGACAATGAAAACACAATGACTCAAAATCTATGGATACAGCAAAAGCATTTCTAAGAAGGAAGTTTATAGCAATACAATCCTACCTCAAGAAACAAGAAACATCTCAAATAAACAACCTAACCTTACACCTAAAGCAATTAGAGAAAGAAGAACAAGAAAACCCCAAAGTTAGCAGAAGGAAAGAAATCATAAAGATCAGATCAGAAATAAATGAAAAAGAAATGAAGGAAACTATAGCAAAGATCAAAAAAACTAAAAGCTGGTTCTCTGACAAGATCAACAAAATTGATAAACCATTAGCCAGACACATCAAGAAAAAAAGGGAGAAGACTCAAATCAATAGAATTAGAAATGAAAAAGGAGAACTAACAACTGACACTGCAGAAATACAAAGGATCATGAGAGATTATTACAAGCAGCTATATGCCAATAAATGGACAACCTGGAAGAAAAGGACAAATTCTTAGAAAAACACAATCTTCTGAGACTGAACCAAGAAGAAATAGAAAATATAAACAGACCAACAAGCACTGAAACTGAAAATGTGATTTAAAATCTTCCAACAAACAAAACCCCAGGACCAGTTGGCTTCACAGGCGAATTCTATCAAACATTTAGAGGAGAGCGTGCATCTATCTTTCTCAAACTCTTCCAAAATATAGCAGAGGGAGAAACACTCCCAAACTCATTCTATGAGGCCACCATCACCCTGTTACCAAAACCAGGCAAAGATGTCACCAAGAAAGAAAACTAAAGGCCAATATCACTGATGAATATGGATGCCAAAATCCTCAATAAAATACTAGCAAACAGGATCCAAAAGCATATTAAAAAGATCTTACACCATGATCAAGTGGGGTTTATCCCAGGAATGCAAGGATTCTTCAATATATGCAAATCAATCAATGTGATAAACCATATTAACAAATAGAATGAAAAAAATCATATGATCATCTTTATAGATGCAGAAAAAGCTTCTGACAAATTCAATACCCATTTATGATAAAAACCCTCCAGAAAGTAGGCATAGAGGGAACTTACCTCATTTAATAAAGGCCATATACTACAAACCCACAGCGAACATCAGTCTCAATGATGAAATACTGAAACCATTTCCACTAAGATCAGGAACAAGACAAGGTTTCTCACTCTCACAACTATTATTCAACACAGTTCTTGAAGTTTTAGCCACAGCAATCACAGAAGAAAAGAAATAAAAGGAATCCAAATCAGAAAAGAAGAAATAAAACTGTCACTATTTGCGTATGACATGATACTATACCTAGAGAATCCTAAAGATGCTACCAGAAAACTTCTAGAGCTAATCATTAAAGTAGCAGGATATCAAATAAATGCACAGAAATCTCTTGCATTTCTATGCACTAATGATGAAAAATCTGAAAGAGAAATTAAGGAAACATTCCCATTTACCACTGCAACAAAAAGAATAAAATACCTAGGAATAAACCTACCTAAGGAAACAAAAGCCCTGTATGCAGAAAACTGTAAAACACTGATGAAAGAAATTAAAGATGATACAAACAGATGGAGAGATATACCATGTTCTTGGTTTGGAAGATTCAACATTGTGAAAATGACTCTATTACCCAAAACAATCTACAGATTCAATGCAATCCTTATCAAACTACCACTGTCATTTTTCACAGAACTAGAACAAAATATTTCACAATTTGTGTGGCAACACAAAAGACCCCAAATAGCCAAAGCAATCTTGAGAAAGAAAAACGGAGCTGGAGGAATCAGGCTCCCTGACTTCAGACTGTACTACAAAGCTACAGTAATCAAGACAGTATGGCACTGGCACAAAAACAGAAATATAGATCAATGGAACAGGATAGAAAGCCCAGAGATAAACACACGCACATATGGTCACCTTATCTTTGATAAAGGAGGTAAGAATATACAATGGAGAAAAGACAGCCTCTTCAGTAAGTGGTGCTGGGAAAACTGGACAGCTATATGTAAAAGGATGAAATTAGAGCACTTTCTAACACCATACACAAAAATAAACTCAAAATAGATTAAAGACCTAAATGTAAGGCTAGACACTATAAAACTCTTAGAGGAAAACATAGGCAGAACACTCTATGACATAAATCACAGCAAGATCCTTTTTAACCCACCTCCTATAGAAATGGAAATAAAAACAAAAATGAACAAATGGGACCTAATGAAGCTTAAAACCTTTTGCACAGCAAAGGAAACCATAAACTAGACGAAAAGACAACCAACCATCAGAATGGCAGAAAATATTTGCAAATGCAGCAACTTACAAAGGATTAATCTCTAAAATATACAAGCAGCTCATGCAGCTCAATATCAAAAAAACAAACCACCCAATCAAAATGGTCAGAAGACCTAAATAGACAGTTCTCCAAAGATGATGTACAGATTGCCAAAAACACATGAAAGGATGCTCATCATCAATAATCATTAGAGAAATGCAAATAAAAACTACAATGAGGGTATTACCTCACACCTGTCAGAATAGCCATCATCAAAAAATGTACAAACAATAAATGCTGGAGAGGGTGTGGAGAAAAGGGAACTCTCTTGCACTGTTGGTGGGAATGTAAATTGATACAGCCAGTATGGAGAACAGTATGGAGGTTTCTTAAAAATCTAAAAATAGAACTACCATATGGCCCAGCAATCCAATTACTGAGCATATACCCAGAGAAAACCATAATTCAAAAAGAGTCATGTAACACAATGTTCACTGCAGCTCTATTTACAATAGCCAGGACATGGAAGCAATCTAAGTGTCCATTAACAAATGAACAGATAAAGAAGATGTGGCACATATGTACAATGGAATATTACTCAGCCATAAAGAGAAATGAAGTTGAGTTATTTGTAGTGAGGTGGATGGACCTAGAGTCTGTCATACAAAGTGAAGAAAGTCAGAAAGAGAAGAGCAAATACCATATGCTAACACATATATATGGAATGTAAAAAAAAAAATTGTTTTGAAGAACCTAGGGGCAGGAGAGGAATAAAGACACAGACATAAAGAATGGACTTTAGGACATGGGGAGGGGGAATGGTAAGTTGAGACGAAGTGAGAGAGTGACATTGACATATATACACAACCAAATTTAAAATAGATAGCTAGTGGGAGGCATCCGCATAGCACAGGGAGATCAGCTATGTGCTATTTGTCTACCTAGAGGGGTGGGATATGGAAGGTGGGAGGGAGACGCAAGAGGGAGGGTGTATGAGGATATAGGTATACGTATAGCTGATTCACTTTGTTATACAGCAGCAACTAACACAACAATGTAAAACAATTATACTCCAATAAAGATGTTAAAAAAAATTGTCAAAAAACCCCACACAAATTCCAAATTACATACGCCCATTCAATTGCTATTAAAGCAAGATACAATTTTGAATAGGTTTGTCAGGAGTTTACAATCTTCTAATATCAATCAGGCATTTTGTAAAATTATTAATATTTTAAATTAAGAATTGTTAAAAGTCAATCAAAAGATAATTTCCAATTAGTATTTGTACACAAAATCTACCACTATTTTTTACAAATTTATTCTGAAGTTGAGAAAACAAGGGGCTTATCAAAATATCTGAAAATTGGTTTATGGTCCTATATGACAGCCTAAATTTTTGTATTCCTCCATTCATACTTTTTAAAAAACTGAATTAACCCAAATTTTAGAATATTAAGATTCAGTGGTAAAGTTAATCATAAATTAGATTTCACACACTTTTCATTCCCTCAAAAAAATATTTTTATTCCTGAAGTGCATCACTTACAGGCAAAAGCTAGGTGAGGTTGAATGTATATCTGTGAGAACAAAACAGAACAAAATGATTTACTAGTGATGAAAATATGACTATTATTTTGAAATTTCATTGCCATTCAGCTGATACATTTGGGCTGAAGGCATGTTACTCCAGGTAAATAAATACCTATGCCTTAAAGATTTTGCCTCTCTAATCTGATGGCTTCCTAAAATTTCTCATTTTAGAACCTGGCCCTTTATCACTAATGCCAGTACCCCAAACCATGGTATGAGTCTCATGAGACTTAGAAACATGTCACACTCATCTTTATGACAATCTTATTTCACAGTGAGAGCATATGGATTTGGTGCACTCAATAAAACAATTTAAATCAATGTTTTTTAAAATGAATTAAGGGTGTTGGGTGAAGTCCCTGGGTAAGAGATTGCCTCAAAAAGAAAAAAAAAATGTGTGTAGTAAAAAGGAAAAGGACTAGCTTATGGTTACTGTCAAGATGGTAAAGTAGCATTGTTCCTGCTTTCTTGCCAAAAATCTACCCTCAGACAGAAAAAAATAACTGAGAAATCTGTATGGAAACAGCCTGAGTCAGAAGGTGGCAATGGTAATGTGTTGAAGGAGATATGAATTCTGTTCATGTTTTCCCAATTACCATGTGAGAATCACTGCCTGACCCTTTGACAGAGAAGGCAGGAGGAACCAGATTGCAGATTGTCGTGGGATTCAGGATCATAAAAGAGCCTTAATAGAATGAGCAATCGATGAAAATATTTTGGAATGCCAACTGGGCAATAATTAGTAAAAACTAGTCCAACTTCACTATGCCAAATTCCTAAGGTAGGTAGATTACAAGGTGGAAAGAATGCCACTTTCCAGGGGTGACTTTTAATTTAAGAGTTCACAGGTGATACATCCTTCTGGCTGTGACAGAGTAAGAGAGACAAACTTAGCCCTCACTCTTTCTTGTTAAACAACCATAAATAAATAAATAAATAAACTGGAGAAAATATATGAATATACAAACTAGTGGTTTTCAGACATTTCAAAACTAGAAAGTGATCCCTGAAAGAAAAGAAACAAACAAGGAGAGTCCTACAATTGCACCAGCTTACGCCCTTTGGATACAGTTTCTAGGAAGCACAGGGAGTTGAAATTAATAAATAGAGCCCAGAAGCCTATGTTGAGGAGACAAAGTTCACAAAGGCAGAAGCAGCTAAAGTTCATGGGGCAGAGTCCTGGAGAAATCAGAACTGCAGAGAGAAATAGCTCTGGAGACCCACATAGGTTCCCCTTCAAGTCTTTAGCTGAGTACTTATTTTATTGAATTCTATTGACAACTACCAAGGCCAGGGAAAGAACCAACAGAAAGGATCAGTGGAACAATGGCTAAAGTTCACCCAAAGCCTGCAGTAGACTGTGGTTCCACTAGTCAGAGTCAAAAGACACCCAAGAAAAATGAAAATATATGTCCACATAAAGATTTGTACTCAAATGTTTATAGCAGATTTTCTTTTTCTAATAGCTCCAAAAAGGGAATAAACCAATGTCCACCAAATGGGTGAACAGATAAAAAATTGTCATGCATCATAAACTGGCATACTACAGAGCCATAAAAATGAACAAAATATGGATATACAGTATAACATGGATAAAACTTAAAGTCATGATCCTGAGTGAAAGAAACCAGACAAGAGTACATACTATATGATTCCATTAACATGAACTTCCAGTAAATGCAAACTAATCTACAGTTACACAAAACAATCACTTGTTGTCTAAAGGATGGGTTTTGAAAAAGAGAATTTCAAAAGGTCATTAGGAAACAGGGTGATGGAATTGTCATTATCTTAATTTTATTGAGGCGCTTTGTTGAATATATACATTAATATTCACTAATGTTAATATTGATTTTAAATATATGCAGTTTATCTTACATTATTTGTTTATTGTTTTTAGTTTTATTAATTATACCTAAACTTACAACTTAAAAATCTATAAAATAGATGCAATGGAGAAGGGCTATATTTTCTTTCACATCTACTTGTAAATAGCTGATAAAAAGGTTAAGATTATTTTGTTAGTAAAGTAGTTGCTACCACACTGATAATATTTATTTACCTATTTCTATTCACAGATGTCTTACAATATATCTTCCTTTTATGAGAGTCTAGAATCAATCAGTATAGCAGGCACCTTTACACACAAAATAGATTTTAACCTGCTAGTAATGAGATTTCACAAGCACACTTAATTCACAAACATGAACTTCAGAAAAAAAAGAGAATATTTCTTTCTAATGGTTTTATGAAAAATTATTTTCTCTAAATATCTTTTTGTCACATACTTGTCATTAATAACATCCTTTATAAAATAAAAAGAAGTAGAACCCCTGATTTGTTTTCTACTTAGAAAATGTACTGGCAATTTCTCTGTTAATATTTTTCTAACTTTGCAAAGATAGTGTTTTTTAACCTAAATGATTTTTTTGCTGACAGTAGCATATGCAATTCTAGGTTAAACAATTAATTTGCTGACTAATATTTTACTTCCAACAAAAATGTAGTAACTTGGTAAATCCTAAGTAGATATGAGTGCAAACTATAATTTTATTTGAATTTAATTTCTCCTCACAGAATTTTTTAAGGAAGTAATTTTTCTTTGCTCATATTATTATTAGTATCATGAATTATAATATTAGTGCCTCTGATCGGGCAAAGCTTCAAGAAAGGATTTCCTAATCAATTAAATAAGTTGCATAAAAGGATACATATGACTAAACTATTCATATTTTTACTAGGATTCAGCCAAAATAAGTAAAAGTAAAAGAAAATTAACAGATATTGGGAACATTAATCATTAAATTGGATAATTTGGTGTTTACCAGAAGAAGCAAAATCTTAACTCTCTTATTTCCCTTTTCAAACAACTAGAACTGTTTCCAAATCAGAAGAGTTAATATTCAAACAATTAGGCTTTTCCATAAAGCAGCATCAAAGGGAACACAAACAATGGATTGCAGTGTTACCAATTTAAGAGAACACAAGTTGTTTTCTTCACTGTAGGGTGAATTTATTAAACATAAAATTCATATTTTTTAGCTGAATGGCAACTTCATTTACAATATTTGATTACATGTCATCTATGTACCAACATTTTTTTCCTAATTCATATTTTACCTATGTAATTGATTTAGATCAATAAGGTATCTTTCAAACAAAACCAGAGCCAAAAAGACTTGTTTGAGAATATCCACAAATCCATTCTACTTCTTACGGGTCTTCCTTTTGCCACAGATTTCATCAGTTTTCCCTCGCCGCAGAATTGCAGCACTATTCTGCATTCTACAGCTCCATCTTGTGTCATGCAGTTATTGAAAATGATTTCCTTTTTTCTCTGAGCTGGGTAATTATATTTCTGCTCTTTGAGGACACTGAATGATGACAAGGCAGGCTAAATGTAAGTGCTTGGACAAATATTCTAAACAAGAGTTAATAATAGCCAGATGGGACCTGCAACTAATGTGTGAGGCACGTGCTGCTCCTTCAATCATGCTCACTGGTAAAGGGCTTCTCACTGCAGCACAGGC
Source organism: Hyperoodon ampullatus (assembly GCF_949752795.1). Lineage (NCBI taxonomy): Eukaryota > Metazoa > Chordata > Mammalia > Artiodactyla > Ziphiidae > Hyperoodon > Hyperoodon ampullatus. The sequence continues at coordinate 78,506,620 of NC_136914.1, forward strand.
ATAAACTTTCCTGTCTCCTTTCCTCCCAGTTCACGTGTGACAAGTTCCATCAGCAGTGCGTTACACTGGCCAGCTGCTTTGGTCTGCAGCTGTAGACAACACTCCTTCTTTCTCTTTTTATTCCTTCTTTGAAAACAAAATTGGTCTTGACAGTGGATCTTTATAATCAGCATGCTCATCTTTCAGTGTGGCCAACTTTTTGTATATGACACACTGGTTAGTTTGAGAAAATGATATTGTTCAGATTTTTTTTTTTTTTTTTTGGCTAGTGTGTTTACTGAGTTAAAAATTTTAAAGTCTATACAGTTTAAGAAACACATCTTGAAAGTCCTTGAGACAGGGCCACTACTGAGAAAAGCTGAAAGCACAGATTTTTGTCAGTGGAGCATGAAGATGACTAAGAAAATGACCTCAATCCAGCATTTTAAGCAATCTGACTGCCATAGCTATAGAAACCACTATAGGCAAATTGTATGCTCTTTCCTTAATATTTCAACTTTTCTTGAATATAATTGCATTTGGGTTCCTTAAAAAGCCATTCACTGACAATTATACATTTACAGAATGAACTGGGTTTTTAATAAGAATAATATAACTATATTTTTAGCAGTTGAAAGATGAAAAATGCTGTTACCAAAACTTGAATAAGGTTTGTACTATTTAAAGCACATTCTGAATACTAAATATTTTTATATAAAGATATCATTATTTCACATAGCTAATATCAACTGGTAGGGGAAAAAAGTTATTCCAACAAAATTTAATTGCATTTGTCAAGCAGATAGTGCTATTATTTAAATGTACTTGTATATCTTATATGGGAAGACATCTAATGGTTTTGTTTAATTCCTGAGAGGATAATGGGTTAACCCAGATAAAAACATTGCTTGTTGTTATAATTTTTGTACTTCAATGTCTGAGCTGTATTAAAAGTTAACTCCTGGTATATAAATATTTCATGTATTCATCTATTCCCCTTTTGATTCTTTCACTGACAAATTAAAAAACACTGTTGCTCGTGGGAGGTTGTGGTGTGGGTAGGTGGATGTGTATGTTGTGGTGTGGGTAGGTGGATGTGTATGTTTATCTATGATTGTGTGATTTTTATGAAGAGACAATAAATTCTTTCTTTCAGTTATAAATCATTATCTTAACCAAAAAAAAAAAAATCATTGTGAATGACTATAACTTTGGCACAAGCTATTAAATGAATACTCCAAAAGTTCTTCAGATTTTCAGTGTTTCATGATACCAGTCTCACTGCTTGGAAATTACTTCTGATAAATATATACTGCTTATACTGTAATAATTTTATCTACATAAGACTCTTACTGTTGTTTAAAACACTAATGAAAACTTTAATATGTATTTTATGCCACATTCTATATAAGAGGTGCTTAGTAATAGTGTTAAGGCAATGACATAGTTTAGTGATTTATTTCTTACTTAAAATTTGTCTCTCATCTACTTAAAAAAGCAATTGAAGCAACTCACATTAAATTGCAGTGCTAGATGATCACATTAAATAGTAAAATGGAACAGATATTATCTCTCCAAAGAATGATTTAGAAATCAAGATTTACCAACAAATGAAATGCAGTTTAACTTTGTGAAGAGAAAAAAAAAAAGGTTTAATCTGCTTCTTTAGGATTATATGCATTATTTTGGGTGTATGTATATTTCTCACTTTTGTTTAAAGTTGCCATTCATTTATACAAATGTTACATCAGTAACCATAACAAAAATTTATGTAAAATTTTGAAATGTGAGGAAAAATGTCATTAAACTAGTAAAAATTTTGACATTAAGTCTAGGCAGCAATACAGATGAAAGAACAGAAATTGTAAGAGGGAAAAAGTGGAGCAGAGTCTGCTCTAAACAGTATGAAAAGAGCTCATGAAATCAGTGCCCCACTCTATTTAAACTAACCCCCTGAAAATAACCCCATCCTTTTCCACATCTAGATGGACCCTTACTAATATTTTTTAGTAATGTTGATAATGCTCATTGAATTTGATCTTTATCTTCAAATGTCAAAGAGAAAATAACACAACCATAAGAAGCATGAAGAACAAACCACTGTGTTCTGATATTCTGCACTCAAACCATTCTTGTTTCTGGATCTAAGAAAGAGCAAACTAATTAACCAAAATATTACAAAATATCTCACATGTAACCACTGGAGTGAGCACATGTAGGACACAGTAATTCTTGGTAAGGCATGCTGTGCTTTCCTTAGGGCTGCTATTGTTAAATTCTGATGAGACTAGGACTCAGCCTAACCTTCCTGCATTATGCACAAGGAGAAAAATGAAAAATAATCTGTTTCTTCTTTTCATTCCTCTATTATTCTGAAATACTTGTGGTTTCTCATCTTGAACCTATCATTTTAAATTTTATCAATTTCACAGAGATATAATATGGAAAAGGTAGTACAGTCCATAACATACTCAACAGGTTCAGGGTAACTACACAGAGCCCATAACTCAAGTCATCCAACACTTGTCACAATTCTCTCTCAGTATACTTATTTTTTTAATTATTATTTTTCAAGTAACATAATTAGTGCCTGCTATGTGTTAGAAACATTGTAAGAAACTTTCAAAATAAATGAGTATGTAATACACATTCTATGTCCAGAGTCCCACACTCTAGATGGGAAAAGAAAGATGTACACACATACACACACACAGATATTTGGTGATTTTTAAAATTGCACTCTGTTTAAGCAATATGGTAGCCTTGGAAAATAAGCTGAGGCCTGGGTAAGAAAATTCAGAAAGGCTATACTACAGAGATATCATTCTGTTAGGTTCTTTATTTTCTGTGCTTTAAGGAATTTAGAAAAATTCACCTTATTAATTAGTATATATAAATCGATAACTGATGTAGAACATTCTCCAATCTAAATAGATTGGGCACAGATTTGTTTATTAGTTTTAAAACTGAGCAATTTTTTTTCCAGTTCTCCTTTACCTTGAGGTTTGGTTGATATTACAAAAGTATCCGTACTGACTCTTCTCTCTATCAATTCAGATATATAAGCAACACCCCAGAATTTTAAGGTGGTTATTTAATATCACAGCTCCAATAATCAATAACACACACACACACACACACACACACTCCATTATTAGCCTTCGAATTTGAAAGTATTCAATGGTTCAGAAACTGATTCCATGTAGCTTATCATTAAAAATAATAATAATAAATGTTATATTTGGTAATAAAGAATCACTTTCTAGTAATAATTTTATGTATATAGTCAGAGCACTTTTAACTAAATTCTTAGTTTTAAAAATATATGGCTTGTGTATTAATTTAGAGGCTGTAGGACTTAATTACCCTTTTCAGTTTTCTCTAGAAAATGTCTTTATGTGGGTTGAAAAATTTCTTAAGCGGAGCACAGGCTCCGGACGTGCAGGCTCAGCGGCCATGGCTCACAAGCACAGCCGCTCCGCGGCATGTGGGACCCTCCCGGACCGGGGCATGAACCCGTGTCCCCTGCATCGGCAGGCGGACTCTCAACCACTGCGCCACCAGGGAAACCCTCATTTTCCTCTTTAAATAAAGTCAGCCTTTTAGCTTTCTCTTATATAAAACATTGCTCAAACATTTTGAAAATTTTACCCTACTTCTCAAATTAAATATAATTCCAAGATACCATTTTTAAAAGATTTACTCAGAACAATAATTTGCAACATAAACTCAGCTTTGACAAAAAATGGAACTTAGTCTAAAATGAAATCATACTATTTGATTTGAAATAAGAAATTTTGAGCAAACTGTTATTTTTTAGAATTACATAATTTTCTTTCTTTTTTTCCATTGGAAAATTTTTTATGACTGTCCAGGAAGTTAATTTCATTCCCCTTACACACTCTTACAGGGCCTAAAACACAGTAGGTATTCAGGAAGTGTTTCTTGATTGAATGAAAAAAATACATTTGTGATGTAGTTATTTTTTATTTTTAAATTAATAAACTTTAGTTTTTGATAATTTTTAGGTTTATAGAAAAACTGAACAGAAAGTACAGAAAGTTTTCATATACTCCCACATCTTGCCTCCCCCTTATTTCCCCTATTATCAATCTAATGTGGTATATTTGTTAAAATTAATGAGCCAGTATTGAAATATGGTTAACTAAAGCCTATAGTTTACCTTAGGGTTCACTTTTTGTATTGTACATTCTATGGGCTTTGAAAAATGTATAACGACATGTACCTACAAATATGATATTATACAGAATAGTTTTACTGCTCTAAAAATCCCCTGTACTCCAACCTATTCATCTTTTTCTCCCTCCTCCTATCCCCGGCAACCACTGATTTTTTTTTAACATCTTTATTGATTTTTTTTATTATATCTGTAGTTTTGCATTTTCCAGAATGTCGTATAGTTGGAATTGTATAGTACGTAGACTTTTTCAGGTTGACTTCTTTCTCTTAACAATGCACATTTAAGTTTCCTCCATTTTTGTGTGTATGTGGCTTGACAGCTCCCTTCTTTTTACTGTTAAATGACATTCCACTGAATGGATACATCATAGTTTGTTTATCTATTCATCTATTGAAGGACAACTTGTTCGCTTCTAGTTTCAAGCAATTACAAATAAAGCTGTTATAAACATTCATGTACAGGTTTGTGAGGATGTAAGTTTTCAGCTCATTTGGGTGAATACCAAGGAGCACAACTGCTAGATCACATGGTAAGTGTATGTTTAGTTTTGTAAGAAACTTCCAAACTGTCTTTCAAAGTGACTGCACCACTTTGCATTTCCTTCCAATTCACTTCTGTCTTTTTTACTGACAGATATTTACATATTGGACACAACTATAAACAAAATAATCTACACTGGTTATACATTTATATTCTTTATTATAGTTTTATAGATATATTTATAAAATCTTGGTCAGATCTAGGATTCTTTCTCTCTCATACAACTTTTCTATATAGAAGAAAAATGTCATTGACAATGCTTCCTAAAAAAATTTTTAGCAAAGAATTTAGTTTTTCACAAAGACAGCCCTGATTTCTCATATGTTCTAATAGTACATTTTTGGTTTTAGTTTCCCTTTTTTTGTTAATATTAAGGGAAACTTTAAAAATTCAGTTTCTTATTTTCAGTTATTTGCAAGTTGACAAATGAAATGTGTTTTTTAGACTAATCATACTGAATTCATACTTTGAGGAAAAAGTGTTCTTATTTTTTGGAGCTCAGTCATTTTGTTATAACTGAAACAAAAATGTGTGGCAAAACTCTTCTCAGGTTTTTCTTTGAAGTTATAGAGACACATGGGTTTATGTATACATACATGTATGTATACATAGACACACATTTTTAAGGAAAACATAGAGGAAGTCAGAAATTCTGACATTGTAATAATAGATATATCTTTTGAAAATTTTGAAGAAAATGCACCGAATATGCTAAAACTTCTAAATCCAGCTTTTCAGAGAAGAACAGTAAATAACACTTCACTGTACTGCCTATGAAAAGATAGAGATGTGTAATGATACTGCCAGAGAGAATTTATCTTAGAATTGTAAAATAGTCCACATAGTCACAATTTTATGTGTCATGTGGTATAAAATTTCACATACAGCTTGCATTAAGGGCTTTATCTGAACTTCCAGTTAGAGATAATGTCACCTTGAGTGATAGGCTGAGGGTGAAGAAAGGCAAATAAGAGGAAGTGTATAAGATATATAAGAAATCAACACATAAAAAGAGGATCCTTAATTATCAAAAGACAAACCTGAATTTCAAGCAAAGAGCATATAATTTGGAATTTCTATTATAAAACATAGCATATTGTTTTAGTCATTTCAGGCTACCATAGATGGGGTAACTTAAACAAAAGAAATTTACTTCTCATAGTTCTAGAGGCTGGAATGTCCAAAATCAAGGTTCTGGCAAAGTAGGGTTCTTTCTGAGGCCTCTTCTCTTATTTGTAGGCAGTCTCCATCTCACTGTGAGCTCACGTGACCTCTTTGTGTGCACCTGGAGAAAGAGCTTTCTGGTGTTTCTTCTTACAAGGACAGTAATCCTGTCAGATCAGGGCCCCACCCATGTGACCTAATTTAACTTTAATTATCTGCAAAAGACCTTATCTCCAAACACAGTTACTTTGTGGGTTAGGGCTTCAACACATGAATTTTAGGGAGACACAATTCAGTACACAGCATATAGCAAGTGCCAGATTAAGAGAAAGCATGAGGAAGGTGTAATTTGTTGTTCCAAGGTCTGCACAAATGGCTGTCTACACACTTGGAGCCTGTTTGCTAGATCCACAGCATATAGGCCACAGTGGTCCCTGTGGCAAGAGAGTGAGCTTATGAGGAAGGGTATGCTCCCCTTACGAGCTCCAATTCAGTATAAAAGCCATCCTCAGTGATCACTCCCAACTTAGTGAGGATGGACCATGAGAAGCATGCAGTCTGCCATCCCTAGTGAAGTGAAGCACAGAAGAAATAATGTAGTAGTTTTATAGGGGGTAATCACAGTGCATCTCCCAAAAAGGAGATATAAGAATTAAAAAAATGACACTCTCTAGTAGGTCTGTGTCTTTATTCCTGTCTTACCCCTATGTTCTTCATGACATTTTTTTTCTTAAATTCCATATATATGTGTCAGCATACAGTATTTGTCTTTCTCTTTCTGACTTACTTCACTCTGTATGACAGGCTCTAGGTCCATCCACCTCATTACAAATAGCTCAATTTCGTTTCTTTTTATGGCTCAGTAATATTCCATTGTATATATGTGCCACATATTCTTTACCCATTCATCCGGAGGGAGAAGGGTAAGCTGTGACAAAGTGAAAGAGCGGCATGGACATATATACACTACCAAACGTAAGGTAGATAGCTAGTGGGAAGCAGCCGCATAGCACAGGGAGATCAGCTCGGTGCTTTGTGACCGCCTGGAGGGGTGGGATAGGGAGGGTGGGAGGGAGATGCAAAAGGGAGGGGATATGGGAACATATGTATATGTATAACTGATTAAATTTGTTATAAAGCAAAAAAAAAAAAAAATGACACTGCCCCTATTTTTAGAACCACCATATAGTTTGCAGAGCTGCCAGTAAACTATAATCCAGATAAGCTAGACTTCCAGGCTGTGTATTTAGTAATGACTTAAACAAAGGGATCCAGGTGTAGTTTCTAAGTGAAGCAGAGTCCACATTTTGAAGCAGAATCTCACATCTATTCCACACAATGAAGGATCCTACTCAGAAGTAGTATGATGTCAAAATATGACATTTTGGGCTTCCCTGGTGGCTCAGTGGTTGAGAGTCCACCTGCCGGTGCAGGGGACACAGGTTCGTGCCCTGGTCCGGGAAGATCCCACATGTCACGGAGCGGCTGGGCCCGTGAGCCATGGCCGCTGAGCCTGCGCGTCCGGAGCCTGTGCTCCACAACGGGAGAGGCCGCAACAGTGAGAGGCCCATGAACCGCAAAAAAAAAAAAAAAAAAAAAAAAAAAAAAGACATTTCGTTTTTCACAAGCAAAACATTTTACTTGTATTTTAATTAATATTTTCTGTAACTTCTTACTTGAGGTTCATGAGGAAGTCAAATAAGTGAGATGTGCTGCATATAATTTTACAGCTGTGGTAGAATATTCCCTCCTTTCCCATGCTGTGATATTTCTGATCATAGTATGTAGAAATATAATTCTGATATTATTGCTTTGCATTTTTCCTTAACAGAAATTGACTTCTAAAAAACTGGGACATGAGGGGCTTCCCTGGTGGTGCAGTGGTTAAGAATCCGCCTGCAAGTGCAGGGGACGAGCGTTTGATCCCTGGTCCAGGAAGACCCCACATGCAGCGGAACAGCTAAGCCCCTTTGCCACAACTACTGAGCCTGCGTTCTAGAGCCTGTGAGCCAATAACTACTGAAGCCCGCAAGCCACAACTATTGATAATTATATCAGTTATTTAAGCAGATACTACTATATACTAGGCCCTTTACAAACTTCATAATATTTAATACCCAGAATAAACATATCAAACAGTTACAATTATATCAATTTTATAGATAGTAAAACTGATAACAGGGTATATTAAATCTTTACAGAAGGCTTTATTGCTGTCAAATAACGTTTCAAGCCTGAACCTAGGTTTTTTTAAGTCATTGGTATCTATATTCCTTTCCCTATGCAATACTGCCAATAGCCTAAAGTAAAAAATAATAATATGGAGTTATTTTGGAATATATGCTGAAATTTTTATAAATGCCTGATTTGAGAAATAGAGCAGGTAATAAGTATTTATGACACAATTTTGCAAAAAATTTAATTACCTCATGCCAGTTAATTATATTTATGTTGCTCAATAAGCAAAAGAAGAATTTTGAAATACACAAAATTGTCTTTGTATCACTTCTAACTATGAGGACTTGGGTGAAAAATCTCTGTGGTATAAGACTCTAGTGTGGCTTTCATAGCCCTTACCTTCTTAAGTTAACAACTTTGTACTCTCTCTTAAGTGTGCCCTTAAGTGGCAAATATGGGACCATGTGATTATGTGTACATGATTATGTTACATGAGAGTGGAAACCATCTTGCTAGGAGACTCTTTTTCTTATGGCTTTGAAGGAACAAGCCATCATTTGTGAGCTGCCATATGGGAAAGGTCACACAGCAAGGAACTGATAGTGACCCCTGGTCCTCAGGCAGCCAGAAACTGAGACCCTGGGTCCAGTAACCTTCCTGGTACTTACTGAATACTGTTAAGAACCACATGAGTTTGGGCAAGAATACCTCCCCAGCTGAGCCTCAGCTGAGATCACAGTCCTGGCTGACACCTTGATTGCAGCTTTATAAGGCCATGAAGCAGATAACTCAACTAAATCAACTAAATCCTGCCCAGGCTCCTAACCCACAGAAAGTGTGAAATAATAAATTGTCCTGGTTTAAGGTAAAAAGTTTGTGGTATTATTTTTATTTTAATAGATAACTAATATAATCTCATATATATTATTTATACTTTATCATTGGCTTTCTTATTTATCAGAAATTTTATATAAAAAAATAAGTGCCTTATTACACACATACACAATCATATACACGTATGTGCACACATCCACACAAACCCACGACATATGCCCATATAAAAACGTGTGACTCAGAGAGAGGTATATCTGACAGTTAAATGAAATATTTGTTGTTAAGTTATGCATTATTCAAAAAATACATGGTTGAACTGATTTTGTCTTTACGTTTCTGAGCTCAGAAAATGAATTGAATTCTTATAATTAATGAGAAACATGGGTAAAGCTCTCCTAGTAGATTGCCCAAAATCTTGAGAGCCTGAGGCTTTGCCAATACTAGCTTCCAGAAATTGCCAGCTTCAGAGGTCAGCACTGTTATCACAAACTATGAAAATATAAAGATGTTTTCAAATCCTTTCTGTGTGATGAAAGGTTAAAAGCTGAAGTACATGTTGCCATGGCAATAGTGTTTTGTTTACAGAACTTGTCTTCTCTAAAACTTGTCCTTTAAATGGTAGGAAAGAACCACTTCAGTCTTAACATTGTATTGCACTCTTAGCTTTCATTAGTGAAATAATATTTGTTCATTTTGCAATAAGAAGCACAAAATGTTCCATTGCTCATTTTGTCCATTTATTTAATGACATTGGTAGGCTTGTTACTTTAAATAAATCTAAAGAAAATGAATATGTACTGGTTAATCCAGTTGAATCCATGTAAATACAGTACTGTGGCTCTTAACATTGGTAAATATAACAAATTCTCCCTAATATACAGGATGGAATGTTATAATGTTCTGCTTCACGGTGATTTACTATAATGCAGGGACTAGTTCATTTGCCAATTTCTCCTACTTTGAAAAACTGTATTAATCAGGATGATACAAGCTTTGTAGTTCTAACAATTGACTCTGACATTGCAGTGGCTAAAACATCACAGGCTTGTTTCTTGCTTTCACGAAATCAGGGTCCATATTCTCCAGGATATCTGTCTGCCATACAATATTTCAGTGATGAGGTTGCTTCCGTTCTATGCTCTACCATCTCAATACAAAGACTCGTGGTATAACAGAGGAAGTGACTGTTGAAGGGTTTTGCACTGGCCCAAAAAGATACACATCTATTCTGCTCACTGCCCTCTGACTACAACTTATTTCATGGCCCTGCCTACTGCAAGAAGGCTAGGACAAATAGGGATGTACTGATTACATTTGCAAGAATTAGTAACCCTCCTACATCTATCATCCAGGAAAAATTATTCACTTATTAGCCTTGCCTTCACACTATGGGAGTATTCTTTTTTTCTTTCTAACCACTCACAATCCTTTCCCTTTGATCTGCCATACCCTTGAATCTGCAATGCTCACCTTATCAATCATAGACAAGAGCTAATATTTTACTATACTAGTCTAACCCCTGTAAATAGTACTTCGATTCAATATTTTGAAATAATAAAAATAATATGAATTTTTAGAATACTACATATGAATAAATAATTAAAAGAAGTGCTGCATTGCTTACTTATTTGGTAGAAGAGCCAGTACTTTCTGGTCTCCTGATCCTTAATCCCCAGCTCTATGTTTCTTCCTATTATCATTATCATTACAGGTATCATCTCTATTCGCTATTATTGAGAGATTTCATCACATGATGTGGTAATAGGCTACGCATAATGAAAATTAATTTCTCAGGGTCTCTAGGTTTTCAATATCTTGGTATATATATGTATATATATAATATATAGTTGATGTGTTCAATATTTGTTGATACTCTCATATTTTTCATCAAGCAGCATCCTCACAACAGAAATATTTTATAAATTTTTTTCTTTTTCTCTTTTTTTCCATATTCCTTGATATGGAATATATCATTTTGTTTCACAACCTTCTGAACTTTTATCTGTTATTTCTCTTCCTCAGGTTAGGTTTCCCTTTTTTGGGTTAACAAATTTATATCATCTTTAAAAACTCAGTCAGTGTTTCAGTGCCACTTAAATAGAAAGTCTCTTCTTGTCTACCAGTCTCATGTATTTGTCTATGCTGCCAGGATACCATGGGCTATGAAAAGCTTTATTACACAATATATCAGATAGCATTATTCTCACTTTCATTTCGATATCTGTCAGTCTGTCTCTCTGTCTGTCTCTATCTATATCTCCTTAGCTTTTTCTTTAACTTTCTCTTGCCATTAAAGTTTATAAAATGTAAAATTCCTATGTTATGACTACTTATACTCCAGAGAAGATGTAGGTTACAGAATTTACACTATTAACTGTTGTGATAATTAAAGAGTTTAGTATAGTGTTTATGCATATTTTAGTGCTCAATAAATGCTAACTTGCATTACTATTGAAAGAAAATAATATTTGGGAATAGAAGATATTATAGCTTACAATGGTGTAGACTTAGTACATCACTTCTATATATTTTCACTTATTCATGGAGCCTATCTTTCAAATACTACAACTCATTTGATTAGACAATTCTTACAACATTAAAATATTAAACATAAATACAAAATTCTAGATTTGTGATTATTTGGTTTCAATTATTTGTCTAAATGGTAAGAGAAATGGTATGAAAAGAGGCATGGAATTAGAACTGAAAATTCTGTTCTGGTGAAAAAGTTGAGAACTTTCTGGAAAATGCTGTGTGATGTAAAATAATTGGAAATAGTAACTTGAAGTAACTACTGGGTAAATTATTTTGAGCCTTTTATTTAATTGGTAGGTTGTTACTAAGATCTGCAAGAGCATCAACAAAATATTTCCTCAAAATATAGAGCTTACAAGTCTTCTGAGCTCCCTGATGTTTGCCATCTATTCCAGTCTAAATGTTCTCTAATTTCACATCAATCATCTAATGATCTATATTGCCCATTGCTTCCAGCTCTCTTTTCGTGTTTTATTTGGTTAAAGGAAAATCAGCTTTACATTGTGAAAAGGCATACTGTTAGTGAATTGTGAAATTGTGAGGGATTGTGCTGTAATTACTGAATATTGGCTCTCCACTAACGTGTTGCTTCAACGTGGGAAGAACTGCCAGAGAATTTAAGTTTCTCTCCTCAGTAGTCCATCGTTACAGCAACAATTGTGGAAATCAAGTGAGATGTGGAGCCATTTTTGATTGCCTTAAATGGCACATTTATACATGCCAGCAAGAATCTATGCTTCTATACAAACTGAAAAGAAAATAAAACAGACTGTGGATGTAGTCTCTCGGGTTGAATGGAGGTGGATCAGCTTGTACTTAACACCTGTTCAGGTTGGAAAGGCAGGGGAAGCTTAACATGTTTTCTCAATCATACTAATTTCCTGGGTGCCAAGGCAGAAAATCTGAAACATATGACCTCTGTTCACACTATGAGGGACTATTTAGAACAAAGGTGATGATCCTGGAAGAAAATGTGGAAATGCTCTCTCAGGTGCCAGTATAGTTGGAATATTTTGCTGCCAGCAATCAAGAGCCCTTAAACATCAACATTACAGGCTTTTGTCAACTAGTGTACAGGGCAACCTCTAAAAATATTTAAGAAGGAATAGGAAACAAAACTGGCATATTTCTTAACATATCAAAAGAATTTCAACATATGGTCTCCAAACCTTTTCATTTTCCCCCCTGCAAGTCAATACAGAATTATAATGCATTTAATGTAGCATTCCAATCCAAATAGTTGTTTGTGAAGCGAAATCATGAAGCTAAATTTCAGACTCCGTTTTTAAAATTTTTCCTGCAATCTTAAATACTTTAGCTGGCCAGAAAACATGCAGCTACAGTATCAAAAGGGGAAGTCATAGGAGTGCAATTTGTATGTAATCCTCTTTCCATCAAAATGTTCTAAAACAAAAAAAATCATTAAAAAATTAATATTAGAAGAAAGTCTTATCAAATTTTATATAATTCGGGTTTTTTTATTGCTGTTTGGGTTTGTTTTTTTGTTTGTTTGTTTGTTAACAATTATACTCTTTCTCTCTGTCTTTATTGGTTAAAAGTAAGACTGTAAAATGCCCAGGGTTTTTGTCTTGTGGATGTTATTCAATTTAAATTTCATGCTCCCCAAATTGTCCTTGTTTTGGTTGGTAAGACAGCAAGAGAGTAGCTACAATTCAGTGGGATTACGTGCTTTACAGTATTCCATAAATTATACTGAGAGAGGTCTCAGGGAAGAGCAAGTAATTATGCTTGAGGGGATACAACAAGTGTCACAGTCAGCCTTTGAATTGGGCCTTAAAGAATGAATGAAAATTCACTAGCTGGAGAGGGAAAGAATGTAGCATCCTGAGGGGAGGGCCTTTGGAAATGTCAAAGATGTATTCAAAGGCCTGGAAATTTCAATAATGTTTTTTTCAGGTGGAATTAAATGTATGCTGGGTGCAGAGAGAAAGCTGACAAGATCTGTGGCTGAAAGGTTAGATCAGAGATTATTGTAAAGGGCTGTTGATGTCAGACTAAGGAGATTACACTTTATCAAAGAGGCCTGTGGTCTGCAAAGTGGGGTGTAGGTCACCTTTTTTCCTCCTCCTCATCCTGTTGCCTCCTGTAGCCTCTTCCTCTGTGTGAAAAATTTCACCACTGCTGTCCACCCTTCACATTTTATATCATGTCAACAGCATCCTTGGAGCTTTTGTCCATGAGTAACATTAGATGAAGAAATCCTGACAAGTACATTCAAAATAAAGATTACCTGTCTTGTATTTTAAGTGGGAAAGCATGAATGGAAACCATTATAGTAATAAACTAAATATTAATAGATGAGAGAGTATATAGTACGTGCAAAGGTAGCAAAAGGAGGGGTTTTGCTACTTGCAAGCAATACTCAAACTATTTTTATTTAGTAATCACCTACTAGGTCTAGTAGAGTGACTTAACTGGACACTGTATTTTAGGAACATGGCTTACAGAATATTGGTTATGATAGACTTATTATATAAATAAAATATACAATAAATTTAATGTAGCATTACATATCACACAGAAACTCTATATGACAATTATTTTTGTAAAAGTCTAACATTTTAGGTATTCAATTGATGATTTGATAAAATCACAAAGAAGAATGACATCATCTAAGGACATGCCTTGTACAAGCTTTCTGTTTTTGTATTTTCATATTTAAATATCATATGAATTTGTTTAATAAGCTAATACATATAGTGAAAATTTGAATTATAATATATACATAGTATCTATATCTATATATCCCCCTTCAAAGTGAGTGCATGTGTTTACCTTCAAAGGGGCATAATGGGTTAAAAAAAAATCTTTTAAAATAATTATAGAAAAATAAGGGATCTATAAATGATATTAAAGCTTCTCTTTCTGTATTATTGCATATTATGGGTGGTTCTCGTACTTGCTGATGATAACCTGGGAATAATCCTGGTTTTGTAAACCTGGGAGATACCAACTACAAGGTTTAACATTCAATTAAGCAGGATTTTAGTCCAAAATTATACATTACAATGCTATTATGTAACTCTTTGAAAATGTTTCTTTATACAGCAAATATGTTATATAGAGAGATGTGCTCCTAGAAGGAATATTTATCTATAGGTACCTCAATATTAACAGGGATAATGAATTTGAGAGGGAGACACAAGAAAAAAAGAGAGACAGGGAACCAGGGAGAGACAGAGAGAGACAGAGAGAAAGAGAGATTACCATACTAATAATCTTTAGAATGAAAATGGAATTTTATACCTTCCTTACCAACGTAGACCGCTGCCTCTGTACTGCCTTATAATTACAAATGAAGAACTACAGGCCATCTTCTAATTCCAAGAAAATCCAGTGATTGAAAGCTAAATTTTAGAACATTAGTACTGAGATTTCACTACATGATACTTATAATAAATGATGGCATAAAAATAATATGTTGAACAGGATTTAGACTGGATAACCATTTAACCATTAAAATTTAAATGTAAAATTGATTTCTTTATTTACATTAGAACAAAAGATATCCCCAAACACTTCCTTTTTTTTCTATTTAAGTAGTGAACTTGAAAACAAGGGAGTTTTCGTAACCAACTTTCCTCAACTTATCAATATGTTTCTTAAAGGATATTCCTTTTCAGCTCTTATACCATAGAGATTTACACTGCTTTGACAAAAATCCTGGCTAATTTTAAGCCCATGGCAGGAAATAGGTTGAGGTCAGTAAAACATCATTATCATATATTGTCTTGTTCAGTGAAGTAACACAAAGAAAAATGTCTGCTGAAAGCCAACCAAATCACTGTCAACCTGAGAACTGTCAGGCAATTCCCAATCTTCCAGGCTGTTATTCAACTTCTCCTTTGTATTCGGGGATTTGCAGCCTAAGTAAATGCTTTTCAGAATAAGTCAAATTTAAGAGCATTGCCCAGCTCAGTGTTTCCATTGCATGGGATAATCATGGTTCAGTAGATAACAGCAAAATTGGAAGTGAAGAAATGCTCTAAATGGTTAGGCCTGTCCAAATTTCAGCTCCTGACACTGTCAAGAAACTTTTCCAAGGAGCATTAATTACCTCACCTACAAACTAGGGGCAGTGAGATTTACTCTTCCTTCCCGGCAAAGCTGTTTTAGGAATCAAATTAAATACGTTTTTTGAAAGCACATTTGAAATAATAATTTATGATGGCATTGTTCTAATTCTCACAAAACTTTTGAGACTATCAAGTTAAAACTATCATTAATTATAACCTTCAACTTTGATCATCAAAATTCATAAGAAAATTGTGTTCGTCATCACTTCATTCAATCACTCCTTGAGTCATCCAAGCATTTATTAAGCAACTATGATGTGCAAGTGAATATCCTTGTAATTAATATACTTTAAATCTAAAACAAGAATAAGAGTCATGTGAAACCATGTCAGAAGACAGTTAATCACTTTAAAGGAAATACATAGTAAGTTTTACTTGGTTTAGAAGACAATATTCTTTTGTTAGACCAAGCCAGTTTTTAGCAATAAGAATAAATTTGAAACACTAATCATTTTATTCCTCAAACACTTTAGAAATCTAAAATTGGTTTACAATTACCTTTAGAATTACACCCCAAATACACTGTTCTTTAAGGCTTTGCATGATCTGGCCCCAGCCTGACTCATCAAACTTACGTCATATTACTCTTCCCCCATCATATGTCCCTCAGAATATTGTCATTATATTTAGAAATCTTAGTACTATGATTTTGCTAGGGAAGATACAACTCACAGTAACCATTGATAAAGGCTTGAGTAGGTTCTTCTAGATATAAACTGCCCATTTTAGGAATCAGACAAAGATTTGGTGAGGTTCATATTCTTTTTTGATAGTAGAGGATCCTAACTGCTGTTTTTATATAAATGGACAACTAACTAACCAAACTTTACAAGAAAGTGGAAAATGTTGGATATATTTTTCGGAAGTGAAGATTGAAACTAGTATAGCAACAAACTTGTTATGAAGCCATACAACTTGTTATGGATTCCTCTAAGCTATTTAACATAAGCAGTCAGCCAAAGATATCAAACAGTGTCTATTTTATTACTTTGCATTCTTGGTGTAATTCTAAAACAAAGGGACTTCATGAAGAGCCTAAAAGTCAGGGTTTTTTTTATTTTTTGCCATTCTAGCTTCTACTTTTGTACCCTTCAACACCTTTTTTTCAGTTAAAGTTGCACCCTTTTTAATTCCTTCACATATTCACCTTCCTCCATGTTAGGGCTATTATATCCTTGGATGCCATGGAGTTAATTGGGGTCAGTCCTTGACATGTTCCTCCCTTCCTGGATTATGTGCCTATTCCATTTCTCCAGCTTTCGACATTTTGATTCTTGGCCAATACCACCTACTCTCAAACTAAGTTAATTACCATCTGAGACTGCTTGACTACTGTCCCATTGTACCAGTTGGTCGTTGGGAAGATCTGTCATTAACATATCCAACCATATGGAAACACTTCTCTTAAATGTTCTTGAAGCTATTTACATTTTCAGCTTTCCTCTAATCATGGAGACATGACACAAACACACAGAGAAGTCCTCATTTTCTTTTTTTAATTTATATTCATTTGGTATTTTTATTCATATATTTATTCAGTATTTCCAACTGACATTCTTAAACCTTGATGTTACCTTTAACATTTGTGGGGGTTTTTCCTCCTCATTGAGCCATCGCAATTTTTCTTTTATTCCCCCATCTATGCCCAGTCAGGTCTTTATGAACTGGCTACTGGATTTGAGCTCTAGCTCCTGCAGGGCTAGCATTTGAGGATCTGCCCCTATAATCAATCAAAACTATCCAAAAATCAGACTCACTTTCAGAAATACAACCTTGATCACACCTCTCACCTTTTAAAACCCTTCAGCTTGGGACCCCTGCTTATGATTCAAGGCTTTGTTAGACACTGACAGTTCTCTAGCCTGAATGATCATTTCTATTCTTATTTCTCATATGTTCCAGGTGATATCTGACTTCCCTTAAAATATATTGCCCACTGTTTTCCAGGAATATCTTCACATTGCTATTTCTAGGTACCTGTTTATATTTTCCCTGGCATTCGTTTTTCACTTCCCCCTGTTAAGTACTTTTACTCCTTTTTCAAGGGTCATTTAATATCAATTTTTCAATGAGAAGTTCTGTTTAATCACTCCATGGAGTGCTCAGTCATGTGAAAGCGGAAGTTTCATAAGCAATAAATAAGGTCACATTTAAATAAATGCTGTGTTTGGAGAGTTGGTTCAAAGAAACTTGAATACCACACACCAAGTTATCCTGCTCTTTGGGCCTTCCTCATCTAGATTGCAGTTCCTTAACGTCACAGAACATATCCTCCTCCTCCTCCTCCTCTTCATTTTTATCGTTCCCTGTAAATCTTCCAAATAAAATATGCTCAATATTGTATTATTATTTGATTGCCTAAGTCTGAAGGCATTTTCTATAAAGGCAAGGCTCTGGGTAGAATTTTTAAATTTGGTCCTGTCCAGTGATTCAAGAAAGCCATCCAAGCCTACTTTAAAAAACTCACGTTTTATGCTCTTATGTCATCATTTATTAATTATACAAATAATCATTGAAAGATTTAGAGTATCAGTTACTCTTCTAAATGCTGAGGAAATAGTAGAGGAAGAAAAAAAAAACGTCCTGCTTTCAATAGGTTATGTGCTGTTCTTAGCATTTAGCTAATTTTAAAATTATATTTCTTGATTGATAGTTATAAAATATTATATAATTTTATTATATTACATTATTAAAATGTTCCTATATCTTTTATTCTCTATATCTACATACTACTTCGCTTTTTCCTCTCCACTGGAGAGGCACTGTTAATCCCAGAGTTTGTCACATAGTAGACATTCAATAAATACAATATTTGTGAACACTATACATGAAATACTTAAATACAAATATCATAATCTATGCAATTTTTGTAAGTTAATCTGATGTCCAGTTTACTGCTATCTTTTATATGAATAAACTATTTTACTTGAAGGAAATGTTTCCTTTTTCTCTCTTATTAGGTTCATTTAAAAGAAAAAAAAATGTGTTCTAGATTTTCAAGTTCTCAGGGTTCATGTTGATCAAGCATTTCCTGAGTGCAAGAAGTGTTACCATTTAATAATAAAGGAATATTTCCAAAGGTCACTTGTGTTTTCTAAAATCAGGTTGACTGGTATTAAAAATTTAACACAAATTCAGAAACGGTAAAAAAAAAAAAAGTCATCGCATGCTTCTATCAATCAATAGACTACTGAATTGTCTCTCTGATATTAATTGCCTTTGAAAAATACAACAGCCAATGTGTCAGTAATTCTCAACATGTCAGGATAAAGAATTCTCAACATTAAAGACAACTTGCTTGGAGGAGGGGAGAAAATACTTAAGTTATTTTGACCTTGAAGTCATTTCTTACTGCTTTCTTTCTCTCACACTGCTTACCCAATCCATTAGCCAATCCTTTCAATATTACCATTAAAGTAGATGCAGAATCCAAACACTCTCACAATCTCCACTTCTCCTAGACAAGTTAAAGCCACTGTAATCCCTAACCTGGACTCAAAAACAGTCTTCTAACATGTCTCCTGCTTCCACCCTTGCCAACTTTCTCCTTTGCAGAAATCATGATCCTTTAAAAAACTAAGTCAGTGGTGTCACGCTATGGCTCCAAACTCTGTATGGCTTCTCAATTCATTCAGAATAAAATGTATGCTGCCCGGGTACCCTACCATAGCTCTGATGTAATCTGTGGTCACTCCTCCCCTTGTCTCCAGTACACTGGTCTCCTCAAGTTGGGTCCAAGGCTTCAAGCATGCCAGGAGCACCCTCAGAGCATTTGTGAGAGTCCTTTTCATGGTCTAACAAACACACTTTTCTCCCAGAAAGACACATGGTTGGCTCCTTCACTTCCTCTGTCTATATTTATTTATTTAATTATTTATTTTAACATCATTATTGGAGTATAATTGCTTTAAAATGGTGTGTTAGTTTCTGCTATATAACAAAGTGAATCAGCTGTACGTATTCATATATCCCCATATCTCCTCCCTCTTGTGTCTCCCTCCCACCCTCCCTATCCCACCCCTCTAGATGGACAGATAGAACCTAGCTGATCTCTCTGTGCTATGCGGCTGCTTCCCACTAGCTATCTATTTTACATTTGGTAGTCTATATATGTCCATGTCACTCTCTCACTTCATCCCAACTTACCCTTCCCCCTCCCCGTGTTCTCAAGTACATTCTCTATGTCTGTGTTTTTCTTCCTGTCCTTTCCCTAGGTTCTTCAGAACCAACTTTTTTTTTTTTTAGATTCCATATATATGTGATAGCATACAGTATTTGTTTTTCTCTTTCTGACTTACTTCACTCTGCATGACAGTCTCTAAGTCCATCACCTCATTACAAATAACTCAATTTCATTTCTCTTTATGGCTGAGTAATATTCCATTGTATATATGTGCCACATCTTTATTCATTCATCTGTCAATGGACACTTAGGTTGATTCCATGTCCTGACTATTGTAAATAGAGCTGCAATGAACATTGTGGTACATGACTCTTTCTGAATTATGGTTTTCTCAGTGTATATGCCCAGTAGTGGGATTACTGGGTCATATGGTAGTTGTATTTTTAGTTTTTTAAGGAACCTCCATACTGTTCTCCATAGTGGCAGTATCAATTTAAATTCTCACAAACAGTGCAAGAGGGTTCCTTTTTCTTCACACTCTCTCCAGCATTTATTGTTTGTAGATTTTTTGATGATGGCCATTCTGACTGGTGTGAGGTGATACCTCATTATAGTTTTCATTTGCATTTCTCGAATGATTAGTGATGTTGAGCATCCTTTCATGTGTTGGCAATCTGTACAGCTTCTTTGGAAAAATGTCTATTTAGGTCTTCTGCAGATTTTTGGATTGGGTTGTTTGTTTTTTTTTATATTGAGCTGCATGAGATGCTTGTATATTTTGGAGATTAATCCTTTGTAAGTTGCTTCATTTGCAAATATTTTCTGCCATTCTAAGGGTTGTATTTTTGCCTTGTTTATGGTTAACCTTGCTGGGCAAAAGCTTTAAGTTTCATTAGGTCCCATTTGTTCATTTTTGTTTTTATTTCCATTTCTCTAGGAGGTGGGTTAAAAAGGATCTTGCTGTGATTTATGCCATAGAGTGTTCTGCCTATGTTTTCCTCTAAGAGTTTTATAGTGTTTGGCCTTCCATTTAGGTCTTTAATCCATTTTGAGTTTATTTTTGTGTATGGTGTTAGGGAGTGTTCTAATTTCATTCCTTTACATGTAGCTGTCCAGTTGTCCCAGCACCACCTATTGAAGAGGCTGTCTTCTCTCCATTGTATATTCTTGCCTCCTTTATCAAAGATAAGGTGACCATATGTGCGTGGGTTTATCTCTGGGCTATCTATCCTGTTCCACTGATCTATATTTCTGTTGTTGTGCCATCATACTGTCTTGATTACTGCAGCTTTGTAGTATAGTCTGAAGTCAAGGAGCCTGATTCCTCCAGCTCCATTTATCTTTCTCAAAATTGCTTTGGCTATTCAGGTCTTTTGTGTTTCCATACATATTGTGAAATTTTTTGTTCTACTTCTGAGAAAAATGCTGTTGGTAATTTATAGGGATTGCATTGAATCTGTAGATTGCTTTGGGTAGTAGAGTCATTTTCACAATATTGATTCTTCCAATCCAAGAACATGTTATATCTCTCCATCTGTTTGTATCATCTTTAATTTATTTCATCATTGTCTTATAGTTTTCTGCATACAGGTCTTTTGTCTCCTTAGGTAGGTTTATTCCTAGGTATTTCATTCTTTTTGTTGCAATGGTAAATGAGAGTGTTTCCTTAATTTCTCTTTCAGATTTTTCATCTCTGGTGTATAGGAATGCCAGAGATTTCTGTGCATTAATTTTGTATCCTGCTACTTTACCAAACTCATTGATTAGCTCTAGTACTTTTCTGGTAGCATCTTTAGGATTCTCTATATATAGTGTCATGTCAAATGCAAACACGGACAGTTTTACTTCTTTTCTGATTTGGATTCCTTATATTTCTTATTTTTCTCTGATTGCTGTGGCTAAAATTTCCAAAACTATGTTGGATAATAGTGGTGAGAGTGAGCAACCTTGCCTTGTTCCTGATCTTAGTGGAAATCGTTTCAGTATTTCACCATAGAGAGTGATGTTGGCTGTGGATTTGTCGTATATGGCCTTATTATGTTGAGGTAAGTTCCCTCTATGCCTACTTTCTGGAGGGTTTTTATCATAAATGGGTACCGAATTTTGACAAAAGATTTTCTGCATCTATAGAGATGATCATATGGTTTTTCTCCTTCAATTTGTTAACATGGTTTATCACATTGATTGATTTGCATATATTGAATAATCCTTGCATCCCTGGGATAAACCCCACTTGATCATGGTGTATGTTCCTTTTAATGTGATGCTGGATTCTGTTTGCTAGTACTTTGTTGAGGATTTTTGCATCTATGTTCATCAGTGATATTGGTCTGTAGTTTTGTTTTTTTGTGACATCTTTGTCTGGTTTTGGTATCTGGGTGATCATGGCCTCATAGAATGAATTTGGGAGTGTTCCTCCCTCTGCTATATTTTGGAAGAGTTTGAGAAGGATAGGTGTTAGCTCTTCTCTAAATGTTTGATAGAAGTTGCCTGTGAAGCCATCTGGTCCTGGGCTTTTGTTTGTTGGAAGATTTTTAATCACAGTTTCAATTTCAGTGTTTGTGATTAATCTATTTTTATTTTCTATTTCTTCCTCATTCAGTCTCAGAAGGTTGTGCTTTTCTAAGAATTTGTGCATTTCTTCCACATTGTCTACTTTATTGGCATAGAGTTGCTTGAAGTAATCTCTCATGATCCTTTGTATTTCTACAGTGTCAGTTGTTCTCCTTTTTCATTTCTAATTCTATTGATTTGACTCTTCTCCCTTTTTTTCTTGTTGTGTCTGGCTAATGGTTTATTATATTTGTTGATCTTGTCAGAGAACCAGCTTTTAGTTTTATTGATCTTTGCTATCATTTCCTTCATTTCTTTTTCATTTATTTCTTATCTGATTTTTATGATTTCATTCCTTCTGCTGAGTTTGGGGTTTTTTTGTTCTTCTTTCTCTAATTGCTTTAGGTGTAAGTTTAAGTTGTTTATTTGAGATGTTTCTTGTTTCTTGAGGTAGGATTGTATTGCTGTAAACTTCCCTCTTAGAAATGCTTTTTCTGCATCCCATAGGTTTTGGGTTGTCATGTTTTCATTGTCATTTGTTTCTAGGTATTTTTTGATTTCTTCTATGATTTCTTCAGTGATCTCTTGGTTATTTAGTAATGTGTTGTTTATGCTCCATGTGTTTGTATTTTTTACAGATTTTTTCCTGTAATTGATATTTAGTCTCATAGCCCTCTGGTCAGAAAAGATACTTGATATGATTTCAATTTTCTTAAATTTACCAAGGCTTGACTTGTGACCCAAGATATGATCTATCCTGGAGAATGTTCCATGAGCACTTGAGAAGAAAGTGCATTCTGTTGTTTTTGGATGGAATGTCCTATACATATCATTTAAGTCCATCTTGTTTAATGTATCATTTAAAGCTTGTGTTTCCTTATTTATTTTCATTTTGGATGATCTGTCCATTGGTGAAAGTGGGGCGTTAAAGTTCCCTACTACTATTTTATTACCGTTGATTTCCTTTTTTTTTGGCTGTTAGCATTTGCCTTATGTATTGAGGTGCTCCTATGTTGGGGTCATAAATATTTACAATTGTTATGTATTCTTCTTGGATTGATCCCTTGATCATTATGTACTGTCCTCCTTTGTCTCTAGTAATAGTCTTTATTTTAAGGTCTATTTTGTCTGTTGTGAGAATTGCTACTCCAGATCTTTTGATTTCCATTTGCATGGAATATCTTTTTCCATCCCCTCACTTTCAGTCTCCGTGTGTCCCCAGGTCTGGAGTGAGTCTCTTGTAGACAGCATTTATATGGGTCTTGTTTTTGTATCCATTCAGCTAGTCTATATCTTTTGGTTGGAGCATTTAATCCATTCACAATTATGGTAGTTATCGATATATATATGTTCCTATTATCATTTTCTTAATTGGTTTAGGTTTGTTTTTGTAGGTCTTTTCCTTCTTTTGTGTTTCCTGCCTAGAGAAATTCCTTTAGCATTTTTTGGAAAGCTGGTTTTTTTTTTTTTTTTTTTTTTTTTTTTTTTGCGTTATGCGGGTCTCTCACTGTTGTGGTCTCTCCCGTTGCGGAGCACAGGCTCCGGACGTGCAGGCTCAGCGGCCATGTCTCACGGGCCCAGCCGCTCCGCGGCATGTGGGATCTTCCCGGACCGGGGCACGAACCCGCGTCCCCTGCATCGGCAGGCGGACTCTCAACCACTGAGCCACCAGGGAAGCCCCAAAAGCTGGTTTTTTGGTGCTGAATTCTCTTAGCTTTTGCTTGTCTGTAAAGGTTTTAATTTATCTGTCGAATCTGAATGTGATCCTTGCTGAGTAGAGTCATCTTGGTTGTTTATTTTTCCCTTTCATCACTTTAAATATGTCCTGGCACTTCCTTCTGGCTTGCAGAGTTTCTGCTGAAAGATCAGCTCTTAACCTTGTGGGTATTCTCTTGTATGCTATTTGTTGCTTTTCCCTTGCGGCTTTTAATAGTTTTTCTTTGTATTTAATTTTTGGTAGTTTGATAAATATGTGTCTTGGCATGTTTCTCTTTGGATTTATCCTGTATCAGACTCTCTGAATTTCTTAGACTTGGTTGACTATTTCTTTTTCCATGTTAGGGAAGTTTTCAACTGTAATGTTTTCAAATATTTTCTTAGTCCTTTTATTTCTCTTCTTCTTCGGGGACCCCTATACTTCAAATGTTGGTGCATTTAATGTTGTCCCAGAGGTCTCTGAATGTGTCCTCAATTCTTTTCATTCTTTTTTCTTTATTCTGCTCTGTGGTAGTTATTTCCAGTATTTTATCTTCCAAGTCACTTATCCGTTCTTCTGCCTCAGTTATTCTGATATTTATTCTTTCTAGAGAATTTTTAAATTCATTTACTGTGTTGTTCATCATTGTTTGTTTGCTCGTTAGTTCTTCTAGGTCCTTAAACGTTTCTTGTATTTTCTCCATTCTATTTCCAAGATTTTGGATCCTCTTTACCATCATTATTCTGAATTCTTTTTCAGGTAGACTGCCTATTTCCTCTTCATTTGTTTGGTCTGGTGGGTTTTTGCCTTGCTCCTTCATCTGCTGTGTATTTCTCTCTTCCCATTTTTTTCTCTCTCTTCCCATTTTTCTTAACTTACTATGTTTGGGGTCTCATTTTCACAGGTTACAGGTTCATAGTTCCCATTGTTTTTGGTGTCTGACCCCAGTGGGTGAGGTTGGTTCAGTGGGTTGTGTAGGCTTCCTGGTGAAAGGGACTGGTGCCTATGTTCTGGTGGATGAGGCTGGATCTTGCTTTATTGTGGGCAGGACCGCTTCCCTTTGTGTGTTTGGGGTGTCTGTGAACCAAGTATGATTTTAGGCAGCCTCTCTGCTAATGGGTGGGCTTTTCTTCCTGTCTTGTTAATTTTTTGGCGTAGGGTTTCCAGCACTGTAGCTTGCTGGTCGTTGAGTGGAGCTGGGTCTTAGGATTGAGATGGAGATCTCTGGGAGAGCTTTTGCCATTTAATATTACGTGGGGTTATGAGGTCTCTGGTGGTCCTATGTCCTGAACTCGGCTCTCCAACCTCAGAGGTTCAGGTCTGACGTCCAGCCAGAGCAGCAAGTCCCTGTTAGCCACATGGCTCTGAAGAAAGGGAGAAAAGGAAATAAAGAAAGGAAGGAAGGAAGGAAGCAATGAAGGAAGGAGGGAAGGGAGAAAAAATAAAATAAAACTAAAAAAAGTATTAAAAATAAAAAAAATAATAATTTTAGGGGCTTCCCTGGTGGCGCAGTGGTTAAGAGTCCCCCTACCGATGCAGGGAAGCAGGTTTGTGCCCCAGTCTGGGAGGACTCCACATGCCGTGGAGCGGCTGGGCACGTGAGCCATGGCTGCTGAGCCTGTGCGTCCAGAGTCTGTGCTCCACAATGGGAGAGGCCACAGCAGTGAGAGGCCCATGTACCACAAAAAAAATAAATAAATTTTAAAAATAAATAAATAATTAAAAAAGAAAGAAAGAAAACAGCAACCAAACCAAAAAACAAAGCACCAGTGATAACAAGCGCTAAAAATGATCAAAAAAAAAAAAAAAAAGGACAGATAGAACCCAAGACAAGCGGTAAAAGCAAAGCTTTGTGACCAAATCACACAAAGAAGCATGCATACACACTCACAAAAAGAGAAAAAGGAAAGAAATATATATATACAGAAAAATAAAATAAAATAAGGAAGAGAGCAAACAAATCAATAAACAAATCTACCAAAGATAAGAAACTCTAAATACTAAAGTAAGATAAACATAAAACCAGAAACAAATTAGATGCAGAAAGCAAACTCCAAGTCTACAGTTGCTCCCAAAGTCCACTACCTCAATTTTGGGATGATTCATTGTCTATTCAGGTATTTCTCAGATGCAGGGTACATCAAGTTGATTGTGGAAATTTAATCCACTGTTCCTGAGGATGCTGGGAGAAATTTCCCTTTCTGTTCTTTGCACAGCTCCTGGGGTTCAGTTTTGGATTTGGCCCTGTCTCTGCATGTAGGTTGCCTGAGGGAATCTGTTCCCTGCCCAGACAGGACGGGGTTAAAGTAGCAGCTGATTAGGGGGCTGTTGCTCACTCAGGTCGGGGTGAGGGTTGGGTATGGACTGTGGAGTGAGCCTGAGGCAGCAGAGGTCAGCGTGATGTTGCAACAGCCTGAGGCGCACCGTGTGTTCTCCCAGGAAAGTTGTCCCTGTATCACAGGACCCTGGCTGTGCCGGGCTGCACAGGCTCCCGGGAGGGGAGGTATGGAGAGTGACCTGTGCTTGCACATAGGCTTCTTGGTGGCTGCAGCAGCAGCCTTAGCGTTTCATGCCCGTCTCTTGTGTCCATGCTGATAGCCACGGCTCGCAGCCATCTCTGGAGCTTGTTTAGGTGGTGCTCTGAATCCCCTCTCCTTGTGCACCCCCAAACAATGGTCTCTTGCCACTTAGGCAGGTCCAGAGCTTTTCCTGGACTCCCTCCCGGCTAGCTGTGGTGCACTAACTCCCTTCAGGCTGTGTTCACGTTGCCAACCCCAGTCCTCTCCCTGGGATCTGACCTCCAAAGCCCAAGACTCAGCTCCCAGCCCCCACCTGCCCCAGCGGGTGAGCAGACAAGCCTCTTGGGCTGGTGAGTGCTGGTTGGCACCGATCCTCTGTGCAGGAATCTTTCTGCTTTTCCCTCTGCACCCCTGTTGTTGCACTCTCCTCTGTGGCTCTGAAGCTCCCCCACCCCTATCCAGCCCCAATCTCTGCCAGTGAAGAGGTTTCCTAGTGTGTGGAAACTTTTCCTCCTTCAAAGCTTCCTCCTAGAGGTGCAGGTCCCATCCCTATTCTTTTTTCTCTGTTTTGTCTTTTTTCTTTTGCTCTACCCATGTACTTGGGGAGTTTCTTGCCTTTTGGGAAGTCTGAGGTCTTCTGCCAGGATTCAGTAGGTGCTCTGTAGGAGTTTTTCCACATGTAGATGTATTTTTGATGTATCTGTGGGGAGGAAGGTGATCTCCATGTCTTACTCCTCTGCCATCTTGAAGGTCCCTCCCTCTGTCTATATTTAAATGTCATTATCTGAGAGACTTTCTTAGACCAAGTTATGTAAAATGCATTCCCTCTCCACTATTTATGTTCTCTTTTACATTTATTTGCCATCATTCATGTGCCATTTGACTTATCACATTTTCTCATTTATATACATATATATGTAAATTAAACATTAAAAATAATGTCTTTACTTGTTATTTGCCACTCTCTGCAATAGAGAGACTCTCTGTCAGGCAAAGAATGTTGTTTTGTTCACTTCTATATCACCAAAATCTGGAAGGATGGCTTGTAAAATGTAGGTGATTAATAAATATTGTTCGAATGGTTAAAAATCTTTGTTACTGAAAAGTGTGGGAATCTTCACTTTTAATTTAAATGATTATAATTTGAAAGCTTTCCATTTACTTTCAAGTAAGAATGGCATGTTTCCATGAAACCATTTAAATAAAACAGACATTTTTATATTCCATGTTTCCTCTACTGTGAAGAAATATGCTTCTGCATTTGTAGAAATGAGCTAAAAGTAATATGTACTACTACAACCTAATGTTCAATGTAATAAATATATCTCTACATTTCTTGATCTAAGTTATGTAAAATGAGATACAATTGTCTCAAAAGAATTCCAGAACTTAAAAGAGAAAGTAATTTTTGTTCAAGCATAGGTGTTTCCTATAGTTTATAAAAGCACTAATAACTTATTAAAATTGTTTTCTGTTTCTGTATTATCGGGTATTGTTTATTTTTAAGTCCTATAGCTTATGCATTTGAATACGTACAACTTTATGATGTCATGTAGTACAAAATGCTTTGCAGTGTTTGTGATCACCTACAGTTATGGACAATAATGTTGTCTAATACTCTCATTGTGCTCTTCTCTGTCTTAAAGAAGAGTATTATATTAATTTTTTTTTTTAGTTGGCAAAATGTGTCAAGAAAATAGATAAAATATATGCCTGTACTGAAAAAATGTGTTTGTGTGTGTGTGTGTGTGCACATGCATGTGTGGAGAGAGAAAGAAAAAGAGAGAGTTGCTATTCACACAAAATAAAAGTTACAACATATATAGTATCATACCGAGAGTTTTATTGTTATCTTATTACAATCCAATTGAGCTCTATAAAAAGTCTTAGAATGTATGACATAAAAAACATTATTATTTATGATTTCTACTGCTTCAACATATACCGTCAAGATCTTTATGTCAAAAGATCTATTTTCTATACTCAACTGTTTCTAATAATTTCTCTCCTTTTTTAATGTTATATTCTTTTCTAAGGATGAACTTACTATTTCACCGTGTGAAGTGTCAATGTTTGTTAGAAATTCAAGCCCATTTCACTAGGAATAGATATATGAAATTTCATGTTTCTTAGCTGTGCATATACACACACCTGTTAAAGAGAAATATTATGATGTCTTTCTTTGATATATAATAAAATATTGAAAAGATTTTCTGTTTCAGTGCTAACTTTAACCTTAATGTTGAAATAAGTATAGTATATATAAAAGTAAATCTGTCACATGAGGGAGTGTAGATCACACTGTTTCTAATGTTATTTCAATCTCTCCAATTCTATGAATGGTTAACTATGTACCATATCAATATTGCATTGTGGGAAAAACATCACTGCATCTGCATAATCTCTAATACTAGCCATTAAATTATTAGAGACACGTACTGGTCAGTGACATTGCATTTCCTAGAATTTGACTGGACTTATGTACTTATGAATAAAGTTTTCTGAATTGCTAAACATAATGGGAAAATGGAGAGTTTTGGAGAGTTACTGTTTTCTGAATTGTTAAAAATAATGGGAAAAGTAATCAAAGGTAATATTTTTAAACATTGTTTGATATATGAAGAGTGAAACAACTGCTACAGTCATACAATTACCTTCATAATTGTATCCATTCATCATCTAAGATTAATTCAACATTCATTTTATAATTTTGTGTTAAGTAATTGTTTAAAGGCATTGCTTGTATGAGAAAGTAAAGAAAGTATAAAAATAAAACACCTTGAAATAATTATAGCAAGAAATAAAAACTCTTGAATTATTTTGATCTCAAGTATTCCCAACATATATAATATTCTCTGTTAGAATACCAGCCCAAATGACATAGAAATACATTCCCTATTGAAAAATATATACCTCCATTTTTTCTTGGTATAACTATTTAGAGCAATAATTTTGACTGGGTTATTAAGATGAATGGAGTGTGTTGAAATGATAGGGCAAGTAAAAGAATGAAAAAGATGTAGCAAAAGAAATATCAGAAAGGAAACTAGAACAGGAAATTTGTTATAGATGATCAAATTTAGTATATAGATATATAGATATGTAATGCCATTGTTAATATGTAACAGTGAGAATAATTAGATAAGTGGAGTCAGACTTCACAAAATTGAGAATATCTTTCCTAAGTCATTGACAGTTGTTTTTTTATTATGATTAATATTTCTGAAATACTTATCCATTTCTGAGTAGATGTACATGTAGCAATACTTAGGTGAATGACACAGAATATGGAATCACTTGTGCAGAAACCTAGTTTTTCTATATTAAAAACCACTATAATATGCATTCATTATTTTAATCAATAAAAGCAAGATTTTCACTGAGTGAGTTTCTTTTATCAAATTAAGTACTTAAAATACAGATTATTCTTTTAGACAACTAAGGTACCTTTAAAAAAAATAGTACTGGCAAAAGCACTAACAGGTTTGACACACCGTATCAGTCATGGCCAAAAAAAGTTATGACTGACAACGTGCCTAGGGCCTCAGGGACAAATCTTTAGAAGAAGGGAAGTGTCCAAAGGCAGAGTTCAAGGAAAAGGTCTGGAACAGAGCAAGACTAATACATCAGAGGGTAACAAAAGCTTCCAAGGTCAAACTAAAATCAATCCATCAGATTATAGGCAACTCATGTGGCAAAGACAAGGCCAGAGCTCTATGATTCTGCTCCACACAACCAACGAAAAACCATTTTTATAAATTCTATAGAGAGGAGTGTGATATCTTGTGATAGTAACGGACAACCTGTCAATCTATCTCAGGTGTTTGAGATGCTCTATCTCTCCTTATTCAAGGAAGACATTCATTTTTGTAGAATTATATTTTTTGTAACATTCAGTGTTCCTCAGAGATTTTTTCACAGTCATTTTTAAAAATAGTAATCCCATATTTTGTAATCTATATTGTGTCATAATGTAAGAACTGTGTGAAGGATATCATTGGCTTTAGGAAAAGACTGGTTTGAATCATTTCTGTCACTTAATAACTGAATGACCTTGAACTGTTTATTTTACACCTCTGAGCTTTGGTTTTACTACCTCTAAAATGGTGATGGTAATAAACGGCCTGCAATGTTGCTATGAAGATGAATTGAGAAAATGAAGGTACAACATTTTAAGAGAGGCTGGAGAAGAGCTATAGTAGTTATTATTTTATTGCACATTTCTCTGACAGCTTAGTTCAGAGACTAACATACAACCACTACAACTCATTCTGTTGCTGAAGATGAAAATTATAGAACTAGGATGGCATATAGCTTTCATCTCAGGTGTTAATGACAATATATTTCTAATGGTTACAAGAAAAGTTCTGGAGTTCATTAAAGACTACCATGAAGCATTTTCTACAATTGGTAGAAAAGGGTGATAGCACAACTATAGATGTTGACCCTTATGTAGAATGTTTGATTAAATTAATCTGACATTTTTTTTCTTCAATCTAAATTGTCTTAATTTAGAGTGTTTATAATAATTATTTAAGTGAAAATTAGCTATGTAGCAAGGCTCACACAAGCACACAAAGGCAAAATAACTCAAATATTTTGACTGTCAACACTGTCAATATCATCAACAACATATCAGTCATTCAGATATGATGACTATGTATTTTTAAAAAAATGTAGGGCTTCCTTGGTAGCGCAGTGGTTGAGAGCCCGCCTGCCAATGCAGGGGACACGGGTTTGTGCCCTGGTCCGGGAAGATCCCACATGCCGCTGAGTGGCTGGGCCCATGAGCCATGGCCGCTGAGCCTGCACGTCTGGAGCCTGTGCTCCGCAACGGAGAGGCCACAACAGTGAGTGACCCGCGTACCACAAAAAAAAAAAAAAAAAAAAGTAGAAGCAGTTCCTCCACTAGATGTCTTTGTACCTTCTCTTGGAAACAAACAAACAAAAAAAAGTGATCCTAGAGCAGTGATTTCAGCTCTAATGAATAGAAAAGTGGTGGATTTTTAAAATATTATAAGTTCAGGTAATCACAGAGTATAATCTGATCCACTACATTAAGGTGGTTAAGGTTGTGTATTTTCCCAAACCTCCAAGATAATTGTTAAACAAAGACTGGTTAAGAAGCAGTGCGTACAGTCTTGGAAAATATAACATTTTTATTATGAAATTTATATATCAGAGTTCTAATTTTCTTTCCTAATTTGATATTGACTAACTTCTCACACATTACAGCCACCATTAAAAACTAAGTTATAAAGCTTTAGTTTTCACTAAAAATTATGAATTTTATTATGTTGGATTATTTTATTTTTATTAATTTTATGACTGTCTTCAGGCTCTGCTAGTCTCTCTCTTTCTTCTGTTTAGCCAATAGTATATACTACTGATAACTGTTGGCCTTGATAATAGTGACTATTACACTAAAAACTCAATATTGATCAATTTTAACATGTATGATACTATTTTCAAATCCGTCATTTTTTTCCTCTTGTGTGATGCCAATATTAATTGAAACTCTAGTTATTTCATAAGGAAATTGTGTCTTTATTCTGATATTCTTTAGTAGTCTTATTTGCTATATTATTATAAAATACCATATTGTTGTCTTTTTCTTTCTTAGAACAAAAACTATGAAGATGCCTATCCATTACTTTGTAAGTTTAAATGTTATTGTTGGAAATGTTTCACAGAATTTAGTTTAGGGTTATATAACATTTTTGATGCCACAACAATAAATAATGCATGTAATTTTAATTGTTTTTCTAATGAACTCTTCTTGACATTTCTCTGAATATAGTGAAAATACAAAGGTAACAAATTTGGAATTTATATTTTACAATGTTCCTTTATTTTTTAATTCTCTTCACTTAATTCTAGATTTTTTTCCTTCTCTTCTCAGAAGTAAACACACATATATATAATCATAATCAATGTTTTCATATATATGTATATGTTTATAAATATTCATAAACATATACATATACAAATAATCTGAGGGGTATTTTAGTCCATATTAATTCAATAGGCCACACAATCACATTGCAGGTACAATACTAAACCTTCTATAAATACCTGATTAACTGGAATAGTTTAATGATTGAGTTGATCATTAATATAAAAATAACATAAGCATATAAATAAACCATATATAAATACATAATAAAATTAATAAATTGATAATTTAAAAACTGGTAGGTAGGGGATATATGTATATGTATAGCTGATTCACTTTGTTATAAAGCAAAAACTAACATACCATTGTAAAGCAATTATACTCCAATAATGATGTTTAAAAAAAAAACAACTGGTAGTTAAACAATAAACCAAGGCTAAATTCCTTGGTAATACAGGCAAGTACCATTATACTTCTTACTTCCCTAACTCCTCTCTCTTTGTGTCCTCTTACGCTCTGGGCCATGCTAAGCTACATACATTATTACAAACTCCTCACACTCTCCTACCTTCCAGTCCTTGCTCATTATGATCTTTCTGGAAAAGCATTCACTCAGACCTCCTGTGTTGGCCTATCATTTCTCCTGATTCAGTGCTGATACAACATCCTCTGAGATGCCATCTCTAAATTTCAGAGCTGGCTATATTAATGGTTCTAAGGGTTTGCAAAGCATTTTGTGCATAATTCTCTCATAGAACATGTCTCCTTGAACCACAAGAATTTGATTATTTCTCTGGACTTTCCACTAGAATGTAAGCACTTGAAGGTGTTGGATTTATCTAATTCATTCTTATTGTGTACCTGAGAGCCTAGTGTGGTGTCTGACAATTTATTGTCTTTTAAGTATTATTTTTCTTAATTTGTGAAAAATAATAACAGAGCCCATTTTTCAATACATATAAAAACACTGTTAATTTCATTCAACCTTTCACCTGTTTGTGAGTAAATTCAATAAAATTTATGGTATCTAATATTTTTCAATATTTTGACTGTGTCAGAAGTTGAGAATACAGCTGCAAAATGACAACAACAACAAAAATATACCCAGCATCGTGGAATATGTATTCTAGTGAGGTGAGACAGACAATAGAAAAATGTGATGTCCATAAAAGATAATTAAGATCGCATTAAGATGAAGAAAACAAAACAGTGTAATAGAAGACAGTGTATGGTCATAGGGACCAACTTAGATAAAATAGTAATGGAAGGCCTCTATAACGTGGTGGCATCTGTGTTTTAAGACATGGATGATAAAACAGAGTATGGGGAAAGAACTGTCTGGGCAGTGGGAGCAGCAAGTCCATTGTTCCCATGATGCACACGAGTTCACATTGCAGACAGAAAGCCAGGGTGGTCAGGATATTGTGAATAAGGGGCATAATGATTGAGAGTTCTACTTTTGCTCATTATAATCTTGCTTTAACTTGTTCATGTTATGTCAAGAATACTCTTCAAATTTTCAGAATAGTATTTTAAATTTCCTTTAAAGAATTGAGTATCTAGGGCTTCCCTGGTGGTGCAGTGATTAAGAATCTGCCTTTCATTGCAGGGAACATGGGTTCAAGCCCTGGTCCGGGAAGATCCCACATGCCACAGAGCAACTAAGCCCATGCACCACAACTACTGAGCCTGTGCTCTAGAGCCCACGAGCCACAACTACTGAGCCCACAAGCCACAACTACTGAAGCCCGTGCACCTAGAGCCCATGCTCCACAACAAGAGAAGCCACCACAATGAGAAGCCCGCACACCACAACAAAGAGTAGTCCCCACTCATCGCAACTAGAGAAAACTCACGCACATCAACGAAGACCCAATGCAGCCAAAAATAAATAAATAAAATAAAATACATTTATAAAAAAAGAATTGTATATCTATACATAAACCATACCAAGTTAAGGAAAATATTAATAGTTCCCATTCATCTTAAGTCATTTCTTCTAAGTTTTATTTCTTAAAATTTTTTTTAGAACCTATACAAGTAGATTCATATATAGGAAAAGAGAACAAACTTTCTGAAGCATCATATAGATCAGGGGTACCAACCTGGTACTGGTCCACGGCCTGTTAGGAACTGGGCCATGGAAAAACTGTCTTCCACAAAACCGGTCCCTGGTGCCAAAAATGTTGGGGACCTCTGATATAGATGGTAAGGCTACAAGAAGATACAATACAAATATATGGTAGTAAAATATTCAAATGTCACATATTTGAATTTTTGATGAAAGTATGACATTTATCAATCCTTCCAGACATAACAGTATTAAAATTTAAATATAAAACTGTTTTGGTGATGTTTTTTTAGTTAGCTAGCATTTTTCTCACTCTAATACAAAATTTTCAATATGTTAACAGGTAAGGGAGTAAAGTAAAGTAGATCTAATACCCAATTGCTATACTGATTGAAATAAACAGGCACCCCCAAATAACCATTTGCCTAAAATTTCTTGGTGTTGGCATTGAATACTTAACATGGCATTGTGTTGCTAATGGTATAGGAATACATTCACAGGTGCATTATTTTCCTTTCCAGAGTTCATTGGACTATATTTTTCTTCAAATAATAGTAAATTGTTTTTTTTTTCAAAAATATCTATTATTTGTACAGAGAAACTGGTTAATCTACAAATGGATGGATGATTTAAACCTGACTTTAATTCTTTTTTTTAAATTTTAGAACAAGGAATATGTATTTTTATTTAAGTTTTTAGTGACACATTTTGCTATAAAATTTTGAGTATTAGTAATTTTCTAAGACATTGTTGAGCATCTAAAGAAATTTTTTTAAACATTAGGCTCACTGAAGATATTTTTTAGACATTAGACCTATGCTGAGTTGGATATATTTTGGTCAGACATCTAAGAGAAATTGTTTGAAAAAATAACCAAAGTTCAAAATCTAGATTAAATATCCTAAAGAGAATCCAGAATCATATTAAAATGTGAACAAGTTGTTTTTTAAAATGTTAGGGAAATGATACTTTTTAATCCTTAAATTTGTAAAACATGGCAATTGAAAGAGGAGGCAGACAAATGATGTCAGGATTTTATCACGTCTACAGAGATACAGTGGGATATATAGAGATTTCGGCAAAAATATGGATATATTGTGAGAGAATATAATACAGTGATTAATGTTGGGATGGGCTCAAGGGAGTTCATTATATAGTACCCATGTTTTTATCCCAAATTCTGAATGAGGTATTATCAACAGATGGAGAACCAAAATATTTCTTTGCTATGAAAAAAGTTTAATTTGAGGGTCCTAGATAAATGTGAGCAAGTAAACATTCTATTCTTCAGTATAGATTTTAGTATCACCCACCGGAGAGGTAGCTTGATACAGATACACTTGTCAGATCAGAGCGGAAAAAGAGAGAGGGAGAGAGAGATTCCCCATTGTTGCCCAGAAATACAGCTCTCTTCTAGATTGGAAATGTTGGGGAATAATTGTGACCCACCAATGAAGTAGTTTATCCACCCCTATGGAATTCAGTAAGGAGTTGGGCAAGAAATCAAGATTATTTATTGGAACTCAATAATCTATCAGTATAGCTTTGATTCTAACCTTTTGAACTTGCTTCTTTGAGTATGTTATGGGGACACTAGTAGGAAAAAATTTATATTTTCTTTCAGAAAGCTCCAAAATTGGTAAAACAGTCTATTAAGTAAATTAACATTAAAGTCACCATGAATCAAAAACTGAAATTATCTGCCTATCATATTTCCCAGCCCATACTATAACCAGCCAAGTTGTATGTTTTCCAGTGGCTTACTGGGGGTTTTGTAAAGAGATGGAAGATGTATTGACAACAAAGACACAAATAATAAGATATACTCATTTGAATATAAACATTATAACACTAGTCAAATACTCAGGGAAAATTTGGTCAAATATTAAATCCCATTGCAATCAATCAACAAAGCTTTGTATTTTTCTCACTGAAAAGGATCTGGTTATCTCAGGACCTCTGAGTTAAACTGTTCCATGACAAATCTCTCATGTCAACTTTAAAGATAACAAAGAGATACTAGATCACACAAGATTTTCATTAAACTAGCTCCACATTCTCTGAATTAAAAATACAGGTCAGTTCCCAGGCTTCTGAGCAGTTTTCCCAGCAAAAATTCTATACCAAATCCCAGCATTTAGTGCTAACAAAGACTCTAGCAGAAATTCAGTGTTATCTGAGAAAAGGAGGGAAGAACGAAAATATTCTTAATTTGTTTCTCACCGAGAAGTCACAGAGTTTATGTCGGTTATCCAGGATCCATGACCACTGAACTTTGATTCAAATGGGAGAAAACCCCCAGGAAGAACATGATTTTTCATGATGGATTACCACAGCTAGAAGGGGGGAAACATTTCTTTCCATTCTTTCCTCTCAGACAGTGCCTTTTGTGACACTTCTGCTGTATTATAGACTTAGAATTGTGGAGTGGTCTTAAGCCTCGGGCACGAGATGATATTTAAATTTCTTCTTTTCCTTCCTGGATATTCAAAATCTATTAATAACTCTTTCTGCTTTGCACTGCCAATCTATGTTTGCTACCAAAAACTGGAGCCTAGAACAACTCTTCTGTAGTGTTTGTAGAGTCTATTTGCAGCCATCCAATTCAAGGTCAAGCTTGAACGTTAACATTCAAAACACCCTGACACCTCCTTGGAGTTTGTGCTAACCCACGTTCTTCTCTCCTGTTACCTAATATCAAGAAGCTACACAATTTATCTGTAAACCACTAAATGAAAACAAACAAAAATGTTAGCAAGTTAAAGACCTGTGTTTTGTAGCGTCCTTTAAGTGCATCCCAAATTTAAATCCACTCACTCGAGCAAAGCCAGAAGCTTCAGTCAGTATTACTTTTCTGTCCTAAAATTTTACTTTTTCTATTTCTCCAAGTTTGTAAACCAATAATTTAAACTTGCGGATCTTGAAGTTTTGAAGCTAATTTAGTTGAGCAGAGATGACTCTTTTCAGATATATGTCACTTAGGTGCAAAAGGAAATAGGCACTTTCTGTCAGTAGGTTCCTCCCAAGAGAAAGAGAGGCGAGGCATTTTCAGCTCCCATCCTCATTGCCTCCCCTGGGGGAACGCTATGCTAAAGCATCTCCTTTCACATGAAAGGAAATATCTTCAATGAGGGAAGAAGTTTTCCTTCCACTTTCAACAGTTAAAAACCTTGGTTGGCTTTTATTTCTGGGATGGGAGTCTGAAGAGCTCCATGGACCCACTCTTGGTGAAACTAGTGCAACTGATGAAGAATGTAAAGAAACATTTTAAAGTCGTAAGAGTATAAAGCAAATAAACATTTATTCAAGAAAAGCTACTAAAACTTGATAAGAACTGTTAGAGTCTATGTGATCCAGCCATGCACTGCTCTCTACCTTTCCCACCCCACCCCCAGTTTAGCATAAAGAGTCAATCTGGGTAGTTGTGACCAAGATTAGGCTCCCTCTCTACTCAGCTCCCAATCAGAGGAATACACTATTTCATATAGAGGGGAGGAAGGATGTGAGCATTTCTATTTCTTTCTGGTTAGTGTGAGCAAATGTTGGGTACTCTCTTCTCTACCCAGTCCCACTCATCTGCTGCAAATATACCCCAGGTTTGACAGGCTGAAAATTCTGAAGCCCCAATCTCCCTCACATCAGGTTGCTAATAAGGCAGTGGTTCTATAAAAATAGAAACAAGCTGAGAAGACCAGAGGCTATCATTCCTCCCAATTACCTGTTTAGTAGCTTAGAGATTCTTTTTTCTTGGAATGAGGCAATCTATGAGAACAAAGAGACCCAAAGCTCTCAAAGTTCAAAAATAACTTAGTTAAAAAAAAAAAATGTGTGAGGAAGATCAAGCCTAAAGTCACTCTTTAAAACAATAGTTCCTTTTGTTTAAAGCAGCAAAGTAAAACATAGTTCATTTTCACCAGAGAGAATTGGAGAAAGAGAAACCTAAGAAGAGACTTCAGAGGTCAGAAGGAACCTCAAAGACCACCGGCAAAAACTACCCTTGTTCCAATTTAATTGGATTAGACTCCAGAGCAGTTTATGCCGTAAAGACTTGTTGAAAACAATACAGCAATCAGCATGCAATTAATGGATCCTAATAGCTGGGTGGAAAGCAAATTAGGCAGACAATTAACAGAGAGATCAGGAAAAGAGAGCGCCAAGGAAAGCTACTCCAAAACTGTTGGCATCCTAGGTTAACTCTGAGCATAGTACCTAAGGCTGTGCCCTCCAAGGAGCAGCATCAGACGTTTCACAGTGCAGGGAAATGGCTTCACTAAAATAGTCTAGCCAAATCACTAACAAATAAAGAGACCACAACTAAAACAAGTTCTGGTGAGGAGGGAGAAAAATCACTATCCAGATTTGTTAAACTAT
This sequence comes from Hyperoodon ampullatus, assembly GCF_949752795.1. Lineage (NCBI taxonomy): Eukaryota > Metazoa > Chordata > Mammalia > Artiodactyla > Ziphiidae > Hyperoodon > Hyperoodon ampullatus. Next base: position 78,545,377 of record NC_136914.1, read on the forward strand.
ATTAGCTAAAATATTCACTTTCCAACAGCAAAAAGTTATATATAAAACATACAAAGAAACAGGACAGTATGACCCATACACAGGAAAAAAAATAGGAAGCAGAAACTGCCTGTGAGAGGACCAAGATGTTGGGTTTAACAGACAAAGGCATCAAAGCTGCTATTACAAATATATTCAAAGAACAGGGAAACTATGCTTTAAAAAGCAAGAAAAGTTCTGGTGATAGTGTCTCATCAAAAGTTAAGGCCTGAGGAGGAGCAGTTTTGTTTGCTAATGAGGCTATCTTGGTATCAACTCAAACTAGGTTGTTAGAAATTTAGGATATTAACTACAATTCCCAGGATCCAAGAAAATAACTAAAAAATGTATAGAAAAGGAAATTTGGAGGTAATCCAAAAAATGCACTAGGCAAAGTACAATAAGCCAGAAAAGACGGGAGTACTGGAGGAATTGAGGGACAAAAAATATATGACATATAGAAAATAGCAAAATGGTAGAAGTAAGTCTTTTCTTATCAGTAATCACTTTAATTATGAATGAATTACACTCCTCAATCAAAAGACAGAGTCTCAAAGAATGGATAAAATATGTGATCTATTTTCTTTCTGTAACTCTATTTTCTGTCTAAAGAGTTACTTTAGATCCAGAGATACAAATAAGTTGAAAACAAAAGAAAGGAAGAAAAATATTTCACCCAAGTAGAAACCAAAAAAGAGCTGAGGTGGCATTCTAATATCAGAAAAACAAAATCTAAAACATACTTTATGTCAAAACTTCTAGATAGGGCTTCCCTGGTGGCTCAGTGGTTAAGAATCCACCTGTCGATGCAGGGGACACGGTCTGGGAAGCCTTGGTCTGGGAAGATCCTACATACTAAGGAGCAACTAAGCCCATGTGCCTCAACTACTGAGCCTGTACGCCTGGAACCCAGGCCCCGCAACAAGAGAAGCCACTGCAATGAGATGCCCGGATGCCACAATGAAGAGTAGTCCCCACTCGCTGCCACTACAGAAAGGCTGCACGCAGCAACGAAGATCCAATTCAACCAAAAATAAATTAAATAAAATAAATAAATTTTAAAAAACCCTTTTAGATAAAGAAGGTTAATTGATAAATTAAGGGGTCAAATTATCAAGAAGATATAAAATTATTATAAACAAAGGCACACACAGATATTCACAGATTCCAAGGCAAAGGATCCTGTCATGCATGGGAAGCACCAGAGTTGGTCAGGAGGCAGGGATGTTGGGGAAATATCGGTCAACAGCTTTTACTATGGTTTCTGCAGGAAGGAAGAGGAAAGGCAATGTCAACAGGCTAGTCTGAATCATTTCAGTGGGCTCTGCAGCATAGGGGCTGTCCTTAGTTGTCAGGGGTGATTAGGGCAGGTGGAGAGTAGCCTGGCATGTAAGGGTCCCAAAAAGGAGGTAGTTGGGGGTGTGGCATCTAGATTGGTTGGTATGCATTTGAAGGTGCACTTAAGGGTGAGCTGTTTACTATAGGTAGGAATTGGCTAACCCCGGCAGGGACAGTCTCTTCAGGGTCAGTAGGGCCCCAGATGCCAAAACATCAGAATACATAAAATTAAAAACATGGTTAACAGAGTATTAGATTATAACCAAAAGTATAAAATAAATCTCCATGAGTCTAGGCTGATACAAATAAATGCTTGAATAAATAAATAGCGGGGATCTCTCCTATGCAGATAAACTGCAAATAATTTCTGTAAATACTCTGCCCTGAAGGAGGTGGAGCACAGTTCCCCACTACTTAGTATGGGCTGTGCATAGAGACTTTCTTCCAAAGAGGACAGTAAGGTCAGGGAGGAGAAAAAGAGTTGCTTTACAGTGGAGAAACAACAATTCCCCAAGCTAGGTGATTAGGTTAATATCAACAGTGACGAGTCACATTGATAGCATGTGCCTTTGCTATGATGGGTTCAGAATAGTACGTCAGCTCTGTATTCTTCTTTTCCAAAATATATTATTCAAATTTAATCATGAGAAAAATAACAAACTCTAATAGAGGGACATGCTATGAAATGTTAAAATACCTAACCAGTAATCCTCAAAATTGTCAAGGGCAAAAAACAAAACAAAACACGAAAAGCCTAAGAAACAGTCACAACCGAGCAGAGTCTGGGGGAACTTGATGACTAAATATAATGTGGTATCCTGGATGAGATCATAGGAAAACTGAATAAAGAATTGACTTTAATTAATAATAGTATGTCAATATTGGTTCACTGATTTTGACAAATACATCCTAGTAATAGAAAATGTTAATAATAGGGTAAATTGGGTGTGGGGTATATGAGATCTCTCTGTAATACATTTGTAATAATTCTCTAAATCTAATACTTCTTTTAAAAGATGTTTATTTAAAAAATCAAACTGATGATTTCCAAGGACTGAGAACTTTATAGTATGTAGAAAAAGACGAATTTGGAATCAAGATAGTATTAATATTAAAGTGGTATAATTATAAAGAAAAATAAGTTCATATTCTAGGTAAGGAATTGAACTAGAGCAGTGCCAATATTCCTTGTAATTTTAATATCTTTATTTTTTATTTCATTTTGTTCTCAATTTATCATACACACAGTCACACATATCCCCTCAGCACTCTCTCATTAATTTGAACTTTAAATTTTTTGGTTTAACTTTCCTTTCTCTTTCCAATACTTCCAGTCTTCCAAAGAGTAAAATGTGTAAATATGGTTGCTATGTAGTAACTAATGAACTACACATGCAGTTATAGGTTCTGCAAGTACACATTAATAAACACATGGGTATAGTCATATTTATAGAAAAAATATAACACCAAGAATACTGTATATGAAAGATAACAATAAAATATAGTCCAGATGTATAGTGTGTAGAAAATTTTATTACTTTTATATTTTTCTATTGTATATATTTTTCTTCACAATCATCTATCATTCTTCTAACAAAAATATTATGTTAGGTATAGAGTGATTTTACTGCATATATTCCTAATTTATGCAGGGCTTCTTTTTCTTTCTTCTGTCTTTGTATCTTTCCCCTTACTCTGTACCAAAATTGGAATCACCAGGCTATTTTGGATAGAGAAGTAATGAAAGTAATTTTTAAGTTTTCCAAAATTAAAACCATTTGCTTTCAAGTTTCAATTCTTACCACTCCTTGTGTAAGCATGTACAATGGTTAAACCATAATATTAACATAGCAGCATCGTTGTGAGTATAAATACACAAGCACTTGCAAGTGTGTTCAATCAATATTACCTACAGCTATTTTCATTAAAATATGTATTACCATTGATGAGTTTCCCCCAGATTGAGAACTGCCAACAACCAACTGGTTGAGTTTGGAAGTGAAACTCCTGTCAAAGTCAAACCTGGAAGTAGTTTCATCTCTGATCAGCTGTTTAACTAGAGAAACCTGTGAGAAATCCTGATCCAGAAATACCCAGATAAGCTTCTTTCAGATTTATAACACTAAGAAATTGTATGAGATAATAAATTTTTGTTGTTTTAAGCTGATCAATATTGAGGCAAGTTATTATGCTACAATGAATATGTAATACATATTTTGGTACCTAAAAGTGAGGTACTATTGTAGGAAAAACTCAAAATGTAGGAATAGCTTTGAGATGGCCAACAGACTTGGAGGAGGGAATGTTAAAAAAAAAAATGTCTAACGTGTGTTAAAGAAATTGTTACTAGAAACCTCATGTTCTTTGAGTCTGGATGAAGTCCTGTAAGTAAGTGAGGTAAATCTTATTTGACATTGTAGGAAGGAGGATCCTTGTCATGTAATATTGGTTTATCAACACTATGCTGTAGTTATGAGATGTTATGGACTGGATTGTGTCCTCCCAGAATTCATATGTTGAAGTCACAATCCCCAGTACCTCAGAGTTTGAATATGTTTGGAGATAGGACCTTTAAAGAGGTAAAGGAGATCACATGAGTGGGATGTAATCTGATATGACTGGTGCCCGTATAAGAAGAGATTAGGACACAGGCAGCACAGAAGATACAGAGAGAAGGAGGCATCTACAAGCCAAGGAGAGAGGCCTTAGAAGAAACTAAACCTGCAACAACTTATCTTGGACTTCTAGCCTCCAGAACTGTGAGAAAATTCATTTCTTTTGTTTAAGTCACTTAGTCTATAGTACTTTGTTTTGGCAGCTGTAGCAAACTGACACCAATTTTCATACCAATAAGTAGAGTGCTTTTGTAGCAAATACCTAAAAATGTGAAAGCAGTTTTGAAACTGAGTTTTGGGTAGAGGCTGGGAGAGTTTTGAGGTGCATGTTAGAAAAAGACTAGACTGCCTTTCAGAGATTGTTGGTAAAAATATGGATATTAAAGGCAATTTTGTTGAGAGCTCAGACAGAGAAGAGGAGAGCTGTAGAGAAAGCTTCTATCGTCTTAGAGTTGGTTATACATATATCATCATGAACAGAATATTGGTAGAAATATGAACTTCAAGGGTGCTTCTGGTGAGAGCTCAGATGAAAATGAGGAACACATTGTTTGAAACTGAAGGAAAGGCAATTCTTGTTACAAAGGAGCAAATAACTTGACCGAATTGTGTTCTAGTGTTTTATGGAAAGTAGAACTTGTAACTGATGAATTTGGATATTTATCTGAAAAAATGTCTAAGTGTTGAAGGTACAGCCATTTTTCACCTGGTCGCTTATGGGATAAATTGAAGAAATTGTTAAGCAAAAAAGAAGCAAAACTTGAAGATTTGGAAAATTCTCAGCCTATGCATATTGTAAAAAATGAGAAAGCATTCTCTTGAGAGAACACTGAGGCCATGGCCAAAGAACGTTTGCCAAAGAAATTACAGGCATGTGATTTATGGATCCAATCAGCCATCTTAGCAGAACCTAAGAGTAGAGATGAGGTTATACCAGCAAAAACAGTTGCCAGCTTGCACTGAAGGAGACAGAGATAGGACAAAATGAAAGTAATCTGTCAGATTTCTAGGACTCTACAGGATGTGCTAATAGAGCTATCCAGCTGTAAATATGTATTATCCCTCAAGCAAAGGAGAGAATGACCCTGAAGGCAGTACCAAGGTTTGGCAGGCTTCTACTACCACCACAGGTCCACTGGGTACAGACCTGGGAGGTGGGGCTCCTCTCCTTAGTTCTAAAGGGGTCAGGGTGGCCACTCAGGTTCATGGAGTCAGGGCTACCTTCCAGAGCTAAGGAGGAGAAGCAGCTGCCAAGGGAGGGTGTGGGGCCACCAGGCAGGTGGATATGGAAGATAAGGCTGCCTTCCCACTGGGCACAGAGGATAAAGCAAGAAAATTATTCTTGAGCTGTAAAATCTAATGACAGAGAGAGGCAAATATCATATGATATAGCTTAAATGTGGAATCTAAAAAAATGCTACAAATGAACTTATCTACAAAACAGAAATAGAGTTACAGATATAAGAAACAAACTTATGGTTTCCAGGGGTAAGGGATAAAATGGGAGATTGGGATTGACACATACACACTACTGTATACAGAATAGATGACTAATAAGGACCTACTGTATAACACAGGGAACTCTACTCAATACTCAATAATGGCTTACGCAGGAAAAGAAGCTAAAAAAGAGTGAATATATGTATATGTATAATAGATTCACTTCGCTGTACAACTGAAACTAACAAAACATTGTAAATCAATTATACCCCAATAAAACTTAAAAAAAAAAAAAACTAATGGGATTTGCCTTGCTAGATTTCAGACTTACTTGGGACAACACATCATCCCTTTCTTCTTTCCAATTTTTCAAATTTCCTTTCTTTCTTTTTTTTTTTTTTTTTTTGGCCATGCTGCTTGGCTTGCGGGATCTTAGTTTACTGACCAGGGATTGAACCCTGGCCCTCGGCAGTAAAAGTGTGCAGTCCTGGGGCTTCCCTGGTAGCGCAGTGGCTGAGAGTCTGCCTGCCAATGCAGGGGACACGGGTTCGAGCCCTGGCCTGGGAAGATCCCACAAGCCGCAGAGCAACTGGGCCCGTGAGCCACAGCTACTGAGCCTGCGTGTCTGGAGCCTGTGCTCCGCAACAAGAGAGGCCGCAATGAAGAGTGGCCCCCGCTCGTCGCAACTAGAGAAAGCCCTCGCACAGAAATGAAGACACAGCACAGCCATAAATTAATTAATTAATTAATTAATTTTTTAAAAAAAGTGTGGAGTCCTAACCACTGTACTGCCAGGGAATTCCCCAAATTTCTCCCTTTTGGAATGGGAATATTTGTCTTATGCCAGTTTTACCACTGTGTTCTAGAAGCAGATAAATCCTCTGAGAGGAATTTTGCCTCAGGATGAATCATGCCTCTAGTCTCACCTACACCTGATGTATATGTATTTAGATGAGATTTTGGACTTAGAGCTGATGTTAGAATGTATTAAGATTATTTTGGCTGTTAGAATAAGGTGAAAGCATTTTGCATGTGAGAAGGACATAAATTTTAGGGGGATGGCAGAATGTTATGGGCTGAATTATGTCTCCCCCCAAATTCATATGTTGAAGTCCTAACATTAGAATGTTACAAAAGATTGTGACTGTATTTGGGCATAAGGTTTTTAAAGAGGTAATTCAGGTAAAACAAGGTCAAATGTGTGACCTAATCCAACATGATTGGTGTCCTTATGAAAAGAGGAGATTAGGACATAAGCAGACACAGAACAAGCATGATGTGAAAGACACTAGAAGAAGACAGCCATATACTAGCCAAGGACAGGGGCTACAGAAGAAACCGACCCTGCTAACACCTTGATCTCAGACTTCTAGTCTCCAGAATTGTGAGAAATTAAATTTCCTCTTTTAAGTGATCCAATCTATTGTAATTTGTTATGGCATTCCTAGCAAACTAATACATGTGGAAAGTAAAAAATGTACTTCATATACACACTGGAAGGTAAGCAGATTTTCAGCCAGAATGTTGAAGGTGCCACCTACTCTCTTCCTGTTGATTATATTAAAATGTGACAGCAAAGAGATAAGCTGAGACTGTTAAACATTATGGAGCCAGAACTTAATGATTTTGAAAATTCTCAGCCTCTCTAGATGGCAGCCAATGATAAAACTTAGAAATGGCTTATGAGAAAAGATAAAAGTTAGAGCAATTCCAGAAGAACTTAGTCCAAAGATGAGTGTGACTGTAAAATCCTTTGTAAAGATCTCAGAAAGGTGAAAGGTGTTGTCGCCTATATAGAGACCCATGTGGCAAGGAACTGGGGGAAGCCTGTAGCTAAGAGCCGCTCAGTTCAACAACCTTTCAGAAACTGAGTTATGTCAATAAAGTGAGTTAGTTTAGAAACAGGTTCTCCTCCATTTGAGCTTACAGATGAAAATGCAGCCCCAGTCAACAGTTTTACTGTAACCTCTTAGAGACACCAGAGGTGGAATCATCCAACTAAGCCCCTCCTGGTTTTCTGAACTCAGAAGTTGTGTGAAATCATAAACGTCATCTTCAGTGGCAAAATTTGGGAATAATTTGTTATGCTGCAATAGAGAATCAGAACTGTAGGGTTGTTGTGAGTCTAAAACTGATGATGCAGGAAGCTTCTGCCACAGCATAAGTGCTCAATCTACATTATCAATTGTTATTTTTATGAACATTTATCATACTTGATGAGATTCCCCATTTATTAGCATATTCCAAGAATATTGAGAGAATGGCTCTAATTTTACCAACCTTTAAAGAACTTCTGAATAGACTCCAACACATAAAATTTACTTCTAAAATAAAGTTAGACAGCTATTAGTCTATATTTTCAAAGGCTTATCTCATTTGGTTTCCTGTGTTTTGTTCCTATGTAAGTCTTTTTGGTAAGTTTACAGTACCCTATTTTATCCATCTATAAAATGAGAAATAATTTCCACCTACACACCTCACGGGATATTGTGAAAATTAATGAAGTAATATGCATAAATCTCTAGAAGCCTTTAAATAGTGCTATAAAATGAGGATTTTTATCCCTGTGGGTGGGTCCTATTTATTTTTCTCAATGGTTTCCAGTATGGTGATAGAAGAGATGATGGATAGATAAGTGAACAGGTAGGCAGATGGGAGAGAAGGTGGGAGAAAGAGAGAAAAAATAGAATAATACATTAAAGTAGAAATTATTGGCTTTGAAATTTTAATAAAATTGTCCTTTTTATGTCCTAATCACAGGTATTTTCAATTATATGCAAACACCCATATTTGACAGCTATCTGGTTTCCTTTTGGTATTTTTGGACTGACCTAGGGGATATTAGTTGTATCTTCACAATTCATTTGGCACTTATTTTTTTACTTCTAATCTAAATGATTGTTTCTTATAATGAAAAAATCCATTAAAAATAACCCAATTTTCTCTATATTTTTATCAACCCTTTCTTCTCCCCTTATCTATCTATATTTTTCAGATTACTGATGCTTTAATATTTCTCTTTTAGACACGTGAGTGTTTGTGTGTATATAAATACAAGAATATATAATAGGACATTAAAATGTAATATCTTCTGGCTGATGTTCAGTGACACACAAAATGCAAGAACAAAAGCATAGGTGACAAGTTATCTCAAATTTCCAAAAAGATGGATAGATCATCGAAACAATATCTGCATACGTACAATGTGTTAACCACTTGTGAGATCCATAGCTACCTACACTTCCCTTAAATCCAGTCCAGTAAAGACTCAAGCAATCACGAAAGAGGTTGGAATTTTTCTTTGAGAGAGTCTTTGATGAGCTACAGGTCTTACTAAGTCCCTGCAAGGAAGGGATGGGGGTACTTTCTTTTTATGGCAAGCCTGGTGGGGACAACATGGAGAGCTTATATATATCTACTGGAACTTGGAGAACACAATATTTGGTATGTGACTCACTCACACCTTTTCATTCCAAAGAACAAGAGACTGGCTTGAATGTCTTGAGACAGTGGAATAGAATGCACTGATTCAAAAATAACTCCACTCACAATGATCGGGTATTAAAGTTGCATGCTTCTCATTGATGTAGTGAACCTGGAATATTTAACCAATGTGTCATAAAAGTCACCGGAAAGGCAAAAGACTTTCAAATATAGAGGAAGAGGAACATAGTTGAATCCTCAGAAATTGAGAAAGGACCTTTCTGAGTGACATACCAGGAGGTACGTAGCACAGTCACTGTCTATGAGAGAACCGGAGTAAGCAGAGAGGTTTTCTCCAAGACAGTACAGAAGTGCTCCCAGCAGAAGGAAGCTGGCTGTTTACCACAGCTGCTCTTTATAATATCCCTGCCTACCTCCTCTGACCACTGCTTATCTCACCTCACCACTGCATCCTGGTCAGTCAGAGGCAGTCTCTCAATTGGGAGAAGACCATGGCACTGGAAAGAGGGAAGGAGCTTACTCTGAACTCTTCCCCTCACAGGCTCCTCCACACTGAAGTAGTCAAGAGCTATAGAATGAGAGAGGTTTTAAGTTTAGAGTTCTGAACTTCCAAGGTTCTGGACACTTTATTAAAATAAGTCTGTTTGAACTTGAAGTCATGTGAACATTTTTTTATTACCCGAGAGCTGTAAGACAAGCCAAGGAATATGTCTTAAATTTATCCAAGGACAAAGAGGAATGGATGTTCAAAGTAGTTTGAACAGGAAGTAGAAGGTATAAATCAAGTTGTTTTCTGTTGTACCTGAGTCTCCACTGCATGCATATGAATTCACACATAGCTACATACAAAATACAAACACCTATATACATATGTGTGTTTCCCTCTGTTTATGCAGAAATATATTCCTAATGAGTATATAGAGCATATTATGTGTCAGCATTGTTCTCAGTAAATCTGCACTTTATGTACATGAACATATTTAATTTCTAAAATATCAGGAGGTGTTTATTATATCTTATTATAATTACTTCCATTTTATAGATTAGGAAATTGAATACAGACTAATTAAATCACTTAGAAAAGTTCACATAGCTGTAAATGGGGAAAGGCAAGATTAAGATGCAGACAGGCATTCTGGCTTCAGAATTTATGTTTTTAACTACTGTTCCACATAGTATACTTTTTTTTGTTCAAGTATTTCTAAATATATATGTATATATGTGAATATATATATATATATATATCTGTGCATTTGTGTATATATGCATGTATATATATATATATGTTCATATATAGTATTTTCATTCTTGTTACTCCTTTAATAAGCAGTTCAACTATTTTGGAGAAATATTCAGAGTGCTTTAGCCATTCCACTTTTATCTGAATCTATACACTAGATCAGGCTTTTCCAGAAATTTTATAAATAGGAAATGGCATTATCATCTGCTATTTATGGGGGGCAGGGAGATAAGCAGAAAAGAGCAGAGAAAACCTAAGTCCTAAAGCTTAAATTTACTTGATAACACTTGGGTGATATTTCAGATTGTTCAAAATTAATGGAGGCTTTAGGAAAATTCCTTCTGGGCTTGTTTTGCTCATTTTCTTCTATAAGTAAAATATTTGACTTAGATTGATTTTTATTTCACCTAAATTGCTCTAGATGAATTTATAACACTTAGAAATATACTCTCTTCCTCTGTATTATCAAAAAATAAAAAAAAGAATAAGCATGCTTTTTATATGAGTATGCAATAGTAGTAAAAGGCACTTAGATGTTTTATGCCGAAATAAAATATTAGGATCTTTTCATCATTCTCTTGGGTGAGGTTATGTGAGAAATTTGTACTACTTAAACTGGCTTTGAAATGACTTTTTTTACATATGCTTTTTTTTAAGGGGTTTTTTTTTTTTTTGGAATGTGGATCATTTTTAAAGTCTTTATTGAATTTGTTACAGTACTGTTTATGTTTTATGTTTTGGTTTTTTGGCTGTAAAGCATGTGGGATCTTAGTTCCCCAACCAGGGATTGAACCCACAACCCCTGCATTGGAAGGTGAAGTCTTAACCACTGACCACCAGAGAAGTCCCACATATACTTTGTTTTTCTGGGTATGAGCACACTATCCATTTTTAAATGTTATCATTATGAAAGTATTATTGCTTATCAATGTCGAGAATTGAAAGTGAAGAAAAATGGCTAGAAGCAGCATATCATAGTGGTACAAAGAATGGACTTTGGAGCTACATGGCCTGAGTTTGAATTTTGGTTCAGTTAGCTTCTATCTTTGTGTCCTTATCAAGTTTTCTAACCTGGTTGTGCTCTAGTTTCTTCATGCATACAATGGAGATAATAAAAGCAATAACTTAGATGGCTGTGAGAAGCATTAAGTGAGTTGATATTTATGAGCTCTTAAAACAAAAACTGCTCAACGTCAGTAATTATCAGGGAAATGCAAATCAAAACCACAATGAGATATCACCTCACACCTGTCAGAATGGTTATTATCACAAAGAGCAAAAATAATAAATGTTGGTGAGGATGTGGAGAAAAGGAAACACTTGTACACCGTTGGTGGGAATGTAAATTGGTGCAGCCACTGCACAAAACAATATGGGGCTTCCTCAAAAAACTAAAAATTGAACTACCACTCAATCCAGCAATTACATGCTGGGCATTGTCTGAAAAAAAACAAAAACACTAATTTGAAAAGATATATGCATACAATGTTCATAGCAGCATTATTTACAATTTTCAAGATATGGAAGCAACCTATGTGTCCATCAACAGATGAATGGATAAAGAAGATGTAGTATATATATATATACAATGGAATACTACTCAACCATAAAAAAGAATGAAATTTTGCCATTTGCAGCAACATGGATGGACTTAGAGGGTATTATGCTAAGTGAAATAATTCAACAGAGAAAGACAAATACTGTATGATATCATTTATATGTGGAATCTAAAAAATACAACAAACTAGTGAATATAGAAAAAAGCAGACTCACAGATGTAGAGAACAAACTAGTAGTTACCAGTGGGGAAAGGGAAGGGAGGAGGGGAAACATATAGGTAGCAGATTAAGAGGTACAAACAGTTATGTATAAAAAAAGCTAAAAGGATATATAGTCAATATTTTATAATAACTCTAAATGGAGTTTAACCTTTAAAAATTGTGAATCACTATATTGTATACCCGTAACTTATATAATATTGTACAGCAACTATACTTTAATAAAAAAAAATTGAAAAAATAAAAGAGCATGGACTCCAGAACCAGACTCCCTGGCTTCAACTTCTGGTTCTGCTGCTAACTAGCTGTAACCTTGGGCAAGTTTCTCAATACCCTCATGTCTCAGTTTTCTCATCTTTAAAATAGAGGTGAAGATGATAATAGCATCTACCTCATAGACTTGATGAGGATTAAATGAGATCATACTTGTCCAGCATTTGCTACAGGGCTGGGCATCTAGTAAGCACTATATATACGTTTGTTAAATTAAAAAAAAAAACAGCCACCTAGTACATCATAAGAAAAAACAAACGTGTTTGTTAAACAAAAGATTTTCTTGTTAAACTGAAGGGTGTAAATATTTCTTAATGTTTTTAGTATGGTCTTGACCTATAATTCATATTTTATATTAACATCTCATGTAATTCATATTTATATCTCAGATATTTCACTGAATCATTATCTTTTTTAAAATTTTAGAGAACACTAAAGAAGGATGTTGGCCAACAAAATCAAACTAAATGGTGTACCCTAAAAACTGGAAATGTTTATATATTCATTTATAAGGACAGTCACCCAGAAGAAAAATTAGAATATACTGTCTCTGGATCATGCTTTTTCTATAGCATTCTAGTAGCATTGAGGAGGAATATTAGCATGAAACCAAGAATAAGGAGATAAAATGTAGAGTCCCAAGGGAAGGGATCAACAAGTAGCTATTATGTATGAAAGCAGCAAGGCTTAGCTGCATTTGAAAAGGACCATTTCCAGAGCTGCAGTCTGAGATTCAGTCAGGGCCACGTTCACTTGTGGTGTGTTGGGCAGAGTAGAGTCTAGTCTTGGGAAGGACATAGAGGTGACAGTTGTAGAGTCTGATGTGGGTCATGTGATCCATCTGTGAACGGAGGGTCTGGAAGCTATATAGCAATCAAGTAGGCACCAATCTTCTAACTGCGAATAAAAGAAAAAAACACCTTTTTCCTCTTTTCTAATCGTATTCCTCTTCCACTGCTTTGAGAGTAATTAATAGGGAGATCAGGTAGATTTGAATCTAGAACAATTTAGCAATTTTACTCAGAAAGAGGCACTTAATAGCTTTCTTGATTCACCTACAGTTTCTACTATTCAGTGCAGAAAACTTGGCTATTTCAAATTCTACCAATTTTGAAGTAAAAAAAGTCTTCAGAAGATTCCATGTAATTTGCCATTGTTTGTAAAGTAGAGGACCTTGTGGCAATTGAAATAGGTCAAGCCTAGCCTTTTTGGCATTCTCAGGCTAGGTGGATTGTTATCAGTTATTAAAGCGTGCTTGTGCAAAGTAATAGCATATTAGTTTTCTATTACTGCATAACAAATGATCACAAAGTTAGTTGCTTAAAATGACACAAATTTCTCATCCCAAAGTTTTCTCAGAATTCCAGGTACAGGTTAGCTGAATCCTCTGCTTGGGTCTCACCAGGCTGAAATCAGTGTGACATATGGTGCTGCGATCTCATGTGAGGCTCAGCATTCTCTTCCGAATTCATTCAGGTTATTCCCAGAATTCAGTTTCTTGGGGTTGTAAGACTGAGAATTCTCATTTTCTTGCTGGCTGTTGGTTGGGGTTGCTCCATCATGCATCAATGGAGTTACTGTTCCCTCATATTCCCAGGTCCCACCATAGTCAAGGTAGCCATCTAAGAATTCTCCTATGCCAAATAGGTAGTGGAGAAGACAGTGGTAAACATGAAATCAAATGCACTTTCCAAATTGACAGCTGCTACTCAATTCCAGCCAATCATTGCCACATGATAATCAAAAGCAATGCTGTAAGTCTAGAGTTTTATATTACATTTTCCAGTATTTAAATAGTGCCAAGCATTCAGATGTCATGACTTTTAGACTAGGATAACATATAATACTGCTAATTATAGGAACTTAGTCATACCTTCATGGACTAGAGAGTGTTAGAGATTTAAAGAAAAAAATTATGTGAAGAAGAAAACATGAATATACACAAAACACAAAACGAAGGTTTTTTTTTGTTTTTGTTTGTGTGTATTTGTTTTTTTTTTTTTTTTTTAAGTGATTACCCTTTTAAGAGGGGGATGAGTTCTGGAATTGTCATTGAAAACTTCATGGAGAAAAAGTGAGTCTGAACTGAAACATGACATAATTAGATGTTCTAATATAGAGATCAGAAAACTACACCTCATGGCCTAAATCTGACCTGTGAGCTAAAACATTTTACATTTTAAATGTTTGAAAAATTATCAAATCAAGAATAATATTTCATGACATGTGAAAATCAGTAAAATTCAAATTTCTGTATTTACTAAAATGTCATTTGAATAGGGTCACACTCACTTGTTTATGTATTGTCTATGACTGCTTTAAGATATTACAATGGAGTAGGGTTGTTGCAACAGAGACCATGTGGCCAGCTGAAAACATTTAGTATCTAGCCCTGTACAGAAAAAAACCTGCAGAATTCTATTCTAGTAGACAATGATGGGACATAGTTGAGTGCCAGTATTACACACACACACACACACACACACACACACACACATATAGGAATATTAGTCATTACTCTTTCATATAACATTAACACCTGATGATAAAGCATAGCTTCTATATTCAGGGAAATAAGACAGTAAGGGAAATTCAGCATATATTAGAAGGTGACCCACTCTCCCTCCTGCTCAACTGACAAGGAAGCTAGCTTCTGCATGGTTCCCATAACACTCACTCACTCTGTATGTCACCAACTAATGCGGGTGTCCTATTGATGGCTGACCCACACCCTGTGCTGCCCTCAGTAGCTCTCTCACTGTTGGGACTTCTCTAATTGCACCAATCTCATATATTCCTGACTTCTGAAGCTGTTTGAAATTCACTCTATATCAGATGTAGTGCTTTCTCTCTACTTACTGGCAATGGTGGATTAATTATATTAGTTTCTCAAAAGAAACAGAAATTTTAAATGACAGCTCTAAGTATGAGACAGTTTATGGAGGAGAACTTAAAGAAAACATCTGTGGATATCCCCTTTCTTTGGGAACATTGAGATACAAACAGTAGTGAACAAAATTTTCATTCTTCTTCTGGATATCTCATCTGGATATGATCCAGCCTTTCAGAAATATTCACATTAATGTGTTTTTGTGATTTAGTGACAAATATAGAATAACTGGAATGCCAAGACAGCCAACTTGGGTGTCCAACAAGTCAATATATCATGTTATAATTGTAACAGAACACACACATACACACACTGTTTTTGTTGAATAAATCTCTCTTATTTTAGTCATAAAAGATCATTATTTTTATAGTAAAATATAAATATCATTAAGCACATATAATCTTAAGGTGGAAAAAAAAGGTTATTGAAGAAAAACTCAAAATATCAACAAAATGTGGCCATAGGAAAGAGAAGGGTGTGTACGTGTGTGTGTGTGTGTGTGTGTGCATGCCTAAGGATGGTATTAGGACTGAAGTCTGGGGGGTTAAAATTAATGGATAGTAAAATATTTAAACATGACTAAAGTTGGTCATCAGCTTTTTTAAAATGTGTTCTTATGTATAAATATAGTTCCCTAATTAATAGTTTGTTAATTAAAGGAATGTCGCTTCCTTAGTAAAAGACCTTATACTTTTTTAAAAGTGTTTTGTGAGGCTACAAGAATAAATTATCTTTCTTTTATTCTTTAATTTCCAAAGTTAATATCTAACTTATTTTTCAAAGGGAAAAACACACACACAATCTTTCTTGTTTTAAGAAGTTTCAAAGCAGACTCATATTTGAAATCATGAAACTTTAAAAATCATTTTAAGTTCTTTTTTTATGGATGTGGGTATATCTTCAAATAACTAGTCCAGTTATTTTTCTACGGATATTTTGTTTGGGATTAGAGAAATTACCCACAGTCCCATCACCCGAAGAAAGATAAAGTCATAGAAGTATAGTCATATCATTGAATACTCCCCAACTATAAAGGAATGAACCATTGACATATGTAACAACATAGATGACACCCAAAAGTATGTTGAAGGAAAGAGGAAGCCAGCTTCAAAACTAGTCTATTATAGAAGTTTAAAAAGTAGCAACCTTTGGAAGACACTGAGGATCTGACTGAAAAGGTACAGGAGGGAATTTTCTGGCTTGATAGAAATTTGCTATAACCTGTTATAGTTGTAGAGCCATGTTCAATTATCAAAACTCCAACTGAAGACTTAAGATGCCTGCAGGTTGTTATATACATATAGATATAAAAGACTGGAAGGAAATGAAATAAAGTGGCTGTCTTGTTTATCATCTAAAAGTTGATAAAACTTAGTATCACTAAGTTTTCATTTGTTCTAATTTTTGCTATTTTATAATTTTTTATGAAAAAGTTTAATATATATTTATAAACATAAATACATATTTATACACACATATATATTTGTAACTATAGATTTGAAGGACATATTTGTTGAATGAAACTAAGATTTTTGTCTTTCACTGCTGAGAAGAGAATATAAGAGTTCACTAGAGGATGTGCATAGAGAAGTGGAGATATTTGATTATTCCTTGCCTTTGGAGTTTAATCTTGTCATTGTTGTTGTGTGTTTGTTTATTTAATTTTTGCAGAGGGTTTTTTCTACCCCTATGATCTGACACTCAAACCTCTATTCAGCCCTCTCCTATAGATGCAGCCAGGATCAGATAACATGGACTGGTGTATAGATCTTTAAAATCACCAGTATAAAAATGTTGAGAAAGAGACAGAAACAGAGGGAGATAAGGATATTGGAAACTGTAAATACATTTCTTCAGGAGTTTGCTTTAGAAAGGTATAGGAAAATAGAGAGTAGCTGGAGAAGGATGTAACAAGAAAAGATTTTAGTTTGTGTTTGTTTTTAATGCAATCAATTATATCAACTACTTTGTTCACTAGTACATTTTTAATAGTATATGATCAAATGAAAAATGAGGAGATATTCTCATTATGGAAATTTTATAAAATTACTAATTTTGTAGAATTCTTAAAAAATTGATTCTGGATTATCAGTAAGAACTTAACTTTAAAAAATCAAAAGAAACTATTTGAGAATAAGACAGACTGAACTATAATATACCATAATTTTTGTTTGTTTTGAGTAGTAAAGTACAAATGCACTTTTGTACATTTGGAATGTGAGGGATATATTCATCTTTTTGAAAATTAATAAAAGGCTTCAAATTTATCAACTACTTGCAAACTTTGACAGGCCAAAATTATGTTTTCCACTATAATACAATAGCAGGAAAGGAAACAGAATTGTTATTCCTCCTATAACAACTTGCTAAATGTTTTATTGTAAAGCTTATTTGTTACATATAAGTCTGGTTACTTATACAGAACTAGATTAAGGATCCAAAAGACTGGATATCAGAAACCCAAAGTTTATATATCTTACTTCAACCAATTATTTATGGAAGAAATCCAGTGTACAACACACAAATTATGTTCTTCTCCAGATTCTTTTGGCCCAAACCTGCTCTTTGGTACTTAGCCACATATTCATTGGAAAATCCAGCCATCACATTCATTGAACTCACCACATTTGCCCTAATAACCAGTTTTCTTAGCCTCCTTGGAGCTAAGGTTTTAGCACTGCTTGACCCCTTTGTGCCTACAACACAGCACATGTATCCAACACAACCCAAACTATGGAGGCCAGAGTTTCTTCCATAACTTCTGGGCTCAGACTGCACTTGTAGGATGTGGACCTGGAATTTCCAACAGCTTCATAGGTGTACAACCTGGAAGTTTGGAGGAGTTAATACCCATGGGGGTAATACCCAATGGGAAGATGAGAAGGAAGTGGTAGATTAATCCCTCTTTCTTCTTCATCACGAGAGGTTCTTCCAAAGTACAATAGTCTGCATAGTTGTTCTGGAACACATCCTGCCAGAAGGAGCAACTAGCTGTGCTTTACTTGGAAAATGAGGTCAGCTTCATAAAACAACAAATTACCTTCTTTCTTGCTGTCTGTCTTGGTATTGCATCATACAATAAAGCTTAAGTGCATAAATTTTGTCTCAGGCTTTGTTTTCTAAGGAAAGTTGTCTAAGACATTTAGCAACAATAATCAGATGATAATAAGTCCTTGTGCTGGCAACTATTATGAAATAAATTGTTGTTTGGAGAGGAATCTCTGTATGTATCAAAAGAGATTAAGCATAATAGAAATAAAATATCAGCTAAGGTTTGGTTTTCTCTTTGAGTTGTGAAGAAGCTTAAGCTTCTATCATGATACTAATATATCAATTAGGTGAATTGTTATTAAAATTGTATGCATGTGACATCATATCGCATATGTGACAATGTATATGTCAGACATTATAACATTCACTTGTGAAAATAGCACAAGATAAAAGTGGTTCTCACAGAACTCACAATTTTATCATGGTGTTATGTAATTAAGCCTAATAAATGATACGAAGAAGCATTAATTAAGGTATGCATAGGTATTATTTGATATGTATTTGATATATTGATATTTAAAATAAAGTTTTGACATAGTATAATGGATAACATCAAGGGATTTGAAATCTATTCTCAATCCTCTCCTGGCTTAACTAATAAATATTAATGAGACCTTGAAGAAGTTACCTAACTTCACTGGTTCTCAGTTTTCTCATTAATTAATAAAATTAATGAGTTAAACCATATAAATTGAACCATATACTAACACATATATACGGAATCTAAAAAAAAAAAGGTCATGAAGAACCTAGGGGCAAGACAGGAATAAAGCCCCAGACCTACTAGAGAATGGACTTGAGGATACGGGGAGGGGGAAGGGTAAGCTGGGACAAAGTGAGAGAGTGACATGGACATATATACACTACCAAATGTAAAACAGATAGCTAGTGGGAAGCAGCCGCATAGTACAGGGAGATCAGCTCAGAGCTTTGTGACCACCTAGAGGGGTGGGATAGGGCGGGTGGGAGGGAGGGAGATGCAAGAGGGAAGAGATATGGGGATATATGTATATGTATAACTGATTCACTTTGTTATAAAACAGAAACTAACACACCATTGTAAAGCAATTATACTCCAATAAAGATGTTAAACAATAATAAAATGAAAAAATAAACCATATAAATTGAAAGGCCTCCTCCATGGCTAATATTGTGATGATCCATATTAATTAAGTAACATTACTTGGGGCAGTATAATAAAGTACATTGCTGATTGTCAAAGATCACAAATCTTTTCCCATATCAGTGTGGCTGCCTATTCTAAAAGTACTGACTGTATTCAGAAATACTTTTTAAAGAATGTTAAATAAAATCAGTGAGGTAATTGATTATTATGCTCATTCTAGGTAACTAAGGCTATGCTGGGCCACGGAGAATAAAAACAGAAAGGGGGACATATTTAGTGTCGTTCAAGAAACATTTGTTGAATATCTATTGTGAGTAACACCTGTGTTTAATACTGATGAGTAGTTTACAAGAGAGAAGTGCCCCACCCTCAAGCCACTGTCACATTTAACTGACTCAGAATGGTGGCAAATGCCCTTGAGAGTTGTTAGTTGTTTCAGGAACAAAAGAGCTAGTATTCACTCAGGCTAAGAATGGAATGTGTTGTTCATATACTCTTAGAGAAATGTTGAACAACCAGGATGTGAAAAAGGCAGGTTGGAGTTCAGGAGCAACGGTTCTCATTCTCTTAATCATCTCTTCTTCACTCCATATTTTGCCATCCTTCTCTCTGACTGCAGCTGGTTTACTTTACAAGGGAGAAAACATGACTGTTCCGGGGCTGATGAATTATACATCTTACTGTTTAAGTAAGTCACTGGAGAGAGACTGATAAGCAGCAACCTGTTGTCTTTTGTCCAAGTCCAGAGCTCTTAAGAAAAGGTATAGTATCACTACTTGACTCAGATATACAACCAAGACTAATCAAATTCAGTCACAGATTAATCGACTTGTTTCAGGGCTGGATCTCTGGCCAATCAGAATGGATGCAGAGGGCTTTCCTGGTGGCTCAGTGGTTGAGAATCCGCCTGCCAATGCAGGGGACATGGGTTCAAACCCTGGTCCAGGAAAATCCCACATGCCGTGAAGCAGCTAAGCCCGTGCGCCACAACTACTGAGGCTACGCTCTAGAGCCCACGAGCCACACCTACTGAGTCCCCGTGCCACAACTACTGAAGCCCGCGTGCCTAGAGCCCATGCTCTGCAACAAGAGAAGCCACCCAATGAGAAGCCCACACACTGCAACGAAGAGTAGCCCCCGGTTGCTGCAACCAGAGAAAGCCCGCACACAGTAACAAAGAACCAACACAGCCAAAAATAAAAATAAATAAATAAATTTATTTGGAAAAAAAAATCAAAAAAAAAAAAAAAAGAATGGATGCAGAGAGCACTGGAGAAGAGCCTGGAGAGGAACTGCCTTACCATGATTTGACTCTCCCGTTGCTAGGTCATGGTGTGATCCAGGGGATCCATGAGAAGGTTCATTTCAGCCAGGAACTAAGTAGGAAATTATGGGGGCACTGAACTTCAACATTTCATTCCATAAAAATAGCCATATTTTAGAAACTGGTATTAATAAAATAGTAATATTATTCCTAAGATAGAGAGTAATGGATTGAAAAAATGTATTTTATTGGGTACCTAAATAGCAAGTAACAAATATTACTTACTTACCAATAGCAAGTAAGTATTGTGTTGGCTAGGATTTTCACTTTCTTACATATGAGATTTGTTTATTTTTAATAGTCACTAGGTAGTAATTCTGGGGCCAAAATACATAGTATCTGATTATTAGTGTAGTTTTATGATCTATTAAATTTGCTGTTCATAATGGAAAGTTGGCATGATCTGGGGAAATTAGCTATAAGGGCTTGTATTTTTTCCTTCAGTATATCTGTTTTCATAAGGTTGACTGACTATATAATCCAAATGTAGATAACTTAGTGTTCTTTAAATGCTCTTTGACTAATACCCATAATGATGAAAAGCTTGCTATGTTTTCTCTTAAATTCTCCTCATGGCATCTCAACAGCTTCTTTTTTTTTTTTTTTTTTTTTTTTTTTTTGCAGTATACGGGCCTGTCACTGCTGTGGCTTCTCCCGTTGCGGAGCACAGGCTCCAGACGCGCAGGCTCAGCGGCCATGGCTCACAGGCCCAGCCACTCCGCGGCATGTGGGATCTTCCCAGACCGGGGCACGAACCCGTGTCCCCTGCATCGGCAGGCAGACTCTCAACCACTGCGCCACCAGGGAAGCCCTCAACAGCTTCTTTTTGATCACTAAGAATACTGTAGCACAGCTATAGAAAATGTTTGTCTCATTAAAATGTACCCTTACTGCAAGTTCAGAGGATTGTAAGTGTATGTATAATTTTATTTCCACTGGGTGATTTTTGTAAGTGTATGAGCCATTCTCTCTAATGGAAAGTGCAATAGTAGGTACTTTAAATAAGCATTAATCTTAACAATACATTTGCAAGTTAGGTAAGCAACATGAAGCATGGAGCCATACTAAGTATTATCCACATTCATTCACCTTCACAGTCTGCAAAAGTAGAAATCACACATCACGAACAAAGGACATTTGTAAAAGGTATAACAGGGATATTTGTGGTATATTTCCTTTCTGGTTGTCATAGGCATATGAAGCAAAAGCAAAGCACAAAACAAACTATTATTTAGAAAAAGAAACAATAAATTAAAATAAAATAACACAAAGCAATATAAAATAATTGTCATGTAAGAGAAGAAATAAAGTATTAGGCTCCTTATTCAGATAATGACATTTGGATATTGACTCTACAAAAAATATTTACTGCCTCTAATCCCATTGCTACAAAGTTTCTTGTCTTCTGTACCATAATTGACATGCTATAACTTATTCTTGCCAAATAAATCAACTGAGATAGATCACTCATTTGTTTGGATGGAAGCTTAAAAATGAACAAAACCAAAAATCAAACCAAAGCAAACACCAAAAAAAAAAAAAAATGACTTTTTGGTTGTCAGCACTTCCATGAAGAAAGTGCTTTATTTACTTGTTTTATCTTATAATAAAACAAATTCTACTGAATTTTCTAAAACTGATGTTCTCTTAATGGTGATTTATTTTTTCCATCTTGGACACAGAAAAAATTACTATAGGCCTCACTGTAGCTATTTAGAATCACTCAGAATATAATCTGTTTAAAACATATACAGAATATAGAAAAGGACACATCAATACTTAAATAACAAAAATAGGAATACAGTAAATTAGGCTGCATTTTACACTAGTCAATCACCAAGTTAAATAATAACTTTGGGGCTTCCCTGGTGGCGCAGTGGTTGAGAGTCTGCCTGCCGATGCAGGGGACATGGGTTCGTGCCCCAGTCCCGGAACATCCCACATGCCACGGAGCGGATGGGCCCATGAGCCATAGCCACTGAGCCTGCACGTCTGGAGCCTGTGCTCCGCAACGGGAGAGGCCACAACAGTGAGAGGCCTGCGTACTGAAAAAAAAAAAAATAATAATAATAATAATAACTTTGTATTTTTTAGCCATCTTCACTTCACAATTGGATTGAGGTCTACACTGATGTGCTTGATTGGGCAAAAATGAGTCATTAAGCCAGTAAATTAGCATTGAATCTAACCTTATTTATCTACCATGTGATTTTAGTTTATAAATCTATGTAATGCCAGCACTCAAACAGAAAACTTAGGTTCTTTGAATATACTGTCATCAATATTAACTGGTTTTATTTAAGGTGATTGTACTTTTACATCTTTTTTAGTGAGCACACAAACAAAATTTTGGAGTCATCCCCCATACTTTTTCATACTTCTTACATGAAATAAGGAATAGGCTTCTGAATAAAATTTTGTATTTTTCCATTATTAGAATAAAATGATAAATGTTTAGACAGTATGAAAAATGTGAGTCCAAGAAAAACTTAACTACCTTTACCTTGCCCTGGCATATTGTTCTTGTTGATTCAACACAATTTCAGTTTACAAAGACAAACTTTAAATATCTATCAAATATTTCAAAGACAGAAAAATAAGAATTTTAAAACATCATTCTTTTATAATAAGAATTTGAAATTTTATGCCTATAGCAGAATATGAAGTAAAATATTATATATAATCAGAGAAACTCACTATTAGAAGAAAAATTTTCTAGAAACACAATTTGAATAATAAAGTTAAAAGAATCACAATATTCCTGAAAATTTGTCTATTGACAGATACATAATTGTTCACTCGTCAACTATCTCCCTACAATTTTTCTGTTTATTTTTTAATACTGTGTAATTTTAAAACCTCATCAAATTATGCCTAAAGTCATCAATTTCCTTAATATAGGACTAAAGCTTATTCAGAATTAGCATAATACAACATTATACAACTTTTAACACCATCAGTATGAAACTGATGGTTATAGATATAACAAGTTAGTTTTGTACAGTCAATTTTGGAATTGTTTACATAAAGATACTATTGCTTTTGTTTATCTCTTGAAAATCTTGTGAAAACATTAATTGTCTATATTTAGTTCAAATTCAGTTTCAGAACAGTATGACATATTGTGACATGTAGACTGTCTATTTCACTTAACCCCTGAACCTTAATTCTATATCTACTGCTTCTTGCTGGATGCAAAAGCAAAATGGTCATGGTATCCATGGAATAACTGAGGACGAGCCATCAAACTTCAAGTACACAGCTGAATTCAGCCCTGAAGTGACAGAGAACCTAACTGAAGCTCGCTTAATGGGATCATGTCAAATGGTGAGAGTGCTGAGTGTTTGGATAGCCAGAGGCCCAACCTAGCTTCCCCAAGGAGACTACCCTCAGCAACAGAGCTACTTCGGTGTTTGTCCTTTTCTGAAAAAAAAAGCTCAGTGCATTTAAAAACACATTTAGGCTTCTCTAATCTATATATTTGCAGAACGGATAGATGGGTAAAGCAGAGGTGGTTGATCTTAGCCCTTTTAAATATGGATTACAAAGCTGCCAACTGAAGGCCCAAGGGGATGGAGGGTGAGGATGCAATCAGATTCAGTGCTAAAGAGGAGCTTTGTAGTAAGCCAGCCTTTTTGAACTTGAGGTTATTAAATAAACAAACAAAAAACAATGTCGGGTAAAAATTAAGAGATCTAAAATTAAAGTGATTGAATGTATATTGGAAAAGGATAAAATTTAACAAAATATTGTGAGAAAGGTAATGTGAGTCAAAATTTACTGAGGTCTGAGCAGTCAAATAGAGTAAGGAGATACATAAGATGGAATATGCCAAATATATCTGCAAGGAGGACAAAGAATTACGTGCAAAACCATGGAGAATTTTGCATGCTAAGTCCATGTGGGGCTTTATTCCTGTTTAAAGAAACCCTTTAAGAACTCTTTTTTTTCTATCCAAATTTGACTATTCACTGTTCTGCCAACATCCCTTGAGTATTTCTACCACTGAATCTTAGCCCACTACTCCTTTCGTGGTAAGAATCATGAAAGGTAAGAATAGGAACTTCTATTCTTTGAAGTTTACTTCAAAATTATCATTCACATCAAGCCAACTCCAACCACCCCTGGGAGTCAGCAGAAACCCACCTCTTTGAAAATTTTAGTTGTTACTCTGTGCCCTCTATCTGGAACTCTTTTCTTATCTCCCTTTGAATTGTTAGTTGTCCTTGTATGCGCTAGTTCCATTTTGGACATGTTTGCTTAAAGTGTTTGCATGACATCCAGGTGAAGATGTCAGCCAACAACTACGAATGTGAGAATGAAACTCCAGGTGATTTTAGAGTCAAAAAAGCAGTCTGTAGCTCTATTCAAGTCCTAATGGAAACTGTACGAGTGAGCTGGATTGCAAGGAAATAAATACAAAGAAAGGCAGCTAAATGTTCACACTGTCCTTCAGAAAAGGTTTTTCCGGGATGGTAAGAATTACAAGAAGTCCAGGCCAGGAAGGATATTGGAAATCTTGCCTCCAGAACCAGAGCACTTGACCACTAGCCGTGTGGAAATTCTGCCTTCATACGGAAAAAATAAAAATGAACTTGATAAACTCCCCTGGGAGAACAAAGCACTTGAGTTGTTTCATCCTCAGGAGATCATTTGTTTGGGTTTCAATAATGGCATAAACTAAGCTTTAATCTTATCAACTGGAGCATTTCTGCATATGTGTTATTTTGTAATATCTCTGTTAGAGGGTAGAAGAAGTCAGCCTCCCAGTACACCAAGGAGAAAATAAAACAAGATTTTGTCCATGGAAATTCCTTATGGAGGTTTTTTGTCTTTTTTACCCCCTACTCAAACCAGGGTAGAGGTGCAGGTGCAGTTTAAATTCTTCAGTTTGCCTTAGAATTTTAACACAATTCAAGGTCAGGAAGTTAACCAGCAGAATTGGTAAAACCCGTGCAAGTCATACGTGTTTATTTCTTAGTATTATCTGAAGGAGAAAATAAAAGAGGTTTTAAAAATGACTCTGACAACTGTCTGTCTCATAAAGTCTGAACTTCTTATTTGCTTCCTACAAAGAGGAGCATATAAATTCATGTTGATGAACTTAGAGTCTGGCCAGCAGTAAGAGATCTCCCTGGCCAAACATTCACCTAAAACACACCCCCATCCAAGCAAAGTGGACAGGTATACCAGGCTCTGTGGTTTGTCCTGAGTGAGGCCAGAACAAAGCTGGACAAATGTAGAGAATAAGAACAAATCTTTCAGTTTTCTATTTGCCTGACATTTTACTTACTTAATCTATAATGATCATTACTAACTGGTGAAGTCGATAGTATCTTGGATTTATGCATAAGAAAAACCACAACTCCGGAGGTTAATTAAGTTGTTGGAGGTCACATATTGAGTAATTAGCAGAACTTGAATTTGAACCCAGGTGAAGAAACAGATTTCATCCAGTTCTAAACCTGCCCTGCTGGGGATATGAAACATCAAGAATGCTGACCCTGTATAATCCTTTGATCTGGCCTTAGAGAAGTCTTCATAAAACCTGTGTCTGGATTTTCATCATTACTTATAATGAGGGAAAAAGCAGGCACTTAACCAGAAAACATGGAGGCATCAAGAGGATACTAAACTAAAGGGAAGATTTTGAGGTGAGTCAGCAGCACACTGAGGACATGAAGGAAAGGCGAGACTGCTCCTCGAATGGGGTGGACACTTCAGAGACTCTTACTGTCACTGCCATCTTTGTGTACATTGTTCTGGCTTCCTTCTGCTCTTGCTAAATTATTAGTAATTGTATTAGTTTCCTATACTGTCATAACAAATTACCACAAAGTCAGTAGCTTAAAAAAAAGAAATTTATTGGGGCTTCCCTGGTGGTGCAGTGGTTGAGAATCTGCCTGCTAGTGCAGAGGACACGGGTTTGAGCCCTGGTCTGGGAAGATCCCACATGCCATGGAGCAACTAGGCCTGTGAGCCACAACTACTGAGCCTGCTCGTCTGGAGCCTGTGCTCTGCAACAAGAGAGGTTGCAATAGTGAGAGGCCCGCGCACCACAATGAGGAGTGGCCCCCACTTGCCACAACTAGAGAAAGCCCTTGCACAGAAACGAAGACCCAAGACAGCCAAAAAAATAAATAAATAAACAAATGTTGGGTTTAAAAGAAAAAGAAAAGAATTTTTAAAAAAATTAGGAGAAAACTGAAATTATAAAAAAAAAAAGAAAAGAAAGAAATTTATTCTCTCCTTGTTCTGGAGGCCAGAAGTCCAAGTCAGTACTGCCAGAACGGCCAAAATCAAAGTGTTAGCAGGGCCACATTCCCTCCAGGGAGTATAGGGGAGACTCTGTTCCTTGCCTCTTCCAGCTTCTGGTGGCTGCCATTGCTCTAATCTATGCCTCTGTCTTCCCATCACCTTCCCTTCTGTGTATTTCTTTTGAGTGTCTCTCTTGTAAGGATACATCTGATGGTATACAAGACTCACTGGGATAATCTAGGATAAGCCCCCTTTTTCAAGATCCTTAACTTAAGTATGTCTTTTGCCATATAAGGTAATATTCACAGGTTCCAGGAATGAGGACTTGAGCACATCTTTTAAGAGGACATCATTCAGTCCATTGTAGTAACCAAATGACCAATGGATACCTGGTTAGTATGATTTGAATAATACGTATATGATTTACTGTGTCTTTTCACCGTCTACTGCATTTCTACACAGCGTTTTTGCTAGATGTACAAACCCTTGAGGTTGGATCTTCAATTCCATATATTTGAAAGCATAGGAGGTCAAAGCTTTCAATCAAAAATTTTCTGTGGATATCTACTAAGGTAGATGTTGTATACTATGTTCTTGCATTAAAATAATAATAATAACAATAAATCTAGTACATATAGTGTTTACCATGTACCAATTTCTATTCTAAATCCATTACATAAAATAATTTATTTAATCTTCAAAGCAGCCCTATGAAGTGTGACTATGCCATTTTATGGATGAGGAAACTGAGGCATGTATGTTTATCTGAAGAAAAAATAGCATTTCGGAAAAATGGTCACCAATATTCACTATAAAACCAAGTCAACTGATCTTTGCTAGTGTTTATAACTTCTATCAAGCTCCAGGTTGTTCCAAATAATTTTATAACTAATTAATGAGATAGCAGGATTGACTCATCAACAGTATATAATTTTGAATATATTATCACTAGTGCCAACTTGATTGTTGAATTTACTTTTGCATCAATGAAACTTTGCAGTTTATACATTAATTATAATAGGAAATAATCATCACTTATGCCATTTTTCCCCTAAGCAAGATATTCAAACAACTTCTGATAACATGAAAGAGGTTAGTATATTTTCATATGTATGGGATTCGGACTTCTCTTGTGTCACAGTGGTTAAGAATCCACCTGCCAATACAGGGAACATGGGTTGGAGCCCTGGCCCAGGAAGACCCCACATGCCGTGGAACAACTAAGCTCGTGCGCCACAACAACTGAGCCTGCGCTCTAGAGCCCATGAGCCACAACTACTGAGCCCGCGTGCCACAACTACTGAAGCCTCTGCTCCTAGAGCCCATGCTCCACAACAAGAGAAGCCACCACAATGAGAAGCCTGCGCACCACAACAAAAAGTAGCCCCCGCTCACTGAAATTGGAGAAAGCCCGTGCCCAGCAACGAAGACCCAATGCAGCTATAAATAAATAAATAAATAAGAAATTAAATATTCATATGTATGGGATTCATCTGTGCATATATAACTATTATATCTAGCTATCGGTCTACGTATCTATCTATATCTGTATATCTAGATGGAGAGAAAGAAACAGAAAGATGGAAAGATAGAGAAAGAGGAACAAGGAGACCAAAAGAGCTATCAGTTCTTGAGCTTTTATAGTAAAAGCCATTTTTATCCAAAGCAAGCAATGCATTTAGTTGATTAACTAAAAAGTCAGGTAAGCATTAAACTCAAAAAATGTGATTCATATCTACCTCATTTTCTTTTAATTAACACATAAATAAACATTCATTGGATAATCTTCTGATATAGGTCCACGTGTTTTCCTTTGATGTTGAGTCAAAAATTAAAGTCTTAGGATATCTTTCATTTATAAAGTATACCCATAAAACATAATATACAATTTGTATTTGGATTCCCATGAAGTGGAATGAGAACTTAAAACACAGGAAAAGCAATCTAGTATTAAATATTTAATACTTTTATATTTTCCAAATATTAATAGTATTTCATATTTCCCCAATTTTGACATATTTTAAATTTTATTTTTATTTTAGTGACTGACTCATTAAATATTTCCAAACCATTCAGCCCAGGTTTAAATTAAAATTATAATTGTTTTCTTTTACTTGTTCATGTTGTACTTGTTTACATAAGATTTATCTAAATCGTATATTTACAATAAAAATAAACCAGTTGGAATTGGCATAAACAGGTACCAAAGCTCTTGATCAGCACATTACTCCATATATAAGAGTTAAAATAATCAGGCATACTAAGTATAACCCATGGTCATGAATATTCAGCCTCAAGGCATTCCTTCTTCAAAGGAAATGAAGAACCTGAGTTAATTTAGTAAATTCATTCTCTGTCTAAGAGAATGTCTTATCTTCAGTTGCATCTACCCTTTGTAATTGTGGTTCTCACAGTATAAATAGTCACAAAGAGAAATGAGAAAATACAAGCCCCAAACATATAGGTACATAAACTTATATTAAAAAATAAGGTAATTATTCCAAAAGTGAACATTCCTGGAAAGCATAAGAAAAGGGTATAGAAGGGTATACAGGTCCTTATAACCTGTAAGAGCTCAAAGTTTTAAATTATTGGTTTAACTATTGCTATGTAATTAAAATAAAATGTTTCCATAATTAAAAATATGATCATCAAACATTAAGATAACCTAAAAATATAGGATATAAAATCAGGAAGTACATGTGTTAAAATTTTCTAGTTAAGTAAATAATCAAGAAAAATAGAAAAAAATGAAATCATGCAAAGCACATTTAGTACCAAAAATGTAGCCTCTGGAGTCAGGTTGCCTGAATTCAATTCAGGGTTAAAAATACATTAGCTGCAAGCATAAGAAAAAATACTTAATTTCATTACTCATAAGAGAAATGCAAGTCAAAACCACTATAAAATATTACCTCACACACACTAGGATGGCTACTATCAAAACAAAGCAAAATAAACAAACAAACAAAAAATAAATAAATAACAAGTGTTGGTGAAAATGTGGAGAAATTGGAAACCTTGTCCACTGTTTGCCAGATTGTACAATTATGAAAGCACTATGGAAAAGAGTATGAGGGTTCCTTAAAAAATTAAAAATAAAACTGCCACATGATCCAGTAATCCCACATCCAGATATAGATTCAAAATAATTGAAAACAGAGTCCTGAAGAGATATTTGTGCAATCATGATTATATCACCACTCTTCACAATGGCTAACAGGTGGAACCAACCCAAATGTCCACAGACAGATAAATGGATAAAACAAAATTTGCTATCTACATACTGCTGGGGAAGAATAACCTTCCCTCTGTCCTCTTATGTTCTTTGCTTGGAGGGTCTGCAAATTAAACTGGCAAAAGACAGGTTAGCAAGAGAAAATACAGATGTTTTCATTATGGGTATACAGGAGTTCACAGAAAAAAATGTGGCTCAAGAAGGTGGTTAGAATTTGGGACTTACATAGCATCTTATTACACTAGGAGAAAAGGAGGAGGAGAAAGGCACTTATGGGAAAACACTTCTGAATGGGTCGTTAGGAGAACAGATAGGAGATACAATAGTTTTGTAACAATGCCTGGTTAGATTTGATGTTGATTTCTCTCTAGTGATGAGTCAATTTCTGGTGGAGAAACTCTCAAGAAGATTTGCAACAATTGACTTCTGTTGGGAGACTGTTTTTAAGAAGATAAGGGAGGGGCTTCCCTGGTGGCGCAGTGGTTGAGAGTCCGCCTGCCGATGCAGAGGACACGGGTTCGTGCCCCGGTCTGGGAAGATCCCACATGCCGCAGAGCGGCTGAGCCCGTGAGCCATGGCCGCTGAGCCTGCGCGTCCGGAGACTGTGCTCTGCAACGGGAGAGGCCACAACAATGAGAGGCCCGCGTATCGCAAAAAAAAAAAAGAAGATAAGGGAGTTTGAAAATGCTGCTCTCCAATGTCTTCAGATAAAAAATAATTTTTATGCCACAGTGGTGTCTTCTGGACCACTTCAACACAATGGAATATTATTCGGCCTTATAAAGGAAGAAAATTCTATGGCATGATACAACATAGATGAATCTTGAGAATGCTAAGGGAAATAAACAGTCACAATAAATAAATAAATAAATGAGGTCAAATTCACAGCAACAGAATGCAGAATGGTGGCTATGATGGACTGAGGAGAGAGGGGAAAAAAGGAGAGTTATTTACTGGGTACAGGTTTTCAGTTCTGCAAGATGAAATAGTTCTGGAAATTTGTTGCACAACAATTTGAATATACTTAACTGTACTGAACTGTACACTTAACAATGGTTAAAATAGTGAATTTTTATGTGTTTCTTACCACATTAAAAAAGTAAACTTTATCAGCTAGGTAACTTTGACTAAGACTTTTAGCTTTTCTCATCTTCAGCATTCATCACCTGTAAAATGGTGATTATAGTAAGACTTATGACATGTTTGTTATGTAGAAAAACTGAGATAATGAATGCCAAAGACTTCACACAATGTCTATCACACAAATATAATGGAGAACAAAAAGAATTATAGGCAAAAAAGCAAAATAATCAACTGATATATTGGTCCAGAATGGCATTCGAAAAAGTTTACTCAGTACATAATGTGTACAATGAATAATCTCTGTGCCTTCATATATCTGTTCACTTCCAGTGTGAGAGGACAGTGAATCTCAGGAAATTTCTGAGGAAGTTCTTTTAACATAGAATTCTATTAAGGAATTGAGATCTTTATTTCCATCGTGATTCATTCTAACCTCTGAGCACCGTGACAAGCCTCTGATTTTTCTTTTTTTTTCTTTAAAGTAAAGCAATCTTTGAACTGAAGATTTCTCCAGTATTTGGCGAAATAATCACAAGCAAATGAGCAAGGCTTTCCAGGGGAGCCTGGATTCAGTTAATCGGTCTTAGAAATGGCCCCATTCAATAAGAATGAAATTCAAAGAAAAAAGTGTGTATTGGGGTGGGGAGGGTCAACTAGGGAAAAAAGGAAATAGAAGTTACCAACCAAAAGTTTTACTTACATAGTTTGTCCATCTTCTCACCTGCTGTTTTTATCATTTAATTTTTTATTTCCCTAATTATATCCTCATCAGGGAGCATACCAAGCTTCATTGTGTGATGCTATTAAAACTCAAGTTAAAAAAAATAATTTTAAATCTCTTCCACCTGTATTCTTGTCTCCTATCTAGATCCCAAGGTTGAATGGTATTTGAAGACAGTAGTTTGTGTGTGTGTGTGTGTGTGTGTGTGTATGTGTGTGTGTCTGCATATGTGCAAATGAGGTTTTAGAGCTCGAATTTTTTGCTGCATCTGGTCTCATGTTCCTAAATGACACAATTGATATACTGGAGATAAGTTATTAATTTGATTTATCTATTTAAATATTTGGGAATTATTTAGGAAGGCAGTTCACTGGAGGGGGAGAGAGTTCCTTAGGAGGTGATTTCTTTTACCTGGTGCCTTCATTTCTCAGACCATTTGAGATGCTAATTACAAATTGTTTTTGATTGTGCAGATGACCCAGGTAGTGACACTGTGGGATGAAATCCCATTTGAATATATTTCTGCTCTAATGAAGGTTACACATTAAGGGACCCAGAGTAAGGAATAAATAGAGCAATACGCAGGCTTCTTTCTTTATTTTCTTAGTATTTCTACTGGTGAACATAAAAAAGCAAAAAAGGAATATAAAAGAAAGCCTTACAATTATTTCACTTTTATGACTCCTTGGGTGGATGTTCATAGATTACAAATACCTTCCTGAGACAAAGACATTTGAAGATGTTGCTTAAACAACTTTTATTTTCAGATCAAGAGGGTAAAAAGCATGGAACAGGAGTGAGTCACACCATATCTAGCAATGTTTTGAGGCTTTTATTGTTAATTTAATATGTTATTCTGTCAGCATACTCACTAAAACTTTTAAAATTCCTAAAACAGACCTGAGTTTTCCACTCAAGTCCCAAAACATGACTGCCTGATGTGAAGGGGTAACTTGCATTTTGAGAAATCCTATTTATTAAACAAAAACTTCTTGCTGTGAAAGAAGTATTTGATGTTTCTCCTGATGTCTCATTCATTTCCAGTTATCTTTTACCCACAGAAGCAAATGGCTAATCGTCTAATATCCTTGATACCTGATGTGATAGTCTAATGTGTTTCTGCTTTCAAAAGTGAGAAGAAACCTTACAAAACCAACAATAGGTAAGCAGATGTCCAATAAATCCTTTAGACCACTGGGCTTGGGAAAAAAGAAGCTTCATCCTCACTTCCCTTCTATCATTTTAATATGGCTGAAAAAAGGAACAAAAGCTCAGCAGCTGACAGTACTGTCATCTCTCTCCAACTCAGTGAAAGCACGCCTTTCCCAGGTTTCCTGGCTGTGCATTAATGAGGGAATTGTCAGAGGGAAGGAAGGAGTGAGTTCATGGTTCTCAGTTCCATATGTCAATTCTTCAGCTCCCAGCCCACTGTATTATGGCTTCCAGAAACTATGCTCCAGTCATCAGTAAATGGTAATTGAGAGAGAATTTATGTTTTCACGATATTATCTTATTGACCCTCCTCAGCAATATTCATCTAGATTTTAGGCATGGAGTTACTTTTCCTAATATTGTTCAACAGCTTCTCTTATCCTCAAATGCAGACATAGGTTGGCAATGAGCCACCTCTAATTATTTCTCATTACTTTCCTTCTTCTTTTAGTATGTTCTTATTGTGTGGAGCTTTGCCAATTGCTGACAAAAGCCAAATGGAAAAAAAAGGAAGATACTTTGATGGTTTATCTGTTTCAGTGGTACAGTAACACCCTCTAAGCTCTACTGGAATCTGCTAGTTGCCAAAGATCATACCTGCTGCTTGCAGTGTTTACCACTGGAAACCTGCTGCTGCTTCTGCTTTGGTTCCTGCTAACTCTGGAGGCCACAGATGCACCTTAGGAGAAAGGCAAGGCAAGGATATGCCTATTTACTTAAGTGTGCATATAAAGGGAAGAGTTTTTTGGGTCAATTTCTGAGCTCTGCAAGTCCTAAACTCTTCTGAAAATAAAGGATCAATGGATTCCCCTTCACTCAACAAAAATATACTGAATGCTTTTTTTTACACAAAGCTCTAGTTAGGCACTTGGAGGTGAGCTACCTACTAAAAGGTGACTAAATGTAGCCCCTGCTGAGAAAACTTTTACAACATCATAGGGAGGATAATGGATAATCCAACAACAATGGGGACGATGAGTATGACAATAATAATAGCTAAAAGGGGTGGTGCAATAATGTACTTAGGAGTTCAAAGGAAAAAGGAAATCAGTGCCTTGATAGTGTTTGAGGAAACTGTTTTGTGAAAAAAGTGGAATTTAATCTAGATCTTGAAGGATAACAAGATTTCAGTAAAAGAGAAGGAAAGAACACTTAGTTAATGAAAGAGAATGAAGGTGGCTCCATAGAGGCTATATTAAACTTAGAATCTTTATTGATTAAAAAAAATACCATTGGAAGATAGGACTGCAGAAGTAGATAGGGACCAGATTATAAAGGATATCTCTTATAATACCAAGGAACTTGGATTTTATTCAGAATAAATAAAAGTTTTCTTATAGAATAGTACCATGTCTGATCAGTACTTCAGAAATATTAATAATGAAGAATTATGAGCATTATTGAAGGTGAGGGGAGAAGCTCAGATGTTCAAGACACAATTAGCCTTAGGGATAAAAGAGCTGTCTTAGACTGTTTGGGTTACTATAACAGAATACCACAACCCAGCGGCTTAAACAACAAACACTTATGTCTCACAATTCTGTAGGCTGGAAGTCCAAGATCAAAGCACTGGTATGTTCAGCGTCTGGTGAGAGCCCACTTCCTGATTCATAGACATTGTATCTTCACATGATAGAAGGGGTGAGGGAACTTTCTGGAGCCTCTTATATAAGGGCAGTAATCCCATTTGTGAGGGCTCTGCCCTCAAGACTTAATCAACTCCCAAAAGCCCCATGTCCTAATGCCAACATACTGACAGCTAGGACTTCAACATTTGAATGTTGGGTGGACAGAAACATTAAGTTGATAGCAAGAGACAAATGTTCTTAATTGCTTGGGTCATGATGATGGCAATGTGAAAGGTAAGGGGCAACCAGATTTGAGACAGGAAGATTCACTAGCAACTGGTGACAGCTTGGATGGGAGAATCAAGAAAGAGTCAAAGATCAGATTTTTGTACATTATTAGAAGATAAAATTTTAGTTCCACTCACTCAAATAAAGAACTTTTCTGCTTACACAACACCACATTCTACACAAATATTCCCTTTGTCATGGTGAAAGATACAGGGAATTCTGAAGTGTTTCTGCATGAATGGAAAATTTGGAAAGGATGTGGGCTCCCGTCTGCTGTCTGATCTAAAAAAGTGTATGGGAATTCTATGTTCCAACCCATGACACTGCCTGGGATAGGGGTCAGGACCCCTGCATAAGAACTCATCAGCACCAAAATTTTCTTTACTGTTTATTTCTTATCTTCTAAAGTGTGTAAATAAAAAAAAATTAAAACAACTTATCTAATTTAGGTGGTCAAAAAAAGGAGGCAGAGGAAAAAGTAACTCTGGTTGCATATCTCCTAGATATTTTTTCTTTATTTCTAAACCTCTACTTTGAAGGAAACTGAGAGTAGTTTGAATTTGTCATAGTCTAATTGCCAAAATAGGTCACAGATAATTAGAATTTGGCGGCAGGGCCGGGGGGAAGTGGGTGAGCAAGGGTTAACTAGAGACAGTGAACCCCCCTTTTTTTTTTTTTTTTTTTTGTTTGCGGTATGCGGGCCTTTTACTGTTGTGGCCTCTCCTGTTGCGGAGCACAGGCTCGGGATACACAGGCTCAGCGGCCATGGCTCACGGGCCCAGCCGCTCCACGGCATGGGGGATCTTCCCATACCGGGGCACGAACCCGTGTCCCCTGCATCGGCAGGTGGACTCTCAACCACTGTGCCACCAGGGAAGCCCGAACCCATCTTTTTTATTTGAACGGCTTTGTAGAAGGAAATATTTTTGCTAGGTCATTCTTTGTATACTTTCTCTATCACAGGTTTTACCTTCAACCTGCTACCGTAGTCCTCCTACTGGTAACAGGAATCATGAAAATGATATACTATAGTATTAGCAGGAAAACTAAAAACTTGGCCAGTTAAATTATGTGTGGAACTCCAGGTGTCCTTGCACCGTTTGGAGACGAACAGCCTCAGGGTTTAATCTCACAGTCTTTCATGTGAAGTCCTCACAGAAGTACTGTTCATAATGGAATATCGGTAGGAATTTTCTTATTACTGATGAAATAAACCAGAACTAGGACTCAAATCATTTCATGTATAGTACTTTCTTTTCCCTTTCATATTATCTATGGTCTGAGGATATGTTCTTGCTGTTTTTGCAGGGAAAAAATAAAATAAAATCTGACCTGGTATTCTTTTTCATTGATCTCCAAAAAACTGAAAATGGTAAAAATGTATTACAGTGAGTCTTTTCAAGTGCTATCAGATCCAAATTACGTACACTATTAGTTAACCAAAGCAAAACCACTGTATGCCAATTGAATTTATTAGAGGGAAATAAAGAATAAATATTAAACATGTTAAAAAGAAATGAGATAAATAAATGCATTGTAAAATTTCAGGAAGTGTGTTTTATTATAGCAGCTTTCTGATGTTTAAAAAAAATGTTAAGCTGTTTCTTAAGAGGTGCAAAGATATTTCAAATCATCTTACACAGCTATGTGTTTACTGTGTTTCCTCATTCATTTGCATTTGTATTCATTCATTTTTCAACAGATAGTTTAGGTGTTTACAATATGCCAGGCAATGTCCTAGTTTCTGGACATAGGCCAGAATCTAGGACATAGGCCAGAAGATGCATAGGCCCTGCCCAAAGAAGTAGAAAGACTGGCCAGAGAGAGAGATATTTAAACAAATAATTGTTGTCAATATGGTAATCATGATACACATACGTATAGTGTTGGTCAAAAGAGGGAATGTTTTAGTTTTAGCTCCGGAAAATCAAAAATTTATTTCCAGAGAAGATGCCTGGGTTTTATCTTGGAAGACAATTAAGACACCACTAATTAAACGAGAGGAATTACACACAGACAGAAGAGCCTAGGCAATATGGAGGGACAGAGCTGTCAGGAAGAGCTTATAATGGTGTTAGCCTCTGGTCCTGGGTAGAGTACAGAAAGCAGTGCTAGTTGTTTCTCCTTTTACTGTTTATTGTTGCTTGTTATGCCATTTTAAATAAAAACTATTGAATCAAACAATACTTTTGAAAATCCAAATTCAAAGTTAGACAATTCATGAAGTTTCCATGTTCCTATATATTTTTTTAATTTAAAATTTTTTTATCGAAGTATAGTTGATTCACAATGCTGTGTTTATATTTTTAAATTAGGAAAAAAAGTATATTGTATTCTTCTCTCTAGGGTAATAGTGCAGTTCTGACAGTAGTACTATTAAGTTTACTTGTATACCTCTATTATTTGTGGTCTATCCTAGGATGTGCCTACTGTAAACTAAGAAAGAAATTTGGAGACTTGTTAATGTTCTTTACATGTTACTGCTTCTGTGTGTGTGTAGTATGTGTGAGAGTGTGTGTTTTTATGTGTTTAAGTGCAAGTGTGTCTCCACTGTCTTGACTAGAAAAATTAGGCTGCCTAGGCAATTGTTTTGAATGTACTTATATGTAAATAAAAGGGATTTCAGTTCATTTATAGAGTGATTATCCACAACATCAAAAATATTCTGGGCAAGGAAAAACAATGTAGCTAAACATAATTTCAGGGGAAAAGGCCCATGTTTATAAATGATAAGAGGAAAATCAATTTCGTGATGTGTAATATCAAGAGATTATCTCTCTGGGGAAAGTAACAGCATTTAATTTAGCAAAATAGGCTTTGCATTGTTAATGCATTGCCTTGGTTATTGTTAGCTATTGCAGTTGACACATCTGATTCCCTTTTTGAGTCCCTTGAATTCATGATTATTTCTTTGTCTGCTGTGTAATTCATAGCTCTCAGCATGACACTGGAAGGGAGGAAAAAACCTTTTTCCTCTACCCTCCTAGGTTCTCCAGCTGGGACCCTGGAAATTAAACTGAAAAATGACAAATTAACAAGAGAAAAAAACCCCAGCATTTGTTAACACGTGCCGTGTACATACAAATGGGAGAAACTGAGGAGTATCTCAAAGGGGTAGTTAGAATTTGGGGGTGATATAGCATCTTAATAAAGAACAATAAATTTGTAGAGGGCTTCCCTGGTGGCACAGTGGTTGAGAGTCCGCCTGCTGATGCAGGGGACACAGGTTCATGCCCCGGTCCGGGAAGATCCCACATGCCGCAGAGCGGCTGGGCACGTGAGCCATGGCCGCTGAGCCTGCGCGTCCGGAGCCTGTGCTCCGCAACGGGAGAAGCCACAACAGTGAGAGGCCCGCATTCTGCAAAAAAAAAAAAAAAAAAAAAAAAAAAAAAAAATTGTAGAAAAGTGACAAGACAAAGAAAAACAGGTTTAGGCTTTTACAGGCAGCAAACTCTGGGAAGGGAAATATATGGGAGGAGGGAACTGTTGAAAGATAATGCAGGAGTCCCCCACCGCCAGACCATGGACGATACCAGTCTGTGACCTGTTAGGAACTGGGCTGCACAGCAGGAGGTGAATGGTGGGTGAGTGAGGAAAGCTTCATCTGCCGCTCCCCATCGCTCCCCATGGCTCACATTACCTTACTGCCTGAACCGTCCCCACCACAGCCCCCTGTCTGTGGAAAAACTGTCTTCCACAAAACCGGTCCCTGGTGCCAAAAAGGTTGGGGACTGCTGAGATAAGGGTTATTTCAGTAAGGTTTGTTATGTAGATTCCCCACTGCGTTGTCTCTGGGCTGATAAGAGTCTAAAGTTATTTCTGGTGATTAAGAAATGGTTTTGAGGCAAATGGTAGGTGAAGGCAGAGCTTTATTTTTCTCGGTGTTTGCTATTTTTCTATTGTCCTCAACTCAAAATAATCCTTACACTAAAGTGGCATATTTGGGGGTGACAAATTCTGAGATTCTGGGATTCTTCTTGGGTGATAAAAATTAAATGACGGTGGCTTTCTTGTATTAAAAAACACTGTGACTTTTATTTTATTTGTTTATTTATTTTTTTGCGGTACGCGGGCCTCTCACTGTTGTGGCCTCTCCCGCTGCGGAGCACAGGCTCCAGACCTGCAGGCCCAGCGGCCATGGCTCAGGGTTGCAGCCGCTCCGCGGCATGTGGGATCTTCCCGGACCGGGGCACGAACCCGTGCCCCCTGCATCGGCAGATGGACTGTCAACCACTGCGCCACCAGGGAAACCTGTGACTTTTATTTTCATGTCCCTAATAATAGTAATAATAATTTGGGAAAAAGACAATGGGAAGAAATTAACAAATCTAAAGTTGGCAAATAAAGCACAGATATTTCATACCAAGGAATATGATTTAATAAACAGGAGACTATTTTAGTTTACTTGGCTTTTGACTGAGTTCTCATCTTTGTCAATCTATTAGAAAATGTTTGCTTTTGAATTTGAAAACACTGTGAAGCCCTGAAGACGAGGTAATTTGCTTATTTGTTTGCCTAGTATCTGAGACACAGTAGATTTTAAATGATTGTTATGGAACAGTCTAGCATATTTCATTTTCTGGTGTATTAACTCTATGTATTCCAAGGAACACTTTTTCCAAAGGATGTTAATAACTGTTAAACACATTTGAGAATTGCTGGACTAAATAAATTTGTACAGGTTCCTTCATTTGAAAAAATTCTCAGATTTTAGGATCCTTAGCTTTTAAAGTAGACTAAAATATGCATCTTTCCCCTGAAAGTAGATGACCATGAATATTTTTTCATTTTGAGAATTTGAAAAATTAATAACAGTTTGAGAAATGATGTTTTAGATAAATATTTCATATGTAACTTGAATCGGATTCAAATATTGCTAGAGAAGTTTATATAAGTAACATTTATTAGAAACAAAAAATGACAAGGACTATAAATAAGTAAAAGGGAACAACTTGTTTTTTGTTCTGTTTTATGTTAGTCAAAGGATGATATTTTATTGATCTAAGGTGCTGTTTTCATTCTTAAATAATGTACATACATTTAAATTGCACATTCTGATCTACTAATTTCACTTTTAGGAATTTTTGCTACAGATATTCTTACACATATGTGAAATGATATGTGCAAGAATATTCATTGCTGCATTTTTGATTAGGGAAAAATATTGGAACCAACCTAAATATTCACCAATAAGGAAAAGATGGGCATGGTATTGTCAACTGAAAAAAATGCACAATGTGAGAGTTTCGAGTTAAGTTTTATTTGGGGCAAAATGAGGACTGCAGCCAAGGAGACAGTATCCCAGATATCTCTGAGAAACTGCTCCAAAGAGGCGGTGGCCGGGGGGAAGGTCAGTATATATGTGATTTTGGTGAAGGGGAAATACATGCAATCAAACACATATTTTTTACAGAAGGTGTCTGCTAGTTTCGTGCAAGTTACTGTTAGTCACGAGGAGCAGATGTCATCAAGAAGGATTTTAGTGCTTTTCTAGATATGAGGAGATACAAGAATTGGCTCATAAAATTGGCTCCTGAAAATATCTAACTACCTGAAGACCTGTTCTGCCAGTTTTTCCCAGAGCACAGAGTTCCTCATTTCAGCTCTCCATCCTGAGCTCTTTTCAGGGGGTGTTGAAAGTCAGCACCTGCAGCAGCACATGATTTAATCGTTGTAGAGGTAGATGGCAAGTGCCACTGGAAAATGCCAATTTGTAGTCGGCAGTATGGTAGTTCCATATAATAGATTTTTTTTTTTTTTTTTTTTGGCGGTATGTGGGCCACTCACTGCTGTGGCCTCTCCCATTGTGGAGCACAGGCTCCGGATGTGCAGGCCCAATGGCCATGGCTCGCGGGCCCAGCTGCTCCGTGGCATGTGGGATCCTCCCAGACCGGGGCACGAACCCACGTCCCCTGCATCGGCAGGCGGACTCCCAACCACTGCGCCACCAGGGAAGCCCGCATATAATAGAATTTTAGGTAGCTTAAAAAGAATGATCCAGTTTTTGACAGTCATACTATTTATTAATTATCTCTCTAAATTATATATATGTATATTTAATGAGGCATTATAATAATAACATACTTATTTTTATATAAAATATATACATATTTATATATGTCAGAAAGCGTATAGAATATCTATTTTAAAAATACAAGTAATAGATAACAATAGTTTCCTGGGAAAGGGAAAAAATTAATGGCTGCTTTTCTGTTTTTAACTTTCTAATTTAAAAAAAAAACTTATATTGATGTTTGTGACTACTCATTAAATAAATAAAAACATCAAATGATGTAATGCTTTTAAATAAGATAAAAATAAATAAAAATTTAAACATTAAGCTATAATAAAGCAACCATATTATTTGGGTAATTCCTTATACCCAGTGATGACACAAGAAGAAACTCTTCAAAGAAAAAGTGAAGTGTTTAATCATGATCTGCATTCTAGGTATGGTATGGGAAACACCAAGGCTTTTATTGTTTGAGTTTGAATAAAGTTTTAAGTCCCTTATGAATGTCCTTCAAGACCAGAGTCTAGAGATGATTTTGAAACCATGCAACTCACATTGGGACTTGAACCCATGGGCCAGGATTCGAACCCAGCCAAAACCCAGATTGGTACTTGAACCCACAGTTTTTAACTGAGATCACACACCCGATCTCAGGACTTAATGAAGCTCAGGTTCTTGATGTCTCATCACAGGAAGACTTCAGTGAGAGACAAAGTGATAGGTAAGAAGTGGATTTATTTAGGGAGAAACACACTCCACAGACAGAGTGTAGGCCATCTCAGAAAGTGAGAGGCCTTGGGAGAAACACATTCCACAGACAATGTAGGCCATCTCAGAAGGCGAGAGTGGCCCCAGGATATGGGGTTGTCAGTTTTTATAGGAGTGGGTCATTTCATAGGCTAATGAGTGGGAGAAGTATTCCAGCTATTTTGGGGAAGGGGTGGGGATTTCCAGAAATTGGGCCACCACCCACTCTTTGAACTTTATGGTCAGCTTTGGAACTGTCATGGCGCCTGTGGGTGTGTCATTTAGCTTGCTGATGTGAGAGTATACTGAGGCTCAAGGTCTAGTGGAAGTCAACTCGTCTGCCATCTTGGACCTATTTGGTTCTAATCAGTTTACGTTGTGTCCTCGGGTTATGTCATTATTTTAAATGTTGTGCCCCTTCCCTCCTGTATCGTTTTCACTTTTTTTTAAAGAAATAATGAATGAGGAGTATGAGTGTATTAACAGCCCCCTGAACATTCTTTCAGAAAAATAAGTGCATCAGATTGGTGGTTCATATTATAATGTTTTCTTTTACTAAGATTCTTGGATTTTATTGTTCCTGTCATACAAATCATGGTAATGGGCACAGAGAAATTTGAAACTTTGAGCTTTTGTTGCTATTGCCTCAGTGAATATTTTAAGGGAACACACTCTTCCTTCAAATATTCAAATAATTGGGACAAATTTTAATCTAATCCTGAGCTAAATATTGTTTTGGATCAAATTCCAGGGTATTAGCTCTAATATTAATGTAACACTATGTGAAAAATCATGATGGGTCTGAGTAATGTAGAACTCTATGTAATTGAGGAGTCCTGGTGAGGAGAAGGTTTGTAACACATATAGAAAGAGGGAGATGGCAGAACATAATCTATGGGCCAAGGTTGGTTTGGGGAGGATTGAAATATATTCTCAGACTATTATAAAATAAATGGTACATTGCCTGGGATTTGTGTAAAATACTTCACATAGATAGTAAGGATGTGTATATTAATTAATTTAATCTACAATTTAGGAGTGTTTAGTCTACAATTAAAGTACCAAGTACTTTAAATGACATTAAATATGACCAACACCAGAGTATGTTCTAGGTAGTAGGTTGGCCTGAAATATTGCATAGACATTCTCATCATTAGATAAACATAGTATAAGAATTTAGTAAGCCTAAGAGCCATTTCTTTTGAAAATGGTGTTCTAATCCTAGGATTCCAAACTGGTTGTAAGTTAAAGTGCTGTATCAAAGGATATTTGTGTTGACCTTGACTAGAAGGTTAGCTGAATCTTATCATCAGAATATGTTTGCATTTGCCATAAGAAAATCTTTTCTGCAAGGTTGTGAGAGAATATAAAGGGACAGACCGCTGAGAGTTTATGGAAATCACAGAAAGTATGAATGGCTGTTTGTATGCCTGCTTGCTACAAATATTTGTATATGTGTGGCACAACTTGCAACATACGACCATATCTTCAGGTTATAGAGAGGAGTCCAACAGCACACACCCTAACTGTTAGGAGATACCAATAACTACTGAAAAGAATCTATTGTTTGGGAACTGCATATCAGCTTGGGTCAATTTGCAACAAATTACTTCAAGTCAGTATATGCAATACTGATCTCTTCTCCTAAATCCCATGTTCTAAGTTTACTTAGATGTTTTACTAAGCAGAACCCCAAACTCAACAGTTCCCAAACCATTATTATTCTTTCAAAATCAACTCTTCCTCTAAAATTTTCAATGTCTGGAAATAGGACTCTTGTTTTTCTCATTATGTAGACTTAAAAATCTCAGTATCTTGGACTTCATTCCCAGGAGCCAAATGAGAATGATCACCTTCCAGGAAAAATTTTATATCCACCCACTTTAAATTTGAACAGTCATCACTCTAGTGCCTCCATTATCCATCACAGATGCTCTTGTAATTATCTCCTAACTGGTAACTCTTCCACTCACATCCATCTTATTGGAAAAAAGAAAAAAAATACTTCAAGAGACTATCACTATCTACTTTAAGGACAGACTCGTGAGTGCGAATATCATGTTTGTTCAAAGCTAGCTATTCCCACTATTATTAGGAAAAGAGCTTACTAGTATATATGGAGTCTATATTGTGTCTACATACACAATATTAATTTCTTTTCTTAGTTCCCTGGGAAGGAGATCAGGATATGCCACTCCACATGCCATTTTGGCAAAAGAATGGTGTTTTGTTGAAGGTATTTCAGTTTCTGAGATTCCTTGTCTGCCTAAAATCAGAGTCTCCCCAAAGAACTCAAGTGTCATAAATTCCCTCCCCAGGAACAACTCTAATCTTCTCTTCTCAGAGAGGAGAAGTCAACACCATATCCAAACAGACAGTTACCAAGCTGTAATATTTCTCTTGACCTAAAACAAATAGACTGCCAGATATTTCTCTAGCAAAGATGGGTTTATTCGGGATCAGCAGACAATTGTAATTTGGGCTCTGCAGCTATGGCAAGCCACATGCAAATCCCCCAAGGCAAGGGAAGAAGAGCACTTTTATAGTGAGGGAAAAGGAAGTTGGGAAGGCTACGCTAAACAAAGAGTCCATGACCTATCATTAGCTGAGCTCTTGCCTGGAAAGAAGAGGGATCTTCTTGTTGAGCTCTGCTATTGTCAAAAGGTGTGAGAGATCCGCATCTGACTTCCCAACACTATTTAATTCAGGGTTTTGTTTATTAATTTTTAAATTTTCCCTTTTTGTTCAAGATCTTTCTCTGAAAGCATCGCTGCTCAAGAGTCAGGTTTTCTAGTTTCAGCTGTTTTTTTTTTTTTTGTTCCTCAGTGTCAGGAAAGACCTATCCTGGGTGTACTGAAATCTATTAGGGTCACATTCAAGTAACAAGGAGAGGTAGGAAGGAGAACCCTCAGGCAATTTTATCTAAAATCCGTATGTTATCAAGATCATAGACACTGGAGATCATCTGAAGCATTGTGTCATCATCACAGGTTTGGCAACAAACTTCGAGCAGACCTGGTCCTTGTTATATCGGGAAAGCTGTCTCATCAGATATCATCTGCTTCAATTCTGTTAAATCTTTATCTGGAAATCAACAGATGATATGCGGGTCCACTCAGAGTTTGGTGCTTTCTTTAGGTATGTTACATGAATCCAAGAGTCATTTCCTTGGAGTTTAGCCACCCAAGGGTTGGTTAGCAGTACC
This sequence comes from Hyperoodon ampullatus, assembly GCF_949752795.1. Classification (NCBI taxonomy): domain Eukaryota; kingdom Metazoa; phylum Chordata; class Mammalia; order Artiodactyla; family Ziphiidae; genus Hyperoodon; species Hyperoodon ampullatus. Next base: position 78,590,247 of record NC_136914.1, read on the forward strand.
TGATAGGGACCTCTCCAACAAGGTTGAAGTGAGTTCTTCTGGAGGTCTTTTTTCCATTAGATGCAATCTCTAGGTTGCAAGGGCAAATGCTTAAGGTCTCCATCTCCCAAGAGTGCACTATGAAAAGACTGTTCTACCAAATTATGTTTTGTTTTGTTTTTTTCTTTTTTCGGTATGTGGGCCTCTCACTGTTGTGGGCTCTCCCGTTGCAGAGCACAGGCTCCGGGAGCGCAGGCTCAGCAGCCATGGCTCACGGGCCCAGCCGCTCCACCGCATGTGGGATCTTCCCGGACTGGGGCACGAACCCATGTCCTCTGCATTGGCAGGCGGACTCTCAACCACTGTGCCACCAGGGAAGCCTTTATGGTTATCTTTAATAGAAGCAATTAAGCCTTTACAATATTGGAGTATCTGTCCTTTTGCTGGTTGTGGGTCAAAAGAAGCAAGTGCCAGGTGCATTAAGTATCCTGATGAGAGTTCACCAGTTCCAAAAAAGGTAGGTTCACCAGTTCCAAAAAAGGCATGAGAGTTCACCAGTTCCAAAAAAGGTAGGTCTGAGATTTGGAAGGACCAATGGCAATGTTTTTGGCCAAGATATTTAAAGGACCTCTACAAATTTTGCCAGTTGAGTCTTTATAATGTCATTGATGTGTTCTATTACGCCAGAGGATTGAGGGTGGTGAACGTAGTAAAAGAATTGTAAAAATGCCCAGACAGCACAGATTTGTTGGAGCACCTGAACAGTAAAATACGTTCCTTGATCACTATGCAGTTTGAGAGGGGCTCCCGGGGTAGGGATACTCTTTTCCAACAGGACTTTAGCCACAGAAGAGGCAACAGCCTTTCTTCAAGGGAAGGCTTCAGTTCAGTGTGAAAACATTCAGAGCATGACTAAAACATATTTATATCCATTAAATGAAGGAAGTTGTATGCAATCCATTTGCCAGTCCAATAGGCAGTTTAAAATATCAAAGAGCAGTGTGAACAGGCTTCCCCAGGTTGTACTTTGGACAAGTGGTACAAATGAGTTAGTCATTTTTGTGGTCTTGATGTTTCCACACCAATATTGATTCATGAATGCTATCATTCTGTTGGTAAACCAATGGTTTAAGGAAGGTAAAATGGTGAGAAGTAGGAATTTGAGAATTTCTGGTAAGGCTGGATTGTTGTTTGATCCAAATCAAAGCTTTCTCTTTTTATCAAACCAAAATTTGTTGAATTTCCAATCTTGGTTTTTTTTGTTTTTGTTTTTTCTTTTGTTTTGTTTTTTGTTTTCTTCCTGAAGCCAATTGTTTAGGCTTCTCTAGAAATTTAAAAAAATTATTATTTGGGGAAATATCCCTTTGGAGCATGAAATAGAATGGCTGCTATTAGTTCCTTTAAGGGCAGAATTTCTTGTAGAAATAGAAGCTAGGTGATTTTCCTTAGCTTCCAGAAAAGTTTAGAATGTCCTGGAATCATAATAATCACTAAAGCAGCAGGTAAAATTATTGCATCAAATACTTTTAGAACATTGGGATCACTTCAAATTTTATTCCCACTGGAAGTAATGAATCCATGTTGATTTCACATTCCAAAATCATGAGCTACTCTGAAAGAACATCTACTATCATTATAAATACTGGCAGTTTTGTCCTTGTCTAAAGCAATAGCTTCATAGGAGCATATAATTCAGCCTGTTGGTCTGAAGTAAAGATGCTGCCTCAACACATCAAAAGGAGTTGCAATACCATACCCAGAAAAATCTGTGCCATTGTGACCTTTTAAATAAGAAACATCAGTGAACCATGAAAAGTCAGTGTTACCCCAAGGAATTTCCTGCAGATCATATACAAAAAAGAAAAAGGGAATCTGATAATTGAGATGCCCAAGGGCAGGTGGGTTGATCAAACTTCCTTTATGCCATCTGTCTTTCATATTCATCCATAAAATTGGTTTGGGAGTTGTTATTCTTTAGTAAAACATACAGAGTTTTGGCATAAGAGAGAAATTTGGAATCCAATCTTAGCAATAACCAACCAACCCAAGAAAACCCCACAGTTGGTCTTACTTTTGGGTTGTGGGAAACTTAGGACACTTAGAATCTAGGTGTCGTCCTTGTTCTGATATTAGATGTCCTAAGTATCAAACCTGAGTTTAGGCAAACTAAAATTTTTCTTTGGTGACCTTACGTCCCTTTAAGACTAAAAGCTTTAGCAAGAGGATGCAGTCTTCCTGTGAGGAGGCTTGTGAAGGACAACAAAGAAGCAAATCATCCACATATTGCAACAAAGTAAAACCTATAGGAAACTTTACATCATCCAGATCAGCCTTCAGGATCTGCAAGAACTAAGAATGACTCAGTAAAATCCTGAGGCATTACTGTCCAGGTGAATTGTTTTTCTTACCAAGTAAAGGCAAGAAGGTATTGGCTAGCTTCATCAACTGGAATAATAAAGAATGCACTGCATAAATCAATTACAGTAAAGAATTTACTTCTGGTGGTGGGAATGGATGTTAATAAATTCTGAGGTTTAGGAACAACAAAGTATCAAAGGATAACAATGTTGTTTATTGCTCAGAGGTCCAAAGGAAACTCAACTTTCAGCCCTTTGGTTTTATCACCAGTAAATTAGGGGTATTACAGGGACTGATGAAAGAGATAATGAGTTCTTGAGTCTTGTAATCTTCTATTATGGGCTTCATGCCTTAAAGACTTCTTTACTTATACGGTATTGATAAGTCCAGGAAGAGACTTTGAGGAATTTTTTGAACCTTGATGGGAGGTATGCTGTGAATTTTCCTAATATTAGTTGGAAATTTGGTTCATAAAAAAGGTGGTAGCTGATTCAATAAAGACAAATGACCAGTGTTTCCAGAATCAGCTCTAGTACCTTTAGAGATGGAACACATAAAAAATGTCAAAGTGTCATTTAATTCATCTGGTTAGTTACATTGACAACTACTGTCTAATTCTAGAATTATTTCCCCTTCTGAAGAGAAAGAATAGGAATTGCTCTATGAATAGGAATTGGGCAATAGCCCAAGTCTGATCATATAATAAGTTAGCTGGCTGGTCTCCTGGTTTTAATTCTACAGACCTTTCAGGATTTTCCCAATTAGCAACTTTCATCCAGTGTTGAGCCTGGCCTTTATCAACAAGCGTATGAGCTAGTTCATATGTCAGAGAAATTATGTTGATAAGCTTGAATGACTATATTAAATTCCTCAGCGAATCTGTGTGGATCTTCAGTTACTTTTGAGAAAACTCTGACTATAGCTCACAATTCATCTTAGTCCAGAGTATATAAGAAATTAAGGATGTAACCTTGATCCTCAGAAGGCTTAATTTTAAAGGGACAGCTCCTGATAAATTCCGAGGTAAATAGAGTGGGGAGAGTTTCAAAGAAAATGGTAAGTTAGGCAAAAGAAATAGTTCAAGGGTACTGAAGGTATAGAAGAGGTGCAGGCAGTATGGGAGGAAAGGAGAAAGATGACACTGGGGGTGGAGTCAGAGCATGAGGGGCTGATGAAGAGAGACAAGATGGCGCCACAGGTGGAGCCTGAGACAAAGAAGCCAAGGAAGAAGAGCCTGAGGCTTTGGGAGCCATTTTACCTTCTTTAATCATTTGTTTGCCTCACTTAATCTTAAAATATTGTCTTGCAGAGAGGCAATTTTAGACTCCTGATATTGTTGGGGCAGCCTCAAAATACAAATCAAAATACTCATTTCACTCACTTCTGGAAAGTTTTGAGCTATTGTGGTCCAATTACATTTTAAGAAAATGTTTGGGGATTTCAAAAGTTCCATAATGGCCACTGATATTCTAAATTACCTTTGGTCAGTTCGTTTCATTTAGTTAGGATTGTGCATGAGGAAGGACCTTGGTTTTTAAACAAAATCAGCCAGAGTCCCTGAAAGGGGGGTGCACTCAAAATATTTAGGTAACTGGAATCTCATTTCTCATACTTTTTTCTCTAGAGTAAAAGCAAGATTTTCAAACAGCTCAAATGAAACAGCCTGTGTCTCAAACAACCTGCTAGCTAATACCAGTAAGTTCTAAGGAAACAGCATGGTCCCAGAGAAGCCAGATCAAAGGCTTTTTAGCCAGTTTCCAGAGAAGAGCTCCTATTCCAAAGGAATGGTCCAATAGCTGAACTGGTGCATTTTCAGTGAAGCAGCCTCTGTTCCTGAAGGAATTGGGCCGACAGCTTATCAGCCAGCTTGGATTGAAACCGTTTAATACCAAAATCAGACCCAAGTGCCAAATGAGCGTTCACATACAGAAAAAGTTCTTAACCAGAAAGCATAAAACCTTAAAACAGACCTCAATAAAGCCTGGAGAGCTTCAGATGCAAAGATGGTATGATCTCAGATCCAGGAGAGAGACTTACATTCAAACTCCCGGACTGACATGAAAAGCAGTGAGCACAATGGGCTCATTTGTGGTACCACACCTGTTGGCTCACCAGCCCCAGAGCCCTCAGGGGTCTTCTCTGGCCCCTGGAGCCACCAAAATGTTGACGTAAGACAAATAGACTGCCAGCTGTCTCTCCAACAAAGATGGGTTTGTTCAGGATCAGCAGAGAATTGCAATTTGGGCTCTGCAACCATGAAGAGCCATGTGCAAGTCCCCTCATGGCAAGGAAAGAACACTTTTATAGAGAGGAAAAGGAATCAGGAGGACAATAGTTAACAGAGAGTCCATTGCTTTTCATTGGCTGAATCCTTGCCAGGAAAGAAGAGGGGTCCTTCTTCTTTATTTTGAGCTCTGTTAAGGTGATAGGGCAGTAAAACTCCTCCTTCTGGTCTCCCGAATCTGTTTAATTGATGTTTCTGTTTATTAACTTTTTACATATCCTATCTATTCTCCTAAGGTCCTATTTATCTTTCTAAAAAGTCATTTGTTTTTCCATAAGTGCTCTTACTCCCCATCCCTTTCTTTTACTAAGTAAGGTACATAGACTCCCAAATCTAACCACACTTTTGGAGTTACTCATCTCTGAGTGCTCCCATGTGTATGCATGAAACACACACTAATAAACTTATTGTCTTTTTCTTGTTAATCGATCTTTTGTCAGTCTAATTTATACAGCCCCAGCCAGGGAACCTAAGATGGATAGAAGAAAAAAAATTTTTTCTCCCCTACAATTGCATGACTTTCTCAGTCGTTTCATTCAGTGTTTTCATCAAATGATCAATGTCACTCTAGCAGAGACTTCCTAATCATTGGAATATATCACTCTAGCCTCTATGTTCATTTATCCTACTTTATAATATGTATCCACACAATATGTATAGTAATTAAGTAGTTAATTAACTAAACTAAATTTCAACAGCATTATTTTCCTTTTTTCGTGATTACCAAAAATGATCCTTGTTATAGGGTAGATGTTACAAAAATGTTGAGTAAATAAATACAAAATAAATGGTCAATTGGACCATAAATGGGGGTCAATCCCAGGTAATATAAATAGTGTCATATTGTAATATTTTATAATTCATTTATCTATGTAGTTTCTTGTGTCTGGAATGTACCCTTTTTTGGAAATTTTGCCTTTCTGAATTTTACAATCTTTAAGATCTATCTTAATTATAACTTTTATGAAATATTTTACAGTTATAAATTGATGTTACATCTTCCTGTTAACACTCAAATGTTCTATAAATGTATTCCTGCTAAAGTATATACATTCAGTCTTATATTAGAGTTATTTGTCTTTTGGCTTCAATGACACTATGAAATTATAAACTCCTTGAAGGCAAGCACTGTGTTATATGCACCTGAAAACTGGCCATAGTGGCTCTAACAGGAATTTGACCATAGTTTTTGCACTGAATTGGACTGACCATCTCTGGAGAATAAAACTTTCATGTTTTTCTCAATCTTCCTATAAAAAGCTTTACCCTATTAATCCACTTTTGTAACTGCACAGACTTTGCTAAATTGGGACAAGGAGGTGAGTAGAGGTGGCATACCTATGTACTGTGAAACAGTAAGAAATCTCTGACCCGGAAAACATATCCAGTGGTTCTTTTCTGTTTCCTTTCCCTTGTACATTCCATTTCCTGATATAATTCATTTCAGCAGGGAGGTACAATTGGGAAGAATCAGCAGTCACTGGAGAGGCATTTTTGAAGACAAGTAGAAAATCTCTACTATCCATATACTAAGTATGCTGGACTTTAATAATCATCATGTGGTTATGTTTTAGGAAATTAAAATTGGAAGCAAGTAGAAATAAAATATTGACCCACACACTTTTATTGTTCATTCATTATGTGCTTCCGTGATCCTTGTAAGACTTAGCAGTGCTGTGACAATGAATACAATCATGGAAATGCTTCCATTAAATGCTTTAATTACTTCCCATCTTGACTATTGCAATTAACTCCTTTATTGTCTTCCTAAATTCTTACTCTCTGAGCATCAGGGGGTCCAAAATGTTGCAGAAAAGAATAGTACTTTTTCTAATTCTAAGCCATGAAATCACAGCATTCTTTCCCTTGTATCCTCTTATTAATTCAGTGACAGACCTTGAAATTAAAGTTATCTCATTATATGAACTAAAGAAGTGACTTCAGGGAAATTAAGGGGAAAATTCAAGAGATTGAGAGAGTATAGAAGAAGCACAGCATCAAGGAATGAAATGAACAAATATAAAAAAAAGAAGAAAAAGAAGGAAAGAAATGAAAATGTAAAAGATTATGAGAGACACTCATGTATACAGTTCTATACAAGATACAAAAGGGAAGCTTTAACTTGAAAAGATAAAGGTGGAAAATATACTTCTTTGGCATATTCTGTTATATCAGAACTTGAGGTTTGAAAAATAATAATTTGTAAGAAAAATGAAGAGATATTAGAGTAAATGTATAAGGCATTTAAGATATGACATTTAATATACATTTACAGTGTACTTAACATATATTTATAAAAGATTCATCAATATTTGTGAGCCCCAATTTAGCAAAGTCTGTGCAGTTACAAAAGTATATTGAATATTCAGAGGATATAATCTTTATCTTTTGATTTTGAGGATTTAGAGAACAATTGTGAACTCTTACCCACTATTACAACAACAGAATTCTTTTGATTCCATATTGCACTTACTTTTTCCAACTTTTAATATCTTAAAGTACACGTTAAATATAATGCTAATGTGAATCTATGTCTCATGTTCAATAATATTTTATTATTAGCATAAAGTATAAAAACTGATGTTATGAGTATATGATTTGAAAGTTGCCTTATGAATTTTTTTAAGTGCATATTTATTATTGGGCACTGCTTAATTTGTTTGAGTTTTTTCATTATGAATATCCTTCATTTCTACCATTTTTTTCAACAAGTTATGTTTAACTGAATATACATTTAAACCAAAAAATGAGTTCTATTTTTTCGTGCTATACCTTCACACGGTAAGATAATTGATTGCACTAACTGATGCAAACTTTTCAGTCTAAATCCAGTGTAATAATTCTAAAATATTGTTGGGGCTCAGGGCAGACCATCCTAAAATATACCAAAGTATCAATAACATATTGGTTATTTTGAATTAAAGTTACCCGAGAAACAGCCAGTGCAAGAACACTCTGCCCCTCCTCTGAAAGCAAGATAAAAATTTCCCATGTGAAAGGCACCCTCCCTATACCTGAGGTAGACAAACTTGCCAGGGACAGGGAATTCAGGGCTGAGAAGTCTGTGTAAACAAACTCTGCTTAAATTCTCCTCTAATTAGCACCCAATCCCAAGTTTCTTTGTTTTGTCAATTCCTCACAAATTTATTGCTTCTTTATCTAGAAGGTATAAAAGCTGCCTGCTTTGGTCACTTCTTAGGTACCATATATATGAGACCTCCATATGTACAAAATTAAATTTGATTTCCTTCCATTAATTTGTCTTATGTCAATTTAATTATTAGACCAGTCAAAGGAACCCAGAAGAGTAGGGGCAAATTTCCCCGCTCTGACAATGTTTTGCATTTAATTTCTCTGTGGTTAGCAATTGCTATGTGCTTATACTTACATCTTTGCCATCTGTTGCTTTGGGTTTTTTTTAAATTTTTCAATTTTAGTAAATAGTTAGAAATAAAATTTACTCTGACTTTCTCTTTTCCATGAGGATATATTTAAAACAATTACTTGGAAGATGGTTAATTTGTCTTTACTATAGTGTATGCATGTGTTTGTGTGTGTGTGTGTGTTTGTGTGTGTGTGTGTGTGTGTATACATGTACATGTGTCTATATATCGTATCTAACTGCAAATTTGCATTTATGAAATCATTGCCAATTGAATTTCTTTTTTATACAAGAAGAATCGGGTTTTGAAAAGCTGACTATGTGTTTTGGGACCCTTTTGGCTTTGATAATCTCAAGGAACATTAGTTGCTTCCCTTGTTCTCTGTTGTAAAGTACTCAAATTGGTGTCGTGCCATCTAAGGTAGGGAAAAGGCCCAGTATGATGATCTCCAGCCTGGAGCTATTCATTTAATTATTAACATTTCATATGTACTTCATTGAGGTGGGAGGAACTGAGAAGACAACCATCTTATGAACTTGTAATAAAAGCACTGCCAGTAATTACATTATTATGGACAGGGCAGGGAAGTCAGAAAAAAAAATGTCTAAAATAATTATTTAAACATCTGTGGCTGGGCAGGTTCTCATTTGGCCTTCCAGATAACAGCACGATTCTTGTTCAAAACATACTCATTGTTCTCAGCTACATGTCAGTGACTGGCAGTAATAAAAGATGCCACACAATATGGCTTGTATCACTTTGTGCAAAATAATTTGTGGTCAAAGGAGAGTCACAAAGCATCCAGCTGGAATATAATTACTTGGTGATGATTATATAAAGAGTCAGTTAAGGCTGTGTCTATGTAACCCAAAGGGAAATGAAGATTTTATACTTATCAAGCTTATTAGATTGATGTAAGGGATAAAGAAAACCCAAATTGAATTGCTTTGGACAGAATTTTCTTTTTAGCAATTATCTAGTTTATCAGATCCATGTTCTATTATACATTGTGCTCTCCCAACCAACCTTGTATCTGCATATAAAAAATTAGGGGAGGCTGTTTATACTGACTTAACCCAAACACTGCTTCTGATTTAAGACAGATGAGAAGAATATCTGGGAATTCACTTACACATTGATATATTAATGCATTCAAAAATAGACACCGAGTGAATAAAATGTTCTGGCCCTGTTTGAAGTATTGCAATACTGGATAAACAAAACTGAAAAAGTCCCTCCATGTAGTAAGTTTATTATTCATACTAGAATAATGTGAATAATAATGAAAGAGTCAAGGTACTATAGGAAGAGAGACAAACACAACATTTTAGAAAGGAATGTTTTCTAGTGTTCAGAAAATTTCAATGTAAATTGATATATTGATAAATATATATCTTTATTGGTATACCTATATTGATAATATATACCATTACTCTCTGTAATTTTATTTATCAAAAAATTTCCATTATTTTCTTTGGCTAGAGGGCCAATATCACTGGCTTAGGTCCATATAGTCACATATTATGGATCCAAATCACTAACGACTACTTATTTGAGACAGACACCAACCAATTCTAGGAAAATGTGTCAGTTTTCACTTAGGCAATACGTTATGACAGGGGTCCCTGGGCCACACAGCAGGAGGTGAGCGGCAGGCAAATGAGTGAAGCTTCATCTGTATTTATAGCCACTCCCCACTGATCGCATTACCTCCTGAGCTCTGCTTCCTGGAAGATCAGCCGTGGCATTAGATTCTCATAGGAGCACGAACCCTATTGTGAACTGCACATGCGAGGGATCTAGGTTATGGCCTCCTTATGAGAATCTAATGCCTGATGATCTGAGGTGGAGCTGAGGCAGTCCCATCATCCCCAGATAGGACCATCTATTGCAGGAAAACAAGTTCAGGGCTCCCACTGATTCTGTGAGTTGTATAATTTTTTCACTATATATTTTGATGTAATAATAATAGAAATAAAGTGCACAATAAATGTAATGCACTTGAATCATCCCAAAACTATTCCCCCCATGCCCCCCCCCCCCAGTCCATGGAAAATTAACTTCCATGAAACCAGTCCCTGGTACCATAAAGGTTGGGGACTGCTGCATTATGAGATCAGGGACTGAGAAGCATAGTCCTTCCTATGTTGGAAGTGAGAGAAGCAGAATGAGGAGAGTAGGTAGAGTAGTGGGCAGTTACCCAAATTAATATTTGTTCTAATTATTTCAAAAATTTTCCAGGGTTTTACTTAAAAAGGGGGTTCTATTTATTTTTAATTAATTAAGTTAATTTATTTATTTTTGGCTTCATTGGATCTTTGTTGTGGTGTGCAGGCTTCTCATTGCAGTGGCTTCTCTTGTTGCAGAGCATGGGCTCTAGGCACGTGGGCTTCAGAAGCTGTGGCACACAGGCTCAGGAGTTGTGGCTCACAGGATCTAGAGCACAGGCTTAGTAGTTGTGGCACATAGGCCTAGTTGTTCTGCGGCACATGGGATCTTTCCGGAGCAGGGCTCGAACCCATGCCCCCTGCATTGGCAGGCGGATTCCCAACCACTGCACCACCAGGGAAGCCTGGGGGTTCTATTTTTTAATACGTTTTTGGAAGCTACTAAAGTAGAGAACAAATCTTTTTAATCACAAAATTTATTATAGGTCATATCATTTAGTATAGACTAAACAACTCACAGCCTGAATTTCCAAATGACTACATAAAACACATAGTTTCCTAAACTATTATTCAGTAAAACATATTTTGGTAAATGCTAAGCTAGAGCAATTCAGGATTCCCTATTTGGCCTCATTTATTAGCTTGCCCTGAGATTTAAATCAGTCTATCAGCAGGTTGCTAACTGTTGGAGAAGCTGGACCTGGTCTGCCCTAAATTGTTGTTGAGATTTTGAAACACATGATAACCCCTTTTCCCCATTGCCATTGACTGTAACATGTGCAGACACAAGCAACCACGTTCAAACAAGCTTTCTACTCAGAACACAGCCTTCATTCTTATGAAGAGATAGAATTGATAAAACCAATCAACAAGTGCACAAAGAGACAAAAAAAATTCAGAAAAATAAGCTATAAAGATAAGTAATATAGGTGCTGTGGCAGAGATTGTCTGAGTTGTTACTTTAGATTAGGTGTCACTCTTAGTGGATAATTTGAGGATCAGGGTGTATCAGTTAGGGTCCACTCAGGCTCACAGAAACAACAGCAGTTATTTTAACAGAAAGAATTTGATAAAAGGAACTGTTTAACAAGCAATGGTGAATGGTAAAATCAGAAAAGGAACACTGAGCTAACAGAATATAATTTTAGGAAGCAAATTACATCTTCAAGGCTAATGGAAAGAAGGGGAGAGTTGGGACACTCAGAATATGGAAGCTTGGAAGAGGGAACCCGAGGAGGTCGACAGTTTACTGATGAGGAAGCACTGGATAGCTGGTGTTGGTACAATGGAAACTTAGTGGAAGGGACTCTCAGAGCTGTGACTTACACCTCTAAGGAGAGGATGTTGTATTGTTGCTGATGATACCTCCAAAGAGAGTGTTTTCTCTTTCTGCATAATGAACTACCACAAACATAATGGCTTAAAACAACTCATATTTTATACCACAGCCCTGTAAGTCAGAAATCTGGGCAGGCTGAGATGCATTTTCTCCTCAGTGTCTCACAAGGACAAAATCAAAGTATTGTCCAGCAAGACTCTTATCTGGAGGTGCTGGGAAAGACTCACTTCCAAGATCATGCAAATTGTGGGTAGAATCCAGTTCCTGTGGCCATAGGTCCGAGGTCCCCCTTTCCTTACTGGCTGTCAAGTAGGGACTGCTTTTAGCTTTTGATGCCTCTTGCATTCCTCATTGCTTGCCCATCTCAATCTTCAAAATTCTCTGCTTTTAAGAAATATTGGGGTTAGATTAGGCCACCAAGATAATCTCCCCTTTTTAAAGTCAACTGTGCCTTGTAACATAACACAATCACAGCAGTTTCAGGACCTTGTGAATGTAGCAGCGGATAATTTGAGGGGTTATAGTAGTTTTCATAAACTGTGTAACAAAGTACCAAAAGACATTGATTCTCTTACAATTCACCAGGTTAGAAGTTCAAATCTGAGGTGTTGGCAAGATTGGCTCCTTCAGGAAGGCTCAGAGGAAGAGTCTGTTCCACGGTTTTCTCTTATTTTCTGGTGCTGCTGGAAATCCTCAGTGTCACTTTGTTTGTGGCTGAATAACTCCAATTTACCTTTGTCATCAAATGGTCATCTTCCTTCTGTGTGTCTGTGTCTTCACATGGTGATCTCCTTTCTGTGTGTGTCTACCTCTGTGTCTTTTCTTCTCTTCTTGTAAAAATACCAGTCAAAGTAGATTAAGATCCCAACCTACTCCAGTATGACCTCATCTTAACTTGAATCTTAATTAAATCTGCAAAGACCCTATTTCCAAATAAGGCCACATTACCCAGGTACCAGAGTTAGGACTTCAACATATATTTTTAGTGACCACTCAACACACAACAGAGACCATGCCTAGAATTTCTGCTTACCACAGGGAGGGAAGAGGCTGAACCTGGGAGTATGAAGAAGATGGGAATTGGAGGGGAAAAACAAAATGAAACTGCTATTAAAACAATTTTCCACAAGATGTAAGGGACATTCTGAAGCAATAGCCAATAAGACTTGGAAGCCAACAGTAAGAGGGGTATACCTTCTTCCCCAGCGTTCTAGTATCTACATAGTGCTTGGTATTGTCAAAAGCATAATAGGGCTCCACTTGACAAAAAGGAAATGTAGCTTACAGCTGCCTAGGTCTAGCATTACATAACAGGATCTAGAAGGACTAGTGTGGATGGAGAAATAATAGCTTATTTACTGGTGCAAGGTGGAAGGGTACCTTGTATTAGTCAGGGCTCATCATAGGTATAATACATATATATATATATATATATATATATATATATATATATATATATATAATAAAAATTGGTTTCTATAATAGGAATTGGTTTATGCAGTTATGGAGGCCAAGAACTCTCACAACTGTCCATCTGAAAGCTGGAGAGCCAGGAAAACCAATGATATAATTTAGTCTGAGTCCAAAGGCATGAGAACCAGTGGAGCCATGGTGTAATTACTTATAGGTCCTAAGCCAAAGACCTGAGGACTAGGAGGTCCAATGTCTGAGGGCAAGAACAGATGGATCTCCTAGCTTAAGAAGAGAGAGAGAGAATTCACCTTTCCTTTGCTATTTTGTTCTATTCAGCCCCCAGTGGATTGGTTGACACCAATCCACACTGGAGGGGATGTATCTCTTTATTCAGTCAACTAAATCAAACACTAATCTCTTCCAGAAACACCCTCACAATCATGATCAAAATTAAGCTATATGGGCATCCCTTAGCCCAGTCAAATTGATAAATAAAATTAGCCATCACATACCTCAATCCATGGAAAGAACTAATTTTAAAAGGCCCAACCATGTAGATACTTTGGCATGTTTAAGGTAAAGAGAGAAATGTGTATGCTGGGTGACCAAGAAACAGACAGAAAAACAGATCACCTAGGACTTAGTAAGTATGAAGCAGGAGTTTGTATTTTACTCTAAACTTTACCCAGCAAGAAGTGAGGAGATTATATCTCTTTGATTTGTCCTATGTTTTAAATTCATTTTTGGGATAGTGTATTATAATTTTCTTAATCTAGTTTATTTTTACATTAAAATGTCCAACACCTGATAATAATTCATTGTTTTATTCTAGATATTTAGAAGCATTAGTGTTGCATCAGCATCTTGTTTTTTCAATAAGTCTTTGAAAGGAATCTTTCAGTAGAGCTTAGTCCCTGAAAGAGTTTGATTTGAAAGGCAGGAGGTAGAGAAAAGGGAACTTGCAATTAAAGGGGCTCTTCAGCACAAACCGGCCCTAAGAGATATAGAGTTACAAAGTCATTAAAATAGTAATAAACAGGGAAAGTGAAGATCAGACGCATGGGACACTTATCAAGGAGTAAAAAGCTTAAAGTGTTCTTGGAAATATAGGTGGGAAGAAAAACCACAGAACAAAGTCTTGCTCTGTGGATTTCATGCAATTGGACCCCACAGACACTGGCACTTTGCTGCCCCTGGGAGAGGTGAAAGGCAAGCTCTGTACATCAGCAGGAGACTGACCTCAGCCTCAGCCTCCACATTCTTCTTTGTTTTAACATTCAAAGCTCAATTGATAGCACTCATCCCCCGCAGTCCACCTCCTCAGTTCCTGTTCATGCTCTGCTGAGTGTTTCTGAGCAAACTAAACTTTTGGCCGGAATCCTTAGAGTAAATTGGTTCTCTGCCTCCTAGTTCAGTGAAAATTCTTCCCAAGTGATAGTATTACAGGTAGTCCAACAGAAAACCCCTTCATCAGCAAGTTACTAAACTTCCAGCACAATGGATGTATTTCATGCTTTATTCTTGCAGAGATTTTTATATTCAGTGTATTCGTCTCCAAAGATTCTGATTATCTTTCTTAGCCTCCCAATCCTTGACATCCACTATTTCTTTCCAAATGTAATTTAGCAGGGTATGCTATTGTAAAAGTAAGAATCACATGTCTTGCTCTCAGTTGGAGAAATTTCATGGGGTTTTTTTTTTTGTCACTGTGCAATAATGAATCTATGTTTTCCCCTTTGGTCTGAGAAACTACATTTTATAGGCTGAATTCTGTCTCTCAAAATTCATATGTGAAATATTAACCCCTCAGTATTCCAGAATGTGACTGTATTTGGAGATGGAACTTTTAAAGAGGTGATTAAGTTAAAATGAAATCATATTAGTGGTCCCTAATCCAGTGTGACTGGTATCTTTATAAGAAGAGAAGATTAGGACACAGACATGCACAACAGGAAGACCATGTAAAGACAAAGGGAGAATATGGCCATTGAAAAGCTAAGAAGAGAGACCTCAGAATAAAATTGACACTGCTGACATTTTGATTTTGGACTTCTAGCCTCCAGAATCATAAGAAAGTAAATTTCTGTTGTTTAAGCCACCTAGTCTGTGGTACTTTTTTATGGTAGCCTAGAAACCTATACTACTACTTTCAATATGGTGTATTTGCTAAGAATATATACTCGTAAGTCATATTACTCAAAGCTTGTTCTGTCATTTTCTTATTATGTGATTATGGAACAGTTACTTAATAGTTAAGTCTTAAACATTTATTTCACAAATGATACAATAATTGAAATAATCCACATGAAGCTCATAGCCCGTGTGAGAGCTAAACAAATTTTAGCTATCTATTATTATTAGACTATTATCATTATTTAGTAAAAACAGTTTTTATGAAAATCCAGTAGGATTATATGTCCCCACATGAGTTGAAAGTGTGTAGCTTTCTAAAAACATCAGGTGTTATGTTTTTATAGTTCAATTTTCAAACTTTGCTTCTTATAAATTAAAAAGTACTTACAATGTGACTTTAACAACGAGATTATGTCACTGAAAAGTGAACAGGAAGCAGAGCAAGGGCAAATTACTTGTTGAATATGTTAGAAAATGTGAAATCTGTATAGAAAGCTCTATGAAGTAGATTAAATATAAAAAGGAAAATTGATGGCAGAGACCACGGCCCTCTGATTCAGTACTGTACTGCTAGTGTCCCATTATTCTAAAAGGTAAAAATAGGTGGTAGGTTTTTAAAATCAATTAACCAATTTGAAGAAATTGTATAAGGGAAATGTGAGGAAGCATCACACTAAGGGTTCAGATAAAGAACGTATTTCTGAAAATAATATAGTATATAAAACAGAAAAAATAATTTATGAAGAGTTCTCACATATATAAAAAGCAGCATAAAGTTATCACTTCATGAGCTAATTTATTCTTACACCTCAAGGCCCCCAAACATCTTTCTTGGTACAGCCAATTCTGATCCACATCAACAGACATAATATCTTGTTATCTTATACCACTACACCTCATACATACTCACTCTTCAGCACTATGGTAGGATATTTGTCATATATTTATTTCAATAAACTTATTTTGAATAGAATTATTTTGGAATGATAGAGAATAAATATGTTCTACTCTACTTGCCTATGGATTCCTCTTGATATAGATTTATAAAATTAATAATCATGGTGTGACAGGCAGACTAATGACCACCAAAAGATGTCTATGTTTTAATTACTGGTACTTATGAAAATGTTATATTACATGGCAAAAGAGAATTAAGGTTGCAGATGGAATTAAGGTTGCTAATCAGCTGACCTTAAGGTAATAAAATTATACTGGATTATCTGGATCCTTATAAGTGGAAAGTGAATCAGAAAATAGAACCAGAGGGGCTTCCCTGGTGGCACAGTGGTTGAGAGTCCGCCTGCCGATGCAGGGGACGCAGGTTCGTGCCCCGGTCCGGAAAGATCCCACATGCCGCGGAGCGGCTGGGCCCGTGAGCCATGGCCGCTGAGCCTGCGTGTCCAGAGCCTGTGCTCCACAACGGGAGAGGCCACAACAGTGAGAGGCCCATGTACCGCAAAAAAAAAAAAAGAAAGAAATAGAACCAGAGAGAGGGTAGCATGAGACATGCTTGGCCCAACATTGCTAGCTTTGAAGATGGAAGAAGCAAGCCATGAGCCAAGGTATGTGGGTGGCTTCTAGATGTTGAAAAGGACAAAGAAACCATTTCTATCCCAAAGTTCCTAGAAAGAAGCATAGCCCTGCCAACACTGTGATTTAGCCACCACCAATTTCAGAATTCTGGACTACAGAACCATAAGACAATAAATGTGTGTGGTTTTAAGCTGCAAAATTTGTGACAATTTTTTACAGTAGCAATAGAAAATTAGTGCACATGGTTTTCACCCCACTTTAAAATACTTGCATTCTCTCCTGTAGAATGCAAATTCCTTTTCTGAGCTAGTACTTAGTGATGTGAAATTTGAAGCATTTAATATATATTCAAAGTATCCCTCAATATTACTAAATTTTGCCAAATAGTTGATCTGTTGAATTCATATTAAACCAGCCTGATACTGAATGATTAATAAATGATTTAACAAATATGCTCAATTTGTTTAGGAATATGGCTGAAGATTCCTCCTCTTAAAACTATGCTATCCTAGGGTAGCAATTGCTGAAGAGAAACAGAACTAGACATTAATTGAAGTTGATAGGGACAGATTTTATTCAGTACTATTGTAATAGGGGAAAGAGCTAAGCTCAATTCCAATACAGCAAAGATACCTGGGCTTTATAACCATTAGAACTAATAAGAAATTACCTCTACAATATATATGCTAGCTCTGTTCAATAAGCCACTGTTATGGACTGAACATCTGTGTACCCTGAATTTTAATATGTTGAAATCTAATCCTCAGTGAAATGGTATTTGGAGGTGGGGACTTTGAGAGGTAATTAAGTCTTGAAGGTGGAGCCCTCGTTAATGAGATTCGTGCCCTTACAAGAAGAGGCCAGAGACATAGCTTGTTCTCCTTTGCCATATGAGGATACTACAAGAAGTCAGCAGTCTGCAACCTGGAAGAGGACTTCCACCAGAACCCCATAATACTGGCACCTTGATTCTGGACTTCCAGCCTCCAGAGCTATAAAAAATAAATTGCTATTGTTTATAAGCCACCCAGTCTATGGAACTTTGCTACAGCAGAACAAACTAAGACAGTCACATATGTAAGTTATATAAGTTTACATTTTATAGTAGTAGCATTAAAAATATGAACAGAAATAGGTAAATTAAAATTAATAATATTTTTTATTTAACACATATATCCAAAATATTACAATTTTATCATGTGAACAATATAAAAAATATTGAGATATCTTATGTTTCTTCCAATTGTAAATCTTCAAAATCCAGTGTCTAAATCAGACAAGTCATATTTCATGTGCTCTGTAGTTACATATCACTAGTGGTTACTACATTAGGTAGCACAGTTATAGATACTATCAAACAAAAGTAATGAGTTCTTATCTTACATTGTATCTTTATAGTTTTCAAATATATTGAGCAAGGTAATTTAGAGAGAGGTAGTATACTTAGGAGCTCAGATGTAGAACCAGACTACCTGAGTTCAATATTTTGCTCTCCTTTCTAACTGTGTAACCTTGGTAAGTTATTCTTTCAAATTAAATTTCTACATTTTTTAATGAGAATAATAATATTAAGTTTTCAGAACACTGTTATGAAAATAATTAGCGGTCTGGCACTGAAGGAGTGTTGTATGTGTTACCTGTTTTCATTGTTGAACAATTTCTAATAAATCTGACCACTCTGATGGTTAACATACTTGAACATTTTATTTTCTTAAGATATGAACATTTCAAATCTTTCTATTTTCAGGGACCAGTACTATCTTCTCCACCATAATGAGTCCTGAATGTGTCCTTTCTCTAACTCTCCCACCCAATATACTCAAAGTAATATTTTATTCAACTGTAATCTTTTTTCTGCACACAAAATACCAACTCCAACTCAGGCATTGCTACCATAGTATAAACATTGATTTTTATTTTCCTTTTTCGAATTTATTCTCATAACCTGATCAATTCTAATTGTCCTCTTTCTGATAGCATGACAAAAACATTAATTTCCTGTCTTCTATACTATATACCAGATGCTATGCCAGATACTAGGGATGCAGCCTGACCAGAAAATATACAGGTTTAGTGTGCAGAAACTTAGGGTCTTGTTTACCATACAGAGTACTAAAGAGGAAATTTCAGGGTGGTTTGAGAAATGCTGATGAGCAAAGTTTAGGGGTTCTCTTAGTCTGTTTGGGCTGTTATAACAGAATACTTTGGATTGGCTGGCTTATAAACAACAGAAATTTATTTCTCACAGTTCTAGAGGCTGACAAGTCCAAGATCAAGGCACAGCATATTTGGTGTCTGGAGAGGGCCTGCTTCCTGGTCTAGAGACAGCCATCTTCTTACTGTGTCCCCACATGGCAGAAGGGTTGAGGGAACTCTCTGGGGTCTTTTTTATAAGGGTACTATTCCCATTCATGAGAACTCTCCCAAAGGCCCCACCTCCAAATATCATTATCTTGGGTGTTAGGTTTCAACACGTGAATTTTGGGGAACATAAACATTCAGTCTACAGCAGAGGCTTAGGGAACCAACAAGAAGGTCACTTAATTACTTGGACAAATAAAAGCCTTTTACTTCTTTTCCTTAATCCACTTTAAATTCTTTTAAAAATCAGGAACATACAACAAGAAGCTCTTTTCTCAAACAACCTCTCTCCCAACATATATATCACCTCTATATTTTCTAGTTTGATCACAGAACCATTAATATGTTCACAGCATTCTACTCTTCTTAAGTTAGACTGACTTTTGAATCCCCCAATTATTCCAAATATATTAAGTATGTTTACTTATAATTGTACATCTTTAGAGTTTAAAAACTGTATTTATTCCCTCAAAATAATTTATGTAAGTATTTATTTTATATCCCACATTGTGAGTAGATAGCATGCTTACTGAGTTCAATACCTATTATAAATGCTGAGCCATAGCGTCTCTTTTAATATACAAAGTAGCTGCAGATCTTTTCTCTTCCAGCAAACAGACAACAGCTGCCACAAATAGGAAGAAGGTCAAAAAAGTTAACCTTCGTTGTAGGGAGTGCATGTCCTCTTCATGCCTAGGAGGCTGAGAAGCTTAATCTTAATCTGTATGAAAGTAACTTAATGCTTTCTTAGTCTCAGTATGACAACAAGAATACTTTTACTGTGGTATCTGCAGGTACTATTTTCATATGGAAAAGACAGAAGTAGTAGAAAGAGGGAAGGCCTATTCTAGGAGAAAGATTCTCAACTGATGTGTATTTTATGTGTGTATGCAAATCAGAAGCACTGATGGTGATAGAGTAATTGAATGAATGGCCCTAATTAATTACCTCCCTGTATCTGCTCCCTTTGCCCTAAAAATGTTTCGTCCCCACTCAATCTGACACTGGACCTAGCTATGTGATTCATTTTGTTCAAAATTGGTGTTAGCACACATGACGTGTATTTCTGCTTAAATGTACATGTGTATTTCTGCTTTCCCTGTTGCAAAATGTGGCCTGCTCCTCACCACAGCTACTAGGACATAGCTGGCTTAGTGTATTGCAGGCTGAGATACATGCAAACTGACTTTTCCCAGTTTTCCCAGCCAAGGCCATCCTGGATAACCTGACAGCCAGTTTATTGCCAAACACAGGAAAGTACACTGAAAGAACATGAAAGATCAATGGACAGTGGATTTCATGGAACTTGAGTACATAGTCCCAACTCTCCCACTCATACCCTAAAGTGGGCTCAGATGAATATCTTTCATGGTAGATAAATATGCATAATGAAATATGTTCCAGTTTGGAGACTGATCAGGGGTGAAATATAGTCTCTGACTTTTAGGCAGAATCTCAACTTTAGTTATAATAAAGGATAATTCCTTCTCTTGATCACTATTTCCATCCATTCCTTTGAGTCTGCTTTATACTCTGAAAGGCAAAACTGAAATTCAAAGTTCACTTTAAAACCCTAAAAGATGAGCAGGATTAGCTGGGTAGAGCATTCCCAGCAGAGAACCATAGGTAAGCAGGTCCTGCAGGAAAGAGAATTGTGCACTCTTACCAGGTGTGGGACATCATTTCCCCTAGGCTTAGTCCTGCTTGCTACTGCTGGCAAGACAGATAATATGACACGCAATTTTAGCTAGGCTTATTGTTTTCAGATCCTTGTTATTGTTGATGTAAGACACTGGTTTGAAATAGCTGCCATTGAGTATACCTCACAGCTGTACCCAGGTATGTAACATCAGCTTGAGGTTGTGAACAAGATCTGTATTGGAACTTGCAGTGTTAGAACTTGGCCATGAGCTTTTTGTGGAGAAGGGAATAACTCTTCTCCCTTGTCCATAATAAGCTGTGTGTGGATCCTGGTACGCCATTTCTAAACTCCCCATTTCAAAGAAGAAGGGAAACATCAGCCTGAAAAGCAGAAGAGGACATTATTTATTTAACATATATAAATAATTATAAGGTGAAGAGAAGTCTTCACTATCAAAAGGGAAGATGACATATGGCTAATGGATGCCAGTGTAGCACATGTGAATGTCAAGACATCATTCTAGAACTCCAGCCCATTTTCCCACCTTTTGCATTTATCATTTCTTTAGAGATTTATAGTCTCTGAATTTCAGATTTTGGAAGTGTAGTGGCTATAACCATGAATAAAATATGCTGGTGTACACATTATTAATCTCTCATGCTATTCTGGCACTTGAGTGGGGTTTGGCTGAATTTAGATGATAGCATATTCATTCTGCACTGCTTCTATTAAAAATCCTTTCTTGCAACATTTTTCTCCTCGCAACTTTTTAAAATAAACTTTCAGGTTTGTTTGGATACCTATTCTGGAATTTTAGTAAGTCTATTTCCTTTTCTCAGTGATCTGAAAGATTGCAATGTGTAATGAGAAATGTTCACTCTTGGGGAAAAAATATTTTCTATTTAAAATGTTTGGAAACTGGTGTTCATCTGAGATGGGGAAAAGGATTAGTATCAAATGTAGCAAAATACAGTAGTGCCCATTAAGTCAATTTTAATATACAGCAGATGGGGAGATATAAGTTCTAAATTATTTTAGGTGCAATGCCTGAAACATAACATAGTCTTCCAGTAAGGTTAAATTTTAATAATGTTGCTTTATAAATATGCTAGAATCAAACTGATTTAGATTCTGGTGCTATCACAAAGATAGTCTCAAATTTTAAATTCATTTTACTTATTGTCAGTTATGAACTGCATATATGAATTTCTCCATTCTAAGAGCTTTTCATTATGCAAAGATAAATATACAATTATAATACTATGAGATAAATATAGAATTATATGCAAATGTCTTGCATATTTTGAAAATATATATTTTTCAATACAGTTTTGGAAATGTGACATAAAGATACCTTCCTAAAATGTTTGCTAATGCATTTTTCTAATTGAAATATTCTAAAATTTTGAAAACTAAAAATCTAAGCAAAATAATATCTATAGAAATGCACAATAGTTCATGAAAATATTGATATATATTATTTCTCTTGTTAAAAGTAAATCTATCCATGAATTAGGTAATCTTATTTCTATGACTATGTGTATTTTTTAACTGGATTTGGCCTTTGGCTAGTAGAATACTTATTTTCATCTCTTTCAAACAAGCTTCTGAACAGACTTGCAATTGGCCTTTGGAATAATCCTGCTTTATTTATTAAGAATACTGTGGTCATCAGATCAAAGTATTTTTTATTCTATTGTTGCTTTTGTTTAGAAGGTAATAAAATTCAGAAATGCAGTTACGGAAAAACATCCATATTGTGGACTCAAAAACCCCAAAATATTCATCTACCATTAAATATTTCAGAACCTCCTGTTCTATTTTCAAACTCATGCTTCTATATTATATTTTGTGATACGGGATTGGGGCTCTGCAAAGTACATTTCTTCTTTGCCAGCAGTTAGGTTCCACGCAGCAGGAGCAGTGGTGAGACACTAAAAACCTAGAGGAAGAAGAAGGGGCTTGATCCTTTCTTTGGTGTCATTTTCCTGTAGCATCACCCCAACTGTGCTGCTTCAACTCAGCAGAGTATTTGTTACAGTAATGGAAGTTAATCTCAGTTTGCAGGTTTTTCCTATACTTCGTGAATCTGCCTTATTTCACCTCCTCTTGAGAGTTACCAGCCAGCCAGCTCCTCTGCATCAGAGGTCTGGCCAAGTCCTGAGCATCACGGGCCCCTCATCTGAACACCTGAAGTTCAAGCATCTGAGGCTGGAGCCTCAGCTGCAAAACACCCCTCCTCGGAGAGGTCTGAGTCCTGATTTTGCAGGGTTCCTCCTGCAAGCTTTAATAATCCAAACCTCTTCACTTTCTTTCTGCAGTCCTATTTCCTACAATTACTACCTTTGTAATACCATAGTGTGTCCTTTGTGACTTTGCAGCTCTCCAATACCTAGTTAAAAGTTCTTTAAATTACATTTTTTGTTAGTATAACTGAAGTGGATTCTGTCTCCTGACCTTACTGGAAGGTGCTGAAGCAAGAAGCACTTGCTAGTCAGTCCATTTCTCAGCCATAATTTTAAGATTAAGACCTCAATCTTAAGAGATATATTTACCCCAGTTTCTAGAACTTTATTATAAACGCAACTACATTGTGAATGTTGAGGGAGTACCAACTCAAGGTAAGTGAAGGGATGGGAATTAAAATATAACTAACTGCTCTTTGTCCTAGATGTTTCCTTCATATATACTATGATACTTAGGGAAGAAAAAGATTACCCACAGATTTTAGATGAGATTATTTTAAAATTTGTATTTCTTCTAATATCAGGAGTCCATAATTTAGATTAAAATATTTGCTTAACCTTTGATACAAGTAGAAATCCAATAATTCTAGCAATAAATACAAAAATATTACTAGCTACCATTTATTAAGCATTTATTTCTTTGTAAGCATTCTATTAAGTCCTTTGCATACCTTATTTCATTTAACCTTCAAAAAAACGCTGAAGATAATAAAAGGCTTATGGTTATCACTGTTTTCAAAGGAGGTATAGATACATGAAGTAATTTACAGAAGGTCACACATTGATTGAGACAGGATGGGAACTCAGGTTTCTTTTTCTGTTTTTTTTTTTTTTTAACTGCAATGTGTGTGTGTGTGTATATATATATATATATATATATATATATATATATATATATATATAAAATATTTCAATTTACTTTCAAATTATATGACTGAGGATAAATGGCTTTTTACTTAGTTTCTAGAAACATTTTATGTTTCTTAAAGGATCAGTTATCAGTACTGCACTCATTCCAGTAAAAGTCCAGTGTCTCTGGCAGTGTAGTCCAGTACTAGTTCTGTTTATCTTAATTCAGACCTTTTCAGTGTTCCTCTTTTTCCTGAAGTCAAAGCCTCCTCATTTCCTGAAGCTGATATTTATACAACTATTCTAAGAAATCCTACTTTTAATTATGTCCCTATATTCAGAGAAGTTAGCAGCTGTCGGGGTAGCTACAATCTTCCACGTGATCTAACCAAAACCTGAACTGGAGTCATCCATTCATATTTTGGGTCCAAGGGCCAAGTAGGTCATGAACTACAAACTAAGTCTTATTACCATTCTTTCACTTAATGTGAGAAATGTGAAGCCTAGTGCTCATATAATTCCTTAGGTGATACATAGTAGAAAAATCAACACAATAGAAGGTGCCAAATCTAGATGGTTTATGCTAGTACTGGGAAAGGAGGGGAGAAAGTTGTTTTGAGAAAACCAGAGAACAGGACGAGGGCATTTCAAAAGCGGCCTGAGGTATATGGTATTTGAAGAAAACAGTAAAATGTTTTGGAGAGGAAACATTGCCAGTACATGTTTACGGTGTTGGGGTTACCAAAAAGGAAACCACGAGGGGTCTGCCTTCAAGTTTCAAGTATATAATTATATGGCTGATTGTGTCCTGCTGTTCCTCATTTTCACAAGGTTCAGTATAAGAAGAAAGAGACTTTCATTGGTGCCAAGAGGGACTAAGTTTTCATTTAAGACAGAATGAATTGATAGCAGGTATTAAAACTTGATATATGTTGCAAGGTACATTGTGTAACTAAGTATGGTGCAGACTACCTGTGACCAGTTTAGTGAAGGAGAAATTACTTTGGATTGGAACAAACAAAGAAAACTTTTTATGGGCCATAATATGTGACCTGAATTGTATAATAAAATCTGAGAACGTCTCTGAAATCAAAATAATCAGGGAATAAACAAAATGTAGAAAAATATTCAATGTTTAGAATTTGTACTAATATTTATTTATCATTTTCCACATCTTAATAACTGAGTGATTTTTATGTGCCAGGTACTGTTCTAAATGCTTCACATATATTAACTCATTTAATTCTCACAACAACACTATGAGGTTAGTCAGGCCCGAGAGTGTTATCATCATTTTGCAAATAAGAAAACTTAAGCATAGAGGAGATATTTGATGACAAAGTCATTCAGCTACTAAGTCACTGAAGTGGGCTTTGAATCCTGCTAGTCTGGTTTCAGAGGCCAAGGCTTTAATCAAAAACACTCATACCCACATAACATAACACATTAGACATGCCAACATCCAGAATTTAGGATTTCCTCCATGATGATTTCTAATTTGAGAATGCCTTTGTCATCCAATAAATATGACTATTTTGAATACTGAAAGGTACATAGAGGGTATTTTTTGGGGATCTCTTTATAAAAGATCTTCAGAGATTAAGGAAGCACCTGAAACTGAATTAAAACTATTATTCTTACAGCTAAAGCAGTGAGATTATGAAGACAAATGAAAAAGTGACATAAATATTTTTTTTCTCCTTTATCATTCTTTCCCTTCCCATGTATACAGTATTATTTTGGCTCTCAGTATGCAGATAGTCATTTCGGACAGTTTAACTTTTCCTTGTTTTATCTACTTAAAAAAATATGAACTTAGAGCTTCCATGGTCATTTGTCTTTCAATATGCCATTTAAACAAATATTTAACCTCTCAGTGTCCAGTTAATACTCAGTGTTCAAAAAAAAGTGATGTTAGACTTGACATTGTACTTACCGTTGTAAATGGATGCACAGAGGGAGACTGCATTCTCTAACTACTTGTCACTGGTATACTTTATATTTGGCCTTGACAGTAACTCACTTGACTGCATATCTCAACATGGTTACCTGATTTTGCCTTCAAGTACTACAGTCAGTTTTTCACTGTCAGCCTAATGAATAGTGACTAGAAGAAACCATTTTGATCATAATTTCTTCCTTTGCCTTGAATTCACAATTACAATTCCATTTAAAAGTGTTGCTGCCAATGTATGTTGCAACAGCCCTAGAAACTAGAAACCTAATGGTGAATTTGAAGAACAGACAATTTACACAAACACAATCATGAATAGGCATGAAGCCCTCCAGTGTACCCGTCAGCTCACCACACACAAAATAATACCTTTCTTATTAGGACCTTCCATTTAGAATCACATCTTTGTCACTTGGGGCAGAGTATTTAAAAAGTGAAACACTCACTTAACTCCTCATCCCAGCTAGATTGCAAAATTCCCTGGTGGAAAATTAGGTAGTTTGGAGAGTGTGTTGACTTATGCAGATGAAAAGGCACCCTAATAGTCTGAAGAGTTAATATGCTCTAACACCCTCTTGCTGCAAATTGGCTCTAGGATGCCCTAGTGACCCAAAACAGTCCATGTTCAAGTGGATCTTTTAACACCTAGTGTGGGAAGGAGTAATTTAGTCACTGAAGAAAATTTAAATCGCAGACTGATCTGTTGTCTAAATCATCCTCAGGGGGCAAACGACAATTTTGAAAGCTGCATTAACTAAGTAGAATAACTTACAGAGCAATTCTTTAGTGGCCTGAAGGAGTTAATGCTCGAGTCACTTTCTTTAGGGTAAGGAACTCAATAGGGGCTTCTACTTCCAGGTCAAAAGGCACAAGGTCAACCAGCAACAGTGAGTGAGGAGACATTAGATAATGAGTGATGATGACCACAATGACAGAGTCTTCCAGCACCATTTTCAAGGCTGAAGTACTTTAAAGTGTTAAGCTTTGGTGGCTTAAACTTGTTGGTATGCTGAAGACTTTTAATGTCCAACCTAGAATATTTGATACCGTGGTGAAAGGAACAAGTTTTCCTATTCTGAAATATGTAGAAATGAGACCAGCAGCTCTGTTGATGCTACAGCTTATTAAAGATGCAAATTAAAAATATCAAAAAGCATGGAGATTTGCTTAACCTTTTACCAAGTGTAAATCTTTAATCTGATTTTAATATGAATTTCGTTGATTTACTTTAAGCTTAATAACACACTGAACTGTGAGGTGTTAACAGTACCTTTAGTGGTCAAGTATTGCATTTTAGAATTGATAGAAAAAGGTTAATTTGAAATCCAGTCAGGAAATCATTTTACATTGCGCAACATATATCTGCTTTAGTGAAGAACTGACAAACTGCAAATGCCTCAGAGGAAAAATTCCACTAAATTAAAAGCAAAAGATTAATGTACTTGGAAATGAATTTGCATTCAACTGTAAAACAATGCCATTATACCATTTTTCTTCCTTCTTCTTCTTTATTTTGAATGTAACCAGTCTTTTCTGAGGCACCTATTATTAAATTAGAGGTTATATAATGCAAAACGGGATTGAGAACACTTGGATTAAAAAGAATTTTGATAGAAAATTTTATTTATAAACACTAGCTCTCAGTATTTTATTGTTGAGTTACTTTTGAACTTATTTTTTTTATTTTATGATAAACTTAAATTAGCCATGCTACATTAAAAATTAAAAATAAACCATGCAAGAAAACAGTCACTGCTATAGCCTTTAGAATATGATTTAATTTAGCAATATCAGAAGTAGCATTGATAAAAACAGTATAATATCTGAATGACAAGAAAACAAGGCAGTCCCTCATGCTTCTATAGGCCATTCCTTTCATCTTCTCTGAAAATTAGACTCACAAAATATGTCATAATTACTTGAAATTGTCCACAGTATCAAGAAGAGTAGTTCAAAATCACTTTATCACATGCCAAACCACAGTCTATCTCTGACAATGTAAATTAGTCACTACTGAAAATAAGGGATGATGATTAATTACCTTAGAGAATACCTGCCAGAATTACCAGTCACTGCAACCAGACTTCTTACTGAAATATACCCTGCAATAATTCAGTACTTGCTCCATCACTTCACCTAGTCTAAGAACAATCTCTATGGTTGGAGAATAATAATATATTCTTGAGGTAAGTCTTTATTATGCTAACAGAGTAAACAAATAAATGAACAATTATGTTAATGATATCTGCAGATATCAAATTTTAATTTTATCCATGTCTTAACTAACTCAAAGATGGCTACCCAGGGTGGTTTATATGATTGTGAAGTCTGCCTTCCATCTTGAAAACTCTAACTTGACACCCCCCTTCTATTATTTAAAACCACTTTTTTTTTCTTTTTTTTTCTTTGCATTCAAGAAGAACACAGTCCTTCCAGTGAGAAGATCATAATATACTCATTGGGTTAATGTATTCAAGGTCCTAGGATAATATCTAGTGGCATGGAAGATTAATTTCCTAAAGATCACTCTTGAAATTTATACAGGTTTTAAATTCTGACAATTGAACTGTTTATTTACTCATATTATCAGATAAAAATTTCATATTTTGGTGATTCTAGACTTCACTGAATTCTAATTTCCAATTCCTAATGCATTCAATTGGCGAACATTTTATTTTTATAAATTTGCACTGTTGTTTACTGTTTGCAGTAATAAAGAATTCTGCTAATAACAAAATGCTGCCTTCTGAAGAACAGTGAACAAATCTCTGCAGGAAAGGCTAGTCTACCTGCAAATTATTTAGCTTCTATACATGGAAGGAGATTCAATCTCTCCAGTGCTTTTCTTCCTCCTCCATCTCTGTCCATTTTTCACACAGCACCTAGAGCAATCTTTTTTTTTTTAATGAATAAATCAGATCAGTCCACTCCACCAATCAAAACTCTTTAAAATGGCTTCTGATGTAGTTTGTAATGTACTGCAAAATCCTTAACATAGACTGTGGACTAGAATGATCTTTCCCATGCTTATGTCTTGGATTTTATTTTTAGCACTATGTCCTCTAACTAAATGAATAAAAGCTATAGTGGTCTTTAATGTTTACAAAATTCAAGGCCTTATAGAACATTTAGATGTGTTATTTGTTTCCTACACTAGAATTGAATTCTCTTCCAATATCCCTTCACTCTTGACCTGTATAACTAATACTTACACACAGGTCTCCTTTAATTTTCTAATATCCCAACACACAGAACCACAATTACCACCATCATCATCATTAGTGAAATCCTTCTGTTATATTCTTCACAAAACTGTTTTTCTATGGTAAGACAGAAAACCACATGGTATATTTTTCCTTTATCAAACATAGAAATATATGCAACATCTACATATATTTAGATCTTTGCTATATATACCATGTTTTCTATAGATTTATCAGCAAATAAATATAACGAGAGTAGAGAATATATATATGAAAGGAAAAAGCGTGTATAAAAACTTGAGGATTGCTCACACAGGAAGAAATAGACAATCTGAATAGCCTTACATCCTTTAAAAAACTGAATAAATTATCAATCACTTTCCAAAATAGAAAGCACCAGGCACAGATGGGTTCACTGGTGAATTCTACCAAATATTTAAGGAAAAAATTATACCGATTCCCTACATATCTCTTTCAGAAGATAGATGTAGAGGGAATACTTCTTAACTCATGAGGCCAACATTTGAAAATCAATTAATGAAATCCATCACAGAAAAAGACTAGAGCAGTAAAATAACATGATGATATTGATAGATGCAGAAAGAGCATTTGACAAAGTCCAACATCTATTCATGATAAAAAAAAAATCTCAGTAAACTAGGAAAAGAAGGGAACTTTCTCAACTTGATAAAGAATATCCATAAGAAACTTACAGCTAACATCACTGTTAATGGTGGAAAACTTGAAACCCTCTTACTAAACTTTATTCATAATTGCCAAAACTTGGAAGCAACTGAGATGTCCTTTAGTAGGTGAGTGGAAAAATATACTACATCCGTACAGTAAAGTATTATTCAGCATTAAAAAAAAATGAGCTATTAAGCCATGAAAAAAACATGGAGGAAGCTTAAATGCATATTACTAAGTGAAAGAAATCAATCTGAAAATTCTACATACTATATGAGCCCAACTATATGTCATTCTGAAAAAGGGCAAATTACTGAGATAGCAAAAAATCAGTGGTTGCCAGGGGTAAAGTGAAAGGAAGAGATTAATTGGAACAACACAGAGGCTTTTTCAGGGCAGTTAAACGGCTCTGTATGGTACTAGATGGATACGTATCATTTACGTCTGTACAAACCCACAGAATGCACAACACCAAGAATGAACCCTAATGTAAACTATGGACTTTAGATGATAATGATGTGTCAACGTAGGTTCATCAACTGTAACAAATACACCAATTTGTGTGTGTGGTCAGTAGTGAGGGAAGCTATGCATATGTTGTTGTGAGGGTTATATGGGAATTACTTGCACTTTCTGCTCAATTTTTCTGAGAACGCAAGACTGCTCTAAAAAGGTAGTTTATTAATTAAAAAATAAAACCAAACTGGACCACATCTTTTTGAGAACAACAAAAAAAACCACTTTATTTAAAAAGAACAGCATAGGAGTATGTCAGCAAGATGCTTTCTAATTTGCAAAATATGTAAATACAAAAAATAAAGGTAGACAATAATAGCTACTAAAGCAGATACCAAAACCAAGAGTTTAAGTGTATGTAAATATGATGAAGTAATTGATGATCAAATAAGATATATTAGTAGAATTACAGAAATATAAGTGATTTAGGTAATTAATCTTCTAACAAACAGTTTATCCTTAAAATATTACTCAACTTTTGCAGCCTAATAGGTAAAATAAAGAGATGAACTAAATAATCTCCAAACATCACTCAAGATCTAAAATGATTAAATCTTAAACAGGTGTTCCTTAAAACCAACTAAGTTCCCAGGGCTGTGAAATATGGAAATATAAGACTCAAAGTGTAAGATCATATGGGAAGATAGTTCGCAGAATAAAGGTTCTAAAGAAAATAAAATATGTGAAGGGTAGGTTAAAAGAAAGACAGTGAAAGAGAGAAAGGTTTAGAAAAAAAATAAAAATAATGCCCTTAGACAATGAGAAACGGAAAGGTAGATTGAGACAAGGCACAAAGAGAAAAGGGAAAGAAGAAAAATTAGAGAATAGTTCTGTTAAAGGTCAATTTAACCTTCACATCAAAGTTTAACTCAATTTCCTAGACACATTTTGAGCTTAGTAATGTCTGCATTACTTAGTTTTCTCTGACTGCAGCTAGAATCTAAATGTGATTCTTACAAGTGCTAAGCACAGAAAGGTGTGTAACTAGTTTAAAGGTCTTGAAGGGTTGCGGTCACATCCAGCCAGCACTCACCACAGCAATCTCATCAGATTTGGAGGACAAGCACATCCCTAACTAAAATCTAGTGTGTCTGGTACATTAGAATCCTTGATATGCCATGAGGAAGCCTCTCATTTGTAAGACTTCCCCCTTCATTCACAGCTCAGTGGGATGCAAATTTCTGGAGTAGAAACTGTGACTTACTAGAAGACATCTTAGCCTAGAAATGGTAAGTTCAAGTCGTGACGCAGCTGCCTATTAGCCATTAATGTAGGTTTACTTTATCAGTCATCTCAGTTTTTCAGGAGCTAGCAGCTTTGTCCATTCCACTCAGTATTAAAAGAATCCTGCCCAGGAAAGATAAAAAAATTAACATTACTTCAGTATTTTGTCTCTGTCAGGCACTTGGAACACATTTCACATGGATTAGCACATTTCATTCCCCTAAGAATTCAA
Source organism: Hyperoodon ampullatus (assembly GCF_949752795.1). Classification (NCBI taxonomy): domain Eukaryota; kingdom Metazoa; phylum Chordata; class Mammalia; order Artiodactyla; family Ziphiidae; genus Hyperoodon; species Hyperoodon ampullatus. The sequence goes on from NC_136914.1 coordinate 78,621,751, forward strand.
TAACATGTATTCTATTGCTACTCCCAGTTTACCAAAGAGGTTAAGTGAGGATTTTATGAATGAGGCCTTGAGACACAGGTGGTTTATATAATAATATACCCAATGTCACAATACCAGTAGTAATCATGCTGTCAGGATTTCACTAAGGCAGTCCAGCTTCTTAGATTCTTTATTTATCTGCAATTCTATACTTTATCCCCACATATTGTATTTCAAGAAAAAAAATTACTGTTTTTCTTCTTTCAAAATGTTGTTCAATCATTCTTCTAATCCTGTTGTCTTAAAATGTAGAGATTGTTGTCAAAGACATATTCAAAAGATAAAAATCTGCCCTCCTACAGTTAAATTCAGTTTATGATATCAAATTGACTTGTGTAAATGAAATGGAACTACTGAGAATGAGGTTAATACCTGGGTCATCTGTCCCAGAATATATACATGGTATGACAGTTATCCAATTTGAGTCCTTTCTTGGTAGCATCATTTTCACGAGATAATACTTTTGGTAATGAATAGCTACATGCATGGTTGTACCAAAAACTTGTAAAGTCACTAATATCTGAAATCAAACCTTTCTAACTTTATTCCTTCAGCTGAAATCTACATTCTTAATAACAAATTCTGAAAAGTGCAGCATGTAGAAACGAAGTAGTCATGCATGCCTACATGTGAATGAATTTCTTCAGATCCTCTGCCGATAGCAGGTTTTGAAGGTGGGATGAGCAGAGTAAGCTTTGGTGATAGGCACTGAGAGAGATGGCTAAACATGTATCATTAATGTGATGAAGTCTATGAGCATGGAGACTGGCGACCCCAATGACACACATTTCCTGCATTCCAGTTTTGCTGGTGGCCTGCCCTGCCCTTTCTGCTTTCTCATCCCTACCGGAGATGACAAGTTCAATGGAAATTGAGGTGTTTCAGAAAAATTCTAAAATAAACCTCAAATACTTGTTTAGAGAATTCAAGTGATTTAAGTAATATGTGACAATGGATGAAAACCCAACTGTTAAAAGTGGTCTCATTCCCCTACAAAAACTATTTGAAAGAGAGTACTTTTATCTCAGGAAGCTACATTCTCAAATTTGAGTTCTTAAATCAGGGTTGTCGAAACCTGGTTAACCAGTTCAGTTCCAGATGAGAGATAATATGATACAGATATAACCCAATTAAGTTCAAGATAAATCCCTTCAGTTGTACTAATCATTGTTTTAGACTCTTTGGTAGTTCCTTATATATACGTAAAGATATTAGTGAAGGGTTTCATTTTTGCTCTATTTTCTTAAGCTTACTAAAAAAATTATTCTTTCCATTTAATCTACATTTCATATTTTAGCCTACAATTTAAGGCTACATTCTGGTCACAGTACAAGCCTATTTAGTAATTTTGATAATTTGTCAGTTCTGAACATATTGCTTAGCATATGTTTTTTCTATAGGAACTCAACCAGGTACTCAGGAAAACTGTCTCAAAATTGCCTCTCCTGAAAAGCTATGCAATTTGTAGCAAATGCTCTGTCGATTTTATAACTTGTAAAAAGTGAAATGAGCACTGACTTCATGGTGACAAGATGAAAGATAATGGAAAAACCTCACTATTGTGTCATTCCTTTCACCATATGCAAATGTAATTATTATATTCACTATGAATTGTTGATCTTCATATTATCTTTTTATCTTCAGTACAAGTCTTATCTGAGAACTGACAGGTGCTAGTACCTGTGGACTTTTGCAGTGACCCTTAAGTGGTCTTAGCAGCTGCTGAATGCTTACACATAATGAAGGTAAATTTGGAAATTGAATCAACACCATTTCTTAATATTGGTTTAAAAAGAAACTCTGCTTGTAATGCCAAGAAATAGTATTTGCTCTAGAAGAAGTAAAATTAGATACTGAGATATCCATTCAGGTGACAAATCTTATTTGATTTCCTACTATGTGTCAAGCAGTGTGCCAAACAGTAGGGACAAGTGTGAGACAAAGTTCTCTGAACTCAGCAGTTGTAGTCTCACTGAAGGAAACAGATATTAAATTAATATATATATATATATATATATATATATATATATATATATATTGGGCTCCCCTGGTGGCGCAGTGATTGAGAGTCCACCTGCTGATGCATGGGACATGGGTTCGTGCCCCGGTCCAGAAAGATCCCACATGCTGTGGAGCGGCTGGGCCTGTGAGCCATGGCCGCTGAGCCTGCACTTTCGGAGCCTGTGCTTCGCAACGGGAGAGGCCACAACAGTGAGAGGCCTGCTTACCACAAAAAAATAAAAAATAAAATTATATATATATATATATATATGAACATGAACATCTTGGTGTTCTCATTATTTCCTTATTTCTGCATTTCTCCTATGTGCTGCATAATTTTTTAAGGGATGCTCTTTTTGGCTAAGTAATGGCAGCTTTTTATTTCTTATAAATTGTGTTTTGTTTGTGTTGAGAATAAAATGCAGAGCCTATTTTTCTTATTGACTACAAACAAATTATTGAAAAGAAGTTCTATACTCTTTCTTGTCATTTTTTCCTGAACCTTGCATTTTATTGACATAAACTGATTCAATTTATTTTTTATACAAAAATAAAAATTTTGATGTATAATCAAATGTAATAATACATGCTTTAAGCATAAGACTCTAATGAGTATTGTCAAATGTACACCACTACCACAATCAAAATACAAAATACTTGTGTCAACCCAAAACTCGTAGGTCCTTTTGTAGTAAGTCTTCAGACCACCCAGGTATCCACTGATGTATCTTATTGTCACTGTAGATTAGTTTTGTCTTTCCTATAATTACATACAAATATAATTATCCAGGGAGCACTTATTTGTGATTGGCATTTTTCAGTCAGCATATTTTTGAGATTCATCCATGCTGCTATGTGAATCAGTAGTTCATTCCTAATCATTTTGGGGCAGTCAACCAAGTTTGGATACAATACAATCTGTTTATTCTTCTACCTACTGATGCACATTTGGGAGGTTTCCAGTTTCTGTCTATTATAAACAATGTTGTCATAAACATTTTTGTACAAGTTTTTGTATGGACATATTTTTGAGTATATAAATAAGAGTAGAATTGGTGGATTGCATGCTAAGTGCATATAAGTAAGAAATTGGCTGTATTCCCACCAACAACTAATGAAAATGTCAGCACTAGGTATTTTCAGTCTTTTAATTTTAAACATTCTAGTGGGTATATAATCATATCTCATGGTGGTTTCAGTTTGCATTTTACTAATTTCTAATGTTCTTTTGAATGTCTTTTCAGTTGCTTTGGGGCCATTAATATATTTTCCTTTGTGAAGTATCTCTTCAACTATTTCGCCTATTTTTAATCAAAATGGTTCTCCTTTTATTATTGAGTTGAAAAATATACATATATTTTTAAAACTATGTAAGGTTTGTAACAAATTTCAAATAGAGTAGACAAATATTATATATATATATATATAATATTTTTGTATATAAAAAATATATATATAATATTCTTTTCTAACTGGGAAACATACATACCTATCTATCCTCCATCTATCTATCCGTCTATATATATCTAGACTGCATTTTGTACAAGTCTGTATGAACATATTTTTGTGTTTTCTTGGGTAAATAAGAGTAGAATTGATGGATTTTATGTTAAGTATAGATAGATAGATAGATAGGTCTGTTTTCTAGTTAGGAAATATTTATCTACTTCAAGGTCACAAACTTCATATGTTTTTAAAAGAAGTTCCTTAGCTTTAGCACACATTTTAAATGAAACTGCTACTTCTAAGGTTTAAAGGTAAAAACCAAACATGAGGAGTTACTTAGTAGAGTGGCAACAAAACTTCAGTATTGTGCATGTGATGCCTGTGCCTCTATGCTTTCCACACTTTAAATTCACCAGGACAGACAGAGACTGGAGCATGGGCTTCAGAATATGTCCCATGTATAGAATAGCTGATTTCTCCAAGGGCAATATGAGCTCACACCAAAATAACTAGACACCAGAAAAAAATTCTCTGAAGAAAGATAACAAATGTAATATGCATTCCATCTAAAGCACAAGTATTGAAACCAATAGACTCAAAATTAAAATAAGTAAAATCAGTACACTTAAGCAAAAAAAAAAAAAAAAAAAAATAGCAAAATAAAATAAAGGTGAGAAGTGTAAAAAGAAACCAAATAGAGATGTTCTGCTTAGATTACATAGTATTAAAACTTGGTATTTTGTAGTGGTTTAAATGGACATTTCAATAAACCCATCTTAAGAGAAAGAAAACATAAGACAATCTTATGTGGAATTCAATATCACTAATATTCTATATGTTATCCTCACAGTTTATCATAAACTGCCATATATAGAAAAAATGATAGATAGATATAGATAAATAGATGGAGATAGAGATATATGAAACATTGTAGAATGGGTACAACTGGAAAAATAAATGAGTGATTTTAAAGATTATATCATGGAACTTTCTGAGAATAATAGCAGAAAAGGATAAAGTGATAGAAAATACAGAAAATACATATTGAGGAGACATGTACTTATGCCCAGATGATCCAATAAAAGAAAATTATTTTTTAAAGTGAGATAAAATATTTGAGATATTAATAAACAGAACCTGGGAATGAGAGAAAGATGAAAATTTTCAAATTAAAGTGACTCATAATGTACAAAACATGATAAAATTTATAATGTCAAAGAAAAATAAATAGAAGATCCTTTTAAAGGAACAAAACCATATTTATCTTAAACTTCTTAACAGCATATCTAGATATAATAAGATGATGTGTTAATATTTATAAATCACTGAAGGAAATAACTTTGAGTATAGAATGTTGTATCCAGCAAGTGTTTCATTTGTTTATAAAAGTACAAAATATTATCATGCATAATTACCCTTAAAGTAGTTTTTAGGAAAAAATTGGCCTTGACACAAATTAAAAAATTGAGATTCTTCTATAGCCATGGAAAGCAAAGATGATCAAATATCTTATTAAATCTTATTCCTATCTAAAATGAATAATTAAAAAATTGCTAAAACCAAAAATACAGAAAGATAAATAATAAATATAATAAGTAATACAACAGAATGATGTAGACAATATATACTAAATGGGGGAGGGATAAACCAAAGTAACATGAAAGAATTCTAACAGTATTTCTTCTCCCTTTACTACTTCTATTTTATTAGGTAAAGACTTTGTTTTGTTTTATATATTTCTTAATGGGAAAGTATTAAAACACATTATTACCTTAATACACAACTGTTTTTATATTTTCCTACTGATTTCTACTGGAGGGCAAAAAGAAACCTAGTGCTCTTTCTACTCTTCCTTCCATAGACAAGCCAAGATGCAGAACTCCAGGAATACTTTTTCTGCAGCTATTCTCTTTCCTGCAACCATTCTCAAACTGTATGCCATCTTCACAAGTACCTGGAGAAATGGTCACCTGCCCACAGATTAGTTTCATACTATTGAATCTGAATCTGGATTCAGAAGACCTCCTACCAACTGCTCTCTGGCCACTTCTTGATTACCTGATTTAGGTACAATTTTTCAATTCCTTGACCCTAGATATATTTATCTGTAAGATAGCAGTGAAAATAACTTTCCAGCATGTCTTTCAGAGTTCTTATAATAATATATGACTTCAGTTACTCTATAAACTGAAAAGACAGATGAAGATATGTTACTAGTCGAAGATATATGTCCCAAAAACTGAACTCACAAGCAGACATGAAGAGAGTGGGCAGAAACTCCCAGAAATATGGTTCATTCTCACGTGATTCCCTCTGGCCACCCGAGAACTTGCAGTGTGCTTCACTGGCATAGTTTCATCTGTTGTTGGAGCCCACGAGGCTGGCCAGTCCCCTGCCTCTCCACCAGTGTGTGACACATTCCTTCTGCATCTACCTACGTGAAATCATCTCTCTGTGATGAGGACAAGGTTGTGGTCCACACAGAGTGCAGCACCAAGAGGGAAATAACAGATGCCAGAAGGCGACCTACATGCAGAGGTGGGGCCAAATCCAAAGCTGAACCCCAAGAGCTGTGCGAACAAAGAAGAGAAAGGGAAATTTCTCCATGCAGCTTCAGGAGCAGCGGATTAAATCCCCACAATCAACTCGAGGTACCCTGCATCTGTGGAATACTTAATAGACAAAAAATCATCCCAAAATTGAGGCAGTGAATTTGGGGAGCAACTGTAGACTTGGGGTTTGCTGTATGCCACTGACTAGTTTCTGATTTCTATATTTATCTTAGTTTAGTATTTAGTGCTTGTTATCATTGGTGGATTTGTTTATTGGTTTGGTTATTTTCTTCTTTCTTTATTACTTTTTAAAATTTTGCTAATATTTCTTTTATTTCTTATTTTAACAATAATTTTTTATTTATTTATTTTCTTTCTTTCTTTTTTCCTCCCTTTTCTTCTGAGCCGTGTGGCTGACAGGGTCTTGGTGCTCCAGCCAGGTGTCAGGCCTGAGCCTCTGAGGTGGGAGAGCCAAGGCCTGAGCCTCTGAGGTGGGAGAGCTGACTTCAGGACATGGACCACCAGAGACCTCCCGGCCCCACATAATACCAATCAGTGAGAGCTCTCCCAGAGATCTCTGATTCAATGCTAAGACCCAGCTCCACTCAATGACCAGCAAGTTTAAGGGCTGGACACCCCATGCCAAGCAATTAGCAAGACAGGAACACAACCCCAACCATTAGCAGAGAGGCTGCCTAAAATCATAATAAGTTCCGAGATACCCCAAAACACACCACCGGATACAGTCCTGCCCACCAGAAAGACAAGTTCCAGCCCCATCCACCAGAACATAGGCACCAGTCCCCTCCACCAGGAAACATACAGAACCCACTGAACCAACCTTACCCACTGCAGCAGACACCAAAAACAACAGGAACTACTAACCTGCAGCCTGTGAAAAGGAGACCCGAAACACAGTAAGTTAAGCAAAATGAGAAGACAGAGAAATATGCAGCAGATGAAGGAGCAAGGTAAAAACCCACCAGACCAAACCAATGAAGAGAAATAGGCAGCCTACCTGAAAAAGAATTCAGAGTAATGATAGTAAAGGTGATCCAAAATCTTGGAAAGAGAATGGAGAAAATACAGGAAATGTTTAACAAGGACCTAGAAGAACTAAAGAACAAACAAACAGTGATGAACAACACAATAAATGAAATTAAAAATTCTCTAGATGGAATCAATAGCAGAATAACTGAGGCAGAAGAAAGGATAAGTGACCTGGAAGATAAAAGAGTGGAAATAACTACTGCAGAGCAGAATAAAGAAAAAAGAATGAAAAGAATTGAGAACTGTCTCAGAGACCTCTGGAACAACAATAAATGCACCAACATTCAAATTATAGGGGTCCCAGAAGAGGAAGAGAAAAAGAGGGAGGAAAATGGAAGGGACTGAGAAAATATTTGAAGAGATTAGAGTTGAAAACTTCCCCAATATGGAAAAGGAAATAGTCAATCAAGTCCAGGAAGCACAGAGAGTCCCATACAGGATAAATCCAAGGAGAAACATGTCAAGACACATATTAATCAAACTATCAAAAATTAAATACAAAGAAAAAATATTAAAAGCAGCAAGGGAAAAGCAACAAATAACATACAAGGGAATCCCCATAAGGTTAAGAGCTGATCTTTCAGCAGAAACTCTGCAAGCCAGAAGAGAGTGCCAGGACATATTTAAAGTGATGTAAGGGAAAAAGCTACAACCAAGATTACTCTACCCAGCAAGGATCTCATTCAGATTTGACAGAGAAATTAAAACCTTTACAGGCAAGCAAAAGCTAAGAGAATTCAGCACCACCAAACCAGCTTTTCAACGAATGCTAAAGGAACTTCTCTAGGCAGGAAACACAAGAGAAGGAAATGACCTACAAAAACAAACCCAAAACAGTTAAGAAAATAGTAATAGGAACATATATATATCAATAATTACCTTAAATGTGAAGGGATTAAAGGCTCCCACCAAAAGACATTGACTGACTGAATAGACACAAAAACAGGACCTGTATATATGGTGTCTACAAGAGACCCACTACAGACCTAGGGACACCTGCAGACTGAAAGTGAGGGGATGGAAAAAGATATTCCATGCAAATGGAAATCAAAAGAAAGCTGGAGTAGCAATTCTCATATCAGACAAAATAGACTTTCAAATAAAGACTATTACAAGAGACAAAGAAGGACACTACATAATGATCAAGGGATCAATCCAAGAAGAAGATATAACAATTGTAAATATTTATGCACCCGACATAGGAGCACCTCAATACATAAGGCAAATGCTAACAGCCATAAAAAGGGAAATCGAATGTAACACAATGATAGTATGGGACATTAACACCCCACTTTCACCAATGGACAGATCATCCAAAACGAAGAAGGGAGGGTGGGAAGGAAATACAAGAGTGATGGGATATGGGGATATATGTATACATATATCTGATTCAGTTTGTTATACAGCAAAAACTAACACAACATTGCAAAGCAATCACACTCCAATAAAGATGTTAAAAAAAAAAGATGTATTTCCTAATAATATTATAAGGTCCAATAGCACAACATGCATTAAAGACAATTTCTTTTATATATTACATTTATCTTCCTAAGTGACTTAGCACTAATTATTTAATTTTTTTTTAAACTCCAAGAATGTCATTCCTGGAAATATCCATTCCCCTAAAGAACCTGAGATCAGTTCTAGATTCTTTAGGAAATTGTCACTATTTAAATTTAGGTTTATTTTTTAATTACCCCATGGAAAAATATGCACCCTTGGGGCAAATTTAGAAAGACTATGTATACACAGATATTTAGGGAAGAAAAGAAAAAGAAAGAAAAGAAAAGGAAAGAAAGAAAGGCAGGTGATTATTATTGATATTCATTAAGATTGTTCATCTACGTATGAACTGATAGGGCAGAGATATAAGATCAATGAAGTTCAGAAACATTCTAAATTGCCCCACAAACCACTAGGCTCAGAACAGAAAGTCTTGAGTGCTTCATCTGGCAGCCATTTGCCTAGGTTGTGGTTTTTATGCTGTTAATAATCCTTAATTCTTTCTGAGTCATGTCCTCATAAACACACTATGTAAATAATTAACTGAATGTTTCACCATTGTTAATCTATACAACCTATTAGCATTCACTGATTCTGAAAAAATTACATTTTTTCCCTCTTGCAAATGAACCCTTGTATTTTTCTATTTAAGTCATTGAGTCTCTGATGTTTATTCATTCTCAGCTGACTAGCTTTGAATAAACACTGCAACAATTGCAAAGTATCCCCATCTTATTTCACCTTGAGGAAACATAGTCACATATGAAACAATTTATCAGTAATGATCTTCCTAAGTTTGAAATTAAGCCATAATTTACAAATCCGTTATTGTTCTTTACCTCCCATCCCTCCACCACTCCTTTCTGAGGAAGATGTATGATGTGATACCACATAAAGAAAGGGTAGATGTATCTGTGCTTATATTTCAGAAACACATACAAAATTTCAGATACAGTGATTATGCACCTGTGGAATCTGATGGATGAGTTAATTAATTAATTAACACCAATTCTTGAAGGTAAACTGGTTTCACCTTAAAACCAGTAGAGTACCAATATTTGCTGAGTTTGGGCTAGTTGTTGAATTTGTTTTTGTTTTTTTTTTCTCTGAGAAAACATAATTAAAACTGAATGAGGCAGGGCTTCCCTGGTGGTGCAGTGGTTGAGAGTCTGCCTGCCAATGCACAGGACACGGGTTCGTGTCCCGGTCCGGGAAGATCCCACATGCCACTGAGCTGCTGGGCCCGTGAGTCATGGTCGCTGAGCCTGCATGTCCGGAGCCTGTGCTCCACAATGGGAGAGGCCCCAACAGTGAGAGGCCCGCATACCGCAAGAAAAAAAAACTGAGGCATAAAGGGCAACTAAAACTCAAATTATATAGTTAAGGTTCATATCATTCTATAACACAGGAAGAAGTTAATTGAATGCTTAGTAACTATTTACTACTGTTATTTTAAAATTATTCATTGATTTACTCATTCACTTAACATTTACTATGTGCATATTTTATGATAGTCATTGTCCTGGGTTCTAAGAGGTCAAACAATAAGTAAAGGCAAAAAACTCTCTGCCCACCCAAAAAAATCTCTTTGAACTCAATAAACTTGATGTATATAATTATATTAATTGTATATATAGATATATACATATGTGTAACATAAATTATGTCTGTATATATATACATATATACATGTGTATATATAATATACAATGTGTACATATATACAAATACATATATACATGTTCTGACACTTAAAATATATTAAAAATTTTAAATAAAGATTTATAAATGATGCAATGAAAATTTTGAGAGTTTATGAGTGGTCTAGAGTGATCTTTAGAAAGGAGAAACAGAAAGGTATTGAATTGAAACTTAAATAATGAATAAGAAGCACTGCTATTCATGCACCCAAGCAACTAATGGAGTAGGAACTTTCTGATAGAGAAAACAACAAATGCATTGGCATGAAGAGGAGTTCAGCATGAATGTGTAATAGAAAACAAAGGAATCTTTTTATTTTGCAAGGGAATTGAGATTTTACTCTTTAAGTAATTGTAAAATAATGAAGATTATTGACTGGGGATAGTTTTACCAGCATTAGCTTTCCCTGTAGAGAGTGATAATTTTGGAGGCATTATAGAGGATAAATTGGAAAGGGGAAAAGTGATTTCCAACTAAGAAGGATGTGATTTGCAATAGATGAAGTGATAAATAATAAATTTCAAACAGACTAATAGCATTTGAAAAGAAAAAAGATGAATGATAATAACATTATTATAATATAAGATCCTTAGGAAATGAGATTTTTATAGGGAGTGAAGGAAGAGACAGAGAGAAATCTAGGATAATACCAGTTTTTTGACATGGGCTCCTAAAGAAAAATTAGTATGACTCCACTGTCCAAAAGGTATTGAGTGTAGGATGGATGCTTTCGTCAGGAAAACAACTAGGGAATTGTCAACTTTGCAAATTTAGAGAAGCTATTAAAGTTCTTGTGAAATATCCATTTGAACGTCCAGATGGATGTGGGGATCCAGCATTTAGCAGGGATCTTGGCTAGAGATACAAATCCGGAAGTCATCAGCATTGCTAAACTAATTCTCTTGAGTAGTGAAAGCAAGTTAATAATTCCTAAAATCTTACTACAAGAATTCTGAGAGTAGAAAGACTTCATCTTAATAATATTTCAAAGGAATAGGGAATGGTTTCCACCAATCATTTTTTATGGTGATAATAGTTTAGTGCCATGAAATACTAAGCTTGTTCCATATAGTTTCTTTGTTTTAGAATAAAACATATAAACTATACCACTTTTCTTGAGAATTTATAGTGCACATATCATTTTTTCCTTTGTTTCAAACTTCAGCTACACTTATATACAAATTCTTTTCTCTAGAATAATAAAATTTTATCTATTTATTAAACTTTTACATTTCCATACAATACAATAATAATTAGAAGTCATAATACAATATTTTAAAAGAAAAAATTGTGTAGTTTGAAACTTTTAAATCATATAAAAGATATATCATAGTATAAAGAGGTTACTGGAGATACTGTTACAAGGTCAATTTATTTAGTCTGTTTGTGGAGAACTAACTAGTACTTCATGCTACCCCAATAGAAGACAAAAGTGGATTTGCCCTATTCACTTCCTAGTTAGAATTTTTACATAGACTATGAAAAACTTTTAGACAATCTAAGAATCAGGAAAAATGAATTTTGCCCTCAATTATGAGATAGTGCATGGAAGTAAAAAAAAAATCAAAGACAGAACTTCTCTATGAGAATATTAAGCTACATGATGCAAAGATCTACTCATGTGTGGAAGATGGTCACTCATCTATGCAGGCTTTAGCAGTAGGTTTAAATGAATATGCTTCATGAGATATTTGAATCCAATAAAGAAAGAAAACTTTATGGAGAAATTACTCTCCTCCTTATGTCAGTTTTCTTGCATCATTAAATTCAAGATAATACACCCAGTTCCTCAAGCCAGAAATCTGAGTATCATTCTTGCCCCTTCATCTCCTTCACTTCCTACATCTAATCACCAAGACTGGTAGATTTACATGTCAATATCTATCCTTACTGCTGCTACTTTATATTAGGCGACCATTCTTTCTTGCCTGGACTGGTGCACCAGCTTTTTGCAGTCTTATCTCTCACCAATTCATTGTCCATCCTGTAGAAATATTATATTTTTAAATTTACAGACATAATTATGTCTCTTTTCTGTCTAAGACCCTCAAATAATTTCCTGTCTGTCACAGTCAGAATAATGTCCAAATTCCTGATAACTATCTTTAGGTGTTTCCTTACGATATGACACTTTTATAATTGCTCAACACTTTGTGCCTTATGATCCAACCATTAAGGGCCTTCACATATGGGTATGTCCTTACTTGCCTTATTTCCTCACTTTTCTCCCCCTACCACTTTTACCTTGTTAATCACTGAAATATCTCCTTTAGCAACCTTCTCTAAACTCCCAAACCCTATGAAAGTGCCTTCCTAGAAGTTCCATGGTACCTGTGTTTCTGATCGATATACTTATATTGTGCTACAAGACTGATTATTTGCTTATCTCTGTATTAGAATGTCAACAACTTCAGGAGAGGGAACATATCTGATTTCTACTTCCTAATTACTCCCAGTCTATGGCCCAATTGCTGCTTAAATGAGGTAGGAAGTGTTTCACTCATTTTTATGTAATTAATCAGCCATACAACAATGATAAAAATGAGATTAGTGGAGTCTAGCAAGTTATGATTATTCAGGTATCTTTTGTACTATATGAAATAATTTGTTAGCCTAAAAGTTAGTTTAGTTCAGAGAGTAGAACACAGCTACAGAAAATGTGAATATGAATTTCAGTAGCTTGTTTATAAATGCTTTACTTTATATACTTTCAGAAACTTAATTTTCAAAAAATATTAAATAACATATGAAAACAGAATATAAAATGTATTGTATTTTAAAGTGTACCTGTAGTAAACATTTGTCTTTTTTTTCCTACTCCCCCTTCTGAACTCTCAGTTAGTGTTTTGCAAACACATTATAGCAATTTTTCTTAGTGCATACATACCATCTTCTTATCATCATGTGGCATCTCCCTCTAGCAGAATATCCTGGACTTTCATATAGGATGGTAGCTGAGTTCCATGGGAACAGAAGCAGAGGTATCATAACTCTTAAGGTCTAGGAATGGAATTTGCACAGCTTCACTTCTTTTGCAATCTGTAGCTCAAAGCAAGTCATGAGGCCAGTCTATATTCAAGTGGAGAGAAAATGGACTCCACTTCTTGATGGAAAGAGGAGCATCTAGGTATAGGGAGAGGAGAAACTGTCGCTGGCTATCTTTGGAGACTATCTCCATGGTACCTGATAAATTATTCATCTACATATGTGTTTTGTGTGTGTGTGTTTAAAATAAGACTGAGCATAATCATACACTAGGCATTGCTGTAGGTATCTGAGATGTAGATATGAAAAAATTAAACATTTATCTTATCCTCATGAGCTAATAATCCAGTGGAAGAGACAGTTTATAATCAAGAAGAAATAAAAAAGAAACAAATAAATATAAAGGGAGTATAATTATGGAAGACGAAATAGAGGACTTGCACTAGAAAAATTGATCAAGAAAAATCTTTAGGGAGGTATAATATTTGCGAAACAATCTGTTTAAGGTAATGAAAAGCTCTCATTTGCCATTAATGGCAAAACTCTGGGGAATAAGCATCTGTTGTCATAGAGAACAAAGGGTACCAAGAATCCAAGGACTATGGGTCAGAGTGGCTACTTCTAAAAAATGAACACAACTTTGAAAATATTGTGGTCTGAAGCTTTGAGACATTTTAATATCTGTGTTAAAATAGTCTATCTCTTGCAGCTACAGGGCTGATTAACCAAAACCCAAATGCATCATTTGTTCCCGCTTATGGATGGATATCATCAGTTGAACTCACAGTCTTAACCTTAATGTAACAGGGCATAACAGTGTGAAAGACTGGGAAATAGTCTTAAAATCAGAATCATTATTTGAGGGATTCTGAAGACTTTGTATAGCCACACTCTAACTTATCCTCTTATCCCTTAAAAGTAGTCTTTTATTATCTAGTTGATCAGGCTGTTTCTGCCTTTTTAGAAAATTCTTTAAAATCTTTGCTTAAGGATCCACCCAAGAGACTGATTTAGTTGGTTTGGGGTGTGGCCTTGTTATCAATAATTTTTATAAGCTCCCCAGGTAATTATAATGTGCAGCCAAGATTGGGATTCACTGACTCAAAGAGAGTTTTGTTTGCTATTGTTGTTGTTTTCCTTAATGAGCAAATTGGAACAGCTGCGAGTGGTTTTAATTGTTTGCTTGGTTGTTGACTTAAACGTAAATTCACCTATGGAACCAAGTAAATTAAGTTGAGGTGCCAAACATTTTTTGATATTAGTAAAGGAAAGACTCCAAAGTATATAGGAATGAAAATGCTGGAGTGATTTTAACAGTTATGACATGTCCAACCATTTCTCATATAACTTTTTGCAAGTCATTGCATTTCCTCCTTATAAAATGGGTTTGTGTTTTTTTCACATCTTTATTGGAGTATAATTGCTTTACAATGTTGTGTTAGTTTCTGCTGTATAACAAAGTGAATCAGCTATACGTATACATATATCCCCTCCCTCTTGTGTCTCCCTCCCACCCTCCCTATCCCACTCATCTAGGTGGTCACAAAGCACAGAGCTGATCTCCCTGTGCTATGTGGCTATTTCCCACTAGCTATCTATAAAATGGATTTTTAACGGTGCTTTTCTCATAGGATTATTGTGAGAAATAAATAAGTTAATATCATTAAAGGGTTGAGACAACTTCCTGGTACATATTTAGTTATAGATAACTTATCAATAATAATGCTGGTACTCATAGTGATAATGATGACAAATTACAAGAGGGAAAGTGAACAATCTTTTGTCAAGACCCCAAGAAATATTTAGGGAGGGTATGTAACAACTTTTGAGAAGTATTTTAGGCCAGGAATTTCAATGGATATGAATGAAAATCCCTAGGCGTTAAAAGGAAAGTAATAACACTTACTTGCTAGAGGTATGGTCTGAAAAATTACCATAATAGGCAGTAAAGTAAAATTATGACTCACATTGATTTTTGGTTTGGACTATTTGCTCTTGTAGCCAGTTAGAATAAAATAGATGGACAGTTTAACAAGGTCCTATATTACTAATGAAAACAAACAAAAATCAGGTATGGAGATTAGACATGGCTTTGAGCCAGTGTGGTAGAGAACCATGGCTCCTTACTCAGTACCCAGATCCAATCTAAGCCAGTTTACTGGTACCAAATAATTTGAATGATGATGACTTATAGCTATTTACCAGTTGCCCTGTAAACTATGGGTGGAAAATCCTCCAATCCTTCCTGAAAATTGACATTGATTTCTGGGGATGCAAAAGCTTCCACTTGCTACTTTCCACTGGTTAAATGGAAGAATTATGGCAATTAGGACTAATAGAATACCAACCAATCTTGTTTTAATAATTCCTGAGTACATATTTCAAATGGTTATCTCCAGCAAATAGAAATTTTGTGCTACTGACTTTCTGATTCCTTCAAAAATCATGTTTGTAAAAGAAGGGGCAAGAGGAAAATTGTCAACTAGTTGATGAAAATTTGGGGGGAAAAAGTGCATGAACATTGCTTTTTGGCATTTCATAAAGGATGAGAATATTTATCTATTTGAATGATTACAAAAGATTCCCAAAAAAGAGAGATGAAATGACCTTTCTGTGGATGCAAGTAAGCCTTCTTCCACAGCTATCTAATTTTTGCTCAATGAACTCAGTAACAATGTGACTATAATGATACAGGTGGAGATTTTGTAAGAGATGGAAGGCATGCACTTCCTTACATAAGGTAAAATTGGTTACCATCTCTAAAGGTACCTAATTTTCCATCAGCAGTGACCAAAGAAGAACTGGCAATGCAATATTATATTTCTCTACTAGGAAGTGGCAGATAGATTGCTTTAGACCTTTCTATCATGAAGAGACATTTTCATATCACGTTGTCAAGTGTTGGGTACTTTTTATGTTACCATGATATCCCATACAACAGCAACACTGAAAAGAAAAGTAACTGCAGTGAAAGAATTAAGGCAATAACTTGTGCCCATGGAATGTACTGTTCTTTCCATGTTCCAATTCATCCAGTGAGGCTAACTCATGAAAAAGATAGGATGTTCTATTTAAGGTTCCTTGTAAGTTTGCGATGCTGTCCTACAGAATGTTCTAGGAAAATTGGTTCTACTTTTTTCCCACATCTCAAATACCTGAGTACATAACACAAGGAGTGGAAATGTAGATAATACATATCATGGCTTTCCCTAATGATCCTTTTTCAAAATTATTGTCTCCTGTCCCAGCATCCATGGGTGCTATTGACTTAAATGTTTTAGTAATTAAGGGGGGAATGCTTGCAACAGGAGACAAAGCTGTTTCTATTAATTTGGAAGGTAAGATTCCACCCAGGTCTTTTGGGCTTCTCATCTCTTAAATACATACAAGACAAAAAAAAGGGGGGGGGAGGGAGGTGGGTTAGTGTTATCTCAGTGGACTGAGTCTGACTAAAATCAGGGATAGAGAATGACTAAAAGAGCGGCAGGAAGCTGTATGAATAGAACAAAAAGGAACCTCTTAGTTCTTTCATATTCTGCTAATGATCAGTGTAAAAGTTTATGGGAAGGCTCCTCATTCATATACTAACACAAGGTCTCAGTTATCTCAGGAATGAAAGTTTGTGTCACTGAACTAGGGGAATAACTGCAGCCACATGGGTGTTACTTGAAAACAAAAAGATTGCAGAAAGGTTTGAGAAGCTCAGTGTCACAAAGAAAGACTGTGATCAAATGCAGAAATGAGAACTTTTCCACTCTCAGCTATACCTTCCATTTAGTTTCATGTATATATTTACATATTTGAGGTAACTTCTTTTCTTTCCTCCTCTAACTAAAACTGAAACAGAAATATAAAAGGAGTAACTGTCACCAAGAAATCTGGGACATGGAATTAGACAAACTATTTGCTGAAATTTTAGGTAATCTACTTTTTCAAAAGGAGGGGGTGGTGAGTAAATGCATGTTGGGTTGAGTAGCAGTATATTATGGACAATAAATTTTATTTTTATTTCTGAATGTCATTATGGGAAGAGAGATGTATTTATAGCTTGAAGGTGGAAAGGAAACAAAATTAACTGGATCTTGTTGATAGAGTTTTTACCATGGGTTTAAAATTGTCTACGTGCTCTGCACTTTCCAGCAATTCTCCAGTGAATGAGTATTGGTGGAAGGGAAGGTCTGTCATCTACTACAACAGCAGGAAGTCCAAAAGTTTCTCCCAACCAGACATCCATATACACTCACCAACACAGATTCAAAAGAGCTAAAAGCAAATAATCTACTCAATATCTTGATCCTACTCAGGATTTTTAACTGGATGAATAATTTAAAGAAGCAGGTTCCAGGAAGAATTCCATCCAGTAGACATACAATAGCGGCGTCACCAGTGTCCAGCAATGGAAGTCACTAGTAGAGGCAAGGCTTTCCACAAGAATGGTCCCTTATTTGACATTGCCTGTGGTTTTTGCCACCTAAAACCCCTAGGTTTTGGCTCATTTTTTGACTATGTATTTTACCTTCCTAGTTAGTCTCTAATATATCCAATAGCCTCCAAGAAATTACTTATACGCTTAAATTAACTGGAGTAAAAATCTGAGGTCTGCCACAAAATTATTGGTAAATATATATGTGTACAAGGCTGAAATGAATTATCATGTTGATAAAAGGCATTTACAAAAGTGAAACTTAGCAAGAATGGTAGAATATTTATACTGAGATCAACTTAAGAGATCATACACCAGGGCTGAGACAGCTAAAGCTTGTAAGTGATGAAATTTACTTGAAATGAATAACTAACAATAACATATTAAAAATTTACAATGTAATAAGCAGGCACCATGCTAAGTACTTTGAATACATAATATCATTTAATTCTAAATTATACATTGAGGAAGGTGGTATTTTTATATAAAATTTTGCTTTCTTCTGGATTGAGTACTTTTATGATGGTACATTCTTCATTGTTTTATTAGCTATCATTGTGCTATTTTATTAGTTGCATTAGAATTTATGCTATTACCCTTTAATTTAGTTATCATATTCTCTCATCTATGATAGTTTAGCACTTCATGTAAAGCATGAGAACCTTATCTCATGTAAAATTTGATGCTTTCACTTGTTTTTTAAACTTTGTTAGGTGAGGCAATAGTATATTCCCATTGTTTTTCTCTGGGTCTTTGTGCTATTGTTACTATACATTTTATTTATACATATGTTATAAATCCCATATTATATTATTATTTATACATTTAAAAATTAATGATCTTTGAAAGGGACTTAAATTATAAGAAAAAGATCATGTTTACTCATGTAGTGCTATTTTGGTGCTCTTCATTGTTTTTTGCAGGTCCAGACATCATCTTTCATCATCTTCTTTTGGCTTGTAGGATTGCATTGAACATTTCTTGTAGTGTGGAACTACAATTGATAAATTCTTTCCATTTTTCATGTCTGATTAAGTCTCTCCCTCATTTTTAAAAGATACTTTCATTGATACAGAACTCTGGATTGCATACTTTAAAAAGCCTGATTCACTGCCCTAATATAATTTAACCTTGCTCAAAGAGAGGTCTGACTTTGCCCTCAGCTCCTAGGAGGTACTCTCTAAGCACTTGGAATATATGTCCTGATAAAAGTGTCTTTTTTGTGAGAGAGTGGCATGGACATATATACACTACCAAACGTAAAATAGATAGCTAGTGGGAAGCAGCCACATAGCACAGGGAGATCAGCTTGGTGCTTTGTGACCACCTAGAGGGGTGGGATAGGGCAGGTGGGAGGGAGGGAGATGCAAGAGGGAAGAGATATGGGAACACATGTATATGTATAACTGATTCACTTTGTTATAAAGCAGAAACTAACACACCATTGTAAAGCAATTATACTCCAATAAAGATGTTAAAAAAAGAAAGAAAGAAAGAGTTCTTAAAGAAAAAAAAGTATCTTTTTTTTTAAGTTGGTGATTTGGGGCCATGCCTAAGTCTAACAATGTGATTTATGGTGGAGGCTTTGGGTCACACACTATCAGATTCACTGCTGGAAGGGCTAAGGACTGAAATAAGCCCTTTGGGCAGTTAACCATGCCCACATGATCAAATACCAATAAAGTACCTGAGCACCAAGGTGCTGGAAGCTTTTCTGCTTGGCAATAGTCTGCCTATTTTCACATATTTTTGCCAGGAAAATTAATGTCCAAAATCTGTCCAGAAATCCACCAGAAAAAGACAATTGGAATTTCCATGTGTAGAACTTTCCTGGACTCTGCCCCATACTTTGCTTCCTTAGCTGATTTAATCTGTGTCCTTTTGCTGTAATAAACAGTAACTGTGAGTATAACAGCTTTCAGTGAGTTCTGTGAGTCTTGTAGTAAATTATAAAAACTGAAGGTCATCTTGAGGGGGGTCCTACACTTACAGTTGGTGACAGAAATGAGGGCAGTATTGTAGAACATTCCCAAACTCTACAATTGTCTTCTGTTTGAATTGTTTCGTAGAAAAATTTGTTGTCATTCTTTTTTTTTTTAATCCTTTGTACATCACGTGTCTTTTTCCTTTGGTTGCTTTTAAGATTTTCTTTTTTTGCTAGTTGTAAGCAATCTGATTGTGTATTTTTATTTCTTGTGCTTGGGGTTAATTAACTTCTTTGATATGTGAATCTATACTGTCAACAAATTTGGATTATTTTTAGCCATTTTTATTAAATAATTTGTTTCTTCTCCCCCCCCCCTTTGGGAATTCTAACTACATATATTAGGCCACTTAGAGTTGTCCCACAAATTACTGATGCTCTGTTGATTTTTTAAACATATTTTCTTCTCTCTGTATTTATTTTGGATAGTTTTTGTTGCTATTTATTCAAGTTCTTTGCTTTTTTTGTATGCAACATCTAATCTGCTGTTAATTCCATTTTCTATATTTTTTACATCAGACATTGTAGTTTTCATCTCTAGAAATTTCACTTTGGGATTTTTTACATGTTCCTTGTCTCTACTTCATATGGTCATTTTATTTTTTTTAAGCTTCTAGAACATATACAATACAGTTATATAACTGTTTTAATGTCCTTATTAATTAATTCAGTCATCTTTCATTTCTGGGTCATCTTAGTTCCCCAACCAGGGATCAAACCGATGTCTCCTACAGTGGAAGCATGGAGTCTTAACCACTGGACTGCCAGGGAACTCCCTGGATCAGTTTTCGTTGGTTATTTTCCTCCTCCTTACATGTTGTAATTTCTACTTTCTTGCATGACTAGTAATTTTTATTCATTGCCAGATATTCTGTTTTACCTTTATGTATGCACAGTATACATATGGCTTTCATATGAATGTCCTCAAGTTTTTGCTCTGAGATTCATCTAGTAACTTGGAACTAGTTTGATTCTATCACTTCTGGTTTTTAAGCCCTGTTAGGTGGGATAAGAATTGTGTTTCAGGTAGGATAATTTCATCCAAATCTTGAGGCAAAACAATTCTGAATAGTTTACCAGATGTCCCATGACTTATGAGGATTTCCACTATGGTTGGGTATAATAGGAACTAATCAAGATCTTTTGTAAGACAAGGAAGAACACTGCTGATTGTTATCCTCCTGAAAACTCAATCTAGACACTGAGAATTTTCAGAACGTTCTCTCTTTTCTTCAGTGATTTACTCTGTAAATCCTAACAGGCATGGCCTCCCAAACATTAAGCTTCATCTCCTCAGCTCCAGGAGGCTACTCCTAGGCTCCTTTCCCTCTCCACCAGTAAGCTGAAAAAAATCACAGTGCTCACCTCATTTTATTTTCATCTCTCAGGGACAACTGTCATTTGTTGCCTAATTTCCAGTATATTGACAAACATTGATTTAATGTACTTTGCATGGTTTTTAGTTATTTCGGGTGGGAGGGTAAGTCCAGTCCCTGTTATTCCATTTTTACCAGAAGCAAACATCTCTACAATTTAACATATACTTTTGCATACAATTTGTACATATTGTAATGATGATTACCAATAGGTTGAACAGCTTCTCCAAGATTACAGCACTAGAAAGAGGCTACGAGGGGTTCAAACCCAGGCTATCTGACGCACATCTAAATTCTTTATGTTTTGTTTTCCAAGACCATGGAATAAATTTCAGAGACTTTATTCAAATCAAAATTGTTGACAAATACCATGGTGTTCTTTCCTCCAGATTACATCATGTTTATACTCTAAAATAACTTTACCAGTTTTTTAAATGACACTTTAACATAAAGATGCCATTTGATGAAATTTGCCTCATGTTAAAGGCAAGGAACAATGCTCCTTCAGCATTAAAATAATTAGTCCAGCTACTATAATTGCCACAGTGTAACAGAGTCTTTACTGCAAGTCAGTATAAGTTAAATAACTGGGACATTCTATCAAATGCTTACCAGTTTTTCTGTTTGATAGAGGAAACCTAGTTACCAGGCTAGCAAGAAAATATTTGGCAAGCAGTGCATTTCCAATAATGAAACTGATAATTATACTTCTTTCACATAGCTGTAATTGAATAAATCTAATTGCCACTTCTGCTTAATTTTAATGCTAGCTTTCAAACTGTTGTATGGACAGGAAAGCAACATTAGAGGAATTACTCTAGTGTTGCTTTCCTTCCTATACAGTGGTTTGAACTTAGGCAATAAAGTTAAATGGAAAAGGCTCTATACTCAATTTTCAATTATAGCAAAGGCAGGGAGCCACAATTATCCCTTTCATTACCATGATGTTCTTCACTGCTGCCTGAACAAAACCTCTTCACTCTTGTTGTTTGCTGCTGCTGTGACTCTTAAAGTGAAGAACACTTGAAATCAAAGGTTAAAAGTAAGGGACCAAATTAAAGTGAAGTGACGTGTAAATGCAAACATTATATGAAAAAGAAGAAATGGTAAAGAAAAATACATTAAGTGCTGGATTGACTTCCAGAAATTCTATGGGGGGAATGGAGAAGCTTAAAAAGATTTAATTAATCATTGTTTCAAATTCTAATTGTAATAATATTGCAATTTAGCTATTCAAAATTTAGAAATCTTCAAATAAGAACTACAGTAAGTCCCCTACATATGAACCTTCAAATTGTGAACTTTCAAAGATGTGAATGCGTGTTGTATGTCCAATCACTTAAGTTAGTTCACGTGTCTGATGTACATAGCCATGTGCATGCATCCTCCACAAGTTGTCGTGCTTTTGTGTACTTTATTGTACAGTACTGTATAGAGTACGGTAGTACAGTATCTTTATTTCAAGCCCAGGATGTCTGGAAGCAAGTGTAAAAGCAGCGGTGATAGAGCTGGTACTGCTAAGAAGCACCAAGCCCAAAAGATGGAAACAAAGTGAAACTAATTGAGAGAGTGGAGCAACAAGAGAAAGAAGAAATAACTGAAGAACAGAAGAAATTCACAACACAGGAAATGGCAAGGGGATTTTCTTTGTTTGAGGAGGCACTTTTAGATTTTGAGGCACAGGACCCAAATGTAGAATGGTACACGAAGGCTGCAGCAGCTGTTCTGAACACAATCCAGTGTTACCGTGTCATCTAAGATGAGAAAAAAAGAGCTACTACCCAGAAATCACTGGATCGTTTTTCCAAGAGGGCAGATAGAATTGAATCCAGCAAGGAATCAGAACCTGTGCCATCAACGTCAGGCATGCGTGAAACTGCAGCTTGCCCTCCGTCTCCTATTGAGGACGATCCTTCAGCTCTACCATCTCCCACCTCCTTTCCCTCCTCCAGTCAGTAACTCTTCTTGCCTGTCCACTCGACATACAGCCCCTGTATTTCAGCTGTTGTACCGTACTACTGTACTTTTCAAGGTACTGTACTGTAAGATTAAAAATGTTTTCTTCATTTTTTGTGTTTGTTTTTTACATATTATTTGTGTGAAAAGTATTATAAACCTATTACAGTACAGTACTATATAGCCGACTATGTTAGTTGGGTACCTAGGCAAACTTTGTTGGACTTATAAACAAATTGGACTTATGAACACGATCTCAGAATGGAATTATTTTTTATGTAGGGGACTTACTGTAATTTGTCTATATAAATTAGAATATTTTCATCAATTTTTGATAAACACCTAATATTTTAACATTGTGCTATTTGCAAACATTTCTCAAAGAATTAATTTCAAGAGCCTTTAGTTAACTATTATTAGGCTTTTTCTTCAGTCAGTTGTTTCACTGTCCAGTTCCATACATTTACAATGAATTATTTTCCTTTTTAGCCATTTGTCATATCAACTTCTTTCTTTTGATAGTTATCTAACTTTCTTTCTTTGATGTTATCAAATAGATAACCAGCTATCTCTTTAATAACATCACTCTGGCCTTTAAAACTTAACAATGCTATCTGTGAATCATATTTTTGTAAGTAGCCACAGAGAAACACAAATTTTAACAATAACATTATTAAAGGTGAATCTTGACTTTGAATGTCCCTTTTCTAAGAAACCTGATAATTAGATACCCGGCCTACTAGTTTATTAAACTAAATGGAACTAAATGGGGAGTATGGAATTAAAACATACAAAGACATATACAGACACAGACACACACACACACTTTACTAATATAGTATAAATGAAAATCACTCAAGGCTAGCTACCAAAGACTTCTTAGTATGCAATTCTGTTACAGACAACCAGATTTTAAGAGGTTATAGTAGATCCTCTAGAAGAGTTTATACTAAGCCTTAGGGAAAACACCAAGTGCAGATTTAGGAAAATAACAATCATTGCATGGTTTTTAAAACACTTCTGTGATCATGTCTGTACTACATATTTATCAGTGATGATACATGCACATGCTTGGAACTGGATACTTACTCTCTAAGAATTATTGTTATCTTTTAAATTTGATGGACATAAACTGAGGTAAATTAATTAGCTGAAAGCAAGATCTTTTTTAGCCCACCTCCTACAGTAATGAAAATAAAAACAAAAATAAACAAATGGGACCTAATTAAACTTAAAAGAGTTTGCATGGCAAAGGAAACCATAAGCAAAATGAAAAGACAACCCTCAGAATGGGTGAAAGTAGAACTGGTACATGGAAATTAAGCCTTTTAGACATCTAAACTAGTAGGAATCCCAAAGAAATTATCTATTTATTGAAATATTTTACATAATTTTATTATGCACAGTTTACATATATTTTACAGATACCAATTGTTATGTGCTTTAATAAGAAGTTAAGAGATGTTTTGTCTGTTCTTTTTCATCTCTAGTTTTTTGTTTTTTGTTTTTTAATTTTTTTTCATCTTTATTGGCGTATAATTGCTTTACAATGGTGTGTTAGGTTAGTTTCTGCTGTGTAACAAAATGAATCAGTTATACATATACATATGTTCCCATATCTTTTCCCTTTTGCGTCTCCCTCCCTCCCACCCTCCCTATCCCACCCCTCTAGGTGGTCACAAAGCACCGAGCTGGTCTCCCTGTGCTATGCGGCTGCTTCCCACTAGCTATCTATTTTTACGTTTGGTAGTTTATATATGTCCATGCCACTCTCTCGCTTTCTCACAGTTTACCATTCCCCCTCCGCATATCCTCAAGTCCATTCTCTAGTAGGTCTCTGCCTTTATTCCTGTCTTACCCCTAGGTTTTTCATGACATTTTTTCCCCTTAAATTCCATATATATGTGTTAGCATACGGTATTTGTCTTTCTCTTTCTGACTTACTTCACTCTGTATGACAGACTCTAGGTCTATCCACCTCATTACAAATAGCTCAGTTTCATTTCTTTTTATGGCTGAGTAATATTCCATTGTATATATGTGCCACATCTTCTTTATCCATTCATCCGATGATGGACACTTAGGTTGTTTCCATCTCCTGGCTATTGTAAATAGAGCTGCAATGAACATTTTGGTACATGACTCTTTTTGAATTATGGTTTTCTCAGGGTATATGCCCAGTAGTGGGATTGCTGGGTCATATGGTAGTTTTATTTGTAGTTTTTTTAAGGAACCTCCATACTGTTCTCCATAGTGGCTGTACCAATTCACATTCCCACCAGCAGTGCAAGAGTGTTCCCTTTTCTCCACACCCTCTCCAGCATTTATTGTTTCTAGATTTTTTGATGATGGCCATTGTGACTGGTGTGAGATGATATCTCACTGTAGTTTTGATTTGGATTTCTCTAATGATTAATGATGTTGAGCATTCTTTCATGTGTTTTTTGGCAGTTTGTATACCTTCTTTGGAGAAACGTCTATTTAGGTCTTCTGCCCATTTTTGGATTGGGTTGTTTGTTTTTTTGTTATTGAGCTGCATGAGCTGCTTATAAATTTTGGAGATTAATCCTTTGTCAGTTGCTTCATTTGCAAATATTTTCTCCCATTCTGAGGGTTGTCTTTTGGTCTTGTTTATGGTTTCCTTTGCTGTGAAAAAGCTTTGAAGTTTCATTAGGTCCCATTTGTTTATTTTTGTTTTTATTTCCATTTCTCTAGGAGGTGAGTCGAAAAGGATCTTGCTGTGATTTATGTCACAGAGTGTTTCTATGTTTTCCTCTAAGAGTTTGATAGTTTCTGGCCTTACATTTAGGTATTTAATCCATTTTGAGCTTATTTTTGTGTATGGTGTTAGGGAATGATCTAATCTCATACTTTTACATGTACCTGTCCAGTTTTCCCAGCACCACTTATTGAAGAGCCTGTCTTTTCTCCACTGTATATTATTGCCTCCTTTATCAAAGATAAGGTGACCATATGTGTGTGGGTTTATCTCTGGGTTTTGTATCCTGTTCCATTGATCTATATTTCTGTTTTTGTGCCAGTACCATACTATCTTGATTACTGTAGCTTTGTAGTATATTCTGAAGTCAGGAAGCCTGATTCCTCCAGCTCCATTTTTGTTTCTCAGGACTGCTTTGGCTATTCAGGGTCTTTTGTGTTTCCATACAAATTGTGAAATTTTTTTTTTTCCTCCTAATAAACACTTTACTTGTTTCACTTTTTTTTTAAATTTATTTTGCTTTATAACAAATTTAATCAGTTATACATATACATATGTTCCCATATCCCCTCCCTTTTGCGTCTCCCTCCCACCCTCCCTATCCCACCCCTCCAGGCGGTCACAAAGCACCGAGCTGATCTCCCTGTGCTATGCGGCTGCTTCCCACTAGCTATCTACCTTACGTTTGGTAGTGTATATATGTCCATGCCGCTCTTTCACTTTGTCACAGCTTACCCTTCCCCCTCACCATATCCTCAAGTCCATTCTCTAGTAGGTCTGTGTCTTTATTCCTGTCTTACCCCTATGTTCTTCATGACATTATTTTTTCTTAAATTCCATATATATGTGTTAACATACAGTATTTGTCTTTGTCTTTCTGACTTACTTCACTCTGTATGACAGACTGTAGGTCCATCCACCTCATTACAAATAGCTCAGTTTCATTTCTTTTTATGGCTGAGTAATATTCCATTGTATATATGTGCCACATCTTCTTTATCCATTCATCCGATGATGGACACTTAGGCTGTTTCCATCTCTGGGCTATTGTAAATAGGGCTGCTATGAACATTTTGGTACATGTCTCTTTTTGAATTATGGTTTTCTCAGGGTATATGCCCAGTAGTGGGATTGCTGGGTCATATGGTAGTTCTATTTGTAGTTTTTTAAGGAACCTCCATACCGTTCTCCATAGTGGCTGTACCAATTCACATTCCCACCAGCAGTGCAAGAGTGTTCCCTTTTTTCCGCACCCTCTCCAGCATTTATTGTTTCAAGATTTTTTGATGATGGCCATTCTGACTGGTGTGAGATGATATCTCATTGTAGTTTTTTTTTTTTTTTTTTTTTTTTGTGGTACGCGGGCCTCTCACTGTTGTGGCATCTCCCATTGCGGAGCACAGGCTCCGGACGCGCAGGCTCAGCGGCCATGGCTCACGGGCCCAGCCGCTCCGCGGCATGTGGGATCTTCCCAGACCGGGGCACGAACCCGCTTCCCCTGCATCGGCAGGCGGACTCTCAACCACTGCGCCACCAGGGAAGCCCCTCATTGTAGTTTTGATTAGCATTTCTCTAATGAGTAAAGATGTTGAGCATCCTTTCATGTGTTTGTTGGCAGTCTGTATATCTTCTGTAGAGAAATGTCTATTTAGGTCTTCTGCCCATTTTGGATTGGGCTGTTTGTTTTTTTGTTATTGAGCTGCATGAGCTGCTTATAAATTTTGGAGATTAATCCTTTGTCAGTTGCTTCATTTGCAAATATTTTCTCCCATTCTGAGGGTTGTCTTTTTGTCTTGTTCATGGTTTCCTTTGCTGTGCAAAAGCTTTTAAGTTTCATTAGGTCCCATGTGTTTATATTTGTCTTTATTTCCATTTCTCTAGGAGGTGGGTCAAAAAGGATCTTGCTGTGATTTATGTCATAGAGTGTTCTGCCTATGTTTTCCTCTAAGAGTTTGATAGTGTCTGGCCTTACATTTAGGTCTTTAATCCATTTTGAGCTTATTTTTGTGTATGGTGTTAGGGAGTGATCTAATCTCATACTTTTACATGTCCCTATCCAGTTTTCCCAGCACCACTTATTGAAGAGACTGTCGTTTCTCCACTGTACATTCCTGCCTCCTTTATCAAAAATAAGGTGACCATATGTCCGTGGGTTTATCTCTGGGCTTTCTATCCTGTTCCATTGATCTATCTTTCTGTTTTTCTGCCAGTACCACACTGTCTTGATTACTGTAGCTTTGTAGTATAGTCTGAAGACAGGGAGCCTGATTCCTCCAGCTCCATTTTTAGTTCTCAAGATTGTTTTGGCTATTCGGGGTCTTTTGTGTTTCCATACAAATTGTGAAATTTTTTGCTCTAGTTCTGTGAAAAATGCCAGTGGTAGCTCAATAGGGATTGCATTGAATCTGTAGATTGCTTTGGGTAGTAGGGTCATTTTCACAATGTTGATTCTTCCAATCCAAGAACATGGTACATCTCTCCATCTATTTGTATCATCTTTAATTTCTTTCATTAGTGTCTTATAATTTTCTGCATACAGGTCTTTTGTCTCCTTAGATAGGTTTATTCCTAGAGATTTTATTCTTTTTGTTGCAATGGTAAATGGGAGTGTTTCCTTGATTTCACTTTCAGATTTTTCATCATTAGTATATAGTAATGCCAGAGATTTCTGTGCATTAATTTTGTATCCTGCAACTTTACCAAATTCATTGATTAGCTATAGTAGTTTTCTGGTAGCATCTTTAGGATTCTCTATGTATAGTATCATGTCATCTGCAAACAGTGACAGCTTTACTTCTTCTTTTCCAATTTGGATTCCTTTTATTTCCTTTTCTTCTCTGATTGCTGTGGCTAAAACTTCCAAAGCTAAGTTGAATAATAGTGGTGAGAGTGGGCAGCCTTGTCTTGTTCCTGATCTTAGTGGAAATGGTTTCAGTTTTTCACCATTGAGGACGATACTGGCTGTGGGTTTGTCATATATGGCCTTTATTATGTTGAGGAAAGTTCCCTCTATGCCTACTTTCTGCAGGGTTTTTATCATAAATGGGTGTTGAATTTTGTCGAAAGCTTTCTCTGCATCTATTGAGATGATCATATGGTTTTTCTCCTTCAGTTTGTTAATATGGTGTATCACGTTGATTGATTTGCGTATATTGAAGAATCCTTGCATTCCTGGAATAAACCCCACTTGATCACGGTGTATGATCCTTTTAATGTGCTGTTGGATTCTGTTTGCTAGTATTTTGTTGAGGATTTTTGCATCTATGTTCATCAGTGATATTGGCCTGTAGTTTTCTTTCTTTGTGACATCCTTGTCTGGTTTTGGTATCAAGGTGATGGTGGCCTCGTAGAATGAGTTTGGGAGTGTTCCTCCCTCTGCTATATTTTGAAAGAGTTTGAGAAGGATACGTGTTAGCTCTTCTCTAAATGCTTGATAGAATTCGCCTGTGAAGCCATCTGGTCCTGGGCTTTTGTTTGTTGGAAGATTTTTTATCACAGTTTCAATTTCAGTGCTTGTGACTGGTCTGTTCATATTTTCTATTTCTTCCTGATTCAGTCTTGGCAGGTTGTGCATTTCTAAGAATTTGTCCATTTCTTCCAGGTTGTCCATTTTATTGGCATAGAATGGCTTATAGTAATCTCTCATGATCTTTTGTATTTCTGCATTGTCAGTTGTTACTTCTCCTTTTTCATTTCTAATTCTATTGATTTGAGTCTTCTCCCTTTTTTTCTTGATGAGTCTGGCTAATGGTTTATCAATTTTGTTTATCTTCTCAAAGAACCAGCTTTTAGTTTCATTGATCTTTGCTATCGTTTCCTTCATTTCTTTTTCATTTATTTCTGATCTGATTTTTATGATTTCTTTCCTTCTGCTAACTTTGGGATGTTTTTGTTCTTCTTTCTCTAATTGCTTTAGGTGCAAGGTTAGGTTGTTTATTCGAGATGTTTCCTGTTTCTTAAGGTGGGATTGTATTGCTATAAACTTCCCTCTTAGAACTGCTTTTGCTGTATCCCATAGGTTTTGGGTCGTCGTGTCTCCATTGTCATTTGTTTCTAGGTATTTTTTAATTTCCTCTTTGATTTCTTCAGTGATCACTTCGTTATTAAGTAGTGTATTGTTTAGCCTACATGTGTTTGTATTTTTTACAGATCTTTTCCTGTAATTGATATCTAGTCATAGCATTGTGGTCGGAAAAGATACTTGATACAATTTCAATTTTCTTAAATTTACCAAGGCTTGATTTGTGACCCAAGACATGATCTATCCTGGAGAATGTTCCATGAGCACTTGAGAAAAATGTGTATTCTGTTGTTTTTGGATGTAATGTCCTATAAATATCAATTAAGTCCATCTTGCTTAATGAATCATTTAAAGCTTGTGTTTCCTTATTTATTTTCATTTTGGATGATCTGTCCATTGGTGAAAGTGGGGTGTTTAAGTCCCCTACTATGATTGTGTTACTGTCGATTTCTCCTTTTATGGCTGTTAGTATTTGCCTTATGTATTGAGGTGCTCCTATGTTTGGTGCGTAAATATTTACAATTGTTATATCTTCTTCTTGGATCGACCCCTTGATCATTATGTAGTGTCCTTCTTTGTCTCTTCTAGTAGTCTTTATTTTAAAGTCTATTTTGTCTGATATGAGAATTGCTACTCCAGCTTTCTTTTGGTTTCCATTTGCATGGAATATCTTTTTCCATCCTCTTACTTTCAGTCTGTATGTGTCTCTAGGTCTGAAGTGGGTCTCTTGTAGACAGCATATATATGGGTCTTGTTTTTGTATCCATTCAGCCAATCTGTGTCTTTTGGTGGGAGCATTTAGTCCATTTACATTTAAGGTAATCATTGATATGTATGTTCCTATTCCCATTTTCTTAATTGTTTTGGGTTCATTATTGTAGGTCTTTTCCTTCTGTTGTGTTTCTTGCCTAGAGAAGTTCCTTTAGCATTTGTTGTAAAGCTGGTTTGGTGGTGCTGAACTCTCTCAGCTTTTGCTTGTCTGTAAATGTTTTAATTTCTCCATCAAATCTGAATGAGATCCTTGCTGGGTAGAGTAGTCTTGGTTGCAGGTTTTTCTCCTTCATCACTTTAATTACGTCCTGCCACTCCCTTCTGGCTTGTAGAGTTTCTGCTGAGAGATCAGCTGTTATCCTGATGGGGATTCCCTTCTGTGTTACTTGTTGTTTTTGCCTTGCTGCTTTTAATATGATTTCTTTGTGTTTAATTTTTGACAGTTTGATTAATATGTGTCTTGGCGTATTTCTCCTTGGATTTATTCTGTATGGGACTCTCTGTGCCTCCTGGACTTGACTAACTATTTCCTTTCCCATATTAGGGAAGTTTTCAACTATAATCTCTTCAAATATTTTCTCAGTCCCTTTCTTTTTCTCTTCTTCTCCTGGAACCCCTATAATTCGAATGTTGGTGCGTTTAATGTTGTCCCAGAGGTCTCTGAGACTGTCCTCTGTTCTTTTCATTCTTTTTTCTTTATTTTGCTCTACAGCAGTTATTTCCACTATTTTATCTTCCACCTCACTTATCCGTTCTTCTGCCTCAGTTATTCTGCTATTGATCCCATCTACAGTATTTTTTATTTCATTTATTGTGTTTTTAATTGATGCTTGATTCATCTTTAATTCTTCTAGGTCCTTGTTAACTGTTTCTTGCATTTTGTCTATTCTATTTCCAAGATTTTGGATCTGGGAAATAGAATCCTGGATCATCTTTACCATCATTATTCTGAATTCTTTTTCAGGTAGACTGCCTATTACCGCTTCATTTTTTAGGTCTGGTGGGTTTTTATCTTGCTCCTTCTCCTGCTGTGTGTTTTTCTGTCTTCTCATTTTGCTTATGTTACTGTGTTTGGGGTCTCCTTTTTGCAGGCTGCAGGTTCGTAGTTCCCGTTGTTTTTGGTGTCTGTCCCCAGTGGCTAAGGTTGGTTTAGTGGGTTGTGTAGGTTTCCTGGTGGAGGGGACTAGTGCCTGTGTTCTGGTGGATGAGGCTGGATCTTGTCTTTCTTGTGGGCAGGTCCACGTCTGGTGGTGTGTTTTGGGGTGTCTGTGGACTTTTTATGATTTTAGGCCACCTCTCTGCTAATGGGTGGCATTGTGTTTCTATCTTGCTAGTTGTTTGGCGTAGGGTGTCCAGCACTGTAGCTTGCTGGTCGTTGAGTGAAGCTGGTTGCTGCTGTTGAGATGGAGATCTCTGGAAGATTTTCGCCGTTTGATATTATGTGGAGCTGGGAGGTCTCTTGTGTACCAGTGTCCTGAGTTTGGCTCTCCCACCTCAGTAGCACAGCACTGACTCCTGGCTCCTCAATTTGGGATGATTTGTTGTCTATTCATGTATTCCACAGATGCAGGGTACATCAAGTTGATTATGGAGCTTTAATCCGCTGCTTCTGAGGCTGCTGGGAGAGGTTTCCCTTTCTCTTCTTTGTTCTCACAGCTCCTGGGTCTCAGCTTTGGATTTGGCCCCGCTTCTGCGTTTAGGTCGCCGGAGGGCGTCTGTTCTTCGCTCAGACAGGACAGGGTTAAAGGAGCAGCCTCTTCGGGGACTCTGGCTCACTCAGGCCGGGCGGGAGGGAGGGGCACGGAGTGTGGGGCAAGCCTTTTTGTAGGTCTGGGGTCTTCTGCCAGCGTTCAGTAGGTGTTCTGTAGGAGTTGTTCCACGTGTAGCTGTATTTCTGGTATATCCGTGGGGAGGAAGGTGATCTCCGCGTCTTACTCTTCCGCCATCTTACCTGGAAGTCTGTCCATCTCTAGTTTTAAAATAATATTTTACTTTCATTTTTATACATAATATAAGGAAGGCTTTGCTTTACCTGAGAATAATTAGCAATATGAGATACTTGGCTATCCTCAATAATTTCTATGAAAAATGACAAGTTATTCATACTAATTAATCCTTTCAGGTTACACAATTTACTGTTTAATATTATTTAAACATAAACATCAGTATCTATTTAGTATTATTTTATATTATTCATTACATTATTTAAATAATAGAAAAGATGCAAATAAACCATCTGAAGACCAAAAGTTCATATAACAACTTAATTTTTTCAGGCAAAAACTGGGGAAATTTGTATGAAACAAATTTCTTTATTACCCTAAAATAGATGATATAGGGCTGCCGGCTATTATCCACTGAACTTAAATAATTATGGTTCTCATATATTTCAAAGCATTTATAAATACAATTCAGCAAACTGTTTTACTAAAGATGGATATAAGAATATTTCTCATCCCACATGCTCTTTTGCAATGTGACCTGGCCACTCACCCAACAAGAGATGTAGTCTATATCTCCTTGAATCTAAGGAGGCCCACAAACTGCCCTGAGTAAAAGAATACAATGGAAATAAACCCATGTCAGTGCTAGGAATAGCCCTTCACTAGCCTGCTACATGCCTGGAGCTTCCATGTATGAAGTCCAGGCTCTCCTAACCAGAGAAGGCATGTGAAGCAACCCTGAGGGACCATACAGGTTCATGAAGAAGCAACCTTGGATTATAGCCTCTGAATGACTCAATCCCCTGTTGCTATGTAACTGCAGATGTCTGGGAGATCCCAAATGAGAATCACCAAGTAGAGATCAGGAAATACACAGAATAATGAGAGACAATAATAAATTATTTTTAATAAGCTAATTTGAGGGATTGTGCTGGTATACAACAGTAGATAACAGAAATGGTTCATTTTTGGAATAATATCTAAAATAATACCTATACACAGTGATAATATTAAAAATAAGTAATAGTACGTTGCATTTCCTAGAGGCTTTTGACATTTCATAGCATATTTCTTCATAGTATACTAGTTTTATATATATAGCACATTTATAAAAATATTATTAAATGTTTCTTTTGCTAATTATGAATATTCAGAAGTCTACTTTAGAGTATGTTTGCCAAACTGATTCACATGAAACCTGTCTTCTAGCTTTCTAAAGACTAATCTGTTAAAATCTATAGCATTGTGAGAAACAAAGGAACTATAAGCCAAAATAGGGCAATTTTCAGAGATGTTTTATATGTATTTTTAAAACAATATTGATTTTCCATTTTTTATTAAGCCCATATACTTTAAGATGAGAAATGCATTCAAAAAAAAACATAGGGCTTCCCTGGTGGTGCAGTGGTTGGGAGTCCACCTGCCGATGTAGGGGACGCGGGTTCGTGCCCCGATCCGGGAGGATCCCGTGTGCTGTTGAGCGTCTGGGCCTGTGAGCTGTGGCCGCTGGGCCTGTGCGTCCGGAGCCTGTGCTCCGCAACAGGGGAGGCCACAGCGGTGAGAGACCCGTGTACTGCAAAAAAAAAAAAAAAAAAAAAAGGAAAAGCATAATATTGTAGTATCAAGGTTAACCCAAAAGAAGTTTAGATTCCGAGAATTATTAAACCTTATTTTCTAAGCAGTTGCACAATGCAGAATTATATGGTTAGTAGTCCAGAACTATTCAACAATATTTAAAATCAGTTGTCATAAAATGATAGATAATTTTCTAAAATAATAGTTAAGATACCTGCTGATAAATTCTAGAAAAATGTTAAAGAGCTGAGAGCAGACATTTATTAATTATCAATAGCTGCCATAAAATTCAACTCCAAACCTTAGAAGTTTAAACCACAATAAGCATGTAGAATCTCATAGTTCCTTGGTTTAGGAATTCAGGGGCAGCTTAGCTGGGAAGTTCTGTCTCAGGGTCTCTCATAAAATTGCCATTAAATTGTCAGCAGGGATAAGAAACAAAACGGAGGCTGGAGGATCTGCTTCCAAGATGACTCACTGACATGCCTGGCAAGTTTGTGCTTGTAAGATCTTCAGTTTTGTTCCTTACGGGTCTCCTCAGGGTTTTTTGAGTATCCTCAGGGTGGTGGGCCCCCAGAGTAAGCAATCAAGTATGAGAACAAGGACAGCAGCAATGTCTTTTATATCCTGGCCTTGAAAGCCACTCACTGTCATTTCTGCCATCTTTTTGCTTAGAGACACTCAGGCCAGCCCACATTCAAGGTGAGAGAAACTAGTGTCCATAATTTAAATGGAGGGTTGTCAAAGAACGTTTAGACAAACTTTAAAAACCACCTTAAGAGGTAACCCAATTTTATTTCATCATCACCTTCAAAGATTAATTGAAGCAAAATGCTTGGCACATAGTTTGTGAGTGAGAAAT
The DNA here is from genome assembly GCF_949752795.1 of Hyperoodon ampullatus. Classification (NCBI taxonomy): domain Eukaryota; kingdom Metazoa; phylum Chordata; class Mammalia; order Artiodactyla; family Ziphiidae; genus Hyperoodon; species Hyperoodon ampullatus. Next base: position 78,656,658 of record NC_136914.1, read on the forward strand.
TGAAGAAGGAAAAGATTTAAGAATGACTGTAGAATTTCTATGGAATTTTTGGCTCTCTAGGTAGTTTTAATTAGAGGTAGTTTCAAAACTCAAGTAATGTCCAATGTGATATTAAATATACAGATTTATTAAGAAAGCATACTACATTTGTTTTTGTATAAACAAGGACAGGCGCTATTGATTGCCAAGTTTAGCCAGTTGATTTCTCTATATTTTAACTAAATACAGCTTATTATTATCTAATTGAAAAGTAAAGAGTTTCTTAATTTAGCATTGACCTTAAACATTTTTGATACATGTTATTTAACAGACTGGACTGAAGCATCAGTAGAGAAGTCAAGTCCTTAAAGACCTAGACTTGCTGGTAAATTTGCTAGGATTTGAATCTAGGCTTTATCATTTGCAAACTATTTGGCCTTGGGAGGTAGCTTAACTTCTCTGAATGCTAGTTTACTTAGCTGTATAAGGAGATAAACACGGAACTTATTCCATGGGGTTGTTGTGAGGCTTAAAAGTCTTAGAAGAGTGTAGATAAATAGCAAGTAATCGATCAATAAATGTAAGCTATTAGCATTATTAAGAACAATATGTAAACTTTGAGTAAGGCTATTTAATTATTTTCATTTTAAGGTAGTGAAATAATCTCAAATGCAGGCTTTTTTATTTTTAAATGAAGCATATTATTCAGTTAAAAGAGAAAGACAAAAAAGGAGAAGACAATCACATTTCCTCTTCAATTTTCAAGGCTTCTATTCAATTTTCCAGTGCTTTATCTGATCATCGGAAATCCACCTAACTGACCTACACTGCAGAGATGATTTTGTAATTTTGAAGAAAATCACAGGTAATGGATTGGAAAACATACCTCTTATGAATTCTTAGTGATTACCTTCACTGTTTTCTTAAATCCTAAGCAGATGAGCATCCCCATAAGACCTATTAGTAAGTTCTCATCACACTTTATAAAGGTGTTCCCATGGTGATCTCAAGACCAAGTAGCCTTAAGTTCTCAGGTACAAAAGGGGCCTCTGGAGGAAACTTATATTTCACATTTCTGAGCTATGATTGTTTTCCCACTTTATTTATATCCACTGCTTTGCTCCCTCCTGTGGGAGAATTAAACAACAATTTTACTCACTGGAGCAATTAGTTCATCATTCACTTAATTTTAAATGAAATGTTGACATTAAACAGGACGCTTTAACCATTGTAATGACCATAACTAGCTTCTATATTGGTCTTGAAAAAGCCTTCCTATTCCCTCTGGAATGTTATCATTATTACTCATCATTTTCTTTGGAGAAACCAGCATCAAGTTTTCCATTATAAATACACTGTAAGTCCTGTTTTTATCATACATTTGTTTTCTTCAATTCAGTTGCCTATAGATGGAACTGATAGGTAAGAATAACTCAAAATGGTAGCTTCTTTTCTTTTTTTTTCTTTTTAAAATTTACTTATTTATTTATTCATTTTTGGCTGCATTGGGTCTTCATTGCTGCTCACTGGTTTTCTCTAGTTGCAGCAAGCTGGGGCTACTCTTCGTTGTGGTGCGTGGGCTTTTCATTGCAATGGCTTCTCTTGTTGCAGAGCACAGGCTCTAGGCATGTGGGCTTCAGTAGCTGTGGTATGCAGGCTCAGTAGTTGTGGTTCACGGGCTCCAGAGCACAGGCTCAGTAGCTGTGGTGCACGGGCTTACTTGCTCTGCAGGATGTGGTATTGTCCTGGACAAGGGCTCGAACCCATGTCCCCTGAATTGGCAGGTGGATTCCCCACCACTGCACCACCAGGGAAGCCCCGGTACCTTATTTTCAATCCTGACATTTTTCACTGATGCAGTATGAATCCATACCCCTTCCCTGCTCAAGTTTTGTATTATCTTGTACCCTAGTGATTTTATTATTTCTATGCTGGAAGAACGCACACAGGAAAAAATATATTTTTAGTGAGGAATGGTCATATTGTTGTACTGGGATATCATAATTTTCTTACTGTACTCATGGTGAAAAAGTGATCTTTACAGTTGTAATGCTTTACAGAGCAGCTGAGGTGTTCAAGTGGTTGGAATGGGGCAAGGAAATTAACACCAATTGCATATATAATATTTCCATTATTAGTTAGCACACATTTTCTATTTTGTATCTTGCCCTAAGTTTATCACTCTACATTTTTATTACACTGAAATCTATGTACTAGAAAAATCAACTGAAGAATTTAAAGTCCCTAAATTTAATGCCATTAATTCTAATGATTTTGGTATAAATTTCACATTTTTGTATATTGTTTACTAATTAAATTATTGAAATGTTCTGTGGCAATAATGAAAACTGAAAAACCAGTCCTATTCTCTTATTCTTAATTTTTCTCATTTGTATTTGAGCAGATTTTCACCCTAGCTTTTTCAAAATATTTTAAAATACTCAACAAGGAAAATAGCCATCATTCTATATTTTTCAATATAAATAACTATAGCAAAATTTAAAGAACAATCTTTCTACTCTGATGAATCAGTTTTGATTACTTCTAATTAGATCATCTTTCTGAGCTATTTCTTCAAAATAGCTAAGCAAGTAATTTTTACTGTTTTTCCCCATAGCTAATGAACATTTAACCTGCCTATAATTACTTGCTGCATTATACGTCCCACTTTCTGAAAATCATGTTTTGTTCACTTGAAATTATTCACTAGAGTATGTCTGAAAATAACCAAAGAAAACATATTAATTTCCCTCTCTCATTTTTTTCAAAGCCTTAGGTCTATGTGTTGGGCATACAGTTATTAAATTTTAATGCATATAAACTTTTGCTAACTTTGTATAGTTGTCCCTCTAGTCATAAGTTCTCAAATAAAAAACACATCCTACACAGAAACTAATCTTGATCAAGGTCATACAGCTCATTTGTATTAAATTTCAAACAACAAAAATATTCTGATTAAAGGTCAGGTTATTTACCATGACAATGTGCTTTATTTTCAGTTGCCTGACAAAACATAGACTTAAAATATTTGATAGCTCTAATTATCTTCTCTAAATTAGAAAAGCCATATATTACCAAAAGTAGTAATCAGTTCAGTTTTTCCTTAAAGTTTTCATTGTAGCACTTCATGTTATAAAACCCTAAAGCCTGGGTTCTAAAGCTAGGCCTACATGGAATGAAACAAAAGATATTTATTGTAATAAAATGAGGTATACAATACACTGGCTGTTGATAGATTGAAATTAGTTTCTGTTGAGTGGAATTGCCCGGTTTATAACAGAGTAATATGTAGTGTAATAAATAGTCTGTCTCCATTTGCATGTTTAACTGCTGAGAGATTTCAAGCCTCACTTCACTCTCTCCCCCTCTTGGCCCACATCTGGGAAAACCAAAAAAGATAGCCTGGGTGTTCTTGGCTCTTTTGGTTCTGGAGGGAAGTTCAAACCAGGTAATACCTGGCCTGGAGCAGTAACCCTCACCACAGACACACCCACTAACCATTTGTCCCACCTTGCTCTCTGAAGCCATTTTCAGACCAGTTTGTGTATCTGCCCTGCTCTTTACAGAAAACCTCATGATATGAATAATAAACCTTTACATGTTATTCTTCATGCATGTGGCATCATTGCTTTTAATATCTAAATCAAATTGTGGGTGGAATTTGGTTCTACCCTCTGTGGAGCAACCACAAGACATGTAGTAAGTAAACTGACTGATTTATCACCATTCTATATCTGTCCCAGAGTGAGAAAATATCACTGGACTCTCTTACAGGAATCACAAATTCAGATTTCCAGGGGACACTAGGTTTAATAAGCATGTTAGGTAGATTAAAGCCTGTCTGGTCATCTAAGAAACAATAAGCATTTCCACTGAATTATCATCCATGTATGGAGTATAATGTTAGATTTTATAATTTTCTCTCTTTAATTGATGAAATAAGTTGACAGAAAATAAGTAATGAAATATAAGTTGAACCACAATATCATCAACTGGACTTAATTGACATTTTTATGATACTTCACTCAACAATAACAGAATGCACATTTTTTTTTTTTTTTTGCGGTACGCGGGCTTCTCACTGTTGTGGCCTCTCCCGTTGTGGAGCACAGGCTCCGGACGTGCAGGCTCAGCGGCCATGGCTCACGGGCCCAGCCACTCCACGGCATGTGGGATCTTCCCAGACCGGGGCACGAACCTGTGTCCCCTGCATCGGCAGGCGGACTCTCAACCACTGCGCCACCAGGGAAGCCCCCAGAATGCACATTTTTTAAGAATGTCCATGGAACTCTCAAAAAGATACACTATATGCTAGACTACAAAAAAGTCTCAACAATTTTTTTTTAAAATTAGTGTCATATGGAGTATGTTTTCTGACCCAAAAAAGGTTAAATTGAAAATCAATAACCAAAAGATATTAAAAATATCTGTGAATATTTGGAAAATTATCAAAACATTTTTGGATATCTCATGGGTCAAAGAAGAAATCAAAGGGGAAAATAGAAATTATAATAAAAAAAATCAAAATTTACATGAAACAGCTAAAGAAAAGCTCAAAGGAATGTATAGATTTAAAGTTTCATGTTAGAAATGAAAATGATAAGAAAAATGATTAATGAACACATCTTTATAAGCTGGAAAGCAAATGATGAAACTAAAAGTAAGCAGAAGGAAAGGAAGTAATGAAGATAAAATTAAAAACTGAAAATCAATAGAAAAATATGGTGAAACTAGAATCTGTCTTTTTGAGATCAATAATTTAGATAAAATGAACAAGTATCTTGAATAACTCAAATTACCAGATCTAACTGGGGCTATTCAGATAACTTGAATAGCTCTATGTCCATTTAAAAATATATGTATATAGGTAAAACACCTTCTCACAAGCAAAACTGCCCCAGACAGTTTCTCTGGTGAATTCCTCCAAACACATAAGGAAGAGGTAAGACCAAAAATAAAAAATGCTCATGAATATAGATATAAAAATACATTTTAACTGAATTTTAGTTAATCAAATCTGAAATTGTATATAATGGTAAAATACTTTGAATAATATTTATCCAAGGATTGTTTAACATCAAAAAAATCAAGCAATGTATTATATCATATTAATAAAAATAAAATCCATATCATCTCAGATGCAGAAAAAGCATTTGACACAATTCGAAGTGCTTTCATGATTAAAAATTATCGGGAAACAATAACAACAAAAAATTGGGACCTCCCCAGACTGGTAAAGGACATCTACTAAAACCCTACAGTCAAATTCCTACTTATTTACAATATACTGAATGCTTCTCCTTGATTTAGCCAAGGATATCTAATGTCTCACTTCTTTTCAACATTGTACTTGAGGTATCATCATTGTAGTAAGACAAGAGAAAGAAATACTTTTCACACATATGAAAAAGGAAGCAGTAAAACTGAATTTATTATAAGCATCATGGCTATGCATATAGAAATTCCTAAAGAATCCACAAATAAGCTTCTAGATCTTGTAAGTTAGCTAAGTCATAGGTTAGAATGCCAGTTGTACACGTTGGAGAATTTATATGCCTAATTTCAAGAGTTACTATTTGACACTACATGAATGAAGAGTGGATTAAATGTGGCTATATAAGTCAGTGAAAAAGAAAAAAGAGTCCAATAAATAAACAACACATACGGCCTATTGAATTTTCACCAAAATGGCAAGGTAATTTAATGAGGAAATAGCCATTTTAACAAACGGTGCTGGACTAATGGGATATCCATGTGTAAAAAAACATGAATTTAGACTTACCTTTAGTGTATGTAAATTGCAATGTATCATAAAAATAAATATAAAAGATAAAATTATAGATCCTTAATGCAAACAAACTTGATTTAGTCAAATATTTCTTAAATAGGAAATAAAAGGTACAAACCATAAAATAAAAATCAGTAAAATGATTTTTTTCAAAATTAAAAATTTCTGCTCCCCAGAAGTTATTTTAAGAAAATGTAAGCAATAAATTTTTAGAAAATATTTGCAAAACACATATCTGATAAATGACCTGTATTGACAGTAAGTGACAACTACTTATATCTCAATACTAAGATAAAACACTAAATGAATCTGTAAATATAAAGGACAAAGCTTTTCACAGATGCTTTGATAGGAAAGCTATATGAATGACTAATAAGGATGCTCAACCACATTAGTCATCATTAATCAACTTCATTAAAACCATAATTAGATATTACTAATTACCTAAGAGTATGACTAAAATTAAAAACAGACTGACAATAACAAGAGTTAGCAATTTGTGGAGAAATGGAACTCTAAATCACTCACTGCTGGTGAGAATGTAAAGTGATATATCTGCTTTGGAGGAGCGTTTTGCAGTTTAATATAAAGTTAAATCTACAGGTACCATATGACTCAGCCATTGCACTCCTAGGTATTTAATCAAGAGAAGTGAAAGCATATGTCCATAAAAACTTGTGCATAAACATTCATAGTAGCTGTACTGTAATATCCTCAAACTGAAAACAACCCAAAAGTTCATCAGCAAGTGAACGGATAAACACATTGTGGTAAATACACATTTGTATGGATACACAAATGGAATACTAATCTGCAATTAAAAGTAATGAGCTATTGATACCTGTAGCAATATCTGTAACTCTCAAAATAAGTGTAAAGTGAATTGAAATAAGTCAAAGAAAAGAGAGTACATGCCATGGACACATGTGAATGATGTAGGAAATACAAGACATAATTTGGGACATTGGCTCTTCAAGATTTTTTCTATCATCTATCATGTTTTAGTCAGACTAAATATCATTTGAATTGACCAACAGGTAATGTTCTATTCAATTCTGATATAATTACAGAGTGACTTAAAATTTTTAATCAATATTGGTAGATCCTAAAGCACATGTACTATTCTGTAAAGGTATTATAGGGAATTTCTTTCCACTGCCAAAGTATTAAGTCAACTTGAAATATAATACAACTTCTACCTTTATTAAACCTTTTTAATTCATCAACTATAAGCAACTAATAAAGTTAACCCATTTGCTTTTACCATACTTCGCCAAGTTTTTGGTAGCCTTGAGAATATAATTTACATTCTGAACATCACGGAATATATTGGTCATCCTATCACATAATGGAACCTTTCTTATTATCCCCTCATACAGTGGTAAGTAGAAATCCACTGGTGAGTTATTTCCCTCCTATTACCACCGTATGTTTCTATACTTCTTCAACCCTCCTATTTCAACCCTTGTATGAAGGCTTCCTTTCCTATCCAAGACACCAGCACACTATTTTAGTATTTATTATATAAATAAAAATGATATTTCACTTTGATATTATTTTGTTGTTACCCTAATTTGTTCCCAAAGTGCTCAGATTGGGTTTGAAATTATTTGCTGACTACATGTTTGCTGTCAACACACACACACCAGTTGCAATTAAATGACTGGAATATAAGGAATATTCAATCTAAAAAGTATTTAGATATAATTATTTTTACTGTTTTCAAACACAGAAGGCTCAGATTAATTTAGATCAACAGAGAAGGGGAAAATTGTGAAAAATAGGATTAAACTAAGTGTTTAACACTAGATAATAGAGAGAGATACAATTCTCCAAATTTATTTCCTTATCTCTGATATCATCTATAAATCCAGTGAATTAATGCTCTACTTTAATTAACTCATATTTAATTATGGATTCCATGTGGATACACTGTACTAAGTTCTTTTATGTGATAAAATTATGGTTTTATGTTTTAGACAAATTTTATATGTATTTCCTTTAGAGAGAAAGCAATTCAATTTAAAAATTATATATCATCATAAAAAGATATTGCTTTTCAAAATTTGCTATAGTACTTAATCAAATTTCATGTTATGATTAGAGAATTATGGAAAACTGCTTATATAACTTAAAATCAGAATGAAAAATAAACAGTTGCCAATAACAACTTTGGTGTTGATTCTGAGCAGATGTTTGTGTGTTTCAATTTAAAAGAAAATAATTATATAATTAGTCGTGAGAACAGGGCTTAGGAGATGCCTCTATATTGAGCAAATCCACACCTGTTATTCTAAAAAGACACTTAACAGAGGAGGTTAGAGCAAATTAAGCACAGGTGGGCTCCTTCTGAAAACTCCTTTTAGCTCAGTTCTACTATCAACGTCCATCATCAGTTGTTAATACAATGATCTCTTTTCATCTGCAACAAAACAAAAAACTACCTTTCCCCGGGGTTGCCTGTTGCACGCTCCAAAGAATGCACAGTGCTTATGTGACCAGGTGTGCACAACAGGAAGGAATTAAGATGAAGCCATCAGAATGATAACAATCATGCCTTGATGAGTTCTTGTTATTTTAAGACACACCTGCTCCAAGTCAGCAGGATTTCTGAGGAAAATCTCAAATGTATTGGATGTATCCCAAGGCACATAAAAGACTGAATTCAATTCTCTCTAGCTGATGTTCAGAAATTTACAGCAGTGCTGACTGGGCTAAATGCCTTTCTTGCAAAATTCTAGAAGACACAGTGTTGTATTTGTCAGAGAAAATTATGTAACAGATCCCTTGTTAAAAAATGCATAACTTCCTCCCTGCCCTCATCCTTCCTTCCTCCTTCCTGAGTAGGTGTGCTGGTCTTGACCAACCTAGAAATGTGATAGGAAGATATACTATTATTTATAAGGAAAGATTGGTGTCTCTTCACAATCTCAGGGTTAATTGATGATTCCTAAAGGGACAGCAATTGTACTATAAACCATAAAAATTTAAAAAGGTATCAGTGCAGATATAAAAGTGTATGTATATGTTCATGTGTGTATATACATATACATATATATATATATATATATATATATATATATATATATGCATACACACAGAAAATCACTGGGTGAGCATGTTAGATATATATAAATTAAATATACTATAATTATTGTCACTTTGTTCTTTATACTTTCCACTATTTACCTACTAGTTTTATAATCAGAAAAAAAGGCAATAAAGGTTTATTTTTATTTGTTGGGAAGGTGCAGCATAGAAAAACATAGAAATTAGAGACAACATTTACCTAGGAAATTTAAATAACATAATCCATTGCCTACTGTAATTAATACAAAATTAAAAATGTGCTATAAGGTCCCATATTATGCAATTACAATTTTCATGGGGAAATGGTGAAAAAACCATATGTCAGAGGCAACTGTTTAAATGGGATTTTATCTAATATCTTGACAGAAATATGTATGCATATCATGTGTTATTCCAAACGATGTTCTAATGCTATTTTAGAAATGTATTTAATTCATGATGAAGTAAAAAATTAAGAGATGACATCAAAAGAGCAAAAGAAAAAGATGACATCAAGATGAACAAAGAAATTAAAAGATGACATCAAGTAAAACAAAGAGAAAAAGAAGATGAAGATCAAGAGGGAGGTTTGAACAATAAGTTGCATGCCTTTATTGCCTGTCTATTTTCTTGGTGTGACATGAAAATTCACAGTGACATTTCTAGCAGAGATCACAAAGAGAAGGAAATGGGATCAATTACATGCTATAAAACGGTTGTAAAATTAGAACAACGACACAACCAAGATGGGCTCTGGCCTAAGAGAAGCTCAACTGCTCTACTTCCAGGGCTTTAAGGGAACAGGCAGTTCCCCTTGGGTACACATGCTTTGGATCAAATATTTAGTGTGATAAACATTATCTAGAAAAATACTGATAATAAATACAGAACTAAGTAGATTTAAGGGGGGAAAACTCAGCATCTACTTTCAGCAGATCCCTTGGCACAGAGCAGAGAGTAAGGGGTTAGAAACCACAGGTTTTTGGTGTTTTGTTGTTGTTGTTGTTTCTTTTAGTTTTAAAAATAAGAATAATAATAGGTTCTACTTATTAGGGGTGTTCTAGGAATTAAATGAGATATGCTTGGCTTAGAATTTGGCATAAAACAGCAAAAATAATGGTTATTATTATATGTAAAATGATGAATTGTGCTTCCTTTAGAAAACCATCCAAAAATATTATTTTTTCAATGACTCTTTCAAGATGTCTTGTCTGGCACTGTTTTCACAGGGATACTCATGAACTGAGTAGATTAAGTGTACCAATATTGTATGATCATTAACTACATACCCATAGGCCTTACCAAGTGGGCAGCTATGTCATGATCAGGCTTAAATTTGCTTAGGAAAAATGAGAAGCTCACTAGACCATCAGTGTAGTTAGTAAGCCATCTTTTGTCTACAGGTCAAAGGTGAGTTGCACATATAAAACTAATTACTAAAACAATTACAATAAAAAAAAAGAGATGCGTATATTGGTAGAAAGTAATAACAAGAGGGATGCAAAGTAGGGTTCTCGAACTCCAGGGGGTACAAAAAACAATGTGTTGTGACAGAGAAAGTGTTATAAAAAATGTGTTTGCTGACAAAGAAATTAAGCTTTAATAATACTGTGAATTTTGCCAATACTGTAACATGACAGCTATCATATGTGAGTTAATCTAAGGGAAGAGTAGAGAGGGTGTGGGATGCTCTCACTTTTCCTTTTCCTCAGTACTTTGAGATTCATGGCCATTTCCAAATTAAACTAAAACAAAACAAAACAAACAAGCAAACAAACAAAAACCACTATACTATGAACAAGAGACATGAAAAAAGATTTCCAAAGATATGTTGGATCAAGGATAATTCTAGTTATATACACACAGGTGAAAGAATAGGAAAGAACAGAGTTGACACTTTTTATACATCTGATAAAAGCCTACTATATACCAAATCACAGAGTAAATCATAATCTAGTTAGATCCAATAGGAAATGGGCTAAAATTTTCAAAATATTATGAAGTCTCTCAGAAATGTAGTTTCTAATTTTCTACTGTAGCTAGTACAGAAGGTAAAAATAATTTTTACATAAATAAATATACACTTACTGGAGTGAAAACAACAATATTTTACTGATTTGGATGTGTAATGGCATAATTGTGAGAACATCGGTGCATATGCTAAAGTGAATGATGAAATCTTCAAAAAGGTCAGTGTTATGGAGGAGGATGGTTTACAAACTGGGACCTGAAGAATGGGGAGGGATGCCCTGGTTGAAGGTAAGCTTCTGATTGAGGACATGATGTGCTGGGGCAAAGAACTGCATTGTGTAACTAGGGATAGGAGATGTTTAGGCAGGCTCAGTATAAAAGACTGCATGAATATTTATTCTTTCATCCAAAGATCATACATCTTCTTATTGTTATCATAAGTTCATTTATCATCTTCTCCTCAAAAGTTGCTATAACCAAATGACTGATATTGAATTAAAAAAAACGTTAGAGGTAGAAGAGCTCAAAATGTTCACTGAAGAGAAAGGTTTTCAAACAATTTTCTTTTTTTTAAGGACTTTATCGGTATACAATTCACATACCATACAATTCATATATTTAAAGTATACAGTTAAAAGGTTTTTAGTAGTTTTCCAGACATGTGCAGCCATCACTACAGTCAATTTTAGAACATTGTTTTCAGCAGAAATATTTCTTGGGAGAAAGTGAAGCCCAACTTGCAGAGTAGAGAAAAGGGACTTCCAGCACCTGTTCCCAGGTAAGGAATGTATAAGTCCCCACTCTGTCCTAAAAACAAGGAAAAGGCTGAACAGACAGAAAAATCAACAACTTTTCCTGGATTTGTAAGAGGGGCGGACACAGGGCAAGACGCTGGCTCCAAGACTGGAAAGACAGGCAAACACAGAACAACTTATCTGAGTGGAGATTCAGGAGCAGAAACAGCTGAGGAACAAGGGCCAAGGTAGAAAAACCTGGACTGTAATTTCCTTATTGCTGGAGGCTCTGTGTGGACCACTTTGAGAGTTAAAAACTCCAAGGGCACCCAGTAATAAGGGAGTCCCACAGTATTGCAAGATTTACCTTCAGGAACTCAACTAGGTTCGGACAGTAAATATTGGAGAAAAATTCCATCATCCTTTCAGCAGAGGGAGGGGAAAGGAAACTTTTAAAATAAGCTAGAATACTCTGTTCTTAGCAAGGCCTGACCTCAGGAGAAATTAGTTAACCAGAGTCATAACTGCTAGGGTATTGTCAGAGCCTAACTGACCTGAGAGAAGGGAACTGTCCAACTCCAGGCAGAACTAGCCATCCTGTCCCACCCAAGTGGGGAGGAAAAAAAAAAACTGAGAAACATTTGTGAAGTTCACAGTCCAGAGGCACAGGCTCACTAAAAGATTCAGGCCTAATCACAGGACTATAGCATTCTTCCCCTCCGCTCACACCTCACCCCATTATGAAAGCCTATTTACAATAGTCCTTTTACACAGTAAATCATATTTGGATATCAAGAAAAAAAATTACAGGGACAGGCATAGCTCGTTTTATTGCACTTTACTTTATTGTGCTTTGCAAAAACTGATTTTTTTACAAATTGAAAGTTTGTGACATCCCAGCATCTAGCAAGTCCATTAGCACCATTTTTCCAACAATATTTGTTCACTTTATATCTCTTTGTCACATTTTGTTAACTCTTATAATAAAGGCATACCTTGGAGATATTGTGGGTTTGGTTCCAGATCACCCCAATAAAGTGAGTATCACGTTAAAGCTAGTCACAGGAATTTTTTGGTTTCCTAGAGCATATAAAAGTTATATTTAGGGACTTCCCTGGTGGCACAGTGGTTAAGAATCCACCTGCCAATGCAGGGGACACGGGTTCAAGCTCTGGTCTGGGAAGATCCCACATGCCGCGGAGCAACTAAGCCCGTGTGCCACAACTACTGAAGCCCCCGTGCCTAGAGCCTGTGCTCTGCAACAAGAGAAGCCACCACAATGAGAAGCCAGTACGCAGCAACGAAAATGCAATGCAGCCAAAATAAATAATTTTTTTAAAAAGTTATATTTACATTATGCTGTATTTTATTAAGAGTGCAACACTATTATTTCTAAAAAAAAAACAATGTGCATACCTTAATTAAAAAATAATGATGTTGGAAATATGGTGCCGACGGTTATGCTAGACTTGGGGTTGCCACAAACCTTCATTTTGTAAAAACCACAATATCTGCCAAAAGAACAATAAAGTGTAATAAAACAAGGTATGCCTATATTTCAAACTTTTTCATTATTATTTTATTTGTTATGCTGATCTGTGATCAGTGGTCTTTCATATTACAATTATGATTGTTTTGAGGCGCCATGAACCTCAACCATATAAGACAGAAAGCTTAATCCATAAATGTTGTGTGTATTCTGACTGCTCCACTGACCCATCCCTTCATCTCTTTCCTTCTCCTCTGGCCTTCCTATTCCCTGAGATTCAACAATATTGAAATTAGGTCCATTTTAACTCTACAATGGCCTCTAAGTGTTCAAGTAATTGCATGTTTCTCATTTTAAATCAAAAGTTAGAAATTATTAAGGTTAGTGAGGAAGGCATGTAGAAAGCCAAGACAGGCCAAGAGCTAGGCCTCTTATATCAGTTAGCCAAGTTGTGAATGCAAATTAAAGGGTTTTGAAGGAAACTAAAAGTGCTATTCCAATGAACACATGAAAGATAAGAAAGTGAAACAGCCTTATTATTGATATGAAGAAAATTTTAGTGGTCTCCATAGAAGATCAAACCAGCCACAACATTCCCTTAAGACAAAAACCTAATCTAGATCAAGACCTTAACTCTTTCCAATTCTATGAAGGCTGAGAAAAGTGAGAAAGCTATGGCAGAGAACTTTGAAGCTGGCAGAGGTTGGTTCGTGAGGTTTAAGGAAAGAAGCCACCTCCATAACGTGAAAGTGCAAGGTGAAGGAGCCAAGTGCTGATACAGAAACTGCAAGTTATCCAGAAGATCTAGCTAAGATAATTAATGAAGGTGGTTATGCTAAACAACAGATTTTCAGTGTAGACAAAACAACCTTATATTGGAAGAAGATGCCATCTAGGACTTTCATAGCTAGAGAAGAGAAGTCAAGGCCTGGCTTCAAAGCTTCAAAGAACAGGCTGAATCTCTTGTTAGTGGCTAATGCAGCTGGTGACTTTAAGTTGGAGCCAATGTTTATTTACCACATTTAAAGTCCTAGGGCCCTTAAAAATTATGCTAAATCTACTTTGCCTGTGCTCTATCAGTGGAACAACAAAGCCTGGATGATAGCACATGTGTTTACATTATAGTTTACTGAATATTTTAAGCCCACTATTGAGACTTACTGCTCAGAAAAAAAAGTTTCCTTTCAAAATATTACTGTTGATCACCCAAGAGCACTGGTGGAGATGTACAATGAGATTAATGTTGTTTTCATGTCTGCTCACACAGCATCCATCTGCTGCCCATGGATCAAGGAGTCTTTTTTTTTTTTGAAACTTTATGATTTAAGAAATACATTTCATAAGGCTATATTTGCCATAGATAATGATTCCTTTGTTGGATCTGGGAAAAGTCTATTGAAAACCTTCTGGAAATGCTTCACCATTCTTATATGTCATTAAGAACATTTGTGATTGATGGGAAGAATTCAAAATATCAACATTAACGGGAGTTTGGAAGAAGCTGATTCCAACCCTCGTGGATGACTTTGAGAGGTTCCAGACTTCAGTGGATGAAGTAACTGCAGATGCGGTAGAAATAGCAAGAGAATTAGAATTAGAAGTAGAGCCTGAAGGTGTGACTGAACTGCTACAATCTCATGATAAAACTTTAAGGAATGAGGAGTTGCTTCTTATGAATGAGCAAACAAAGCAGTTTCTTGAGATGGAATCTATTCCTGGTGAAGATGCTGTGAAGACTGTTGAAATGACAGCAGAGGATTTAGAATATTATGTAAACTTAGTTGATGAAGCAGTGTCAGGGCCTGAGAGGATTGATTCCAATTTTGAAAGAATTTCTACCGTGGGTAAAATGTTGTCAAATAGCATTGCATGCAACAGAGAAATTATTCATGAGAGGAAGAGTCAATTGACATAGAAAACTTCATTGTTATCTTAAGAAACTGCCACAGCCACCCCAACCTTCAGCAATCACCACTCTGATCAGTCAGCAGCCAGCAACATGGAGGCAAGACAGTACAATGCAAACATGACTTTTATATGTATTAGAAAACCAAAAAATTCATGCGACTTTCTTTATCATGATATTTGCTTTATTGCGGTGGTCTGGAACAGAACCTGCAATATCTCCAGGGTATGCCTGTTTAGTAAAAGGCAAAAAAACACAAATTGAAGAAAGAGAAATCATCAAAACCTGACAGGGTAGAGATATTAGAATTATCAAATCAGGCATTTAAAATTACTATGATTAATGTGCTAAGCACTCTAATCGATAAAGTAGACAGTTGCCAGACAGATGGGCAATGTAAGCAGAGAGATAAAAATCCTAAGAGAATAAACAAAAGAAATGCTAGAGGTCAAAAACACTATACTAGAAATGAACAGTGCTTTTGATGGGTTAATGTTGACTGGAAACAGCTGAGGAAAGAATCTCTAAGCTAGAGGATATATCACTAGAATCCTCAAAAAGCAAAAAGCAAAGAGAACAAGACTGTAAAAAGCAGAACAGAATATCCAAGGACTGTGGGGCAACTACATAAGGTGTAACGTATGTGTAATGGGAATACTAGAAGGAGATGAGAAAAAGGAACAGAAGAAATACTTGAAACAATAGTGACTGAGAATCCCCAAAAAGCAATGTCAGACACCAAAGCACAGATCCAGGAACCTCAGAGAACATCAAGCAGGATAAATGTCAATAAATAAATAAATAAAAATAAAGTGGGTAAAGGTTGTGCTTTAATTTGAGACAGTGTAGAGCATCCGAATGAGCTCAGGCTCCCTCATCCATGTTCCCTTCCTGTGGCAGCTTGATTGGGCTGAAATTTTGAGAAATCCAGCTTGATTGTGAGAAATCCCCAAAGTAGCTTCAGATCTGAGCTTAAAAAATAACATATATTGCCAACTCCTCCATTTACAGTTAGAAAACTGGAAACCATATCTATTAAATCACGTTCCTAAATTCTCCAAATTAATTGGAGAGCTAGGACTAGACACAAACCTTTCCTTAGGTGAACTCATATACATCACTGTGTATAGAAGATGCCAAGTCTTAACTAATGACCAAACAGATATGGTGTTACTAATATGGTCATGGTACTCCAAAACTCAAATATTCTCAGTAAAATAGCAAGAGCTAATGCAATGGATCAATAAGCCATTTTATAAGTATGGATTAGTTTTAAATAATAAATTAAATTTCATGACTTTTTAAAGTTGTTTTATGCTTCATGACTTCATTAGAGTAGCATCTGATATCAAGTATGCATCAATATTAATGCATTTAAATACTTTTGAAATTTTTATTTTTAAGTCATCTCTCACAGTAAATATATGTATTTATAAATCATTTGTTAAACAGAGCACAGTTTGACTTGTTACTGTTTAACTAATCTTGCTAAAGATTTTTTTTTCTTATACACACTTGCAGAAACTAATTATTTTCAACATTTTTTCCTGCAAAATAGATATTTGGGGGTGAAGATTGTCTTTGTTGCTTCACTTGATAACTCTTCCATGCAAATAAGATAGGCTGAGAAATAATCAATAGGGTACAAGAAATCATATGTGAGATAATACTCATTATATTTCTTAATAAGTGACTGAAAAAAAGTCTTTTTAGTATGATAGTACACTGTGAGTCTGATGGCTTTCCAACTTTAATCAAAATGTTGTTCATTATAGTGGGAAAATAAATATCTTTATAATTAAATGTATTTGAGTAAGAAATACTTAGAGAAAATCTAGAACTTTATGGTTCCTGAAAATTGCATTTTAAACTGTATTTTGGGACAGTTTTCAAACTTAGAAACTTTTTTAAACAAATGACATTAAATGACTTAAATAGCAAAAATGTAATTAGATAAAATTATAATATTAATTAAAAATTTAAAATATATACCCATAGATTTGGAGATAGTGGTTAGTAAAGTGCCTGGTACATAATAATACATAGAATAATAGATGGTGCTTATTATTAGTATGACTATTATTAACAAAATTATCGCTATCATTATTATTATTATTATTATTTTTTTTTTTTTGCGATACACGGGCCTCTCACTGTTGTGGCCTCTCCCGTTGCGGAGCACAGGCTCCGGACGCGCAGGCTCAGCGGCCATGGCTCACGGGCCTAGCCACTCCGCAGCGTGTGGGATCTTCCCAGACTGGGGCACTAACCCGTGTCCCCTGCATCGGCAGGCGGACTCTCAACCACTGCGCCACCAGGGAAGCCCCCGCTATCATTATTTTTTGATGCGCTTATTTTCTCTTTTAAATCCCCACCTCATTTTCTGTCTATATCTCTCTATATATCCTTTTCTGTTAGCCTCTCTGCTCATTTTGTAACTTTCTTGATGTTAGGGATTTTATCTCAATATCTCTGTCTTCTAAGTAATCTCCCCCACTTCCGGACACACAAGAATTCAATAAATATGTGTTGAGTCTAAAAAAAAATATATATATATATATATATATATATATATATATATACACACATATATATATACACACTCATATATAATTATAATATTAATTCAAAATATATTATATATACATATATATGTTTTGTACTAATGTATATGATATAGGTATACTATATGTAATAAATATAAAAACACTGATGTAAACCTAAAATATTGAAAATAAAATATGACATTGTAAATAAATCTTTAAGATGAAACCAAATATTAGCATATACTTAGAAATTTGCATAAAAAATTTTAAACCAAAGAGAAAACCCTCTGTGGCTAATTTTCACCCAGTTCTACATTTGTAAGCAAGGTACAAAATATTGGTTTAGAAAAAAAATTTTTTTAATTTATTTTATAAGTAAGGTATAAACATCACTCGTACTTATGTACGGCCAAAATAATTGTAATATTCTTGTCCAAATCTATAAATGGCTAAATTCCCTATACTCTTTGACTTAATATAATTATATTCCATTATTATTTGTTTTTAGAAATTACCAATATTAATTTATAAAATTAAATCATTAAAAATCTTCATGGAAAATCACACTTTGTTACAATCAAAAAACAATGATCAATCATTCATTCAAGTAAAAGACTGCAAATAATGAGATTAAGAAAATCAATCATATTTACATTTTGTAATACCTGATACCAGTTAAAAATGATACTAACAAAAGTAATAAAGGAAATAAGCATACATTCCATCTATAAACAAGATGATTCAACATGAACAGAGAGTTCTTGCTGTCTGTGTAGCCACTACAGAGTTTCCTGGGGTTGGTTCAATGAATAAATACTAATGCCCCCAAATAAGAACAAATGCATAATTAAAACTGCTATAGATGAATATTAGTTGTTAAAAATAACATTTAATTATTTTAATGAGGATGAAATTGAACACAGAGCAATATCTTGTAGCATATCAGAAACATATTTGCAACCGAAGTAGAAATGTGCTGTTCGAAATAATTGGTTTTAAAATGTTAATTTTCCCCCTTGTTTCCCTTTCTTAAGACATTGAAAAGCTCAAATATAGTGAACCATTAAAATATAGTGAACCAAAAAAATATAGTGAACCATATTAAAATATCTAATATTTCCTGATCTTCTATTATATGCTAAGCACCATTCTTTAAGGTGGGAATATTTGACCTCATTTTAATTATCATGTTGTAGGTCAGGGGTTAACAAAATGCTGCCTGGGGGCCAATCCAGTCTGCCACCTGTTTTTGTAAACAGAGTTTTTTTGGACCTCCACTTGTCCATTAATTTTTATTTTCTAGGATTGCTTTCATACTAACATGGAAGAGTTGAGTAACTACTCAAATGACCATATGATCAGCAAACCCTAAAATATTATCTGGCCACTTAAAAAAAAGTTTGACAGCCACTGATGTAGCTAATATGATTTTAATTTTCAATGAATCTTTGTAGCAGAACGTAAGACACAAACTGTAAACTCTGGAGTCAGAGAAGAAACCCAGCTTTGATTGACTCCAGGTGATTTTATGTTTCTTACATTACACAACACAGAAGTTTAGAAAATCAACTACACAAGGATAGGATAGAGTAGATTTATTTTTTTAGCTGTTTATGCATAAATGTCTTGGGGCTTTATTTGGCTGAAGCTCAAAAAAAAGTTTATTTAATCGTATGTTGAGTTTATAGAGTAATAGAATCCAGCCCACAGTATTTACTATATATAGTCTCCTGCCTCAGACTGTTATACCATTATCTTTAATTTTCAGTGTCACATTCATTTGTTCTTCCTTCCTTCCTGCTAGAAAAGGAGTGTCCCTTTTTCAACTTAAAGCTGTTTCATTGACTCTGCTTTGGATCCCATTTCTTCTGACACTCCCAAATCCTTCCTCTGTTTATTAGTCTCTCTCTTCACAGGCAATTTATTGAAAAAAAATTGCTTCTATTACTTTGTTATTTTTTCATCTTTACTCCTTAACTCACTGTGGTCTAGCATCTACTTCATTCAATCCACTGAAATGGCTGTGGTCAAGATCAGTATAGAAATCCTTGTAGCTGAGGTCATTAGACACTTGTCAGTCCTTAACTAATTTGACTCTTTATATTCTACACTCTCTGATACTCCATTGATATTGAAATAGTCTATTCCCTTGTTTTGTGAAGTCACTATCATTGCCTTTCCCTATTTTTCATGCTGTTGCTCTTATTCACCTTTGAGGTTATCTATTACCAGATCTATGGCACACATGTTAGTGTTCTCAATATTTTGTAATAGAATTTGGCTTTTTATTCTGTGTATTTCCTGTGGGTAATCATGAAAAATATTTTATTTTTATTAACTGCTTATTGTTTATCATGTCTTTAATTAATATCAATATGATTAATAAATGTATATTTTGTTCCATATTTTCTCCTAAACTCCAGAATTATATATCAAACTGCCTTTGCCATGTATTCACTTACCACCCTAAGGCATCTCAAAATTAATAGGTCCCAGTCTAATGCCATTTTGGTCTGTGTCAGATGTATCTTCTTTTATTCTATGTGCTGTGTTCTCTATCACAGTAAATGGCATTTTTCTCTACCATGGCTCAAGGCAGGCAGACATCTGAATAATACACTCAAGGCTGTATAAAAGTATAACACTAAACTATTAATTAAAATGAGAAATATAGCCATCAAACAGATGGGTATGGTCATGTTTGCTGATTGATGCTTTTGCTCTAAAGTAAATCAAAATGAAAAAAAATCAAAATTAAAAAGTCGTACGGGAGCATAAGTTGATAGCCAAGTTTATTTTAGGTCTTCATGCAACTGGACCAAACAAAGGTGTGGATGAATATTTGTGCAAAACATCTCAAATATCAAAGAAAAATATCTGTTAAATTAAGTTTCACAACAATGATTAAATATTCTGCAGTTATTTTATTTTGTATATTTTATAATAATGGTATGGAAAATGCTCAAAATTAAAGTCTCAAGATAGCATCTGTATGATAATCTCATATAAGTTATAATGTTATATATCTCTCTATAGGGATAGATAGATACAGACATAGTAGAGATTATAATATAGACATAGATAAATGTATAGAGAAATATCTGAGTATTTTTAAAGGTATAATCAAATGTTATTAGAGGACATCATGGCCTAACAGAATAACTAAGTAATTATCCTACTTTACACATTCTGGTCAATTCACTTAAGAGAGTTATTCAAGCATTCCTTTTCTTGATTTTGCAAAGTTGTATCACCACTGATATCCTGATAGGTTTGTGGTGACAATTTGTTTAAAAAGTCAGATATACAGACTCTGGTATATTGTCTAACATATGACAGAACTCAGACATTGGAGCTGATCATTATAACAGTTAATATTTCAAAATCATGAGAATATAAATATGACTATGAGAGTAAAATTGTTTTACAATAGAACTTACATGGTTAGAGTTGGCAAACAATTAAGTAAACAAAAATGTATAATATAATTTCAGGTAGTGATATAAGATAGCAGGATTGGAAATGTAGTCTTTGAAAGGGCTTTGTTAGAGTGGGAAAACAGTGTTGACTTCTCTGAAGGGCTGACTTTGAGCTGAGATCTAAATGAGATCAGGGAGAAAGCCACAGGAAGGCCCAGGGAAAGAGCATCCCTGCAGTGGGCAGCAATGGCAAAGGCCCTCAGAACCAAGGGGCTGTATGGCAGTTGTGGCTGGAGCATAGAGAAGGAGAGCGGTCAAAGATGTAGGCAGGAAAAAAAGCTCCATGAATATTCTCACATTTCTGCAGGGCCAGGGCTTTCTGAGCAAAGAGCATTGACATCTGGGTTAAAGAATAATAGAACAATGACCCTAAAGATGGAGGTCTCCAAGATGATATTGTCTTATCTCTCATCAGAGTTACCTGTTTACTTTTCAGGGTGGTGAAGTTCCTTCCTCTCCCCAGAGAGGATTTGTTTATGTTGCAAAGTATCTCTTCCTCTCTCCTGAGGGGAGGAGGAACAGATGTGCCAGGTTCCAGTTTCATATTTTTGAGATTACTCTCCTCTGGTACAAACCCTATGGGCACGTACAAGTGACACCATATCCTCACATCATCCTGCAGGGAATCAGTGCCTAGATGGCTGGAGCTAAGGTGCTCTGTGAGAAAATAATTGAAACCTCATGTTTCCTATCTACCTACCTACATGCATACACACATAGGTACATCCATAAATATAACAGAGGAACCATATCCCTTTGTACTTCAATGAAAAGGTATTTGATTTTTATTTCAGGGGAGAGGTTAATGCTTACTTTAGCCAAGGTGGTAGGTGTGGAGATTTTGGTAATAAGTAAGAATAGGGAGGTACTTTGAATGTAAAGTTGTTGGAAAGATGTTAAAACTATTACATTAGAGGCTAAAACTGAACTCTCTACTTCTATTCTTGCCCATCTAGAATTTGTCATACAGTAACCAGAGAATGTTCTTTAAAACCATCATTCAAATCATATCACTTTTCTGCTCAAAATCATTCAGTGATTTCCTTTCTCACACACAGTAAAATCTCAAGTCCTTACCTCTTGCCATGCCTTACCTGAATTAACCCTGTGCCCACCCCACCACCATGGTGTCCCTCCAGCCACATTGGCTTTCTTCATTTTCTTCTGGCTGATGAGGCACACTCCTGCCACAGAACCTTTGCACATTCATTTCTGTCTGAAAAGTTCTTATCTCCGATGTCATTCTGACTTTCTCCCTTGCAGAATATAGGCCCTGCCCAAGCACTACCTCAGCAAACAGCTTTACCTGTTCTTACCACTGTCAAAATCACCTCCCACCTAACCAACAATATCCTTATATTACTTTTTTTAAGTTGTTTATCATTCTTATTATCACCAGCCATGTCTTAGGTATTTATGTGTCTGTGTGTTTGTTAGTTTTTTACTGGAATATAAATGTATAACCACAGAGACTTATGTTTTCATTGTTGAATTCCCAAGATTTAGGATAGTCTCTGGTACAAATTAGGCTTTTAATGAATGAATAAAAATGCATGAATGGAGTTACTGGATTGGGTTGTAGAAAAGATAAAATGAGGGCATATCTAAGAAGTATTAATCAGCTGGGTATATGTAATGCCTTTTACAGATTTATGGAAGAGGAGGGCAGGAACAGCTTTGAGGAATCTTACCTTGTTTAACTCATACCATTTGAAAAAGAGTGCATTTTTTAATGTTAAAATATAGTAATAATTACAAAAATGTTTTAAGATCCAAATTCAAAAAATGAATGTAGAGTATCAGAAAAGACACCCATCTTAGAACACAAATATGTGAGTTTTGAATTTCACTAATATCCATGGAAATTCTCTAATTTACCTCTCTGGGTTTTCCTGGTTTCTATCCTTTTGACTTTTACTCACATTGTCCTTTCCAGCTTAGACTCATTGCATATGGATTATTGAGATCACTCCCCCAGCCAATCTCTTATTCCTTTCTGAGAAACAGTCTTTTAAGTACTTTCTCAGAAGCAGATTCCCAGGACATGATACCCATCCTCATCAAATGCCTCTGTTATCTTTGTAAGCACATCATTATTCTCTTATTCCTTATTAAATGAGAACAGCTATTGACTAAGTTACTTTATAGATCCATATGGTATTTAAAATAAGAAGCACAATATTATAATGTAAGATGAACTAGTACACAGAAACACAGCCTAACTGGAATTAACTCAATCAATCACAACGTTGATGCTGCCAACATCAAGGGCTCAAATTAGTGCCAACATTGATTGTGGTCCTTTCCTGACAATTGTTTTATGGGTATTAAATGAAAAGCATAATAACATTGAACTCAAAGGAATCCTGTTGTTTCTACTTTTCAAACACAACTTATCATCACTTACTGTAAATCTCTGCATCTGCTCAGCTTCTTTTCTGGCTTGTTATAGCATTGATTCAAAATCCTTGATTTTTCCTTAGTTGCATCTTGTAAAACAATTTACTACCTGTCTTTCTGAGATCTAGGTAAAAGACTCCCACCACCTTTGCCTCATCTACTTCCTCACTCACTGCAAAGACTTGATCAGATCTCTTGGGCCCTATCTCTTTCTCTTATAAAGTGATGGCAAAACAGTACACTCGATGCTCTTCTCTTGAAATCTTGCATGCTTGTTTATTGTAATTGAAGCACTTACTGGTTATAAAAACATCAGTTTCCAGGAGATTTTTTTACAGTCAATTTAACAGAAATCAATTGTCTATTCAGGTTCTCAGAGGGATGATTGAAATAGTATGTTTCAGAATTTTGTACCCCTTTTGTCTCTTTTCCCCTCATATCACCGCAAAGACTGCTGACCACTCTCTCTTTCTGAAACTATTACGTTGATCTTTTTCACACCATTTCTTACTGATCTTCCTCCTATTTCTCTGATCATTTGCTCCTTTCCTTCCTTGTCTATCTTTTCCTCCAACAAGCTATTTGAACACTGGTGTTCATCAGGGTTTTTATACTCAACTCATTATTATTCTCCTACTATATATTTTCTCTGGGTGATCTCATTTATTCTTGTCACAAACACTGTTTTCTCCCTTGAAAGTCTGTTGTCCATGTGTCTACTGAACTTGTATACTAATTTGTCTTTCTGTAGGAATGTTTAAGTCAACATTTCTATAACTGGCCTCATTTTTCACTGCATAATAACCTTGATCTCCTTTTTCCCCTCTCCATGGATTGTAACTATCTCCTACCTTGTTGACCAATTCAGAAAACTGAGAGTCATATTAAACCACTCCTTTCCATCTTTCCAAGTGTAATTAATCACATTCTACTGATTTTCATCTGTAAAACTTTCTAAATTCTGTTTCTTTTTCTTTGAGGCTCCCCTATTGTGTCAAGATCATGCCAAGAACCTCCTACGTATTCTTGCTATGATGGATCTTCTGAAAGCCAACTATACACTGCAGCTAGACTAATCCATTTCACATCAACTGTTCAAATCTGTCAATCATTCTCTATCATGTAGGATGAACTTTAAGCTCCTTAGTTTTGAGAATAAAGTCCTACATATTGTGACCTAAGTATGCAAACTCATTCCCTACCTCTGTCTATCTGGAAATCTCATTTCTGGCAATTTTAATCAGTTACAGTTCCTTTACAAATTTAGCAGTGCTGATCTTTTTGTCTAGAAACCACTTTTTTCTTAATCTGAACTACATTTTATTGAATTTCAGAAATTTAAGCAATATGTCTTCTATTCTGTACTTGCATAACATTTTATGTGCACAACTTCACCTCAGTTGTCACTTTATATTTAAACCAACCATTTCAATAAACTCCCCCCATTAGCCTGTGAGTTAATAAAATAAAGCTTTAATGCCTTTTTCATCTTTTTGTAACTGGTATTTGGCACAAAATTTGGCTCACAGGAGGTGTTAAATAGAATCTGCCTGAAGGAAGATAGTTACTAGGGATTTTTTCAGTTTTTATTAACTTTCTTGAACTTTAAAACATTTCATACCCTTGATTATTTTCTCTCTTTAAAAACAAATTGTATTTCCAGGTTTTATCCTATAAATCTACAACCTATTATTAGTTTTTCACACCTCTTATTCCTCTATTCATGCTTTAAGTGTTCGATAGATATTTCAGAATCTACACTTTCTCTACTCTCAAATTGTTCCCTCCTTTGTAGAGGACCATAATGAGTTCTGTGTTTTTCATTTGATATCATTTTGTTGACAACTTCATAGTAATAACCTTGATTCCAGACCAGTATGTCTCATTGCCAAATAACATTTTCATTTGGTCTAACTGACATGTCAAACTCAATATATGCATGTTCGAATTTATTTATTCTCTCCAAATTGTGATTCATTTCCAGTGGTCAATATTTCAGTGTTAAAACTTTCCCCCATCCAGCTGCTAAAATTAGAGATATGGGATTCATACTCAACACCCCCTTTCATGTCAACACTCACCCCCAAAAAATAAAGTACCAAAATTTGCTGATTCTTCATCTTAAACACATTTTAAATCTAACCATTTTCTTCATGTCCCTTACACTCCCTAGACCAGGCTACCATTATCTTTTGTATACCAGTATAAAAGCCTCATAATTAGCACATGCTCATACTGGCTTCTCTTCAATCACCTTGATTTTAGCCCAGTGAGATCTGTGTCAGACTTTTATCTACAGATCTATAATCATTTGTGGGGCTTTTTTTTGTTTTTTGTTTTTTGCGATACGCGGGCCTCTCGCTGTTGTGGCCTCTCCCATTGCGGAGCACAGGCTCCGGACCTGCAGGCTCAGCGGCCATGGCTCACGGGCCCAGCCACTCTGCGGCATGTGGGATCTTCCTGGACCGGGGCACGAACCCGTGTCCCCTGAATTGGCAGGCGGACTCTCAATCACTGCGCCACCAGGGAAGCCCCATTTGTGTTGTTTTAAGCCACTAAGTTTGTGGTAATTTGTCACAGCGGCAACCGAATACTAATATACTACCTAAGAGCCAAATGGATCCATCAAGTCTTGCCTTACATTTTATCTTCTGTAACTCTATATTCCGTATCCTTCTAACTGCTGAAGGAAACCTTCTCTGACCCATACCTTTAGCCCATAGCATCCCAATCTCTTAATCTAAGTTATCTATCACTTTAGCTAACACTAGCATTTATCACAATCTAGATTAAATGATTTATCACATAATTACATATTGAATCTCCACCTCCTTAATAAGACTGTGAGTCCAGGAGGGCAGAGGCCACACTACATTCATCTTTTTAAAGAATTTCTAGAGCCAGCAAAGTCCCTTGAACTTAAGTAGGCATTTAAGAGATATTTGTTAAATAAGTGAGTGAGTGATTGAATGAATGCATTTATTGACTGTCTTCTGTGTATTATCAGTGTAAAACTTTTGATATGCATTATTTCTTTACTTCTAACAACATCTCAATAGTGTAACTATTACATGTATTTTATAGGCAAGAAAAGTGGAAGCTGGAGTAGCTAGAAATTTCTCTATAGGCCATATGGTTAGTAACAATATAGTCATAAAACAAAATAAAATTTTTGAATATTCATTATGTTTTTCTTGAACTACACACAGTGTTTTTTTGAGAGATGCTACCAGGGCCATCAGCAAACATCAGGTCAACAATCCTGCTTGAGTCCTGCTAGTAACTGAAAACATCTAGAAATACTAAAACAGCCTGAGATGAAAGTCTTTTTGTCTATCATTTTATATCCAGCACATGGTACAGTGCAGAGAATAAGTAACCTCTTAAATAACACAATTTGAATTTTTTTAAAAATGAATGAAATAATTGATAAATGAGCAAACAAATATTCTAGATGACTACCTGATTTTAATTGGGGTGGAAAGAATACTTGAGTACTGAAATAAATAAATGAAAATAAATGAAAATCTCAGCAGATAAATTTTTCAGTTATAGTTTTATTCTGAAGCTGGTTCTGATACCTTCTCTCTTCCTCCTTAGTATCTTTAAGTATTGGGGGTAGGTAAAGAAAATAACACCTTTCCATGTGAGGATACTACATTTCTACTAATATCCTGGACAGTAAGATAAATGATTTTAAAGTGAATAGAATCTGCCTAAATTAATGTGGCTCTACTTGTGTTAAACTTTATGGAAAAGAAAAAGAAATGGAAAAAAATAGATACTTAGCATATGTAGTAATAGTGTCAAAAAGAGCAATGAATGACAAATAGACACGAACCTGTGTCCCCTGCATCGGCAGGCGGACTCTCAACCACTGCGCCACCAGGGAAGCCCACCCCCTTACTTCTTAAGAAGAAATGCCAAGGTAATATACCATAGAGTTTTAAAATATGGGCTAATAGTTAGAAAGATGTAGAAAATAAATCCCACTTCCAAAGCTTACGAGCTCAGTTTCCTCATCTGTTGAATGTGGCTAATAAAAGAACCTGTTACAAAGAATTGTTTGGGGGAATAATGAGATAAGGTATGTGAAGTGAGTGCTGTGTACAATGTATGGTATAGCTTCAGAGCCAAATATATTTAATAAGAACTGTCATTATTATATCATAATTTTAATCATAATATTCTCATTACTAAATATGGAACATCTAAAAAGATCTCATAAATAAAGAAATAATGGTTTAGTTGGTTGTCAAATACTGAAACACCTTTATAGAGCTTTAGTATGTGCTGTCTTGGACAAAGACTATCATCTTTTTGTAGATTCTTAGTGATAGTCTGGACACATAGTTGTGACCTCTTTCCCATACCCTGCTGAGTGACACCATGTTTCATCTTCCCTATCTGAGAATCCTGAGATGCTTCCTCCACTGCTATCAAAAAATAAATCTTGGAAGGGATTTTAGGTTTACTCAGGTATTAAAAAAAAAAAAAAAAGTCAGCCATTTGGGTGTGCAAAGGAATTGGGGTGTGATAGTTCATAGCTAGTGAGCACTCTCCTCTTTTCCTGTAAAACAATGCTTAGAAATATGAAAGTTTATTATTTTTAAAATTTTGAGAATATGTTCCTTTATTCTCCAAAATGAAATCTTCATTTTAAAAATAATTATGCATCCTAAAATAAGGAGAAGTAAAATGAAGCCAGTCTTCTTGGAGAGAATCTAGTGTGAGGGGTTGATATTTCAGTGATCCATCTCAATTTTAAAGCCACTCCACCCCCTTTATTTGGTCATATATTCATTTATTCACGAAGATTTATTGAGGACTTTCTATGCTAGACACTTATGTTTGCTGGAATAAAACTATTAAACTAGACAGATAGAATACCTGTGAATTGGTTCTTGACTTCTAATTATTTTTAAATCAAACAAACTTGCTTCTTCTCAAACAACAAAAACAACTGTATTCATGTATTCACACAGTAGTTAAGATACACAATAAAAATTCTTGTGATAATATTAAGCATGTGGTTCAAGTAATCATTTTTTAGTACCTGTTTAATACTTTCTATGTATGTTTCAATATATTCTCAAGATGTCTTCCTTAAAATCCACTACAATTTAACAAGTATTCCCAAATCTGAACTTACATATTTGTTATTTGTCACATTCTATTTGTCATCAGCTAAGTGTTATAATAAACTTCAATGTTATTTGATTTATTACAAAGTAAATGCTAATATAATATCTTAAAAGTCTATTTTACAATTTTTTAAAATTTTGGAGATTTATTTCTGATCTATGAAGAAGCAGAATATTTAAAATTGGTTTGGACCACAAAAACCTATTTCTAGTACCTTTATTTCCTTTCCATAAATCATTGTTCAGAACAGTAGGCCAATTTACTATTAGTTTCATTGATCCTTTCCACTGATCTTACAGTACTATAAAGAATTTTGTCAAAGGCTTTCCAAACATCTAAGTTTAAAATCCTCTTTAACTCCCTTCCCACATTTGTCTACCTGGAGTGAAATCCCTGAAGAATTTCACAAAAGTATTGAGTGATTCCTTTTATTCCCTAAATGTGTGTTGTCTGTTCTTAATCAAGCTGAGCTTTTCAAAGTGGTTTCCATTTGATCTCTAAAAATAGTTTCTGAAAGTTTTCAGCATAACAGAAGTTAAAGGAAACTCTCTGAAATATCTAAGTGTGTTTCCAAGACTGGCCAGTTAGTATTTTGTTTTTGTCCTAAATTTAAAGGAATGTTTTCTTAATAAAAAAAAAGTAAAATATTGTCATGGCAAAAGCTACATGTCATTTTTATTTAAAACTTAAATTTGTTGGTAAGGAAAATTTTTAGTTTTCTATTAATTGGTTATCATATTGTATTATTTCTTCATTGACACCAGGAAACAAAATTTTTTTCTCTTCTGTCATGATGCTGGGTCTATTAGAGCAGTTCTGAATTCCAATAGCCATTACTAATAGGAGAGGAAGGGAACATCAATGTTTGTCAACGATTTGTCTTGAAACTATTAAAATGCTATTATTGTTTCATAGCAATTCACTCTATTCAGTATTCAGATTCATATACATCCACAGAAATCCTGTGTGATCTTGTTTTGAAATATCTGATAAAAATGTAAGACTCTAATTACCTCTTTGCTCAGGATAAATGTGTGACTTTGGATGAACAACTAAAATTTTCTAAGCCTCAGTTTCCTCCCTAAAAGCAGAGGCCCAGGAAACTTTAGAAAATGATGGAGGATAGAGATAATAAGATCAAAATAAATGTCTGCCTTCAAATTGTTGTATTTTCCCATGTCCCATGTATTATAATGCACTTAGCAGTTCTTTGCAGACATGCACAAGCTTCTCAGTTTTCAGGTAGGGAGGATTAATCTGATCCCATTGAGGTGTCGTCTCCTCACTGCTATCCAAAACTGTGTAAACATATTCTCCATTTTTTTTTTTTTTTGTAAAAATGAGCAAATTGTTGTAACTGCATTGATGGAGGACTTTATTTTTTTTAAGGTGAGCCTCTGTATCCCCTCAAAATCAAGGTGACTTTTTGTGTATCAAATACTTTATGTTTAAAATAACCAAGAACCATTTTCCCCCTTAATAGCTTCTGACCCATTCAGTTCTCTTTCAATGAAAAGTTTGGCCATTTAATCATAGGTAGATATCTTGAGAGAGCAGTCAACTATTAAATCACCCTCCTTGACATGCAACCTTGGATATTTTCAGCCAGTAAAATACTAAAATAGATTTTTCTACTTTACCCACACAGAACAATTGTTCAAAAAAGAGGATAAAAGAAAAGAATTTCCTGATATACAGACTACAGCTTTTGTGGGACTTCTTAATTTAGGGTTTATGGGCCCACTGAACTTTCAAAATAGGTTTCAGATAATCCACATTCTTGCTAAAGTCATGTGATAAATCATATGTACATGGGCCTCTTACATTCTCTGGGAAAAATGATTCATGGTTCAAATAAAATTTACCATGGATTTCACAGTACACACATGCTCATGTACTAATTACCAATTTCTTTTACCTATTAATAAAATGTTTAATTGTCTTTGATTATCACCAAAACCTGAGAGAAAAGCAAAGCAGATATAATTCTATATGTTTCATAGATAAGAAAAGTATTACTGATAGTCTTTTTTTTTTTTGATATGGACCATTTTTAAAGTCTTTATTGAATTTGTTACAATATTGCTTCTGCTTTATGTTTTGTTTTTTTTGGCCCTGAGGCATGTGGGATCTTAGCTCCCTGACCAGGGATTGAACATGCACCCCCTGCATTGGAAGGTGAAGTCTTAACCACTGGACTGCCAGGGAAGTTCCTATTACTGATAGTCTTAACTAACATTTCCCAAAGCAAACATACAAATAAGTAGGAGGGTCAGATTCTGAATAAGATATCTGATCTCTGAACCACCACCTTATGTTTCCAACTGTTTCAATTACCAATTTACATTTTAAACATCCAGCATAGGTACTGAAAAATTGTAATTTATCCAGATTGTCTGACTTTCCCCATCCAGGTACATTATCTCCTTAGTAATGTTGGTTGCCTTATTGACCATTATTTTCCTCATGCATCTCCTCAAATTCTATTGTTTTCCTTCTAGTAGTGACCTTTATCAAGCCAATCTTAATTCTGTGGTTGCCCATAAAGTTTTCCCCAGTTTTCAACTTTAAAATTTCTACCACATATTTGATTAACTGTGTTGTAGTTTCCTATCTATTGCCTAAGGATTGTAGGCAGTGCAGGAACAGAAAGAACAAGGCTGGCAATGCAATCTTGTTCTCTCACATATCAGATAGTGAGGTTGTCTACTGAACTGTAAGACCATTTAATTAACATTTTCTTCTCATTTTTAACTGCTGATATTTCACTGGATAAGAGTTACAGGCAGACACATTTGCCCTATAATGAATAGAGTGAAATACACTCTTCATTGATTAAAGTGCTAGCTATTACATTCAGAATAAGCAAGTCTGTTGGGACTGATGTGGGCAAAATAGACTAAAAATTGCAAAAGTATTCCATGCTATCTATTAAAGTTATCCGTAAGCTTGGTCATGTTATCTAAACACTTTAATCTTACTTCCTTTTTAAATAGGAATTATGGTAGTATATATTTTATAAGGTTGATGTGAAAATTAAAATAATTCATATATTATTTTGGAAAGGGGGAATTCATATGTGTGAGAGTGATAACATGAATTCTAATTCTAACACTGAGGGCAGAAAGTTCAATAAGTGAGGCCTGTTCCTTTTTAGTACAGGTGCTGCAAGCAACTATTTCTCCACATTTGAGAAACAAGTTTAACTTTGTTTTATTATTATCAAATTGTTGCATAAACATGGAATCAGCTAACAGATGGTTTCCTAACCATTGACTGAAAACTGAGTGACTAGTAGTTCAATGTGGGACAGTATAGCTATCACCGGTATTTCAAATTGTGAGCAAGTTTTTGCTTCACTTTTTGTCTAAGCCTACATCACTGCAATTTCTACTCATTTGTTCTAGAATGTAAAACATTTATATTAGCTTGCATGAGTTTAAACAGGCTCAATTATTTAAGCCAATTCTTTTAAGATGATGATTAGTCAACATGATTTCCTAATAATATTGGTCACCTTCCTTTTAGGTACCCCAGTTCGCATACTGCTTTAAAATATATGTAATGCTCAGAGCTGGATATACTGCATTTTACATACAATATGTATATATAGAGAAAGTTATATATAATAGTACTGTAATGCTCTGAGTCGACATTATTTTAAAAGATTTCCAAGTTCATTAAATATGTAAATACCCTCAATATATTTTTAGCAGTCAAGTAGAACATTAGCTTTTTTCACAGACCTAAATCAAAAAAATATCATTTCCTGAAAATATTTTCTTGCACATTTTGATCTGTAGTCTGTCTCTTTTCATTATTTTGATTATTAAATTTTAATTTATGGCTCTAGCTAATTAAGTATTCGCCAACAAGCAGCAAATGAGAAACTATTATTTAAAAAAAAATACCACCTTGGGCTTCCCTGGTGGCGCAGTGGTTGAGAGTCCGCCTGCCGATGCAGGGGACACGGGTTCATGCCCCGGTCTGGGAGGATCCCACATGCTGCAGAGCGGCTGGGCCCGTGATCCATGGCCGCTGAGCCTGCGCGTCTGGAGCCTGTGCTCCGCAACAGGAGAGGCCACAACAGTGAGAGGCCTGCGTACCGCAAAACAAAACAAAACAAAAACAAACCAAAAAAAACACCTTATTAGGCAACAAAAGTAACATGTAACATTTATTATAGGCCAAGTTTTTATATGAATTATTTTAATTTTCACATCAACCTTATAAAATATACACTACCATAATTCCTATTTAAAAGGGAAGTAAGATTAAAGTGTTTAGATAACATGACTAAGGTTAAGAATAACTTACACCTCTCTGGCCTACCTTATTGCCTTTAAACCAAACTCAATTCTTTTTCTGCATACAATAATCTTACTTTTAATTCAAGATTCAGTCTTTCAATGAAAAATACCAATATTGGATCCTCCTTAAAAACCTCCAGACATGGGCCTCCCTGGTGGCGCAGTGGTTGAGAGTCCGCCTGCTGATGCAGGGGATACGGGTTCGTGCCCCGGTCTGGGAGGATCCCATATGCCGCGGAGCGGCTGGGCCCGTGAGCCATGGCCGCTGAGCCTGCGCATCCGGAGCCTGTGCTCCGCAACGGGAGAGGCCACAACAGTGAGAGGCCCGCGTACCGCAAAAAAAAAAAAAAAAAAAAAAAAACCTCCAGACATTCTTAGATAGACTTGAATTCAATATTTTATTTTCCAGGCCAGATATTAGAATGCCTTCTTCATCCACTGTGTCCTGATAAGGAATTCCTTGAAGATAACTTGCATGTAGGTAACATAGGAATCCACTAGTCTCAGCCACAATTGATCAAATTGCAAGTAAGCACTAGACCCAAGTTTGGCCAATCCATAATCCTGATGCTCAATAGTATATGAGCCCTCTGGTATAACACTCTTCCCGTGAGCACCATGGAGACTATCTGATGTAACTAAATATTTTAAATTTAAAATTAAGGTATAGAGACTCAGGCAAGTGTAACAGAGACTAAAGTAAAATTACACAATTGCTTTATTGTGTAAAAACTAGTGTCTTTTTCTCTTATTTATGATTGCAAATTTTATTTCAAACATGAGTTTTAAAAGAATATGAATGATGTTCTGATAAGAAATATAAATGTTTAACACTTTCAACTTTTAATAATGTACCTTTTGGGCACAATTTGTATCAAGTATTTAAATGATATGAATAAGTAACTCATTTTGGTTGAAATAATCAAGATGTTTTCCAATCCGGAAATACAAATTATTTGTTATATCTGTAGTAAATATTTTCACAGTATTAAAAGGCTTTCTAGGTTCCTCTGATTTGTGAAAAATGTCAGGAAGTGCTCTAGACTCTTCGTTATTAAACTCAACTACCCTTTGTATTATCACAGATTCAAAAGAGTCATTTATATGGAATATTTAACATATTTTATTCTTTGCTATTTCTTAATTTCCAGGTTTAAAACAAATATATTTGTGCACATGTGTCTGTGTTAAGTATAATTGAAAATTAACAAAAATATTCTAAATTTTTGCTATATAAATGACCAACGTGGTTAAATGTATAATCATATGAGTCTATAGAGCCTATAAAGAAAAAAGTACATTGGGAATTCCCTGGCAGTCTAGTGGTTAGGACTTAATGCTCTCACTGCTGAGGGCCCATTTTCAATCCCTGGTCTGGGAACCACAAGCCACGTGGCATGGCCAAAAAAATAAATAAATAAATACAAAAATAACACATCAGAACATATTTCCTCAGTTGTTTCCACAGAAAACTTCTCAATAATATAATTTTAAGATAAGACTAACCAATATAACATGGAAATATATACCATTTATTATTTAATCAGATAATTGAAAAGGACTGGGAAGAAATTTTAACACATGCCAAGACCACTTGTTCTATAACAATTTATGCTTTGCTTCACAGGCTATGATGCATATCTGCATAATTTTAGCATCTTCAAGTTTCACCTTTCTTCCTTATAAACTTATTTTCCAGTTAATAACTTTGTAGCAAATATAGAGGCACTACAATCTAAATTATAAATTAGACAACAGTAATATAATTATGAGAAGAAACTATACAGAAAAGAAACAAAGGTAAAGCAGACTAATTGTAAATTCATTAACTCCAAACTGTTCCAATAACAATTTCTATTTTTGAAAATCCCTGGTTCTTCTGTATATCCAGGGACATTATCATGGATCCATATCAATTAACAAGGGTACACACCAGGGAGAATTATATCATTTATGCATATGGGTAAGATGATTTAATTTCACAATTTTACAAGTAACTGGTTTATGGAGGCCAATTTTCAGGAGTTTTAATATTACCTATTGTTCTTCTATTTTACAGTTCATAATTCTCAAAGGAAATTAATTAAACATGATTTTTAAAGATATAGTTTCCTCTGGGGCAGTGCGTAAGTCATTTGTTATATTTCAACATTCACATACAACAAGTAAGATTGTCTTTTAAAATTATTGTCACTACAAAATCACCAGAGATACAGAAAAAAAACACTTGATATTGCAGAAACATCTACATAGGCACCTGAATTTAATGAAGAACTCAGAGTGAAGTAAAGATACCAATAAAGCAAACATTTAGTCATTCTAAGTATTCTTTTGTGTCTTAGATATGAATTTCCATGTATCTGCTGCTCATCCTTTCCAAGCCCCAACATTATTCCAAATAACTTCAAATCAGTTGACAAATCATAAATTTTTCTCACATGATATTTCTAATATATGCCTGTGGAATTTCCTTTTTTTATGTATACAAACTAAAATGTTATATATAATTTATATATATATAATAAATCATAAATTTATTAGTAACATTTCCTTACTCAAGTTCTTTGCCATTCCATCTGTTCTTCACTTAGACAATTTGAGTTACCTCATGTGAAAGCATGATAAACATTTTCTATATTTTGTCACATTCTTCTCATATAGGTCTAATCATATTTTTTTCTTTTTTTTGTGGTACATGGGCCTCTCACTGTTGTGGCCTCTCCCGTTGCGGAGCACAGGCTCCGGACGCGCAGGCTCAGCGGCCATGGCTCATGGGCCCAGCTGCTCCGCGGCATGTGGGATCTTCCCAGACCAGGGCACGAACCCGTGTCCCCTGCATCGGCAGGCAGACTCTCAACCACTGCACCACCAGGGAAGCCCTAATCATATTTTTTAATTCATGAAATTCATCTATTGATTGTAAAAGAATATTTAATTAGGTAAAATCTAGTTTATTAATATCTTCATTTTGACTTAGAAGAAGATGAGTTGACTTGATTAATTGGTGCATTTCATCCTTTAAAAATGAATAAATTTCTAGACAAATTTAAATAAATGTAAAACTTTAATTTGACAAGTTTTCAAAAGCAAAGATGTTTCTGGTTGCATCAAGGATTTTTAAAAAATGGTTAAAGATCCAACTTTAAAATGTGTGCATGTTGTCTGAGAAACATTTGCTGATGTAACCATTTTAGTTCTCATGGAGTACTTGTGAGCATATGGTTGGCAACTATTATTATCTCTTTTTCTCTCACACATTTGTGTTGCACTACAACAGAACAAAGGATGGAATAGTAGGACTTTTCTTTAGAAGACAGTCATTTCATTGTTGTTTACAACTAAAGAAAAAAAATCTATGTACAAATATGACACACATATATATCTTTAAGTACTGTGTACATATTATCTTATGTAGTTGGGTGGCAGGTACTTTTGTTTTATATCTATCTATCTATCTATCTATATATTTGTTGTTGTCATTTTTGTTAGTACTAGTTTTCTTCCAGTGCTTAGCATAGAATCCAAACAGTACCACTTAGGGGATGTGCTGGCTATAGAGAATTTTAAAGAACAAATGTTTTTAGAGATTCTAGAAAGATGTTTCTAGAGATTCAACTTTAGCAAATCAAATCACTCTGCAAGGAGCATCTTTACAATGTGTCAAAAGAGAAATACTATAAAGACCACCTTGCATTTTATTCTATTTCTGTGATCATAAGGATAAAGTGGTAGACATTAAATTGGATCACTTATAATAATTCAAAGACTGAATTTCATGGTAAAGTAGGCTCATAAGTCAGGAGAGCATCTAGAATACATTATTATATTTTTCTTAGAAAATAATTTTTATTTAGAAAAAAGCAATTTATACTTATTCTTGAAATTTGGAAATAAAATTAAATTTGTATAAATAAAAATCATCAGTATCATCCTGAAATAACCGTTGTGATCATTTTAAGAAATTACCTAATATATATAGTATTCACTGTTAGTGCTCTGGCTGTATCTCCCTTTACAGTTTTAGTGCACATTGGGACCCATGCTTTCACTCCCGTTAGCCAGCATCTGTGTCTTTGTTGGAGGTCAGCTTGAGGCTGCCAAAACCCCCTTAGCCATTCACTGAAAGTCAGAATTTCCTGGGAATTTATGACCATATTCCTGCCCCCACCCTACCAATCTTAATGACTGCCCTGTCGAGGTGGTATAAACACTCCCCTTGACTCCGGGTGTCACATACCAAGCTTTCCCTCTGGAATTGGGACAGAATTACCCTCTGAGGGATTTTGCTTGCATTGCCCTTTATTTGTTTTACTTTTATTCCTGTCCTATTTTCCCAGTTCTCTACTGGATTTTTTGTTTGTTTTTTTCGGGAAACATCCTAAGAATTTACTTTCAGAAAAAATGTCTTATGAGAACCTCATTTTTTTTCCAGCAGCATACCATAAATATGTCTCATGTTTCATGTATTCAATGACTAAATCGTGTACTGAGGAATAGGGACATATGGAAAATGTTATCATGGGTAGCTTATACCCAAGTCCATGCTCTATTCCTTACTTACTTTGTGTCACTCCTGACAACTAAAAATATGTTTATTAACTAACTAGCTAGAACTAGCCCACTGTCCTAAGTAAATTTGGATTTATGAAAAGTCTAAAGGACTTAATTATTTTGAATAAAAAACAAAGCAAAAAGAATATAGATTTAAAAAGTAGCTCTAGGGGCTTCACTGGTGGTGCAGTGGTTAAGAATCTGCCTGCCAATGCAGAGGACATGGGTTCGAGCCCTGGTCTGGGGAGATCCCACATGCCACGGAGCAATTAAGCCCGGGCGCCACAACTACTGAGCCTGTGATCTAGAGCCTGCTAGCCACAACTACTGAAGCCCACACGCCTAGAACCTATGCTCCGCAACAAGAGAAGCCATCACAGTGAGAAGCCTGCGCACCGCAATGAAGAGTAGCCCCTGCTTGCCACAACTAGAGAAAAGCCCTGCACGCAGCAACAAAGACCCAATGCAGCCAAAAATAAATAAAAACTAGCTCTATACTAGACTACTGTATAGTCCTAAATTATTTGTTATAAACGTTTTAAAAAGAAAGTTTTTAAAAGTCAATATTAATACTTAGAAAAAGATACAACACCTCTCAAGGAAAATGGATAAGTTGAATAATAAAGATTAAGAACTTAATCAGCTATAATATAGCAAATAAAGAAAATAATGACTGAAACTTACAGCTGGTTTTGGACAACACTGCTAGCTGTTGCCATTATTTTCTCTCTCCCTTCTTCTCTAATAATAGAATAATTATTTTTAGCTGTCATATTACAATGCCTCTTAAAAATAGTGTTTTTATTCCCTGGCTTCCCTAACAGAGAGGTTTGGCTATGTGACTAGGTTCTGGATAATAGGATAAGGTAACCTGTGTGCAACTTCTAGAAAATATCTTTAACAGGCAGATGAAAAACTTTCTCCTGTTGTTTGGAAAGTGGATATTATGTCTAAGGCTTAAGGTGTTATTCTTGCCCAAGAGGTAGAGAATGGTAATGTGATTATATACATTACAGAATCAGTCTTTTGTGATGATGCACTTGCCATTAAAACCTTGGAGTGCTTATGGTTCAATGTTGTCTATGAGAGAGAGTTCATTGCTCTTTCACTTTAGTTACTGTTACTTTAAGTTTCTTACCTCTGAAATTAAATCAAAACAGTTAAAGAAAATGAAAAGGACAAGTAGGCCAAATTGTAAATTAGATATGAAAGTGAGATATTATTTACACACATAAAGAGAAAAATAAAAATATTATCAGAAAAAGTTTATCAATTATTTACTAATACATTTGAATATTTCCATAAACTATTATTTCCTGAAAGACAAAATTGATAAAATACATGGAAATCTAAATTAACCAGTAATGATGATGATGATAATGGTTGTAACATTAACACTAATTCTAATAATAATACAATTAAAGATGTATTATTGTCAAATATGAACTGTTTTTAAAATTTCTATGGCACTAAATGATGAAAACTACCCAAAACATATGAAACAAAGCCACATTTTCTTTAAGAACACTGACATGAGTCATCATCATCATTGTCATCAATATAAGTGTTTGATAGTCAGGATTTTTTTTTAAATTTTTATTTTATATTGGAGTATAGTTGATTTACAATGTTGTGTTGGTTTCAGGTGTGATTTAGAAATACAAAAAGATTTATCCAAAGTCATTAAAGTATAAATTGACATGGTTGTGATTTTAATCCTGTTTATCTGACACCAAAGTATTCATTTTTATTGATTGCACGCACTATTCCTCTCAAAATTTTTCAAACTATTCTAATTTTTAGGAATGTTCATGGATATTACTTGAGGGAAGAAGGTTCAGCAGTAGAAATCTGGTAAGTAATGATTAATCATAGTTAGTTAATTTTCACTAGGCAAGCTTTCTTAGAATTATTAATATGCTAATGTAATTTTTGGCTTTTCAAGCAGTAAGCTATAATGTTAGGGTTCTCAAACATATTTTGTTCATTAAATAGTTCTGAGAGTATATTTGGTAAACCTGTGTTCTGCATAGCTGAATTTGGAATATTGCTACAGAATACTTGCAGGCATCAACAGACAAGTAAAATTTGTACATGTTAAATCAATCACCATCTTTGAAAAAGGCTCTACATGGATTTTCATTTCAAGGCCTCAGTCTTCAATACTGGTTTCAGTTTATCCCTCTATGCTTATCTTTTTCTGGAATCAGTTTTCCAAATTTCAAAATTAGCTTTCTCCTTTGTTTGTTACCTTTTGGAATTTAATCATTCACATTGTCTTTCCACCTACAACACTGGTTCCTCCCAACAAAGGTTAGAAACCTAAAATGGTCTAATAAACAAACACCCTGTTGAATTCTCTGTCTTTTATTCTCAGATAGGGGTTGATTTGACTCTACTCGATTATATACAATATTGATAGTTTTATATCTTTTTAAAATAATATATTTAGTTTATTATTTTTCTTGTAATATTGCATGATGTTGGACATTTAATGTTGAATTGTAGCCTCATCCTTTATGTTGTTATTATTATTAAAATAATTATTTCTATTATTACTGTGAGATGCATTGGATATATTAAAGGATATAAAATATGTAAAGAATACCTATTGATAAACCACCTTGTATACAAAATAAAATATTATATAGTTGAAATTACTAAGGGCCTAGTTTATAGAGGCTGATAAAACAGTATAGCACCACAGAAGGTTATTAGAAAAATCCTGGGAGAACTGTGGATGTACTTTATAACCTGTAGGGGTAAGGGCTGGAATAATGACTTGCAGAGGGACATGTAGGGAGATACACCTTTTAAAATACCTTTGTAACCTTTGTAGATCAACTGCTTTCAAAAGAAGCTGTCCTGGGAGAATTAATGCTTATCTTCATCATCAATATTATATTCAAGTTCTTACTATCTGCTAAGCATTTTGCTAAGCATATGCCATAAATTGTCACAATTAATTTTCCAAATAGCTTTATGAAGCAAATACTAACAATTTGGCAATCTCATACATAGAGAAATAGGCTATGATGGTTACTTTTATATGTCGATGTGGCTAGGCTACTTTGCCCAGATTATT
Source organism: Hyperoodon ampullatus (assembly GCF_949752795.1). NCBI lineage: Eukaryota > Metazoa > Chordata > Mammalia > Artiodactyla > Ziphiidae > Hyperoodon > Hyperoodon ampullatus. The sequence continues at coordinate 78,697,110 of NC_136914.1, forward strand.
TGGTCAAATATTATTCTGGATATTTCTGTGAAGGTTTTCTGTTATTTTGTTTTGAGATGAACACTTAAATTGGTGGACTTTGACTAAAGTAGATTGCCCTCCATAATGTGGGTGGGCCTCATCCAATCAGTTGGCAGACTGCCTTTAGACTCTATAACTGCAACTCTTCCCTGGGTATACAGCCTAACAGCCTATCCCGCAGATTTTGGATTTACCAAGCCTCCATAATTCTGTGAGCCAATTTCTTAAAATCTCCCTCCCTGTCTCTCTCTCTCTGTCTCTCTCAGGATAAAGAAAGATGATATATAGATATAGATACAGATATAGATATAGATATGGATATATAGATATCACATCCTGTTGTTCTGTTTCACTGGAGAACTGTAACTTATGGGACTTAAAATTCCTTCCTGAAGGACACATACCTGGTAAATGGTAGAACAAGAGTTCAAATAAGGTTTCTTCAGTATTGTCTCTTAACTAGTAATTCAAAAGATACACTCCCAAGGTTAGAGCCAAAGAATTTTAAAACTTCAGAGTGGGTAAAATAATATTGTCTATACAATAGTTGACCTGATAATTATAGTTCTGCCCTTTTCCACCAATCAATGTGCACCAGTGTGTTTTAATATTTTCTTTAGAATTTCTGATTTAAATCAGTGACAAATACTCTTTTTTTTTGTATTTTTTAGAAAGTAAGTTAGAAAATAATACCAGTTATTTACAAATGTTACTACTATCAAAGGCACATGGATTTATTTGGTTATGAATATTACCCGTTTAGAAAATTAAATTGGTCATATAGAAAACTTTAAGTCTTAAACCTCTAGCAGAATGTTAGTATATTCGAAATAGTAAATGGAGATGGGCAGTCAGACAACACAAGGCACAGATTTGCCAATATTAAGTTAAAACTGACCAACATATATAGGCCCCTTCTGATTCCACAATCACCCAGCAGTTTCCTCCAAAGATTCAAAAGAATCTTTGAACAGGATCTGCTTTTACATGGTTTCCTCACTAGAGAGGGCTTGCCTCCAAATGAAGTTCATTACCAGTTTCAAAGCAGATCAAAATGGCCTAATTTCAGAGAGATGTTTTCCTGGTTTATCCACACACTGGCTTCCTTCTCTCTGCCCATGTTCACTTCCATCTCCTCTTAGTCCCCTATTCCCCCACGATTATCATGCTATGTTTCTGGACACTCCACCCTCACCTCTTAGTTTAATAATTTTCTCTTTATATTTTATTTATGAGCTTCTTCTTCCAGGAGATAACAGATATTGGAATCTAGGTATTCATTTCAGCTCCTGAGAATTTCGGTTGATCTGTCATTTTCCAAACAAACTACTGAACTGTCTTTTTACTTTAATATTGTATGTGAACATCTTATATGCAATACACTATCTTCTTGCTGCACTTCAGCTTTTCCCTGAAACTGGTAGTTTTTTAAGTATTTTGAAAGTCAGTGTGATATGTTCTACTATTTTTCAGGAAATATTTACACTTCCATTGTCTGACTCTGAAGAAAAAGTATAATTTACCTCCCTGTTAATAATGGATACATTGCTTGCTTTAGCTAAAGGAATGTGATACCTCATGCCCAAGCAGAGCATTTATATGTGCTTGGGGAGTTGCCTTGGACCCTCCCAGTCCTGTCATCCACCAGGAAAACATCCTATATGCCAGGATGACTTGCTGAAACTGCAACTTACCTACAGATATATGAGAAAGAAATAAAGGTTTGTTGTTGGAAGTGACTGAGACAGTAAAGCTGTTTCTAATATGGCACTATTACAGCAAAATATAAACAGCATATCATAGAGTATAAGAGGTCCAGATATCCTGGGTTATTATTGCCATGTGAATTAATGAAAAGCTCTTTGAACAAGAAACTTGGTGTAAAGAACATATGGAGCAACTCATGTCAATGAGTGTGTGGCAGAGATATCAAGTACACCAGGTGGGGATTTGGCATTTTATTCTTGAATGTCATCTTTGCTTTCTTCCAGTGTAACATTTAGCTTTGCCTTCTATATAGGCAGATGATTCATGATTTAAATATTTTAATCTCTTCAGGTACTTCCCTTCCTTTAAACACTACTCATGGTCCAAACAACTTACGGAAAAACCTGAGTGAACTTTTTGGCCAGCCCAATACTTCTAGTTTACCATTTCTTTCCCAAGATTCTTTACTTTGGAAATCTCAATCTTAATTTCTGAAGCAATGCTTACTATCATCCTCATGAAGCTGCTTACTGACATTCACAAGGCAGCTGAATCAACCTATTCTTAAATAGATACTCTATGCCAACAAATTCATTTTTATTTCTCCCTCATTTGGACAATAACTCCTAGGGATAAGGAATTATGCCATATTTCACTGTGTACCTGCCACATTGTAACTTCTCAATAAATATGGATATATGACTACAGTTTGGCTGTTCTCTAACAATCTCTAATTTCTGTTTCTTTTGATTCTAGCCAGATTTTCCTATATATGAAGATAACATCAATGCTTATGTGTCTGACTGAGCTACCTTATGTAATATATTTTTTATTTAATTCCATGAAAGTATTTCAGGTAAAAGAAATCCAACAAACTAAAATACTGAGCTAGGGGAATTCAAGAAATACGATGATACATTCATATGGAGAAACAGGCTGATTCATTTACAGATTGAATATTATAATTACTTTTTAAATCCCTTGAAGTCACAGAACAAATGGAAACAAGATATAGGTTTAATTATAAAATGAGAGGAAAAAAGTAATATAATTAGAAAAAGGATAATTTTCTAGATAATAGTTCAAACAAATTTTCATACAGTATATAGAACTAAAACATTGATCCAATTCACAACAGAAATTTTCAGAAAATCATAAATAGCTTTCATTTGGTCATTTCTTACTTAAGTCCTTAATAAAAGCCAAAGACATCATACAAAGATTAACTATAGCTCTCACTCCTACTGTCTATGAATTCCTAGAGACTAGGGTTTATGCTTTATTCATTTCAGTTTCCCTCAAACCAAGTATTGTCCTACATCATATAAGAAATGAATTTAAGGGCGTCCCTGGTGGCGCAGTGGTTGAGAGTCCGCCTGCCGATGCAGGGGACACGGGTTCGTGTCCCGGTCTGGGAAGATCCCACATGCCGCGGAGTGGCTGGGCCCCTGAGCCATGGCCGCTGAGCCTGCACGTCCAGAGCCTGTGCTACGTAACGGGAGAGGCCACAACAGTGAGAGGCCTGCATAACACACACACACACACACACACACACACACACACACAAAGAAATGAATTTAACTGGAACTCTTTGGCCCTTTTGCTCTTTTGTTCAGAGTTAAGTGAATGTGATTTAGCTATAAAATTTCATGATTTATAGGTATAACTAAAATTTATATATAACATGTTATACATGTTATATAATAGTACACTATAACATATTTTAAAAATATGTATTAAATTTAAAATGTATCTACATTTTCCCATTATATTTTTATTAAATTTTCCATTATATTTATAATTTTTAACAAATTTTCCATTACATTTCCAATATATCTTTTAGTGCTCTGGAATATAGATATTTAAAGTCATTATTTTTTATTAAAGAATTCCTTTATGCTTTAAATAACAGGCATGCAGACAACAAGCTTGAGATTATGCAATCAAAATAATAAATTTTTCATTTAAGAAAGTAATTTTTCAAACCCACACTTTCTATAAGTTTTGGCAGAAATTACTGCTGGCCACAAACTTCAAGATTCTTGTATAATTAGTTAAGTAAAATGATGCTAAAGTATGTAAAGAATATTTTAAATGCTATCATTTGGATTTTTTTAAATTGATGACATGAACATTGACAGTAATAAATTGATACAAATAAAATTCCATATTAAGAATGGGAAAATTTAAATTTTGAGTCATCTGCCAGGGGCTATAGAACACATTTTTCTGGCATTAACCATGATCAGTGTGCCCAACACATCCTTACCTCTCTCAAGAATTTGTTGTCAAATAACTTGATAAGTAAATTATCATAGTTTGCACAAGATATAATGATCAGTCTAGGTCTCTCAGAAAATAAGTCAAGGTGTGGTTCACGAGGAAAATCAATAGTTTAAGCGTTTTTGCAATTGTTATCTGCCATGTCACATTAAAGAAAGCATGTTTTGGAATGCTCTAAAACCAGGGGAAGTGTAAAAGTTTGCCTTTTAGAGATTATATTATAATAATTTCATTATAAAATTATCATTCATCTAATATAGTTGTTCATTAACCTATGTGAGGGAGGAAGAAAATTTTCCTCCACACTTTTAGTTTCTTCTGGCTAGTCTGAGAATTAAATTGACATGACATTATATGCAGATGACATGATACTCTATATAAAAAACCCTAAGGACTCCACACAAAAACTATTAGAACTGATAAATGAGTTCAGCAAGGTAGTAGAATACAAGATTAATACACAGAAATATATTGCATTTCTTTACACTAACAATGAAATATGAGAGTGTAAAAAAAATCCATTTAAAGTTAAATTAAAATAAAATACCTATGAATAAACCTAACAAGGAGGTGAAAGACTTATATGCTGATAACTATAAAATATTGATAAAGGAAATCAAAGTTTGGAAGAATTAAAATGGCCATGCTACTCAAAGCAATCTACAGATTTAATGTGATCTCTATCAAATTAACCATGACTTTCAGAGAACTAGAACAAACAATCCTAAAATTTATATGGAACCACAAAAGACCCATAATTGCCAAAGCAATCCTGAAGAAAGAGAATAAAGCTGGAGGCATAACCCTTCCAGACTTCAGACAATATTACAAAACTATGGTAATCAAAACAGTATGGTATTGGCACAAAAACAGATATATAGATCAATGGAACAGAACAGAGAGCCCAGGAAAACCCATACAGCTATGGTCAATTAATCTTTAACAAAGGAGACCAGAATATATTGATACAATGGAGAAAAGTCTGTCTTTTCAGCAAGTAGTGTAGGGAAAGCTGGATGGCCACATGGAAATTAATGAAGTTGGAACACACTCTCACACCATACACAAAAATAAACTCAAAATGGCTTAAAGACTTAAATATAAGACATTATACCATAAAACTCCTAGAAGAGGCCATAGGCAAAATATTCTCTGGCATAATTGTAGCAATATTTTCTTAGGTCAATCTCCCAAGACAAAATAAATAGGAACAAAACTAAACAAATGGGACTTAATCAAGCTTATAAGCTTTTGCACAGCAACGGAAACCATAAACAAAAGGAAAAGACAATCTATGGACTGGGAGAAAATATTTGCAATGTGATCAAGAATGGCTTAATTTCCAAAATATCAAACAGTTCATACAACTCGATATCAAAAAAACCCCAAACAACCCAATAAAAAAATGGGCAGAAGACCTAATAGACATTTCTCCAAAGGACACATACAGGTGACCAACAGGCACATGAAAATATGCTCAACATTACTAATTATTAGAGAAATGAAAATCAAAACCACAATGAGGTATCACTTCACACCAGTCAGAATGGCCATCATCAAAAAGTCTACAAATAATAAATGCTGGAGAGGGTGTGGAGAAAGGGAACCCTCCTACACTGTTGGTGGGAATGTAACTTGGTGCAGCCACTGTGGAGAACAGTATGGAGGTTCCTTAAAAAACTAAAAATGGAATTCTTATATGATCCAGCAATCCCATTCCTGGGCATATATCCAGAAAAGATGAAAACTCTAATTGGAAAATATACAGGCACCCCAATGTTCACAGAAGCACTATTTACAATAGCCAGGACATGGAAGCAACCTAAGTGTCCATCAACAGATGAATGGATAAAGAAGATGTGGTATATATATGCAAAGGAATATTACTCATCCATAAGAAAGAATGAAATATTGCCATTTACAGCAACATGGATGGACCTAGAGGTTATCATACTAAGTGGAGTCAGACAGAGAAAGACAAATATTGTATGATATCACTTATACGTGGAATCTAAAAAATATTACAAATGAACTTATTTGTAAAACAGAAACAAACTCACAGACTTAGGAAACAAACCCATGGTTACCAAAGGGGAAGGGGGGTAGAGATAAATTAAGAGTATGTTTAACAGATATACACGACCATATATAAAATAGATAAACAACAAAGATTCACTCTATAGCACAGGGATATTCAATATCTTGTAATAACCTATAACGGAAAAGAATCTAAAAAAGAACATATGGGCTTCCCTGGTGGCACAGTGGTTGAGAGTCCACCTGCCGATGCAGGGGACACAAGTTTGTGCCCTGGTTCGGGAAGATCCCACATGCCACAGAGTGGCTAGGCCCATAAGCCATGGCCGCTGAGCCTGCACATCCGGAGCCTGTGCTCTGCAACGGGAGAGGCCACAACAGTGAGAGGCCCTCGTACCGCAAAAAAAAAAAAAAAAATAAATAAATAAATAAATAAATAAATAATAAAAGAACATATACATATACATATATATGAAACCAAGTCACTTTGCTGTACACCTGAAACTAACAAACATTGTAAATCAACTATACTTCAATAAAAAAGTAAAATAAAATAAAAGTACTTTATTGCTAAAAAAAATCTCACCATCAAAAAAAATTAAATTGATACAAGATAGAGTAATAGGAGAAAAATCAAAATTAATTTTTTATATACAAGAACCCCAAATACCTGAGAGGGCCAGAGACCCTACATACATGAAAGGTTCAATGAAAAAAGGTAAAATGAGGTATATATGCCATCCTGAGCTAAGGAATGGGATAGGGCTTGGGGCTTCCAAGGACAGGAGAGTCATTCACAGGATGTTAAGAGGAAGAGTAGATATTTCATAATTAGATGTGTGTTGCCATATATATGGAGCCCTTAGGTAAAATTCATCTGGGATAATAACTCCTTTTCTGGGAAAAAATGCCCAATTTAAATTCTCCTATGTAGTTAAATGAGGAGCACTTGTTTCTCTTGAGCCCACAGGCGTCAAAATACTCCATATTTTGCCTTTAGCTCAAAATAATCCACATGCCAAAGTAGCACCTCTCGGGAAGATCTGTTTTAAACCCCTATATCTTCCAAGGTTGTATAGGTTTGGTCATAGAAAATGCAGAGAGTAGCACATCCTTAGGATCAGGCTCTTTTCTATAGCTCCGGTGTCATGTCGGTGGAGGGAATGTAATTGAAGAGAAAGCCAGCTACAGAGACTTAATGTGAGAGTGGACAAACCAAGTATCTATTACTCAAGGAGAAGTAGATTTTATTAGAAAATTAGTTGACAGGTAAGAAACTCTTTAGGAGTTGTTAACTAGTTAAATTACTCCAATAGTATCTAAATATAAATTACAGTAAGACTGTGGGACTGCCATATTTGAAAGGCTGGAAGTAAAATGATCAAACTAGAGAACAGAGGTCTTTATTTTAAATCAATTATCACCTAAACTGTCAATGATTCTAATGAAAGGGAAATGAATGAACAGAATCTACATACTAATATAATTATTCTGAAGCTCCATATTTATATTAATGTATTTGATCACTAAACTGGTCCATCATTTATTCACTGAATGCTGGAGGTTTTGCCTGATAAAAGTAGGTGCCAAATATAAATCAAACATAGATTCTCCTGCATAAAGCCCACTGTCAGGATAGAAAGATTTTCCAGCAACAAAACCAACTATATTGCAAAGTTAAAATGGATAAATCAAATAATACATTTATTAACACTTACTATGGGAGCCTAGGAAGAGTAGAACATATTTACTTCCATGGAAGTTAGTTATCAACAGAATGTCAGTAACATCTCTGTGCATTCAGTCTTGCTTTGGGGATTAAGAGAATAGGATTTACAAGTTAAGAATGTGGTTGTGGAGACAGATTGGAAGACCTATACATAGAGCAAGTGTGAGTCTCTGCTGACATAACTGATAGAGACATTCTTTTTAGGCATGGGCAAAATATAATAATTGTCTGTTATGGGATGAATTGTGTCCCCCCAACATTCATGTGTTGAAGCCGTAAATCTCAATGAGACCATATCTTTAAAGACATAATTAAAGTTAAATTAAGGTCATAAGGGTGGGGCCCAAATCTAACATGACTGGTGTTCTTATAAGAAGAGGAAGAGATTGGACAGCTCCCGCCACCACCTTCAGCCTAGCTTGTCCACTCAGGGATGGCGAAATGCAGCAAGGGTCTCAGGGCAGGCAGCCAGAAGGGGCCAGAATCCCCTGCCCAAGTCTGGATCCCTCTTCTCCCCCACCCCCTCCCCTATCTCCCATATGACTCCAGCCAGAGGTAGTGTTTCTAATCTGAGGATGACTTTGCAGAGCACAGCCCCTGCAAAGGGTCTTGGTCATTTGAAAGGGGGCACAGTGTCCCCTCTGGCCAGGGGTGTAAGAGAAGGAACAGTGAGGCTTTTTTTTGTTTTGATTTGTTTTAAGGTACTTGCTTGTTTAATGTAAATAATAGAAAGTCTTAAAATCTTTTCTGCAACACTGAGTAGTATTTTAATGTCATAGTTATTGCTATTATTGTTTTTGAGTTTGAGACTGAACACAGATGCCCTTTAGATAAATACATTTTTGAGAAGTGTTCCACAGGTTTATGACTTTAATAGGTTTTTTTGTGTCAGAGGAGCATGAGGAATTTTTTCGCTGAGAGACTTTTAAAAGCTCAGAATCCTTGTCTTCCCTCTGGCCTTTTAAACATAAGGATACAAGGATCTTCAGTGGAGGAGCATTCTCCTTCTCTAAGTTCCCTGGGGATTTGCCCTGGGCTGGGATTGCTCTACTGAGGAATATTTAGGGAGGTTCTGAAGACTTCAGTGCTCCAGGACAGTGGGTAGAGGATGAGGTGTCTCTTGGGAAGCTGATTTTAGAAGCTTAGAAGTGTCTTCCTCATTCTCTCAGGGATGCACATGCACTGGAGAAAGGCCATGAGAGGACATAGTAAAAAGGCAACCATCTTCAAGCCAAGGAGAGAGACCTCCTAAGAAACCCAACCTCCCCACACCTTATCTTGCCCCTCCAGTCTCCAAAACCTTGAGAAAATGAATTTATGTTGCTTAAGCCGCCTAACCTTTTGCTATGGCAGTGCTGACAGACTAATACATGGCCCTAATGCCTCTGTGCCATTTAAACAAATATAAGAAGAAATTGTAGAAAAAAGAATAACAGGATAAAATGACGTGAAGATAATTTACTAAAAAGAATAAAGCTAAACAAACGCAACGAAGATTTTCAACCAAATTTCTTAACAATCACACTTAATATTTTTAAATAACTAAAATTTGTTTAATATATTTTTTGCATCTACCAGAAAAGATCTGAGGCTTATTCCAGTGAGAATTGATGAAGTAGATACACAAGATACCAAAATGCAAGGTCTCCATTTTGTGAAGTTAGAATTAAAAGCTAATGTAATAGAACTATTCTGCTTGCACCTCTGGGCACTTTTTAACTTGTAGAGAATGAACAGCAGTCTGCTTCTAGGCATGCACAGCTGTTCACTCCTATGAGGTCCAAAGCATTCCTATCAGACAAGGTTCCACTTTAACTTCATTTTTTCAAATCATAAATATAACAAATGCTCCAGAATTATTAAGACTTGATAAACTGATTTAATATATATCAGTATTGATATGCTGATCAATTATTTCATATTATTTACAATCATTCCATGTCTAGTAATTTATTAAATGCAATACTCATACTGCATAGGATGAGGTAAAGAAGTAGCAAATCATTCAAAGAGGAAACTGTGCCCTTATGCACACATACAAGGGCCTTGATGCTTAGGCTACGTTGTGTGATTATACAGATATACGAACAAGTAGATATATTAAGATTTGTTGGGAGGATTGGAGACTCAACTATTTCTATAACCGTAAGAAAAAAGTAATGGAATAAAGTTTATTCCACTCTTTGTAAACCCATAAAATTAAGATTAGATTCCAATTTTTAATGAAAGTCTGGATTTCACTCTGAATGAGAGAGAGAGAGAGAGAGAGAGAGAGAGAGAGAAATGGCTAGATATACATATTAATTTTTTTTATGGGTACTAAGCCAAAGCCCAAGTGGGTAAAATTCTTTTAACTTGAAAACTATTTTGATGGACATTTTCTCTGGTAACTCCACATTTCAAATACTAGCAGTGGCAATGTCAATTTAAAAATAAAACATGCTTTATATATCACTGGGCATTAAAAATCCCCTTTTTCCTTTTCTCCAAAGGAAAGAAAGCTTGTGATGCTATAGGTTACAATTGCTTTTCTCTATTGTTGTGTTCTTTCATATCCATGTCTGTAAATCTTTGAGATTTAATATGCTCTATATTAAAGTTAGCAATGAGCATGTTTCAAATTTCTTCTCTTACTTAGAGACTACTCAGAAGAGTATTTTGTCGTCAATATTTTGTCTCAAGAAGTGTTTTGCTTTTCTCAACAATGAAAATTGAGCACCACCCATAACTAGAAAAACTAGTTTATTGACAGTCTGCCCAATTTGATGGGAACAGAATCTAACAGCCCTGCTACACCTTGTAAGAAGTTAATGAGAAAAGAGACTAATTGGGCCAAGGTTGAATATTGGCATGACATGACTTCACATAATTTTTCATGGATATACCTTCTTTGGTCTATGTGATCACTGATTAGTTGTTAAAATTAGAGTTGCTTTAACAAAAGTTATTTTTTTCCATAATTATTTTCAGAAATCAAAAAACAGACATAAATTGATTAAATTGCTAGAATACAGATCAAGTGCAAAAGGTTAAAGTTAATTTTAATTTAAAGCAAATGTGAATTTAGGGAAAACTAAAAGGACCTGAGTATATGAGATAATATTGTGAGGTTTAAAAGTTGATGTTATTCATTATTCATCTCTAATCAGTACTTAAAATTTAACTTTAGCATCATAAAGGTTAAATTAAATTAGACATGATTATGAAGTTTTTACCACAAATAGGTAGACACTAGGGTGAATCATTCATCCTTGTATTTTTTATTTTATTTATTTTTTCTTTTTGCGGTACGCGGGCCTCTCACCATCCCGTTGTGACCTCTCCCGTTGCGGAGCACAGGCTCCAGACGTGCAGGCTCAGTGGCCATGGCTCATGGGCCCAGCCGCTCCACGACATGTGGGGTCCTCCCGGACCGGGACACGAACTCATGTCCCCTGCATCGGCAGGTGGACTCTCAACCGCTGCGCCACCAGGGAAGCCCCATCCTTGTATTTGACTTCTCTTTGTGTTACCAGTCCTCAGCCCAACTGCATAAATTAAATCAGAACATTTTGAGGCCTTAAAATCCTTATTTGAGGTTGTCCATGCAGAATAGGGTTGTGAGATTCCTATGCAAGATATTCTTTGGTAGTTAGTGAGAATAATGCTTTTTTTCTATGCCGGCTTAAAATTTCTTTTAACCTGAAATGCCCGCATGTTGCATTATTTATATAGGTCTCAATAAGCCTGATATTTGTGAATGAGGCCGTGTGCCTTCTGAATATTTTTCACATTACCTGCATCAATAATCAATCAATAAGTGCTCTTCTTTAACCATCACACTGTATTTGAGTCCTAACTTTGTCCATGCAGCTCCTCCATTTGTTGTAAAAATTAGACAACTGTATACATTATTAAAATGGGGAAGAGTTTCACCAAAGTCCCATCTTGGGGTTCCTCTGATTGTGTTTTCCTAATTTTGTTAATTTTTTTCTCTTTGTTCTACTTTATCTTGTCTCCTACAGTTCTGCCATGGTGTTTTGCCTTCTCATTTCAGTACTTTTATTATTCTTTGATGATGATCCTCAAACTATATGTCATCAAATTCTAATATTCCATTATATATATGATATTATTTAAGGTTTTACTACTCTGCACACACTCTGAAATATTATGTACGCTTGCTTCACTTGTTTAAAGGAATATTTATATGCTACTTCAGCTCTCTAACTCCAAATTGAATATGAATACTCTCTCCAAAAATTAAAAAAAAAAATAACCCAATAGCTCTCACATTCCATAGGACACAGATTAGTTTCTTAGTAGAGCAAAAGAATCCATAATTAGGAGTAGAAAACACTGGGAAAACACAGAAGGCTCAAGAAGATAGATCAAGGAGCAGATATAATAAGGGCTAACACTAATTTAGTGATTAATATGTGCTAAGTACAAAATTGGGCACTTCACTGGTATCATTGCATTTATTTCCACACTAATGACGTTACCATCAGTAATATCCCCATGTACACATAAAGAGACTAAAAAGAGATCTTTGTAAAGATCACACGGTTAGGAATTACTAAATTTGGGATTTTAATTTAGTAATTCTTCACCATACCAACATCCTAATATACCATATTTATTCCTCAACATTTTTCAGCATCTGTGTAGGTATGTTTCTCTCTAAAATAGTAAAAATAAAAATAGCTAACATGTATTGACCTTTTAATATGCACTGGAACCTCTGCTAAGAACTCTATGCTAATTCTATGCTAAGAACTACATCAGGTCCCATACAGTGTGAGCTATGTGACCAAAGTTAAAAGGCAGATAAATACCACCTAGGGAAGAGAGAGGCGTGTGATTCCGATCACTGAGAAGAGAACACACACACACAACTCTCTTCCCTAAGTGGTACAAAGTGTAAGTGGTATAGCATTTACTTATAGCAATAGGGGAGAGAATGCCCAAAATCCAGCCTCTTGCAATGCGATAGTCTCCCAAGGCCAGCGTATCCACTCTACAGTAGATGATGTGGTTGGACACAATACACATCGTGCTGCAGTAGAAAGACCGCCACCCTGAAGTACAGAAAGTTAGGGGCATGCCTGAGGGTTATTAACACATGTACCTAAGCAGGAAAAGCCCAGAATTGGGAAAGAGAAGCTGTACATGACTACATTCCCCAACAAATATAATACTATACCATATTATTCTACACTATAAGTAATATTAATACAGATTACATTTATTATACAATATGATGATACTAGTTACCTGTTTTCTTGGAGAAAAGTTAGGCCATGTCCTCAGAGATCTTTTTTTTTTTCTGAATCCCTTTCTTGAAAAATGTATATATGCTAAGTTAATCTTTTAGAAGTTTCTCGTTTCTATCTCATGTGTAGATCATTGTTTTCCTTATCTGTGGATCTTTAAAGAAAGATGGAATCACATTTTTTTTACACCAATCGTTTTATGGCTTCTTAATTGAAATATATAAGAATCAACTGGGGTTTCAATATCCAGAATGGTGGACAGAATAAAGACCTCTGAAAATCTGATCCTCCATAACAGCAAAAGAACACTGGCAAAAACTGTCAAATTCAACTTGCTCAGGATTCTGGAAATTAACTGCAGGCTTGCAACAGTGGAGGACTGTTTATTCAAGAAAGATGGCTGAATCTTGGTATCCTCCACTAGACTTAGCTACTTGATGATAACCACTAGTCTAACTTGCTTCTGTATCTCCATCATCTAACACAGTGCCTGCCACTTGTTCTGCAAGTATTTCTGGAATGATGAAGGCCCTGCAAGCCTTTACTGAAGGACTTCTCCAGGCCCTGAAAGTCAGAGATGCTGCTCCAGCATCTGAAGTCACCCAACTCCTGTGAACATCTATAGAAAGAAGAGCTGTGTATGCCCATGCCTGTGGCCCTCTTTCTGTGGCTCTATCATTTTGTCTCATAACTGATTCTCCTCCCTGTTCTTCAATGCCGTTAGCAATCTACCTATAAAATAAATCCAGCCATAACATTGCCTTTCCTAAAAACAAAACAAAACACTCTTTGTTTAGTTTGTTTTCTGGCACTAACATCCAAAAATAGCCAAACAAGTGAAATGGGAGCTCCCGTGACCAAGGCTGGTCTGATAACAGTATGTTATTCCAGTGGCTACCAAGATTAATTCAAAGAGTTGGCACATAACCAAGGTTAATTACAATCTCTCTTTCTCTTTTCCTCCTTCTCTCTCTGTTTAACTTTGAATGGAAGAAGATACCCCATTTTCTTACGTTACCAAGAGCTTTCACCATCCTCTCTTTTCTGTGTGCTGTCAAATAGAAAACTCTAGTTAGCAATAGAAGAGAAACGGATTTTCATGCACAGAAAAACTAATGTGAGGAGAAGGGGAAAAATGTCTTAGAGTCATCAGGGTCTTGGTTGAAGCATTTACAATATGCACCCTTGCTCTTCATAATTATGCAAGCCCATTAATCCTCATTTATGCTGAAGTTAATTTGAGATGAGTTAATGTCACTTGCAACTGAAAGATTCCTAACACACATACCTATGTTAAGATGAAGATTTAGCTTCAGTATTTGCAGAATTTAGTTCAGACAATTAACAGCGGATTAAAAACATTTTAAACCACATTTTCTGTATGATTACATTCTAAGGCACTAAAGCAAAGGGTGTTCTGTTTTGGGTTTTTTTGAATATTGAGTAGGAGATGAAACTATTTGACTATTCATGAAAGAAACAAGTTACAAGGAGAAACATATAGTTCAATACTTAACAATTAGGAGTTCAAGTTCATGGAGGCTAAAAACCTCAAAGTAAAATATCATGAAGAGGGAAAAGGGAAACATGTTCATGTTCCTTCCCTGCACTCCCTGTATAATTAGGTATGTAATAGGGAAGTCCCATTAAAAAACCAAGATGCCAACAAAGAATACATTAAAGTTGTTTGTGGTTTTAAATTTTTAATTAAAATATCCTTGTTGTTGTTGGAGTAAGAAGGACATTTTCAATTTCTTATATAATAATAGTGGGCAGGGAGTTACAAAACAGTGAAATCAATTACACTTGGTTTTACTATATGGAGAGCTAAGTATTTCAGAATTAGTTTTTTCTGGCATGTGCACCTTTGTATTTTACAAGGCATCAGGAGCCTATGCATTACACGGAAATTAAAAAGAGAGAGAAACTTTATTGTATCATCCCCTAGTGTGTAGCAAGTACGAATTCTTCTCAAGTGGGTTGGCATTTTCTTCTAGATCAGTTAACCAATATCATATTGTTGCAGAATAGGGATTCATTACTAAAAAGTTAATTTCATTATAATTTTGAGATTGAATGTTTTGCTCTTTAAAGCCTAATTTGCAATCCCATTGTATTCAGACCATAAAAGTGAGCACTGACATCCCAAGTAGACAGCAAAACAGAAAGACATTGTGTATTCATGTTCAGAAGGAAGAAACCAGGGAGACATAGGCCCATAGAAATATATCCACATGGTTGCACACATAAGCTGAATAAGATATTTTGTTTGTACTTTGTAATATATTTTACATACTGCAGTTGTCTGGGTAACATTCAGAGGACAAGGGAACTTCACAAAGTGAAGGATAGCAATAAATGTACTGAGAATTAAAATCCACTGAGTAAAACCGCAATGGCTTCAGCCTGGCATCTATATAAAACTGTCTTTCTTTTTAAGCTGGCTCATCCTTTTGTCAGTCAGTCAGATTCGAAACACTGCTGATGTGATCTGTCTTTCAATCAGCCTGAGAGTGGCTTCATTTGTAAAGAGAGGGGGGAGAGAATGGAGGTTCATGAATGAAGCCATCTGGGACTACCTTATGCTTTATGCATGTTGCACAATAAGAAAAAGTTTCTGGTAATTCACTACTACCTTCTAAACTCAATCACCTATTTTGATCTTTATTCAGGCTTTATTAAGTAACAGAAAAGGCATATAGGGAATTTATCTGGTTCATATTTTTCCAAGAGTTGTATTTAGAGTGGATATTACTATGGAGTCCCTTAATATATCAATAATTTGATCAACTATACCAAAGCTTTGAGATTAGAATATGTGTGACACTTGATCTTGTGACATTGCAGTTATCTGAGACTTAATAAAAAAGGAAAGGAAATAGAAAAACTGTACTGTGAACACTGAATAGTTTGAAACACAACATGTTCATTCAGAGGCATTTCCTAGCTTTTTTTTTTTTTTTTTTTGCCAGAGGTGAAAAGATGGCTGTTTTCAAAGATATACTCTAACAGTCAATCAAACATATTAAGACATATTTGCTGAAGAGCCAGAGTGTGTAAAAGTTAAAGACCTGACAGGTCAGGTTCTGTGACAGATGAAACTATTATAACTCTCGAATTAACTGTAAGATTTTCAAAAGGTTTAAGTTTAAGGCTCTGGTGCCTTTCAGTGTTGACAGAATTCTGTAAAACAATCTGAACCTGCATTTGTCAAGATGAAATATATATGCAGGATTCTGTAGTTGACTTTGTGTATATTTGGCCAAGGTTGTTCAAAGTTAAGGTCTTGAGGAACAGCAAAGTTTCCTCTTATATTTTATTTTTGACCAAAAGTAACACAAATACCCCAATTCCATCACTAACTGCGCTAAATTTCTAAAGTATCACCAAGTATAATAATTTTTCAGATGTTTCTTCTATAAAGTGTAAAAATCAAAACAAAACAAAACAAACCTGGCTCTGAGAATTTATACAAACAACCTGAACCATGTTGAGCATATTTTCAGAGGAAAATTTCAGAAGGAAACTTCCTCCAGGGAAATGAAAATTCTAGTTCAAACAATCTCTTATAAGGATATTTTTGGCAGGAAAAATAGTAGTTGTGCTACTCATAATGCAATTGAATCCACATAAGTAGATTATAAATGGGATACTGGGTTAACTGACATGACAGGCATATAATCAACTTGAGTATGGTTTTGCATTTTGTGGGCTTGTAGTGGTAATCATAAAAAGTACTGGAATTCCAAACTAGTTCTCTTCAAATTATATGAGCTGAAACAAGTCTAAGTATTAAAACATTCCAAAGCAATCCAGTATACACATATAAACCTTTCATTTTTAGTCCATTAAGAAGTTGATATTTCATATATAACACTGAAGTGTGTGTCTAAAATATAGGAAATTTAAGGAATATCATCGTTAGGCAACAGAATAGAGTATACGCATTATCCAGGATTGAATAAAACACAATATATTATAATATTTAGATAAAATTTCCTTGAATAGTTTTGAACCAAGTGCTGAAAAAGGTCATGGGAAGGTGACTATCTATAGTTATAGAGACAGTGGAGGCAACAACAGGGAGGGAAGGGAAAAGAACTGCAAATTAACATTTCAGTATCAATGAGAATGAGAGCCAATGAGTTTTGACTGGGGTGGAATGGTATATCATTCATACATTTATTAAACAAAAAAAAAAATGCTAAGTGCCTGTTTTATTTTAGGCATTTTACTAGTAAGGGTTGTCAGATAAGATAAAAAATATCCAGTTAAATTTGAGTTTTAAATAAACAACGAATATGCTTTTACAATATGTATAACCCTTGCAATATTTGGGAGATGCTTATAGTAAGAACATATCTGCTGTGAAAATGATATTTGAATGGGTGTCTTTTTAATCTGCTAAATCTGGTGACCCTAACTAGATGTGGAGATAGAGTGATCAAAAAATATATAATATTTGACATGGCAGAACTCAGAAACAGAGAGATGTAAGAAAACGGACAAATTTTTTAAATCACCAAAATTTATATACCTAAAATATTAATGGAATGGAGAACGAAACTTTTAGGGAATTAAGTGGCCTGACCCACTACTCCAAATTTTATTTAACTTTTCAAAACAAGTCTATTTCTGACCATCTTTGCAATCACAGAATGCCTTCATCACCTGGCAGAAGATGTCTCGAATATAATCCATGCAGCAAATCCACAAAAATAGCTCTTTAATGAACATCTTGGTTACTTAAAGTGAGAAGCATATTACCAATGCATATTTTAATAGTCTTCCTTGAAATCCATATCCAAATTTCTGAGTTTTTGTGCTCATTTCAATATGAATAATTAGTTAAATTAGGGTTAACAAAATTATTTTCCCCAATAATTTAAAAATACTTTCCATGATTTTTTTCTATGATGTCTTTATTGTTAAACACGTGGGTAAAATTGCATTTGGTTGTAACAGAACACCTCTATAATGCCATTAAACAGTATGCTGGGGTTTTTTTGTTTTGTTTTCTTTTCTTTTCTTTCTCTCTCTCATATAAACTCAGCTGAGGCAGACATTCTCTTTCTGCTCTACTTTCTTCTAGTTTTGCCTTTAATTTTCAAGGTCTCAAAATGACTGCTTCAGCTTCAGGCACTTCACCTGCATTTCTGTTAGGAATAAGGAAGGGACTCAAAACACGTGTCTAAAGTCACATTAATATATTTTGTATGTGGTTTATTATTGTTTAAATTGAAATACAATCCACACAATTTAATCTCTTTAACGTGTACAATTCAATGGCATTTAGTACACACAAAATTGCACAAACATCATCTCTAGGCCCATGATATTTTCATCACCACAAAAGGAAACAGTATATTCATTAAGCAATCTCTTCCCAGCCTTTGGTGAACACTAATCTGCTTTCACCTCTATGGATTTACCTAACCAGCATATTTCATAGATAGGGAATCATATGCTTTGTGACATCTTGTAGATGGCTTCTTTTATTTAGCATAATGTTTTTAAGGTTGATCCATATTGTAGCATGTATCAGTAGTTAATCCCTTTTTATGGCTAAATAAAATTCAATTGTACAGGTATACCACTTTTGTTTTTGCACTACAGTTGATGTAAATTGGAGATATTTTCACCTTTTGGCTATTGAGACTAGTGCTTCTCTGAACATTCTTGTACAAGTGTTTGTTAGGATGCCTGTTTTCAACATTGGGGGGTATATATTTAGTAGAATTTCTGACTTACATGAGAACTATGTGTTTAACTTTTTGAGGACCTGCCAACTGTTTTCCACTGAGACTGTGATATTTTACATACTCAGCACCAATTAATGTGATTTTCAGTATCTCTACATCCTGGCCAATACCTGTTAGTTTCTTTCTTTTTTTTATAGTCATTAAATGAGTGTGAACTGGTATCTCATTTTGGTTTTGATTTCTATTACCCTACTGACTAATGAGGTTGAGCCCCTTTTCATGTGTTTATTAGCCATCTGCAAATTTTCTTTGGAAAAATGTTGAGTCAAGTCCTTTGTCTACTTTTAACTGGGTTGTTTGTCTTTCTGTTGTTGAGTTGTAGGTGTTTTTTTACATATTCTGGATACTAGACACTCATTGGGTATATGATTTGCAATTTTTTTCCATTCTGTGGGTTGTACTTTCACTTCCTTGATATTATCCTTTGATGCACAAGAGCTTTTAATTTTTTAAGTCAAATTTACCAGTTATTTTTCTTTTACTGCTTGTGCTTTTCATGCCACATCTAAAAATCCATTGCCAAATCTAAGATCATGAGGATTTATTCCAATATTTTCTTCTAGGAGTTGCACAGGTGTAGCTCTTACATTCAGGTCTTCAGTCCATCTTTAGTTTATTTCTGTGTATGTTTCAAAATGGAAGTCCAAATTTATTCTTTTGCATGTGGATATCTAGTTGTTCAAACACCACTTGTTGAAGAGACTATTATTTTTTCTTTGAATGATCTTGGCATCCATGTTGAAAAGTCAACTGGCCATCTATGGGTTTGTTAATGGACTCTCAATTCTATTCTACTGATCTATATGGCTATAATTAAGCCTATACTTCTGTGTTTATTATTGTAGCTTTGTAGTAATTTTTGAAATTAATCCTCCAATTTTGTTTTTCTTTTAAAGACTGCTTTGCCTATTCTGTCTTTTGAAATTTCGTATGAATTTTCATATCAGTTTTTCTGTTCCTGGAAAAAAAAAACTTTGGGGATTTGGTAGGGATTACATTGAATTTTTAGATCACTTCGGGTCACACTGCCATCCTAACAATAACAAACAGTATTCTTCCAATTCATGAACACAGGATGTCTTTCCATGAGACACTAACTTTTTATTTCCTTTCCAGCCATTGATGTCTACATATCATGGGCCACAGCTTTGTCATATCCCTATAACTAAAAGGAAACCTTGAGGACTAAGTTCAACCCTGTTCTGCCCTAAAAATATAGGGGTTAATTTATAAAGAAAGACTGTGAAATGGATATTGGGGGAAGGGCAATTAGCAGTGTCTACTATACCTCATTATAACAAAATACATGTAGAATTGATATTTTCTAGTTTCATAATCATACATATATATATATATATATATTAATGACTTTTTAAGGCCTCAGTGTTTGTTTTTTTTTTAAATAAATTTATTTATTTATTTTTGGCTGCGTTGGGTCTTTGTTGCTGCGTGCGGGCTTTCTCTAGTTGTGGCCAGTGGGGGCTACTCTTCGTTGCGGTGCATGGGCTTCTCATTGCAGTGGCTTCTCTTGTTGTGGAGCATGGACTCTAGGTGCACGGGCTTCAGTAGTTGTGGCACATGAGCTCAGTAGTTGTGGCTCATGGGCTCTAGAGTGCAGGGTCAGTAGTTGTGGCTCATGGGCTTAGTTGCTCCTAGGCATGTCGGATCTTCCCGGACCAGGGATTGAACCCGTGTCCCTTATATTGGCAGGCAGATTCTTAACCACTGTACCACCAGGGAAGCCCCCATAATCATATTTTTAAAGGCATTAAAATTGGTAGGACCTTTAAGAATCAGATTAATTTAAATTACAGAAAACTGAGAACCACTCTGCCAAGAGCCGTGGCTGTTATTGAAGCACACACACTTGTGTTTCTCATATCATGGAAGTTAGATTCCTAAAAACAATAATTTCAATAGACAAGAAGTAGGCCTGGCTCTGGAAACTGACACAGCATCAATTCTGCCACATTCTTTTGGTTAAAGCACTCATGAATCCTGTACAGATTAAAGGCAAAGGGAAAGACAGGCCACCTATCTTTCTAGATGGAAAGAATATCAAAGAATCTGTAGTTATATAAAGGCCACTAAAATCCATACTCCAGACACAAATTATTTACATTCCTTACACATACAAACTATCACCCTTCCAAGACTGTAGAAACCTAACCCATTACAGGAACAAGAACAAGCACAAGAACAAGATCAAGGTCTAAGATCTCATCATTTAAATCAGGCACAGAAATAAATGAAGTTTCTCAGATGCAGTTATTTTAAATTTAAGACCTGTGAACTAAAAAGACAGGTAATCTGCCTAAGATTTTTCTCAGGACTTAACATAGGCTATTATAATATTCTCATAATGAATTTGTTCTTACCTGGATGTTATTTCTTACTTTAAGAATCATTTGCTAGAAGAGCCTAGAAATGAGAAACAATTTCATTTTCAAATCCAGAATTTCCTGCTCTTTATATTTCCCTAAAATGCTACTCAAAATCTGAACAGTTCCTTCTTTAAGCCATCTTCAGTCTTCCTGTATTTTATCATAGGCAGTTAGTTGAAGCCACATGTCATTCCTATATTGCTCTTGAAACTCTCTCCAGCTAAATTGCTACTAAACCAGATACCCTTTCTATGTTCCACATTCCTGCAGGTGACACTGTTGCCAAACTGGCAACCAATTTACAACGGTTATCCCTCTCCTGAATTTTCGACATTTTCTCACTATCCTTCAAGCCTTCAAGTCTTGACGTCTTGGCTTTCATGTATAGTCTCCTCACATCCCTTCCAGCCTCTGCTACCTGCCTAGTCTGAAGGCCAGTGTCACATGTCTTAAGCTTCTGGTATGTAGTACTCCACTTCCAGATCCCCAATTTCCTTCAAGTTTTACGTTGGTATGTAATAAACTACTTTGTAACTCAGCAGCTTAAAACACCACTTTGTGAGTCAGAAATTTGGGAAGGATTTGGCTGGATTTTTCTTTTTTCTTTAAACTACATAGTGCTAAGTGTGGTGGCTAGGACTGGAGAATGTACTTTCCAGGTTGCTTTCTTATTCACTTGTCTGGCACTTGAGTTGAGATGCTAGTAGTCGATGCTAGGAGCTCGAATTGGGCTGTGGAAAGTGCCTACATGTGGTTTCTCCATATGTCTTGAGTTTCTCACAGCATTTGTGGCTGGGTCCCAAAAGGGATGAAGCTATAAGCAAGCATTTCTAAAGTAGATGTAGAAGCAGCCAGTCTCTTAAGGCCTTATCCCAGAAACAGGTACAACATCATTCTGCCATAGTCACTTGTTCTAGGAAGACACAGAGCCTGCCTAGATTCAAGGGAATGGAACATAATAGACCCCCACATCTAAATGGGAGGCTTGTCAAAGAATTTGTGGCTATCTCCCATCTTTAATCTGTCACTGTTAAAATTGACTAAAGCTGAACATATACACATCCTTTATCTCAACAAGCTTTCACTTCCAGTAAATTCCTTTAGGGATATACTCAACACACATTTGTTCTCATGTCCCCAAAATACATGTACTAGAAGGTTCATAACTGCACTGCTTATAATTGAAAAAAAGAGAAAATATTTAAAATCCCATTAACAGTGGAACTGATAAAGACACTGCAGTATATTAATACAAAGATATACTATATAGAATTGAGTACTTAATGATATAAAACTACCCAAATGAATATGGATAAACACTATAGACATAGTGCTGAGTAAAAGGTTAAATAAAAAGATTACATAGTATATCATTCCATTTATATAAAGAGGCAAACTGAATGTATTAGGTTGAGCTTCTGGGTTGTGAGAATGTTCAGTTTCTTGGCCTTGTTTCTGATTCAGAGTTATGTTGAGTTTGTGATAATCTGTACATATTTCGTTTTGTGTATTTTACTACAATAAGTTAACAAAAAAGAATGAAAAAAATGTGGTTCCACACTGTATCAGTTTCCTGTTACTGTTGTAACAAATTATCACAAATTTAGGGGATTAAAACAACACACATTTATTATCTCAGAGTTCTGGAGGCCAGAATATGAAACAAGTCTTACTGGACTAAAATCAAAGTGTTGGCAGGGCTGCATTCCTTCTGGAGGCTCTAGGAGAAAATTTGTGTCTTTGCCTTATTTAGCTTCTAGAGGCCATCTGCATTCCCTGGCTCATGGCTTCTTCCCCCCATCTTCAAAGACAGCAGCATAACATCTTCAAATCTCTCTCTGACTGTGAGTGTCCTGGCTTGTGATTAAGTTGAGCCCATCCAGATGATCCGGGATAATCTTCCCATCTCAAGGTCCTTAACTTAATCACATCTACAAAGTCCCTACTGCAATGTGAAGTAACGTATGCACAAGTTCCAGAATTAGAACATGGACATCTTTGGGGAACCATTACTCTGCCTACCATACATATTGCTATCTCTAATTTACATTCATATTTTCTTTCTGACCTCCCACCATTTCCTATTTTTATTCTCTTTCTCCCATAGTGAAACTTTGGTTTTATTTATCAAATGGGCCCATAAGAAACTTTTCCTCAAATCACTTTTTGTTTAAATTAGAAAATTTATGGATAAATTGGGACAATTTATGAATGAATTGGGCAGTGAGTACTCAATATCATTTTATTTTGTAGGCATTGTAAAATCATATGTTGTGACAAAATGGGCCCTTTATTACCAAACATTCAGTGCAGGGAATAAATAAACAAAAATCAAATCTAGCTATTTTAAATAGGAAATGATGTAACGCATGAAATCAGGTGCTTATAGAATTATTTCAAGGAAAGTATGGGCAGGTCCCTGGCTGAATAAGGGATTTATCCCATAAAATAGACAATAGATCCAGGAGAGTTATTACTATTTCTGAGTAAAATAGAGCTAAGTCAGATAGTGGAATTGGACTGCTATCTCATCCTTCTCATGACCTTTTGCCAGTAGTAACTAACAAGAAACACAAAAATAGGGTGTTCTTGTCACTTCTACCTTCCACATCTTACATGGGAGCATGTACTTGTCAAGGTAGCTGAAAGTGAGTCTAGGAAATGTGCTTTTACTTCTACCATCTTCCAACAAAAAGGGGAGTAGAATGGATTTTGTCTGCCGAATATGCTTCACAGACACCACATTCTAAAAGACTTTCAATAAAGGTGTTTCCTAGATTTTCTACAATCTAGTATTATCTCTAAATTTCTGCCAACATTCTTAGGACATAATTCCAATATGTGCCACTTTGGGTCAACTTTGCTAGATTGTGCTCCTATTATAACAACCCACCTTCTCGGTGGCTTAACCACAAGGAAGTTCTTCTTGTTCCCACTGCATGTCAGCTGCAGCTCTACTCTGGGATTGCTCCAACCACAGCAGTCAGCTATGACTCTTGTGCTGTTCTGCTTGGCTTTGCCCCATGAATATTCTTCCTTCATGGATATGGGCTAAAGCAGCCACCATTTTGGAACATACTATTCTCTTTAGAGTGCTATCCAAAACTGGACTCAAAGTTTCCACTTAGAATTTGCATACTTCACTTCTGCTCATATCCCATTAGTTAAGTAAGTCAAAGGGACCAGCCACAACTCAATGAGGTAAGGAAATAAACTTCTCCTTCAGGTGAACTCTGGCTTCTACAACAAACACTGGCCTCAGTGAAGTCCTATTCTTCTGCATTTCGTGTTTTTGAATTTTTGAAATTCTCCTTATTCCTCCTTAAGTTCCATCAACTTAAGTTAGCCAAAATGACTCTTTGATTCTTACAAAGAAATGTAGGTATATTAAACAATTAATCATATATTTTTATGATTTATTATTTATATCCTCTGTATAGTGTTTGGTAATTAGTAAATGCTCAATAATAACTATATAACCCTATGTGCCAAAGAGAAATCATATCATTTTCATGCGACAAAAATACGCTGATGGAGATCCTAGTATTATACTAATCTCAACTAAATGCAATTTGAGGTTTAAATTTTTTTTCAGTGTTCCCAATATCACCATTAGCTAATGGCAGAGTCAATATTTAAACTCAGACAATCTGACTCAGAAACATGTAACTAACTGAGCACTATGCATTTAACTGAAATAAAGAAACATTGTGTTCAGTTAGGATGTGGCAAACTTCAGTGATACAAATTAGTTATATTTATAGGTTGTACATCATGTAATAAATGTAACTAAAGTTATAAAGTTAAATGGTCAAGGAATTGTTAATCTACTTGCTACGTTTTTAACTGCATATTTTCTAGCAGTTGCTTTTTTTCTTTTTAAATTTTTTATTGAAATATAGTTGATGTGCAAAATATGTCACTAACACACCACTGTAAAGCAATTATACTCCAATAAAGATGTTTAAATAAATAAATAAATAAATAAATAAGCTAAAAGGATATATTGTACAACACTGGTAATATGGCCGATATTTTATAATAACTATAAATGGAGTATAAGCTTGCAGTTGCTTTTAATGTGACAGTTTGTAAGACTATAGCACTGTAGGAGGATTTTTTGCAAAGATGGCCACAGTAAAGTCTCCTCTACCAATGTTCATGCCTCTTTGTAATTAACTTTGATTCTCTTCCCATCAGGAGGTAGTGTGTGTTTTCACCCCTGAAGTTGGGCCTGCAAAATAGTTAATCAATAGGAGTGCTGTATCAACCTTTCTAAAAGCAATGTCATTAGTTCTGTATACAAGCAAAAGCTTGTAATTAAAGGAAAGAAAGGCATGCTTATACATTGCTATTTTTGAGGTTCAGATAATTACAGGTGCTACACAGAAAACTGAGCATATTTTCAAAGAAAAAGCAGGATTTAAATGGCGACAAAGGGTGTTAATGTATATCATTCTAAATTCAGCTTAAATGTTATCCCAACAATCTTGAATCTATCCAAAGTGTTTATGTTTACATCTCCTTTTCCATGCAGTAATTTTTTTAGTATATTTAGTTTAAGTTCCCTTATAGATAGCAGTTTAGCTTTTGTTTAATTTTTCCTCACTAATGGGGATAATAATAATAACAGTAATAGTAATGATAATAATCATGATAAATCAGGCCTGAGTTTCTTTTCACAGTCAACTTACATAAAGACTAACTTTAAAAACTATAACTTGATGAAAACAGTAGTCACAGTACAAAGCTGCATTCTCCCCCTCAATGGATCTCTTAAAAGTAACATTATAATCAGATATTTCTGTGATGACAGAAAACAAAACAAAATAAAAACATAAATAGTACGAAGGGAATGCATTAAGTTTCATATGGTTGATATTTTAAAAATAATATTCCTTTACTAAAGCTTATAAAATTTATTTCAGTTGTGTGTTCATAGAGTTAATAACGTTGGTAGAAAAAAAGAACATTTGGCCTACATATTTAATATAAAATTATTGAATAAATAAAATAATTTTTTTTTTCAAATATCTAAGTACTATACATAAATTCAACCTTTAATCCAATACTTCTATTTATAGGCTCTATCCCCAACGTGTACTCACACAGCATGAAAAGAGGTATGCACGAGGGTATTTACTGCAGTCCTATTTGTAATAGCAGAAGGTTGGTGAAAATAAGCAACTGATTTAATGAACTAAGAAAAGCCATACAATAGAGTACTATGTAACTGTAAAAGGGAATGCTAAACTTACCTATAAAGAGAGGATAACAGGATTTATTAAGTTAAAAGAGGTAAAGAGAAAATGAAATACATATATTTACATATTTTTTTTGAAGTTCAGAAAAATTAAAAGTTCAAAACAATTAAAAAGCTAGCTAAAGAAGCTCCTATATATGCAAATATCTGTGTGTTCTCATTAAGCATTATCGGACAGTAACCATAACATTTTAAAAATATTTGCTTATAGGTAAGGGTGGGAATAGATTAGAGAGGATAATATTAGAATGAAGCCATCTATGAATGTACATTATATTGTAAATATGACTTTGGAAACATATAAACATTTTGCATAATTATAAAACAAAATTAAATCAAAGATAAGCAAATTCCTAAAAATTGAAATTGAAGAAAGTGAAAATGTGTGTAGAGGTACAAACCTGTGATGTAACCACACAAAGTGGAAGTCTTCCCAGTGGCATTCAACTAGAGTAATTTGATTACACATCCTGATGGGATAATCCCTAAGGATAAAAAACATACAAAACAATGTTTATATTAATATAATTGTTATTTTTTCACTAATTATATTGCTTATGGTATCATCAGTTTTGAGACTGTTAAGCATGTAGTGATGCAATGTAAGATAAAACAAATAAGTAACAAAGTTTATGTAATAAGATTAAAAATTTTAGTGTGGGAGAATAGGGATTGAACAGAAGGATGAGACAAATCATATAATTTTGAAGGTCAATTGGGAACATTTTGGAACTTATATTTCATTTTTAAAAATATCTTTTTCTAGCTTAGTTAGGTAAAAACACTGAGAAACAAAAACACTGAGAAAGAAAAACACTGAGAAACAAGTGTCCATAGTCATGAACACTTCTTGCGTACAGGTTTTGGTCTCTATTACCACTGTAAGGGACGGGGTTTATTAGAGCAAGAGCTGCTTCGCATCAGGGATAGAAAATGTTTGGGATGATCCTCAAGCATCAAGGGCACCAAAAAATACAGCTGAAGAACTCAAGAGTCAAACTGAATAACTTCCTCTTTACAAACCATGGATAATTTGAACACCTTCAGAATTAGAACTTCAATATGCTGAAATATGTAAAAAATAATTAAATGCCTGATTTCATAACGTTTAAAAACATATTTTTGATCATTGTGCTGGAAGCTGAGAAATCAACTATTTATTTGGAAAATGACAAATAAAAAGAAAAATTGGAGATTTTTTGTCTTTTCTAAACAAATCAAAACAGAAAAACCAAAATGCAAATTGTTATTCAGGAAAAATATATCTGTATAGAAATATTCTAGCTAATAAACAAAGAAGGGAAAATAATTAGAATATTAAGTTTTGCAATCTTCAATAAAATAATCCCAATTGTTACTAGCATTACAAAAAGTTAGGCAAGTAGACATTATCTAGTAGCTGGTATAAGTACACAACACCAGTTTTGAAGTTGTCTCTATATAGATTGATTCTGATGTAATCAGACCTCTAGATTGCATTATCAATTTCCAGGAAATACAGTGAACAGAGGCACATACTTATAACACCAGTGGGAAACAATCAGCAAAATTAAGGAAAAATAACAAAAATTCTTTAATAACAACTGAAATTAAAGAAAATAAAATGATGGAGGAAGAAACTATAAATTAAAATAGATGTAAGAAACAAATTTTTAAAATACAATTATCTTTTATTATTCTGATTTGAAGATATATGAGAAATGAACACTGGCTAGATATTTGATATTAAAAAGCTATTAATATTTTTAAAGTGATGATAGCATTGAGATTTGCAAAAGAAGCCCTTAATTTTTAGAGGCACATACAAAAATATTTACAGACTAAATAACACAAATCCAACAATGTTACTCCAATAAATTTATTTAGCAGAAGCCAAATATCAACATGTCAGATTTGAAGTTCCTATAGAATGCACAAGGATGTTGATTATGAGATTACCCATAGTGGTTAAAAAAGGACAGAAAGAGAAATCAAATCAACATTGTAATGGATGTATTATGGATTTGCAGAAAATATGGTTGAGAGATTTGTGGAAAAGTGAGCATAGTAAGATTCTATTTTCTTTAGAAGAAACACGAACAAATAAAACTTCTCATTCGATATGTGTGCCTGATGGGTGTATGAACTCTTGTGCATTCATATATACATTTGTGTAATATTATCATATGGATAGCAGTAAAAGATGAAAGGATTTGTCCTAAGGTGATGCATGGAAATATTGGGGGTAAGTGGAGGTGATTCAGGCTGATAAGGGAGAAGACAGGGAGAGGAGAATCAAATCAAAAAAGGAAAGAAAAGATGGACAAAAATTACAAGAATGTATACAATTATACCTATACATATAACTAATCCCCTAGTAGTGGGATTGCTGGGTCATATGGTAGTTCTATTTTTAGTTTTTTAAGGAACCTCCATACTGTTCTCCATAGTGGCTGTACCAATTCACATTCCCACCGGCAGTGCAAGAGTGTTCCCTTTTCTCCACACCCTCTCCAGCATTTATTGTTTCTAGACTTTTTGATGATGGCCATTCTGACTGGTGTGAGATGATATCTCATTGTAGTTTTGATTTGTATTTCTCTAATGATTAATGATGTTGAGCATTCTTTCATGTGTTTGTTGGCAGTCTGTATATCTTCTTTGGAGAAATGCCTATTTAAGTCTTCTGCCCATTTTTGGATTGGGTTGTTTGATTTTTTGCTATTGAGCTGCATCAAAAAGAATAAAATATCTAGGAATAAACCTACCTAAGGAGACAAAAGACCTGTATGCAGAAAATTATAGGAAACTGATGAAAGAAATTAAAGATGATACAAATAGATGGAGTGATATACCATGTTCCTGGATTGGAAGAATCAATATTGTGAAAATGACTCTACTACCCAAAGCAATCTACAGATTCAATGCAATCCCTATCAAACTACCACTGGCATTTTTCACAGAACTAGAACAAAAAATTTCAAAATTTGTTTGGAAAAACAAAAGACCCAGAATAGCCAAAGCAATCCTGAGAACGAAAAACGGAGCTGGAGGAATCAGGCTTCCTGACTTCAGACTATACTACAAAGCTACAGTAATCAAGACAGTGTGGTACTGGCACAAAAACAGAAAGATAGATCAATGGAACAGGATAGAAAGCCCAGAGATAAACCCACACACATATGGTCAACTTATCTTTGATAAAGGAGGCAGGAATGTACAGTGGAGAAAAGACGACCTCTTCAATAAGTGGTGCTGGGAAAACTGGACAGGGACATGTAAAAGTATGAGATTAGATCATTCCCTAACACCATACACAAAAATAAGCTCAAAATGGATTAAAGACCTAAATGTAAGGCCAGAAACTATCAAACTCTTAGAGGAAAACACAGGCAGAACACTCTATGACATAAATCACAGCAAGATCCTTTTGGACCCACCTCCTAGAGAAATGGAAATAAAAACAAAGATAAACAAATGGGACCTAATGAAACTTCAAAGGTTTTGCACAGCAAAGGAAACCATAAACAAGACCAAAAGACAACCCTCAGAATGGGAGAAAATATTTGCAAATGAAGCAACTGACAAAGGATTAATCTCTAAATATACATTTTAAAAGAAGATATTCTTAACAACAATCAAGTGGAGTCATGCTAGCTAATCTTGTATTTCCTCTACTTTTGGAGTCTCACAAAATAACAGTCTCTTTTTGGTAAAAGAAAGTTTTCTTTTAAAAATGTATTACTATTACTAATATTATTAAGCTATGAGATATGTAAATTATATACACTTTCCTTATTTGAAAATTCTACTTCATATTTTTATGTTCTTTTAATAGCCTTCAGATAAATCTGGAACAAGATTGAAGAAGGTTATTTTATGCACAACTCAATAGCTTTAATTGCAACATTTATCATGCAAAAGTTCTGGCTGCCAAGAATGTTGGCACTAGGCAAAGGTGTAGCTTCCCCACAGGGATTTTATTATCCAACATCAAGGAATATCTGCAGCATAGTGGTCATTGTCACCAAGAGCCTGCCCTAAGCAACAGAATAACAAGTTTGAGAAGAGACTAGAGAGAAACTTAATTTAATTTTAAAATATAATTTTTTGTACATGTTTTCCACTAACCCTTTATAATGGATTACCATATATAAATATTAATACACTAAGTAACCAAAGCCATCAAATCACTGTTATTAGAGAAAGTAAAATCTTAAAAATAGCAACATCAAATTAACAATAAAGGCTATTATCTAAGAGTTCACTACTTAGTCCAGTTTATGGGGACTTAAATAGATTGTGCTGCACCTATATTTATTCCTAGAATATTTTCCCTGCATTATAAACTAATAAATAAACAAAAAATGAAAATATAGTTTATTCCAACCAAGTGCTTAAAAGAAGAATAAAAGCATTTCATAAAATCTGCCTACAATACAGAATACAGCAGTTATCATGGTTTTGTGGTTATATTATAATAATTATGAGATAGATTGTGAGTAAATGTTTATTACTGATAATAATGCAATTAAAAAAATTCTGGAGAATTGAAATAAATTTAATTAGCTTTTAAAGTAAAACAGTTTATCTTAAAACATATACACATATGTAACAAAGTAAAAAGAAACATTCCTTTTCACTTTAATATCAATATGCTTGTTTAGTGTTGTGAATATATAAACTGAAAGTTATTAGTCATGTGAATCTCTACCAATGAAAAAAAAAAGAAATATATTGTCAGCCATCAGCCTATAGTACCAGTTATAAGATTGGACACAGAATCTAGTTATCTAACTGACTTTTTCTTTTTTCTTTTTCAATTTTCAATGGTGATTTATTCTGTGTTTATAATGCTTTTTTCTTTTTTTTTGAATTTTATTTTATTTATTTTTTATATAGCAGGTTCTTTTTAGTTATCTATTTTATACATGTTAGTGTATATAGGTCAATCCCAATCTCCTAATTCATCCCACCACCACCACCACCCTGCATCCCGCCCCCGTGACAGACTTTTTCTATGTAAAGGGTTAGTATTGCCGTGTGTGTGTGTGTGTGTGTGTGTGTGTGTGTGTGTGTGTGTGTGTGTAGAGGTTGAGGAGCTATTGATGGGGAAAGAGAAGCAAAACATGACAGAACTGGAACCAAGAAAATGTGTCAGCAGGATGTAGCCACACACAAACTTTGTGCTAGAAGATACAGAGAAATACATTTTATGTGTAATATCCTTGTTTTCATTCTGGTGTATGATCCAGGGATATGCCAGGGGTTTCAGGGATATGCCAGAAGACATGAAAGAAACATGGTGCTTCTTTGGGGAATAAAAAAGTTTTTTGAAGCAATGGTGTCTGCTGAGCAAAAACTCAATTCCAATTCCTTTCTCATTTGCTGGTATATATTAGAGAGGCTTGAGGGGTATCCGTTTGAAGTATCTCTGTCCAGGAAAATGTGAGTCTTGGGGTGTTTCTAGGAAAAAAATGTGTTTGTGGTCAATACCTTACCTTTTTTCTTGCCTTGGGTGAAGATATACACTGGAGTTTAATTAGCTGTTTTGTAATCATGAGTTAAGAAAACTACACAGTAAGAGTGAAAAAGAAGAAATTTAGTATTTTTTTTTCTTTTGTGAAATCATTAGGACCCTGCACTATTCCTAAATTCTCTCTCTCCAAATTTCTTGTTGTGAAAGATTTAAAAAATTGGTTAGTAAATTTTATTCAGTTAATTCACTACAAATATTATTTACTCCTAGCTGAAATATTTCTGGTAGTACACAGAGGAAGTTAATTGATTTAACTTTTAATTTAAACCACTTTATGTTACATAAAATGTTGATGCTATAGAGTGGGAAGAAACATTTACATTTTTTTTTAAGTTAAATCAGGGAATTCCAAAGAAATCCCAAACTTGTTGAGGGCTACTTCGTAGCAGACTTCAGATTGTTGGGGAATTTTCACTTTCCTTACACATATAAGGTTTATATATAACAATAAATTTGTTTGCAAACACAGATTCTATCTCTTCTCAACATGGGTATGCTTTCCACAGTCTGAGATAAATGACTCTCTATCATTATTAATATTATCATATTATTATTGAATTAGTATCAGATAATTTGATAATGATGCATATTTGGGGTTAATCATGATAATGAAGTAATTTGGGTGTGGTCAAAGTTAAGTGGAAGTCACAGAGGGAAAGAGAGAGAGAAAGGGCTATAATCAAATGCAAAAAAACATCAGAGAGAAACTGAAGTCAGTAATGAATCTGCAGAGCCAGAAGCCAGGGAGGAGGAATAGGAGAAGACTGGCCTATACATTATGGGGCAAGAAACATCAAGGAAATATCAAAGGCTTTCTTCCTTTGAAGCTGTATCTTAAGGCTGGAGTTGAGCCTTTTCTGGGTTTCAGACAACACTATTACTATGGGGCTGAGTAACAGCATATGGCCTGGGAACTGAGGTCACCTCAGATCCTGAAGAGCTGGAAGATTACATGAGCTAATGATTACTGACAGGTAAGCTTTTTTTTTTTTTTTGCGGTACGTGGGCCTCTCACTGTTGTGGCCTCTCCCATTGCAGAGAACAGGCTCCGGACGTGCAGGCTCAGAGGCCATAGCTCACGGGCCTAGCCGCTCCGTGGCATGTGGGATCTTCCCGGACCGGGTAACGAACCCAAGTCCCATGCATCAGCAGGCAGACTCTCAACCACTGCGTCACCAGGGAAGCCCAGGTAAGCTATTTTTAATTTATACCGAAGCTTGATATTGTACCATTGCCAATCACTACAATTAAAATGTGCGTTGCCTCGATTCTTCCACTCTAGCCACTAGGAGTAATTGATACTGGATAAACTCTCCTTCCTGAATAGTTATAAAACTGGGCAGAATATATGAGACAACTGTTTTCAGGCATTAGATAACAGACCTCACAGAACTACAATCCTTTAGAGAAAGGAAACACACATTTCTACTTTCACACCACCTTTCTTCCAGGGTCACTTTTCGGCCATGGTAAAGAGAGGTAGAGACCAAGTAGGGCACAAAGTTCTTTGGTGTGCCCAGGAGGCAGATAGCAGATTTCAAGGTTCCTGAGGTAGCTGGAATTTATGGAGCAGGTTACCAGAAGAAGGGAGCTACACAGAGGGTAATCCCTAAATCTACATGGGGGTTTCCTGCAGGAGCTTGGCAGAGGATGAAGCCACATACATGCAGGGAAAGATTCAGTGGGACATGCATGTCAGGGAGATATTGGACCAGCCTAATTAGACTACAGATGCCTCACTGTGCATTTCCAGTATTCAGTTAAGTAAGACTCCATAAAAGCCACTTAGGAGTTAAGGACCATGTCCCAAGGACAACATTCTGGGCTAAGGATAAAACTGAAATAAAACAAAGAATAAAACCAATCCTGACGGCCTGCCAGAAGGAATCGTAACACCCTTTAAAGCAGGGCTTGAAAACTTTTCTTGTAACAGGCCAAATAGTAAATATTTCAGGCTTGAGGGCCACACCTAGTCAACTCTGCAATTGCAGGTAGAAAGGAGCCTTAGACAATAGGTCAACAAATAAATGGGGCTGTGTTCCAACAAAGCATTATTTACAAAAATATGCGTTAAGCGGATTTAATCCATAACCATAATTTGCTGATCTCTGCCTTAAAGGAAGACAATATAATCCAGACGCCCCAAAAACTTATCCACAATATTGAGCATAAACGAATATAGGAGTTTCACTTTTAATCTTTGGTATGGGCCAAGTGGTAGGGGTAACTTAGGAAAGTATACCTAAGCTCTAACTATACAATGGCATGCCAGATACTTGTAAGTCTTTATTATTTATTTATTTATTATATCTTTATTGGAGTATAATTGCTTTACAATGTTGTGCTAGTTTCTGTTGTACAATAAGTGAATCAGCTGTAAGTATACCTATATCCCCATATCCCCTCCCTCTTGAGCCTCCCTCCCATCCTTCCTATCCCACCCCTCTAGGTGGTCACAAACCACCTAGCTGATATCCCTGCACTATGCAGCTGCTTCCCACTAGCCATCCATTTTACATTTGGTACTGTATATATGTCGATGCTACTCTCTCACTTCATCCCATCTTCCCCTTCCCCCCACCGTGTCCTCAAGTCTGTTCTCTACGTCTGTGTCTTTATTCCTGCCCTTCTACTAGGTTCATGAGTACCATTTTTGTGTGTTAGCATACGGTATTTGTTTTTCTCTTTCTGACTTACTTCACTCTCTATGATAGTGGAAGTCGTTAGTTTCACATTAATAAGTATCTTCATATAAATATGGAGATGTGATTCTTAAATTATTTTTATAAAATTTTTTAATATTAGTAATGTGACACATGTTTGCAGTTGAAATATCAACTGTCAAGGATGGATTTAAAATGAACATTGTTTTTCCTAATAAACACTTCCCATCCTGCAATTATTTCCAGAGATAACAATTTTAATTATTTTAATTTTTTTCCTGATAGTTCTATTCAGTATCTGAATGATTTGTCTATAATAAATCCCCCTGGATTATCAAATTTAGTCATTATCTATTTACATTTTCCACTTGGAGGTGAGATTTGGGCCCTCCTTTATAAATTCCATCTGTCCATTGCCATTTTTGCTATACAATTATAGTACTGTTTTTACTTTTCAATCAACAAAAAGTCATTATTTTTATAATTAAGCAAGTATTGTTAATTACAGAGCCAAAGTATATACTCTGGTTATATTTTCAATCATATACAGCTTTTATTATTATTATTATTAGACTTATTATTTTCTTTCTTTTCCTCCTGCAGAACTTTCTTATAAGGATTTTTATTTTATTTTATTCAAAAGATGTATAACATCAGATATTTTGTTCAGTTCATAATTCACTCTGTGTGTGTGTGACCTTTATTTTTTATTTATTTTCATTTTACTTTTTACTTATTGCCTATCTATATCTACTAGAGGCTTCATTGTACAATCTGGTCTATTCTTTAGACCTATTCTACACTATCTTCTTGGGCTTCTTGATGAATCAATTTGCTGAGTTCCATTTTATTTTTCCTTGTTTTAACTTTTTTTTTTAGAGAACAGTATCTACAAGTTCCTAAGAAAGTGTCAGTATGCCAACAAATTTTGAGGAATATGCTGTATTTCATCAACTTAAAGATCAACTTTTAAAAACATTTCTGAAATTAAGATGCATTTTTACAATGAAGGTGCCTTACAATTATTCTCAGCTAGGCAACAGTACTGATATAGTGGTTGATGTTAGTGCATGCAGTGAACTTACTCTAAAAGCCATCTGTTGATATTTTCTTATATGATAACAAGGCACCAGGATCAAAATTTACGTAATAAATAATAGTGGCTTTGCAGCATCGCCGTTAGCTTGATGTCACAGAGAACAATATTGTAAAGGAAATGAAAAACATTGATTATTCTGAGCCCAAAATAATTCAGAAGCATCATGCCCTAAATGTGAAGAAATTTTAGAAATGCTTTAACTCTCTCAGTCAGAATTGGCCACATTATGCTAGAGATTGCTATAGGCTATCACATCAAATGTTTGTCTATCATTCATATTTATAAAGATTATTCTGCAAAGCAGCAATTTAAGGTGTTTTTACCTTGTAATTCAATCATCTTACTGAGGCTACCTCCATAGTTACTGAAAAAGTAGAGAAGAGAGAGAATGGAAAAATCTCACATTACATGGGTTTCACTGCATTAGCATTGGTTAGAAGTAATCACGGGGGCCCACTCATGTGCAGACAGCCTAGGATGTGATGTCTTAATTTAGGGAAATAGAACTAAACCTAATATTGGTGAATACAAATAATGCCTATCAGAGTTCACTACCTGATTGTCAAATATTTGATTCATGCCAAACAGATAGAACCCTCCTGAAGGAAGACAAGCCCCAAATCCCATTCAAATTCAAGACTGAGCTCAAAGACTAAGCTGTAATACACTAGAGTTTTCATATATTTTTTTTAAGATAAGGTCATTTTCGATCTGAGGACCTGTGGAAAAAAAATTATCCATCCTTCATATCCCGTATACCAAAATTCAGTTGCCTGTTCAGCAAGAGTCCATATGAAGAGATACGGCCACTAGTCCACAGCATTCTGAAATGCTATGTGCACCCAGGGCTCCTATTCAGGGGAGAGGATGTTCTTATTTCCTGTTAAGGCACTGATTTTGTTCTCTGTGAGTACCTTCCTTCTTTTCCTCTGGGGATGCTGGCTTTACTCTCTGGGAAGGAGATTTCTTTCTTTTCTATTATTTTCCTCAGCCAATGTGAAGTTGACAATGGGGAATATGCTCTCTTTGAGGACTGACTACTTTTCTTAGTTTACTGCCTGCTCAAAAATGATTTAGAGTGTTAATTTTTAAATGTTTTTAGGTATCTTGTGATTTATCCATTCAGTACAGATTCATTTCTTTGGCAATTATACAAATTCTCAGATCTGCTGTATTTCCTTGCTTTCTTTGCCCCATGTCTTTTGCTCTTTGATTTGGCAGAGACAATTTTGAAGTTTTTGCAGTTTTAGAGAAGGCTAAAACTTAGTCAAATTTTTTCCCTAAATTACTGGACTCAACACCTTTAATCTTATCTGTTATAACAGGGAGAATTGCTCAGTTGAAAGGTTTCCTTGCATGTTTCCTTCTCATGTGTTTCTTAAACTTGTTGTTTATTCATTAGAATGGAGAAGCAGCTGTCTTTTCCAACTCTAAAGTCCATGAACTTCTGGACTCTTCTCACACCTGTATGCAAATCAACCAATTCTTTAACACACTAATTTCATTCTGATGATACCTAGAAAAAACACCATGGATAACAACAAAAGTGCACTACTATTTCATTAAAAGTGTGATCTACTTCTCATGGTAGTGTACATAGTAATTTTAGTGAAAGTTTTGCCACTGAAACATGGAATGCCATCATTCCAGGCCTTATTGATTTCTTCACTACTCATGGCCCAGCCATATATTTTAAGTTTCTAGGTCATTGCCCTATTTTTGTGTCAATATTCACATTCATCAAAATGGGATTGGGCTTCCCTGGTGGCACAGTAGTTGAGAGTCTGCCTGCCGATGCAGGGGACACGGGTTCGTGCCCTGGTCTGGGAGGATCCCACATGCCGCGGAGCAGCTGGGCCCGTGAGCCATGGCCACTGAGACTGTGTGTCCAGAGGCTGTGCTCCGCAACGGGAGAGGCCACAACAGTGAGAGGCCCGCGTACTGCAAAAAAACCCAAAAAACAAACAAACAAAAAAATGGGATATATTATACTACAGTAACAGAATTTCAATGATTTAATGCAATAAAAGTTTGTTTCTTACTTATGCAAATTATTTTGCAAATCTAGCTCAATTTTCAGAGACACTGTCTTCTGTGTGGTGAATCAATGGCCAAGTTGCTTCAAACTTGTGGCAATGTCTCCAACAATCACCACTTCAGTGCAGAAATTTCATATTTCACTTCTGTTTCCATTTTATTATCGGGCCAATAGACATGGCAATAACTCACTGCATGGGGATTGAGACTCTCAGTCTTCCATGTATCCAGAAATGGAGGAAAATGGACACTTGTAAGATCTACCACTTAAACTGAGTTATTTTAGTCATATTTTCCTTTTATTAAGGAAAAAATCTATATCTAAATAAAATTAAGAGATTTGTCAAAGGGTATAAAATAAGTGTTCTATGTGAAATAAAGCCCGTGTTATAGCTTTTTTAGCAGGGTTTTTTCTCTCTAGTGACACATAAAAATGGTGTCTCTTACAACCAATGGCCTCATAGA
This sequence comes from Hyperoodon ampullatus, assembly GCF_949752795.1. NCBI lineage: Eukaryota > Metazoa > Chordata > Mammalia > Artiodactyla > Ziphiidae > Hyperoodon > Hyperoodon ampullatus. The sequence goes on from NC_136914.1 coordinate 78,735,333, forward strand.
TTTGATGACAAATAGTACAGTTAAATATATAGATAGAAATAAATATCTATGAAATGATTTAAATAAAATTTATATGCATGTAAGTGTGCACTATTGTAAAAACCAGGTCTAAAACAATGTAAAGTTTTTCAGTATATACGTTGTTATGTCTTTTCCACTTTTTAAAAACTTTACTTATTGAGTACTTACTTTCTGTCAGTAATAATTCTAAGCAATTACCCACGTATCAAATTACTCATTATTGTAAATTATAAGAAAACTGTATTTAAGAGATAAAATCCATTAAACATAAAAATGATGTTATCCGTACAATAAAGAAATTTCCCAGAAATTTTTGAGCAATCCAACTGTTTAGTTTTATAGATTTTTACTAAGTTTTGCAACTGTGCAAAACTGCCAATATTCAAAGTAGAATAATTGATTTCTATAGCAGTGCACTGATGATAGTGTATGAATCACAATTGTATGTAATCACTGATATATATGTACTTTTATATAGTAGTCATTAAGATATGGGAAATAAAATAATATTAATATTAAAAATAATACTAAATTATAAGTTATATAATTGTCTATAATTTATTTGTAAGAACAGGAGTGGATTTGAAATTTTTTAACTGTTAAAGGCTCATGAGGAAAATATTTATTCCCACCAGTATGTTATGATATACAATTTGAAAATCCTGGGTGAATATAAGTCTGATCTATTTCAGTGTTTCTCATACATTCTTGTGCATCAGAGTCCCCTAGGATGTTTTGATAGAAATCAAATTCCATTCATTCCCACTCAGGGCAGTAAAATTAGAATCTCTGGAGCTTCACATAGCTGCTTACAATTTTTTGAAGCCCTTTGTAATTCAAGTGTTAAGCTAGTGTTCAAAATCACTGATGCTAGGAAGACAATAAAAACAACCATCAAAAACAACAAAATAACACATTCTTTGTGGTTCAAATACCCTGCATTTAATTATTTTCTTTCATTTTTAACCTGCATTTTCAGGCAAGCTACCTAAACTCTATAAACTTTAATTTCCTCCTCTATTAAATGATTGATGACAGTTTCTGTCCCAAAGAAACTATTCTGAATTTTTGTCAAATTGGCATTACTTCTAGTGCTGTTCTTTACAATGAAGGGAAAAGATCTGGAACCATGTTTAGCAGAATGCCCTCTCTGTATGATATTTAGTAAGAATAAGAATGAGACAAACTCATGTAAGGCAAGGGGAATGGGAGTAAATTATGTGATTCTTAAGAAGTGGTTGTAGTGAACAAACATGAGATTCACAGAGCTTGGAACTGCTTATCTATCACCTGCTTTAATGCTGATGACAGAGACAGGAGGGACATTCTTGAGAATCACAACAGGTTCCTTTGAGAACCACCTGAGCTAACAGATCAGGTTAAGGGCTGCAGCCTCTACTTGCTTGACTTTCTGCTGTAGCAATCTTGGCCTTTTTGGTGACTTTACTCATCTTTGTTTCCCCACCTTTCTCATTTCTCTCCTGTAAATCCTAACTCCTACGTTAAAGTCCCTTATTCTGTTTTTCTGACTGAACCTAGACTGAGATGGTATTATGGCAGAGTTTAAGAAGATAGCATAATCTTTGGTTTGGAGATTACAGCTATGCAGGACAAATTCCCAGTTCCCTAATGTGGTCACTCTTCTTTCTGACAAACATTCTTGCCAGAACCTATAGACCAAATAAATGAATGAATGAATAAATAAATAAATAAACAACTAGCGGGTACAATATAGACCACTGGTGTCCTCAGTTCCACTGTATCCATCATATCAATGCTGTGTTCCACTGTTGTCACAGAGAGATAAACTGAATAATCTCTAGTTCCTCAACATTTACCCTGGTATGGAGTTCTTATTAATATTATATCAGCTCCCCACAAAATCCACATAATGGTTTGCTCCACTAGCTAACTGTAATAGGGAAGCTCCCACTAGATACATGTTTAATGCTTAAAAAGAAAATCTAAAATCAAACTAAGCATGCACCCTGAGGCCTGAGAGAAAAATAACTATAATCTTAAAAGCTAATGAAGTTCCCCATATTTTGTATTGCTCTGTTAATTAATGAAACCAATAACATTCTAACTTGGTTGAAGCTTCATCTAGTTGTGCTTCTAGACTAGTCCCTGGGGCCAATACTAAAGCCCCACAAATACTACAGAGTAACAGAAAGAAAATATACTCATTCAGTACCCAGAAGCAGTGATATCAGAATGCAGACAACTTTCAAATATTCAGATTGGTTATATTTTTCTGCTTTTCATTTACTGAACTATCTTTGACATTTTTATCTCAATTTCACCTTTTATCATTAAACTGCTAGAAGCAAAGTAGACAAAGAAAATAGATATTCAGTTTTTAAAAAATCATAGCATTTGAGGGTCAATAGATGGACCCTCAGGGTATTATGCTAAAGGACATAAGTTAGACAGAGAAAGACAAATGCCATAAGATCTCTCTGACAGGTGGAATCTAAAGAAAAAAAAAAGACCTGGGGCCTGACCCCACCCACAAGTGGGCCAGAACCAGCCCTGGGACCCTTCAGTTCCCACAGCCAATCACACTGGGACCAGGCCCTGCCACCAGCAAGCTGGCAGCCACCACATGAGGCAGGGCCTGGTAGCCAACTGGGCTTGGGGCCAGCCCCATCAACATGTTCACCCACAGTAATTGGCCCCAGCACAAGAGAAGGGGCCATGCAACTCACATAGGGGGTGGCTGTAGAGCATATAGCTTTGGTGATCAGAGGGGACTGTCCTTCTTGGCCCCATGGGACACCTCCTTCATAAAGCCATTTCTCCAAAATTAGGAAACATAATTGAACAACATAATAGATAGAAATAAACAAGGAAAATTTGGCAAAAATGAGGAGACAGAAGAATATGTTCCAAATGAAGGAACAAAAAATAACCTCAGAAAAAATAACTAAATGAAGTGGAGATAAACAGTTTACCTGATAAATAGTTCAAGATAATGATCATAAAGTTGTTCACTGAACTCAGAAGAAAAATGGCTGAACACAGTGAGAAGGTTAACAGAGAGTTATAAAATATGAAAAAGAACCAAACAGACTTGAAGAATACAAGAACTGTAAAACAAAACAAAACAAAACAAAAAAAACAAAACTAGAAGGATACAGCAGTAGGTTAGATGATACAGAGGAATGGATTAGTGAATTGGAAGATAGAATTGTGGGAATTACCCAAGCTAAGCAGAAAAAATAATTTTAAAAAATGATGATAGGTTAAGAGATCTCTAAGACAACATCAAGTATTATAGGGGTCCCAGAAGGAGAAAAAAGAAGGGGACAGAAAACTTATTTGAAGGAATAATAGCTGAAAACTTCCCTAACCTGCTAAAGGAAACAGATATCCAGGTCTAAGAAGCATAGAGAGTCCCAAACAAGCTGAACTCAAAGAGGTCCAAATGAAGACACAATATAATTAAAATGGCAAGAATTAAAGATAAAGAGAGAATCATAAAATCAGCAAGAGAAAACTAATTTCATACAACAGAACTCATAAGACTCTCAGCTGACTTTTCAGCAGAAACTCTGCAGTCCAGAGAGGTGTGGCATGATACATTCAAAGTGATGAAAGAAAAAAAAACTATGAGCAAGAATACTCTACCCAGGAAGGCTATCATTCAGATTGGAAATAGAAATAAAAATTTTACAGATAAGCAAAAGCTAAGTGAGTTCAGCAGCACTACACCAGGTTTATAAGAAATGTTAAAGGGACTTCTCTAAGCAGAAAAGACAACAACTAGAAATGTGAAATTATGAAAGGAAAAATCTCATTGGCAAACATACAGTAAAAGTAGTAGATCAACCACTTATAAAACTAGAAGAAAGGTTAAAAGACAAAAGTAGTAAAATCATCTATATCCACAATAAGTAGTTAAGGGATACACAAGAAATCACTTTGTCCTAATTCTTATCATCTAAAATAAAAATTACTATTTGTAGCGAGTTTTGAAACACTTCTCTAAAAAGTATATTTAAGTCTTGACCAGGAGAATAAGTAGTAGTAAGTAACATCATTAGCTTCAAAGCTAGCTTTGGAAAGGATTCACACAAGGGAAGACATTTACTCATCAATGTTTTAGAATTATTTTTACGGCTTCATTGTGGAGTATAGATTGGAAGGGGATAAGAGGATAGACATGATTTCTAATCAGCAGATCTTTTACAGTAACATAGGTGAAAAGTGATGGTGTCTTCAATAACATAGTATATATAGAGAAAGAAAAAAGTAGGTGAATTTTACAGACAGATAAGTGGTGGTATGGTTGTAAGACTGGTATTTGATGGAATATGAGAAGTGAGGGAGAAGACAGAGTCACAGATATTTCCTAAGACAGAGGGAAGTATGGGAAGAAGAGATAGACAGGGGAAGAGGAGGAAAGTAAAAATGTTTTAAAGTGATAGAGAATTCAGATGTGGATGTGTTGAGTTTAAGACGCATTCAAACTACTGAACATTTATTTTATAGTTGAGTATTGGGAATTAGAGCACAGATGGAGAAGGACAGAGGTACAGGAAAACTCAGAATTTAGTATCAGGGAAATCAAGGGATGAGTGTTTTACAAAAAAAAAGGTGTTAAGAGTGTTAAGGTTGATATAACTACATTTCTAGAATTTTTTAAAATTAAAATTCATATTTTCACAAGAAAAAAATATTTTAAGTCCTTCATATGATTTATTTTCTCCTGTCAACCATAATAAGATGATATATAAATTCTGTCTTAACCAGAGGGTTTATAAACACAGGCTTATCCAAGCCCACTTACAGGCAAGACAAGTACTGCTTCTTGAAATGGTCCTACCATGGACCTTCTTGTCATCCAAACTAAGTCACCCACTTTCCTGGCTTTATCTTCACTGTACTGCATGGTCATTTCAACCAAAAGACCTTGAAGTTGTTATGAGTGACAAAGGCCTATTAAGATCAGAAAAAAGGAAGAGTTAAAATGAGTAGCTAATATAGATAAGGTACAATGGGAAATATATAATTTTCAATATTTCAGAACTTTGAGGATGTTTAAATGTTGATGAGAAGGGCCAAATTGAGATTGATTAATATGAATTTATCATGATGTCACAAGCCTACTTTTGTGATTTTTTTTTTTTAGCAGCTATCAGAAGTCTGCACGAAGGCAAAGAGGAAACCAAAATATAAATGAAAGTATGTGTGTGCATGTGTTTTCCTAGAAAGTTGTGACAGAAGCAGAAGGGCAAAGAAATTGAGAAAATTGTCCAAAGAGCCATGAAAAAGTTGAGCCATGATATGAAGGCACTTGTATCACACAGAGTTCTTGGTTACAACAATCAGAATTATATCAGACAATATATTCATTAAACGATATTTCATACCTCACGGACTCTCCAGTAGTGCCAGAGAGTTTGGCAGGGGAAGTTACTAAGCAGGAAAAGTACATAGACTAGTAATGGGAATTGCTTTAGGGAAGAAACTACTGCTACAACCATTCTGCAATGGGTAGTTCATCAAAGACATCATGGCTTTTATAGGTAAATCAAGGGAGTGGACAGCAAAATTCCTGATCCTGCTGTCCTCCTAAAGCTAAATATCTCCAATGCCTCCTCAAGAAAAACAGAATTCTGTGCATCTGTGCTTTCTCACTTTTGAATCACAGACCTGTGTTATCTCTGGTCCTATGACTAAAAAGGCAAGTTTTGGCTTTTACGCTGGTAGATGTGAATCACAGTAGGAGAAATTTCCAAAGCCAAAGAAAGGAGTTCCAAAGATGTTTGATGATCATCACATGAAAAATTTCTATTCTACATATCTTTTCCTGTGTAATTCTCTGAATTTCCCTTATGTCTTCCCCAAATATCAATAAAAAGCATTGCTTTCAGAGTGATGAGTTCATACTTTTCACTCTTCCCAGAATTTGACATACTGGTCTTTGCTAGCACCAATGTCTAGAAAACATACTTCGGGTCCCTTGTTACTAGAAAGATGCACAGATGTCTCTATGTTAACTCAGCTGTTTAAATACACATTTTCAAACAAAATATTTGCAGCTCTGATGCCAAATTCCTTCTGACATTCACAATAATATTGAATTTGACTCAAGCAAACAAGCACAACAATATCTGGAACAAAAGTTTCATCTAAGCTTTATCTGGTTAGAGTATTTAACAATCTTCTTTAATTTTCAGTTTGAAAAAGAATTTGAGAAAGTATTCGTGATTGAAATTGTACAGCCATTAAATTAAAAAGGCATGCTACTACTATTTAAAGCATCTTCTAGCTTAAAGTTAAATTGTCCTTAAAATAGTTCTGGTTTAAGTCTGTAAAAAGCTTCACAATATGCTCAGTCTCTGTAGAACATTTTTCTCAAAGGTTGAAACTAAATTACTATAACATCTTCAATGTTATTTAAATAAAAACTTTGAAATCCCAGAGAACGTGTGACAAGTAATTCCTGTATCTCCGTGTTACATAATCACACCTAAAAACAGAAGTAGCGTTTTTTTTAAATGACAAAGACTCAGTTCAAATTAATTGTTTTAAGTAAGCACACACAGAAACATATACTTAGAAAAAATAATGAGATGCTAATAAAACCTAATTTCTCCTATTTGCATATATCTCCATCACAGCATTTAGAGAAGAATGTATCCCAGTCTGATGTATGCAGGTATCTCCCTAATTTGTACCTTGCATGCCTTGATTATGCCTGTTTTTACATCTGTGCTCCTAGTGCCTAGCAATATACCTCATATTTATTAGTGTTTTTATAAAGATAAAAGGAAGAGAGACATTAAGAACAGATGAGAAGCACAAAGGTGGAATGCAAGCAAGCATCTGGGAAAAAATGCATGTATTAATATTTCCTCCTGGTCACCATAGAGAGAGCTAAATATGCTAGTCATGTCATGGCAAACACCAATATCACTGTTATTATGTTACTGGAATGAAAAAGTTTTGCTTCGCAAGAAATAATCTGGTGACACATATTACCATATTTATACACCCAAACTGAAACTGAGACTTGATACAGAAATGCACTTTGATTTGGGGAGACAGGCTGTAATCACTGACAAATTCTATAGCCTAAAAAATGTGATTAGAGTGATGAGAAAGTAGAAAATATATGAAGAAACAGGGCATTTAGAATAGAGATAAGAAATAAAAAGTAGAATATTATAATGGTTCTCCATGTGAAATGGAGGGAACGAATTGAAAATTCTTATGCTCAGACAGTAGTTGTGCCATTTTCTGGTTGTATGACCTTGGGCATGTTACTTAATTTTTCTGCATGTCCTATTCCTCCTATATAAAATGTGGACATTAACACAACCTTCAGATGGTTTGAAGGACTAAATTAAAAACAACCAAAAAACAAATAGCCACTGGATAATATTTGATATATTGATATTTTAAGGTATTTTTCTTTATATTCCTGGCATCTATCTTATTCAATCATTTAGATCTAATGATCTCTATGACCTCAAGGTAGAATGCTGAAGGAAAAAAATAAAATAAAATAAAACCAAAAAGAAAAGAAAGATGTTTACACTTCAAACAGAAATGCCTTTAGAAAAAATTGGGAAAAAGTAACAGACTTCATGTATGCATACTTTTTTTAAAAAAATTTTTATTGGAGTAGAGTTGATTTACAATGTTGTGTTAGTTCCAGGTGTACAGCAAAGTGAGTCAGTTATACATATACGTATATCCACTCTTTTTTAGATTCTTTTCCCATATAGGCCATTATAGAGTATTGAGTAGAGTTCCCTGTGCTATACAGTAGGTCCTTAGTAGTTATCTATTTTATATATAGTGTATATATGTCAACCTCAATTTATCCCTCCCCACCTTACCCCTGGTAACCATAAGTTTGTTTTCTACATCTGTAACTCTATTTCTGTTTTGTAGATGAGTTCATTTGTACACTTTTTTATATTCCACATATAAGCAATACCATATATTTGTCTTTCTCTGTCTGACTTAATTCACTCAGTATGACAATCTCTAGGTCCATCCATGTTGCTGAAAATGGCATTATTCCATTCTTCAAAAATCAAATTGTTTAAAAATCTTTTTATTGGAGAATAGTTGCTTTACAATGTTGTGTTAGTTTCTACTGTACAGCAAAGTGAATCAGCTATACATATACATATATCCCCCCTTTTTTTTGATTTCCTTTCCATTTAGGTCACCACAGAGCATTGAGTAGAGTTCTCTGTGCTACTGATACATAGTATCAATAGTGCACATATGTCAATCCCAATCTCCCAATTAATCCCAACCTCTGCCTTCCCCTTTGGTATCCCTCTTGCATGGTTGGTGGAAATGTAATTTGATACAGCCACTATGGAGAACAGTATGGAGGTTCCTTAAAAAACTAAAAATAGAATTACCATGTGACCCAGAAATCCCACTACTGGGCATATACCCAAAGAAAACCATGCATACATTCTTTAATAAATGTTTATTTATCACCTACTGTGCTCTAGATTTTGTTTTCATTATTTTGGATATATCTGTGAAAACACAGCATAGACATGTAACCTATTAAGCTTTTAATATAGAGATGAGATAAAAATTACCAGTAAATACAGTAAATAAGTAAATTATATTTTAAAAATGGAGGTGAGAGTAAGTTAAAGGAGATTTAAAGAGGTCCACGTTGGTGGGAAACTTGTAGTATTAAATAGGGTAGTCAGGAGTAGACTTAATTGAGAAGATAAGATTTAAGCCAAGCTTTGAAGGAAGTGATTGAATTATCCAAGTGAATAACTGGGGATTGAGTGATCCAATCTGATCCAGTCAGAGGAAATATCCAGGAAAAAAAAAAAAAAAACAAAACACTAAAATTAGAATATTCCTAGCATATTTTAATTACACCAGGGAAGCTGGTATAGCTGGAGATGAATAAGCAAAGAGTGAAAAGTAGATGATGAAGTCAATGGTAATGGGGAATTAACATCCTAGAAGTAATGAGGGAAGTACAGAAGGACCCTGTAGACCATTTCAATGGCTTTGGCATTGCATTTGTGGAATGAGAAGAATTATGAGTCATTGGATGACATGAAGAGTGACATGATTCACTGACTCTGGCTGAAGAATAAAGAATAGACTGTAGGTGTCCAAGCATGGAAGCAGGGGAATCTATTAGAAGGCTATTTACACTAATCCAAAAAGAGAAATAACAGGGGCTTAGGCCAGAAGGTAGTAGTATAGGATGATAAGTGACAGTACTTTAGATGTATTTTGAATGTTGAACAAGTAAGACTTGTAACATATTCACCACAGGATATAAGAAAAGAGAAAAACAAAGAATGACTTAAAAATGTTTGTTCCAAACAAGTGGAAAGATTGAGTTGTTGTCAACTAATTGAAGAAAAGTTATTGGTGAAGCAGGTTTGAGAAGAAAGGAGCAATTCTATCTTGGTCATATTAAATTTGAGGTATATTAGATATCCAAGTAGAAATGTCAAGAGTGGTGGAATATCAGGATGTAGAACTGTACTGGAGGGAAAAAAATGGGAGTTATCAATATACAGATGGTTTTTAAGGCCATGAAACTTGACTACATCACCAAAGAATTATTGCTCTGACATTAAGTTTTTGGAGGTAATTATGGTAACAAGGTATTAGATCTAATATCCACAAAAAGGGGCATGTTTGAGAGAGAATTATCAATAACTAGGCACAAAGAAGGTGTTTGCAGATATTTGTGCAGGTAGATGTGTAGATATGACAATAGAAGTCTATGAAATTCCTTCCAATTATCCCAGTGAAGTACACAGCAGGGGTATCACCTGAGGATGAGTATGAAAGGAAATACTGAGCAACTGACTAGAGACGAAAATGTGTGAAACAGCGATTCTTGGTAGTGGGAGAGTAAGTGACTTAGTGGAGTATGGTTTGAGAGCCAGGAAGCACTGAAAAACCATGCACATGTTAACTGAGACCCAGTCCATGTGGTTGTGTTTTCCCTCCAGCCATGTGAAGCTACACAAGAGCAAACACAGAATAGAAAGAGTTCAGGGTTTAACCATTGTTTTGGATTAGCTTCCTTCTAACTCACATGTCTCATCTAATGAAAGACTATTCATTGCTTTCTCCTTTATGGCTTTTAAATAATCCTAATTTGCTCTTATCCCTCTCACCTCTAAGTAGCTCAGGAACTAATATTATTTTCAAGGATAATTGTAACAACATTTGAATTGCTCTCTCTCTTTTCAATTTAATGCAATATCACTATCAATATTTTCTCAATACTAAGGAAAGGATGTTATAAAATGAAAATGTGATCATGGTTCTCCCTTTCAAAAAGTCAATGAAATTCCATCACTCTGGATAATTTGCCAAATTCCAGTGCTTTCATGACGTGGGTTTTTCCTTATTAACACTCTGCCTCTATATTCTGTCACATTTGCATTAGTACTCAACATTTTACCTAGATAGAATTATTTGCTGGTTCCTGATATGACATGCTTTCTCTTCCCTCTAGGCTCTTGCACAGGGTATTTATTTCTACTGTCCAGGCTACCTATCTATAGCTCCCCGCTCCCTGGTCCGCTTTGTCTTTGCCTGGAAATCTCTGATCAGGTAAGCCCGAGAAGGTGCTAAAAGCTAAGGTGTATTTTAATTTACTAGTTGATGTGATTTTTGTCATTGCCCTCAACCAGGCTGATTTATTATTTGTTCAGTAACAGGAAAATAGCAATTGATTTGTCAAAAGCCCCACTGAATTTAGGGGGGAAATATCCACTAATATCAACAATATTAATCAGAAGTATCTATAATAATGTTTAGTTGAAGATATTCCCACCCCTTCTATTTTTTAAATAAATACATCCTATTAAGGAACAAAAATGAGCTGAAACTGAATCCCCAACTAAGAAATTATTGGTTGAATATACGGGAGTGATTCTGACTTATTCTATGTCATTACATATGAAAAGTATTAAGAACAAATATTGAAAATGAAGTGTTCCTTTTGGATGGTGGAACATGATTTCAATGCCAATTCTTCTAGTGCATTTGAATTTAATGAACATAATCATTAATTTTGATTGCTATTACTTAAATTGTCCAACATCATTTTCCTGCAGCAGAGTTAAATGGGTAATTTCAAACTAAAAATGGCATACAACACTGCTCTGAGGTGAGAAATATTGCTCAAACAATTTCTTCCTATGCTTTCAAAAGTCAGTAAACTCTACCATCTTAATACTATTCTTTCTAAATCAGAAAAGAATGGATTTTTTTTTCTGATGTGTGAACCAAATGAGGGAATAAAGATTTAGTCATAGATTTTTCTATACTGATACAAATTTATGAATAAATGAACAATACTTCTAAATGCGTCCAAGCATTCACAGTTTCAGCCAAGTTGTTCTATAGTAATAATACAATTGTAAGTGTTTTCTCATCATCTTATATTATTTAGTAAGATATGTTTGAGAGATTTATCTTTGAATACCTATTATCTAATATCTATTATCTAATGTGTGCCAGTAACTGGTCTATTTCCTCTTAGATGTATTCCTAACACTTCCTCTTCTTGCTTTCCTTAGTACTGTAGAACAAAATTGTCTAAGTGTCTGCCCTCTGGAATCAGAAGAATATAGGTCAAGTGTAGGAAAGAAGTGAGATTATTTCTAAGCTCTCTTCTCTGCTTCCAGTAGACTCACTGGCATCAGCTGTTTCTTTCCATTATTCTCTTTCCTACAAAATAGCCCTTCCCTCTGGGTCTCAGTTCCTTCTGAGGTTTAGCCCTTGCTATAGACTACCAGCTTCGGGGCTCTCATAACATCTCTTCTTCTATGAGTTTTCCAGTCTTAGTAGTGGTTGTACTTTCTGTTGTTTCTAATCTCTACTTACTTTCTCATAAACTATGTTCCTTTGGTCTTCAGTAAACTGTAACCAATTCCCTGTGTCAAATTTTCTCTGACTGAAACAATTAGACAGTTTTAAGTTTCTCTGCTTACAAACGGGTTGTTTATTTTTCAGGTATAAAAAGATAAAGACTAAGAATCGCTAACATGATTCTTTCTTCTTACAAGACTCAATCTCTTTGATAAAGTTGTACTTCCAACACAACCCTCCAAGAAAAAAAAAAAAGACCCATGTTCTTGGGAATTAAAACTTTATATTTCATATTACATATTAAGAAGCCTATGAAGAAAATCTCATTACAATGTCCCCTGGATGACACATGAGTATTTTCCCCCTTCTTGATGCTTGAAGTCAATTAATGCCATCAACTGATACATTTCTAGTGCTTTGTATGCACTTCATAAGCACTATTCTATGTACCCAGAATCCAAAGAAATATAATACACAATCTCTCCTCTCAAAAGATGTAGTGGGAGAGAAAGACTCATGGACAGAAAATTAGAGAAACAAAATAATGGAAAGAATGGAGATATGTATGTAGCAATATATGAACATATAAGACAAGAATGAAACTCAGCCAGAAGAGACTTGTGGAAGGCCTCATAAAAGAGTTTAGTATAATTTTAAATGTAAGTCTGTAATCAATATCTATAACATAAATATCTCTATTTGTGAATTCCCTAGAATTCATTCCTTGTATATGACATATTTCCAGAAAACTTATAATGATTCATATCTGTTTACCTGAGGAAGAAGAGAACTAGCCCAGACCCTCTCTGGCACACTACCCTGCACATCCAATAATCTGATACAGATTCTCATACTTCCCTCTTCTAAAATTCCTTTCTTACTAACAAATTTGTCCATATATACAATTTTTTGAAAATGTTTCCTTCATCTTTACTTCGTATTGTAAATTCACTGTTGGTTTCCTCCTAATAACTGATTTCCTTAAAGCATTTTCGTGGGAAATCTGTATTTTCCCCCCTTTTACTCCTGTACTTGGGGCCATGGGTTTGGGTACTTTATTTTCTTGTGTCTCTTTGTTTTTCTAAATAATTTCTTCTCTTGTCTCAATAACAATTTTCTTTTTTGTGTTTATGGCAGTTTTCTACTATTTCTCTCTATAGTTCCATTGAGGCTTTTTTTATATAATGTTGTCCCTTATTTCCAGCTTTCGAAATCCAATGATCAGTTTATCTTTTCATATTTTTAAACTCAGATGTATTTGGAAAAAGTAATAACTTTTTACCTTCAACTCCTTTCCTTTCTCCTTTGTTAGCTCCTCCCTCTCTCCTACTTAAAGCTTTGGATGCATCTTGGGTTTTCTCTTATGATTGTATCTATGCTCTCCAGTGAGCATGCATTCAGGCTTTCGGATTTAAAACAATTATAATCTATAATTCTATTCTGAATCTTCAACACTGCCTTTTCTACAAAATTTCAGATATGCATATTCAATGCTCACTTGATACCTTATCTTAGATGTTTAGTAGGCAACTCAAACTTAACATGGGTCCAAAAGGCTTACTGATTATTTCCCCAAATATGCACTTCTCCCAGACTGAGAAGGTTCTTCCTCTTAGAAAACTCCACCATGAGCAGTACAATTTTTAAAGTTAGAAATGTGTATCTACTTTTTGATAATTCTTTCTTTTACCCTAATATAAGTCTATTAGCAATTAATTTTGTCTCTAACTCCAAATGCATCTAGAATTCATCTAATAAAATCTATTACCTCTGCAACCACTGTCACGCAAGCTATAATCAACTCTTACTTGACCTATATGCTTCATGCTTCTAGCTTGATCTTTTATAATTCATTCTTCAAAATGAAGCTAGAATGATCTTTTACAATTATGATCATAGTACTTTAATAATTAAACCACACATACCTAATGACTTAGTTATAATTTCTTTATCTGGATTACTTTTCCTCATATTACAGGACAGCAATACATACTACTTCTTCAGGGAAGTGCTAGGGAAACTTTGTTAAACTCCCTAAATTAGATTAGGTCTCATTGGTAAGTGCTGCCAGCATTCTTCATTTCTCATCATAACTTTCATCACAGTTATTATTATGAACGTATACGTATTAATCATCTCAGGCTGCCATAACAAAATAACCATAGACTGGTGTCTTAATCAATGAAAATTTATTTCTCACAGTTCTAAAGGCTGGGAGGCCCAAGATCAAGGGGTCAAACTATTCAGTCCCTAGTGAGAACTCTCTTCGTGACATGCAGACTGCTTTCTTCTCTCTGTGTGCTTATATGACCTATTCTTTGTGTGTGTATGTGGGAAATTGAGAGAGAGAGAGGGAGAAGGAAAGAGAGAAGGAATTAGAGACCCAGAGAGCTGCTTAGCTCTCTGGTGTTTCTTCTTCTGAGAGCACTAACCTTATCATAAAATCTCTACCCTCATGATCTCATCTAACCTTAATTACCTGCCAAAGGCCACATCTGCAAAAGCAATCACACTGGGGGTTAGGAATTCAACATATTAATTTTGAGGGGGACACAGATATTCAGTCCACAACATCTTATACAAGATGTTATATAAACGTTTAATGAACATACGTATACCTACATTGTTATTTCTTATATTTCCCTTTATAATATAAGATACATGAGAGCAAACAACATTTCTCTCTCATATGCTTATATATTTGGTGCTGAATAAATGTTTCTTGAGTGAATGAATAACTCAATGAGCAACTGAAATAAAGTTTCAGTCCTGAAATACAGATTGAATGCTTTGATGCTATTGTAATATATATGTAGTGTTGCCAAGAAGATACTTAAAAATAGAGAAAAGAAAAGGAAAATATAGAAAAAGACTTTGCAGTGGTGGTTCTCAAAAAAAGTAACCATGAGTTTGAAGACATAATGATATGGTGGACTTGGTTTTGGTTACAAAAAGTCACAGACTATCTTATTTTTATTTTTATTTTTCTACTTTTTAAGGCTTTTGTCCTATTGAGTCAATAATTAAGGACTAATAATTTTACTCACTGAATAGGAAGAAAATCCAAGACTTTTTGATGTTCTTAGTATTGTCCTAATTTATTTCAAATGGTCTGGTATAAATTAAAGGATGATGCTTAATATCATTTTAAGATGTGATGCAGAGAGAGAGAGTGAGAGACAGTAAAATGGAAGGCACAACAAATTCAGTATCGTCAGTAAGATTCTGATTTCAGGCATTTTAATAGGTTTTCCATGACAAAATATAAATATACACTATTTTCAACTCAGGTTGGGAGTGCAACTTTTGAGTTTCTCCCCAATGTTGTCTAATAGTTGCTTTTGGAATCTGAGACCTAGAATAGAAATATGCCCTAAGGGCCTTTCTTGGCCTTTCAAAGGATCTACTCATCTCTAATGCTACCAGCTGCAGCTGTAAACTGCTTTAGCAAGGAAAAACACACACATATGAAAATACATTTTTTTTCAAAAGTAAGTATTTTATGTTAGCTATCTGTATTTTACAAACATCTGTCAGTAAGATATTGAGCAAGCAGTCAGAAGAAGTGACATCCATAAAACTTACTGCTAAGTTTTACTTCCTCACTTACTGTGATTGCATCTAATAACCAATAAGAAACTGTGAGTTTACTGATTTGCAGAAGGTCTGGGGTGGGGGCGAATATTAGGTGACTTTTTAAAATGAGAAATTTTGCTTTATTCTGGTCTAAGGATCATTCCATAAAATTTATTCAGTGGGGGTTATCTTCCCCTGCCCCACCATGAAAACTTGATAGGCCCTATGCATTTTTTAGCTTATTCTTAGATAGTATACATTCTTGCAGGCATTTTAAGAACCAATATAGGGGGGCTAATGGAAGACTCTGGGAGTGCTCACACCAAGGAGTACTTCCCAGAAATGTGGCTGCCAGTGTCCCTGTCCCCACGGTGAGACACTGCCACCCCCCGCCTCTGCAGGAGACCCTCCAACACTGGCAGATACATCAGAAATACATCTACACGTGGAACAACTCCTACAGAACACCCACTGAATGCTGGCAGAAGACCTCAGGCCTCCCAAAAGGCAAGAAACTCTGTCACGTACCTTGGTAGGGCAAAAGAAAAAAGGAAAAAACAGAGACAAAAGAAGAGGGATGGGACCTGCACCAGTTGGAGGGAGCTGTGAAGGAGGAAAGGTTTCCACACACTGGAAGCCCCTTCGTGGGGGGGGGAAGATTTGGAGCCACAGAGGAAAGAGCAGCAACAGGGGTGCAGAGGGCAAAGCGGAGAGATTCCCGCACAGAGGATCGTTGCCGACCGGCACTCACAAGCCCGAGAGGCTTGTCTGCTTATGTGCTGGGGCAGGCGGAGGCTGGGAGCTGAGGCTTGGGCTTCGGTCGGATCACAGGGAGAGGACTGGCAGCGTGAACGCAGCCTGAAGGGGCTAGTGCACCACAGCTAGCTGGGAGGGAGTCCGGGAAAAGTCTGGAACTCCCGAAGAGACAAGAGACTTTTTCTTACCTCTTTGTTTCCTGGTGCTCGAGGTGAGGGAATTAAGAGCGCCGCTTAAGGGAGCTCCAGAGACTGGCGTGAGCTGCGGCTATCAGTGCGGACCCCAGAGCTGGGCATGAGATGCTAAAGGCTGCTGCTGAAGCCACCAAGAAGCCTGTGTGCGAGCACAGGTCACTCTCCAGACCTCCTGCCCCCCCCCCCCCCCCCCCCGCCGGGAGCCTGTGCAGCCCGCCACTGCCAGGGTCCCGTGATCCAAGGACAACTTCCCCAGGAGAACACATGGTGCACATCCGGCTGGTGCAACATCCCGCCGGCCTCTGCTGCCACAGGCTCACTCCGCGTTCCGTAC
Source organism: Hyperoodon ampullatus (assembly GCF_949752795.1). Classification (NCBI taxonomy): domain Eukaryota; kingdom Metazoa; phylum Chordata; class Mammalia; order Artiodactyla; family Ziphiidae; genus Hyperoodon; species Hyperoodon ampullatus. Next base: position 78,752,067 of record NC_136914.1, read on the forward strand.
CCCTCCCTCCCCCTGGCCTGAGTGAGCCAGAGCCACCGAATCAGCTGCTCTTTTAACCCAGTCCTATCTGAGAAAAGAACAGACGCCCTCCAGCGACCTACACTCAGAGGCGGGGCCAAATCCAAAGCTGAAACTTTGGAGCTGTGCTAAAAAAGAAGAGAAAGGGAAATTTCCCCCAGCAGCCTCAGGAGCAGCGGATTAAATCTCCACAATCAACTTGATGTACCCTGCATTGGTGGAATACCTGAATAGACAAGGAATCATCCCAAATTGAGGAGGTGGACTTTGATAGCAAGATATATTATTTTTTCCCGTTTTCCTCTTTTTATGAGTGTGTACGTGTATGCTTCTGTGTGAGATTTTGTCTGTATAGCTTTACTCTCACCATTTGTCCTAGGGTTCTGTCAGTCCATGTTTTGTTTGATTGTGTTTGTTTTTTAATTTTTTTTCTTAATAATTATTTTTTATCTTAATAACTTTATTTTATATTACATTATTTTATCCTCTTTCTTTCTTTATACTTTTTCTCCCTTTTATTTTGAGCCATGTGGATGAAAGGCTCTTGGTGCTGCAGTCAGGAGCCAGTGCTGTGCCTCTGACGTGGGAGAGCCAACTTCAGGACACTGATCCACAAGAGACCTCCCAGCTCCATGTAATATCAAATGGCGAAAATCCCCCAGAGATCTCCATCTCAACACCAACACCCAGCTTCACTCAATGACCATCAAGCTACAGTGCTGGACACCCTATGCGAAACAACTAGCAAGACAGGAACACAACCCCACCCATTAGCACAGAGGCTGCCTAAAAGCATAATAAGGCCACAGACACCCCAAAACACACCACGAGACATGGACCTGCCCACCAGAAAGACAAGATCCAGCCTCAACGACCAGACACAGGCATAGTCCCCTCCCCCAGGAAGCCTACACAACCGACTGAACCAACTTTAGCCACTGGGGACAGACACCAAAAACAACGGGAACTACGAACTTGCAGCCAGCAAAATGGAGACCCCAAACACAGGAAGATATGCAAAATGAGAAGACAGAAAAACACAAAGCAGATGAAGGAGCAAGATAAAAACCCACCAGACCTAACAAATGAAGAGGAAATGGCAGTCTACCTGAAAAAATTCAGAAAAATGATAGTAAAGCTGATCCAAAATCTTGGAAATAGAATAGAGAAAATGCAAGAAACATTTAACAAGGATCTAGAAGAACTAAATAGGAAACAAGCAATGATGAAGAACAAAATAAATGAAATTAAAAATACTCTAGAAGGTATCAATAGCAGAGTAACTGAGGCAGAAGAACGGATAAGTGAGGTGGAAGATAAAATAGTGGAAATAACTACTGCAGAGCAGAATAAAGAAAAAAGAATGAAAAGAACAGAGGACAGTCTCAGAGACCTCTGGGACAACATTAAATGCACCAACATTTGAATTATAGGGGTCCCAGAAGAAGAAGAGAAAAAGAAAGTGACTGAGAAAATATCTGAAGAGATTATAGTTGAAAACTTCCCTAATATGGGAATGGAAATAGTTAATCAAGTCCAGGAAGCACAGAGAGTCCCATACATGATAAATCCAAGGAGAAACACATTAATCAAACTGTCAAAAATTAAATACAAAGAAAACATATTAAAAGCAGCAAGGGAGAAGCAACAAATAATACACAAGGGAATCCCCATAAGGTTAACAGCCGGCATTTCAGCAGAAACTCTGCAAGACAGAAGGGACTGGCAGGACATATTTAAAGTGATGAAGGAGAAAAACCTACAACCAAGATTACTCTACCCAGCAAGGATCTCATTCAGATCTGATGGAGAAATTTAAACCTTTACAGACAAGCAAAAGCTGAGAGAGTTCAGCAACACCAAACCAGCTTTAAGACAAATGCTAAAGGAACTTTTCTAGGCAAGAAACACAAGAGAAGGAAAAGACCTAAAATAACAAGCCCAAAACAATTAAGTAAATGGGAATAGGAACATACATATCGATAATTACCTTAAAGGTAAATGGATTAAATGCTGCCACCAAAAGAAACAGACTGGCTGAATGGATACAAAAACAAGACCCATATATATGCTGTCTACAAGAGACCCACTTCAGACCTAAGGACACATACAGGCTGAAAGTGAGGGGATGGAAAAGATATTCTATGCAAATGGAAACCAAAAGAAAGCTGGAGTAGCAATTCTCATATCAGAAAAAATAGACTTTAAAATAAAGACTATTACAAGGGACAAAGAAGGACGCTACACAATGATCAAGGGATGGATCAAAGAAGAAAATATAACAATTGTAAATATTTATTCACCCGACATAGGAACACCTCAATACATAAGGCAAATATTAACAGCCATAAAAGGGGAAATGGACAGTAACACATTCATAGTACGGGACTTTAACACCCCACTTTCACCAATGGACAGATCATCCAAAATGAAAATAAATAAGGAAACACAAGCTTTAAATGATACATTAAACAAGATGGACTTAATTGATATTTATAGGACATTCCATCCAAAAACAACAGAATACACATTTTTCTCAAGTGCTCATGGAACATTCTCCAGTATAGATCATATCTTGGGTCACAAATCAAGCCTTGGTAAATTTAAGAAAATTGAAATTGTATCAAGTATCATTTCTGACCGCAATGCTATGAGACTAGATATCAATTACAGGAAAAGAGCTGTAAAAAATACAAACACATGGATGCTAAACAATACACTACTTAATAACGAAGTGATCACTGAAGAAATCAAAGAGGAAATTAAAAAATACCTAGAAACAAATGACAATGGAGACACGATGACCCAAAACCTATGGGATGCAGCAAAAGCAGTTCTAAGAGGGAAGTTTATAGCAATACAGTCTTACTTTAAGAAACAGGAAACATCTTGAATAAACAACCTAACCTTGCACCTAAAGCAATTAGAGAAAGAAGAACAAAAAAACCACAAAGTTAGCAGAAGAAAAGAAATCAAAAAGATCAGATCAGAAATAAATGAAATAGTAACAAAGAAAACAATAGCAAAGATCAATAAAACTAAAAGCTGGTTCTTTTCTTTTCTTTTTTTTTTTTTTTGTGGTACGTGGGCCTCTCACTGTTGTGGCCTCTCCCGTTGTGGAGTGCAGGCTCCGGACATGCAAGATCAGCGGCCATGGCTCACAGGCCCAGCCGCTCCACAGCATGTGGGATCTTCCTGGACTGGGGCACGAACCCATGTCCCCTGCATTGGAGGTGGACTCTCAACCACTGCACCACCAGGGAAGCCCAAAGCTGGTTCTTTGAGGAGACAAACAAAATTGATAAACCTTTAGCCAGACTCATCCAGAAAAAGAGGGAGAGGACTCAAATCAATAAAATTAGAAATGAAAACGGAGAAGTTACAATGGACACCACAGAAATACAAAGCATCCTAAGAGACTACTACAAAGAACTCTTGCCAATAAAATGGACAACCTGGAAGAAATGGACGAATACTTAGAAAGGTATAACCTTCTCAGACAACCACGAAAAAATGGAAAATATGAACAGAGCAATCAGAAGTAATGAAATTGTAACTGTGATTTAAAATCTTCCAACAAACAAAAGTCCAGGACCAGATGGCTTCACAGGTGAATTCTATCAAATATTTAGAGAAGAGCTAACACCCATCCTTCTTAAAGCCTTCCAAAAAAATTGAAGAAGAAACACTCCCAAACCCCTCTGCGTGGCCACCATCACCATGATACCAAAACCAGACAGAGATACTACAAAAAAAGAAAATTATAGACAAGTATCACTGATGAATATAGATGCAAAAATCCTCAACAGAATACTAGCAAACAGAATCCAACAACACATTAAAAAGGATCATACACCATGATCAGGTGGGATTTATCCCAGGGATGCAAGGATTCTTCAATATATACCAATCAATGTAATACACCATATTAACAAACTGAAGAATGAAAACCATATGATCATCTCAATAGATGCAGAAAACGCTTCTGACAAAATTCAAAACCCATTTATGATAAAAACTATCCAGAAAGTGGGCATAGAGGGAAACTACCTTAACATAATAAAGGCCATATACGACAAACCAACAGCAAACATCATTCTCAATGGTGAAAACTGAAAGCATTTCCCCTAAGATCAGGAACAAGACAAGGATGTCCACTCTTGCCACTATTATTCAACAGAGTTTTGGAAGTCCTAGCCATGGCAATCAGAGAAGAAAAAGAAATAAAAGGAATACAAACTGGAGAAAAAGATGGAAAACAGTCACTGTTTGCAGATGACATGATACTATAGATAGAAATCCTAAAGATGCCACCAGAAATCTATTGGAGCTAATTAAATTTGCAGGATACAAAACTAATGCACAGAAATCTCTTGCATTCATATACACTAACAACGAAAGATCAGAAAGAGAAATTAAGGAAACAATCCCATTCACCACTGCATCAAAAAGAATAAAATACCTAGGAATAAACCTACCTAAGGAGGTAAAAGACCTGTATGCAGAAAACTATAAGGCAGTGAAGAAATCAAAGACGATTAAAACAGATGGAGAGATATATATACCATGTTCTTGGATTGGAAGAATCAATATTGTGAAAATAACTACACTACCCTAAGCAATCTACAGATTCAATGAAATTCCTATCAAATTACCAGTGGCATTTTTTACAGAACTAGAACAAAAAATCTTAAAATTTGTATGGAGACACAAAACACCCTGAATAGCCAAACCAGTTTTGAGGAAAAAAAAAACAGCTGGAGGAATCAGACTCCCTGACTTCAGATTATACTACAAAGCTACAATAATCAACACAATATGGTACTGGCACAAAAACAGAAATATAGGTAAATGGAACAGGATAGAAAGCCCAGAGATAAACCCATGCACATATGGTCACCTTATCTTTGATAAAGGAGGCAAGAATATACAATGGAGAAAAGACAGTCTCTTCAATAAGTGGTGCTGGGAAAACTGGACAGCTACATATAAAATAATTAGAACACTCCCTAACACCATACACAAAAACAAACTCAAAATGGATTAAAGACTTAAATGTAAGACAAAACACTATAAAACTGTTAGAGTAAAATGTAGGAAGAACACTCTATGACATAAATCACAGCAATATTTTTTGACCCACTTCCTAGAGTAATGGAAATAAAAACAAAAATATACAAATGGGACCTAATGAAACTTAAAAGCTTTTGCACAGCAAAGGAAACTATAAACAAAACAAAAAGACAACCCTCAAAATGGGAGACAATATTTGCAAACAAATCAATGGACAAAGGATTAATCTCCAAAATATATAAACAGCTCATGCAGCTCAATATCAAAAAAAACAAACAACTGAATCAAACAATGGGCAGAAGACCTAAATAGACATCTCTCCAAAGAAGACATACAGATGGCCAAGAGGCACATGAAAAGCTGTTCAACATCACTAATTATTAGAGAAATGCAAATCAAAACTACAATGAGGGCTTCCCTGCTGGTGCAGTGGTTGAGAGTCTGCCTGCTGATGCAGGGGACACGGGTTCGTGCCCTGGTCTGGGAGGAACCCACATGCTGTGGAGCGGCTGGGCCCGTGGGCCATGGCTGTTGGTCCTGCGTGTCTGGAGCCTGTGCTCCACAACGGGATAGGCCACAACAGTGAGAGGCCCACATACCACACACACACAAAAAAAAAGAACTACAATGAGGTATCACTTCACACCACTTAGAATGGGCATCATCAGAAAATCTATAAACAACAAATGCTGGAGATGGTGTGGAGGAAAGGGAACCCTCTTCCATTGTTGCTGGGAATGTAAATTGATACAGCCACTATGGAGGTTCCTTAAAATACTAAAAATAGAATTACCATATGACCCAGCAATCCCACTACTGGGCATATACCCAGAGGAAACCGTAATTGAAAAAGACACATACACCCCAATGTTCATTGTAGCACTATTTACAATAGCCAGGTCATGAAAGCAACCTAAATGCCCATCGACAGATGAATGGATGAAGAAGTGGTACATATATACAATGGAATATTACTCAGACATAAAAAGGAATGAAATTGGGTCTTTTTTAGAGATGTGGATGGACCTAGAGACTGTCATACAGAGTGAAGTAAGTCAGAAAGAGAAAAAGAAATATTGTATATTAACACATACATGTGGAATCTAGAAAAATGGTACAGATGAACCAGTTTGCAAGGCAGAAATAGAGACGCAGATATAGAGAACAAACGTATGGACACCAAAGGGGAAAAGTGCGGGGTGAGGGGGTTGTATGAACTGGGAGATTTGGATTGACATATACACACTAATATGTATAAGAACCTGCTGTATAAAAAATTAAAAAATTAAAATAAAAAAAATTAAAATAAATTCAAGGAGCCTGAAATCATGCCAAGTATTTTTTTTCCACCATAGTATGAAACTAGAATCAATAACAGTAGGAAGATCAGAAAATTCACAAATATATGCAATTTAACAATACGCTCCCAAACAACCACTGTGTCAAAGAAGAAATCAAAAGGGAAATTTTAAAAAATCGTGAAACAAACAAACCAAAAAATGGAAGCACAACATACCAAAACTTATGAGATGCAGTAATAGGAGTTCTAAGGGGGAACTTTATAGCGATAAACACATATATCAACAAAAAGAGAAAGATCTCCAAAAAAGAAACTCATTCTATCAAACATTTAAAGAAGAATTAGAGTCTATTCTTCTTAAGTTCTTTAAAAATTTGAAGAGGAGAAAACACAACCAAACACTTTTATGAGGTTATTTTGACCCTAATACCAAAGCCAGATGAGATTATAAGAAAAGAAAGCTACTGGCCAACATACATGATAAATACAGATGCAAAAATTCTCAACAAAATACTAGCAAACTGAAATGAACATCTCCTTAAAAGGATTATCAACATGATCAAGTGGGATTTATCCTTGGGATGTAGAGGATGTTCAAGATATGCTATTCAGTTAATGTGATATACCATAGTAAGAGACTGAAAGATAAACATTATATAAACCTCTTAATAGACACAAAAGGGTTTTGACAAAATTTGACATTCATGTATGGTAAAAACTCTCAAATAATTGGGTATGAAAGAAATGTACCATAACATAATAAAGACCTTATATGACAAATGCACAGCTAATGTTATACTCAACAGTGAAGGATTGAAAGCTTTTCCTCTAAGATCAGGATGAAGGCAAGTATACCTATTCTCACCACTCCTGTTCAACATAGTGTTGGACATCCTGGCCAGAGTAATCAGGCAAGAAGAAATAAAAGGCTACAAATTAGAAAGGAGGAAGTAAAACTGTCTCTGTTTACAGATGATATGATCTTGTGCACAGAAGATCCTAAAGAACCCACCAAATAATGTTAGAACTAATCAACAAATTCAGTGAAGTTTCAAGATACAAAATCAACATGCAAAAATGAGTTGTGTTTCCATACACTAACAATGAACTAGCTGAAAAATAAACAAAGGAAATAGAATAGAATGGTGGTTACCAGTGGTTGTTGCGGTGGGGATCAGGGAGGTGGAAAGAAGCCAATCAAAGAGCACAGACTTCAGCTTAAGATGAGTGAATTCTGGGAATCGAATGTAGAGCATGTGGCTATAGTTAACAATACTGTACTGCATTCTTGAAAGCTGCTACGAGAGTAAATATTGAAGGTTCTTACCACCAACAACACAACAACAAAACATTAATTTTGCTAGTTGAAGGATGTTTAACAAAACATTCTGGTAATCAGTTTGCAATGTATATGTGTGTGAAATAATCACACTGTAAACCTTAAACAATTTTATGTGTCAATTATATCCCAATAAAGCTGGGGAAAAAAGCACAATAGAAAGGGTATTGTGTTACTCTGCCCAAATATCCTTGGCAGGGTTGAAACATCTATCTCCTAGACAAAGGAGCTAACAGCTGCTGGTAAAATATTACTTAGTCACTCAGAGTTGCCCTTATCCTCAGGGAGCTGCCTAGTCCAGGGTTATTTCTTATCCCAAAGTTAATATTTGGATAGGGAATTCATAGTATCAGCCCTATGGACTTGGAAGGAATATCACTGCTCCAGAACTTTGTTTTGGAATTGGCTGAGGTCTCAGTTTCAACTGCATTGATCGATGTTTCCTTCCTCAATTTCTTACAAGTGTATCTCCTATGTCTCTCCTCAGAAAACCATCTGTGTGAAAGTTTTCATTTCAGAGTTTGTTTCCAGAGAACTCAATCAAATAGCAACAAGAGCAGTGCTCACTTGACCCCATATTTCTCTTCTAGTTGAAAGGAAAGACTAGAAGCCTGTGAAAGTTTTAAATATATTTACAAGCAACATATCAACATTTTGGAAAATTTAGACCCAAGGATAGTAAGTTTCAAATCTTCCAGTATTTATTTTTCTGTCTCCATACTTGTGATCCCAATGTTTATCCCTCATTTTTCCTTCCTTATTTCTTCCTTCCTTTGATCCTTTCTTCTTTCTATTTTTTCCTCTTCTCCCTATTTCCTGTCTTTTTCCTTTCTTAATTTATTGTTTTCTGTCTTCTTTTCTTCCTTTCTTTTGTCAAAAAGCCACACATTTATTGGATATATATCACTATTCCTGATGTGGAAGAGAGAACAATGATGCAAACAGGAAAAAAAAAAAAAAACGCCCTGCCTTAAATGAGCTTACATTCTATTATGAAGAAACAATCATCAGAGAAGTAACATAGATAATATTTTTAATTTTGATAAGTTCTCTGAAGAAAAAATAAAGCATATAAGAGATATAAATATTACTAGGTTGGAATTACTATTTTAAATAGAGTCATTAAGGAAAGCCAAATTGATAAAAATAAAAGATTTGCACAGAAGCCTGAAGGAGACAAAGATGAGAGCCATGCAGTAATCTGGAGGAAAAGCATTCCAAGTATAGAAATCTGAAATGCAAAGATCTTCTTTGCAGTTTTGCACCAAAAGCAGATGTATGTTTTTGGTGTATTTGAGGAATATCAAGAACATTAGTTTTATCAGAGCAGACCTTGTGAAAGGAAAATGATTTAGATGAGCTCAGACAAAAGAGTGAGGAAAAGTGCATATTTTTCAAAATAATTTTAGGCCATTGTATGGGATTTAAGTTTTACACTGAGTGAGACAAGATACCACTGCAGTAATTTGAGCAGAGGGACGATGTGATCTAACCCATGCCTTAAAAGGATTATTCTGGCTCCTATAATGAGAATACAATTTGGGGGGGGTTCTTTTCTTTAAATATGACTATGAATTCGAAAGAATAGCTGCCTATATTTCTTAAGTATCATGTAAACTTTCAAAATTCACTTTCCAGAAGTGAATTCTGAATTTCACAACTTTAACTGAATTTACACTTAACTTAGCATTTTATGTGAAAGCTCTCAAATTAATGACCTAAGCTTCCTTCTTAAGAAGCTAAAGAAGGCAGTCAGGTTATTCCTAAGGAAAACAGAAGAAAAAAAATAATAAAGTTCAGGGCAAAAATCAACAAACAGAAACTTCCAGTCCAGATAGATGGCATAGGTACATTTCTCACCGCTCCTCTCTACTAAGTAAAATTATAAACCTTGGAAATAATAAAACAGGCATCCAAAGTAGAACTCTGAAGGATAAAAAGAAGAAGAAATACTGGTTTGGGACCACATGACCAGAAAAATAACAACACTAAGGAATCTTAAGTCTCCAAACCCAATAGAAGAAAGGAATCCTGATCCAATGTTTCCCAACTCTCAAACTATCAACAGAAGGCCACTCAGGTAGACTCATTCTTCCCCTGACCACAAACAGTGCTATAGCTATAGGCCCCAATAGTTATTCCCTCATAACAAGTTGCCCAACCTGGGAAGTGTTCTCCATCACCCAGAGGCAGGCAGGGATCTTGTGAAAAACATCCTGGTCCTATAAGCCTCTTTGTCGTCATAAGCCTGATATACACCTTTTACTGCCAGAGACTAAAGCGTTGCTGAGGAGCACCCATAATAAGTGATGCTATCACAGCAAGTACCTAGGGGAGAAATATTGTTGGTTCTCCACAGGTAGGGAAGAATTTCAACCACAACAAGCAACGATCATCACTGGGGGAAAATGAACAAACTATACAAGGGATCGCTATATTATTTGTTAGAATTGCATGGGAATCTATAATTAAATCAATGCAAATTTCAATTAACATCAGTGATATAGAAAACCGATAGAAAAAATATCAATAAAACAAAAACTGGTTCTTTTTGGAGTTATATAAATGTGATAAGCCTATAGCCACAGTGACCATGAAAAAAAGATACTAATGTTAAGAATGAGAAGTGACATAACTACAGTTTTTAAAGATATTAAAAGAATATTAAGGGGGCTTCCCTGGTGGTGAAGTGGTTGAGAGTCTGCCTGCCGATGCATGGGACATGGGTTCATGCCCCGGTCCGGGAAGATCCCACATGCTGCGGAGCGGCTGGGCCCGTGAGCCATGGCCGCTGAGCCTGTGCATCCAGAGCCTGTGCTCCACAACGGGAGAGGCCACAACAGTGAAAGGCCTGCGTACGGCAAAAAAAAAAAGAATATTGAGGGAATATTAAGGCAATAACAAAAAGCATAGAAAGAAGATGTCAGTAGTCAGAGAGAAAGAATCTATAAGAATTAAAAAAATTTTTTGGCATTGGTGTAGCTGACAGAAGAAATGCCTGACAACAGAGATGTATTAAGTGCTATTTATGTTTCATTCTTACATTAACATGATAATTGTCATGCCTGAACTCAAAGTATAGTTAGGACAACCAATACGCAAATATATATGCACAAATATTATTGACACTGAAGCTGAAAACAAAATAAACTCTTCCCAGACCAGGGCACGAACCCGTGTCCCCTGCATCGGCAGGTGGACTCTCAACTACTGTGCCACCAGGGAGGCCCCAAAATTAACTCTTGAGTCATAGAAAAATACCTAATGGAAAATAGTGAGACTTATCCTTAACAGTGTTCTTACATGAAAGCTCAGCAATGTATTTTATTTAGGCCTTTTTCTTCATATTCCACAACGTATGGCAGTTCAGATATGATAGATACCAAGTGACATCTCAGAACCTTTGAAGTATTTTACATTGTAGGATAATCAATTTGAATTTTGGGGTTGGGGAAATGGCTTTGAGTTCAATGTAAAGTGGAATGAATGAGAGGAGGGAGACCAAAAAGTGGGCTATTATAGTAATTAGCCAAAACATTATGGGTGCTTATGTGGCAAAAGTATAGATAGTTATAAAGGGTGGGATCACTTACAATATATTTGAGGTAAATTCTAAGAGACTGAGTGATGGATTAGGTTGAGTGTTTGAGTTAGAAGAAAGCAGAAAAAGCCTTATGCCTATTTTTCTTGTTTATGTGGCTGGATGCATGGCAGTACCATAGTCTGAAAAGAGATGGGAAATATTTTCATTAATGTAAATGTTATATCACGTTATTAAGACAACTTTAAATGGAAGTACCAGAAAAATAACTTTATTCTATTTTAATGGATAATTTAGTCTGTTCCCAAATGAAATGGATCTTTGTGAAAATGTCAGTGGACTTTGGTTTTTTTCAATGGTAATAGTTGCTATCATTGAAAATGTAATAAAATATTCTTGACAAATTTGGACTGGGAAAAAATGGCACAGAGTTGTATCCCAAAAGGAAACCTAAGAATCACCAAGGAGTATAATTAGTAAATAATCAAATAGACAAAAACAATATTAAATAGTTTTTTTCTGAATGTTCAATTAAAGCCATTGTTCCCATATTTTTTTTAATAAGGGCAAGGTAGAAAAGTATAACTGCATTGCATAGAAAATTGATAAACATTAACATATGTTTGAGTGCTTCAAAAATTATTTCTGAAAGAAAATTCAACTATGTTGATATAATTCTTATTAAAATATTTGTTTTCATAAACATGTAGTTAAAACATTCATTAGATAGAAAATATCAGAATTAAAATGGTAGTATTCTTCATTTGTAATGCACATTTTGACTACATTCTCTGTATTAAATATTACACATAATGCAAAAATTAATACCACAATATCTGACCTAATTAGAAGAAACAATATCTGACCTAATTAGGTTGTCAATTAGGAGAAACAAGGAAATACATAGATTGATAGAATACTGTATTATAAGTGCCATGAATAGTCTGGAAGGCTCCTCTGGGGACATATTAGCGAACAGGAGAGTAGAGATCTATTCTTATTAGAATCTCATTGTTCTTCACCTAGAGTCTTCCAAGGGTGCTCTTAAGGTAGTCTTTCCTGTTGCTATGTAGGTCCATGCTTCTAGGGTACTGGATGAATTGGAAGTTACCAAAAGTTGCATACTGTAGTATAATAATTACTGTTTTGCTCTGTCACTTCTAAGTGCTACTTCTCATTGTGAAATAAAATTCATATTTTATGGCAAGACCAGAAAAATTAAACATAATTTTTTCTTCTCTGCCATTTGGCCTCTCTCTCCTGTATACTATGCATTGTGTATCTACATTATGCATCCACCAAACCTCCCCCATCTGAAGAAATACCTGCTTAACCATAAAAAGCAACATTCCCTTACCACCAACAAGACAACACCTTAAAAGGTAACGTTCCTTCTTAATCTTGTAAGGGGCCACAATGACCATGACCCACTACCCACTAGATTGTATAAACCGTCAATAATAGGTTATTTAATGTACAGTTCTCTGTCTCAAAAACTTATGTAACGGTGCTTTGACCTCTAACTGATGGAACAGTTCTTAGAGCTTTCTGAGAGGCTGGTCCATTTTTATAATCCTCAATTTGGTGTGAATACAATTTTCCATTTCTTTCTTAGATCGACTGGTTAATTTTTCTGTTGACATCAACCTTCTTTTACTCCCAAGCGCTCACCTCAACCGTCGTACATGTGAGTAAGTAAGCACAAGTAACCAAAGTTCTAGCTTGCATCTTCCAATTTATCTAGGTCAATATAAGTGCATGGTAAGTTCTCAATAACAGTGAAAAAATTAGATAAATGTTTTTACTCATCCTATTGAATTCAGTGAAACACAGAAAGGGTAGTTAGTTTATTTTCTGTTAGCTATTGAGAATATCTACTTTTCTTTGCCATTCCAAGGCCTTTGTCCATTCAAGTAATAATAATAGGAGTGGTTTATCTTCCACCAACTTGATGCCATGAAAGTGAGAGGAGAATTTCTTAATGGATTCTCACCTGTGGGCTCCATGACTAGAAATTCTAGTGTGCAGCTGAGCCAAAAGAACAAGAGGTAAATCAATATCTTTAGTGGCTGGTATAAGACAGAATAGACAATAGAGAAAACACTGATATTATTCTCATCACTACGACTATCTATCTATGTATAGACTTCATCTTTAAAAGGAGATCCAAGGTAATTTCTGGTGTTAGAAGATTCTGCTTCTAGAATGTCAAAGAGGATACATATATAAATTTAAAATAACAATTCCCTTAATATCTAGGGGGAAAAACACAAAGACATTATATTTTCCCCACCTATCTATTTGCCTTGCTATAATTACTCTGCCTCAGGAGTGCTGTTAAGTAAAGTTCAGAGACAGCATAGTCATAAGTAGGTAGGATTGTAGTTTGACTTTGGCATATCACTGCAATTTTACCTTTTCTTCTTCTTATTGTCCCTAGATTATATGTTTAAAAAAAAGATCAACAGGTTTACTTTTGTCTCACTTCTAGTTTTCACAGCATATAATGCCAATGATCTAAATTTAAAGGAAAATTACATTCCTGCTATTGGTGTTACGATTCTAATATTTCCACTTCCACACAAATGAGCTCATATGTTACTGTCCTATGATGAAACAATAACAAAAACAAAAATTTAAAGTTACATCCTTCTCCCCTGTTATATTGTCAGCAATTCATTTTAGATTATCCAGGCACATTTACCCTAAACCAAACCTCCAAAAATACTAGCAATCAATTTTCCATCATCATCTGACCTAAATGTTTTAGTAACAATGATTCCACCAGTTCCATTATACAGATTAACTCTCTAAGTATGAAGATATAAGTATTGACATGGGTTGCAAAGGAATCTAAGAGGAAGAATAAGATGGAAACTTATTGGCCTTGCAACATTAGTTTATTTTTCAGCCACAAACTATGCATATTTTCCCAAATTGCTGATAATTCTCCCAATATCAAAACAGCTAATGACTAGGTGTGCTAGTGTGAGCTGAGGAAAGATGAGAAAGTGGTTTGAGATAGAACTAAAATATCTTAGAAATACTGACAGTACTTGCATATTACAAAATGGTATCTTTCCCCCAAAACATATTAGTTCATGGAGTTCAAACTATACTTTTTTTAAGGAAGAAACATTGAAGATATGCAATTAGAAGAAGAGCTAGAGAAAAAAAAGTCTATTTGGAACATTGGCGCTAGAAACATAATTTCAAGAGGAAAACAAATGCAATTACAACACCATAAAAAGGCATTCCTCAATCAACAAGGTTAATTCTTTATGAATATTCACTTTGGTAATTCTAATTTTATGTGAAAAGCTTTTTAAACACAAAAATCAAGCAAGTATTGTAGAAATTAAGCAACTCTCCCCAAGCTCATACCACTCGTAAGGAGCTACATTAAGATTTACATCCAGATCTAGTTTGATTCTAGAAACTGAAGAATTTCAGTTGTAATATAGTCTGACATTAAAAAGCCTCATGCATAAACAAAAGTACAGTGCACACAAGTAAAAGAATCATAAGTATACTATGTAGATATATCACTATAACAAGAAAGAACAGTTAAAAATGTAAAACCATAACATAGATATAAAAAAAGACATATAAATAATTGCTACAGAGACATTAAATATTATATACATGCCAAATAATCATAAAGCTGGAGGAAATTAATCTGAGTCGATGAGATACAAAGAATGGGTGGTTTGATAAATCTAATCGCAGGAAGAAATTTAGGTCTTAGGAAGGGACTGGATGCATCTGGGAAGATAAATTGAGGATACTGATGAGCACAGTGTCCTAAGAAACAGAAGTCCTGATTTCTACGTTTCGTCAGCTATATGATCTTGAACAAGTAATAAAATGGTAAAAGGGTTAATTTAAAGAAACTTCAGAATTTAACCCAAGCCTTTTACTGGCGGAAAAACTGAGGACCATAAGAGTTAATGACTTCTCTATTTCCTGAAATCCTCACTAACTATGTACAGAGCTACTGGGCTCAGTTTACATATCTATAAAATGGGGAGAAAGTGCTAATCCTACCTAGTTTTCATGCTAAGCCTTAACCCTTTTTAAAAATAGATTATGGGTCTTAAAGAGTAGAGTTGTCATACTGTGTAATTATTGTTTCTTCTGTAGGGGAGAACTTGCTATCTCCTTTACAGTACAGTATATTTCTTAAGGAGAAAGACAGTCTCTTTCCCTTTTAGTTAAGAAGTCCTTAAACATATGAATGAATGAATGAGGTTGATATAAATGAGGTAAAATTACCTTAAATAGTAAAGTTTAATAAATATCAGGTTTTTGAAAATTATGTTTTTCAACATGAGATGCCATTTGTCATCCTCTACCTAAATATAGTGAGAAAATTTGATCTTTAGAAAACTTCTTTTTTTAGTAATACTAAATCTATTTTTTCATGATGACAGCTTTTAGAAAATTAGGACCAGGAGTCATATGAAACTGATTTTGCTTTTAAGCCTACACTATATTTGAGATATTTTTCATATAACTAGTTGTATACAACTAGGTATTAATTGGTAACCTATCAAACTTAAAATGTATTGAAGTTTATTGAAAGAAATGCCATGGACTTCAGTCAAAAGAACCTGGCCCCTAGAGAGATATACACAATCAGATACAAACACAGACATAAACAGAAATACATTCCATCACTACAAAATATTTGATTCATCAAGTTTGGAGCAGATATTAGTGTATTTAATTAACTAATTATTTAACAACTACTTGTTCTATCATTCTATTCAGAGTCTTAATGGCATTCTATTTAACATTCTGTAGCATAACTGTGTCTATAAACTACAGCATCATTTACTGATTCAAACTTGTTCTTCCCTATTAATAAGAAGATACTGTTTCCTTTTAATCCAAGAATTTAGGAGCAAGTCTTGAATTGAACCCTGCTCTCCTAAAAGGAAAAAGGAGTAAAGAGTACTTAACAGTGATTGAATCAGAGAGTTTGTACAAAATCATAGGAAATGTGCATTCTAAAGAGGCAGATAATCGTACAAGCATATTGCATGGAATACATAAGTGGAGCCCTGCCTGGAGGTCAAAAAGTAGAAGCAAACCAATTAAGCTAAGTATCCACTAAATTGTTTTTCATTGTCTAATTGAAAAGTGATCACAGGAATCAGGTTTAAATTGAAAGGGCTTTTTAATTTAAATCCGACCTTAAGCCAATGTTATTTAAATATGGTAAATAATGTATTCTGTAAGAAACTTTTCTAGAAATTCAAAATCCCACTTGAGTATGTACTTGGATCATTTCTGGGTTTCTTTCACTGCTATTTTCCAGCCTTTAGTTAATGAAAGGAGCATACTTATTTAGATCAAATGTGAACATTACAAATTTATTTGGAAATCTTATCTTAATCGCTATATGTTTCCAGTGAAATAAATTCATCCATTCATTCACTGCTTTTGCTGAATAATTTAGATCATTTAAGGAAAACGTGAAGCATTGGCCTAAACAAATTCATCTATTCATTCATTGCTTTTGGTGAATAATTTAGCACATTTAAAGAAAACTGAGTATCTGCCTGTCATACAGGACTAATCGTCCCCTCAGCTAAAAGACATCACTAGCAATCAATGCTACTTGTGACTTCATAGTCTTGATGAAACTTGATTCTGATGTTGATCCTATACAAAAATGTTAGAGTTTAGGCACTGCTAAAAATAAAATAGGGAAAGAAAGGGGGAAAGAAATTGCTCTTTCAAGGACCTATTCAGGGGACCAAACCCACACTTTGCCCTTCTGCCAAGCATTATTTTCAGGAACCAGAACAGCTTTTAAAATACAGACAGAGAAAATCAAGAGTTACCATGCATGGCTTCATCAAAAGCATCATGTGTTCAAACTCAGCTTCTCCCCAGGCCTAAGTACATTTCCTTTATGAGGCTACAACTTTCAAATCGGCTTTACAAGACTATTCTGTCTTTGGATAAATGGAGTTGGGCAGAGAAGAGTAGTTTCTGTTGCGCCAGTTCTTTCAGGCCCGAATTCTTTACAAGCTCAAGACCAGGCCAGTGAATGTTGGATTGTGAGGTGTCTGGCTGCAGAAAGAAGAGGAGCCTCCTAGGTCCTAAGCAATGAACCTTCCATCACATACACACACCCTACACAGATTGTGCTCTCTCAGTGTTTCTGGAATAATTCCATGAGGCCCTATTAAGAGTTTGCTTAAGCAGAGAAAATATCAAAGCGTTTAATTGTTTGCAATTCTGAAGTTGCAGAAACCAACAGCCAATTAGTACTCAAACTCCTCTTTTCAGATGGGAAACTAATCTCTTTTTAATAGAAACTTTTCTACTCATTTTTTTTTTCTTGGAAACACACTATACAACCCAATCACACTTAGAATACAATGAAACAGAATATAAAATGATATTTTTATGCAAACTATCATCTTTTCTGGTTCATTTTCAAGATCTTTGATATTTACATATGACCTTTCCATTTTTATTAACAGTTTATTGGATTTTTGCATTCCAGCCAGCAGAAGAGAAAGGTAATTTACAGAAAGATTTGACAGTTATATACACAGCTATAAACTTCAGTCCATTAACTTGTTTCTCATGTAACCTTTAGACAATTCTACCAAAATATCCATATAAGAATATGCCTTTTCCCTTTATGTTAAAAAACTCTCATTATAGGGCCCTATTTATAGAATGTCAAATGAAAAGAGAACCATTTTATCATGTCTCTTTATGGTTTACAGATGTTTACAGCTCTAACTTTTTAAGGCACATAAGTAAAAGTCAAAGATATTTTTGTGTTGCTTAGGTTCTATTAGATGTGAATGGATATATATTTGACATCTTCTATTACTTGATTAATTTATAATTATGGATTTGATAAGTGGTAATAAATTGTTTTAATATATCTACTTTAAATAGTGGCATAGCATATTTTCATGTAATTCATCGCATTGTCTAAAGCAATACATAACGTTATTTCTATACAAAGTATAGGAAAATTATCTATGTTAAAAATAATATTTGAGCTTTAAACTTGGCTAAGATTTTTTTTTAATGCAGTCATTTTGGTAGTTTCTTGAAAACCCAAAGTCGACAGACTTCTATATAAAAATAAGGACAGAACTGAATTATAGATAAGTGGAAATGTTGCATATAATTTGGTTTATGCACAGCATAGATAGGTTTCTAATTAAATATTAATATTTAAATGCATGGCATAGCAATCTAAATGGATTTTTTATACCATTGTGTCCAGAGTCATTTTTTTATGACAAAAGGCACCAAAGAGAAGCTGTAAAATTTTTTTTAAAAAGTTATTATAATAGAAGAAAATGTCCTTTTACATGAATCTTGTTTCATCATTCATAAAATACCACAACTTGGAGTGCTTTCTCCAACACGACTGAAAACCAAATACTATATATTCATATCATCTTCACTGTACAAGAAAGAAAAAAAATAAAAGATATAGAAATTATGAAAATATATGAGATTAAGAAATAGAATAGTCATAATGTACTAAAAGTCTCAATTTTTCTGCATACCCTTTTTAGGCAGGAAAAAGGACTAAGTGAACTATATCAATGTATCTTGAAAATTAATAAGAGGTACAGCTTGGGACAATTGAGTTTTGCAAGCACCATACTAGGAATGTGAACACTGAGAAATAATTAGTGATTATACCTTGATGGATTTCTAGCAGGCCCAGAAAATGGGTACAAAATGCGTAAGATAATAAATTAATTCCCCAAAAATGAATTTAACCCAAGGCTTTCTGGAATTTTTAAAACAAAGTTCTATTACATATTTATTTGTACATACAGAGTTACAGAGGGAAGAACATGTTAGACCAGCATATTCTTGTGTTATATATTAAACAATAGTGCCAGCTGATCTTAGGAAACAGACATGAGAGACAAATTTACTCAACAATAGTTTTTCACTCAACAATAGTTTTTCACTGTACTTCATCTCTTTTATCTCTGTTTGGCCTCTTAAGGAAATGGAAAAGTTCCATAGTGCCATCTGGTGTGAATTAAGGGAACAGCTTCCTTCAAGCAGCATCTACTAGAATACTCCTCTAAGCAGAAAGCTCAGATGGCTATAAAAAGTAAGTCTTAAAAGATGAAAACCACTTAACCAATCTGATTATGACATATATGTTTATGTTCACTTTTGCTTTATCATCTTTCTGTAGGGATATTAAATTGGAATTATTAGGATGTGTATACTTATGCATTAAAAAACTATTTGTATATATATAAAAGCAAAATAACAAATTTCTTATTCATACATTGCCAAGCTTTCTTCACACTTTCATTTAAATTGTCATTACTGCTGTGCTAATTTGCCAATACAAAATTAATAGTAGTGGTCCCAAATTTTTTCTTCAAAGTTTGGTATTGTGTGTATATGTGTATGAGCATGTGACTATCTGAATTGCAAATGTCAGATGCAGATTTTGAAATGCTACAAAATTATGGATATATGCTTTCTCCATCACACATCTCATTTTCACTTTTATTTATCATATAATTTTTGATACTTATAGGATCTACAATTACATATTTCTATGATTTCTACTGAAAATCTGGTAAAATGTTTTTTTTCTCTAAATAACTTCATGCTATGCTGAAGTTTTCTTAATTTCTAACCTTTCATTCATTTTACATTTTGTGTATCATGAAAGACTTTTTGTCTTTTATTTGTTGCTTGTTTTCTTATTGCTCCTTAGTTATTTGAAGGCCAATACTCTCTCTTTTATATCTTCTGTTACTTTCTTACACTGCATGCACTAATGTCTCAAATAATAGACTGAATATGGACCAGGCAAACTCTAGAGATTTCTTTTAAGACTAGAATCCTGTCCTGATTTCTGATTTTATTTTGATAGATAGCATTAAAAAGAAAGAGTTCCTTAAAATCCTACAGTACAGAAACTGACAAAATCATAGTTCCTCACATATTAAAATATTTACAACAAAACACTATTTTCCTCCAAATATTATATTGTTAAATACTTTTGTGTGCAAACTACCTGAATTTCCATTACTGTTGGAGAAACTGTGCAATAATCACTGTCTATAGTACACATTCCTGTGTGTGTGTGTGCCTGTGTGTGTGTGTGTTACGTATCTCTAAGAAAAACAATTTTCAGACAAGTCAAAAAGGGAAAAAGATCACTTTTAAAAGGCTTAACATGTCTTTAAAATTAACAAATCTCTCTGCAAAGGCTTCTGTCCAGTCACTATTCAAAAATGGGCTGAACACTGAGAGTAGCGTTAATCACCATTTGCACATTTCTCTAAATGTAGAAAGAAACCACAGTGGCGCATTTTAACATTGCTTAGGTAAATTCTCTCTGAGGCTGGAAGAGCAGCTGAATACTTCTCAAAACATTAACCCTCACAAGTCATGTGTTTCCTCTATTAGTATAGTATAAAAACCTGATTAAATTCTGAATACCTAAGTAAACCAACAATAACTGAAATAAAGGGATATATAAAAGATATAAACTTTGTTTTCTTTCTCACAATATGCATATACTAATTATGCAAACCAATCTGCAAACTCTAAACAAGTAGTAAATACCCCAAAATGAATAACATACTATTATTTATATTACTCAAAGGACTTGTAAATGTCAGTAAAACCAAATTATGTGAGTTAGAGAAGTAAGGAGAATTTCCCTAAAATACTGATTTCTAAATTACATCTTGAATAAAGAGTTGAATTGGGAGATACTACAAAACTTCTCATTCAACCTTGTTAGGAACGGGGCACAGTTAAAGCTAAGTCCTCTAGGTGGGAGCACATAAAGAATATTTGGGAAATCTGAGAACTGCCTAAATATAGCACAAAGTTAATTTCAGCAGATCAACAAATGAGCTCATATGGCTTTGTCATTTTATCAATGAAGTGATATGGAAAGAGAAGTGACTCATTCTTCATATTTAAAATATGTGTGTTTGTGTGTTTTCAGTTAGGTGAAAACCCTGGTTGAAAGCATTCTGTCACCAAAGTATTTCTGTAGGTATGTGCTGCAAAGGCACTTACATTGCACTGAGTAGCATTGGGAGAAGCACTTAAGAGAGCACTGGTCACAGATGCGTGGTAGAAGTTGAATATTGATTCTTAGAGCTAGAGCTATATTCACTGGCATCTGAAAGTGAGCTATGGGGGCTAATGGACCACAGATAATGGCCAAAAGTGTTACAATAGGCTCACATATTAAGAATAACTAATCCCTGTTAACAAGTAGAGTCCTAAAGACCTTATGTTATCACAGGGCCAAGCCAGAGCCAATATTAGTAAACCAAGCCATGGAACAATTATTTGAAGATGTTATTTGACTCATCAATTAATATTCATATTAATACTCATTTATGACCACCAGAATATGCAAGTTGCAAGTTCTTGCCAAAGATGCTACTTTGGCATCTTTGTATTCAAAGTGCGTAAGTAATTGGCAATGATATGTCTCTGTTGAAGTTAGGTATAAAATAATTATTTCTTAGTTTGTGACAATGCTATTTTACCCAAGGATTTTTTTATGAGTACAAGAGAATAAAAATGGCAGATAGAAGTTACTGGTTCAAGAAAAGTCTCAGGCATTTACATTTTTATACTAAGACCTAAAATTAAGACTATATACTAATGCAGAAGGATGTACAATAATTCACTTCAATGCACAGAATACTGTAAAACTTTGTCTCCATACATAGAAAGTACCAAATAATGAGGAAACAAGATTGGTGATGGGTTTAGCTGTATATCTATCATTGTATTCATGGAATGAAAGTATGCAACCTTGTTAGCAATAAGGATCTGATTTGATGTGAAAGATACTCATGATTCAGTACAAATTACATGTATATGTATGTTAAGAAACAAAATCTGGTTCTTTATCTTACTAAATCGATAAAATATTTGTCCTTAAGGGAAATGTAGTTCAAATATTTCCATGATGAAGTACTATGCTTCTCTGCAGTTCCTTTCTGATTGGGGGTATAAAGGTGCCAAGTGGCAACTCCTGAATCCTAGAGAGGGTTGTACTGTATGTTTAGAATGATGGGGAGGCTCTGAAAATATTCCACATCACCTTGGAATGTTAAAGCAACAGAATTCACTTCAAAGGCCCATTATACAAAAAATATAACCTGAAATGACAGCTTCCCATAGAGGATGGAAAATTTTTAACTTTTCATCACTCTCCTCCGGTCTATCCCTTCTGAAATAATTTAAGCCAGAGTTAGTCATCCAAGCAATCATTTACATTCTTGGACTCACTCAGCGAATGCTCATGTATAATCAACCTAATTCCTAAGAACATTTTAAAGGCATAATGATACTGAATATTTTAAACCAGATCATAATACTATACTGTGTTGCAATGTTATAGCACCTATTAAATTAGATTCACGGGTTACTAAAATTCATTATTTAAAGATTAGAAGTCTCTGTTATAGATCAGCATTTTATAAATGAGGATATGCTATCAATCTAGACAAAGAAACTTATCTAAAATTATAGATCATTGCAAACCAAGAAGGAAGGTGCATTGGTGCTTTTAGAAATTATATCTGTCCTTCAGAATGTGTTTATTATGATGGATTACCTATTAAGCTTATTTCTTCCACATGTAGTGATTTCAAAATATTTGCAGCATTCATTAGCAATTCCACCTGTTATCCTCAACATGGTCAGCCAGACTTTGCTTCTCACCTCTGAAGCCTCGTCTTGTGCTACTTATTGAATTTCTCTTGACTCTAGCCATTGTAGACTTCTTTATATTCCTGGATCATATCATGCCTTGCCTCTGTATCATCTTTTCTTCCTGAAAAGCCAACTCTCAAATTCTATTTTATAAATTAGGTCCTGTTTTAAATACCATTATTCTTAAGGAATCTTCTTTTGACCCTCCCCAAACTAGGTTTGACACCCCTCTGAAATGCTCTGAACAGTTGCTTTGAAAACACATATACTCAGTATGGGTGCATGATAAGATTTTAGGTCACTGTGACTGAAGCAGAAATTAAGTTCCATAGAGGTAGAGAGATATAGTTAACAGAGCTATCACAAAGACCAAAAAAGTAAAAATGCTATCTCTTTCAGATGTCCTTTCTCTACTGTTTCTGTTTTTGTTTCATGTTTGTGAGCTGAGGCAGAAAGAGGTTTAGAACTGAGCAAACTGCTTCAGATGAAAAGATGACTGAGTATATGTTTTCTTTTATGAAGGAGAACCTACAGCATCCTTCATTGGTACTCAAGACACCAGTGGACCCATTTAAACTGTGGATATGCCACAGAGCGCACTGCACACTACATAAAGAACACCGAAAGGAGAGGCACCTTTGAGGTTTGTGTAAGCAACATTCCATTTCCCTGCCTGATGTTGGAGCAGTTGGGAGATAGTTGTTCAAGTTACACAAATGGAGGTAAAATATAATTTTCTTTATTAATGAAGTTTTTTTTTTTTTTTTGTGGTATGCGGGCCTCTCACTGCTGTGGCCTCTCCCGTTGTGGAGCACAGGCTCCGGACGCGCAGGCTCAGCAGCCATGGCTCACGGGCCCAGCCGCTCCGTGGCATGTGGGATCTTCCCGGACGGGGGCACGAACCTGTGTCCCCTGCATCCGCAGGCGCACTCTCAACCACTGTGCCACCAGGGAAGCCCTTAATGAAGTTTTTTGATGAATGCAGATTTGGCGCTGTGCCAAGGGTACTTGCTAATACTTCAGCAACGAATATGGCAAATTTAGTCACCCATACAAAGGCAAATGGTCAAATTTAAGACTAATCACAGGAACAGGGCTTGTACTGGCTCAGCTTAACAAGAGTCAAGAACCATTGGGAATGAATGCTTCTTCTAGGAAGACTTACCCCCAAAGAAATCTAGGAGTTTTGAGTTACACATGCCTAGTTCTTGTCCTGAACTTTTAGTTGGATCCCTTCCCAGCGTGGAACTGAGTAAGGAAACAAGATGTTAACTGTAGGGATCACTTCTTCACGGAAACATGAAGGAATCGAGTCTCAAATCACAATAGAAATATCCTTACCTGATAGTTCAATAAGCAGAACACGTGTTAAATCACAGCTTTGTCTCATCTGAATTTCTTTTTGGTTCTATTAGTTAATGGTTAATTAGGTAGGGTTTAAAGAACTTTCTGTACATTTACTTGAAATGAACACCTTTACATTAGTATTTAAAATGCAATATGCTGAGTTGGAACTACTCATTCCCACTTGAAATACTTGTTTTTCCTCAGCATAAAGGTCGTTTGTGGAAATAACTATATACTGCCAGTACATTCCTTACTGCCTTTCACTCCTCATGAACTATTTGACCAAATTCAGACTCTAGGTTTAGTTCTTTTTTATTGCTTCTTTTACCTGTTGTTTATCTTCCAGCCTCAGACTCCATGATGCTAAGTTAACTAGTCCCTCCCCCCTTCCTTCCTTCTTTCCTCTCACTTTTATCAATATTTAAATTTAAAAAAACCTTTGTATAAAACTTCCTTTTAAAATAGCTATATATTGAATTACACACTAACTCTAGTCTCCTCCACCCCTCAGAGTGCATCTTGTATTTCCCAAAGCCATCAGCTTCAAAGTAATCTTGTAAATTATAAAATATGATAGGTAAAAAGTGTTTTAGAGATTGATTAGTCTGATTCATTATTTTACAAATATGAAATTGAGGCACAGAGGATGAAATGGCTTGTTTGAAGCAACTTGGGTATTTACTTAGGTGTTGCTAGACTATTCAACTAACTAGAATATGCTAGTATGACATTTCTTTTTTTTGTAATTGTAGATGTATTCTAAACATTCATCATTACTAAAATACAACCTTTCCCACATCATCTTAAATGCTACTTCCTATAAGAAACTCTTCACAGATTAAAATGAACCCTGAATTTCCCTACTGCTTAAATATCAATTCAGACCATTTTCAGGTCTGCTAAAATATAGTTTTTAATGCTTGTATCCAAATACTTCTCTTTATGTGGGCCCCCAAACCACAGTTCAGATATGAAGATTCTTGGTTCTACCAGCCATTATGACCCAGTTGTGTTGCTCTAAATCCCATGTCTTTTGGGTACAAATTAAATGAGATTCTGCATGGAATTTCTTTTGCAGCACGGTATTCTCTCAATTAAAGCCTTGTGTCGAACTACATGTTCGCTCGCCATGAAGCCTTAATCTCTACAAAGCTCTGGCCATTTTCCCTCCATTGTTATTGTTGTCTTCCTGGAGAAACGAGGGATGGGTGGCTTCTAAAAACACTACTGACCACTGGTTAACTGACTTATATGAATTGTGTCACCTACATGGCTTTATGTATCACATCTATAATATTCCATATTATAAATAGGCTGATAACAGCATGGCCAATATCTTCAGTGTTCCCATTGTTACATACAAATAATGTTTACTGGACACATAGAATTATATTCTTAAATACAATTCTACTTAGAAAACAGCTTTTCTAGGTAAAAAAAATATAAAATTAAAACCACCAAACTAGTCAAACTGTTGGTATCTAGCACTTCCTGCCTCAGCACACTTTCCTATCTTCCTCTCTATAGACACAGTACTCTACACCTCACTTAAGTTGCTATTTGGAATTAGCACCAGGTGATATGGAAGAACTGTAAGGTGCAACCTTGGCCCACAAGGTGCTTATAGTCTTATCAGGTATCAAAATGAGTTCTTGCTAAATAACAAATAATCTTACCACCAGTCTATGCTAGCTACTACCCAGTTCTCCATTTCCATTCAAAAACAAAATAAAACAAACAAACAAAAACCTCTGTAGTCAAAAACTCAGTTGTCTCCAATTTTCATTCTCCTATTCTTTCCTGAGACTCTTATTGGTATTTTCTCCCAGCCATTCCAGAGACATTGCTCTTGCCAAGTTTGTTAATGTCACCAATGTTGTTGACTTCAATGGTTAAGTCTAAGTCTTTCAAGTCTTGTCAGTAGTGTTTGACTTAGCTGATTGATTGCTCCTTTACCCTGGAAACACTTTCTTCAACTGGCTTCCAGGAAACTATACTTTCCTTGTTTTCCCTTCCATCTTTGGCCCTTCTCAGTACCCTTCCTTGTTCCTCCTTATCTTCCTGATTGCCTATTATTGGAGTATCCCAGGACTCAGTCCTAGTATCTCTTCTGTAATTTCACCTACTTGCTTCCTGAATTCATTCAGTTACATAGCTTTAAATATTACCTATACACTAAGGCTGATGGTTCCCATATTTATATCTCCCACACAGACTTCTCCCTTCATTTCTAGACTCAGATGTTCAACAGATGATTAATGATTGATTTATTGAACTATGAATAATATTTTTCTTTAATTGAATCACTAACAAGCTTTCCAAATTAATATGTATCAAATCAAATATCAGATTCGACTCCCTTCCCCTCCAAAACAAGCCCCTCCCATCATCTGCCTGAACTCAGTGGCAACTCCAGTAGACCTCAAGACAAAATCTTGGAATTATCCTTGGTTCCCCTCTTTCTTTTATACTCAACAGGCAAGTAGTCAGCAAACCTGTGGTCTCTACCTTCAAAATCTAACTAGAAAAAAATCATTTTCACCACTATAATCTTGGTCCAAAACGCCATCACTTGTCACTATCTATTTTACTGAGAATGAAGTTCAAAGTTTTAACAATGACAACAAGGCCTTGCACAATCTGAAGCTCTCTTATATTTCTAGTTTTGTTTCTTATTTGTTTCTTATTATTCTCCCCTTTGCTCACTCTGGCATAGTCCCATTTCATCACTTTTATACTTGATGTTTCCTCTGCCTGTAACCAAGGATGCATGTTTCCTCTGCCTGTAACCAAGGATGTGCATCCAGTGTAGTTCCACAAAAACCCCACATTCAGAAGAGGGCCCCTGTGTTGGGGTTTAATACTTTACAGTCACACTTTTGAAATTATTAATTATTTTATCATTGCATATGTGTTTTATAAATAAAGCCCAATGGGGATATGATGCACAGGTCATAGACTTGGAGTCTTGGCTCATGTGAGGTCCTTTCTCCTGCCTCCTCTCTCTTGGCTGGAAATAGATTCTCAAGCACCCACTCCTCTCTCCCCACCCAGTAACCACTGCCACCTTCTGCCCCCAATGTGGGCTTAGATGTGGATATGAGGTAAATCAGGGCACAAAGGCAAGAGGCTGGGCTTGTGAGGGTCTGCATTTTCACAGCAAGTATCCCATGCCCAAAGCACTGTGACATTAAATAGCAAATAAAACCCACGGCAAGCTGAGACACATCATGGGAGAAAAAGAAAAGCTTCTCGCTGCTTTTCAAACAGAAGGCCCTCACTTTTTATTTTATACTTCTCCTCACAAATTATGTAGCCAGCTCTACTTATGACATTGTATCCCCAGAAATCCATATAGGTAACTCGCTCACCTTCTTCAATTTTTGCTCAAAAAAGACCTTCACAATAAGGCTTTGAATGACCACCCGTTTGAGAATCAAAACCCCTTCCAGACACACACTTTCCTCCCCAGAAAGTCATCCATTCCTTTAATTTTTCTCAAGGGCATTTGTTCTTAACTAGCACACTGTATAGTTTATTTATCTATTTATTTTTGTTTATGTGTTTCCCTTCACTAATATGAGCCCTGTGAATTAAGGGTTTAGTCAGTCCTATTAGTTTGAAAATAATCACGTTAATAGAATTTGGCTGCCAAGTGTAAAAAAATAGAGAAACCTCTACTAAATCGAGTTGAGAGACCAGAAGGGGGAGCTGTCATGCCCTGCGACAATAGCAGCCCAGCAGGAAGAAAACTCTTTTTCCTGGCAAGGACTCAGCTAGTGAAAAGCCATGGACTTTTTGTTGAATGCAGCCCTCCCAACTTCCTTTTCCTTTGTAGAAAATTTTCCCCTTCAGTTTGGGGACCTACACAGGGCTTGCTCACCATGGCTGCAGATGCTGAATTGCAATTCTCTGCTAATCACAAATAAGCCCATCTTTGCTGGACAAATATCTAGCAGTCTATTTTTTGTTGTTGTTGTTGTTGTTGTTTTTGCGGTACGCAGGCCTCTCACTGTCGTGGCCTCTCCCGTTGCAGAGCACAGGCTCCGGGACGTGCAGGCTCAGCTGCCATGGCTCAGGGGCCCAGCCGCTCCGCGGCATGTGGGATCTTCCCGGACCGGGGCACGAACCCGTGTCCCCTGCATCAGCAGGCGGACTCTCAACCACTGCGCCACCAGGGAAGCCCCTGGGTAGCTTTTAATTCTGTTTATTAAGGTGCTGAATCAGGACCTTTCCCTTTCAGTAAAAGGGACCAGGATGGAATGAGAAACTATGTCCACTCCAGATTTAGTTAATCTGCAGATCAGTTTTCTCAGTCATCTCAGAGGAAGACTGTTAAAATTCTTAACCTTCAACCCCACCAAGTGAAGGTTCCTAAACGAAACTAAAATTCTCCTAGTTTCTGCTATTATTGCAAACAAAAAAAGGTGGAACATTGGAAAAGAGATTGTCACAAACGTAAGTGCTTTAGGCACCTTCAGCCCTTTAACCAGCCTTTCCAACATCCTCCTAATTTTCAATGATGGGGCTCCAAGCACCTACAGAAGCTCTTTTCAGTACTCCCTCTTTTTTTTTTTCTTTCCCCCTGTGCCACATGGCTTGTGGGATCTTAGTTCCCTGACCAGGGATTGAACCCAGGCCCTCAGCAGTGAAAGCATGGAGTCTAACCACTGGACCACCAGGGAATTCCCCAATCCCTTCCTCTTAATCAGATTGGAGAAACATTTCTCCAGATGGGGATGAATCCCTTCCAGTCCTAACTGACACTGGAGCCACATTCTCTGTGCTCAACCCCACTACTATAAAATAGACCCAGCTTCAGAGTACTAACATAGCATAAATTATGGGGCTCTCTAATGAACCTCAAGAGGTTCCTGTTTCTGAACCTATTCCCTTTTGTTTAGGCCCTTTCAGAAATACACACGCTTTTCTCCTTATTTCCTCTGACCCTATTTATTTATTAGGCTGAGACTTCTTAGAGAATTATCATGCTGGAATTTCTTTTTCCCCAAGGGGGGAAATAATTCTAGAAATTGAGAGTACTCATCAAAGTAACCCACCAAGTGAATTAAATGACTCTTTGATGTCTTTAATTTTTTTCCATCTCTGATGATACTAGAGCTGATTCTGGAAACATTGATCATTGAACACATCTGGAAACATTGAATCAGCTACCACTTTCCTTATGGGCAAAATCTCCGACTGACGTTGGCAAAATTCACAGTGCACTCCCATCAAGATTTAAATAAACCTCTCAAAATCTCTTCCGAGAATTAATCAATATCCTGTAAGTAAAGAAGCTCTTCAAGGCATAGCACCCATAATAGAAAATTACAAGACTAAAGGCTTTATTGTACTAGCCCCTATAACACTCCCATTTTATGTGTGAGAAAAGGGATGAAGGTGGAGGTTGTCCAGGACCTCAGAGCAATAAGCATCATTTTTTACTGTCAACACCCTATAGTTCTTAACCCCCGTACATTACTAAAATCCATTGCCACCAGCCAGGAGTAAATTCATTACTGTAATTTGTGCAGTGCATTCTTCAGTATTCCAGTTGATGAATCATGCCAATATCTTTTGCCTTCATTTTGGAAGGAAAACACCTGTCCATTCACCTGGACAGTGATGCCTCAGGGTTATACTGAGAGTCCTTATTTCTCCTAGATCCTGAAGGCTGATCTGGATGACATAAAGTTCCCTAGAGGTTCTATTTTGTTGTAATATGGAAATGATTTGTTTTTTTGTTCTTCTTCTCAGGCCTCATCAAAGGACTGACAACATCCGCTTGCTAAACCTTTTAGCCTTAAAGGGGCTTAAGGTCACCAAAGAAAAATTGTAGTTTGCCCAAACCTAGGTTAGATATTTAGGGTAGCCCAGAAAAAGGGCTACACCTGTATCCAGATATACTTCATGGTGTCTTAAGTTTCCCCCAACCCAAAACTATGCCAACTAAAGGGTTTTCTCAGGTTAGTTGGTTATTGCCAAAATTGGATTCCAAATTTTCTCTTATAGCCAAACCTCTATTTGTTTTACTCAACAGTAACAAGCCCGACCCAGAAGAAAGAGATGATATAGTCTTTAAGGCCTTAAAAGAGTTTGATGAACCCACCTACCCTTGGGCTTCTCAATTATCAGATTCCCTTTTTCTTTTTTGTGTATGAAAAGAAGGGAATGCCCTTGTGGTTCTCACCCAAAACACAGGGATCACCATCAACACATAAAATATTACAGCCAGCAATTGGACCCTGTGGCATGGAGATACCCCCGTGTCTTAGAGCCATTAAAGCCACGGCCCTTTTGGTTAAGGCCACAGAGAAAATCATTGTGGCATTCCATTTAACCATTTTGTACCTGATGCAGTAGAAGGTCTCCTAAATTCTCATCATGTTCAGCATTTCTCAGCCAGCTGCCTCACCTCCTATGAAGTCCTTTTGTTAACTGCTCCTCACATAATTCTTTTACATTGTAATAACATTAACCTAGCCACTCTTCTCCCCTCTGTCACCAACAAAGTCCTTCACACTGCTTAACACTGACAAAACACCTCCTGACTCCTCATGACCTACAGGAAATTCTACTGGGTAACAGTGATTTCTCAAGGTTCACTGATGATTCTTATTTAAAAGGTGACAATGAGAAATATTGTGCTCAATATGCTATTACAACTTCTTTTGATGTTGTTGAAGCAGAATCTTTGTTTTTTTTTTTCGGTACGCGGGCCTCTCACTGTTGTGGCCTCTCCCGTTGCGGAGCACAGGCTCCGGACGCGCAGGCTCAGCGGCCATGGCTCACGGGCCCAGCTGCTCCGCGGCATGTGGGATCTTCGTGGACTGGAGCACGAACCCGTGTCCCCTGCATCGGCAGGCGGATTCTCAACCACTGCGCCACCAGGGAAGCCCAAGGCACCATCTTTACCTATGGCTACTTTGGCCCAACAGGCTGAAATATACACTTTTACACAGGCTTTTACTTTAGCTAAGAGCAATACTCCCAGTAATTACACTGATAGTAGATATGCTTTCAGAGTAGCTCATGATTTTGAAATGTTGTGGGAGCAATGTGCTTCCTTTACTTCCAGTGGAAACAAAATTTAAAATGGCCCCTATGTTTAGGAATTATTGAATGCAATATTTTTACCTGTTGTTTTAGCTCTTATTATGATCTCAGTGTATTCTAAATTTGACTTTCTGGAAGCTAAGGGAAATCACCTTGTTGATATTTCTGTAAGAAATGCTGCCCTTAAGGGGACAATAGTAGCCAAACCTCTGTCATTCTCCATTGTCTCTGATGTTTCCTCAAATGATAACTGAGAAAAACTGGCTAGAGAGGCCCAAATACTGACCTCAGAAAAGGAAAACAAGGTTAGAAATTCAACAGTCGTTTGTTTGATAAAAAGAGAAAGCTCTGGTTTTGACCAACTAACAACCCAGTCCTACCAGAAATTCTAAAATTCCCACTCTTCACCACTACACATGCATTAAACCATTGGTCTCCTGACAAAATGATAGCCTTCACGAATCAATATTGGTGGGTAAACATTAACAAAGCCCCAAAAAGTGACTACTTCACTTGTCCCACTTCTCCAAAGTACAAACAGGGAAGCCTGTTCATACTGATCCTGGATATTTTAAACTGCCTAATGAACCATTTAAGTTCTGGCAAATAGATCAAATATATTTCATATGACTCCCTCTACCTAATGGGATATAAATATGTTTTAGTCACGGTCTGTATGTTTTCACTGTGGTGTAGAGTCTTCCCTTGCAGATAGGCTACTTCTTCTTCTGTGGCTAAAGTCCTATAGGAAAAGATTATCTCTACCTGGAAAACTCTTCTCAAACTTTATAGTGATCGAGGAGCCCATTTTACTAGCCATATGCTTCAATGAGTCTGTGCTATTTGGCTGGTTTTATAGCACTTTCACTGGGCTTACCACTTTCAATCCTTTGGTTTAGTTGAACACATTAATGGCATTATTAAGACTCAATTGGCAAAATGTGTGGAGGCCCTCCAAACATCGTGGACAAAAGCATTTGTATCCGTCCTTCTACATCTCAGACCCACCCGTTTTGGAACTCATGAACTCTCATCCTTTGAGATAGTAGTAGGATGCTCAATGCACTTGGTTCCTGCTTCTTTTGACCCACGACTGATAAAAGGAGAGATGCTCCAATATTGCAAAGGTCTAATTGCATCTATTAAAAATAACCATGTTTTGGTAGAGCAATCTTTTCACAGTGAACCCTTGGGAGATGAAGACGTTGAACATCACATTTTGCAACCTGAAGATTTTGTCTATTGGAAAATACACCTCCAGAAGAACTCTCTTCAACCTCACTGCAAAGGTCCCTTTCAAGAACTGCTAAACAACCCTTGTGCTGCCAAACTCCAGGGAAATGAATCTTGGATTCTGTGACACACCTAAACAAAGCACCAAACCTTGACTGGACCTTCACATCATCTGGTGACCTGAAAGTAAAGATTTCCTGGAATCGAAGCAGACGACATCTAATGAAAGAGTTCTCCCAATATTTCCAGACCAGGCCTGTTAGAAGTTTGTTGCCAAACCTTTGATGATGACATAACACTTCAGATGATCTCCAGTTTCTTTAATCTTGATAACATATGGACTTTAGATTAAAAAATGCCTGAGAGTTCTCCCTGTACCCCTCTTTGTTACTCAATGTGACTTTAATAGATTTCCAATATGTGCATTTTCCCTCTGAAATGATACACTACACCCAGAATAGATCTTTACTGACATTGAGGGACAAAAAGCTGCTGAAACTAGAAAATTTGACTCTAGGTCAGCAATACTTTCAGAGAAAGATCTTGATCAAAACAGGGAAATGTAAGAAAATTAATTAACAGAAACTTCAATTAAATAAAGTTGGGAGACCAGAAGGGGGAACTCTCACTCCCTGTGACAATAACAGAGCCCAACAGGAAGAAGAAAGACTTCACTTCTTTCCTGGTAAAGCCTCAGCCAATGAAAAGCCAGGGACTCTGTTTACTACAGCCCTCCCAGCTTCCTTTCCCTCTCTATAAAAATGTTCTCCTTTCCTTGGGGATGAGAACTTGTATATGTTTCACCATGCTTGCAGACCTCAAATTGCAGTTCTCTGTGGATCCTGAATAAACCCATCTTTGCTGGGGAAATATCTGGTAGTCTATTTGTTTCAGTCAATACTTGTTTTTATAGGGCAGCTTGGTACTTAAAGTCTCTTTGTGCTTAACTTGTAAAAGCACTATCAACTGTGAAGGGCAAAACCCCAAGAAAAAACTTTATGTCTACTTACTCACTGGGTTCAGCTATATAACAATGAGACATAAGCCCAGGCCAGACTGATATTAGAGAAATTCAGGTGGAGAGTGCACCTGGTTCCTCCATCTCAGGTTATGAAGGAACTGAAAATAACTGTGTCCCTCTG
Organism: Hyperoodon ampullatus; assembly: GCF_949752795.1. Classification (NCBI taxonomy): domain Eukaryota; kingdom Metazoa; phylum Chordata; class Mammalia; order Artiodactyla; family Ziphiidae; genus Hyperoodon; species Hyperoodon ampullatus. The sequence goes on from NC_136914.1 coordinate 78,785,846, forward strand.
GTATTTAGCAACAGATATTAAAAGAAGAGAAATTCTTTATTGAGAAGATATAAATACATTCTAATTATCTAAACTACAAAATATATTAGATATATAGAGAGTTTACATACATGCATATATGCATTCATACATATATATGTCTTAGTTACAGAGGAAAAATTATTTTGTTTGTATTTTTTAAATGAATGTGTGTTTCTGCTATCTCAATTATTTTCTGGGATTTTTAATTCTGTGGGGATAATCAGGTCTTTAGAGAGGCAAGAATAGGTGAAAGCAAAACATTATTGAATTATAATGGTGTCAGGAGAGTGATAAGAAACAAAATTATGGAACAGTACACCATGTTAGAGACTATAAGGTAATTTATGATATTACATAATAAAAACTATATTTATTCTACTAACGTTTTAACTTTAATTCTTTAATTCAAAATTAAAATCAGAATTGAAGTTTTCTTCATTGATTTAAGAACAAAGGCACAGAAGGCTGTAGTGCCTTTGGAAAACTACAAACGGCAGTAGCACAAATAGAGAAATTCAAAAGTTTTTACCAAAGTAATAGAAAGTATCTTCGTAAGTCATCACAAATAAGACAACGTGGAAAATTGAAATATGAAGGGGAGGCTCACTTTAATTCATTGCCTTGATGTGTATTTACTGAACATATAGTTTGTGTCAGGTACCCTTCTATTTGGAACATAGCAATGAATAAGAAAGAAAAAGATCCCAGCCTCAGCCATCAAGCAGTGTACTGAAAAAGCTGAAAGTGATTTCTAGATGAAAACAACATGTGGAAGGAGAGTTGAAAGAAGCTAAATACACAGTACATGCATGGCAAGAAATCTGTTGAACAAAACAAATTACACAATACTTCCAGAATGACTCACTGCCTTGGGGAAATACAAAGTAGAACACAAAGGAGAAGGAAAAAATCACTGAAAACTGCAATCATAACAACTATGAGAAAGATGGCACTGAAAAACAGAAACTCAGTAAAAATACTGTAATAAAATCAATCCCATGCAGCGCACAAATTAGATTTCCCAAGAAGCCATGGAGGAAAAGCCAAATGTAGATGAAGAAAATGATGGGCAAGGATCAATCATCTATTTTAAGCAGCAGGCCTCCCTCTGATCATTAAAATAAATCTTATATGTATATATATATATGTATGTATACACATATACACACATAAATACTTACACACATATATATATTATAATATACATACATATACACATACATACATACACACACACACACATATATATATATATATATATATATATACATACTGTAGAGCAGTCACTGAAACATATGACCCTCTAACTGCAAGGCAATTAAATGGCCCTAAGGAATTTTACAAAAAATAATACATAGATACTTTTCTTTAAAGTTTCATTTAAATGTATATGTAAGACATGCATTTATCATATAGAATGATACATGTTGCCCTAATATGCAGTTGCCTTCCAAAAAACAACAGTTGTTTTGAAAATTCAATATAGGTTGTATATTGGGGTGTTTTCTTCTCCCTTTCATGGTTCCATATACTCTGGAGGTACAAATGTTTTTATTAAATTCAGATTCATACTTAATTTAATCTGGTTACAAAATGTAAACTGTTACAAAGAAATATTGGTATTTGTAAGGAGCTCAGCTGAGCTGGAGAGAGAGCTGAGCTGCTAGAGTAGCCAATTAAAGCAATCATGAGCGAAAATGAAAGTCATCTTGAAGCCTCTAATCATAGCAAAAGTAAAGCAAGATGCTAAAAAGGGAAGAGGCACCAACTTCCCACTGTTTCATTTCCTCTATTGAAGGGCACACCACTCAATGGTCTGATGGATCAGCACGGATGTGGGGTCTTCTCATTTGTGTCTTATTTTGTTGAGAGAGACCCCCAAAAAAGAACTGGTGGTTTTCTGGACCCGGGGGTAGGGGTAGGGCTATGGACTAGAAAGGTTAGGAGCAGAAAAGTACTGGGCACTGAGTCTTAGGGGGAAAAGTGTCTTCAAGTTTTACCCCTTCTCTCCTCATGAGGAGGCCTCGGCAGAAACATCTGAGAAAGATCTCTACCAAAGGCTCCTGATAAAGAAATCTAGGAATAAAGGTGTCTAGTCTAGGAATACAAAAATGCATAAAGAGCATGACCTTCTGGAAGGGCCTGATTCCTTGACTGCAGCTTTCTTCAGAGATTGCAATGCAGTGGCTGTGCACCAAGTCCAGTGGGAGGGCAGCTTTCCTCCTGAGACCTACCAGATAAAACCTTTGTAACTATCTACAGTTGGACTTGAAAAATCATACATAGGTTTTTAACCACAAGCCAGACTCCTCAGTGCTCTTAAACTCAACACTAATTATGGGAAATTCAGAATAAGTGTCAACAAGTATGTTATGTGCTTAAAAATATATAAACAAGCATGTTTGGGAAGTTGCTTGTTCTTAACAAATCAAGGGGCTGATATTTCACCCTCTGGTTAGCAAAATGTGCCTCACATTTTTAGGATGTAGTCTATATATTTTGAGAGGCCAGGGATACAGTACTACTCTTCACAATTCATTCAACTGCTTGTCATAGAAATCAAAAAACCTTCTTGTTATTTCTTACTTCCCAACTTTTCATACTTAGCTCATGAAAATTCATGTAAGTTTTAATTTTTAATTCTTTAATATCTCTGCATTTTGCCCACTGTTCAGCATTATTTTCACCCAACAACATATGCCAAACTAATGTCATCTCTCACCTAGACAGCATTAATGTCTATGGACTAATGTCTCTGCATCCACCTCTAAACTAGTATCTGAGAAATGTACATCTGATCATGTCATCCCCCACCTTCCAATGTGCTTGATTCCTGTCAGTACCTTTCCATGGTTTTGAAAATCCCATCCAAAATCCTATATGGCCCTACATGACATACCCACTGCCTAACTCTACAGAGTCATTTGTGCATAATTGTTCCTCTACATTCCAGATACACTTAAGTGTTTTCAGTTCCTCAGACACTGCACACTACTTCTTGTTTCAGAGCCTCTGTATATGCTGTTACTCTGTACACTGTCCAACTCACATCCCAACTCAACTCAAATGAGGCATTAATTTTTTTTATTTTCTTCATCCCCTTTATCACATATGTCAATTCACTTATTTTATTAATGACTGCCACTCAAGAGACTGTAAGATATTTCATGTAAGCTCCTAGGAAAAATATAACTATAAAGTTATAAAAAATAAAAATGAATCAAAGCACTTCAATACAAAATAATCAACAAAACACAAAGGAAGATGACAAGAGAAGAAAAGAGAGACAAAGGAACTACAATACTAAAAAGAAAACAACAAATAAAATGGCAATAATAAGTCCTTCATGATCAATAATTATTTTAAATGTAAATGGACTAAACTCCCCTATCAAGTCATAAGGTGGCTGAGTGGATAAAAACAGTAAGATTCAACTATATGCTGTCTATAAAAAACTCAATTTAGATTTAAGAACACACATTGGCTGAAAGTGAAGGGTGGAAAAGATATTCCATGAAAATGGTAACTAAAAAAGAGCAGGGGGCTTCCCTGGTGGCACAGTGGTTGAGAGTCTGCCTGCCGATGCAGGGGATATGGGTTCATACCCCAGTCCAGGAAGATCCCACATGCTGTGGAGCAGCTAGGCCTGTGAGCCATGGCTGCTGAGCCTGCACGTCCGGAGCCTGTGCTCCGCAATGGGAGAGGCCACAACAGTGAGAGGCCCATGCACGGAAAAAAAAAAAAAAAGAGAGCAGGGATGGCTATAGTTGTATTAGAAAAAAAGAGACTTTAAATAAAATACTCTCACATAAGACAAAGAAAAACATTATGTAATGACAAAAGGATAAATCCATCAGGAAGATGTAACAAATATAACTGGCAATCAAAAACCTCCAACAAAGAAAACCTTAAGAACAAGTGGTAAATTCTATGAGATATTTAAGAAAGAATTAACACCAATCCTTCTCAAGTTCCTCCAAAAATAGAGGAGGAGGGAAGATTTTCAGAGTCATTTTATGAGGCCATCATTACTCTGACACCAGTGCTAGACAAAGACACCACAAGTAAAGATAATTACAGGCCAATATCTGTAAAGAATACAGAGTAAAAACATCTCAACAAAATACTAGCAAACCAAGTCCAACAATAGATTAAATGGATCACATATCATTTCCAAGTGGGATTTATCCCTGTGATGCAGGGATGATTCAACATATATAAATCAATTAATATAATACACTACATTTATAGAATAATGTATAAAAGTCACATGATTATATCAATAGATGGGAAAGAAAAAACTTTTATAAAATTCAACACTCTCTAAGATAAAAACTCTCAAGAAACTAGGAATAGTAGGAATTTACATCAATGTAATAAAGACCATATATAAAAAGCCCACAGCTGACATCATACTCAATGATAAAAAAAACTGAAAGCTTTTCCTATAAAATCACGAACTGTCCAAGGATCCCCACTGTAACCATTTTTATTGAACATAGTACTGAAAATCTAGTCAGAGCAAATAGACAAGAAAAATAAATAAAAGCCATCCAAGCTGGAAAGGAATAAAAATGGAAATAAATGCCCCCTTTTATAGATGACATGATTTTATATATAAAAAACTCTAAAGACTCCATTAAAAACCTGGTAGAACTACTAATTCAATAACGTTACAGGATACAAAATCAAAAAACAAAAATCAGTTTCATTTCTATACACTAACAACAAACTACGATAAAAAAATTACAACACAAACAAATGGAAAGACATCCTATGCTCATGATTTAGAATATTTAATATTTTTAAAATGTTCATACTATCTAAAATAATATAGATTCAATGCAATCCTTATCATAATCCCACTGATACTTTTTACAGAAATAGGAAAAAAAATTCTAAAATTCATGTGGAACCTCAAAAAACCCCAAAAATAGCCAACTCAAACTTGAGAAAGCAAAACAAAGGTGGAGGCATCACACTTCCTGATTTCAAAATATATTACAAAACTACAGTAACCAAAACAGTATAGTACTGGTTTAAGGACAGACATAGAAACCAATGAAAAAAGAAAAGGGAACCCAGAAATAAACTCACAATCCACGATCAATTGATCTTCAGCAAGGGTGCCAAGAATACACAATGGGGAAAGGTTAGTACCTTCAACAAATGGTGTTGTGAAAAATGGATATCTACATGAAAAAAATGAATCTGAACCCTTACCTTATTTATACTGTCCACAAAAATCAACCCCAAATTAATTAAAGACTTAAAGGTAAAACCTGAAACTGTAAAACTTCTAGAAATGAACATGGGGGAACATTTCATGACAGTCATTGTGGCAATACTTTCATGGTTATGATACCAAAGCACAGACAACAAAAACAAAAATAAACAAGTGAGGATATATCAAATATAAAAAGCTTTTGCACAGGAAAGGGTGAAAAGGCAGCCTATGGACTGGGAGAAAATATTTGCAAACTACATATCTGATAAGGGGTCAATACCCAAATTATATAAGAAACTCCTACCACTCAGTAGCCTGAAAACAACAACAAAACCAAAATAATAACCTGATTCAAAAATGGGTGATTGACTTGAATAGACATTTTTCCAAAGAAGACATACAAATATCCAAAAGGTATAAGAAAAAATGTTCAACATCATTTCCATGATGATTAAATGTCCAGTCGTTATGGAAATGAAAATAAAAACTACAATGAGATGACATCTCACACCAGTCAGGATGGCTGTTATCCCCCCACCACCAAAAAACAAACAAACAAAAATTAAAGTAAAAAAAAAAAAAAGAAAGAAACATGTTAAACAGAGGAAGTGGAGAAAATCTGACCACTTTCAAAACTGGTGGTGGGAATGCCAATAGTACAGCTTATATAGAAGACAGTATAGAGGTTACTCAAAAAATTAAAAATAGAACTAGTATATGATCCAGCAATCCACTTCTGAGTATTATTCAAAAAAATTGAAATCGGGATCTCTAAGAGATATTAAATAGCACTCCTATGTTCCTTGCAGCATTACTCATAACAGCCAAGATATGGAAACAACCGGAATGTCCACCAACATATGAATGAATAAGAAAATGTGCTATGTACATACAATGGAATACTTACTCAAGTTTTAAAAAATGAGGAAATTCTGAAATGTGCAAGAACATGGATGAATCCTGAGGACGTTATGCTAAGTAAAATAAATCAGGTATGGATAGACAAATACTGAATGATTCCAATTATATGACATATCTAAAATAGCCAAATTCATAGAATCAAAGAATAGAATAGTGGTTGCCAGGGCTAGAGTGAGGGGGTATTGTGGAGGTACTGGTCAAGGGCCAAAAAGTTTCAGTTAAGCAAGATGAATAAACTCTGGAAATCTGATGTACAGCAGTGTAGCTATAGCCAACAATAATGTATTATACACTTAACATTTTCAGAGAGTAGATCTAAAGTTAAGTGTTCTTAACACAAAAAGATAAAATAATTTTAAAAAATCTAACCAGATAGTTGAGGGGAAATAACTTTTTTCTTCAGAAATAGTTTCTGTATATGATTTATGAATTAAGTTTTAATGGGACATCAAAACACATAAAGGAAGGTGACTGCTTTGCAAATAATGCTTTTAAAGCCAAGACATTTCTCATGTGTTCAATTCTCATGTGTTTGTAGTTTTCATAAAGACAAATCTCAACAAATTTAGTGTTAAATTTAATTTTTATAATATCATTAATTTGTAAAAACTGAGAAATCTGATTCCATTAAGCACTTATGGACATATAATGATATGATTTTATACAACTTTGGCTTGCTGATCTGAGAACCTCATGACAATTATTGACTAGAAAATAACTGGAAAAAAAACACCTAATCTTAAATTTTGCATTTAAACTCTTAAGGTACACAGACTACACATCTACTTGCACTTAAGAACCTCTGACAAAGGAATATAAGTGTTAAATAACCTTTAAACCATTGCCTTTAGAAGTCTTGTGCTTTAATATTTCCTGAAGAATTCTGAAAAAATATTGACTATATATATTTGAATATATATTTTTGAATACATATATTTTTGAATATTTGTGTGTTTGTGTGTACATATCCCCTCACATATGTTTAGGCTGACATGAAAAATGGTTGTTATAAATGTAACTAGTTGTAGATGTAATTTCTGATGTCTTATAAATATTAAATTAAAAAATAAAATTGCTACATGACTTATTTAAACATTTCAACCAAATCTAAATGCCACAGCACTTTGATATATTTAAAAGATTAAAGTTGAAAATTAAATTACTAACAACCCTGAATCAAAAATCAAGACATTCTAGTGTAGATTAGGGCAAGTGTGACAAGAACAAATTGGGAACACAGACAGGAATCCAGATTGCTAGAACCTCCCCACACTGCTCAGGCCTACCGTGAGTTACTAGTGAGGGCACACTACAAACTGATATCAGATTGCTATACATATAGACTGAATGTTTCAATCCAAAATCCATATGTTGAAATCCAATTGCAAATGTGATGGTATTTGGAGAAGGGGCCTTTGGGAGATGATTAGGTCATGAGGGTTCCACCTTCATCAGTGCTCTTATGAAAGAGGTCTCAGAGAGCTCCTTTGTCCTTTCCACCATGTGAGGATCACAGGATTCCCAGCCTCTAGAACTGTGAGAAATAAATTTCTGTTCTTTCCAAGTTACCCAGTTTATGGTATTTTTTTATAGCAGCCCAAATGGACTAAGAAATATACTTGATATGTGGTTAGAACATAATATATCCATTCTGTATAGTACTATGTTTATAACTTTTATTACAGAATATGGATTAACCTATTCAATTACTTCTTTTATTAACTTAATGAATTTCCTTATAATCATATTTGCTTCATTTTAATCAGGGACAGGATATCTCACCTTAACTCAGTCTTTACTTACTGTTTCTATCCCCTTCTTTTTAAAAGCACCTCCAAATTTCCCACCCTTCAGTAAACACAATAATTAATTTCAGTCACTAGTGTACAGTTTAATTTTGGCACTCTGGCATTATAAGTACAGCTACAGTTATTAATCAGTATGGCAAGGTATTATTGGAAAGAAATGGTCTATAAATCCATTTATCATTACTTACAACTATATTCCACACTCACTGAAGGAAAAGGGCACTTCTTCTTATTGTAACATTTCCTAATGGTAACTGAAGTGCTCCTTGAGAAGAGTATAGGTGAGCTGGAAACGTGAGATGAGAGATTAGACTAGATGATACTGTGGTCATTGGTTGAATTACTCTGGAATTGTGTAGGAAGGGTGGGCATGCCAGTGACTGGAAAATAGTGTTGTTACATGAATACATTTCCTAAATCAAAAAATGACATAAATACTAAAGGGATTAGAGTTCCAAAAATTATGAGTGGAAAAGCCAAACTATGATGCGGTCAATATTTATTACAAGCAGGACACACTTTAAGATTGATGTCTACGACATTGCAATCAAAGCTTACACTGCCATTTTAACTCACTGCCTCATGAAAAATATAAGGCTGTTTTACGGGTGGTATCAGCCATTTCTCATTCCTACTATCCCGCATTCCTACTATGCACTGTTGAGGAATAAGGCACCTATCTAAAAATAGGCCTCTGGTGCTATCAACTAGAACTAAAATTATATCATCCAGGTGACAAAAATTCTCAAATGTTCAGTCCTTTATAAAGGTAGAGTCCAGAATCACATTATTAAAATCACATCATTTGACAAAACATATGAAACATGAATGTTATTAAGGCATGTGCTCATAATTGTCTTTATTATTGTTAAAACAAGTGATTCATCCTTTGACCAATCAGAGTTAAGACCACAACTATAGTGATACTAACCTAACTTTGCTTGGAAAAAAGAGGTATGCTTTACTCTTATTCAGGTATAAGATAAAATTATGAGTTGGTGATAATATACCAATTAAGGCAGTTGCATACAATTTTTAAAATGCTGACTGATTAAAAAAAAAAAAGCTGACTGATAACTCTACATATTCTAAAGCCCATATTTTATAGCTTTTTTTTTTTTTTTTTTTGGCTGTATGTGGGCCTCTCACTGTTGTGGCCTCTCCCGTTGCGGAGCACAGGCTCCGGACGCGCAGGCTCAGCGGCCATGGCTCACGGGCCCAGCTGCTCCGAGGCATGTGGGATCTTCCCGGACTGGGGCACGAACCCATGTCCCCTGCATCGGCAGGCGGACTCTCAACCACTGCACCACCAGGGAAGCCCTAAAGCCCATATTTTAAAAACCAGTTTTCTTTTCAATTCTGATAATCAGGAGTCTTTATTTGGCATTTTCAAAATAAAACATGATGTGCTAACTAATAACTGTACCTAAAAATGGTACATCTGAAAATACCTATATCCAACTACAGGTGAAATAGCTATGTAACAATACAGAAAGTTTCTACAACATATGGGTGAAGAACTCTTTCAACAGTATGGTTATTAATCCGAAAAATATACAAATTTCGTAGAGAAAAATAAAAGGAAATACAACAATTTGTGGATATTACCTATATTCCTTGGCTGTAGTTATAATCATTTATTAATATAATTCAGTGTTTACCCCAAATATGCATTAAAGAGAATAAGTTGTTTTTATAATAACAAAAATATTTTGAGATTCTGATGTTACACAAAACTCTTAATGTAATTTGTTTATAATTTTTAAAAAATATTACTAAAATATTTTCAGGATTTATTATGACAGTTTGAAAACAAATCATACACTCCAGAATGAATAGTAAATATTAAAATACATATTTGCTTCCTAAGGAAGTTGCAAATGTAAAATAACCATAACTCTTTTATTCACTTTTCCATTGCTGCTACATGCCCAGTTATAACACAAACCAATGGAAGCTATTTCCATTGTTCAGAGAATAAAAATTCTACCTGTAGTAAGATAACTTTTTAAGAAGTATAAATTTTAGACAAGTTATCAAATAGCAGCTTTTTTTTAACAAGACCTTGTTAAATACTCCTAATAATAGTAACAACTAACATAAACCATATCCAAATCTATAATTAATTTGAGCCTCAAAACTACTTTATTATTACCATTACTTTAGAAGTGGCAACTTAGGTGTATTGATTATATAACATAATTTATCCCAGATTTCTTCCAAATAATGTAGTGGGTTTTTTTTTTCGTTTCTTTCACATAATCTAATTTCTGATGATGTTCTCTATTACAGTTATCTTTCCTTTAGGTAATGTCCTTTCATGGTCTCCCATTCGTTCCATTTTCATGTTTTCTTGTTCCATTAAATGCTACATTTTATGTTTTACTTACCTATTAAGAGAGAAATTACACTATACTAGTCAGTTGGTACTGCTATGAATTTAGAAACTAAAACAGAGGTACCTGGTCCCACAAATATTTTTATGCTTTTTGAGAATTCTGCATTTTAATAGGGATAGTTATTTACATTCTTAGCACTGTTTTGAGATTCACCTTCCTTGTATCTCATGTGGCTCAATCACATGCCACTTATTTATCTCCTTTCCAACTACAAAGTTTTCTTGCTGTTTCTCCTCTCCATTTCACCCTTTGGTCTATGTTTAAAAGATAAAAATCTCTGTGCAATTGTTTTAATGAAATGTGGTATAGACTGAAATTATACTGCAGACATATCTAGATTCAATTTACTTTAAGAATCCTAGATTTAGAATGCACTTTTGTATTGCAAATTTGTTTTTCTTAAATCTAGAAAATAATCACCAATGGTATTTTTAAATGATTCTTTGCTAGCCATTTTCACCATTTTATTTCTCTGTAATTTCTATTAGCACAATGCCAGTGGTTAAAATATGGGGGCGGGTCTCTTAATTTTTTCAATAATAACTGAATTGATATTTGTCTCTGCTCCAGAGTTTATCTTTTTTTTGTCAATGAGTATATTTTTCAGTGAAAATATAAGAATTATTCAAAAAGTCTTTCAATCAATAGTAGATCAGTCTCTATCTACATATCATTAGAAAATACATTTAATATTAACAATTGTTTAATAAGCACTGTTCCATGTGTTTTACAGCCATTAACTTCTTTAATCCTCACCATAGCATTGTGAGGTTGGAAATATTATTGCCTCCATTTTACAGATAAGAACAATGAGGTTAAATAAATTGCCTAAGGTTACACAGCTAGCAGGGATATGACTGGAATTCTGGCTGTCCAGCTTCATTATGCTTTCAATAGCAACATGATTAGTTGTAAAATGACAAAGAAGCTAGTTAAGGCATCACCCTCTAATGAGGTTATAACTATTTTATTTAAAACAAACAATAACTACATTGACATTACAAAAAAGATGTATCATAATAAGGTAAACTTGTAAAATGACATTAGTACATAATGATGATTGACACTGTAAAGATTAAGTTATAAAGAAATAAGCTATAAAGAAAGCATGAAATAATATTTATATTTTATGGTTTTAATAATTAGAAGAGTGATTTGTTGAAGAGTAGATTTATGGGTTTAGTATTTTTTTCAAGTATGTATCTGGTTAGAAATGTAGGTATACATTAAATATCTATGGAATCATAAAGGAGTGAACAAAAACTTTTGTGTTAAAACAGTCCTTCAAATATCAGGAACTATTCAAAGAATAGTAAGTACTTATTAGTGGGCTCATATAAAATATGAAGATGGAAGGGGAGTCCACCATCTAAATTATGTTGGTAGATGTTATACAAAAAACTAATTAGAAAGAAGGTATAACAGTATATTTAAATGATAAATTAGACAAATATTCTAAAAGGTGAGAGTTAATATGCAGGCACAATTCCTCATATCAGAGGAAATTAAACCTCTTCTAATTATAACAGCCCTTACTAATTATTATAAAATACTAATGAGAAAAAATATACATTTTTAACAATGCTAATAAATCAGCTCTACATGTAATCTTGACAAGACTATATGCCAGTTATCATTGCATATACACAAGTTAAGATATACTTACACTATGGAAAAGCCAACATTTTTTAAAATTTAAAATCTATATGAAAGATAACCATGTAAAGTTTCTATTATATAACAAGTATAGATTTTTTGTCTGAGAGGAATCAGCCCAATGAGATTTGACCATGCCACAAGGTCCAGGTTTCAAGAGAGACAAAGTAAAAAAATAGTGATACCTAGCAAATTTACTTAAACATGAGAGATGCTAAAAGTTGTAACTACAGTAAGGCATATTATAGGAAAAATAGTTAAATTTTTATAAGGATTTGTTCTTATAATTTTAACTCAATAGCATTGATGACATTTTAATAACTGTGTTCACATATAAATATATCTTCTGGTGATTGAAAAGTCCATTGGGATTGCCATTTCTATTATTCAAGTATACTGATTTTATTAATCAATATATTATCAATAAAGATACGAGCAAAGTAGTTGTCAATAGTTTAATTAGACATAGGTTTTGGGGCACTGAACAAATACTAATAAAAAGTTTCCTCTGGTATATAAAAGTATCTCTGACATCAAAGATCACGCAATAGTATAATAGCACATGTAGTTGGGATGCTAAAATATGAGAATGTTGGGAATTTTTAATGGATTATGGTGATACATAACAGTATATATGAAATTGGTATCATTCAGGAAAAATAATTGGATGCATTATATATTCCATTTAATTTTGACTTATTCTACAAGTATATTTTTTACTAATGTAAATTGAAATATTTTTTCATAATCATGTGTATGTGTATATTTCAAGGAGATAGAAGGAAGTTAATTACACATTTTTTAGCTATCATGTAGCTGTCTCTTGGAAAGAGCTTGGCTTCTATTTTTTAAATATAAACGCAAATTTTATAACATAAAAATAGAGTTACAGATATGCATTATTGGCATTTGAGACAACACATAGAGACAGTTCAAGCTAACAGACTGCAATAATTGTATGGCTATTACTTCACAGTCTCAGATGTATATTCAATTGGCTATTACTATTGAAAGGCTCAAATTAAACAATAGAGAGCATATAACATCATGTCACAAAACTATAGTTTGTTGAAAAGGAACAAAGGTTGTGACCATCATTGTTGGCAGTGTGTGGTGAGTAATGATACATTATCTGATTTTTAAAATTGCAGTGCAAGAATCTTTTATATAAAGAGTAAATAATATAAATAATATGCAATTCCCCAATGAACTAAATTCGTAATAATTTTTTGAATGATAGGCCCTGACAATACAAAGTATAAAATATCATTTCTGAACAGAAATTAAAGTAGCTAATGAGGTTAATATATCACTTTGATGGGAGTTTTAGAGACAGCTCAGGAGAAAAAGAAAGAAGTATTCTAAATTATGTTGGTGGATGCTATACAAAACATTAGAAAGAAACATTAGAAAGGCACTAGAATCTAAAAATGAAATGTTGTCAGATGACTTAAAACTCAGCCTTGAATTTATTACTGAATACTGACCTGGAATCGAGTCCCTTAAATTTCATAGGTTATGTTTCTTATGTTAAAATATATATCTATATCTATATATATATGATAGTAGAACAAGATTACTCTTAACCCTGGCCTCCCCGGCCTCAATTTTTGATTATTGTAAATATAATACTCAAAGATAACAGTTATGCTGTATGTCCAAAAGTAGTTATCATCTTAACCCTAAAACATGCTTTCTACCACATTACTTGTGTGTGTGTGCGTGTTAGCATTACAGGTATGTGTATACTACGTTCAAACTCATTAAATTACACATAATAAATATGTGCAGTTTTTTTTTTTTTGTATATTAAGTATATCTCAATAAACCTGTGAAAAGTTTGTTAAGCAAGAGGCAGACTTAGACAAGCCGTCATGCTCAAGACCAAGACTATCTTCCTTTTGCAAACCAAAGTAAAGAAAAAATATAAATATAGTCAACTGCCCCACAAAGGTAGATAGTGCTTAAACAATGGACAGAAACAATGATAAATTTCTGTAATATATAAAATAAGTTGGGGGCAGGATTAACAAAAATCTCAATAATTAAAAATCCTGAAACACCATTTAAGCCAAAGAGAGATTACCTAATAAGAGGCATTTTCTAATAAAAGTTGGACAAATATCCTTCAATCATAGGAAGTGGAGCTGGCATAAAAGAGAGTGGAAGAAGAGGATAATTAATTAAAATACTGAAAACAGTTTCAGGATTCTAGTTTTCATTTTCCCAATCAAACTAAATTTAAGAATGGTGACCTAAAAAAAACTCAAGATCTATACCTGTACACCTCCAGAGGGGACATTTTTACTGTAGAGAAATGTGGGGTAGAGCTCTGATGAATTGAAACTTCCAGAGGGACAAGAAGTTGACAGAACTAAAAGACTCAGTGGGGACCTTAAAGCAAAGTCCAGCTAATTCCAGGATCCCATCATAAATATATTTTATTTTTGTAATTTAACTGTAAATGCTGAGGAAAAAAATTTTTAACATATAATTCTATACTCTGTCTTTCAAAAATCAAAGCAAGATAAAAATATATTTGACCATTCAAAAACATTCACCAGGGAGGAGGAAGATGGCGGAAGAGTAAGACGCGGAGATCACCTTCCTCCCCACAGATACATCAGAAATTCATCTACACGTGGAACAACTCCTACAGAACACCTACTGAACACTGACAGAAGACCTCAGACCCCCCAAAAGGCAAGAAACTCCCCACATACCTGGGTAGGGCAAAAGAAAAAAGAATAAACAGAGACAAAAGGATAGGGACGGGACCTGCACCAGTGGGAGGGAGCCGTGAAGGAGGAAAGGTTTCCACACACTAGAAGCCCCTTCGCAGGCGGAGACTGTGGGTGGCGGAGGGGGGGAAGCTTCAGAGTAGCGGCGGAGAGCACAGCAACAGGGGTGCGAAGGGCAAAGCGGAGAGATTCCCGCACAGAGGATCGGTGCCCTCAGGCACACACCAGCCCGAGAGGCTTGTCTGCTCAGCCAGGGTGGGCGGGGCTGGGAGCTGAGGCTCGGGTATCGGGTTTCAGTCGGAGCGGAGCGCAGGGAGAGGACTGGACTGGTGGCAGGAAGAGAGCCTGAAGGGGTTAGTGCACCAAAGCTAGCCCGGAGGGAGTCCGGGGGAAAAAGTCTGGAGCTGCCGAAGAGGCAAGAGACTTTTTATTCCTTCTTTGTTTCCTGGTGCGTGAGGAGAGGGGATTAAGAGCGCTGCTTAAAGGAGCTCCAGAGACGGGCGCGAACCATGGCCAAAGGCGCGGACCCCGGAGACGGTTGTGGGATGCTGGGGCTGCTGCTGCCGCCACCACAAGGCCTGTGTGCGAGCACAGGTCACTGTCCACCCCCCCTTCCGGGGAGCCTGTGCAGCCCGCCACTGCCGGAGTCCCGGGATCCAGGGACAGCTTCCACGGGAAAGCGCACGGAGCACATCGGGCTGGTGCAACGTCACGCTGGCCTCTGCCGCCGCAGGCCCGCCCCACACTGCGTGCCCCTCCCTCCCCTCGGCCTGAGTGAGCCAGAGTCCCCGAATCAGCGGCTCCTTTAAACCCGTCCTGTCTGAGCGAAGAACGGACTCCCTCCGGCGACCTACACGCAGAGGCGGGGCCAGGTCCAAGGCTGAGACCCGGGAGCTGTGAGAGGAGAGAAGAGACAGGGAAATCTCTCTGTGCAGCCTCGGAGGCAACAGATTAAAGCCCCACAGTCCGCTTGATCTGCCCTGCGTCTGTGGAGTGCAGGAATGGACAGCGAATCATCCCAACTTGAGGAGGTGGACTTTGAGGACAAGATTTAAGATTTTTCCCGCTTTTCCTCTTTTTACAACGAATTATCCCAAATTAAGGAGGTGGACTTTGAGAGCAAGATTTTCGATTTTCTTCCCCCTGTTCTCTTTTTGTGAATGTGTATGCGTATGCTACTGTGTGAGATTTTCTCTGTATAGCTTTGCTTGCACCATATGTACCAGGGTTCTATCCGTCCATTTTTTTTCAATAATTACATTTTATTTTAATAACGCTACTATATTTTATACTTCATTCTATTTTACTTTATCTTCTCTCTTTCTTTTTTTCCTACCTTCTCTTCCTCCCTCCCTCCCTCCCTCCTGTCTTTCTTTTCTTTCTTTCTTTCCTTCCTTCCTCCCTCCCTCACTCCCTCCCTCCTTTCTTCCTTCCTTCCTTCCTCCCTTTCTTTCCTTCTTCCTTTCTTTCTTTCTCTCTCTTTCTTCTACTAATTCTTTCTTTCTATTTTTCTTCCCTTTTATTCTGAGCTGGGTAGATGAAAGGCTCTTGGTGCTGCAGCCAGGAGTCAGTGCTGTGCCTCTGAAGTGGGAGAGCCAACTTCAGGACACGGGTACACAAGAGACCTCCCAGCTCCACATAATGTGAAGCAGCGAAAATCTCCCAGAGATCTCCATCTCAACACCAGCACCCAGCTTCAGTCAAAGAGCAGCAAGCTACAGTGCTGGTCACCCTATGCCAAGCAACTAGCAAGACAGGAACACAATGCCACCCATTAGCAGAGAGGCTGCCTAAAAGAATAATAAGGCCATAGGCACCTCAAAACACACCACCAGACGTGGACCTGTCCACAAGAAAGACAAGATCGAGCCTCAACCACCAGAACACAGGCACTAGTACCCCCCACCAGGAAGCCTACACAACCTACTGAAACAACCTTAGCCACAGGGGACAGACACCAAAAACAACGGGAACTACGAATCTGCAGCCTGCGAAAAGGAGACCCCAAACACAGTAACATAAGCAAAATGAGAAGACAGAAAAACACACAGCAGGTGAAGGAGCAAGATAAAAACCTACCAGACCTAACAAATGAAGAGGTAATAGGCAGTCTACCTGAAAAAGAATTCAGAGTAATGATAGTAAAGATGATCCAAGATTCTATTTCCAAGATCCAAAATATTGGAAATAGAATAGACAAAATGCAAGAAACAGTTAACAAGGACCTAGAAGAACTAAAGATGAATCAAGCACCGATTCAAAACACAATAAATGAAATGAAAAATACTCTAGATGGGATCAATAGCAGAATAACTGAGAGAGAAGAACGGATAAGTGACATGGAAGATAAAACAGTGGAAATAACTGCTGCACAGCAAAATAAAGAAAAAAAAATGAAAAGAACAGAGGACAGTCTCAGAGACCTCTGGGACAATATTACACACACCAACATTCGAATTATAGGGGTTCCAGAAGAAGAAGAGAAAAAGAAAGGGACTGAGAAAATATTTGAAGAGATTATAGTTGAAAACTTCCCTAATATGGGAAAGGAAATAGTTAATCAGGTCCAGGAGGCACAGAGAGTCCCATACAGAATAAATCCAAGGAGAAATATGCCAAGACACATATTAATCAAACTGTCAAAAATTAAACACAAAGAAATCATATTAAAAGCAGCAAGGGAAAAAAAAAATAACACACAAGGGAATCCCCATCAGGTTAACAGCTGATCTCTCAGCAGAAACTCTACAAGCCAGAAGGGAGTGGCAGGACATAATTAAAGTCATGAAGGAGAAAAACCTGTAACCAAGATTACTCTACCCAGCAAGCATCTCATTCAGATTTGATGGAGAAATTAAAACGTTTACAGACAAGCAAAAGCTGAGAGAGTTCAGCACCACCAAACCAACTTTACAACAAATGCTAAAGGAACTTCTCTAGGCAAGAAACACAACAGAAGGAAAATACCTACAATAATGAACCCAAAACAATTAAGGAAATGGGAATAGGAACATACATATCAATAATTACGTTAAATGTAAATGGACTAAAAGCTCCCACCAAAAGACACAGATTGGCTTAATGGATACAAAAACAAGACCCATATATATGCTGTCTACAAGAGACCCACTTCAGACCTAGAGACACATACAGATTGAAAGTAAGGGGATGGAAAAAGATATTGCATGCAAATGGAAATCAAAAGACAGCTGGAGTAGCAATTCTTATATCAGACAAAATAGACTTTAAAATAAAGACTATTAGAAGAGACAAAGAAGGACACTACATAATGATAAAGGGATCGATCCAAGAAGAAGATATAACAATTGTAAATATTTATGCACCCAACATAGGAGCACCTCAATACATAAGGCAAATACTAACAGCCATAAAAGGGGAAATCGACAGTAACACACTCATAGTAGGGGACGTTAACTCCCCACTTTCACCAATGGACAGATCATCCAAAATGAAAATAAATAAGGAAACACAAGCTTTAAATGATACATTAAACAAGATGGACTTAATTGATATTGATAGGACATTCCATCCAAAAACAACAGAATACACATTTTACTCAAGTGCTCATGGAACATTCTCCAGGATAGATCATATCTTGGGTCACAAATCAAACCTTGGTAAATTTAAGAAAATTGAAATTGTATAAAGTATCTTTTCTGACCACAATGCTATGAGACTACACATCAATTACAGGAAAAGAACTGTAAAAAATAGTAACACATGGAGGCTAAAAACACACTACTCAATAACGAAGTGATCACTGAAGAAATCAAAGAGGAAATTAAAAAATACCTAGAAACAAATGACAATGGAGACACAATGACCCAAAACCTATGGGACACAGCAAAAGCGGTTCTAAGGGGGAAGTTTATAGCAATACAATCCTACCTTAAGAAACAGGAAACATCTCGAGTAAACAACCTGACCCTGCACCTAAAGCAATTAGAGAAAGAAAAACGAAAAACCCCCAAAGTTAGCAGAAGGAAAGAAATCATAAAGATCAGATCAGATATAAATGAAAAAGAAATAAAGGAAATGATAGCAAAGATCAATAAAACTAAAAGCTGGTTCTTTGAGAAGATAAACAAAATTGATAAAGCATTAGCCAGACTCATCAAGAAAAAAAGGGAGAATACTCAAATCAATAGAATTAGAAATGAAAAAGGAGAAGTAAAAACTGACACTGCAGAAATACAAAAGATCATGAGAGATTATTACAAGCAACTCTATGCCAATAAAATGGACAACCTGGAAGAAATGGACAAATTCTTAGAAATGCACAACCTGCCAAGACTGAATCAGGAAGAAATAGAAAATATGAATAGACTAATCACAAGCACTGAAATTGAAACTGTGATTAAAAATCTTCCAACAAACAAAAGCCCAGGACCAGATGGCTTCGCAGGCGAATTCTATCAAACATTTAGAGAAGAGCTAACACCTATCCTTCTCAACCTCTTCCAAAATATAGCAGAGGAAGAGCATTCCCATACTCATTCTACGAGGCCACCATCACCTTGATACCAAAACCAGGCAAGGATGTCACAAAGAAAGAAAACTACAGGCCACTATCACTGATGAACATAGATGCAAAAATCCTCAACAAAATACTAAAAAACAGAATCCAACAGCACATTAAAAGGATCATACACCATGATCAAGTGGGGTTTATTCCAGGAATGCAAGGATTCTTCAATATACGCAAATCAATCAATGTGATACACCATATTAACAAATTGAAGGAGAAAAACCATATGATCATCTCAATAGATTCAGAGAAAGCTTTCAACAAAATTCAACACCCATTTATGATAAAAACCCTGCAGAAAGTAGGCATAGAGGGAACTTTCCTCAACATAATAAAGGCCATATATGAAAAACCCACAGCCAACATTGTCCTTAATGGTGAAAAACTGAAACCATTTCCACTAAGATCAGGAACAAGACAAGGTTGCCCACTCTCACCACTCTTATTCAACATAGTTTTGGAAGTTTTAGCCACAGCAATCAGAGAAGAAAAGGAAATAAAAGGAATCCAAATTGGAAACGAAGAAGTAAAGCTGTCACTGTTTGCAGATGACATGATACTATACATAGAGAATCCTAAAGATGCTACCAGAAAACTACTAGAGCTAATCAATGAATTTGGTAAAGTAGCAGGATACAAAATTAATGCACAGAAATCTCTGCCATTCCTATATACTAATGATGAAAAATCTGAAAGTGAAATCAAGAAAACACTCCCATTTACCATTGCAACAAAAAGAATAAAATATCTAGGAATAAACCTACCTAAGGAGACAAAAGACCTGTATGCAGAAAATTATAAGACACTGATGAAAGAAATTAAAGATGATACAAATAGATGGAGAGATGTACCATGTTCTTGGATTGGAAGAATCAACATTGTGAAAATGACTCTACTACCCAAAGCAACCTACAGATTCAATGCAATCCCTATCAAACTACCACTGGCATTTTTCACAGAACTAGAACAAAAAATTTCAAAATTTGTTTGGAAAAACAAAAGACCCCGAATAGCCAAAGCAATCTTGAGAACGAAAAAAGGAGCTGGAGGAATCAGGCTCCCTGACTTCAGACTATACTACGAAGCTACAGTAATCAAGACAGTATGGCACTGGCACAAAAACAGAAAGATAGATCAATGGAACAGGATAGAAAGCCCAGAGATAAACCCACGCACATATGGTCAACTTATCTTTGATAAAGGAGGCAGGAATGTACAGTGGAGAAAGGACAGCCTCTTCAATAAGTGGTGCTGGGAAAACTGGACAGGGACATGTAAAAGTATGAGATTAGATCATTCCCTAACACCATACACAAAAATAAGCTCTAAATGGATTAAAGACCTAAAGGTAAGGCCAGAAACTATCAAACTCTTAGAGGAAAACATAGCCAGAACACTCTATGACATAAATCACATTAAGATCCTTTTGACCCACCTCCTAGAGAAATGGAAATAAAAACAAAGATAAACAAATGGGACCTAATGAAACTCCAAAGCTTTTGCACAGCAAAGGAAACCATAAACAAGACCAAAAGACAACCCTCAGAATGGGAGAAAATATTTGCAAATGAAGCAACTGATGAAGGATGAATCTCCACAATTTATAAGCAGCTCATGCAGCTCAATAGCAAAAAACAAACAACCAAATCCAAAAATGGGCAGAAGACTTAAATAGGCATTTCTCCAAAGAAGATATACAGACTGCCAACAAACACATGAAAGAATGCTCAACATCATTAATCATTAGAGAAATGCAAATCAAAACTACAATGAGTGGCTTCCCTGGTGGCACAGTGGTTGAGAGTCCACCTGCTGATGCAGGGGACACAGGTTCGTGCCCCGGTCCGGGAAGATCCCAAATGCCGCAGAGCGGCTGAGCCCGTGAGCCATGGCTGCTGAGCCTGCATGTCTGGAGCCTGTGCTCCGCAACAGGAGAGGCCCGCGTACCACAAAAAAAAAAAAAAAAGCTACAATGAGATATCATCTCACACCAGTCAGAATGGCCATCATCAAGAAATCTAGAAACAATAAATGCTGGAGAGGGTGTGGAGAAAAGGGAACACTCTTGCACTGATGGTGGGAATGTGAATTGGTACAGCCACTATGGAGAACAGTATGGAGGTTCCTTAAGAAATTAAAAATAGAACTACCATATGACCCAGCAATCCCACTACTAGGCATATACCCTGAGAAAACCATAATTCAAAAAGAGACATGTACCAAAATGTTCATTGCAGCTCTATTCACAATAGCCTGGAGATGGAAACAACCTAAGTGTCCATCATCGGATGAATGGATAAAGAAGATGTGGCACATATATACAATGGAATATTACTCAGCCATAAAAAGAAACGAAACTGAGCTATTTGTAATGAAGTGGATAGACCTAGAGTCTGTCATACAGAGTGAAGTAAGTCAGAAAGAGAAAGACAAATACTGTATGCTAACACATATATATGGAATTTAAAAAATAAAATGTCATGAAGAACCTAGGGGTAAAACAGGAATAAAGACACAGACCTACTTGAGAATGGACTTGAGGATGTGGGGAGGGGGAAGGGTAAGCTGTGACAAAGCGAGAGAGAGGCATGGACATATATACAGTACCAAACATAAGGTAGATAGATAGTGGGAAGCAGCTGCATAGCACAGGGAGATCAGCTCGGTGCTTTGTGACCGCCTGGATGGGTGGGATAGGGAGGGTGGGAGGGAGGGAGATGCAGGAGGGAAGGGATGTGGGAACAGATGTATATGTATGACTGATTCACTTTGTTATAAAGCAGAAACTAATAAAATAAAATAAAATAAAATAAAAATAAATATGCAGCCAGGATTGGGAATCACTTCTATAATTCAACAGAATATTAAACTGTGTTTTAAAAATCTTCTTTTAGGTGAAGGCAGACCTTTTCTTTAAAAAAAAAAACAAAACCGCAACAACAACAACAACAAAAAAACAAAAACATTCACCAGTAACATTATTTTTGAATAAAATCATAAGTAACCCAGTAAAATAAATATTAAATTAATAAATATTAGAAAGAGGACAACCTAAAATAAAAGAAAAATAAAAAGTAAAGAAATCAGTAAACTAGTGTTTGTTGACTCTCTAGCAGTGAAATTTAGAGAAAGTGTTAGTAATTCACAAATGGATCTAACGTAATACATGGAAATATTGGATAATAATTCATTCAGGGAATACCAACTATTGAGAAAAAAATTTAAGCAGTGTGGAAAATATAGTACTCAAACTGTATGAAAACTATATCCTCATTAAGCTTATAAGGGAGAAAGCAAACATAAAGATAAATAAAATATTTTACATATTCTAAATAGAAAAATAAAGCAGAGAATGTATAGACGGTATTAAGGAAGGCCAGGAAAATCTGCAAACTTAGTGAAGACATGAAAGAATTCCGTGAAAATAGAATGCTTGACTAAAAAATGAAGTGTGAGAACAATGTTCTGAGAAAAGAACATTTCAGGCTGAAGAAATCGCAGCTATTAAATTACTGGGGTAGTTCAAGATACAATGAGGAGGGCACTATGGTTGGAAGATAAAGAACAAGATAAATAATGTAGTAGAAGATGATGTCAGAGAAATATCTTGGATTGGTGTGAGGAAGGAAAGAGTCAAATCATACATATCCTTAAAAGTCATTGTTGAGATTTTAGCCATTGTATGAATGAGGACTGTGAGCAAAGGAATGACAGGATGTGACTTAGCTTTAATATTTTAACATTTTTTTACTGGTTAATGGTTGAAAATAAACTATATGTAACCCAGGGCAGAAGCAGGGGGACTAGTTAGGAAGCTACTACAACATTCTCGGCAAAATATGATGGTTGTTTGAACTGGATGACATTGTAATTTTCTTTATATTTTGAAGATATATTTAATGAGATTCTTGACATACTCAATTGGTTTTGAGAGAAAGACTTTAAGAATGACTCTAAGTTTTTTGGCTTAAGCAAGTGGAAGAATGAAGTTGTCATTTATAGCAAAGGGAAAGACGCTTAGAGAAGCAAATGTGGGGAATATTTGAAGTTCATGTTCAAGTCATGATAAACTTAATAGTCCAAATAGGTATCCAGTCAGATATATTTAGTTCACTGTTAGATATATGTTAAGCGTTAAAGAGAACTGGAAAAGAGATATACATTTTAGGGTTGTTAGGATTTAGATGATATTTAACACCATGTTGGCAATTTTTGACTTTTACTACAGCAGGTGTGGTGAGAGTTCAATTGAAATATGTTTAAAAAATAATGAAAGGAGAGAAATTTGAGACAGCAATATAAACAGTTATTTCAAGGAGTTTTGCTATAAGTGGAAGAAGAAAAGTAGGAGATAGGAAAAGGGGAAGTGGGTTCAAAAATTAGCTTCTTTGTTTGTTTCTTTCCTTTTTTTTTTTTTTTTTTTTTGCTTTTGCTTGTTTTGTTTTTGTTTTACCATGGAAAAAAGAGCTTCATGGTTACATGCTGTAATGAAGAGTTGAGGAGTAAACAGGAGACTTTTTTTTTTTTTTTTTTGGTTTTGGTTTTTTTAAATGTAACAGAAGAGACATGGAAAATGGCTGTTGAGAGGAGTTGGTTTTTAATCCAGGAACAGAAAGGTTTTCTTAGGACCATGCAGTGTTCGACTATAGAAAAGGATAGAAGGTGTACTATTTTTGAACTTATCCAACTATTAACCTAGAAGTAGTGAAATAAAAATCAAGCTCTTCAAGAGAGAATGAGTAGTGGAAGATGAGTTAGAGGCTTGAAGAGAGAGAAAATATAAAACTCCATTTAAGAGAGTGAGAAAACAAATTATACACATATTACAATAATACAGTGGTCTACTTTAAAAAATAATGATAGAACATACAAGTATCTATCAAGTTCAAAAAAGTAAAAAATAGAGAAATTTTCTTCAAATGAGCATTATTGAAAAGGAAATTGGGTATGTATCTGTAAGCAAATTTTAACTCCAAATGAAATAAATATTTTAGAAAAACCTATATGAACATATCTGCATTAAAAAGTTAACAGCAACAACAGAAACTTTACTAGACCACCAATGATCTGAAGAAATCAAAAAAAAAATTAAGTTCAATGAGTAGTTTATTGTCATGGCCATTGAAATCAGATTTTTTTTAGATTCTAGTATATACTGCAATCTTGGCAATTTTTATGCCCCAGTTCCCACATCTTTAAAAATACTGACATAATAAAAATACCTGCTTCTTAATGCTTTTTGTTATTGTTGCATGAACTAAAAAAGTTTATGTAAAGTTTTTAGTGTGTTGCCTTGCATATAAATTAATATTATTATTGTATTCCCTACTCCCTTGAAAGGTCCATGTCCATTGTTTTAATATGTCTTTTCAAAAATGTAAGGTAGTAAAATATTAGAGTATTTAAGGCAATACATATTTCTGTATAATGCTAACAAGAAAATTGGCAAATATTATAAACATAAATGAATTCTATTTACCAGTATGGCTCAAACCAAATATAGTATTCAATACTACATTGAAATATACCATTCTCATACTTACTATTGCTGTAAAATTTATAATACCAAAACTTAGTGCCTTAAAGCATCAACTTTATTTTGTTACTAATTTTGTAGGTCAGAATCTCCGGAAGAGCTTGGCTAGGAAGTTCTCTCTTGAGTCTCTCATTTGGTTGCAGTTGAGTGTCACCTGACGCTGCTGTCATCTGAAGTCCCAACAGGGCTGGTCATGCAAGATAACTTACTCACTTGGCTGGATGATGATTCAGTCAGCTTCAGCATTGCTGAAACTGCCCATTGGACTACGTCCAACATGGCTTCTCCCTCAAAGTGATTTTGGTATGATTTAACTTCTCATACTGTAACTCAGGAGTTCAAAAGTAAGTTCCCTACAGCCAAGGCAGAAGCTCCATGGCCTGTTATGACATAATCTTGGAAATCTCACAATGGAACTTCTGCTATACTCTCTTGGTCAAAGCAGTTCCAAACCTCATATTCAAGGGGTAGGGCAGAGACTCCCACTTTTTGATGGGAACAGAGCCATAATAGTTTTAACCACAACACATACTTAAGAGGAATTAAGGGATGAAGGAATGTTTTATGTCAGAACTTCTCAATAGATATAGAAGAGATATTTGATAAAATTCACTGCCTACTCTTGATTAAAAAATTGAAGAGTATGCTACTAGGAATCTTCTGCAAATACTATTAATTGCCAGGGGAAACTAAAAACCTCAGTGGGAAAATATTTATTCATTTAACAAATATTTACTGAGCATCTATTCTGTGTAATAAGATACAGGATATCCTTCCACTGAACATAAAGCTATGAATAAACGATGTCTATACTAACATGAAATTTACTAGAATAGAGGAAAAAAGAATAGTGTACTTCATTTTATCTTTATATGCTTAGGAAATTCCTACTTCTTCTTTCAGACGCAGCCCTCTCAAGTCCTACATTAAAAGAGGCTGGCATACTATGGCCTGCCAGCTAAATCCATCTCATCTCCTGTTTTTGTAAATAAAGTTTTATTGGAACTCACAGCAACATCCATCCCTTATTGTTTCTGGCTGCTTTGATGCTACATTGGTAGAGTCAAGTATTGAGACAAAGACCATATTGTCTGGAAACTTGAAAATGTTTTCTAACTGGTTCTTTAAAGCAAAAGTTTGCTTACTTTTTTCTATATAGAGATTTCTTGAATTTGCCAAACAAATGTTTTATAACATAAAAAATGCAGTTGAATATGACTTTAATGGATCTTATTATACTATATAAACTTTGTTTTCCTTATCACACATAAGTTTTTGCAGATAAGGACTATGATTTAATCATCTTTGAATATCCAGCTACTAATACAGTGTTAGATATATTGAGGTTATTCCATTAAGAAGTTTATAGCTGCATGAATAAATGACTGAGCACTGGGTCCAGTCTTCCCTCATTTGTCTTTCTCTCTGAGTGATCCCCTCCATTCCTGCAATTTCAGATAATACCTCTAGTGAAGTTTAATCCTCAATATAAAGGTGTAGGTGTCCTTTATGTTTATTCAACACCTGAGAGGGACTCTCCAAGCTGATATGTGCAGGTGATTCAAATTCAATACATTCTTATCAAGACCAATTATTTTCTTCTACTGGAAATATACTTCTTTTTGTAATCATCATTTTAAAACAATGGCTTTACCATTGTTCCAGATAGTATTGCATAATGATTAAGAATATTAGCAGAAGAGACAAAGAGAAAAGAAGATAACCATATTAACTTTATCCAGACAAGAAAACTGAATGTCAATCCTGAGCATATGAGGTAATGGATAGGAAGTTACTAATTAGCAAACTCGTTGTGCTAATTCTACCTCTGAAATGTCTGTTATATTAGACTTCTTGTTTCCATTCTCAATGCCACTAAACGCACTCATTTCCCAAAGACCAGAGACCTAAACTTTTATGACAGAAATCTAATTATTCTAGTTGTCCTGCCTCTTAATTGTGCTCACCAATCATTCTTTTATTTATTTCACCCAGTACGTAATGCAAGGGTGTTAGGATATAAGAGGCATAGTGCTGGGTGCTGAGTATAGGACAGTGAATAAGAGAGATCTAGGTTTTCAAGCCTTCTATTTGGAGCAAAAATAAAAATTAAATTAAAAAAATTAAATTATACAAGTTTTCTCTCCACATGGTATCAGAGTTGTTTAATGAAAAATGAAAACAGAAAAGTCACTCTCTCCACTGATCAAAATCCTCCAATGAGTCTCTTTTCCTTCATTCAATCTCAATTCCTTTGCACACCTTTCAAGCTTATCCCCTTTCTGATGTCTATCTCTTTTGTTTCAACTAGCACCTTTTCCCTTTGAATACCATTTACATTAGCTATTTTACAGCATATGTGGTATGCACTTTCACATTTCTGTAGCATTGCTTGAACCTCTACTTCTACATAAAGCCTTTCTTAAGTTCCTCCCTCAATTGCTATCCCCAGTAGAAATCAATCCCACACCTACCCTCTACTGCCTGGGCCTTTGTATGGAAAAACATATATTTCTATGTCAGGAAAACATTTACATTAATGTTATATTGTACATATTTATTTGTATTTTTCCTTCAGTAAATTATATGTTCCTAATTTTTAAATTTGCAATTGTTTTAATATTGCCTATGGGTATAGCACTGTAATACAAGGGCTCAATATGTACTTATTGTGGCTTTAAAAATCCCATCACCATGTTTTTCTTTTAATTTCAAAGATTATGAAAAGAAACCTAAACATCAACAGAGTCCAGTATCTAAAGCAGTTTAGCATGTTGAATGAAATAAAATAATAATTGTTTGAAACAGAACTGTGTTTATTGCTCAGACTTCATACTATTTGCAAAAAATATATATTTACATAGCTTATTCATATTATGGGTTGATATTATTTTTAAAAAGTGAACTTCATATGTTATTTGAGACAATATTTTTATGCAGGCATCCATTAGATTAAATAATATTTCTGATATATTTTGTTTAGGATACATTGGTTTCTACTGGAAACACATAAAGCAAATACCGCAAAGAAAAAAAGTGGACATAAAATTTGTATAATGGTAGAGTTATATAAAAACAAGGGAAACGTCAGTTTAGAATATATGATACGATCTCTGTTTCTTAGAAAAACAAAAAGAAATTGTATATTATGCTTCAAAGTTAAAAGTTTTTAAAGGTTTAAACACTTGAGAGGATATTTTAAGAAAATATTTCTAGGAATATGCAAAACTCACAATTTAATCTGAAGGATTACTTAATGAAAAATTTTTAAACATCTTTAATGGAATATAATTGCTTTACAATGGTGTGTTAGTTCCTGCTTTATAACAAAGTAAATCAGCTATACATATACATATATGCTCAAATCTCATCCCTCTGGCGTCTCCCTCCCACACTCCCTATCCCACCCCTCTAGATGGTCACAAAGCACCGAGCCGATTTCCCTGTGCTATGCAGCTGATTCCCACTAGCTATCTATTTTACATTTGATAGTATATCTAAGTCAATGCACTCTCTCACTTTGCCCCAGCTTACCCTTCACCTCCCCCATGTCCTCAAGTCCATGCTCTATGTCTGCATCTTTATTCCTGTACTGCCTCTAGGTTCTTCAGAACCATTTTTTAATTTTTTTTTAGATTCCATATATGTGTGTTAACATATGGTATTTATTTTACTCTTTCTGACTTACTTCACTCTGTATGACAGACTGTAGGTCCATCCACCTCACTACAAACAACTCAGTTTCATTTCTTTCTATGGCTGAGTAATATTCGATTGTGCATATGTGCCACATCTTCTTTATCCATTCATCTGTCGATGGACACTTATGTTGCTTCCACGTCCTGGCTATTATAAACAGAGTTGCAGTGAACATTGTGGTACATGACCCTTTTTGAATTATGGTTTTCTCAGGGTACATGCCCAGTAGTGGGATTGCTGGGTCATATGGTAGTTCTATTTTTATGTTTTTAAGGAACCTTCATACTGTTCTCTATAGTGGCTGTATCAACATATATTCCCATCAACAGTACAAGAGGGTTCCCTTTTCTCCACACCTTTTCCAGCATTTATTGTTTGTAGATATTTGATGATGGCCATTCTGACTGGTGTGAGGTGATACCTCATTGTAGTTTTGATTTGCATTTCTCCAATGATTAGTGATGTTGAGCATTATTTCATGTGTTTGTTCACAATCTGTATATCTTCTTTGGAGAAATGTCTGTTTAGGTCTTATACCAATTTTTGGATTAGTTTGTTTGTTTCTTTGATATTGAGTGGCATGTGTTGCTTGTAAATTTTGGAGACTACGCTTTTGTCAGTTGCTTCATTTGAAAATATTTTCTCCCATTCTGAGGGTTGTTTTTACGTCTTGTTTATGGTTTCCTTTGCTGTGCAAAAGCTTTGAAGTTTCATTAGGTCCCATTTGTTTATTTTTCTTTTTATTTCCATTTCTCGAGGTGGATCAAAAAGGATCTTGCTATGATTTATGTCATAGAGTGTTCTGCCTATGTTTCCCTCTAAGAGTTTTATAATGTCTGGCCTTACATTTAGGTCTTTAATCCATTTTGAGTTTATTTTGGTGTATGGTGCTAGGGAGTGTTCTAATTTCATTATTTTACTTGTAGCTGTCTAGTGTTCCCAGAACCACTTATTGAAGAGGCTGTCTTTTCTCCATCATACATTCTTGACTCCTTTATCAAAAATAAGGTAACATATGTGCGTGGGTTTATCTCTGGGCTTTCTATCCTGTTGCATTGATCTATATTTCTGTTTTTGTTCCAGTACCATATTGTCTTGATTACTGTAGCTTCACAGTATAGTCTGAAGTCAGCAAGCCTGATTCCTCCAGCTCCGTTTTTCTTTCTCAAGATTGCTTTAGCTATTCAGGGTCTTTGTGTTTCCATACAAATTGTGAACTTTTTTATTCTAGTTCTGTGAAAAATGCCATTGGTGGCTTGAGAGAGATTGCATTGAATCTGTAGATTGCTTTGGGTAGTATAGTCATTTTCACAATGTTGATTCTTCCAATCCAAGAACATGGTATATCTCTCCATCTGTTGGTATCATCTTTAATTTCTTCCATCAGTGTCTTATAGTTTTCTGCATACCGGTCTTTTTAATTTTTTTAAAACATCTTTATTGAAGTATAAATGCTTTACAATAGTGTGTTAGTTTCTGCTTTATAACAAAGTGAATCAGCTATACATATACATATATGCTCAAATCTCATCCCTCTTGCATCTCCCTCCCTCCCACCCTCCCTATCCCACCCCTCTAGGTGGTCAAAAAGCACCGAACTCATCTCCCTGTGCTATGCAGCTGCTTCCCACTCACTATCTATTTTACATTTAGCAGTGTATATATGTCCATGCCACTCTCTCACTTTGTCCCAGCTTACCCTTCCCCCTCCCAATATCCTCAAGTCCATACTCTGGTAGGTCTGTGTCTTTATTCCCATCTTGCCCCTAGGTTCTTCATGACCTTTTCTTTTTCTTTTAAGATTCCATATATATGTGTTAGCATACGGTATTTGTTTTTGTCTTTCTGACTTACCTCACTCTGTATGAGAGGCTCTAGGTTCATCCACCTCACTACAAATAACTTTTTATGGCTGAGTAATATTCCATTGTATATATGTGCCACATCTTCTTTATCCATTCAGTCTGCATACAGGTCTTTTGTCTCTTTATGTAGGTTTATTCCTAGGTATTTTATTCTTTTTGTTTTAATGGTAAATTAGAGTGTTTCCTTAGCTTCTCTTTCAGATTTTTCACCATTAGAGTATAGGTATGCAAGAGATATCTGTGCATTAATTTTGTATCCTGCTACTTTACCAAATTCATTGATTAGCTCTATTAGTTTTCTGGTCGTGTGTTTAGGATTCTCTATGCATAGTATCATGTCATCTGCAAACAGTGACACCTTTACATTTTCTTTTCCGATTTGGGTTCTTTTATTTCTTTTTCTTCTCTGAGTGCTGTGGCTAAAACTTCAAAAACTATGTTGAATAATAGTGGTGAGAGTGGACAACCTTGTCTTGCTCCTGATCTTAGTGGAAATGGTTTCAGTTTTTCACCATTGAGAATGATGTTGGCTGTGGGTTTGTCATATATGGCCTTTATTATGTTGAGGTAAGTTCCCTCTATGTTTACTTTCTGGAGGGTTTTTATCATAAATGGGTGTTGAATTTTCTCAAAAGCTTTATTCTGCATCTATTGAGATGATCATATGGTTTTTCTCCTTCAGTTTGTTAATTTGGTGCATCACATTGATTGATTTCCATATACTGAAGAATCCTTGTATTCCTTGGATAAATCCCACTTGATCATGGTGTATGATCCTTTTAATGTGCTGTTGGATTCTGTTTGCTAGTATTTTGTTGCGGATTTTGGCATCTATGTTCATCAGTGATATTGGCCTGTAGTTTTCTTTCTTGGTGACATCTTTGTCTGGTTTTAGTATCAGGGTGATGTTTACCTTGTAGAATGAGTTTGGGAGTGTTCCTCCCTCTGTTATATTTTGGAAGAGTTTGAGAAGGATAGGTGTTAGCTTTTCTCTAAATATTTGATAGAATTCGCCTGTGTTTCCGTCTTGTCCTGGGCTTTTGTTTGTTGGAAGCTTTTTATCACAGTTTCGATTTCAGATTTCAGTGCTTGTGATTGCTCTGTTTATATTTTCTATTTCATTCTGCTTCAGTCTCCGAAGGTTGTGCTTTTCTAAGAATTTGTCCATTTCTTCCAGGTTGTCCATTTTATTGGCATATAGTTGCTTGTAGTAATCTCTCATGATTACTTTGCATTTCTGCAGTGTCAGTTTGTTATTTCGGCAGTGCCAGTTGTTACTTCTCCTTCTTTATTTCTAATTCTATTGATTTGAGTCTCCTCCCTTTTTTTACTTGATGAGTCTGGCTAATGGTGTATCAATTTTATTTTTCTTCTCAAAGAAACAGAGTTTTATTGATCTTTGCTGTTGTTTCCTTCATTTTTTTTCATTTATTTCTGATCTAATTTTTATGATTCCTTTCCTTCTTCTAACTTTGGGTTTTTTTTTTTGTTGTTGTTGTTCTTCTTCTTCTTTCTCTAACTGCTTTAGGTGTACGGTTAGGTTGTTTATTTGAGATTTTTCTTATTTCTTCAGGAAGGATTGTATTGCTATAAACTTCCCTCTTAGAACTGCTCTTGCTGCATCCTACAGGTTTTCAGTTGTTGTGTTTTCATTGTCATTTGTTTCTAGGTATTTTTTGATTTCCTCTTTGATTACTTCAGTGATCCCTTGATTATTTAGTATCCTATTTTTAGGCTCCATATGTTTGTATTTTTTACATTTTTTTCCCCTGTAACTGATATCTATTCTCAGAGTGCTGTGGTTAGAAAAGATACTTGATACAATTTTAATTTTTTTAAATTTACCAAGGCTTGGTATGTGACCCAAGATATGATCTATCCTGGAGAATGTTCCATGGGCACTTGAGAAGAAAGTGTATTCTGTTCTTTTTGGATAGAATGTCCTATAAATATCAATTAAGTCCATCTTGTTTAATGTGTCATTTAAAACTTGTGCTTCCTTATTCAGTTTCATTTTGGATGATCCATCCTTTAGTGAAAGTGGGGTGTTAAAGTCCTCTACTATTATTGTGTTACTGTCAGTTTCCTCTTTAATGGTTCTTAGCATTTGCCTTATGTATTGAGGTCCTCCTATGTTGGGTGCATAAATATTTACAATTGTTTTATCTTCTTGGATTGATCCCTTGATCATTATGTAGTGCCCTTCTTTTGTCTCTTGTAACAGTCTTTATTTTAAAGTCTATTTTGTCTGATATGAGAATTGCTACTCCAGCTTTCTTTTGGTTTACATTTGAATGGAATATCTTTTTCCATTCCCTCACTTTTAGTCTGTATGTGTCCCTAGGTCTGAAGTGGGTCTCTTGTAGACAGCATTTATATGGGTCTTGTTTTTATCCATTCAGCCAGTCTATGTCTTTTGGTTGGAGCATTTAATCCATTTACCTTTAAGGTAATTATCAATATGTATGTTCTTATTACCAGTTTCTTAATTGTTTTGGTTTGTTTTTGTAGGTCTTTTCCTTCTCTTGTGTATACTTCCTAGAGAAGTCCCTTTAGCATTTGTTACAAAGCTGCTTTAGTGGTGCTGAATTCTCTTAACTTTTGCTTGTCTGTAAAGGTTTTAATTTCTCCGTCAAATCTGAATGAGATCCTTGCTGGGTAGAGTAATGTTGGTTGTAGGTTTTACCCTTTCGTAACTTTATATATGTCCTGCCACTCCCTTCTGGCTTGCAGAGTTTCTGTTGAAAGATCAGCTCTTAACCTTATGGGGATTCCCTTGTATGTTATTTGTTGTTTTTCCCTTGCTGTTTTTAATATTTTTTCTTTGAATTTACGTTTTGATAATTTGATTACTATGTGTCTTGGTGTGTTTCTCCTTGGATTTATCCTGTATGGGACTCTCTGTGCTTCCTGGACTTGATTGACTATTCCCTTTCCCATGTTAGGGAAGTTTTCAACTATAATCTCTTCAAATATTTTCTCAGACTCTTTCTTTTTCTCTTCTTCTTCTGGGACCCCTATAATTTGAAGGTTGGTACATTTATGTTGTACTAGAGGCCTCTGAGACTGTCATCAATTCTTTTCATTCTTTTTCTTTATTCTGTTCTGCAGTAGTTATTTCCATTATTTTATCTTCCAGGTCACTTATCCGTTCTTCTGCATCAGTTATTCTGCTATTGATTCCTTCTAGGGAATTTTTAATTTCATCTATTGTGCTGTTCATCCTTGTTTGTTTGCTCTTCAGTTCTCCTAGGTCCTTGTTAAAAGTTTCTTGTATTTTCTTTTTTCTATATCCAAGATTTTGGATATCTTTACTATCATTACTCTGAATTCTTTCTCAGGTAGACTGCCTATTTCTTCTTCACTTTTTTCGTCTGGTGTGTTTTTACCTTGCTCCTTCATCTGCTGCATATTTTGCTGTCTTCTCATTTTCTTTAACTTACTGTGTTTGGGGTCTCCTTTTTGCAGGCTGCAGGTTCATATTCCCGTTTTTTTCTGGCGTCTGCCCCCAGTGGGTTTGGTTTGGTTCTGTGGCTTGTGTAGGCTTGTGTAGGTTTCCTGGTGAAGGGGACTGATGCCTGTGTTCTGGTGGGTGGGGCTGGATCTTGTCTTCCTGGTGGGCAGGCCCTCTTCTGTTGGTGTGTTTTGGGGTGTCTGTGAACTCAGTATGATTTTAGGCAGCCTCTCTGCTGATGAGTGGGTTTGAGTTCTTATCTTGGTAGTTGTTTGGCATGGGGCATCCAGCACAGGAGCTTGCTGGCCGTTGGGTGGAGCTGGGTCTTAGCATTGAGAGAAATCTCTGGGTGAGCTCTTGCCAATTGATATTATGTGGCGCTGGGAGGTCTCTGGTGGTCCAATGTCCTGAACTCAGCTCTCCCACCTCAGAGGCTCAGGTCTGACACCAGGCTGGAGCACCAAGACCCTGTCAGCCATAGGGCATGCAGCAGGTGAAGTAATGGTCCCCCAAGGACACAGACTTCCAAATCCCTTGAACCACCTGGCTGGTGCACAGCAATGGGGACCTGGAGATGCTGGAGGGGCAAGATGGTGGCCTGAGGTGCACAGGGTAGCCTGGTGTCCTTGGGGTCAGAGCTGGGCTATCTGTGCTGCCTGCACCACCCAGTGCTCCAGGGCATCCACCTGAGCTTGATAGGCGTCTGCATCCCAGATTTCCGTCATACACTATTAACTAAAGAGAATCAGCTTGGCACTTTCTACTGTACATTCTCATCCACTGAATGTTATTAACTCTGCATACTGCAATTACTCTCAGGCAGTGAACGCTACCTTGTGCTCTCCTGAGTTCACTGTGATCTGGATTTTTGTCCTTCATTTCTCTATAATCTATTTTTCTGCCTTAATTTTTATTTGAGGGAATATATTTGACCCATATTGCCTAACAAATGGTCAGGAAGTTAGATTTTTATCTCCTCCAAAGAAAAGGACAATTCTAAATGTAAAACATATGTTAGAGCTCCACAAGGAATCTCTAAGGAAATCATGGCAGAAACAGCTAAAATTCAGAGAAAACTTTGAATTGTTGGAATTCCTATGCAATTTCAGAAAAGCACTTATAAACATTAGTGCTGCCTGGAAGAAATGAATCCCAATTGTAGGATGCTGACTGAAAATGTGGCAGAGATTATGTTGTGATTTGTGGTGAGCCACCTCCATGGGAATTAGGATAAAAAACATTGTTCAGGAAATAATCTTACTTCTAACAAAAAATGGCTTAATATAAACAGAGTATAATCGAAATATACATACCATCATATTAAAGGTGATTATCTTAAGGGACTGAAATTATAGCTGATCATATTTTACTGCTACATTAAAAATTATCTACACATGAAAATATTGACATTATTGAAGCTAACAAATTTTAAAAATTAGTTGTCTCTCCGTTTCATCCCATCATTTCAGTCATGCTTCTTATATTTAGTTAAATGTCAAAAGTAGAAATATCATTTTGAAAGTGATCATTTTGAACTGAATTTTCCCACTAGAACTTTAAAATCACTATTTACTTAGAAGAGAACTATATATTTAAAATATTTATTTAAATTAAGGCTCAATTAGAAGGAACAACTCAAATCTATCACTTTTTCATAAATGCAATTTACATATAGGTTTCATATTCATCTCTGCATTAAGAGTATAATCTAAAAAATGTATTAAAATGTTTGAAAGCTTATTTGTTCAAGTATACTTTCTCTTATTATTCTATAATGCCATTCAGAGTACTATTACAGCGTGCAAAATAAAATTTCATTACTGATTAGAATACATGTTTAAAGGTCAGCTGTAGCAAAGCATTTCAAAACTTGATTAGATTATGCTTGTTAAAGTTTCTGCACACCTTTGAATTTCAAAGTAATTATAGTCAAACAATATACTGGCAGGAAAAAATCATGGTTATGTTACAAACTGTGACATTATTAGGTCAAATAAGGCATTTTTAAGCTTATGCCATTTAAAGGTTCTTATGTTTCCAAAGAGAGCAAAATTTTAGGTTTATATTGGTTTTAAACTAATTACGTACTTTTATATATTCTATTCCCTTTAGTAAGGAATGTGTATGTAAATATATACTTTTAGACACTATATTTTTTAAAGTCTCTAAAATAGATTAGCTATTACTTCCTTACATAATACTTCACAAATGTTCATTTATCATGTCTATTTTCCAAAATAATGTTTTCAGTTATATTACTCTTCTAATTTTTTTGTTTTTTAAACTTATTAAAATTATTCTCCTAGAGATGGCAGAGTGCTTGTTACTTAGGCTTTAGTCATTTTTAAAATATAAATTTGTGAAATATGTCTTTTAAAATAATACATCTGATAAATTTTATCTTATATGTAGACAACCTGAATTTATAAATGGAGATTTATTTATGACACTGTATTCCAATAACACATTTTAAAATATTTATAGTAGATAATATAGAATTGGAGAGAATGGCAGAATAAACATTCTTACAGATTGTCATGTAATGCAATCAATAACTCCATGAGCAATTGTATATAGCCTGAATCTTGATTCAAAAAACTAAATGGGGGCTTCCCTGGTGGCACAGTGGTTGAGAGTCTGCCTGCCAATGCAGGGGACACGGTTCGTGCCCCGGTTTGGGAGGATCCCACATGCTGTGGAGCGGCTGGGCCCATGAGCCATGGCTGCTGAGCCTGTGTGTCCGGAGCCTGTGCTCCACAAAGGGAGAGGCCACAGCAGTGAGAGGCCCACGTACCACAAAAACAAAAACAAAAAACAAACAAACAAACAAACAAACAAACAAAAAAAAACCTTAATGAAGTATTTACTTTACTAATAAGGAGTTATCCTAAGCATCCTGTCAATCTTTGATAATAATACTGAATAATTAAAAGAATAACTGTTTCCATATTTTTAAAGTTTGTTACCCAGTATTAGGGCCTTATATTGGATTGTAACTTTTAAAAATGTTGCCTTGATATTAATCATTATGCCAGCATTATTTTATAAAAATATAAAATTATTTTTACTAAACCATTTCATATACAATTAACATCAATTGAAACCTGTGACATAAATTATCCTTTTAGTTATTAATTCAGTCTATACACAGTATTATTACAGGATGTCACAAAACTACCCATTAAGAAATAATTTCAAAATCTCTCAAAAGTCAACGTATTTTGAGAGAGAAAGAAATCCAGAGTGCATTGAATGAACTCATTAAATGCAATTTTATCTTAAATCATCTCTAATGTCTGGCTTTGAAAAGAAAAGGAATTAATATAATCACAGGAAACAGATGTCCAATAAAATAATCAAATGTATCATATTCAGAAAGATCTGCGGATCTGATCTTTAAGAACATGCTCAGGTACGTACAGTAAGGAAGATACAGTTTACATCACTCAGGGATTCTTTATCATGTTCAAATATCAGTCCCTTCTAAAAAGGAAAAATGAAACTACAGTGCTTCTCAAATTGTTAAAACTTTTAGTAATTATTGCTATTCTGTTCGATTTTTATGGCTAAATCTATGGAATAAAGACCAAAAATAGCTTCTTTCCAAAGGATTGATCTTTAGACCTAGTGTATGATATTCTAACTCAGGTGACAAGTCATCTAAAAAAGTTCCTGCAACTTTCATTGAAGTGATCTTCACATTATTTTCCTTTAGAAACTGCATTTATACACAACTGGATGTTAAAATATTGTCAAAATGGTGAATATTACTCATGGAAAAAGAGAACCAACAGGCGGATTAATAGAATACTATAATGACTTTGGATCAAATATGAAGCTGATATCTCCATTTTCTTAATGAGAGTTATGTAATCTTGATTACACAAGGTAATATTACCAGGAATATCAACCAGGTAGCTTTCCGTTGGACCAGAGATAAATTTCCATAGCATTTTTCAGCTGCAGTGTCACACATGACCTAATACATGTTTTTGCAAATATAAAAACAAAATCCCTGTAATTTAATGCATTAGATAATTTTTCAAGGAACTTATGTTTAAATAGAAAAATAATATCTATGAAACATTATGCAATTAAGTACCAGATGTTTATGGACTCATTAGAGTTATCAATTTTCTTATACCTTTACGGCCTTCACTATACATACTGACTGGACCATATTTCCCATCCTCATTACTTGCTTAACAATAGGGAGTTATCAAGTTTTGGAGTCTCTTACCTTGCAGTAATGGGCCAGCACTAATACAGTGCTCAGTAATTGCCTGGGACAGCCCACTGAAGGTGTGACTTAGGTGTAAAGACCGCTGTCAGGCAATTATGTACACTTCCTGCACAGAAGGTCTGAAAGACGTGTTTGCATGACTATGTACATATATCAGTTTAGTAAAAATAATGATAAACCAAAAATAATTACAAAAACAATAACGGTCTTCCCTCGGTATCCAAGGGAAGCTGGTTGCAGAACTTGTCTCAAATTCCTCCATAACCATAGTTCTGCATATACTGATTCAATGACCCTTGAATCGTGCAGTACTGTAGTATTTATCATTGAAAAAAAGCTGCTTATAAGTGGACCTGTGCAGTTCAAATCCACTTTGTTCAAGGGTCAACTGTAACAGGTTTGATAACATCTAGGAG
This sequence comes from Hyperoodon ampullatus, assembly GCF_949752795.1. Taxonomy (NCBI): domain Eukaryota; kingdom Metazoa; phylum Chordata; class Mammalia; order Artiodactyla; family Ziphiidae; genus Hyperoodon; species Hyperoodon ampullatus. The sequence goes on from NC_136914.1 coordinate 78,824,381, forward strand.
CATATTTTTTAAAAGGTCAATAAAACACCAAAAATTTTTAGCAATTCAAATCAAGGAAAATAAATCTCAGAAATATATTTATTTAGAAGTAAAGAAGAATGCATATTTTGGAAATTATGACTATGGTCTCTGGAGCCAGAAATCCTTGGTCCAAATCTTGACTAATGTTACTGGATATGATAATAGACATGTGAGTTATCTTATTTAGAATTTAGTTAACTCATCTGTAAAGTAGAGATATTAGTTCTTAACTCATGATTTTTTTAAATTTAAATGTGTGAATATATGTAAAATACAGTTATGCCTGGCATAAATTCTGTATGAGTGTGTTCTCTTATTCAATAAAGACTATAAACTCCCAAAAGTCAGACTTTTGTCTGCTTTGTTCATGGCCATATCCTCTGTACTTAGAAGAATATCTGATAAGTAGTGTGTGATCAGTAAGTATTTGTTAAAGGAACAATTGAAAAAAGTAAGAGGTTGTAGTGGAGGCTCTCGAATTCCAATTTCAGCACATTAGGACTCAATGGCCCAGCTGCTAGCAAGTGCTAGTGATTAAAGGCATTCAGGAATTTCCTCAAGCAGTAAAAGACATCTTCCCATGGCCCCTCCCCAGAGCATCCTGCACTGGCTGATCTATGCCAAGACATATAGGCCTGGTCCCCTTGCACCAAGGAGGAAAAATAATGAAGGACCATTCTGGCCCTGTACTCCCTGTGGAATCAAAGGATCAGCTAACGTCTTCATCAAGACTGTACTGCATTTCAACTTCTCATTCTGACCAATCTTATTTTCTCCATACCCTCCCCCTGGTGTTGATATCTAAAGCACTACCCAATAATCTTCCTACATCAAAGCTCCATGTTAGAGTCTTGTTCCTGGGGAACCAATGTCAAACAGATGTTTTTTAAAGACTACCCTCACAAATATGCCTTTTCAGATGTTTTATGACTAAGATATACATATATATATACATACATACATACATAGTATATATATACATATAAAAATACAATCCTAATAATTTGGTAATAAAACATTGAAAAAGATGAAATAAGAGAAAAAAGCTGAAGCAGAGGCTTGGAATTATTTTCTATTATCCATTTATACTAATTAGCAGACAAAATAAGATAGACTAAAATTAGCTTGTCTTCCTTCTTCCTCATTCCAAGGAAACTATTTTAAGGAGCATTTATCAAATATCAAATCTAGCAATATATTTTAAAAAATAAATAGTAAATCAAGTATGATTTATTGAATGAATAACAAGTTCATATAGCTTAGGAAGTTAGACTACAAGATTCTATCATATCAACAGGTCAAAAAAGAAATATCACATTGTCAGCTATAAGTGTTTGTTAAATCTCAACATCCATTAATCCATTACTGATAAAAATGAAAACTATGTATGGGAATTTACTTTTTAAACACACCAAGGAATGTCTATCTGAATCCAAACACTAACATCAAATCTATCAAGAAAAATGTAGAATTTCACATATAAAATAAATATGCTTAATATGTATGTTATGTGACATTGTGTTTTGTGTTGGCCTCAGCCTATCAATAGTGACATTATCAGTTAGAAATCCATAGGCATTCACCTGGGCCTGTACTATTTGTGGGGAGCCTTCACAGATATTTCCCCAACCAAAGTCAATGTTGGTGGCTGTACCAAACCTTGTGGCTCTTATTATGATTACAAGATTCACCATAGCAACAACCATCAGAGAACTTTGAGACGACAAAGTTTATTACCCATAGGTCCCGGAGGAACCATGGCATGCCTGAGGCCACACAGTGAGGTCATAGGCTGGGGAGAGAGAAAGAGAGAAAGAGAGAGAAGACCTGGGGTTCAGCTTTTCTTGGGGTGGACGGTGGAGTAACTAAGGTTTCGTGGGTTCTCTCCTTATTATTGAATCTAAAACACAAGAGTGGGAATTAAAGTGAAGGAAGGGAAAAGCAAGCAGTGAAATATTCAGTTAAGTCGACCAGAGCTCTTCAAAAAAACCCGGCAACTTCATGGGTGGGCCAGCCTAGCTCTTTATCTAATTGTGTAGCTGGCAAAATGGATTTTTTTGAAGCAGAGGCCTCTGCCATCAAAAGCTAATGTCAGGCAGTTACAGTACAATCAAAAAGGCTAATTGGAAAGTGTTTTTACTACACATTGTTGTGGAAATTAACTCAAATACTTGAAAAAATGAAATGGGGCATAAATTTTGAAAGAAGACAAAATTACCATCACTTGTAGTAGATATCAATATAATAGTTCATTTGAAGTACCCAAGACACTCAGGTAAAATCTAGGAGAACTATTAATTTCCTCTAGTGCAATAAGTGGAAAAGGATAGTTTATTTATAGTAATCACTCCATTGGATAACAATAACAGAAAATGAAAAACAAAAATTTCTCTACCTCATATCATATAAAATAAATTTGAGAAAAACTAAGTAGCTTGAAAAAGATACAAAAAATTAAACATCTCATTATTGTGATTATACATATCATATGTTATTATATTTTCCTTTTCTTTATTTAGATAGGGCATCTGAGTTATCCAAATCTGTTAATTATATATGTTTAATATAGTTTTGTGTGTTTACTGTCACAGAACCTATGTATATATGCACAAATATCACTGATGACTATGGTTATGAAAACCTTGCAAAGAGATGATAGTTATTCTTTTAATTCCCCAGGAAGTAGAGGTGTCATAATAGGTGCACAGTACATGCTTATCATATGGCTAAATAATGTAGAATAAATAAATACATAATATAATGCTATTACACATTGATGGTCTGACACCATCAAGAAGTTAGAAAATTTTATTTTACAGTTTTCAAGTGTTTAGGCATAGGCAGTTGAAAAGAAAGCATGTTCTTCTAAGCAGTTTTAGGCTCAAGGTAGTACACATTTACAATTAGAGTATTTACCTGTTTTCAATGATAAAGTTTCAAGCAAATGTTTTGCACCTGCACAGAAGAAAAGGCCCCAAAGGATGCCCAAATATCAAGGCAAAAGGGACATAGGTTATGTGGGGCAATCCTGACTCCTGGGCTCTCCACATGCTCCAGAACACATTAAATGCTTGAAAAGGAAGACTATGTTTTGGCAGCATTGTGAGATCCAAGGCAAAACTGAAGATATAGTTGCATTCAATACAGACATAGATCTCTAGAAAGATATTTTCATAAGTAAGCATTGCAGGCATTCAACTGTGCATGCCAAGAATATCTCATGAAACAGAGTGCAGGCCTGGAATGAACATGCTGGAATACAGAGGAAACTGTTGAAACAGTAACTGCTTCAGTGACACCCATAGCAGCAGGAGATGACAACAATGGTAGTATCAGCAGCAAAAAAGGGCTATTTTTCCACTTATAAATGCAATTGAACATATGGCCAGCTTAATTAGGACTTTTCTCATTAACTCAGAATAGGCAGCCTCTACTGAAGCACCCTTGATAGAGAATCTGCGTGAATAACGATCTATAGGTTTGCAAAAAGACCATTTAATAAGTTGGAAACCAAGAAGTCAGCTATGAGCATCTGTGTAACATTTGCTTATTTTTACCATATTTAGTCACTTTCTGCTGTGTATCAGGAGCCCTCGAGCCACATTCAAAACTCCCATTGATAAGAATGGTTTATTTAATGCCACCTTCAAAGAATCTGCCTGTAGTTAGAAGCTGAAGCACCATTAAAACATAAGAAAATATTAGCAGAGCTGTATGCAGAGAAAGTGTACATTTGTATGTTGTAATTATGTTAAGTCACAGGTGAAACACGAAAAATAAATTTGGTATTTTCCAATCAGAAACCTAGTATTGCCAGAATGTGCTCTCTTTCCTCCCTACAAATAAGTAAAATGAAAGCTAAAATGTTATTAGCATGTGAACTTCTTACAGTATAAATGAACAATACAATGACAGCATAATTTTTAGGAATACATAGGCCATTCTTTTGTATTTCGTGTACTTAACATTTAGGATTTAGAGTGAAGCAAAGATAGCAGATGATTAAAGAGTAGGTCCTTACAATTATAATGTCTGGATGAACTTAGACTAAGAAGCAAAGGTGGATGATATTTTTGTTGGAAATTTAAAGACATAAATAAGTAATTAAGACAGGAAGAGCCCAGGCACCTGAATTAGTGACCTGGTTTCAAGCATCCATTACTCCACTTTTCACCTGCGGAAAATTACTTATCTTCACTGAGCTCATTTCACAATCAGAAAGATGGATGTGATAACATTACCCTGCCTCATAAGGGTGAGTGTGAGTGGTAACCTTGATAATGCATTTAAAGCTTTAACAACATATCTACCAGAGGAGCAGAGTTTAATAAACATGAAATATTATGATGAAGAACACTTGGATTTTAGCATTTAAATTATTTAGATTTGAAGCCCAATTCTTTTTACTTAGTTTTCAGAGATGAGGCTACAAACTCAGTTGCTCTGAGCCAGTTTCCCAACTTGTTCTAATCATCAGAATCAGTTAGTTAAAATTCTGGGTTCTCAAGACCTTCCCTTGGCAATTTCAATTTAGTAGAAATTGGGCAGAGCATGGAAATCTGCCGAGCTTCAGACATACAAGCCATGTGGCTAGAAATTAAACACAATCTAAGTGAAAATTTCTTAGTGCCTTATAAAAAAAATAGATAATAGCCTGGAAATGAAACATAAAGTAATCTTGTTTCCTCATGATTCTTAAATATTTAAGTAAAAACTAAATACTTGCTCTCCATAACCAAGACTAAACAATTCTTCAGTTCTCTGAAATGATGAAGGAGAAAACATGTTTTGTTTTTGGGGTTTTTTTTTTTTTTTTTGCGGTACGCGGGCCTCTCACTGTTGTGGCCTCTCCTGCTGTGGAGCACAGGCTCTGGATGCGCAGGCTCAGCGGCCATGGCTCATGGGCCCAGCCGCTCCGCGGCATGTGGGATCTTCATGGAGTGGGGCACGAACCCGTGTCCCCTGCATCGGCAGGCAGACTCTCAACCACTGCGTCACCTGGGAAGCCCAACATGTATGTTTTTAAAGGAGAAAACATACGTAAAATACTCCCCTCCAGTATAAATTGAGTATAGTAAATTGTATTAATAATGACAACATAAAAGTGTATTTCTTTTCTTGTATGTATTTCCTCACTTTGTGATGGGAGATGACTCTCTAGGGGTTTTTCATTTTTCTGCACATCTTAGAGGAGAGGTACTAATTTAATCTTGTTCCAGACTATTTTTTCAAGGAGATTTGTACAGTGAGCAGACTTGATGCAGAGATAATATATCCCTCCAGAGCAAAGGGCAGGCATTCTTACTATCACTATAAAAGATTTTGGTTCCCTAATCTCAGGGTCTGCCACCTATAATGAAGCTCACTGTGTGTACAAGTATCCTCTGACCCTTTTTGCATAGCCCTGTAGAAATTGGTGGTCAGAAGGCCAATTAAAAATGATAATACAATGCTTAGTGCCATTGCTGTGATTAATATATTGTCTTTTCTCTGACCCAGGAGACTTATGTCTTCTACTAGCATTCAGTAAAGTGTGGCATACTAACTTGTTGGCTTGCAAATAGGGTAAAGTCTAAAACACTTCATAGTTCTTGACAGATGTACGTAATTTCTTTTGTGTAAGCTTCTTTTTAGATATCCTGAATGCATGCTCTGCAATATGTCTGGAAGATCTAAAGTTAATGGGAATCCTGATATGAATGGTGTTATGAAAGAAAGGAGAATTAAGAATGGCTGGATTTTTGGTTGTAAATATGTACTTTGATTTCCAAAATCAAAGATTCTAAAGGAATGAAAAGTAATTTTAACACACCAACTAGATCTCTGATAATTTAAAGATATTCCTGCAAATAAGTTTCCATCCGTTTGGCTCTGGCTGGCTTCAAATCCATCTGTATCTCTTTTTGATCCTGATCAGATATAATTGCTCTCAGGGGAAAAGCTTTGTTGTCTTTCCAATGATTCATATTTTCTGGGTTAACCCTATACGGGGGGCAATCCTAAGTCACACATCAGGCAGCTTAAATGATCAGTAGTTAGGCATTAAATTTATAAAAAGTTTCAAGAACAGAGATTCTTAGTTTACAGAGTAGGAGGGAAAAAAAGAGAGAGAGAAAATAGACTAAGATTTCCAAAGCTAGCCAGTTAGTTGATAAGATTCAGGATAAAAATCAACGGCACAGAATTTATAGTTCAAAGTTACAAATTAGTGTGAGAAAGAGAATCACTGGCAAGGGAGAGGATACTTCAGGTTTCAGATGACAGAGCGTTACTGGAACTGTCTTCCCTTCATTTGATTTATTCTTCAACTGCCTTAAAAAAACACCCTAAGTTTATTTTCTTTTTGAATCTTTAAACTATAACCAATTCTTTAGATATTGTATCTTTGAGAAATCTCTTCCTCCCACCATCCCCTGATGCCTTGCCCTCTTTAACCTCTGAGCAAACCAGTTATTCCACGAACTGTGAAATTTCTTTTTTTTTTTTAACCTTGCTTAAATACAGCATCACTTAATAAGAATCATCCACAACTCATCTTTTCCATCTCTCAAAATAGTATAATTTTCACTTCCCATTTATGGTTTCTTATTTTTCTTTGCATGTAGATTCAGTATAATATACTATTCCCTTGGGTTTATAAATATGAATTCCATATTTTTCTCTTTGATTTGTTACTAGCCTTAGAGGGACAGTGACAATGATTCCTAGTTCTTTGAACCCTATCCCAGCATACACTGCTAAATTATGATGATACCATGCTGCCTGCAGTAGACTATTTTCCTGCTGCCTCACTTCTGATATCCTTAATCTCTGAATTATGATGCCAAGTGAAAACTATGTTGGGGAATTGGTCATACTTCTTTTAATTCACTGTGGTTCTCTTGATTATCTTTTTCATTATCACTAGAAACAATTTCCCTCCAAGAAGAAACAAGATACATGGAGTAGTGACATTTTAACACTACCAGACAGTATTTCCAAAGCTAAAATCAACAGAATTGGTGCCAAGAAGAATTAACATGTAGCTCAATATTATCCTCCATGTGAAGAAAGCCAAAAGAGTGGTGTGAGTTGCCAAAACTCTGTAAACTTTTAATGTGAGCACTGTCTTTGACTGTTATTTGTTATTTTTTTGGAGGAAAAAAAATAGTAACAAACTCACTTTTTATGAAAATAGTTTGTCTCTTGCAAATGAGATGGGGAATTTAAAAAAAAGAAAGAATGAAGATTGGAGTCATACTGTATATTAAATTTGCACATTATTTTAAAAGTTTTCCAAATATTATAACTTCTGCAATAGGTTTAGAAATAAATTGGGCACACATTTATCGATTTACTAGGTTGAGATGTATCTTAAAAGATGAAACCAGTTTTGTACTGAGCCAAGCTTATATTGTCTTGCAAATGCCAACTGTCTACATTTATCCCAACTCCAAGTTTCAGTGAAAATGTTCAGTAGATTGAAATTGGCCATTATGGGAATATTTATACTGTAAAAATCAGCAAATGCTATATTATGGCTGTGTAAATTTAATTTATTTATTCTGAAGAGCTGGTTTACTGTAACACAGCTATTTACAGCTAAAGGCATAAACATACAATCATGGGCTATTATTAAACCTCAGATGTTAGATCTTCTGTTCAAAATGCTCATGCTTACAAAAACTTAAGGGAGTCACATGTAAGTACCAGACTGTGAGTTCAATGAAGATATTGATTAGTGCTTAACTTCATTATTTTGTTTTTTTAATTGAAATATAGCTGATTTACAATATTGTATTACTTTCAGGTGTATAGCATAGTGATTCAATATTTTTATAGATTATATTCCCTTTAAAGTTATTATAAACTAATGGCTATATTTCCCTGTGCTGTACAATAGATCCTTGTTGCTTATCTATTTTATATGTAGTAGTTTTTATCTCTTAATCCCCTATCCCTATCTTGGCCTTCCCTCCTTCCCTCTCCCCACTGGTATCTACTAGTTTGTTATCTACAGCTGTGCATCTGTTTCTAAATATTTTGTTATATACATTAGTTTATTTTTTAGATTCCATATGTAAGTGATAACATACAGTATTTGCCTTTCTCTGACTTATTTCACTAAGCATAATACTTTCTAGGTCCATCCACATTGTTGCAAATAGCAGAATTTCATTCTTTTTTATGGGTGAGTAATATTCCATTGTATCTATATAACACAGCTTCTTTATCCATTCATCTGTTAATGGACATTTGGCCTGCTTCCATATCTTGGCTATTGTAAATAATGCTGCTCTGAACCTTGGGGTGCATGCAGCGTTTAAGTTCTTATTTTAACAATTCCCACTCAGATTATTGTTAAGCAAAAAAAAAAAAAAAGTATTAAATAAATTTGGGAGTTGACTATATTTTTCTGTAGAACTTCTATTCTCTACTTAAATTGGAAATCTAACAAAAACTAGTGTCTTGAAAAACTGTTTTAATGTTACCTTTTCACATTTTTAGTTTTTTAAAATATTTTGATTTGAAAGTTCACTTTCCAGTGATCATTTATTACAGTATTTTTGAATTTTGAACAGAACACTACAATGTATCTTTTTCAAAGAAGGATTGTCAAGTGTCTAAGAATTGTTTAATCACAACTTATTAAAGCATCACATAATTCAGCTAGCGTTCTACATCTCAAAGTTTTCATCAATGTTTATAAAATATAATGATCTATTTAATCCATATTATACAATACATGTTACAAAAAATATGGTTCCATATTCTTTCCTCTGTGGCATATATATGAGTTTATATCTATAGATTTGTGTTATTATTAGTCAATATATTACCCTCACAGTATAGGGCCTGATTCTGTTTTTCCTACTATTGTATCTCTATGACTGATACAATGCCTAACAAATATTTTTTGAAAGAATAAATAAATGAACAGGAAAAAATGAATAAAATATCTTTAATATAGTATTTTTTCTTCAAATAATTCTTTCTGCAGAGTTATTTTCCCCAAATAGAGAAACCCGATGATTCCCAATTTGGTCTACCTTACAGTCAAAATACCTTTAATCCTATTCATGTCTTTGCTTGGAAGGTTTACACCCTACTCAGATTACTGGGTGAATGCCAGTCATTTTAAATTTTTAGTTGTTTGATACCTTCCTTGATGAAATGGACCAAAGCAAAATTCACCCCTCTATCATGTGTTTAGTTAGATATTAATCTTAATGTAAAACATGAAGAAAAATAAAGGTTAAATTAAGCTAAAGGTATTCAATAGCACTTTATTGATTGGAGGGTATATTTCCTTTTGTATGTGTCTTTGCTTATTTTAATTAACAACTTAAAACTGGATCAAGTTACCATGTTTTTCTATTTCCCAGCCTATTTTACTAGTGTTTTAGCTACTTTAATTATTGCTGATCACTGACCTGAAGCAAATAAGCAATTTTCTTGTTAAAGTACTTATTACCAACTAAGTGCTTGGTATTCAGGGCATAGAAAAGAAGGAAGAAAAGTAAGAGTTAAGATGCTAATAAAGAGTGCTAAAATTTGTATTCATTTCCACTTATGCAGAGATCGAATATCTTTCTTCCATGTAAATTTTATAAGAATCTCTATTTACCTTAAATATGCTATCAAAAAATAGTATACAGTGTAGTAATACCCTGAATCATATTTTTAAATGTTACATTAGTACATAATAAATGGCAGATTTAATTTCCACTCTATTATTGGTTACTGTAATATTTTTGTTACTCTAATACTTTTGTTAAGAAGAGAAAAAAAAGGCAAAGAAATTAGAGATTTATAATCATAGTATATAAAAACTCTCAAAATATTTATTTTAATCTAATACTGTGGAATTTCATCAGACTTCATCATTATATTATTCTAACCAATATAAGCACACATCCTGAAAAAAAACTTTTTCATTGAGTGTACAGGAAGGGGGCAGGGCACAACGTTTAAAAGAATGACAGCTATTGAGGACACGACATAAACTGGTTAGAACCAACTAGGTCCAAGATGGCAAAAGAGTCAACTTCCACTAGACCTTGAGACTTGTATACGCTCACTGTAATACAACAGCATGTTAAATGACACACCCATAGGTGTCATGACAGTTCTGAGGCCAACCATAAAAGGTCAAAACGTAGGCGGTAGCCCAATTCCTGGAAATCCCCACCCCTTCCCCAAAATAGTTGGAATAATCCTCCCACTCATCAGCCTAGGAAATTACCCACCCCTCTAAAAACTGACAACCCCGTAACCTGGGCCCTCTTGCCTTCTGAGATGGCCCAAACTCTGTCTGTGGAGTGTGTATCTGCTTGAATAAACATTCTTTCACTTTACTATGGCTTGCTCTTGAAATCTTTCCTGAGTGAAGCTGAGATCCCACACTTGGCGGCCATCCCAGGGACTCACCTGAGACCTGGGATGTGACCATCCTCCGAGCCCCACTCTTTCCTGCAACACATTCATTCAGTATAAATGAAAGAAGTAAGGTTTAGCATGTATTTGTAATTAGACACAGAAAACCAACTTATTTTAAAATTAAATTACACTTTGGTAGCCATCTAATCCTAACAAAAACAATTTTATGCATAACTACTGATGAAATAAAATTGATATTTTATGTCAAAACAAGAAAAATTTAAACATAAAATTTTTCTTTGCCCATTTGGGCCTCCTCTCTCCCCTTTATTGTGTGTTGTGCATCTTCAATAACAGACCTCCTTAGTTGATAACCCTCCTTCTTAATCTTGTAAGGGGTCATGACGACCCACTACTGGCTTTATATGTGCAGATCTGAATTGTGTGAACTGTTGACACATCATTTGAGGTATATTCCTTTGTCTCAAAATCTCATATAAATATGTTTTGACCTCTAATGGGTGGAACAGTCCTCAGAGCTTTCTGAAAGACTGTCTCCTGGTTTATAATTCTCAGGTTGGATTGAATAAAATTATCCATTTCTTTCTTAGTTTGACTATTGATTTTTTCATTGGCAATACGAATTCATTAATGAGTGTGTTCTATTATTATAATTTACTATCATATTTTAAATTGTTATTCCTATCTTATATGCTAAATTTAACTTGATTCTCCAGAAATATATTTCTTTTTTCACTTCAAACTCTGTGATATTTAACTCTTTAGTCTTATAACAGAAAAAAAAAAAAACAGCTCTTAAGAGGCATCATGCTTATATCTTTAAAGCCTAATCGGCCAAGAACACCAGAATAAGGTTCTTGTCTGACAGCATCAGATTTACTTTGGATGCAGGGAAGGAAGAGGCTACACAGGAACCCAGAGATGCTGCTTCACAAGAGTTGAAGGGAAGTGTTTTTTGTAAGCTCTGGGTTTGTGCTGATGGATAACAAGGAGAGCCTAAATTAGGAGACAGACTGGACTGAATTTTGTTTCTTAAGCGAGAGTAGAAGAGGGTAATAAACAAAGATGGGGTAATGTCATGAAATATGGGCAGCTTAGCAATTGGATTTATAGTAATGAATTAAAGAAGCCAAATGGTTCCGAGGCATCACTAGTAAGAAAGAAATGATCACTTAGGGGGTTCAAATGACATTTTACAACTTCCACTTGACCTTAAGAGAAACAAGTTTTCTTGTTAGCTTTGCTTCTGGCATTATCTGTCTATCCTTCCCCATAGCATAAAGTCAGGGCTACTTTTTTCTTCCTCAGTCCAAGGTGATTTTCAGCCTTTTAGTGCTTATAAGTTTTATATTATTTTATCATCATAAATGAGTGATATTCATAGTCTGTCTGGGATGCTATAACAAAATAATACTATAAACTGGATGGCTTATAAAACTGACAAGTCTACGATTAAGGTGTCAGCAGATCGGGTGTCTGGTGAGAGCCCACTTCCTAGATGACCATCTCTCCACTGTAACCTCACGTGACAGAAGGGGCAAAGCTGCTTTCTAAGGGCTCTTTTTTAATGGCACTAATTCTATTCATGAGGGCTCCAACCTCAAGATATAATCACTTCCCAAAGGCCCCAATTCCTAATACCATCACCATGGGGGGTTAGGATTTCAACATATAAATTTGGCGGGGGTGGGGGGAGCAGGTCATAAACATTCAGATCATAGCATACTTCTATATAAATTTCAGTAATTTTAAGCCATAAATTATTTTTTCTTTAAAGACAGTTTCCCAACTTTCATGAATTTTCCCTTTACTTTTGTTTTCTTATTGACTTAATGGAGTTCTTCATATTTTCTAGCTACAAGGCTGTCAGATTTTATCTGTTTTGTGAACTTCTTCTTCCACTCTATAGTGTGCCTTTTCACTTTCTTAATGTAATTGAAGGAGTTCTTACTTTTAATGTTTCATTTTTAATTTTTTAAAGCATTTGTGTCCTCATACATTAAAACATAAAAGGATATAAAATATTTTTTAAGAAGGTGGAAGGTAGGGAAGGACTTTCTACATTGCAAAGGTAGAAATCCAAAAGAGAAAAACAAGCCAAATGTGATCAATATTAAGTTTAAAATATTTTAGTACAAAAAAATTAAAATCAAATGGCATATTGAGAATTTTTCTTTCATTGTATGTTAGAGATAATAGGAAAATCCACAACATAAGTTTTTTCAAGTAAGTTAAAATAGGACACACTTTCTAACTGAAAATTGTGAAAATATGAAGAAGTATTAACTCAATAAAGAAATAATCAATGCATATTTTCAAATAAATGTAAAATTATCAAACAGTATAGTAAAAACAACAATAAAACACAATTCAATATCCACATAATTTATGAAGTATTTGGAACATACATGTAGAAGGAGAGTTGACCCTTTAACAACACAGGTTTGAACTGTGTGGGTCCACTTATATGCATTTTTTTTTTTCTGAGTGTCATGCTGGATGGCCTTTTGCTGATTTAGCTATCTATTTTACATTTGGTAGTGTATATATGTCCATGTCACTCTCTCACTTCACCCCAGCTTACCCTTCCCCCTCCCATGACCTCAAGTGCATTCTCTACATCTGCATCTTTATTCCTGTGATGCCCCTAGGCCCTTCAGGACCTTTTTTTTTTTTTTTTTTTAGATTCCATTTATATGTGTTAGCATATGGTATTTGTTTTTCTCTTTCTGAATTACTTCTCTCTGTATGACAGATTCTAGGTCCATCCACCTCACTACAAATAACTTAATTTTGTTTCTTTTTATGGTTGAGCAATATTCCATTGTATATATATGCCACATCTTCTTTATTCATTCATCTGCTGATGGACACTTAGGTTGCTTCCATGTCCTGGCTATTGTAAATAGAGCTGCAATGAACATTGCGGTACATGACTCATTCTGAATTATAGTTTTCTCAGGGTATATGCCCAGTAGCGGGATTGCTGGGTCGTATGGTAGTTCTATTTTTAGTTTTTTAAGGAACATCCATACTGTTCTGCATAATGGCTGTATCAATTTACATTCTCACAAACACTGCAAGAGGATTCCCTTTTCTCCACACCCTCTCCAGCATTTATTGTTTGTAGATATTTTGATGATGGACATTCTGACCAGTGTGAGGGGATACCTCCTTATAGTTTTGATTTGCATTTCTCTAATGATTAGTGATTTTGAGTAGCCTTTCAGGTGTTTGTTGACAATCTGTATATCTTCTTTGGAGAAATGTCTGTTTAGGTCGGTCTTCTGCCCATTTTTGGATTGGGTTGTTTGTTTTTTGATATTGAGTTGCTTGTATATTTTGGGGATTAATCCTTTGTCAGTTGCTTTGTTAGTAAAACATTTCTCCCATTCTGAGGGTTGTCTTTTTGTCTTGTTTATGGCTTCATTTGCTGTGCAAAAGCTTTTAAGTTTCATTAGGTCCCATTTGTTTACTTTTGTTTTCATTTCCATTTCTCTAGGAAGTGGATCAAAAAGGATCTTGCTGTGATTTATGTCAAAGATTGTTCTGCCTATGTTTTCCTCTAAGAGTTTTATACTGTCTGGCCTTACATTTAGTTGTTTAGTCCATTTTGAGTTTATTTTTGTGTATGGTGTTAGGAAATGTCCTAATTTCATTCTTTTACATGTAGCTGTCCAGTTTTCCCAGCACCACTTATTGAAGAGGCTTTTTCTCCACTGTATATTCTAGTCTCCCTTATCAAAGATAAGGTGACCATGTGTGTGTGGGTTTATTTCTGGGTTTTCTATCTTGTTCCACTGATCTATATTTCTGTTTTTGTCCCAGCACCATACTGTCTTGTTTACTGTAGCTTTGTAGTATAGTCTGAAGTCAGGGAGCCTGATTCCTCCAGCTCCATTTTTCTTTCTCAAGATTGCTTTGGTTATTTGGGGTTTTTGTGTTTCCATAAAAATTGTGAACTTTTTTGTTCTAGTTCTGTGAAAAATGTCATTGGTAGCTTGAGAGGGATTGCATTGAATATGTAGAGTGCTTTGGGTAGTATAGTCATTTTCACAATGTTGATTCTTCCAATCCAAGAACATGGTATATCTCTCCATCTGTTTGTATCATCTTTAATTTCTTTCATCAGTGTCTTACAGTTTTCTGCATACAGGTCTCTTGTCTCCTTGGTGCTTTTAATATGTTTTCTTTGTAGTTAATTTTTGATAGTTGGTTAATATGTGCCTGGGCATGTTTCTCCTTGGATTTATCCTGTATGGGACTCTCTGAACTTCATGGACTTGAATGACTATTTCCTTTCCCATATTAGGGAAGTTTTCATCTATAATCTCTTCAATTATTTTCTCAGTCCCTTTTATTTCTCTTCTTCTTCTGCGACCCCTATAATTTGAATGTTGGTACATGTAATGTTGTCACAGAGGTCTCTGAGACTGTCCTCAATTTTTGTTCATTCTTTTTTCTTTATTCTGCTCTGTGGTAGTTATTTCCACTCTTTTATCTTCCAGGTCACTTATCCGTTCTTCTGCCTCAGTTATTCTGCTATTGATTCCTTTTGAATTTTTAATTTCATTTATTGTGTTGTTCATTTTTGTTTGTTTGCTCTTTAGCTCTTCTAGGTCCTTGTTAAACATTTTTGTATTTTCTCCATTCTATGTCCAGGATTTTGGATGATCTTTACTATCATTACTCTGAATTCTTTTTCAGGCAGACTGCCTATTTCCTCTTCATTTGTTTGGTCTGGTGGGTTTTTACCTTGCTCCTTCATCTGCTGCATATATCTCTGTCTTCTCATTTTGCTTAACTTATTGTGTTTGGGGTCTCCTTTTCACAGCCTGCTGGTTTGTAGTTCCCATTTCTTTGGGTGTCTGCCCCCAGTGGGTAAGGATTGTTCAGTGGGTTGTGTAGGCTTCCTGGAGGAGAGGACTGGTGCCTGTGTTCTGGAGGATGAGGCTGGATCTTGTCTTTCTGGTGGGCAGGACCATGTCCGGTGGTGTGTTTTTTGGTGTCGGTGAACTCATTAAGATTTTAGTCAGCCACTCTGCTAATGCATGGTGTTGTGTTCCTGTCTTGCTAGTTGTGACATAGGATGACCAGCACTATAGTTTGCTAGTCGTTGAGTGGAGCTGGGTCTTAGCTTTGAGATGGAGATCTCTGGGAGAGTTTTCACTGTTTGGTATTATGTGGGGCCAGGAGGTCTCTGGTGGACCAATGTCCTGAACTCGGCTCTCCCACCTCAGAGGCTCAGGCCTAATACCCGGCCAGAGCACCAAGAGCCTTTCAGCCACAAGGTTCAGAAGAAAAGGGAGGGGAAAAAAAAAGAAAGAAGAGAGCAACCAAACCAAAAACACATCCACCAATGATAAAAAGCACTAAAAACTATACTAAAAAAAAAAAAAAAAGGACATACAGAACCCTAGGACAAACGGTAAAAGCAAAGCTATACGGACAAAATCACACAAAAAAGCATACACATACCCAATCAGAAAAAGAGAAAAAGGAAAAAATATCTGTATATGAAAAAAAAGGAAGAGAGCAACCAAATCAATAAACAAATCTACCAATGATAATAAGCTCTAAATACTAAACTAAGATAAACATAAAACCAGAAATAAATTAGATGCAGAAAGCAAACCCTAGTCTACAGTTGCTTCCAAAGTCCACTGCCTCAATTTTGGGATGATCCATTGTCTATTCAGGTATTCCAGAGATTCAGGGTACATCAAGTTGATTGTGGAGATTTAATCCACTGCTCCTGAGGCTGCTGGGAGAGATTTCCCTTTCTCTTCTTTGTTAGCACAGCTCCTGGGGTTAAGCTTTGGATTTGGCCCTGCCTCTATGTGTAGGTCGCCTGAGGGCATTTGCTCTTCACTCAGACAGGACAGGGTTAAAGTAGAAGCTGATTAAGGGGCTCTGGCTCACTCGGGATGGGGGGAGAGATGGGCACGGAATGCGGGGTGAGCCTGGGGTGGCAGAGCACACCATGATGTTGCAATAGCCTGAGGTGTGCCATGTGTTCTCCCGGTGAAGTTGTCCCTGGATCACGGGACCCTGGCAGTGGGCTGCACAGGCTCCTGGGAGGGGAGGTGTGGACAGTGACCTGTGCTTGCACACAGGCTTTTTGGTGGCTGCAGCAGCAGCCTTAGCATTTCATGCCCATCTCTGGTGTCTGTGCTGATAGCCATGGCTCGCGCCCATCTCTGGAGCTCAATTAGGCGGTGCTCTGAATCTCCTCTCCTCATGCACCAGGAAACAATGGACTCTTGCCTCTTAGGCAGTTCCAGACTTTCTCCCAGACTCCCTCCTGGCTAGCTGTGGCACACTAGCCCCCTTCAGCCTGTGTTCATGCAGCCAACCCCAGCTCTCTCCCTGGGATCTGACCTCCGAAGCCCGAGCCTCAGCTCCCAGCCCCACCCGCCCCGGCGGGTGAGCATACAAGCCTCTCAGGCTGGTGCGTGCTTGTCGGCACTGGTCCTCTGTGCGTAATCCCTCTGCTTTGCCCTCTGTACCCCCGTTGCTCCACTCTCCTCTGTGGTTCCAAAGTTTCCCCACCGCCCACCCACTGTCTCCACCAGTGAAGGGGCTCCCTAGTGTGTGGAAACCTTTCCTCCTTCACAGCTCCCTCCCTGAGGTGCAGGTTCCATCCCTATTCTTTTGTCTCTGTTTTTTCTTTTGCCCTACCCAGGTACGTGGGGAGTTTCTTGCCTTTTGGGAAGTCTGAGGTCTTCTTGCATTTTTTTCAATAAAGAGTAACACAGTACTACATTATCCATGATTGGCAGGATCCATGGCCACAGAACTGCTGATACATAAGGCTGACTGTAAGGTTACATGACTGTGCAGGGATCTGTACCCCTAACTCCTGTATTGTTTAAGGGTCATTTGCATTTGGGAGGGTAAAGGGGCTCCTCATACACTATTCTGGGAATCATGAATCAATGATAATTCTTAAGGGAAACTTACTTATATGCACCAAAATCTTAAAATGTGATTTACATTAGGTTCAACACTTTTATTTATAGGAACTGATCCTGAGGAATTAATTAAGGACATAGGCAAACATTAGATGTGATTGTTTTTCTATCAGTATTATTTAAAAGTAACAAAATAATTTAAGCACTCTTTATTTCTAAGAATAAGAGTTTCTTTGATAATATTTGTACACTATTAGAGCAAATTTTCTATTAATCAATAATATTAATTTTTAATAATTTTATTGTTTATTTTTCACCTGTATTTTCACTTTGCGAAATATAGAAATGACATATTGAAAACCGCAGTGGGAGTCCCTTAAGCGTTTTTGGCTAAAAAAAAAGTCTTCAGAGGGCTTCTAAGGGATTCCTGGTCCTTAAATTCTCCAATTACTGACCTATCTAAACTGAAGATTATATAGCCACTCCATGATTGTTGCTTACAAATTGAATAAAGCAACACCCTTGAATAAAAGCATTGTCCAAAATCCAAGAAGCAACCCATGACCTTACATACATAGTCTGTTCCTCATATAACCATATTTTTTTGACCTTTCACTCACTAAATTTTATAAGAACAGCTTTTCATGGTCTATCCACACATAAATTTAAAGGCCATAATTTATGAAATTTACTGGGAACAAGGTCCTGCAGGAATCGCTTGACACGATGGAGAGTGGGGAAAGAGGTTCTTTTGTGAAAAGGATAAAGTTCTCTGCTATGTTGAAAACCCTATAGGCCAATCTGGTCTGAATTCCCATTTTTCTTTAGTCTTAGTTAGTCAAACTCTTATGAGCCAGACGTAGATCTTATCAGAAGGGGAAGTCACCTGAATGACTGAGGACATGGATCAGGTTGCATAATTGCCTGCTTCTTTCTGTCAGGAGGAAGAGATTTGGGAAAAGAATAGGATTTCCCCCTAGAGCTAAAGAAGACAGCACAGAGATCATATTTTCTTGCTTTGGGTATGCTCAGTGTTCTCTATTCTATGATCCATATCCTCATCGCCCATGCACATACATCAGGCAAATCTCAAATTTAAATCCTGTATATCTGGGACCTCCCTGGTGATCCAGTGCTTAAGACCCTGTGCTCCCAATGCAGGGGGCCCGGGTTTGATCCTTGGTCAGGGAACTAGATCCCACAGGCATGTCGCAAGTAAGAGTCCACATACCACAACTAAAAGATCCCACATGCAGCAACGAAGATCCCGTGTGCCGCAAATAAGACCCAGCTCAGCCAAATAAATAAATAAATAAATATTTTTAAAAGAAAATCCTGTATATCAGAATAAATTAAATGAGGACAAGTCTATGTGCAACAGGACAGTAGGCGAGAAAGGCACATGCATTACTTGTAAATTTAGTGAAAACATGAATCTAGTTACACAAGAGGAAGAAATGTAACAGTGATGGTGCAGTTTCTACAGACACTCCAAATAGGGTTCCTGAGAGTAAAGCCATTAGGATATTATACATTTGTCATCTAATTTGTGTGTATTCAGAGAAACAGCTTAATCTTAGCTCTATAGTTGCTAAATACAAATAAACACTGAACTGGAAGATAAACATATCTTTCCCAGACTAACAGCGTGTTAGGTATAAAATTGGAAATTTTATTTAACTTTTTTGTGCTACAGACTCTAAAATGAGAGAACGAGCATCAATAATCTTTGAAGGTTTTTTTCGGATTTAACATTCTGAATTGTTCCCCTTTGTCTGAGCTTTAGACTTGAAATCTTTTTTTCTAGTCAACAGTATACTCCCTGTATTAAGGAAAACATACATATTTGCACTGAAATATATACTGAAATATACACTTCATTGAAATATACACTAGAATACCAGTGTCTATCAGTATATGTGTATGTTTGTGAGAATAAAGCACATTCCTTGAAAAGTAAGTTATCACTCCTCCCTCACAGGTTTCTTGTTCTGGGAGTCTGTCCTGGCTCCTCCAATCACCTCTTAAGAAATAGTTGTCTCTTTTAAGTAAGTAGTTCGAAAAAGGGGAAAGTGGAGCAATTGCTCCCAGAGAAGAGGGCATTGCAGACATCATTCAAATTGATGCTAATTCCTTTAGAGTGATCCATTGAAGTGCTAATGATGCAGGCTCATAGCCTCTGGCCCCAATGTTCTGAACTCTGCTTCCTCTCTCAGTACTGTACTACCTCTACAGTGCAGAATGAAAGTTAGAGCTGTGGACTTTTTGCTAAGCAGTAGGCATGTTTCACAGACAACTTATCACAGGAAGTTACAGCAAAAGGGAAAAAAAACTTTCTACAATGTGCAAGTGCTCTTTTTCTTATTTTAATAAAGAAGACAAGTAACCACCTTCTAGGAAAGCCTCCCAGACAAGCCACATCTGTAATTTCTAGGGTGTAATTATGTCCTAAAATCTAAAACTCCACAAGCCTATTGGTGCACATTTTGTTGTCCTCAAGGATGGTTTTTGAATGTAGAAAAGTCTATTAAGCAACTTAAGCAATTAGCATTCAATTTATGAAAGTTGCTGTTCCAAAACTTGACCTCCATCTTAGACTTTTAAACTCAGCTTGCAAATCTCAGGAGACTATGCACATATCTAGAAAATTGTAACAAGTTTTGAGAAATTTTGTTCCCATCTACAAATCAGACTCAAAACAAAATTTATATAGTCAATATATTTCATTTATTCTTTAGAATTCGATTTTCAGATTTAGCCATCTTCTAGGTACCTAAATAATTCTTATAAATATAATAAATGAAATTTACAAATAGAGTGAACCTAACTTCTCTTCCATGCTGTAGTGTCATGCATATATTTAATAAGATTTTAAGATAAAGTATGTTAAATCAATTATTCACATATTTATTAAATTTTAATTACAAGGCAGTTATTCTAAAAGGCCAAGTTCTCTTAAATACACAAGAGTATATAATTGCACATTTGTCCTCTAGATTTAATTTCCTTATTTGTAGCTTTCCATTATGCACATGTTGTCCCCTCTTTGCTTATCCTCTATATTTACTAGTTTCTCTAAGATCATTTTGATCTTCTTAAAAATTTATTTATTTTCCTTGTTTGGTTTTTCAGTTTGAGTCATTACTTTTTCATAAGTCATTTAAAGTGATATATTGTAAACTTCTTGCATTACAGTAACAATATTTCAAGTTTTTATTATTGTCTCCAGAACACTTATATATTTAACAAATAGTTATGCATTAGCTATCACATGCAAGGCTTTGTTAAAAAAATATTGAATATAAGAAGTGATGTGTCTATTTTCCTAGATTGGTTATAATTCTGATAAATTTCCTGTATCTGGTATAGATGTGATGGGAAAATTGACTAACTCTAATTAAAGCCAGATCATTCCTTTGAATGTGATTTCTTGAGTAAAACTGTGGTTTAGGTATATCTGTTGCCATTTCTATTATAAATATAAATATATCAGGGGGCTTTCTCTTAAGATATTTTCACTAAAACAAATTCTTTCTTCTATATTCAAATTTGCATTTTGAGTTTCAATGGCATTTTTCTTACCAGTATCCATTTAATCCAATTCTAAGTTACAAATTTCTTCCTGAACTTACATGGATAAATTTCCTCTTCTTGAAAATAGGCTTGATACAACTCATTTGACCTGGCATGATGAACTTATTTATGAGAAAAAAATATTTGGTTTTGGTCACCTTTGTTTTTTACTTAGTGTCTGATGTATTAAAAAAGACGCTATTTTTATTCACATATTTTAAATCTTTCTAGAATAACTAGATGAATTGAACATAACCAGATGAACTGAATGCTGCTTTTAAGATGATGGTTTTTGTGTTATAACTCAAGAGTTCCACCTTTAGTTTTATATATTAATGACCATGGTTACAGATATTAAGAATTGCCACAGAATTCTTCAGATAGCCTAATGGGAAGTCCTGGGGTTAACTATTATGTGTAATGACTTTTGAAAGATATGACAAAGAAGCATGTATAAATGTGCTTCAAATAAGAATAGTTACTCCCTCAACAAAAAACTTATCATCAGTCATCCATCCATATGACTAATCTATAAAAATTTTAAAATTTGCAAAGAATGAAATTATTTTTATCATTTAGTTACTTAACATGAATGGAACAAAATATTGTTGTGTTTTAACATCTATAGGTACAATTATTTATATTCCTGCCAGAGAAACAATTAACTTTCATTGACAGAAATGAATACCTCTTTCCTCTAAAACATATAGCCAAATTGTAACTTTTGTCTAGATGTGATTTCATATTTCTGAGTTCATAGGTGGGTATTTTGTGTAGCCAGATGCAGAACTAAAAACTATTATATTTCAAACTACCCATTGCTTTTCAAACACTTATCAAATTTGCCTACAGAAAGTGTTTTCACATTTCTATAAAAGTTTATCATTTTTACCTTAGAACTTTATCACCAAAATGAAAGACTGAGTAGTTGTGGATTCAAAAGGTATTAGCTAATCATAATTTATTATCATTTCAGAAAGGTGTTAAAAGTTTCTTGAAAAATTTATTTTCCCCTGAATTGTTTCCAATTTGCTATTATTACTAATAATACTACAAATAATACTGGTAGGTAAATGTCCTTTAATGAATTCAAACCAATAGTAGGCACCGTAGTATACAGAGCCTAAAGAGGAGTTCAAAGACTGTTTAACTGTATGGTGTTAGAGAATGTTCTGGATTAAAGACCTAAATGTAAGACCGGATACTATAAAACTCCTAGACGAAAACAAAGGCAGAACACTTTTTGACATAAATTGCAGCAATATCTTTTTGGATCTGTCTCCTAGAATAATGGAAACAAAACCAAAAAATAAACAAATGGGATCTAATTAACAGCTTTTGCATAGCAAAGGAAACCATAAACAAAACAAAAAGACAACCTACAGAATGGGAGGAAATATTTGCAAATGATGTGACTGACAAGGGATTAATTCCCAAAATATAAACATCTCATACACCTCAATATCAAAAACAAACAAACAAACAACCCAATCAAAAAATAGGCAGAAGATCTAAAAAGACATTTCTCCAAAGAAGACATACAGATGGCCAAAAAGCACATGAAAGGATGCTCAAGATCACTAATTATTACAGAAATGCAAATCAAAACTACAATGAGGTATCACCTCACCCTGGTCAGAATGGTCAACATCAAAAAGTCTACCAACAATAAATTCTGGAGAGGGTGTGGAGAAAAAGGAACCCTCCTACACTGTTGGTGGGGATGCAAACTGGTACAGCCACTGTGAAGAACAGTATGGAGTTTCCTTAAAAAAAACTAAAAATAGAGCTACCATATGATCCTGCAATCCCACTGCTGGGCATATATCCAAAGAAAACCATAATTTGAAAACATACATGCAGCACAATGTGCATAGCAGCTCTATTTACAATAGCCAAGACATGGAAACAACCTAAGTGTCAATTGATGGATGAATGGATAAAGAAGATGTGGTATACAAACACACACACACACACACACACACACACACACACACACACACACTGGAATATTACTCAGATATAAAAAAGAATGAAATAATGCCATCTGCAGCAACATGGATAGAGAGTATCATAGTAAGTGAAGTATGCTAGACAGAGAAAGACAAATATACATTATCACTTATATGTGGAATCTAAAACAAATGGTACAAACGAACTTATTTACAAAACAGAAATAGACTCACAGCCATAGAATACAAACTTATGGTTACCAAAGCAGGGGGAGAGATAAATTAGGAGTTTGAGATTAAAATATATACACTACTATATATAAAATAATCAACAAGGACCTACTGTATAGCACAGGGAAACACACTCGATATCTTGTAATAAGCTATAATGGGAGAAAATGTTAACAAAAATAATATATATGTATGTCTAACTGAATCTCTTTGCTGTACACCTGAAACTAACACAACATTCCAAATCAACTATATTTCAATAAAAATTTTAAAAAAATATACGTTTGTTTAACTGTTAGTTTACTGCTCACAAACATTTATTTCTATGTACTGATAAACAGATAATGGGTGAGAAGGGAAAGTCTACAACAGTTTATGGGAAGAGCCAAAAAGATGGGTAGGATATGATAGTATACACACATATATATTTTTTTAAATCTTGGGGATTTTTCCCTCCCTTTCTTTGTTGTTTCTTCTTCCCACTTAATTTATGTTTATTTTTTTCTTGTTTTTCTATAATATAGAAAACCTTTGATTTCTTTCTTATATAAGCATTCAAAGCTATAAGGTTCTAAGCATAGATTTAAATTAATTTGTTTCATTTTCATTCAGTACGGAATGTTTAAAAATTCATCTTGAGTTTTTCTTTTTCTTATGGATTTTAATTACATTTTTAATTTTCAAATATTTGAATATATTTATAATATAATTGTGTTATTAATGTCTAGTTAAATTTAATTGTGATCAGATAATATATTTTGTATAAATTCAATCTCTGTAAATTTGCTAAAATTTGTTAAAATTTGTTCTGTGGCTCAGGATGTGGTATATCATAATCAATGTCACTATGTACTTGTACTTCTATTGTTGGGTACAGTGTTATACAAATGTAAATTTGGCTCCATTGATGATAAGATTCAAATGTTCTATAGTTTTACTGATTTTCTGAAGTCTACTTCTTTTATCAATTACAAAGAAAGGGGTGTTGAAATTTTCAACTGCATTTCATATTTGTTGACTTTTCATGTGTTTCTTATTCTTTTTTCTTGTATAATGAAGCTTTACAATAGTGTACTCCCATTTCTCCATATTTTGAGGTATACTACTGTTTTACTAATGCATATATTTGAAATTCACAAAGTTTTGGTAATATTTTGCTTGAAGCAATCAATTAGCTTTTAAAGATTTGTTCACATAGTAAAATTCATATTTATTAGCATAGTCTACCTGCCTATTCCATCATATCTCTCATTTTTAGGTTTGATTCTATCCATAGATTTTTCTTCTGGTTATACGTCATATTGTCCTACTTCTTCATTTGTTGTTATTGTTTTTTGGATACAGAACATAATTAAATTTCTGTTGTTGAATGATACGTTTTGGGCTGGTGCTGATTTTTTGTCTAATTAATTAATTAATTTTTGGCTGTATTCGGTCTTCATTGCTGCGTGCAGGCTTTCTCTAGTTGCGGTGAGCAGGGGCTACTCTTTGTTGTGGTGCGTGGGCTTCTCATTGTGGTGGCTTCTCTTGTTTCAGAGCACAGGCTCTAGGCATGTGGGCTTCAGTAGTTGTGTCACACAGGCTCAGTAGTTTGGGCTCAAGGGCTCTAGAGTGCAGGCTCAGTAGTTGTGGCACATGGGCTTATTTGCTCTGTGGCATGTGGGACCAGGGCTCAAACCCGTGTCCCCTGTATTGGCAGGCAGATTCTTAACCACTGCACCACCAGGGAAGTCCCTTTTTATTTTCTTTTTGTCACACCACATGGCATGCGGGATCTTAGTTCCCTGACCAGGGATCGAACCCACTACCCCTGAAGTGGAAGTTCAGATTCTTAACCACTGGACTGCCAGGGAAGTCCCTGTTGTTGTTTTTAAAGACTGTTAAATAATGTTTTTCAGGCATTCTATAATGTGCAATGAATGTGTCATATAAATAACAAGTTCTCTACTTTCTGACTAAAATAATTTTAAACAACTCCCGGCTCTTGCTGAGCTCTGGGAATGGTTTGTCTTACATATCTCTAATTGTTTTCTTATAAATTCTTGCCCAGTCTCATGGGTTTTCAGCCATGCATATGCAGATTGGCATATAGGTAAAAACTAAGAGGTAACCCTATGCAAATTTCTGGAATGCTTTCTCCCTATACCTCTCTCTTCTCTGGAATTGTACTCTGTAAATATTCTAGTCCATTCAGTCTCCTTGAACTCAGATCTCTGTCTCCTCAATTCAATGAGCCTATCACCTTTTTCCTCCCTGCATCACATACTGAAAACTGCCTCCCCACAGAGAGTCTGTGCAATGGTACAGCTTGGCTCCTATATGTTCTTTATCTTAGAGACTACTGTTCTGTGCTGGTCGTTGCCTGATATCTGACAATTGTTTTCATACATATTGTCAAGGTTTTTTTAGAATGTATGTCAGGAAAGTAACTTCAGACTCTGACCCTCTCATGCGCACAAGTAGAAATACTGTACCTCACTTCAGAATATTTTTTGCTTTTACCATACAATTTTTTCTAAGACTGAAATATGATAACTACATTCTTGAAACACTAAAATGGCTGATAGCTGCACAAAAAGATCCAAACTTAGTAGTTGTTTAAAACACCCTTCAAGATTTTGTCCATACTTGCCTCTCCAGTTTTCATTCTTAATACATCAATTATGTCAATTATATATAATGACATATATATATAATATTGAAAATATACTCAATTAAAAATAATATCTTACATGAAATAATTTGGGGTTTCTCTAACACATTTTCGGTGTTTTCCTCTCAATTTAACTCCATTTAATTTTCTATCATTCATCATTTTTTCCAAATTTTTTTCAGATTTTCCTTTCTTAACATCTTCACTCTCTACCAGATATAAATTTAATATATGCATAAAGCATTTCATGCTTACAACATCAAGCTTTCCATAACACTAGAAGATATGGAGACCAATCTTTGTCATTATCTCTCTATCGCCAAGGTCCTTGCACAGTATCTTGCAAATACCCATCTTATTTCTTTTATTTAACTTTACAGATGTCTTCAGTCAGATAGTAAGATCATAAAGAGAGGTCAATTCAAATCTTAAGAACTGACAGTTCTCAAAGTTGAAAATGATGGATCCTTATAGGAGGTGGATTGTGAAGACTTTCTCAATTTTTTTTTTTTTTTTTTTTTTGCGGTACACAGGCCTCTCACTGTAGTGGCCTCTCCCGTTGCGGAGCACAGGCTCCGGATGAGCAGGCTCAGCGGCCATGGCTCACGGGCCCAGCCGCTCCACAGAACGTGGGATCCTCCCGGACTGGGGCACGAACCCGCGTCCCCTGCATCGGCAGGCGGACTCCCAACCACTGAGCCACCAGGGAAGCCCTCAATTTTTTATTGTATCAAAAATGACTACATAACTTAGTGGATTAAATAGGAGCAATTTTACTATTTCTCATGATTCTGTGAGCTGCAGTCAACTAAGACACCGACTCGTCTGGAACATCCAAAATGGTTCATTCACACACTGATTGTTGGTGAAATTAACTGGGGGCTCAGCTGAGGCTGTCAAATGAAACACCTCTCCCCTTAACCATGTTACGTGCCTGGGCTTCTCAGAGCATGGTGGCTCAGTTCTAAGAGGCATGTAGTGAAAACTGGAAATCCTTAAAGTAAGGTTGGGTTTTAAAGTCTGTTAAAGTTTCTTGTTATGCATTTCCTTGTCAAGACCAGTCACAAGGCCTACCCTGATTCAGGGCAGAGAAAATAACCTCCACCTCTTTTTTTTTTTTTTTTTTTTTTTTTTTGCAGTACGTGGGACTCTCACTGTCGTGCCCTCTCCCATTGAGGAGCACAGGCTCCAGATGCTCAGGCTCGGTGGCCATGGCTCATGGGCCCAGCCGCTCTGTGGCATGTGGGATCTTCCCAGACCGGGGCACAAACCTGTGTCCCCTGCATCGGCAGGCAGACTCTCAACCACTGCGCCACCAGGGAAGCCCAACCTCCACCTCTTGATGTGAGGAATGGCATATATACACACAGAGAGAGGACGTGTTGGGGGCCATTGTTTGAGACTAGTTTAGTGTCCTAGAAGAAATTATATTCTTGATGTCTCTTTGATCCCTCCTTTCAATGTAATTTTCTTTTTTTGGCAGGTATGTGGATGGAATGTGGAAAGACCCAGGCCTACGGATGTTGAAACTTTGCTTCAGTCTTTATCACTAATACGCTGTGGCTGCCTCAGCATCACTTCTTATTTATTTGAAACATTTATATCTCCTTTGTGGGAACAAGATCTGGTTAAGCTTTATATTCTCAGATGTTATTGCAGATCTCTATCTGTGAAACGATTTTTTTCTCCATTCATTCCTGTTAACCATCCTTCACTCTAATTTTACAGTTTTTAAGAGTGTTGTTTTCCATTCTTAATCACAAGGCAGAACTTTACCAAAAGATGTCAAAATGAACTAACAGTAAAACAAACACACTTTGAAAGTATATTTGATATGTTGTGGAAAAACAAGAAACATCATGATTTTTAAATTTTGAGACTTAATCCTGTCCAACATCTCCAGGAGTAAACTGTAATAGGAAAATACTACTCCTGTTTTGTTTCTAAAACCAAAATCAAAGAAATTGGGAATATTATAAACTGTAAATATATTCCACTCTAGTAACTGAAAAAAGGTGTAATATATTATGAAACAAATGACTTTTTATAACTATTAAAATAGCAGATCTCAGACATCTAACAATATTTGTCTTGAATATAGAATAATCTTTAAATATGTGGGAAAAAATCAATTACTCCATCCACAGTGTCAGGGATAATGCCTAAAGATATGCTTTTAAATATACCTGACATACCGATTTTTTTTTTACTTTCTCAATATTCATCTCATATATGTATATGTGATTACAGATTTATGCCAGTTTAGATTTTGGAATATGATACCATCAAAATGAATTTTTATCCAGATAGTAGAGATTATTATGCTTCTTACATCTAACCATTCTGTAATGAAAATTATTTAGAAGTTTGTTTCCCTAAATTGATGGTTTTATCTTGAACTCTGAGAAACTATGAAAATCAGGCTCTTTAGGATACAGACACAAATTTACATCAGGTAGAATGTTTTTTAGCCAGGTTACAAAAAGGTAATCTAAATATGGCTTTAAATTATGTAAATGTATTATCTTATATTAAAAAAATTGTGAACTAGGAAAGCTAGTAGGGCTTCTAATTCTTTGTCAATGTCATCATTAAGAAAAGTTCTTTCCATCTTTCTGTTGTACAGTCTACAGCATGTTTATTTTGCCCTTTAATTTAGCTCCCATCCTAGGCACAGTACAGCTATTATAATTCCTGGCATTCCATCTAGAGGTGTAACATAAAACAGAAAAACAGAATATCTATTTTCCATGTTTTGCTTTTTAAGAGCAAAGGTGTTTTTCTTGGTTATCCTGTAACAGTCCTCTCCTCATTGCCCAAACTGAATCAAATTATTATTCAAAAGAACAATCCCTGTTAACAAAAATATTTGTCATTGGTTTAGGCTATTCAAATTTATTCCACATCTGGAGGCAGTCACTGTTACATAGTATGTAAATTATAGTGTTATGTGTGCTAGTGTGTGTGTGTGTGTGTGTGTGTTTTAATCTATATCCAGGGATTTTCCAGTAATTATAATCTGAAATCATTATTAAATCTGAGATCTAATTCCACAATCCAGCTATATTTGTCATTGAGCAGTGCCAGAGATGTTGTTAATTAATGAAATGAAAGTCTGAAATAGATTTTTATGGAACAAATTGATAGCTCATTTATCAGTAAAATCAATTTTATGAATTGAATATAATTGGTTAAATTAGTGAATTGGTGAATGTGTATGGATCAGCTAAAATATTGCAGTGACACTAGCTGTGTTTGCATGAATGAGGCATAAGAATTTAGAAGCCCTTCACTTTTTACCATTCAGAATGCTATGCAAGGTGGGTTTTTTTCCGAAATATTTCTGTGTCCAGAAACAGGAATATAGAAGACAGTGGGTATCTGGTCCCTTTTATAAGATTGACTGAACTCAGCCTCTAGAATAGTCATGTTACCTTGAGTAAAACCTTTCATTAAAAGTGAGTTTAAAGACTGATGTGCTCTTGTCAGTTTGTACCAATTTGCAATCACCAATAGTTACATTCTCTTTCCAGTGCCACATAGAGAGATATAATATTGACTGCTTAAAATTTTGGTCAGAATAAAAGTATTTACATCATGGAAATCAGCAAATGCTAAATATCAATTTTTGATTTTCGTATGGATGATGTATATTTCTATGTATGTATATATTCATATATTCACTGAGCTGGCTGGTGGGACTGAATGAAGTTATACAACAGATTAAATGATAGTGTGTTTATATGCCTCATTCTTAATATATGATCTATGTGCAGAAGAATTTGGTCTGAGACTTGCTTTCACACTTTCAAGTTTGTGAAAAAAAATACATGTAGCCCATAACAACCTCTAAATATTATTCTTCTATGTGCAAAAGAAAAGCAAAACAAATAAAACAAAAATAAAGCAAAAAACTCGTAATTATGAACAACTGAACTGTCTTGAAAGTTCAAAAATCATCTTCCCTAGGTGTGGATACCTAAATTAATTTGATTTCTGTTATTAAGAAGAATGTGATTTGGGTGGGCAAAAAAGCTTTTACTAAAATTTCAAATCTATCTCATTTTTTTTCTCATTCTGTCTCAATCTCTTTCTCCGTGCCCCTCGCTGTATATATTCTTATCAGCCAGCTATTTCTGAATAATGAACACACTAGTACTCATTTATTCTCATTAGGCAGGATGCAGGTTGGTTAGGGGGTTGGCCAACCTATGTTGGGTTTGGCTGAGCTGTTCTGCTCAAGCTGAAGCTCCATCTGGGCTTGGCTCCTGATCCTTGGTTAGGCTTAGGTCTGCATCATGTTTGCTAATGCTATTGGCTTGGCCAAAAAGTTCGTTCGGGTTTTTCCTTAACATAAGAAAACCCCAAACCAACTTTTTGGCCAACCTAATATATCCCGGGCTGAAGTGGCGGCAGCTAACCTGGTGGTGTCATTTTTATGTGATGATAGATTTGCAAAAGGCCAAAACTTAGCAAGTAGGTATGTGAAAAGTAACCTCCCACTATTCAAAGCAAGTCACAGAGCCAAGTCCAAAATTAAAAAGCAGGAAGTATATTCCCAACATGAAGTCAAAACATAATATAACCAAGTCCAATATTTTCTAAAAAATCAAATTAGGGAAATTATACCCAAAGTTTCACAGAAATAAACCTGTACAAACCTGGCATCTATACTTAGGATTTGTAGCAAGAAAAATTTTACTGAAACTAATTAACAAAACAACAATATTAAGGAGCTGACAGCTTCAGGGCCTGAGAGAATATTTTACAAATGTGCTTACATTTTAAACACTAAAATTAAGTAAGACATTTCAAGTTATTAAGAAAACTCATAAGGGATGGATGACTTTGCCTCAGTTTGAATGACCAGGATTCTGTCCTGAGCCAGAAACAAAGTACTTTATACCTCATGGCACAGCAGGCAGCATGACCATCATCTTCCTTTTTGATCCTCTTGCCCTCAAGTTCCATGGAGGAAAGGGGGGGATGCAGATGTCCAGGCAGATGTGATACAGCTCAGAAATCTTGAGCTTAGAGAAACCCTGAGTTTATAAGGGACGTGATAGCAAATATGCTCAGCCTTTGCTCTGGAGGGAGACATTCCTTTTACTTTCTTGGACAGCAAAGAAGATAGCTCTCTCATCTGGAGGGATGAGAGAGCTAACTTCTTATAAAAAACATCCCTAAAATATTTTAAAATTATTTGAACACCTGATTTTCTTGGGAGGTAGAACAGAGCCTTACTCTCTGGAAGATATGTATTGTTTGTCCAAATTGAATGATCATAAACCATTTATTTGTCACTCATTAAATTATCTACAAAATATCAAAAGCACATTAAGTAAAAAAGAAATTCAATATTTTCAATAGAAAGAAAAATTAAAGTGGTTAGTATTTAGTTTTATGCAATCATTGATTAAAAGCACAAGCTTTACAGCCAGACTTCTGACTTTAAATTGCCATTTACTAGCTGTGTGAGCAAAGCCATATTACTTAACTTTTTTGGGTCTTTGTTTCTTCACTAGTAAAGTGAGAATCATCATCACAATTTTCTTCTTCTTCTTCTTCTTCATCATCATCATCATCATCACCACAACCACCATAGCGACTATCTTACAGGATAAATGTTTAACATAGTGAAAGCACTTGGAAAAGTGCCAATTAGGTATCAAGCACTATATAAATAAACAATTATATCATCACTTTTATACACTATTAAACCTTTACAAAGTCAGAAGGGCATTTGAAATTTATTTAGTTAAACTCTTATTTTCAATGATGCAAAAGACAATAGATGACTAAGCAAGTTTTCAAGGTCACAATTTCTTAGATGTGTGTACTAGTCCTGAGACCACGACTAATACCATCATCCTCCTTCTCATCTACTCATTCTCAGGGTCATTCACCTGAAGACAACACTTCTGCTGGTCTACAGTGGATTTTTAGTGGCATGAACCTGACCTTTATCCCTAAGGTGTCTGAGCCCTCACTGCTCTGCCGTTATGAGGTTCATTTGGTGCCATGGCCTATTTGCTATTGCTGATGACAACAGGCATCAAGAAGGATCACAGGGGGCCTCCCTGGTGGTGCAGAGGTTTAGAATCTGCCTGCCAATGCAGGGGACACAGGTTCGAGCCCTGGTCTGGGAAGATCCCACATGCTGCGGAGCAACTAGGCCCGTGAGCCACAACTACTGAGCCTGCGCGTCTGGAGCCTGTGCTCCGCAACAAGAGAGGCCACGATAGTGAGAGGCCTGCGCATCGAGATGAAGAATGGCCCCCGCTTGCCACAACTAGAGAAAGCCCTCACACAGAAACGAAGACCAACCACAGCCAAAAATAAAAATTAATTAATTAATTTTTAAAAAAAGGATCACAGGGTATCCCCTGAGCCCTAGAAATATACACCTCTGCTCCCATTACGTAGCAGCAAACTCTTGATCTTCATAATAGTCAAGGTTAATTTCCCACACATTAAAACTTTTTTTTTGTCTGCTGGTCTAATTCTATGTAGAGCCTCAAATAACCATGCAGCACGTAAAGCATATCTTTAGGGAATGGGGAAATGTTAGTGTCCCTAGGGGACTCTACTACAGCTGCTGTAGGGGAATCACAAATTCCCCAAGTGAGTCATTGAGAGTGATGGTAAAATTACCACCCTTTCTTCTATGCTTTTTTGATTTCTGGATCTATGTATTCTATGTATTCTAATAACATTCTAAAATGGCCATTGGATCAAACATAATACTGAAAATTGAAGGATACTCTCTCAACAGTGAAAGGGATCATCTCTAGACTGGTGTCCAGGTCAAACCTTTAAGAGATCATTTCAATATTCTACCAGGTAAGCAGTTTACAGTTGATGCTATATGTAACTATGGATCCCTTACCTATATGTGCATTTTCACACTTTCTATAAAATGAACATCTTTCTCCAAAGGAATGTTAAGCTGGATCCTATGGTAGCAATCAATATTTCAGCTCTCCAATAGAATAGCTGGCTGAGGCACTGCAGGAAGTGAAGGCAAACCCAGACCTGTAATGCACAGTGATCTCAGTAAAGATGAATTATTGCCCTTGTTAAGATCAACTTGTCACAAAGTGTTTAGTTGTTCTCCTTGATGGGTGCTACTGCATCAAGCATTTGATATTTGCCTCTTCTGCTGATATTTGATATTCTTCAGGAGCAGCAACTAGACCGTCTATGTAAATGAAAGTCTTTGTTGTGCTCATGCTTAGCCTTTGACTCTGCCACCATAACTGGTGAATGAATTACGTGGACAATAATTAAGCATTTTGATGTCTCTTTGATATTTCTGTTCCATCAACATAATCAGACATCATATCTGTGTAACTTGATGCTTATCTTTCCTATTATCTGTTACAACTTAATACTTCTGCTGTTATTTCCTATTATCACTGTGAGCAAAGGAAAGATCAGTAGTGTCACCGTATCACAAGTTGTCCCGCTGTTGTGATGAATCAAGTCAACAGTAATGTACTGACTATAAACAATGTGTAGAGCTCCAGACTCCTTCTTTCAGAGAACAGAAAAATATATTCCCTATCCTTTTAAAATAGGTACGTTTTCTTTCCAGATCTTCTCTTTATCCCCGGCTTTCCTAATCCTTTGCTCAGAATAAGCCAGTCTAATTTATAACCTATGAATATCTATATTATTCCATTCTGAAATATCTTTGTTGAAGATAAGGTGAAGACAAAAAAAACAATGAACCTAATGTCAAATTTTCAAGCACATATATCAGTGACCTTCTTGCCTGACTGACTTTTATTTAGCTTAGTGCAAGGCTTTAGTTGCACAGTTATGAGGCAATATAATCTAACATGTGTTCTTCTCAGGAAAAGAAAATAAGTTCCATAGTTAAATAAATTTGGTCAACCTTCTTGGAGATTCATGAGGCAAATTACCCTTAAAAAGTTTCTGTGATGTCCTATGTTATAAAGAAGTATATTCTAATACCCAGAGCTTTTTAAAAAATTTAATAATACAAACCTTACTCAAATTTTCTAAAGCATAAATTTATTGTATCAACTAGTCCATAGGATAAATTGTCTATGGAATGTCTGGATCCAAGAGCAAAATTTATATCATCAAGGGCTATTGTTCTTTTATTTCTTTCTCTGTTTATTTCTATATGTTGGTTTCATTCTATAGAGGGAATCTCTTTGTGTAGTATGAAAAGGACCGCTGACATATGTAGGTTTGCATTCTTTCTGATTGGTAAAGGGCTTTAACTAGACCCACCTAGGCTTTGGGCTTGCCATTGAAAAGATTTCTGATGCCAGCAGTACAATGATTGGCCCAGCAAGGTTTACATGGTTGGCTTAGGAAGCAAGAAAGCCATCTCAAAGGAAATTGAGGGATCAGGACATGCCTTCTATATATTCTATTGTATATTACCGAACTTGTTTGAACAGAGAGGACTTTTGTTAGAAATACCTAATAAAATACTTTTGCAGAGCCTACTCAGATATTGAAATTTTTGTATTTACCTATATCTGTCTATATGTGATTCTTCCCATTAACATGAAGAAATACAACATATGTTGAATTTCATATACATGCATAATGGCTTGAAGAAACATTGTCGTTATATCTTTGAATAAAGAAAAACAGTGATGAATTTCTAGGCATTGGTAACACATTTTAAAGGCCTCACAATTTGCTATATAATCCACTGGTAGACTATTGGACTTTAAAGATTTTTTTAATACAAAAAACTCAGGGTTGGATAATCTAGCCAAGAACATTGAGTGAGAAGTGCCTTGATGCTCAGCTACATAATCAAACAATGTGACAATGGGAAGTAGGAAGGTCAAATGAAAAGAACTGGTGACAAATGGGCATTGATTTCAGGTCACTGAAGTATATCTTGACCAGTAAAGTGGTCATTCCAAGCTGTTAAGAATTTCACAGTCCACAGAAAATAGAAAGTATTCTAACACTGATATGTGAAAAAACATTGCAACATGTTTGTTTCTTAAAATATAGGAGGACTGTCCTGATTCAAAAATATCAAATTTAAAATGCAGTAGAAATATTCCATTTTTATATTTAAACTTGTCCATGTGTTTAGACTCAATATTTGTAAATGTTCCTATAATGTGAAATGAATACAATTAGAAAAAGTAAAAATAATTACGAATAACAATTGATTTGAAGGTAAAATTCAGAATTTTAGCCAGGGACTATTAAATTTAACTATTAAATTAAAATTTACTTGGGAACATATCAAAAAGATGGAAACAGTTTTTTTTTTCAAGTTTATAAATGCAGATTTCAAAAGACATTATAAAAATAACTTCAGCCCATCAACTAGTTTTTGAAACTAATCAAATTTCTAATGTTTCTATCCTCTAACTAATCCAAGGAAGAAAAAAAGAAATAATCCCTGACATTATTTGCTCCCTTATCACTCAGAATTAGCAATCAATCATGTATTGATGATTTTTAACCCATTAAAAACTTTCATAATACTTTACCTTTAAATCATTCCCTAACTACTTCCCTAGTTCAGACATATTACTTGCCTAAACTACTGCATTAATTTATTACTCTTCTTCCTAATTCCAGCTTTTCCTCCTAAAATCAAGAATTTCTCTTTGAAGTCTAAACTTGATATCTTACTCCGCACCCTTCAGCAGGTCACCTTCAGTTACTATGTGAGTTTGGACTCCTTATTATCTATCATCCACAAGGAGTATATAATACAACTTCTGCTATGACTAAGCTTTATCTGTTGGAATTTAATGAAACAAACAACTGAGTATCTCCTCACACATGTGACTGAACTTAGGATGAATTCTGTTGCATATGTCATAGCTCTCTGCTCAACCTGGCTTAAATAATATTTATTATTGCCAATAGTAAGTATCCCCAAAATAAGATAGATTTCAGAGTTGATCAACTTATCTGAACAAAAATGTCAGCAATATCTAGGCATTTTCTATCTCTCAGCTCTGCCATTTTTGGTACTGGCTTCATCACCAGCCTAGTAGCTATTCAGGCCTCATATATACACACAGCAATATTTTTAAAAATAAAAGCTACCATAATTTTCTGTGATTTTCCTTCAGGAGCCAGATAACCACCTGTACATTTTTTCTTAAAATCCACTAGGTATGTTAGAATTGGGTAATATAATCATTTCTGAACTAGTCACATGCAAAAGGAAAGGGATTATCTCCAGAATAATCAGACTCACCACTGAAGGTCTGAGTAGGGCAGTGGAAACTGTGGGTCATGACTATATTGGGGAGATATGGCACCTGAACGAAACTGGCATTTTATTAGACAGACAGAATGAGGGAATGGATACTATTTATTTTGTCTATTGATTTGCTAGGGAGGATTTCCTAATCCTAAACATAATTTAAAACATAAGTCAGACATTGTCTTCTTGAGGCAATCCCCTCTAATACCTTTCACCCTTGTGCCAGAGTGAGTGGGCAATTCTTTTTTGGAGCTCTAATAGGTTATACCTATCATTCAGTATTAGGGTTATTTGTTACTATAATTGGTTCTACTAATAATCTCTGAGTACTAAGAGAGCAAAAATATTTCATATTCATTCTACTGTACACAATATGATAATCTGTTGAATGAATAGCTGAACACTCTGCAAATTATTCAGTCACTAAAATGTTCTAATAGAACCACTTCTTCTGAGTAACTTAGAAAAACCTTTGGGTATTCGAAAACAGTAATAGGAATTTATTTTAAAATATTTCCTTTCTTATAGTCTACTCAAAACTTATTAGGATTATAAAATAAAACATAGAAGATGGAGTTTCCCTAACTTTCTAAACTAGGTTAGGGATCTCTGATATATTGTTATTTTCAAGTCTTCCTTGAGGGACGATATGCCAGTGGGCCTGTTTGTCATAGTTCCCTCAGCATTTAGCCAGTGTGTATTCCATAGGCACTTCATAAATATATATGATTAAGTAAATATACTAAGAATAGTTACAATTTTACTTGCTATGCAATATGACACCTTATTTACCTTTTCCTACATATATATCTTTATTCATTAGTATGTTGCAGGAAATACCACTTAGGACCTCAGAGGAGAGTTCAAATTAATACTGTACTTATTGGCAGGAGTCAAGAGTGTCCATCCCTTTAAAGTTAGATCAGCTGCTTGTAAGCCTCAACTGACATCAGTCAAAATAGAGGTCCCCATTCTCAGACGCAGCAGATTTCAAGGCCTCCATCACAAAAAGGGAGCCTGTGCTATTGGAATAATATCTTTGTTTTGCCAGTCTTGGTACCTGTCACCAAGAGTCATGAAGGACCCTCTGAACACTGAATGCTTCTGGCCAGATCACCCACTCCTCTTTCCCTTCTAACATTCTTTGCTCCCCACCACGGTCTGTCTTGGGAACAAAAGGTATAATCTCATTATGTCTTTTAAACCTGTCTCTGTCATTTAGCAGAAGAACTTCAGTTCTGACAGATCAGTCCTTTTGCCTGGATTTCAGTCCCCATAGGATTCTATACACTGAGTTCCTTGTTTCCATCTTACAAACCTTATCAACTACCAAAATATTGCACTAAACCATCTATAACTCAGAGTCAGTCATCAGCAAAGTTTGTGACATTTTGCAATTCTTCCTTGAAAAATCCTTTCATCTTTTTTTCACTCTGAAACCTGGTTCTGCTTTGAGTTGACTGTTTCAATGACAAAGTGTCAGTGTTTTGTTTTTTTCCATACTTCTTGATCTACTGAAACTCAAGGTGGGTAGTTTTCTTCCTTGCTCTTCCTTGTCTCTTTCAAATTGTTCTTTCTCTCTTCACCAGAAAAAAAGTTATTCAGCTGTGTATCAGACTCTACCACAAATTGTTATTGCTTGTTTTAATTATCTGCTGATCCTTGGGTCAGTCTCCCTTCTGATATAAAAACTTTAGCTCCTGTCACACTGATGGTCTCTCCAACACAGCCACTGTCATGAATCTCAGTAATTTCAGTGTCTATTACCACAGCCTCTCAGTTTCATGAAGTTCTCTCTTCCAATTGTCGGGTCTCCAGCCCCATCTTAGACTATACTAGATGTTGGCATTATCAGTATCTCTGTCAGTATCAATTAACTCAATTTCAAGCACCTCACTCTCCAGCCACCATCTCCCATTTGCCCAATTTCTTCATTAAACATACTTTCAGTCTTACTGAGAGCTGTAAAGCATTGCTTCCACTAATATCCCTCCTCCTGTTTCTAGCCTCCTTTCTTTGCTTACTGTTTTAATCCTATGTTTAATCATTACATATCATCTAATTCCTTTCTCATCTTTTGCTTTGCTGTACTAATATGGCTAAATTACAATCCTGTATAAATCAAATCTCTACCCACATAACATCTGTATCCACACAGAGAAACACAGATAGAACAAAACACACAACCATTCTGACTAAATTTATGATCACCTACCTCAAGTGGTAACATTTCCTCTTAGTTTGAAGTGTTAACACTTCTTCTATTACAGGCAATTCTGTAATATTTCTTTAGTCCTTTCTCTTCCCTTCTCCTAAGTGACCATTTCAGTACTTCTCCTTTTCCTTAACATACATCTTTCCTTATCCTCACTCTCAAAATATGATCTGAGAAAAAGAAGCAATCACAAGAGAAAATCCAAAACCCCTGCTACTTGCCTATTCTTATCTGTACCTTGGCCCATATTTTCTATGCTTTATGTCAAAATGAATGAACTGTCTGTCCTCTTAGCAAAGGGTAGCCCCTTCATTTTACATTATACTTCATCTTTTCTGTACTACATGGGAACATGGGAACATTTCTCTAGAAATCCCATTGTCTGATTCTTGTAATATCAATCTCTCTACAGGACCATCTCCAGCAGTATAAAGACCAGATGTTATTTTCCCAACATAAATAAGTCTTTTTTAACCCAGTATTCATGCCAGATTTTCAACCATTTGTTTTCTTCTGTTTACCATAAAACTTATTAAAGGAGTCTTCTATAATTGATCTCTATAAATCATCTCCCTATATTCTTTGTTCAGCCCACTCCTTTCAGCCTTTTGTCACCGGAATTTCATTATAACTATTCATATCAAGGTCACCAGTGACCTCCAAATCTCGCTATATCCAAAGGCCAATTTTTCAGGACTTTTTTCATTTAAACTTTAATAACTTTTTGGTAAAGTTGATTACATTCTTACACTTGAAACACTTTGTTTAATTACTTCCCAGAATATACCTTTTCTATTTTTTTCCTACCTCTCTGAGCACTCAAACCCCTTTGCTGATTCTTCTTTAATTCTCTGCTGAAATGTCTTCAGGGTTAATCCTTGGACACTTTTTTTGAATACTTATTGTTCTAAGGAAGAACAATCACTAAGGAAGTGATTTCACTGAATCTCCTCTCTTTAAATCACTTCCTAGGCTGATATTTGCCATATTTATATTCCCAAATTTGATGTCTTCATTGAATTCAAATTCATAATGTCCAAATGGCTATTCATTATCGCAGAGGCAACTAAATTCAATATATGAAAAACTCATCTTGTATGTCCCAAATGTGTTCCTCCTGCGAACTTTCCATCTTAGTAAATGAAACCCAGAAAGAAAATCTTGGAGTCACCAATGACTGGTCTTCTTTTTGTCTCTGTCTGTTTCTTAGTCACTATTTCATTCACTCCTCCTCTCTCCCTCTATCTCTCTTTCTTTGACACACCACACATATAACCCACAAACAAAGCCTTTTGGCTATAATTACAAAATATATCCACATATGATCATTCACTTCGTTACCTTCCTCATCCAACCACTGCCACCTCTAGATAGGATTATTGTAATATCTTTCCAACTCTTCTAACTACTCATGCCTTTGCCTTCCTTCCTTATATTTTGCACTCCATTAAACACAAAGCATATCATGCCCCCCATCTGCTCAAAATTCTTAAATATCTTTCTATTCCACTCAATAAAAGCTAGTTCTGATCACTGTTACAGCAAAACTTGCACCAAAGTTCAACAGGCAAGGATGACTTTCAAGGCTACTGAAACCGAGGAGAGAGAACATCATTTCAGTCTGAACAAAATTCTATTGAAATAAAGGGCAAGAGGATTTTTAAGCACTGTAGTGAGCTAAAGGAAAAGTATTGGAGGATGGTAAGGCACTGTGTTTGCTAATTGGATTTATCCAAAGGCAAAATAAACTTCTCATATCTGTTAAGACAGAAGATAGTTTTACAACTTGGAGCAAGACATGCAGAGAAGTTAGGTTCCTATGCTCCCACAGAAATTGTACAACAGGGTGCTATTTTTCTAGACAATTACAGTTCAAAGGGATGGGTCCCCAGGTCCTTGTGAAAGACATTCCTGGGATTTGAGAGTGGCAGGAGGCTTTCTGAAGGATTTACATCTGAAAGGTGCAGAGGTGCAGAAAAGGAATTTACAAGTTTTCTAAAGTAAATTTACTAAGAAAAAAGATATATAGATGTATCTGTATATCTATATCTCTTTCTCTCTATATATATACACTGATACATGTATACATGTATATGCTCATACCTATATGCATATTTACATATATTTATATCTCTCCTCTAGTTTCTCTTTGAAGAATTTCTGGCTTTGAATCTTGAATAAGACGTAGAGTGGAACAATGAGACTGTCTTAGATAAAGTTTCCCAGAGGCAAATACTGAAGTAAAGATTCATATGCGAGTGACTTACTGAGGAAGTGACTTATTAACAAAGGAAGTGAGGAGCAAGACAACGGATGTTAGAGAGCCAAGCAAGGGTGCTATTTCTGAGGAAGACCCAGTGAAGTTGAATCTTACAGAAAATCCTAGAGTATAACTTTACCATTAAGGTTGACCCATCATCAATCCTAGAGTCAAGTAAAGTCAGCTTTCACAATTCTACACTGACAGTCATTGGCTGTGGGCTGAACAAAGGCAATGTAAACTCTCATACACTTTGGGATCTCTGTACATGAGTCTGAAACAGCAATAGTGTCCCCAGAAAGTTTTCTGACAGCAGCATGCTACCATTGATCAGAAACTGAGGAACAGACACCCAGAAGTGCCCTAAAAGTAATCTGCTGGAATAGTCTGTTGGGAATGTTCGATTGAGGAAACTCTGTCACTGTTTTTATTCAGAAGCCTTTGTATATATATCATATTGTATCTCTATACTATAGTGAGATCCTAGGGGAACTTTTCATTAAGTAAGCTTGGCCCTGCTTTTGTATAATGACTCATCTTTGCACATTGGGGTTAATATATTTAGAGATAACATTTTATATTTTCATAAGTTCCTTTTGTCTCAACTTATAAGGTGATAAATACAAGAAGTTAAGTATGTTGGGCAATGAGTAACTTAAAGATAAAATCTTCTTACTTTAATACAAAGAAGAATGTCTATCAAATTGCAATTCTAGAGAGTTTATTTGCTCTATTTTCTCAACCAATTTAACACACAATTTTACAGTTAAGTTCCAAATGGAAAAGCCAAATACTTTTGCTTATTTCAAAAGCAAATGAAATCAGTGACTTATCCATGATCATTCCCTTTTTCTTCTAACTTTCCAACTACATTCATTAAAAAATACTTTATAGTTCCAATAGTAAAGTGGTTTTGAGTTATCTGGTCATTTGGACCCTATCCTCTCTTCTAGACTTAATGGTAGAAGTAATTTTTCTACCATTTTGCAGTGGGATGAACTTTTCTTAAATAACATTGTACATTGACGTTTGTTTTTATTCCTAAAAATGAAAGTTTGATGGCATACCTTCTAATATTTTCCCACATATAGCAGTTCTGTAGATCATAAATATAATCAACAATAACTAAAATCGCAGATATTGATTAGTAAAAATAGAAAAGAAAATCAAAGACATAGCTATAGAACATAGATAGGTAGAATAAACAAATAGAAATCTACTATTTTACTAGCTATTGAGTGAAACCAAGATGAGTTAAAAAATATTTCCCAAATTTTGATAAAGTTTATTTCACTCCAATGTCTGGCAAACTGTCCATTTTTTGCATATGATTATTTCAAATACTGAGACAGTATATCACAATTTTAATAGATTTTGTAAAAAGCAGTTTTAGGTTTACAAAAAATATGGAAAGTTACCATATACTCCCTCCCCACCCGATTCCCCCTACTATTAACATGTTGCATTAGGGTGATACATTTGCTAGAATTGGTTAACTAATATGGATACTTTATTATTAAATGAAGTCCCTAGTTTACTTTAGCATTCCCTCTTTGTGTTGTACAGTTCTAGGGGTTTGGAAAATCATAATGCCGTTTATCTGCTCTTACAATATCAGAATAGTTTCACTTCCCTAAAAATGCCTTGTATTCCATGTATTCGTCCCTTCTACTTCTCTACCTGAATCCCTGGCAGCCACTCATCATAGTTTTGCCTTTCAATGTACATATCACATTTTCATTCATAGTTTTTACAGCAGCAACACATTCTTTGTGTCTACAAATTAGTTGATCAAGGGAATTTTTTATTTTTTCAGACTTTAATATAAAGGATGATTGTGATCTAGAATAAAATATTTGCCTAGGCAGAAATTAAGACTTTTGTTTGCTTCTCCTTTCCCCTACATGTCTGAAATTTTGGTCACAGAACATTTGTCCTGGTGAAGATTGACTTAACTTTTCAATTCCTTTGTGTAAGTATCAAGGAACATGATTTCCTGATTATGTGTTAGGAGAATGTTTAGTTTTGTCAGAATCTGCCAAGCAAGAGTTCCTGTTACTCCAGCATTTTGTGTTATCAGTGTTCCAGATGTTGTTTATTTTAATAGGTGTGTAGTGGTATCTCACTGTTGCTTTAATTTGCATTTCCTTGATGACATATGATGAGGAACATCATTTCTTATGCTGATTTGCCATCTGTACATCTTCTTTGGTAAAATGTCTATTAAATACTTTGACCCATTTTTTACTCATATTGTTTCCTTATTAAGAGTTTTTTTGTATATTTTAAATAAGAGACTTTTTAACATATGTCATTTGCAAATGACAAAACAAATACAAAACAAAACAGCTTATAAGGGAGAAAAATAAAAAAAACTAATGACTAGCAGAGAATCAGTAAAGTTTTCTTGATGGTTTGGATTTATCTCTGGCAACCAAGAAAAAAAAGCATGCTTCGTGTACAGCTGCATATGCCATGTACTTCTCCAGCATACAACTTTCATGGCACAGGTGAATACAAGAGGAGTTTCTGTGAAAAGCCTCTTAAGTTATTATAGAATAATCTTTATTAAGAAGTTAAACTCATATTTCTCATAGAAATGTAAAATAAGCACATGCCAAAAATTTTGTGTAACTGAATTAATGAGGGAACCATTAAGGTGTTACAACCATTTCAAAGGAGAAATCAAAACACCACATATCAAGAGTGTTGAAATTAAGGTGAAAGTAGATACAAAATTGGCTTCTTCCACAATGGAGGTAGAGAGAGAAGAAGAATGGAAATTTGAGGAAATCAAAACACCACATATCAAGAGTGTTGAAATTAAGGTGAAAGTAGATACAAAATTGGCTTCTTCCACAATGGAGGTAGAGAGAGAAGAAGAATGGAAATTTGAGGAAAATCTGGAAGTATAGACCCTGGGTACTCAGTTTTTGTTTTATTTTTGTTTTCCTCATTTCAAAGGCTATCACAATTGTTTTTGAACAGAAGATAAAGGGAAAGTATTATTTACTATAGGAACTTTTCTTTTTTTTACAAATATAAAATATAATAAAGGACATCTAACACATGCTCTTAGAAAGCAGGACAGTGGCTTTTATAAACTAAATGTTTCTATCTCCCCAAAATTCATATGTTAAATCCCTAACTCCCAAGGTGATGGTATTTAGAGGTGGGGCTAGGTTTCAATGAGGCTATGAAGGCGGTGCCTTTATTATGGGATTAGTGCCCTTTAAATAAAAGAGGAGACAAGAGCTCTCTCTCTCTTTGCCATGTGAGAGCACAGCAGGAAGGTAGCCATCTGCAAGCCAGAAAGACAGCCTTTACCTTAACTGAGTCTGCTGCCACCTTGATCTTCCAAGCTTCCAGAACTATCAGAAATAAATTTCTTAAATTCATATTCTTCTCAACTTCATATGTAACATTCATCAAGATAGACTAGTCTTGAGCCATCAAATATACCTTAACAAATTTAAAGGAACAGAAATCATACAATGTATCCCTCAAATCACCATGGGATTAAACTAAAAATCAATAATGGAAGGATAGCTAGAAAACCCAAAAATCTTTAGAGATTAAACAATATACCTCTAAGTAATACATGGGCCACAGAACAAGCATCAAGATAAATTTTAAAATATTTTGAATTAAATGAAAATTAAAATACAACTTATCTAAATTTGGGGGATGTAGCAAAAGCACTGCTTAGAGGTAAATTTATAGCAGTTAAT
Source organism: Hyperoodon ampullatus (assembly GCF_949752795.1). Lineage (NCBI taxonomy): Eukaryota > Metazoa > Chordata > Mammalia > Artiodactyla > Ziphiidae > Hyperoodon > Hyperoodon ampullatus. The sequence continues at coordinate 78,868,545 of NC_136914.1, forward strand.
GCATGTATTAGACAAAAGAGAGACCTAAAATCAGTAATCTAAGTTTTTACCTTAGGGGGCTAGAAAAGGAAAAGGAAATAAAAAGGAAGCAGAAGAAAAAATATATACAAATTAAAGCAGAAATCAATGAAATTGAAAACAAGAAACTAATAAGAGAAAATCCATGAAATCAAAAGTTGGTTCATTGAAACATTAAATAAAATTAATAACCTGTTAGCCAGGCAAATCAAGAAAAAATTTTAAAAAATGAAGCCACAAATTACTAACAGAAAAAATGAAAGAGTGGCCATCACTGTTAATCTCATGAACATTAAAAGGATGACAGAGGAATATCATGAATCTATGCCCAGAAATTTGATAATTCAGATAACTGGGTCAATTATTTGAAAGTCACTCTACTGAAACTCACACAAGGAAAAAGTAATAATCTGACTAGACCTATATCTATGAAAGAAATTGAAACATCATCAATAGCCTTAAAAAGTAGAAAGCACCATTTCCAGGTGGTTTTACTGGTGAGTTCCATGAAACATTTAAGGAAGAAATGATACAAATTATCTGCTATCTTTTTGAATGAAGAAGCAGAGGAAATACTTCCTGATTCATTCTATGAGTCTAAGATTGCCCTAATACCAAAACCAAACATGCTACAGGAAGGAAAATTACAGACCAATATCTCTCACAACATAAATACAAAACTCCTAAACAAAATATTGGCAAATAGAATCCAACAATGTATAAAAATATATATCATAACCAAGTGAAATATTCCAAGTATGCAAGGCTTATTTAACATTTGAAAATCAATTAATGTAATCCATCACAGCAAGAGGATAAAAATAAAAAATATATGTCTTTATCAATTAATGAAGAAAAAGCATTTCATAAACTCTATCTATTCAAGTTAAAATCTGTAAGCAAACTGAAAATAGATGGGAACTTCTTCAATTCAATAAAGAGCACCAAAAAAGAAAAAAAAATCTCCAAATACTTAAAAAAATTATTTGAGAATCAAATCATCATGATTTTCCTAGTTTTATATTCAAAACCACTTCCATAATAATTTGGAATAAGCATACTCTGATATATGTGTCCACATTTGTACATACAGATAAGTAATTTTTTTGAATGAAATAATAAATATGGAGCATGGCCTGGATAAATAATTCATAATTTGTATCAGTGCTTGTAAATGTGATCAAAATGGATAGAATAGATTTTTTTGTTAACTAATGATTTTGGAAAGTCAGATTTACCGCAATGTGAACTTAAACACTATGCTTACCTCAAGCACTGGGTCAGTTAGGTTTTGAAGTTAGAGTATGTTAATGAGACAAACGATTTTATTCTCATATGAGTCAGTATCACCATATATTGTGAAGCATTTTATTAAAGCTACACCCACCTCTATGAGTATACAACATATGTCAAAATGGAAGCTTCCTTCATAAAATATATGTGCTTCTCGGTAAGTCAACCATAATCACTGGAAATTCAACTTCACACTTCTTAGTAAGTGGCATCTTCATATAAAGGGTATAATGTATAAGAAATGTATGTTTGTAGTCTATTTTCAACAATATTTTTAACTTTGTAGTGAATCACGAAGTAGGAAACAAATTTGGCCTGGATATCAACATTTTAATTTAAATTACATGTATGTTTTGTAAGTTCTTTTGAAATATTTTACATTATTAATTATCTTCATTAGGGAGGATCATAAAATATGCATAGTGTGACTCCAGGTCAGCTCAACACAAAGCAAAAGCAAAAAGTTATACCTACTATTCTTCTTATCCTGAATAATGTTAATTCCTTTGTTATAATTTACAGAGTCCACTGGATAAACATTTTTTAAACCTTCTACTTCTGTGACTTCAGTGTATGAAACTGCAGTTGTGAACTGTAAGAACTATTGTTTTAGGTAAAATGTGATTATTACTTGCTAGGAGATCCAGAGACAAACTTAAAATTTATATTTTTATTTCTGGTTTTCTTCCACGCATTTTCATGAGAACTTTTACATTTACTCATTAATATTGACACAGATTTTAAAAATATATATATTTATTTATATATATTTATATAATAAATTGCTTTCTTAACTTCTATAATTTTTAGATACTTTGTAAGCTCTCTGCATTTTTTTAGTACAGTGGGGAGGGGATTTCAGGAAATTTTGTTGTAGGGTTTTTTCCCCCAGTATATTCCTCTAACTTCAGATCATTTTTGTCATATAATTTTGCTTTTTTAAAGTTTTTGGTATCACAAAAGGTTTTGAATTTATTTTCTGTTCATAATTTTAAAAAATAGCAGTACAGATGACCTTTGATCAACACAAGTTTGAACTGCATGAGTCCACTTACACATGCATTTTTTAAAATAAATATGTAGTTGGCCCTCTATATCTGGGCATCTCCATCCATGGATTCAACTAATTGTAGATCACAGACTTAATACACGATCCACGGTTGGTTGAATCCATAGATGTGGAACTTGTGGACATGGGAATATGGATACCATTATGGATTTTGGTATTCCCAGTGGGCCCTAGAGCCAATCCTTCTTAGATATCAAAGGGAGACTATAGTTGCTATAATTATTTAAGTGCACAAGTGGGAGGAAAATATAATAAAGTGATAAAGTTTACTGGTTCTATAGGCAAAAGCTCAAATAGAAAGAATCATGTATTTGACGTGAGAAGATCAGGGCTAAAGTTTCCCCCATACTTACAACTAGCCATATGAACTCACCTATACATTTTAACTTCTCTGAGTGAGATTGTTTTATGATCTTTATTAAATAAGATAATGTTCCTCAATGTGGAATAATATTAAAGTTGCTTTAATTTTTTATAGATTTCCAGTTGAATTCTGTTATTATTTTAATTAAAATGTTAAATATTTGCAAACATATAGGTAGATTTAAATTTCATATGCTTTTACTCATATGCAACTATGAAACAAATTTAGAAATTAAATACAAAAGAATCTAAAAATTAAATTTAAATTAGCACACCAATTTAATGTAACAAATGATTTATTTTATAAATTTAAATAGCTGTTCATATTAATTAAATCAGCCAAAAATGGTTAATGAATGTAAATATTGGTTCAGTTATTGTGACCTACCCTAGAATTACAGTGATGAGAAAAAACATGCATGACTTTATTCTCAAGAATGTTCTTTTGAGTTTAGCATGACTGCACCATGATTTACAATGTAATGACACAATTCTCACAAAAGTGAATCTGTTCAAATAACTCAAGAAAACATTATGTAAATTAATATTCAGTTGAAGTTAGTTACAGAATAAAACATTTCTGTTTTTTAAAAAATTATTTCATGCAAATGAAAGGTACTAAATTAGTAATAATTCATGCCAGCATGACACTAAACAAAACTACAAATGGAAGCACTAAAATCACTTGCCTGTATTTGGCTATAAGGATCCAGGTGACACACAATATGCTTACAGTATTTTTTAAAAGATTATCTTGAAAACAATTTTTTAAACCAAGAATTCCCAGTACATAATGCTTTATTTATGGCTGGGTAATATTCCACTGTGTATATATGCAACATCTTTGTCCATTCATCTCTCAGTGGACACTTAGGTTGCTTCCATGTCTGGGCTATTGTAAATAGTGCTGCTATGAACACTGTGTGTGTGTGGTTTTATTCTGATATATACCCAGGAGTGGGATGGAAGGATCATATGGTAGCTCTATTTTTAGGAACCTCCATACTGTTCTCCATAGTGGCTGCACCAATGTACATTCCCAGCAACAGTGTAGGAGGGTTACTTTTTCTCCACACCATCTCCAGTATTTATCATTTGTAGAATTTTTTGATGATATTCATTCTGACTGGTGTGAGGTGATACCTCACCATAGTTTTGACTTGCATTTCTCTAATAATTAGCAATGTTGTGCATCTTCTCATGTACCTTTTAGCCATTTGGATGTCTTCTTTGGAGAAAAGTCTATTTAGATCTTCTGCTTGTTTTTTGATTGGGTTGTTTGCTTTTTTGGTATTGAGCTATATTAGTTGTTCTGTATATTTTGGAGATTAATCCCTTGTCAGTTGCATCATTTGCAAATATTTTCTCCCTATTTCCTTATTTAGATAACTGGCTTTGATGCTCTATATCTAGCCTTAGAATTTCTTTGGCTTAAGTTCAGTTATAGCAATATACTACACTCCAGGGATGGTTAGATTGAAACTGAGGAATGATAACATGATTTATCCAGATTCACTTTGGTGATCTGCTTTTCTGACCAAGAATCAATCCACTACTTATATCAGCAAATTTTAGGTGCTAAGTCTCAATGTAAAATAAACTATTTTATTATTTTATACTCACATGTTAACATGTCCATCTCTAGAACTACAAATCAATGATCTAATTAGTATATTCATATCTAGGAAACTACACTTTCCAATCAGTTTTGAACTTTGAGCTCTTTTGATCTAATTAATTTGATTATAACTACCAACTCATTTACCTGGAATTATGTTTGTTGTCCTAAAATTACTGGTGTAGATAAAGATTAATCTTTTGTTTTGTGTTGTAATGCTCTGAATGCGCTTTGTAATCATATATTTGCATAGAACTAAGTCTATGAATTAGGTAGGTCATGCATTATTTTATCAATATTATTATTTCTCTTTTTATATATTAATTCACTGTGGCTTAAAAATTGCTTCTAAATTCATGAATGTTAATATTATGGACAGAACTTGAACACAGATCTTCAGACACTAAGTTATTTCTACTTACTAATTTAATCAATATTATATCAGTTAAGTCTAACACTTGAAGTGTACTATAGTAGATACTAAGCATATAGAGATTGATTTTAAAAAAAGAAAAAAAAAAGAACCTCTGATACTAAGGCACTTTGAGCTCCTATAACAAAATAACATAGACTGAGTGGCCTATAAAAGCATATAGAGATTGATTTAAAAAAAAAGAAAAAAAAGGACCTCTGGTACTAAGGCACTTTGAGCTCCTACAACAAAATAACATAGACTGAGTGGCCTTTAAACAACAGAAATTTATTTCTCATAGATCTGGAGACTGGTAGTCAGAGGTCATGGTTCTGGTGAAGGCCTTCTTCTAGCTTGCTGACTTCTAACTTCTTGCTGTGTCCTTATACAGTGGAAGAGTTGAGGGATTTATCTCAGGCCTCTTTTATAAGGATATTAATCCCATTCATGAGGGTTCTGCCCTCATGACCTAATCACCTCCCAAAGGTCCCACCTCTTAATACCGTCACCTTAGGTATTAGGTTTTCAACCTACAAATTGTGAGGCAACACAATTATTCAGAACATGGCAGAGACTAAGTTATTGATCACTAATCTATCATCAATCACTGAACATTGATTGGAATGATGTGTCATAATAGAGAATTCACTATTATTATCACCAGTAGATATATAAAAAGAGATATGTACAACTGCCTCCCTTGAAGTATCAGAAAAAGTTAACAGAAAAACTGGTGTTTGTGTTGAACCTTAAAGGCAATTCATGGTTTTCATGACTGAGTTTAAAAAGAAAATTATTTCAGGTAGAGGTAGTACCATGTGAAGTAGAATGGTGGAAAGATATAGGCTAACATCACTGTATTCAAACAGTTGGTTCATGAAGAAACAGTGGAGATCTTTAATCAAGAGTTGACAAGATCAAATCTCTTTTGGTAAAAGATAACATGGAGTGCATTAAAGAATAGTTTGTAGAGAAGTAGGAGTTGCTGGCAAAAACAAACAAAAAACAAAGAAAACAAAACAAGATAAAATGTTAAAAGGATGCTGCATTGATCTGTCAGAATTGAACCTACTGAGAAAGTGGCATGAAGTGTACAGAAGGTTGGAATATTTAATGATCATCTAGATTTTAAGAACTAAGGAGATGGATGAGTTGTGGATTAACTGTGCAGATGGCAATGCTATCAACTAATGAAACAAACCAAGGTAGTAATGATGATAATAATAATGATAAAACTATGAGTCTGAAAGGGAAAATTATAAATTGGAATTTGTGTGTATGCTAGGAACTTCTGAGATTAATCTATTCAATAATTTCAAAAGTGTATGTCTATTAAACACTTATTGTATGCTAGGTGCTGGTTTTTTATTTTTGAATAAAACAGGCAAGATGAGATATTATAGGTTAGTGGATGAAGTAGGTAGTAAGCAGATTAACAAACAAATACATAGATAGCTGGAACTTGGAGCATTTTCTATGAAGAAAATTAATAGGATGCTATGAGAGAAGAACTGAACTGATTTATTTAGATAAGGATGTCTTATCTCTGAGCAGGGAACAGCTAAAAACACAGGCACAGGCCTTGGAAGCTAGGTCTGAACTGAACATACAGATTGGAAGATCATCAACATATAGCTGGTAATTGAAAGTGGAAAATCTTCTAAGAGACAGTGTGACAAATTAGAAAAAGCCATTTAGCTAATGATAAACTAAACTGATTAACTGGCCATATTTATTTGTTTCAACAATACTGTAAAGAGATTGAGGCTACATTTATAGGCTTTTAGAAGGGATTATGTCATAGTAGGGCTTATGAAAATACATCTATATAAGGAGAAAAATAAGTATTCCCAAGCCAGCCAGTAAACTGACATCATAGACAGAATAAAATATTGAGGTTTCTTTTTCTTTATGAGGTTCATTCTTTATGACATAAATCTAAAATTAAATAATGTTCGTAAGATATAGTATAATTGTAAATGGTAACAATTTACTGGGATACATAAACATGACTGTACATTCTAGGGAATAAAATTTTAATGCTAAAAATAAATTCCTTGGGAGTAGCTGATTTCTTACTAATGAGTAAAGGTAAACCCAAACTAATGTAATGATTTCATTTTCATTTTTGTTGATAACATTAAACTCATTATTAGAGAAAGAAATAGCATATTGTGAAATGAATTCTTCAAATGATATACTCAAATAAAAATATGTTTATTCATATGGATAGGAGTTGGTTCTAAAACTCTAAGTATTTTAATTATAACAGTACTTTAATCATGTAAACATATAAGAACTTGTTCTTGTTACTGAATACTCATTTTATTCAAGCAATCAAATGTGTTTCTTCATCTACTTACATATTGATGTAATAGCTGAGATAATACCTTTCTTCTAAATATTCTTATGTTTGATGCAAAGAAAACAAAAACAAACAAAAATCTCTTATTTAAGGTCAGTTGTAAGTGAGGCTGCCTGTCGATTAAAAAGAAAAATCAATTCAGGCTATGTCAAACCAAAAATGAATAATTTTTTTACAGACCAAGACAAACCTGAAGAAGAGATTGAAACTAATCACTAACCACTATTTTTAAAAAGCTATGTTAAGAAATCTAATTTGATCAATTAGCAACTGTTAGTGCCAATTTGAGTTACTGCCCATGGAGAGAGTGGTTTGTTCATATTCAACTGCAGAGAATACTACTAACTGGTAATGAGATGTTATATAACCATAGAATAGGATGTGTACACTATACTACACTACAGAGCAGAATGTTTAACCTTCCTGCCAATTGTGTTGCAGAAATAAAACTACATGATGCATACATTAAAGATTTAAAACATGACTACCTATGAAATATAATCATTAATCTTTTTTTATTAGTCATTCTAATTTTCAGATATTTTAGGAAGTTTTTTGAAAGCAATGATCTCAACAGTTTCAGTACAATGAATTAAAACAATATGTGTCACATAAAATGCACTATCTGTTGGAAAATATAAAATAGTATGTTTCTGAAAATTACCTTTCCCCAGTGAAATATAGTTGTATTTTAAAGTTTTTATTTCAGTGTGTATTCAAAGTCTCTAAGAAATTAAATTCAAAATATATATTTACCTTAAAAATATGTTAGAATGGAAAAATTATTAGTTTACCTAATTACTATTAATTAGTCAGTGTTTTAGTCTTCCTAGACTTTATAATTCTCCACCCAAGAAAAAAATGGAAAATCCAAAAGAAAGGACTTTCATGATATTAGTCCAGGGAATGTAAGGCACCATGATTAACTAAAGAGAAGAATTTGGTTGGAAGAGATCACCAGTGTCCTTTGAGTTATAGTGTTTTGTATACAGTGACATTAAGTGGGATTTAGAGATCGTTAGATAGGTTAACTATTTGGTTGGCCAATAAATTAACTCTGAAGACTTTTCAAAAATTAAGATCCTAAAACTCTACATGGGTTTCATCTGTTTTTAAGGCTATTTTTTTTTCATTTTCTTTCTTTCTTTTTTCATTTTTTTACCCCTCCAGAGGAAGAGGGGGACTGGATGTTGTTAAAAAAAAAATGTAGTAGCTGTCCAACTAAAACATGATTTTACTTCAATGCTGGCCGATACCCTTAATGGCCACTTATTTTTCCTACATTTCAAAATTGTTTTGAGTAGTCAGGGAGGGAAGTAGAGTGCACGTAATTCCTTCCTACTCCTCAGTTTCTTATATAATTCAACAGCCAGCAGTGGCTCTATTGTCTCTGGAGTCTTTGTTTGGCTAAAGATGCCACTTCCTTAGGTTCATGTTCCTTTATTATAGAAAATATTTTAATTGCTGAAAGATAGCTATCCAGTTACAGCATTTTTTATTCACTTAATCAAAAACTTAATCCAAGCCACCTGCGATTGCCCTGCTACATGTCTTTTCTACATCATTCCATATCTTACAGTTGAGGCACAACAGGTCTTCAGTTCTTTCAGTCTTTCTCTGGCTCACGATATGTTTATTGTGTTCATAAAATCCTCTCCAGAATGACCATAATGATATGCTCTCCTGAAATAGGAGAGAAGAGCGAGGTTCACTCCCTCCCCTCTGCCTAGCTTTGGGTATCTAGAGAAGATAGAAAACATCTTTCAGTGACTTACTTCTCACCACCCCTCACCCTACCATTCCTCAATATCTCTTCCCCAGGCAGGCATTGGTTAGATTACGCAATGACCAGTCTTAGCAGCGCATAGGATCAGCTGCCTGAAATGCAAGGTAAGATAACTTTGAAATGCACCTCCCTATCCTCTCTACTACCAATCCCACTCGGACCTGAAGTCATCTTCTGTACTACAGTTAACTGAAGTGATCCACAGTTGGTTCTTTTTCCTTAATTAGCAATTAGTAGGAACTGTAAGAAAGTAGGTGTGTATAACTAGCAACCCTAAATCTCCAACACCCCTTATCATTTCTAATACAAATGCAGGGCATGTACTCTTAACACCAGATACTTAAAAAAAAAAAAAGATAGAAGAATACAGACATCTCTGTTATATTATTTATCCCCAAAGTGGAGAATATGAAAAACAGAAAGTTAATCAATATTTAAAATCATTGGGAAATAATTAGAAATCTTAATCATAATATGTTGTAAGCAAAATGTCTAGCATAAACACTGAAGTCGGAATTAAAATGACAATACATGTAGTAGCACCAATATTATTTAAAATGTTTTCTGGCTAGTTAATAAAATTAGTTAAGAGAAAGTTGTGAACCATTACAATCGAAAATAAGAAATTTAATCATTTCTAGATGCTATAACTTACCTGAAGATACAAGAAAATATATTAAAACACTAATCCAAGATAATATATTAAAACACTATCCTAAACAAAATGAGGATTAAGGAAAGCTATCAAAGAAAGAACTTTCTTATAGCTTCCCCTATATAAAGAGCTACAGCTGTAAAATGTAAGGGAAAAAAATTGTATTTGCTACTGCATTGAAAGTATAAAATATCTAGGAATAACATAATATGAAATATACTAAGGCATATAAAGTACTCAGGACAAACATTGAGAGACATTGATGTTTAGAGTATAAATTGGAGCAATTTCTTTAGGGAACAATGAAAATACATAGTACTTTTGAAACATACTTCTTTTTTCTCCAGAATTTCTACCTATGGTAATTTATCCTACAGACATACATATGTGCAAAAAAAGTATGACAAGTTTATCCATTACAGCACTATTTTTAATGGTAAAAGACTAAAAACAAATTAATTGCTTGTAAGTTAATAAATAAATAATAAAATAATTAATGGTACTTTTTTTTTAAAAGAAATAAAGCCATTTAAAAACCAGTCATTTAGGTTACCTAATAAGGAATGACCCAAATATAGATTTTGGATGTCAAGGAGTTAGAGTACCTAGGAGTAGAGCATACTTGTAATTTTAAAAGGTGTAGAGCCACACATGCACACAAACACATGCATTCATATATATGCATAGATCCTCACTTGCATACATGCTTGTATATGCATTAGATTCTTGTGGATAGTTATCCCTGAAATGAAAATTGCCTACTCAAGAAGAGGCTGGGTGAATGTATAAGCACCACAGTGTTTTTAAAGTGGGACTCTCTGTAAAGAACTAATCACTGGTGTCCTAACATATCCATGCATGCAAAAAATTAATCTCATAACTTTTAATCTACAATGACTAGTTTTGTACCATCCTAGGGAGAAATGAGAAAATAAGTACTCCAATTACATTCTCTACTCTGTGATTCAATGAAGAAGTCTGATTTAGAAGGCTAGAAGGTATGAGAGGGATATTTAAATTATATATCATTTGATACTGTTTGATTTTTTTACACTTGAATATATTTATTCTTTTTACAATTTCTATTTTGTGATCTAAATACTGTGTTTAGTGAACAAAGAAGTAATCTCATCCAAAGAACTGCTTCTACAACCCAGAATCTTTTCACAGATGTCCCTACATGGCTTAATGACTTTTATGAAGTCCACACAACCAATTTCTTGGCCCACAGTCAACTGGGTCATGGCTATAAAGCAGTTCTGATTATAGATCTTACCTTGTGATGAGCACTGAAATGGTGGATGTGTCCTAGAATTTCTTTTTGCACATGGATTCTGAATAATGAACAATGGACCATTTTCCTTCGCTCCTTCTTCACTTTGAAGCTGAATGTAACTAACACTTCCAATTTAAATCCTAAAGTGGAAATAATGTTGAGATAACTGACAAATGAATGACAAGTATAGTTCTTCACATTACAAAATAGTACATTAAACAAATTTCTTGTGTGAATTCCTTTATTCTTTAGTCACATTTGATCTCTCTTCTTTGTCCTTGGATCTTTAAATCTTAAAGGCAGTTACAATACTTGACCTAGTAATAATGATAGTTCATGTTCTTCAGTCAAATACTGGGTCTATCCTACTGGTAAGGGTAATACTTTGATGGTTTCTTTTGGAAAACATACAGTCAAATCAGAATGCAAGAAAGCATTAAACTTTAGAATCAAAATCTACCCTGAATTTCTCCCTAGCTTGTGCTTTATTAAAACTTTCCTTGATTATAAGCATTATTACATTTGTTGTACAAGCAGACTAACACAATATTCATATCCATTCTATGCCATGATTTAAGACCATTTCTTATAAAAATGGATGCCCACTTTTCCTATCAAGTCAAAAAATTTGATCAAAAAATACATAAATGTTTAAAGGGGAAAAATGATAAAACTGTTTATGAATATCATTTAAGTTACTTATTTAAGCACATATTTAATTAGCATGTGTTAACTTAGAAAACCTGCTTTTGTACTTTACCTTTCATAAAATAGTTTTATTAAAATCACTTATATATATGATGCCTTCAGTATCATGCAAACATTTTTTGGTGTCATCCAGCAGTTTTTAGCGTGCATTATCCTCAGTATGTCTTAACATGAGATACAGCACTTGTGGAAACCATATATTATTCTGTCACTGAAAATATATTCCAAATCCATAAGTACCCATTAATAGCAGGGTTTTTATTTTTTCATTCCTCCTATATATATATATATGATCTCAAAAATGTCAACACTATTTTTTTATAAATAATCTTTATAAGATTTGTTTACAATATTACACTACAATAAAAGTGTGGTCACATGCCCCAGGAACATCACTACATCTTTGTTAATTCCTTTGCCTTCTATTTTACATATTTCACTGGTTAACCTTTTTAAACATCCAGGATTGCTTGAGCTTATTTTAGTATCTTCTAAATCCAGGATATTTTAGTCTAATGTAAATTCTGGGCAATATGAAATCCTTTATACTTAGAAAAACAAGGCACATTATTCCTCTCTGAAAGGTAATTTTTAGGAGGAAAATATATATTTGTATTATAGTTTAAAATATAGTTGTTATTTATTCACTGCTACATTGAAAAATCAAGCAAGAGTATGATGTTTCAATCATATTTTTATTAGTCACAACAATTAATAAATATCTGAGAGGAGACACAACTTTTACTACTGTTTCATTTTGTTTTGTTGTATTTAATTTTTTATATTGCCTGTATGACTTTTACTAATTGGAAATGTCAAAAACGATATAGGATTGCAGCTAAGAAGTTATGCTGTACCATATTTTAAAGTTTTCTTAAGAAGATCCAATACTGTCTCATAGCTCCCCAGTGTTTAGGGTCTAATGCTTTCTGCTTTCTGTAGTTCAGTTGATGAGAGATGAGAGATAAGAGATGATAGAGAGCGGGAGATTGAGATTAAACTACTTCTAACACTTTTTATCACCGATTAAATGATTTCCAGTCAACTATTAAGAGTTGAGTTGGATTGTTAACAGAAACTTTAGATTGCAACTAAAGTTGCAGTGAGAAGCTGGATAAGAGATAATCTAGCCTTGTGGAATACCTGGAAAATAACCCTATTTCAAACATATCACTTCCCAGAGGAAGAAAGGAAAAGGAAGGTGGCTTGGGAACATAGAAACAAAAAACAATACATTGCTCTTTTAAATGGCAAAGAACTAAGCAAAGGCAGCACCTCTTACTTCTTACCCAACGCACTATTCATAAATTAATTTTAGTTTAAATACATAAGCAGAGAAAGACCCTACACATGGGAAGCAATCAACCATTTATATCACAGAGTCCAGCACTGGTGCATAGTGAAACAATGAATTCTTATTTTTGAATACAAGTAATTATTTTTGCTTTACATTCCTATGCTTGATGAAAAGCAATGGCAAAGATTTTCCCCCAAATTCTAATAGTTTCTGAAATGTGGCACTTAATTTTATATAAGGAAATAAAAAGCTTTGATAATATAATACAGTTGTCTAGACAGATAGACATATAAAAATTTTTTAGTAGAGTTTTGGATTTACCAAAAAAAAAAAAAAAAGCAAAAAAAGACAGTCTTATCATATTATGCATTTCTCCCTTGGGTGCCCTAAGCTCCTAAATGATTTTTTTTAATTTGCATACATTAAGGCTCACTCTTTGTGCTGTCTATAGGTTTTGACAAATGCATACTGTCATGTATTCACAATTACTGTGTCAAAGAGAATAGTTTCACTGCCCTAAAATTCCCCTGTGCTTCACCTATTCAATTGCTTTCCCCTTCCACCAAACTTCAAGCAACCACTGATCTTTTTACTGTCATTATAGTTTTGCCTTTTCTAAAATGTCATATAATTGGATTCATACAGTATGTGGCATTTTCAGAATGAGTTCTTTCAATTAGCAACATATATTTAAAATTTATCCATGTCTTTTTGTGAATTTATAGCTTATTTTTTATCACCAAAAATTATTCCATTGTATGAGAGTAATGCAGTTTGTTTATACATTCATCTATTCAAGGACATCTAGGTTGCTTTCAGTTTTTGGCAATTAATAAAACTTTTGTGAACATGTGGGTGCAGATTTTTGTGTGAACATGTTTCCAAATCCATTAGGTAAATTCCTAGTACCATGATTCTTGGAGTATATGATAATACAACATTTACCTTTGTAAAAAAAAACAGTCTTCCAAAATAGCTGTGCTATTTTGCATTTCTACCAGCAATAAACGAGAGTTCTTGTTTCATTTGATGCTATCCAATTTTTTAGATTTTAACTATTCTAATAAGTCTGTAGTGGCATCACACAATTTTGAGATGCCCTAATAACAAATGAGGTGAAGCATGTTTTCATGTGCTTAATTGCTATCGGTGCATCTTTTTTGGTGAAGTGTCTGCTCAGATATTATGTTCAGTTTTTAACTGGTTGTTTGCTTTCTCATATTGGAGTTTCAAGAATTCTTTATATATTATACTTTGAACACAAGTGCTTTATCCTTTATGTGTTTAGCAAATATGTTCTGCCAGTTAGTGGCTTATTTTTTGTACAGCAGACATTTTAACTTTGAGTCTAGCTTATCAAATTTTTTTCTTTCTTGGTTTGTTCTTTTGGTGTTGTATCTAAAAATCAATCACCAGAAGACATCACTTAGATTTTCTTCTATATTTTCTTCTAAAAGGTTTATACTTTTGTGTTTTTTACTTAAGTCTATGCTCCATTGTGAACTAATTTTTGCAGAAGGTATAAGGTCTTCATCTAGGTGATGTTTTGCTTATAGGTATCTAATTGATCCATAACATTTGTTGAAAAGAATATTCTTTCTCCAAAGTATTGTCTTTGCTTTTCTGTCAAAGATCAGTTGACTATATTTACGTGGGTCTATTTCTGGACTTTCACTTCTGTTCCATTGATCTATCTATTCAATTACTATTCATTCTGGATTACTGTATCTTTACCGTAAGTTTTGAAATGGGGTAGTGTGAGTCCTACAACTTTGTTCATTAGTTACAGTATTGGGTTATTTATTCTAGGTCCTGTGCTTTTCCCTAGGAACTTCAGAATAAATTTGTTGATGTCTTGACTTGAGGCTACAGAATTTTGCATCCATTTTCACATGTCTTCTTTGTTTCAGTCCTTTCCTTCTCTTCTCTTCTAAGGACATTTTCATTTGACTTAAGGTCCACTTTAACCTAAGATGATATAATCTCTAGATCTTTAAAATAATTACATCTTCAAAGACCCTTTTTCCAAATAACATCACATTTCAGGGGTCAATCTTTTTTGGGAGCTACCACTCAACCCACTACAGGAAATATTCCCTCTGCTTCTGTGTTTTGCAAAACATTGTGGAGAATTGGTTTCACTTTTCCTTAAATGTTTAGTGAAATCCATTAGTGAAACCATCTTGAACTAGTGCTTTGTGTTTTGGAAAATTATTAATTATTGTTTCAATACCTTTAAAAGATAAAGGCTTATTGGAACAGGAGGGAGGGGCTGGATGGGGGCAAAGCCTGCAGGGCAGAGCTGGCAGAGGTTCTGCCCTGGGGCCAGAGGAGCGAGGACACTACAGAGGAAGAATGTGCCACCAATGCAGCTGCTGCTGCTGCCACTGCTTGCTCTTCTCCAGAACTGCCATTGCTGCCACTATTTGCATGGGGGACCCTGGTGACATGGGCTCAGCAGAGGGGTGGAGGGAGGGAGGGCTCAATTAAAAAAAAAAGATAAAAGCCTATTTTTTTCCTTGTGCAAATTTTAGAATTTCATGACTAAAGAGTTTGGTTAGTTTCATAAAAGAACCTGAATAGCCAAAGCAATCTTAAGAAAGAAGACCAAAGCTAAAGGTATCATGCTTCCTGACCTCAAACTGTACTATAAAGCTATAGTCATCAAAATAGTATGGTAGTGGCACAAAAACATATATATATATATCTCAATGGAACAGAATAGAGAGCCCAAAAATAAACCAATGTTTATATAGTCAATTAATCTATGACAAAGGAGGCAAGAAAATATAGTCTTTTCAATAAATAGTGTTGGAAAAACTGGACAGCTACAGGCAAAAAAGAAAAAAAAGAAAACAGACCACTTTCTTACACCATACACAAAAATAAACTAAAAAATAAAGTCTTAAATGTAAGACCTGAAACCAGGTCTAACAGGCACATGAAAAGATTCTCAACATTGCTAATTAGCAGAGAAATGCAAGTCAAAACCACAATGAGATATCACCTCACATCTGTCGGCATTGCTATTGTCAAAAAACAACAAATAACAAGTATTGGCAAGGATGTGGAGAAAAGGAACTCTCTTGCACTGTTGGAGGGAATGTAAATTGGTACAACAACTATGGAGAATAGTATGGAGGTTCCTTAAAAAATGAAAACACTAAACCAAAAGGTATATGTGCCCCAATGTTCACAGCAGCATTATTTATAATAGTCAAGCTATGAAAGCCACCTGTGTCCATGTACAGATAAAGAAGATATATAATACATATAACATATATGTAATGAATATTAGTCATTAAAGAAACAAATCTTGCCATTCATGAGAACATGGATGGACATAGAGGGTATTATGTTCAGTGAAATAAGTCAGACAGAGGAAGAAAAATACTATATATTTTCACTTATATGTGGAATCTACAAAACATAACAAATGAACAAATATAACAAAACAGAAACACTCACAGATACATTGAACAAACTAGTGGTTGCCAAATGGGATGTGGTAGGGGATGGATGAAATAAGTGAAGAAGATTAAGAGGTATAAATTATCAGTTATAAAATGTCACAAGGATATAATTTACATCACAGGGACTATAGTCAATAATATTGTAATAACTTTGTATGGTGCATAATCTATAAAAATACTGAGTCACTATGTTGTACACTTGAAACTATTATAATGTAAGTCAACTATACTTCAATTAGAAAGGAGATTGGTTCATTTAATCTAAATTATTAAAAATGTGCTTATAGAATTGTTCATAGTGCTTCTTTATCACCATTTTAAAAAAATTTCCATGTAATCAGTACTGATTATCTCTCTTTCATTTCAGATTTAGTTCATTATTTTCTCTGTTGAGAAACTGCTTTTTCAATTTCATTGATTTCTGCTCTGAATTTTATTTCTTTTCTTCTGGTTGTTTTAAGTTTAAATTGTTTTTCTCTCTCTAGTGTGCTAAGCTGGTAATTTAGATTAATGATTTTAGATATTTTTCATTTTCTAATATACACATGTAGTTTGCCTCTAAGTATTGCTCTTGATGCATCATGGAATTTTTTTTTTTTTTTTTTTTTTTTGTGGTATGCAGGCTTCTCACTGTTGTGGCCTCTCCCGTTGTGGAGAACAGGCTCCAGACACGCAGGCTCAGCGGCCATGGCTCACGGGCCCAGCCACTCCATGGCATGTGGGATCTTCCTGGACTGGGGCATGAACCCGTGTACCCTGAATCCGCAGGCGGACTCTCTACCACTGCGCCACCAGGGAAGCCGCCATCACGGAATTTTTGATAAGATGTATTATTATTTTTAGTTAGTTCAAAATAATTTATAATTTGTCTTGAGGCTTCTTTGTCCCTTTTATTAATTTGGGGTATATTATGCAGTTCCCTCAAATTTGGGGATTTTCTTTCTCTCTTTGTACTGTTAATTCCTCATTTAATTCCATTGTAGTTTGAAAATATGCTTTGTAATATGTCAATTAAAAATGCTCATGTGTGTTTTATGGCCCATAATGTGTTCTGTCTTTGTGAATGTTTTACACAGGCTTAAGAAGAATATATATTTTGCTGTTGTTAATAGAATATTGAACAAATCTTAATTTGATCAAGTTGATTATTAGTGCTGTTCAGGCCAACTATGTCCTTACTTATTTTCTGTTTGATCTATCAATTAATAAAACAGAAGTGTTGTAGTCTCCAACTGTAATATTGGACTCTCTGTTTATCATTATGGTCATACTAATTCTTCGTGTATTTTAATTCTCTGTTGTTAGACATACATACATTAAGTATTGTTACGTCTTTGTGGAGAACTGACCTCCATATCATTACATAAAGCCACTCTTCATCCCTAATAAGTTTTTTTTATTCTGAAGTCTGCTTTGTCTGAAATTGATATAGCTACTCCAGCTTTCTTTAGATTTTAGTGTCGGCATGGCATATATTTCTCCATCCCTTTAGTTGTAACCTGACTACTTATGTATAAAGTGGGCTTCTTATAGATATACATATATACAGTTGAGTCTGTTTTTCAAATCTACTGACAATCTGTTTTTAAATTGCTGTATATGAAGTATTTACATTTATGTGATATGTACATAGTTGAGTTAATCCATCACAGTTGTATCTGTTTTCCATTCATTGCATTTTTTGTTCTTTCTTTTTTATTTTCCCTCATTTTCCTTAACATTATAGTATTTAGTGGGTATTGGAGTTATCTTGTAACAGAGTATTTCCAATTATTCCCTCCTATACCATATGTCATTGCTGTCATTCATTTCATTTATGTATATGTTATAATCATCCAATACACTGTTACTGTTATTAATTTACATAAACAGTTATATTTTAGATCACTTAAGAATAACAACAACAACAAAAAAAGATTTCATTTTCCCTTCCTTTATCCCTTCTTTGAATCTTTCCCTTTATGTTGATCTGAGTTTCTGGCCCACATAATTTTCCCTTTTCATGAAGAATTTTTTTTTGTTTTAAACATTTCTCACAGGAAAGAATCTGCCAACAATGTATTTTCTGTTTTTGCTTGTCTGAGAAAATGTTTATTTCTCATTCACTTTAGAAGGATATATCACTGGATAGAGAATTTCAAGCTACAGGTTTTACTTTTAGCATTGAAAAGATTTCATCCTCCTCACTAATTGCTTGCATTGTGTCAAACATGAAATCTACCTTAATCCTTATCTTTTGTACTTCTATAGGTAAGGTGTTTCTTTCTCTGATTTCTTTCAAGATTGTCTCTTTGTCCTTAGTTTTCTAGAATATGGAAATGATATGCTTAGATACACATTTCTGGGGGTAATTTATCTTGCTTAGAGTTCTCTCAGCTTTCTTAATTTATAGTCTTATGTGTCATTTATTTTAGACAATTTTCAGTCATTATTACTCCAATTATTTCTTTTCATACTTCCAGGATTCGTATATGCCAGAGAAAAAACTGGAAGTCTAAAATAGACACTTGGGGCTCTAGTAAAGCACAATACACAGTAAGCTCATGTCTAAGTTCTAAATGATTTGTCTTTTCTTGATTACACTATATCAAAAGACATTAATTCTTTAGACCTAACATTAAGGTTAAGCTTCTTCAGTTAGTAACATAATGGTAGTATTTAAAAGTTCTGTTCAGTACATCAAGCACTAATATCATGTTGGAACTATCTAACCCACCTACCTCAACAACAAATTTAAATTCAATATTTTAAAAAGAACCAAAAGGGAAATATATTTTGTTTGAAAGCTTTATCTTAGTGTATAAGTATTTATTATGTTTTTCTTTCATGGACATTGATGAAATGACTGAAAGAAATCTTTAGAAATATATCATAGCATTCATATCATATTTTCTTCTTATATAATAAATAGCTGCAGAATGAATTAAATTCACAGTTTTACTTACTTCAAAATAACTTTATTGAAAGTAAATCAGAAAACCAGATTGCAAAAACAATTTAACTTGAAAAACTTGTTTTCTCTGTTACCTGGTCAACGGCTATATCTAAACAAATTAAAATTGAAACTGGTTTAAATACTCATTTTTCTATTTTTCTTTATGCTTTTGATTTGAAAAGCTCTTTTATTAGTTCCCTGATTAATGACTCTAACTTAAAGAATCAATGTGTGCCACTGGAAGTATTGTTGTATAATTGGTTCATTTTTCATAGATGGCCAGATCCTTGTTTTTCCCCTCCTCCCTCTCCTCTAGGAGGAAGGAAAATAAGCATTCTCTCTTTTTAAATATATTTTTTCCAAATACTTACTTATGTATTGATATTCAAGGCACATTTATGCTCAGACAATCAAATTAATTTTATCTATTGTCAAGTCACATTAGTAGCTTCTGGACAATATCCAAAATAGGCATGAGACTGTTGCTCTTCAGATACAGAATATTTGCATTTAAAATGACCATATGTCAGTTGCATATATTAAGCAGAAATGATCAATAACTGAATTAAAATAATTACTTAAAGAGGAAAATCACAATGATGCTTCTAGTTTGGGAATTTCCATTGCTTAGACTTCTGTTTATTGTACCACACCCAAATGAATAGAACTTATATGCTATGTCATTATTCTTAATATAGTATCCTCTCACCTAGACAACTGTTTTCCAAATTTTACAGGAGGTTAAACCAATTTAGTTCACTTAAGTGCACATTTCCTACCAGTTAATTTAAAAAAGAAACTGGTTTGTATTAACCCATTATCATAAAAAGTACAAAGGTTTAAAATTTTTTTAAAAATCAGAATTTTTACAGAATTCGTTCTTAAAGTGTTTGGAAAGATATGAGAAATCTCTGTACTTTCCACTCAATTTTGCTGTGACCCTAAAACTTCTCTGAACAATAAAGTCCATTAAAAAATTAATTTTCTGATTCCTAAAATAGCTAATTATTTAAAACTTATGCCAGAATAGTATTTGGAAAACATAAAAATATATTTTAAATGTCATATGTAAATTGTAACTGTATGCAAATTGCATTGGTAAACTAGTTATGAATCCCCAAAGATAAATAATTCAAACTTAAAATCTTATACTTTATTATAAATTCACATGTATAAAAGGCCTATTTCAGGTATAATTGTGTGTGTGCATGTTTTAATTTTTTGAAAATATACTTTTAACTTCTGCAAAGTATTTATTTAATTTACAAAAAATTTATACTGTGTTTAGGGATTACTTTTATGTTCTAGACATTTATTTTGTCCATGCATGAAACCACATGAGCTTTTTAAATGCAAACAAGTTGAAAACATGCACCCCACTTCATTAAATATTGTTTTATAGTAGTGTATATTACCTTTGATAATTATCTTTCTCTTAGATTAAATATATTTGAGTGTGCATAAGGGCTTTTATCTCCACAAACTTGTAAGAAACAAACACTCTTTCACAGTTTTGGAGCTCAAAATATATGCCTTATCTGCACAAGACAAAATATTAAATTCTAGGGAATTCTTGTTATAAACATGCACTTCCTAAAAGTTTGTTGAGTTGGAATACATAATTATTATATACATGAAAAAAGGAATATAGGTGTTCCTCCAAATCTGTGTTACCCAAGCTTCAAAGATGCTTCTCATAACAGTATTTTAGTTTAGTTCTAGCTAAATGTGCAATATTCTACATTGCCAACATGTAGGTAAATATGGGGTTGTGTTTAGCATACACTCTGAATTTCAAAATACCTTCCTCAAATTCATGTGCAGACCTCTTATCCTCCTCAAAGTGTTGCAATACTCTTTCTGGAAATCAAAAATGCACTGTAGGATAAACCAATAGTTAGATTAATAATGTAAAGATCTTCTGCAAAGCAGTGATACCAAATATTTAATTTGAAAGGGACTTGGGAGTTGATATTTCAAAAATAGCATTGAAGTCTTCATAAAATATCAGAACTATAATACCTCATAACACTAATTGTTTTGTGATAATATTATTTTTATTTTGAAAGAAAAATGGAAATTAAGACATTCACTTTAGTATGTAGTTCTCTGCAGATGGTCTCAATCTGGTCTTGTTTAAAGAATGTTTCCTGTATTACAATGGGCAGGAAATAAAAAGCAAAAGCAACAACTAAAAAACATCAATAACAAAAACAACAACACAAAAAATCTCCCCAAATCTCACTTCTGACCTATGTTGAATTTCTTCCATCATTCTTTCAGCAATTCTACAGAGTATGATAGAATATGCATTGCATGTGCGACTCAATGGGTTTAGGTCTGGAAATCATGAAATTTTCCCTCATGTCACTCTTTACTTTTTCCCCTCAAAAAATAAATACCAAATGATCTCATAATAAGTAGTTAATCTGAATAGATCCATAGCAGTGGACAAAAATTATTCCATACAAGTTGATGTCTTCAGCAAGTTTCACTGCTGAGTTCTTTTAAACCTTTAAGTAGCAGATACTTTATCATTAGAATATGTTTGAGGACAGAAGAAAAAATGGAAAGCCATGATTTTTTTTTAAACCTAATCTTGATTAGGTAGACTGATTCTTGCAACACAAAGACCAATCTCATTTACAAATTCACATATATATTAAAAAATAGAGTAACAAAAATAATTCAATGGTATATTTAAAGAATAATTCACCTACAGTTAAGGTTTATTTTAAGAATGTCAAGATAATTTAATATTAGGAATTCTACTAATATAATGCATTGCATTAATATATGGATAAGTAACTTTTTTCACAACTTCAATGAAATTCTTAAAATTTATTAAATAAAAACCCCCAATTTTTTTCTTTTCTTTCTTTTCTTATTGAAGTATAATTAATGTGTAATATTATATGTTATAGGTGTACAATATAGTGACTCACAATTTTTAAAGATTATACTCCATTCATAGCTATTATAAAATATTGGCAATATTTTCTGTGTTGTACATTATATCCTTGTAGCTTATTTTATACATAATAGTTTGTAACTCTTAATCCCTTACCACTATATTGTCCATCTCCCTTTCCCTCTCTCCACTTGTAACTGCTAATTTGTTCTCTGAATCTGTGAGTCTGTTTCTTTTTTGTTATATTCACTAGTTTGTTGTATTTTTTAGATTCCACATGTAAGTGGTATTATACAGAATTTGTCTTTCTCTATCTGACTTATTTTACTTAGCACAATACACTCTAACTCCATCCATGTTGCTGCAAATGGCAAATTTCCATTCACTTTTATGGCTGAGTAGTATTCCATTGTGTGTGTGTGTATATACATATATATATATGTATATACACACACACACACAACACATCTTCTTTATTCATTCACCTGTTGATGGACACATAGGTTGTTTCCATATCTTGGTAATTGTAAATAATGCTGCTATGAACATCGGGGTGTGTGTATCTTTTCAAATTAGGGTTGCAATTTTTTTGGGGGGGTTTATATACCCAGGAGTGGAATTGCTGGGTCATATGGCAGTTCTATTTTTCGTTTTATGAGAAATCTCCATACTGTTTTTCACAGTGGCTGTACCAATGTTCATTCCCAACAACAGTATACTAGGGTTCCCTTTTCTACACATCCTCGCCAACATTTGTTAACTGTGTTCTTTTTCATTATAGCCATTCTGAAAGATATGAGGTGATATCTCTTTGTGGTTTTGATTTGCATTTCTCTGATGTTTAGTAATGTGAACATCTTTTCATGTGTCTGTTGGTCATCTGCGTAACCTTTGGAAAAAATGTGTATTCAGGTCTTCTGCCCATTTTTGAATTGTGTTATTTGTGGCTTTTTTTAATACTGAGTTGTATGAGGGGTTTATATATTTTGGATATTAACCTCTATTGGTCACACTGTTTGCAAATATTTTCTCCAAGTCAGTAGGTTGTCTTTTCATTTTGAAAGGTCAACAATTTTTATGATAACTATTAGAAAGCTGTCCTTCTGCTTAGCACTACAGGAAGATTATATGTATATAATATATATGATATAATATATAATTATATTATATACATATATATAATATATGTATATAATATATATAGTATATTTTATCATGTTTTGTATTGCCCAGTCCTACTACTTGAACTGCGGTTTGATACCAGACCCCAATGTAGCCATCAAAAGAAGGCTAATGACGTATGATGTGGTCTAGTGTGGGGTTCAAGCCTAGACCAGATCTCTATTCTAGATGGCAATGCATAAATCAAATCAAACTGTCTGTTTTTAAAACTACAAATGTAAGAAATATAAAGTGAAAAAATATTTGTGAGAAGATGAAAGGTATACAGACTGCAACATGCAGAAAATATGTCCCTCTTGAAAACATGAGTGTTCATAGGCATAGTGCAGAGGAAATTTCAGTAGTGATAATGGAAAACATAGAAAGAATGAATGATGTAAATTAAGCCATGGGCTTGACAGAGCCACTGGACTAAGAAAAAAATCACAGTTAGAATTAATACTGAGATTCCAGAACTGCTGTCAGTCTCTTAAACCTTCTCTTATATAATGAAACATTTCAGTTTTTTTGTCATTTGTGTCAAAAGCTGCTAAAACTATTTACTATGCTCCATTTATTTACTGATTCTAAAAATTTAACTTAATGACCTGTTCTTTGCCAGGCACAATTGTAGGCATTGGGGTTGTAGTGATGAACAGGGTTAAACATATATTTCATGGAGCCTGCATTCCACTGCGGTAGACAGACAGTAAAAAAAGTAAATGTATAAACAAATATCATAACATATCACATAATAAATGCTATGAAGAAAATATGGCAGATTCTGTAAAGCAAAATTGTGAACTTTTAAAAAAATGTCCCTCCCCATCTCCTTCATAGTATATGACCTTTACGCCAGGCATTGTAAGAAATGTCTCTGCTTGGAGTTAAAAATATGGTTCACTATAGAAAGATTATAAAGGAAAATAAAGAGACAATATTCAGTTGCCAACACACTGAATAGAAGTTTTGGGGGAACCATTAACCTCACTTAGATTGTTGCCTTGAAGGAAGATATTTGAAATCACTTTATGACTTCTTCCTTCCATTAAAGTGCCAGGAACTGAGGTCTGGGAACATCTCCTAGACTCCTCCTACCATCTAGAGAAAATAACCTTCTCCCTGTGATTATGAAAACATGATTTCTGCCCTTATGAGCAAAATAAGTATCAGATGCATGGCAGTGAAATTAATAATAGTAATAATAATAATAACAATAATAAAAATACAACAAAAAAGGGAAACCTCTAGAGAGCCTGAGAGTTGAGGAAATTAGAGAAAGGGAAAGAGAGAGGGAGGAGTGTAAACTGGGCTAATATGGCCCACTTTTTTCTCCTCTTTGGGCTTCAGCTCAGGGGATTAGACAAATGAGGAGTAAAATTCAAACCTCTCATATACCCACCCACACATTAAAATTCTGGAAAAAACAGCTGCCCTCTGGCTTCCACAGTGCATGCCCATAGTGTAGATATTGAGCAAAATATGGACATACTGGGGTCAGATGAAGTGGACCCCAAGGCTTGTTCCTTGAGTGCATGGATATGGAGTTGAGAGCTAGTGAATGTAGCATGGGACTCACTGCAGCAGGATAAGGTAGGTGCACCACAGTGAGAGGTAGGTTATGGAAACAACCAGGACTTAGCCACAGGAGCCAAGGTGAAGCTAAGACAGCTGGGAAGATTAATGGGCTAACCAAGTTGAGGGACAGTTTCAGACCTCAGACACAGATGCCAATCAGGCAAGGAGTGACCGGATGGACAAAAGGGTCATGAGGAAGCAGAGAAAATCAAGCCAACAGACCTGCTCTTACATCTTCTGCAGGTCTGTGTGAGGTATAGCCTTCCCCACATCATACAGGGATACCGTCTCAGAAAAAGGAACTAAGGGAAGAGAATCTCACATGAAAAAATGAACCTTGAGGTCCCAGAGACTCTCAGTGCTAATAAAAGGACAACTTGAATATACTGGTTCAAGGATTATTTTAATTTTTGAGATGAACACAGTGTCTTTCATTTAGGAAAATTATAAATGTCTTATGACTGATAATAATGTGGGTTATTGGATAGTAATTTAAAAAATATTTTTTATAGTACATACTTAAATTTAGCAGTTTTCTTCTCCATCCCTTTCTAGTTTTTAGTTTAGTTTTGTTTTTCCCCTCTATGAGGCTCAAATACAAAATAAGAGTTTAAGGCTTAGCCTCTTTTCTATTATCCCATTTAAATTTATTTAACACTATTGTTATTTTATGCTTCTTTATGACCTTATTTATTCAATAAATATTTATTAATATCATCTTTGCAAAGCACCATGCTGGACTCTGAATATAGGCAGTCATGGATAAACCATGGTGCCTCCTCTCACAAAGCTTATATTCTGTATACATGTTAGATTGTGCAAATAACTGATTGTGCAATTAATTATTAAAATACATTAGTGATAAGAACAATAGTTGATATTTATTAAGTTCTGACAAGACCTCTTACGCAGTCAGCTAAGCACTTACATACATGACATTTTTAAATTATTATTAAAACTAATGAAGAAGCCAAGCCAGCCCTACAGGAAGTTACTTGAAGAAATATAAGATTCCATGAAACACCACTGAGCTAAACTTATAAAATATAATTTGTCTCATTTCCACTGACAGTCAAATCTCAGGAACACTGTGAGAAACACAGGTAGTAGTGGGGAGTTTGTGCAGGAAAATAACAAAAACTTCTTTCTGGTCAAATTTATCTCTTTTGAACACCTTTGTAGGGATAATATGTAGATACGTTACCTTAAAGCTTAAAGTCAGCATTTTTTCAAAGTGAAATAGAGTAGTAGTCTGTAAGAATTTATAATTGGATTTTTCCTTTTCCAAAAGTCAGATATTTTTGAGGTATAATTTAAACACAGTAAAATATATTCCATTTAGCTGTATATTTGTTTCATTTATATATATATATTTATATACATTCCGTATAAACGCACACACACACATACATTTGATGTATACACACACATACAAATACACACACATAAAAGTTCCCTTGCTCATCTGTGTTGTCAATTCCCTTCCCTCCACCCCTATTCCCTAGGATCACTAATGTGATTCCTGTGTTTTTAGTTTTGCCTTTTCCACAAGAGCATATAATTGGGATCATTCAGGTTATAGTCCCTTTGGTCTGACTTATTTCACTTAGCATTATGCTTTTGAGATACCTCCATGTTGTTGCATGTAATCATTAATTTTTCTTATTCTATTGTACCAATGTATCATAATTTGTTTACCCATTCACCAGTTGATGGACATTTGGGTTGTATTCTATATTTAATGATTATGAACAAAGCTTTTATAAATATTCACATAAGAGTCTTTGTGAGAACATGTGTTTTTATTTCTCTTGGATAAATACCTTGGATTAGGATTATTAAATGATCAGGTGGTTAATATTTAATTTTATAAGGCTATATAATTTTGAATTCCTATTAGCAATATATAAAAGTTAAATTTGCTCCAAATTCAATAATCAATAATTGGTAGCATAATTTTTTAAATCTTTCTAAAAGGTGTGTGTTATTCATTTTGATGATGGCTCAAAAAATTATCACATTTCACCCAACTTAAACTGGCAAAATTTTTTCTATAATTGTAGCTATATGCGATTAGGATTCAAAAAGGTACTTTGAAGCTCTTAAGAACTTTTTCCATTAATGTAAGTTGAATATTATTTTAAATTTGAGAAACAATGGAATAAGTGCATGTATTTATTGTTTGCTACTCAGAAATATTATTAAGTTAACTATCTAAATTTATGCTCTTTAATGTGCCCTGTAAAAAGGTATTAAACTTGGAAGATCACAAAAGAAATAAAATTACTGAAAAAAGAACAAGAGGTACACAAAAGTGATAAATGTTTTACCACTTGTCGTACTCTTAACCTTGTTTCAACATATAGAATTGGTTTAGTAAGTAAATCTATGTCTGTATAAATTTTCAGCAAAGTTTTCCACCAATATACAAAATAAAAGTATATGATTACAGCCAGTTTGAAGAAATGTCAAAGTTCTCATACAAAGGGATGCCAGGGTACCCCATGATCTTTTAGTACCCAACTTTTCCACCCTACACTTGATTAATGCAGCTAAGGTGTAATGCTTATGGTTACTGAAATAAATCTGGCCTATAGGATGGGGGAGGGCTTGGGAAGTCATCTCTGAGTAAATGTACTGGAATAAAAGAATTCTCCAAGAAGAGTGAACAACGTGTTATTTCTGTAAGACAAAACACCAAAAACTTCATAATAGTTAACATTTCTCTTCATTTTCCCTTTCATAATGTATCTAAACAAAATTGATTTGTGGACTGATGTTAGAATAATTTACTTAAGTGCCATGATTAAAATACTATCAAATAATTCACCATTGTCTGATTTAGCAAAATGCAATATATGAGAGATGTCCATGCACCCTGTACCCTTAAAAGGAAACTGACTTTAATAACCTTTTAAATGCCATGAACCACCCAAAATCTTGTTAGAATGAAGATTCTGATTCAGTACGCCCAGGTAAAACGTGAGTCTGCATTTCTACCCAATTCTTAGGTGGTGCCAAAGCTGCTTGTCTATGAGTCATGCTTTGAGTAGCCAAGTAATGGATCACATCTTCCCTACTCAAAGTCTTCATAATTCTCTCCTCTTTCTTGGATTATTATATTATTCCTCTCTGGTGGATGATTCCTATCAACATAGAAGCATGATGTTATTTCTCCTATCTTCATCAGGATTTCACACCCTAAACTCCACCTAAACTATTCTTGCAAATTTGGCAGTGGCTTTCATGTCTTCAACCCAGTCTTCAATTCTCTCTCCTCACCTTATTGGATCTTTCATATGTATTTGATTTCTCCTAGAAATGTTTTTGTCACTTGGCTTGAAGCAGTCTCCTGCTTTTTCTTTCTACTTTATTGGCTCCTCCTCAGATTTCCTTGATTATTCCTACTCAGCAACCGAACCACTGAATGCTGGGAAGCTCCAGAGTTCAATCCTTGGTACTCTTCTTTATTCACACTTACCCAGTTTCATTGATTTAAATATCATCTATTTCACAAATGTATATCACCCAACAATACTCTGAACTCATGACTTAAATATTGTATAGCATCCTTAACATTTCCCCTTCTAACAGACAACTCAAAAGTAACGTGCTCAGAAATATATAAATATATATTTATATAGTGATCACCAATCCCTATTTCTCCCTTCTTCCACTGCACAAATTCTCCCTTTCCCACTTAGTAAATGGCAATTCCACTTTTCCATTTGCTCATTCTAAAACACTGAGAAATCATCCTGGAATTTCTCGTTTTTTTTTTTTCAAAGTTTCCTTTAATGTATCAACAAATTTGTACAGCTCTACTTTTACCATATATCTAGAATCTGCATATTTATCATGTGTCTAGTTAACATTTTGGAAATAGTTTCCATCATGTCACACATAGGAAAACACAATAAGCTAATTTTGTTCTCATTACTTGTAATTTAATTTTTATGGTCTTTTTTCAATACAAATGCCTGCATCTTTTAAACATGTGATTTATGCTGTCACTCACCTACTCAATATCCTTCACGAATTTGATTCTCCATATGATTCATAATTAGATGAGAACCTAAGTTCTCATCTTTGTCTAATAGGATGTACATCATCCTACCCCATTGCCTATTTAATCTCACTACTTACTTCTCTTCCCCAGCTCACTCTTTGCTGTCACACCAGTAGCCCTGATGATATTCAAACATAGCAGGCACATTCCTGCCTCAGGTGCTTAATCTGGAAAGCTTTCTTACACATATGTGCATGACTCCCTCAGTTTTTTAAAAAAAGTAAAATCCCACCCACTAAATTAACGTTTCCTTACTTCTATGTTTAAAATTGCAACATACCCTCCTTTTACACATCGAGACTCCATATACTGTATTCCTTTTCTGATTAAAAAAAATAAAACTTTTTGTAGTTCTTTTACCATATGACACACTACATGCAGTCTTTTTAAAATTTTTTTTAATTGAATGTCTCTTTCCCTCTAGAATGTAACCTCTATGAGAACAAGACTTTTTATCTGCTTTGTTTACATCTCTGTCCCCAGGCTGGCACATAGTAGATATTCAATAAATAACTTCTCAATAAATAAATGAAGAGAGTAAGGGAGGATAACTGATGATTGCTTCAACTTTAAGTAAAAGTATGTCACTGTAACACTGGTTTGTAAAACATATTCATTTCTGGTAATACAATACAAATATTTAGTAATTTTTAAATAGAGGGAAATTAGCATTAAAGTCATATGAAATACTAAAAAGAAATAGTAATTATTGAAGAACCATGGCAGAATATTACTCACTGTGGAAATGAAACACCATTGTGGCCTAGAATTATGTAGGAACTGAGAATCATATTTGACAGTAACCCTTTGCAAGGAATCTCTCCTCAAAGAATAACCACATCTATGCATCAAAATATGTGTGCAAAATGTAATTATTACACCATAATGTGAAATGGCAATCAACTGGAAACAAATATTCCTTAAAAGAGGAGTAGGAAAAAAAGTATATTTAAAACATTTTTTAAATTTAAATTATATATATATATTCTTTATGTTAGAGTATAGCTGATTAACAATGATGTCCCAGTTACAGGTGTACAGCAAAGTGATTCAGTTATACCCATACAAGTAGCCTTTCTTTTTCAGATTCTTTTCCCATTTAAATTACTACAAAATATTGAGCCGATTTCCCTGTGCTATACAGTATATCCTTGTTGGTTATCTATTTCAAATATAGTAGTGTGTACCTGTCAATCCCAAAGAAAGGATACTTGTATAGGTATAACTGAATCACTATGCTTTACACCTATAACTAACACATCATTGTTAATCAACTATACTCCGATATAAAATAAAAATTTTAAAAATTTAAATAAAAAAGTATGTTATTTATGTACTATGAACACGTTAGCCATTAAAGAAAAAATAACACCTACATGGGCTGAGAGGGAAAATCTATTATGTGGCTACACAGAAAAGAAAAAAAAAAACCTTAAAGATATATAAAAGTATGATGTGATCCAAACTCTATTAAAATGAAATATTTGTGTAATATGTGTGTGTTCATGTGTGTTTGTGTGAGTGTACATACACCTATTGAAATATTAGTCATGTTTATTTCTGTGGGGGAGTTAGAAATGTGACAGACCAGGGTCATAAAAGACAAAACTTTTGTTCTGTATAATTATGTATTTCATGAATTTTTTATAGTTAGATTGCATTCATGAATTACTTTTACATTTCTTTTTAAAAATAGCAGAAAATGTCAACCTAGGTTCAATGTGTCAGAAACACTTAAATTTCAATAAAATTAAAGAATAATGAATGTACTTACAAAGAGAAATACGTTTCTAAGACTTGGAAAGAGAAACCTTTTTCAGTGTCTGGAAACTGCTTATTTTTCACATGAATGCTTAGAAAGTTTAAGAGGAGTGTAGAACAGGCAAAAAGCTATCATTATTTTTGCTACCGGTTATAGAATCTATCAAGTTTTATTCTTATCCTTTCACAATTTCCCTACTACATATACATACATAGCTTTGTCTATTTTAGTTTATTAATCTGTCTCCATCCTTCTTCTTATCTCCATTAGTATAGATACACTCTTCCTATATAATCGACCCCTGTCTCAGTAGCAGTCACAATAAAGCAACCCTAACAGCAAATAAGGCAGAGGTGTTAATGAACTGAAAATAACACTTATATGACTTCCCAAAGAGCCAAACATTATAACCCTAACATCCCCTAAGAAAGCTTACTCTGTATAGTGCGAGAACATTTTGAACTGCTATGACTTTCTTACTCTCCAACATAATGGCTTCCAGATGGCTCCCTATTAGAAAATACTGGTCACGGAGGATAAATTTGGAATTCCATTCGGAGTTTGTGAATGTATGAATATATTCATACATTGTATGAATGTTTGAATATTAATGTATATTGGTGGCAATTTAATATTTAAAGGTAATTATTTTACCCATTCTCAGTAATGCAAGTTCTTTTGAACTAAATGCCACCCCTTAAGACGTTGTTTATGCACATAAAAAAGAAATACATGACATTTAAAATTGCATTATATCCAAAGTATTAATCTACTGTAAAAAGTACAAATAAATTTCAAGAATAACTTTTTTTCTTTTTTGCTGTATGCGGGCCTCTCACTGTTGTGGCCTCTCCTGTTGTGGAGCACAGGCTCTGGACACGCAGGCTCAGCGGCCATGGCTCACGGGCCCAGCAGCTCCATGGCATGTGGGATTCTCCTGGACCGGGGCACGAACCCATGTCTCCTGCATCGGCAGGTGGACTCTCAACCACTGTGCCACCAGGGAAGCCCAAGAATAACTTTTAATTGCAATATTATTAAGAATAAAAGGATTTGTGGCACAAATTTAAAGAATTTCTATTAGCAAATTTCTTCACCCATCACATGATTCCATATGATAACTATGACTCAACATGTTAGTGGGTATATTAGAAAATAGGTATGGTAGTCAGTATAATGGATTCCCAAAGATATCAGTGTCTCAATCTCCAGAACCAAAGGGAATTGAAAGCTGTGATAAATGCTGAGGACTTTGAAATGGGAAGATTAGCCTAGATTATCCAGGTGGATCCAATCTACCCACATGAATGCTAGAAAACACAAAACTTTTCCTGATTGTAGTCAGAGGGAAAAATGAAAGAAGAAGAAAAAAGTCAACATTTCTGACTTTGAAGAAAGAAGGGGGGCGCCTAAGTCAATGATTGTGAGCAGCTTCAGATGGAAAAGGGAAAGAAACAAGATTCTTCCATGGAGCCTCTGGTAAGGAACGTAGCCCTACTGACAACTTGATTTTAGCCCAGTGTTTCCGTGTTGAACTTCCGACTTACAGAACTGTAGGAGACAAAATTTGTGTTGTTTAAGTCACTAAATTTGTGGTATTCTTACAGAAACCATGAATAACTAGTACATGAGAATACAAAGATAAATAAGACAAACCCACTCTTAAGTGAGTTAAGTAGTGTAATAGTGGTATGTATTATCCTAGTATTAAAAATGAAACTGATGACAAGGAGGAGAAGGAAGAGGATAAGCAGTAGCATAGCATTCACTGAGTGGTTACTGGGATTTTTCTGAGTGTTTCACATAAATAAACCCAAAAGCAATACTTGTATGTTGTTTCCTTATAAGATATTGTCTCTTTTCTACAGACAAGAAAACGGAGGCACAAAGACTGTGTAACTTGCCAAAGATAACATACACAGGGGCTGGTAGAATTGGAATTCAAAATTAGGCACCTAACTTGTGAGGGGGTTGAAGTGCATCTTAAAATAAAAATAAAATTTTGGCAAGTAGACAAAAGGTAAAATGGAATTCCATTCAGATTTTGTGAAATCCTTTGAAAAATTCCATTTCTTGGTGATTGAAAAAAACTCCCTTTAATGAAATCAAACAAATTAAAGTAGGACGTGGCTCAAATATGCTCCAACTACCCTGACTGGTAGGGTAGTGAGAGGTGAACTATTACATAGATATGAGCATTATCTGTCCTTATTAGAGTAGACTCTAGCAAAGGGAAGAAGCAATGCATAATTAAAGTAGCTTATGTATTTAAAATTACTAATTATGGGGATTTTTCAAATTGGCTTTTAAAATGTGAGATGATAGAAACTGGTTAAGGAGGTTATTTTTTGGGGGGTTGGTTGATTGACAGAGGTTAGCAAGTGGTTGGGTGCTAATGACACTGAAAGTGAAAACATGGAATTAAGATCAGATATGCCAAAGAGTTTGCATGATTAAGCTGAGATACCTGAAACACAGAGAAGTACATATGTGAAGTAGGTAGATGATATATATCTCCATCTATCTCAAATAAAAGTCACTATCTGGGAATCATTGGCACATATATCACATTCAAAGTTGCCTAAATCCCCTAGAGAGAGAAGGAAAGGAGATAGAAATGGTCAGGATAGAATCCTAGAGAATAGCACCAATTAGAGTGTGGAAGAGTGGAAGTCTACAGGAGTTTGGCCTGTGGTTGAAAAACCTCTAAAGAGTGGGAGCAAGCCATGAAAAAGAGCAATTTCTTGAGAAAGTGGTTAGTTCAGTTAAGGGCTGATCTGATACCTAAATTTAAGTCTGAACAGCTGAACAGAGGTGATTAGGTGCCTTGGAATCACTCCACACTTGATAGAGTGACGGAAATATGAGCAAGAGTTCATGGGGGTTGCAACAGGAATGGTCAGCACAGGAAATGGAAACAGCATGTACAGGTTTATCTTTTAAGAAGTTTAGATATGAAGGGAATAAATGAAGTGGAAGCATTGCCATAGAGGAATGTGGGGATCAAAGGAGGTTTCATTTTGTTTGGTTTTCTTTCGAAAATTGTAAGAGTTAAGATATGTTTCTAGGCTACTGGAAAAAATATTGCAGACGTGAGAAGCTTATAGCACCAGTGAGAGGATGTCTGAAAAAGTAAAACTGTTGAGAATGTAAAATGGGAGA
Organism: Hyperoodon ampullatus; assembly: GCF_949752795.1. Classification (NCBI taxonomy): domain Eukaryota; kingdom Metazoa; phylum Chordata; class Mammalia; order Artiodactyla; family Ziphiidae; genus Hyperoodon; species Hyperoodon ampullatus. The sequence continues at coordinate 78,902,456 of NC_136914.1, forward strand.
AGCATTTGTGGACAGGTTGACTTTGACAGGAGAGGAAACATTCCTCCCTTTTAGCAGTTGAGAAGAAAGCATCAATAACACAGACTCAGCAAGGGTAGATTTTGGATGGGGAGAGGGAGTTCCTGTGTCAATCCCTAAAAAGAGTAGAGAACAGGAGGGAATTTGAGAGGTGAACAGACTGCTGTGGACATGTGATGCAGTTCAAGACTGCAGTGATTGGGACAACCCATGAGAGAAAAAGACTGTCCAGTCACAGTGTGAGGGAGTTCACAGAACTTTGGTCCTTCTTAAAATTATTGGTATTGCAGTCATGCTGCTGGACATGCCACTTTTAGAAACTTGTTCTGTAGTGTTTAAAATGTCCTCTTTTAAGTGATAACTATCATGGAGGATTCAAGTAAAATGGCATTCAATTATTCCAAACTTCTGTTTAGTGAGAACAAATTAGTATGAATATATATCATTATTTTTACAATCAGCTGAGATGATCAAACTGAAAGAGAACAGTGTGGTAGTTACTTGGAGAAAGAGGTAGTGTATATAAGAAGAAATGTCTCAGTGGGTTGTTTCTGTAATCCTAAGATTACCTATGAGCAGGGAAAACAGCAAAAGAGAACTATTTTCCATTCTGTTGAAGCTTAAACCAGGAAGACAATAACTAGAAGGCAGTTTGGTACTATAATTCGCAAGTTGTGAATCCATGATTTATAATGGTATATAATAATGGTGGGATCCATATTTCTATGATTTCTTCAGAAAGCACTGAAGATTTGGACTCAGTATTGCTTGGAAATTAATAACTTTTATACCTTTTTTTGTATTTCTATATACTATACATCATATCATACTATATTCTTTATAATTATAACTTGCACTAGAAAATGCTAAATACTAGTCTAACAATCACAGTTATTGTATTAGTGCACCTCACACTACATTACCTTTCTGAGAATTCTGAGGGCATGAATGTAACACCTCATCTGAACTTCTGTTTCTCCGTAACAAACATTAAAACATCTTGCTATCACCAGGTGCATAGTTCCAGTATGGAGTCAATTGATTCATCAATTGCAAGGTCATCTCTTACCATTTTCATTATTCTCATTTCTACACTTGGAATTCAAGAGATGGCGGACAATTTAGAATCAATGAACTAAATTCATTTTCTCAAAAGGAACTTTTTTTTTCTTCATAACAAAATACACTCATGCCCATGATTTTAGAATCCGTTTTCTCGACCCTACCCTTCAATGTGATGGTACTGGAAATAGAAAATTGGGAGGTAATTAGGTTTAGATGAGGTCATAAAGGTGAGGCCCTCAGGATGGGACTGATACACATGTAAGAAGAGTCTCTGGAGAGCTTGTTCTTACTCTCTTTCTGCCATGTGAAGACACAGCAAGAAGACGGCCATCTGTAAGCCACAAAGAGAGCTCTCACCAGATCCCAACAATGCTGGCACACTGATCTTGGACTAGCAGCCTCCAGAACTGTGAGATAATAAATTTATTTTGTTCAGGCTACCTAGTTTATGAAATTTTGTCATGGCAGCCCAAGCTAAGACACCAAGCATGTTTCCTTATTGCTCCTTGGGCGTGTGGGATGTGGCAGGATCTCAGAAAAGATATCTGTGATGCACCAGCAAAGACTGGATTCAAGACCCAAGAGCTCCAATTACTGAATATACTCATTCTCAGTCATTTCCTAAAAGAACTACTGAACCAAAAGACACCCAATTAAATGAACCATGCGCATCCCAGTAATAACTGTCATGAACAAATATCTAATGACTAGAGAAGCCTTATGCAATGCATATCTGAGGTGATGGGCTTAGACTTGATAATGACTGTTACTTAATTTCTTACTATTCCACCAGAGTGTGAGTTCAGAATCATAATTTAAATGACATATAAACTAACAAAATTTAACTTTTTGGTACGCTTGAATTTATGGATTATGAATTGAGATCCATATCCTTGTAAATTATATTGATTGGTTAAAATATACATTTATTAAATAAATATTATTCATTGGGTTTATCTTTCTGTAAACCATTAACTATGGCAACTGGGATATAGATAACAGACTGATTGATATGCAAGTATACTATGGATAATACTAAATCAGCTATAGAAACAATAAAATGATTAAGCAATTAACTTATCAATTTCATGCTCATATTTAGCATTTTAGTGTAATATTTCTATTATATGTAATTATAGCTTGAACCAACAAACTTAGGTTATTAAAAATTAGTTTAAAAGAGATAATCAAGTAACAAAAAATACATATTTAAATTTAACCATTAAAATAGCAGCAAAAATACATACTTTAGTAAGCACTGAGATCAATATAGATAAAGTAAAATTTTCCAAAAGTACTGGCTAAGCTATATTTAATAATTTAGATTTAATAGAACATTCCATTTCCTGAGAATTCTCTCAATGGTGTCATGTGTGTCCATAAACACACATATATATTCACCAGTAGCATCTATACATCCATCTAGGTATACATATATTCATATACACATAATACTTTTTATTTTTTATATAAAATTCTAAAATACTGTATATCAATATGCAATAATTATGGCTATTTTCACTGAGAAACATAGATATAAAAATTAACATGCCTGTAGAAATTCACAGGACTAGAAGTCATGCCCTACTTATTTAATCAGATATCTTCTTAACTGTTTGACTTATATGAAGTCATTTAATAAACCTGTGATGCATTTTCCATATATATAAAACAAACAATATGATCTTAAATACCACTCCATTAAAATACATATTCCTAAATTGGAGGAAATGCAACTTTAAAACATATGCTTCACAACTTTCCTCTATTCATACAGTGAATACACATCTTGTGCCATGTGAGATGTTTTCATCTCCAACATAATCAATTTTATTTTAAATATGAATTTGTGAGTTCTTTCTTACAGTAAGAATGCTCCCAAAATTCTACACAGGAAAACAATGAAATGGCATTCTAATGCATGTTGACAAGAAAAGTTAAAATAGTGAACTTAATATCTCACAAGCCATTTATAAATAATGAAACAATAGCACATTCAGAGCACATTTGTGGAAGGCAAACACATCATTGTCTTAAATAATAAATAAATAAAAAGGACTTTAAAGGCTTAATTTACAATCTTTCATCCTCATCTACTGTGTATTCAGCCACACAACTCAATAGTATTGACAAATCTAATTTTCTAAAAAGCTGGAGGTTGTTTTTTGGTGCAACAGTGATAGGAAGGTTTTCCAGTGGGCTTCTAAATCCAGTGAGTCTTGTATTACATCAATGAGGCAGCAAGCACAATGAAATGCATTCTAGCCAAACAATTCCCTTTTATATCCTTAATAGTGTTTATGTACCTTAATAGGATAAATATTATTCTAGATCTTTTATTGATTTTCCAACTCATATATTAAAATGTAGACCTCAATCTCAGTCAAGTTTTGAAGTAATTAGAGGTAAGCAGGATTGTGTGAGGTAGGAGATTGAATGATGGCATTAGGAAAGTATTGGTTAGTTTTAAAAGGTATAATGAATACCATGGGTAGAAGCTTCATATTAAATCTGAAGTCATTAAAAGGTTGCCCAAGGCCATGCTTGTTTCACTGTTTGAAACAAAGGCCGGCACTTGTTAAATCATCACTACAAAAAGCTATAGAAATAATACTTTAAAATATGATAGTGGTAAAAAAGTTAATATGGGAACTTAGTGTGTTAAAAGTTTGTAACAGGATCAGCTGAACCTTCAGGATTTTATAACAAAGAACTTCTTTTTGGTGATACTTGAAACCCTATACTATTGACCATTAGTTCAATCATATTACAACCTGAAAAGAAGTTATATATTATATTAGCTAGTTAGTCAAATAACAAACATATCCATTCAAAATACAATGTTAGTATTCAGGGATTCTGAAATAAGCATTCAAAAATAAGACTGAAAACATTTCTGCCATAATTTACATACAAGATTTAATCATTTAAGAAAGGAGACATAACTTGTACTTTAAAATTTCTGATAACACAGAGAAAGTATTTTACTTTTCTACCCATCAAACCAGGGAAAAATACAGCAATATTTATCGAAAAAGGAGAAACAAAGATGTGCTCTACAGAACAGGTGAATTACAATGAAAGAAAGAATGGGGCTCGATCAGCACAGAAGCATAAAATTCGACAAAGATTTATCAAGTGTATACTACATCTATTCTAGATTAGAAGTATGGTGCAGTAAACAAAACTGGCAGTAAGATAGAAAAAATAAATATAAAATATTTTAGAAGGAGATAAGTATTATGAAGGAAAATAAAGCATGTAAGAGAAGCACCACTTTTCAATAACCTAATCAGGAAATGTCTCTCAGAAAAGGTAGTGGAGCAATATGAAGGAGATAAGGAGGTGAATCATGCTGATAACCATGCTGATATCCAGGAAAATAATATTCTAGGGTACAGCAACTGCAAAGGTTCTTACATTTTTTATTTAGAGATTGTCACATAATTTATGTGTAAATATATGTACAAATGAAATCTTTTAAAAGAAATTATTAATATGTACACTTTTAATAATGAGGCATTCTTAAAAATGAGCTATTGTACCTGGGAATTTGGTAATAGTATTTAGCAGCATCTAAATTTATTCTGCAATATATATGTGTATAGAATCATTATGTTGTATACCTGAAACTAATATAGTATTACATGTCAATTATATCTCAACTATAAAACAGCTCAAAAAGAAAACTGATTGTCCCTAAATTAATAGAACATAACATAAATATGAGTCACATATAAATATAGTAACTTGACAATACAGTTATTAATTATACCAGATTATTCAAGATGGTGTTTCATGTACCAGACAATTCACATGTACCCTATTATTTCTTCCATAATAGAATAGAACACACAGGAATTCAATTGTATGCCTATTTTTCTGGATCCCTCTAATTTTTGTCATATATATATATACATATATATATATATATGTATATATATATATATAATTTTTTTCATCACTCTATTCGAAGCTTCTCATTCCATTCTCTGCTTCTAGTAAAGCTAACAAAAAGCAAGCACTGAATAAACAGTTTTCAAATTAACAAATATATGAATGGATAGATGCATGCATGTATGAATGAATTAAGGAATGGGTTAACTGATAACTTCAGGTGGTGTGCAAATTGTCCCAGAAACAAAAGCAGTATATGTATATATAGTATAGATTCTGGAAAGTTCACCATGATTGAACGCCCAGAATTATATAAGTAAATTATAAAATTAAATAATATAATCAAATTGTGTAATGATTTACCTAACAGAATTACATTTTATAAAAACAACTGTAACAGAATAAGGCAGTTTTTGTGGTTGTACTAATTACGGAAGTATATATAATTTTTCAAAATTGTGCATTAAGTGAATAAATGCAAAACATTCACAACTGGATTCCATACTCTGTATCCACTTTGTGTATGTCAGAAAACATGAAGTAAGGATCTCTAAAAATTCCCTCCTCCATAAAAGCAGCAAGAAAACTAGCAAGAATTATCAGAATCATCTTTTTCAGAACTCTGGAAATTAACCAAAGGCTTGTAACAATCTAGGAATGTTAATTCAAGAAAAATGACTGAATCTTTATAATAATTGTGAGATTTATTGTATTTTAACTGGCTCTAGTCCCATTCCCCGTTCTCCAACTGTATGTGAGACTTGAAAACTAACAACTTGCATTCACGGTGAAAACTGGCAGTCTTGCATGCACTGGAGGGAAAAGACTAAGGCTGGAGCTCCTTCAAAGCTCATTTCAAGAGAACTGACGTTATTTTATCTATTTGTGGTTTCCTGAAAGACTCCACTGGCAAGGCTGTTTGTATTTGACTTGGCTTAGAGATCACTCTATGTGAAAAGCCTTTCCCTCAAGGGTATTTGTCAAAAATAATTACAAGCAATTGTTAAACGTCACAGCCTAAGGCTGTAAATAAGAGTTGGGGCAAATAACTAACTAACAACAACAGCAACAACAAAAATCTGTAAAGAAAAATCTGGGTAATGAAGTGTTCACAGAGGCTTCATGAAGCTCTACATATTCATGGGAATCTAGAATGACACATGCACACAGAGGGCATCTTGCCCACCCAGGACTGTACACAAGCTGAAGAAAATCTGAGAAGGCCCTAGTCTCTCCTCTCTAGCTAACCTTTAGGATATACATCAAGTAAGAAGTCAAGTCTAAGGCAGAGCTGTCAACTGCCAGCATGAATATTGAAGGCATGACCTACATACATACAGAATTTGTTCACAAAGTTTGGGAAACTTACTGGCTCCAGGCAGTTAAGAAACCTTTTGTGCTATCATTAGCTGACCACTAAATTAACTAAACAGAGACTACAGAAGAAACACATGACAAAGAATACAGACTTGACAGAATTATTACAGTAAAGTCACTAAACAAAAAAACAACTAAAATAATCAGCAATAACAAAAACCTTGGGGAGGAGTTGATGTCAAGAGTAGCCACCTTACCTATTTAAAAATGTCCAGTTTTCAGCCAAAAATTACATGACATGCAAAAACAACGAGAATATGGCCCATATATAAGAAAAAAAGTATTCCATAGAAACTGTCATGAGGAGATGCAGATGTTGAATCCATTAAATAAAGACTTTAAATCAGTTATTTTAAATATTTTCAAAGACGTAACAAAACGTCTATTGAACTAAAACAGAGTATCAGAATAGTGGTTCATCAAATAAAGAATATCAAGAAAGAGATAGAAATTATTTTTTTTAAATGAACCAAATATAAGTTCTGGGGTTGAAAAGTCTAATAACTACAATGAAAAATTCACTAGATTCACAGAAGATTTGAGCAGGCAGGAAAACAAGAAAAGAGTGAACTTGAAGATAGGTTAATTGAGATTATCCAAGCTGATAAATAGAAAAAAAAATACTAAGAAATCTACAAAAACAGAGCTAACAAACAAGTTCAGCAATTTTTCAGAATATAAGACCAATATACTAAAATCATTTGTATTTCTACATATTAGCAATATAGGCATTGAAATTAAAATTAAGAAAATAATTCCAATTATCATAGCATTAAAAATAATAAAATGCTCAAGAATAGTTGAACCAAATTAAGCAGTAACTTGTATTCTTTTGTATTCTTAAAACTACAAAATATCATCAAAAGAAACTGAAGAACACCTAAATAAATGAGAAGACATATCATGTTCATGACTGGAAAATTTAATATTGTTAAGATGGCAAATACTCCCCAAATTGATCTAAAAATTTTACGCAGTGAGAAATTAGAATAAAGATAAAAACATAGATCAATGAAATAGAATTGAAAGTACAGACATAAACCCTTACATTTATTGTCAGTTGATTTTCACCAAAGGTGCCCAAGGTAAAGCAATGGGGAATGAGCAGTCTTTTCAAGAAATGGTGCTGGGACAATTGGATATCCACATACAAAAGAATAAATTGAGACCTTTACGTCACATTAAGTACCAAAATTAAGTAAAAATGAATTATATTTCTAAATGTTAAAATTAAAAAAAACTTAGAAAAATATAGGAATACATGTTTATAAACTTGTTTTATGCAATAGTTTCTTTGATTTGAAACCTAAAGCACAAGAAACCCAAGAAAAATCATTAAATTGAAAGGCATCAAAATTGGAAACTTTTGTACTTCAAAGGACACTATTAAGAAAGAAAAAAAGGCAAGTTGTGGAATGGGAACAGTATTTACAAATTATATATCTGGAAAGGGTCTATTTTCCAGGATATATGAAGGATATTTACAAATCAGCAATAAAAAGACAAATTACCCAGTAAAAAATGGGCAAAAGATTTAAATAGGCAATTCTCCAAAGAAGATCTACGAATGTCCAATTAGCATATATCAAAGAACAATGGCCAAACTGCTATGAAGGATTCAGTTGCAAACCTGAGAATTTAAGAGTCTGATGATATATATGCAATTAATATTGTCCATTTATTTTCTTTCCTAGAATTATCAATCTTTTAACTTTTTTTTCGATAGCTATCTTCCAACAATAAATAAAACTCCAGGATAACAGGAATATATAGGTCTGTTTACATTTTACTTCCTGAGTATATGTTATGGTACATGTTCAAACATTTGTTAGCTAAATATGTGAACCAGAACAAGAGTCTCATCACAATCAGGATGATTTGGGGAATCACAATAACCTTCATATAATCAAAACTGGATTACAGGCAAGATGTCAGTTCCTCCCAACTTGATATATAGTTTCAGTGCAGTCCTAGTCAATACCCCAGCAAGTTATTTTGTGAATATTGACAAACTGATAATAATATTTATATGGAGAGGCAAAAGACACACAATAGTCAATGATATTGAAAGGAAAAAAAAAGGAGAACTGATGCTACCCAATGTCAAGACTTACTATAAAGCTACAGTAATCAAGACAGTGAGTATTGGTAAAAGAATAGACAAATATATCAGTGAAATAAAACAGAGAGCCTAGAAATAGACCCTCATAAATATAGTTAACTGATATTTGACAAAGTAGCAAAGGCAATACAATGGAATGAAGACAGTTTTTTTCAACAAATGATGTTGGAACTACCACAAACGCACATGCAGAAAAGATGAATCTAGATGCACAACTTACCACCTTCACAAAAATTAATTTAAACTGTATCAGAGATCTAAATGTGAAATGCAAAACTATAAAGTTCCTAGGAGATAACATAGAAGAAAACTTACAAGACCTTGGCAATGGTGATTTCTTTTTACATAGTCTAATGTCCTAAATGCAGGCATCTTATGTGGTACTGTCACCTATGAATAAAGATCCATTAAAGAAATAATTGATAAATTGGACTGCCTTAAAATGAAAAAAACTTCTGCTCTGCAAAGACAATATCAAGAGAATTAGAAGACAAAACATAGTCTAGGAGAAAATATGTGCAAAAGACACATTTGATAAAGACCTCTAACACAACATGCAAAAAACAGTTAAAACTCAACAGTATGAAAACATGCAATCTGATTAGGAAATGGACCAAACGCCTTAACAGATACTTCATCAAAGAAGATATACAGATGGCAAATAAGTATATGAAAAGATGCTCCACATCATATCACTAGGAAAATGCAAATTAATGCACAATGGGGTACCAATATATACTTATTAAAATGGACAATATCCAGAACACCAACACACCCAATGGTGGTGGTATAATGATGGATATATGTCACTATACATTTGTTCAACCTCATAGAATGACAACAAGAGTAAACTCTGAGATAAACTATGGACTTTGTGTGATTATGATGTGTCAATTAGGTTCATCCTTGGTAGAAACTGTACGATTCAGGTGAGTGATGTTGGTAATAGAGGAGGCTATGCAGGAGGTATATGAGAAACCTCTGTACCTACCTTGTAATTTTGTTTAATCCTAAAACTGTCCTAAAAATAGTCTTAAAACTGTTACATAATGTAACAATGTTTTGTTTTTAAGAAATGTAACTATAAGCTACTTTAGAAAGGTTAGCATTTATTTATTCTCTCATTAATTACCTGTGGGACCTTAGAAAATTCTAGAAACCACCTTGGGATTCATGTTTTTCACACAAAAGAGAAAATGAATTCATAGCTAAAAGATATCTTCATACCTAATAGTCTGCTCTACATCCTTCTTTAGAGCAAGCCTCTTTTTTTTTTTTTTCCAAAAAGGCAGACAGCTACAGGTAGCACCTCATTTGGAGGTACCTGGAGTTTGGAAGCTTGACTACCCTAAGTTCTCCTACAAATGGACCTTACAGAGCTTGTTTGGGATTCTAAAAGGAAAGGAGAGCATGGCTACTGGTATACCCTAAAAAATGACTAAAGAATGATCCTCCTCCATCAGGAATCATTGTCCTTTTCGACAGAGCATACTGTAGCTGTGGGAGAAACACATATGCAGTAGTGAGGAAGGGGACAGCTGCCTTGCCAGCCAAATCAGCCGAATCAACCCTGGAGATCAACTGAATGACAGATGTCACAGCCAAATCCCCTCATATCTAAGCCTCCGTCTAAAATAAGTGTTAGAGGGGCTTCCCTGGTGGCACAGTGGTTGAGAGTCCACCTGCCGATGCAGGGGACGCGGGTTTGTGTCCAGGTCCGGGAAGATCCCACATGCTGCCGAGCGGCTGGGCCCGTGAGCCATGGCCGCTGAGCCTGTGCGTCTGGAGCCTGTGCTCCGCAACGGGAAAGGCCACAGCAGTGAGAGGCCCACGTACCACAAAAATAAAATAAAATAAAATAAAATAAAATAAAGTCTCAGAATTGTAAACCCATCAATATAAATAAGAAAAAGTGATTTTCATCCGTTTTTTTCCATTTTTTTCTATTCTATTAGATGACTTTATCTCTTATTTGACTAAAGCCTCACAAAGTTTGCCTTTCCTGGTGAGTGTTCCATATTCTGGATCTATCTTTTGTCATGGTTTTTACATTAAAATCATACTGCTTTACCTCCAATTCCCTATAATCAATTGAAATATTAATCATATGACTTCCATCTTAATGTCTAGCATAACATATATAAACTTTCATGAACTATCCTCTGCACGTATCTCTATTTTCATCCTTCTCATGTTCTGTGGTGCAGAAATAGAACTCTTGAAACTCAGTTTCTCAAAACATCCACTATATATTTGCATTTCCTTTGCTCTCATTTCTCCATCTGCCTGCATGTGCTCCAATATGTCATAGTTTCTCACTTGCAGGACTAAGCTGTAAAAATTTTTTCCTTAATATTCACAGGTAGATGGGAATAAATGACTTCTCATTCCTTAAATCCAACAGTATACAATGACATATATCCTCATGTTATTATATTGTGTTAATTAATCTCCCTTTTCAAGATTATAGAGACTTAGAAGATGGTAGTTTGTCATGTAAATAGTTGGCTTATTAACACTTGGAATTAATAGGTACATAGTAAATATTTATGTTTGTGAATAAATAAAATAATAAATTCAAAAGCAATTTGGTACGCTAATTTATTCTCAAACATGTTATTTATTTATTTGTTTATTTATTTATTATAATGTTACAGATACTTTGTAAGATGTAAAACTTGTGCCCCAATAGAATGGAAGGTACTGAAGATAAATGACAGAAAAGATCACAGGTCCACCTCTGAAACATTAATAACTTACATAAGCATGAAAAAGCAGAAAGCCTCATCATTGTTAGAACAACTAGAAATATACATAACAGAAAATATTTTCAACACACTAACTCTAAGGTTAAAAAAAAAATCAACACTGGGAGAATTTATCGTGTAGTTGGTGGGACTGTATTTTTAAGACAACTGCTCTATTTCTCCTATGATCATTTCATATTGAATCTCAATTTTTAGATGTCAACACATGCATTTTTCAACTGAGTTGGGAAATAATAAACAGAATTAGTTTGGTTCTGTATAAGAAAGTAGTCACAGACATTTTACTGACAATCACCCATTTCACCACAAAATGTGAAGAAATTTCTATGTTCGGCATCCTGCATATAATTCTGGGTAGTTCTGAAAAGACAAGTAGTACTTAACAGAAAGTTTCTATGTTCACTGTATCTTCAAAATGCCCCTTTTTCGGGTGCCATCTGCTTTTTGATTTTTCAACTGAAATAAAACCAGTTTTTAGAGATCCTGATACGTCACATGTGTACCTATTGACATTTCTTCTTCACAATACATCAGTATATTTACTTTGAAGGCCATGGAAGATACTGAAACGAGATGGGGAAATAGGAAATATTTAACTTTGACGGACAATTGCCCTCTGGACATGTGAATATCATTTCAGGTCTGGGCAATGATTATACAATGTTAGACAAATATTTACATAAACACTGTTGGATCCATTTTATTAGTTATGTTTTTTTATTTGCTTTTTTACCTATAACTTAAAGAACATCATGCATTTTTTAAATCTTCTTGTATAGCATTAGATACTAGATGGAATATTCTTTTCCCACAAATATTGTGACCACCTGCCCTCTTTTCGTCGAATTGTTGGCTTACACTTCCCTAAAAAAATGTTATTTCAAACAACTAGAGTAACTTTTTGTTCTGATGTACTTTTCTCCCTGAGGGAAAGCAATATCCAGAAGTATAAAAGAAAGTTTTGAAAACTTTTGGACCAAGGAAGCTCTGCAAGTCATGTGGATAGAGGAACTAGTGACTCTTCTTTATTCCTCACTCCCCAGTATGTGTGCCTTGCGTAGTCACAGAGGGACCTATTAGTAGAGACACAATTTCTACTTGGAGTTCCTACTGGTGTCTATTAGCTGGATGTTGAAAGGCTATGAAGTTATTTCTCTGTTTTACCCAAACTCTGCTTCTGTCATGTCTTCTGTTACCTTTTTTGAGAGCAACTCCATGATGTGTTTTAGCTACTAGTCATTTGTGATGTTGTTCTCTACAGTGGTAACCGAGCTGTTCATCACACTTGAGAATTTCCTTCACATGTGCCATTTATTCATGTATGTGTGGGGTATACCTCAGGACACAGTTTCATATCATATACCTTTGTACCTCAGCTTCAGAGACATAGGATTTAGTATTAGGAAATATAGCTACATATGATATAACACCATCCAAGTCAACTGAACGAGAACCAAAAGACATATTTTTATTTCTCCATCAATATAATGTAAGATTTATGATGACAGGTATTTTGTTAATTGACAGATTACCAGTGTTTAAAACAGTGCCTGTCATATAGTAAATGTTTAATAAATATGTTTAACAAATATATTTCTAAACTTCTAAACCAAAATATTTTTTTTGGTCTCATACCATTTATGGATCTTATAGTATTACACAGAAATTACATTTTGTTTATAACTGGTACTAACACTAAAATGAGCAAATACAGTAAACTCCTATATACATGCTTTCTTAATGTTGTCTAATTGTGTTCTGATTTGTAATTATATTCAAACGCATTTTACAGCAGTTGGCTAAATAATTCAAGTAGGAAAAGTTATCTGAATATCTTCCATACAGAGTTAACTTAATAAATAATCATGAGATGTTAGTAGTATTTTTTTAAATTCTCTAAACGCTATGTTTTGGCATGGCTTATTGTTGGCCTATCTAAGTATGTCATACAGCACTTCTTGGTGTAATCACTTTCATATCACACAAACAATAGTATTTATCAGGTCAACCTTTTCAATGACAAGTATCTATTGCTGAAGTTATTTTATTTATCTTTAAATATTTACTTATTTATTTATTTGGCTGCACCAGGTCTTTAGTTGTGGCATGCGGGGTCTAGTTCCCTGACCAGGGATTGAACCCAGGCCCCCTGCACTGGGAGCATGGAGCCTTAAGCGCTGGACCACCAGAGAAATCCCTGCTGAAGTTATTTTAACGGAGCTAAGAGAAAATGAATCTAATAAAATATGCTGCAAATTCCTTTGATGGGACAGATAAGTCATAAAAATGTAAATATATTTCTTATTTTTATTAAAATATAGTTTACATAACGTGAAATGCACAGACCTGACATGTGCAGTTTGATTAGCTCTGGTGAATGAAAACAACTGTGTCACCCACACCACTATCTAATCATTATATTTTTGAATGTTTGTCACTCCCTAGATATTTTTATAGTTTTTTTTTGAAGCCAGAAATTATTTTTCTTTAAAGCTTCTCAAGAATCTTTAAAATGTTCAGAGCCCCTAGAATAGCCAACTTAAGATATTATATTCAGGTGGTGACTGATGGTTTCTCCATTGCTAAAGCCTCAGAACGATCCTGGCAAAATCTATGCCTCCAAAACTTTTCTTGTATGAAAGTTGATATCTGATGTCTGTCTTGCAAGAAAGAAAGGTGTGTGATCAGAGAACAAAGCCATCAAAGCATTGCTGAGTCACAATATTATTATTGTATTGTAGGTAGAATAAGTAGAAACACATGAAGAATCTATGTGAAAACGTTTCTTGCATTATTCTTTGAAACCAGGCCCTCTTGATTATCAGTTTGAAAAGCTGGGATCATGATGAATCTTACAGGTATTAAATGAAGCTCTTTCACAACTGAAATGGGCAAATACCCCTCAAGAGGAAAAATATTACCTGGCATTTTTTTTTTACCAAAGTCAGATCATCAATATTTTACGTAGAAATCCTCAGTAAAATGCTTTAACTAACAATTTTTCTTGGTTTGTGGTAGGTTTATGGTATAAATTGTTTAACATCTACTAGTTGTTCATGTGGATATTCAAAAATATAGCTCCTGGTACAAATATTATATATCTGAATGATACATAATATTAGAAAAGTATAGTTATGCTCATCCAAAGATTTTACTTTTGAATGGGAAATTATAGTAGTGGATGATTTAACTTGAATAAAATAGGTTCCTTAGAATGAAAAGATTTGTATATCCATTTGAGTAACTTAGAGGAATGAAAAAGACCAGCTAACAAATGTGGTCTAAAACCCTAGAAAATGATACATCCTGTTAGTTCTCTTCCTCTTTGATAAGAATAGATGAACAGAGAGGCTTTCCCTGCCCTGCAAACTTTGCTAAATCTTATGAATAATGACACATTAGGCAATTATTAAAATTTAATGCAACCAAATTTCTCAAATTTCAATTTCTATTTTGGCATATCCTCCACTCACATGTTCAGTGATCCCATGTTTCTATTCTATTTTCACAAAACATATTTTTGGATCCTTTATTCACACTTTTGTGTAGAAGTGAGTTTAGACTATTGTGAACTATACTGGTGTTGGAACTGTAAAAGAACTTGATTTAAATTGATGGAGTTCTAGGAGCATGTTAGTCATCATCCTGTACTTGCGAAGAGCCTCTTGAGCCTCCCAGAGCTTTCATAGCACTTTTTAAATAATATCATTTAATTAAATGTTTACATAAATCAGTCAAGTCAAAAGTATGTCAAAAACACAAGGGGAGATATGGGAAAGCTCTTGACAAATAACTGAAAACATGGAAACTCTCCTGAACTAGTAGATTTGTAAGTAAGTGTGTGTGTGTGTGTGTGCCTGTAGACCTAACACATCTTGCTAAATATTAGCAGTATCACAGTAAGTGTTTCAAAATAAAACTGAGAGGGAAATGAATAAAATAATCTCAATGTTTTCCAAGAAATATAAGAAAATAATGGAATGTTACTGAAATAAAGGGCAACTTGAAATGTATCGATATTCATAATATGAAGTAATAAAAAGTCAGAAGGGACTCTAGTAAAGAAATCACATGGCCAAATCACCAAGGGAAATAAAATTTAAAAGATGAAAGTAACATATACAAATCTGCAAAAGGGAATTTAATCCCCATATGCTCAACAAGCCCTCATGTTTGGCTGTCTGCAAGATATTTCTACTTGAATATCCTGCTGACACTTAAAACTTAACATGTCTATAGCCAAGCTCATTATTTTCTCTGTGTTCCCATCACTGTCAATATCATCATTATACTCCTGGCTCACCAGGCTACACTGAATGTGTAGATTAACTTATGGACTATTTTCATCTTAACTATATTAATTTTTCTATATCAAAGAAAAATTGATATAGACATGCTACCTGAAAATATAATTTTATTTCTTCCTTTGAAACCTGGAGGTCTTTCACTTATTTTCCTTGCTTTATTTCCTTAACTAGAACTTCCAGTACAATTTTTGTCCTGTTCTTGATCTTTCAGAGAAAACATTCAGTCTTTCACCATTGAGTATGTTAGCTGAGGGTTTTTCACAGTTGACCTCTATCCGACTGAGAAAGTTCCCTTGTGTTCCTAGTTTGTTTATTGTTTTTACCATGTAAGTGTTGCACTTTGTCAAATGCTTTTTCTGCATTAAATGATCATGTATTTTACCATTTATTTTATTAATATGGTATATTCCATAAGTTTATGTTAAACCAAACTTGCATTGCTGGCAAAAATCCTACTGGTCATAATGCATAATCCTTTTTATATGTTGCTGGTTTGTTAAAATTTGGCTGAGGATTTTGCAACTCTCCTCATAATGGATATCTGACTGAAGTTGCCTTTTCCTGTGATGTCTTTGCTTATTTTTCTTAGTAATATTGATCTCACAGAATGAGTTAGGAATGTTCCTTCCTCCTTATTTTCTTTGAAATAATTTGTGCCATAACTTGTTCTTCATGTGTGTGGTAGAATTCACAAGTGAAGCCATCTGGGGCTAAGCTTTTCTTGTGGGAAGTTTTTGATTACTAACTCAATTTCTTTTCTTCTCATATGTCTATTCTGACTTTCGATATGTTCTAGGTCAGTTTTTGATAGTTTGTTTCTTTTAACAATGTGTCCATTTAATCTAGGTTATTTAAGTTTTTGGCATACAATTGTTTATATATCATCTCAATCTTTTTTTTTTAATTTATGTGAGATCAGTAGTGATAATCCTGTATCAATTTAGATTTAAGTACTTGAGTCTTCTTTCTTTATTTCTTGGTGTGTCTCACTAAAGATCTTATAATTTTTTGATAACATCAAAGAACAATCTTTGGTTTTGTTGATTTTCTCTATTGTTTTTCTACTCTTTTTGTTTACTACACTGTAATATTTATTACTTCATTCTGCTGGCTTTGAGTTTTGGTTACTCTTCTTTTTTTTAACTTCCTTAAGGTGAAAGATTAGATTATTAATTTGATATCTTTCTTTTCTTAAATTTTTATTGGAGTATAGTTGCTTTACAATGCTGTGCTAGTTTCTACTGTACAACAAAGTGAATCAGCTATATGTATACATATGTCCCCTCTTTTATGGATTTCCTTCCCATTTAGGTCACCACAGAGCACTGAGCTGAGTTCCCTGTGCTAAACAGTAGGTTCTCATTAGTTATCTATTTTACACATAGTATCAATACTGTATATATAACATGGACATTTACAGCTATATATTTCCCTGTAAACACTGCTTTAGCTGCATTCTGCTAGTTTTGATATGCTGTGGTTTTACTTTCATTTATCTCACAATATTTTCTAAACCCTCTTGTTATATTTTTTTGACCCATAGGTTACTTAGGAGTATGTTGTTTAATTTTCACATATTTGTGTATTTAAGAAATGTTCTTGTTTTTGATTTCTAATTTCATTCTTTTGCTATTGGAAAGCATATTTTGTATGATTACAATCCTTTTAAGTTTATTCAGACTTGTTTTATGGTCTCACATATGGTCAATCTTGTGCAATCTCCCATGTATGCTTAAGAAAAATGAATTTTTCTGCTTTTGAGTAGAGTGTTATATAGACATCTGTGATGTCTAGGTGGTTTATAGTGTTGTTCAGGTCTTCTATTTCCTCGGTATTCTTA
This sequence comes from Hyperoodon ampullatus, assembly GCF_949752795.1. Classification (NCBI taxonomy): domain Eukaryota; kingdom Metazoa; phylum Chordata; class Mammalia; order Artiodactyla; family Ziphiidae; genus Hyperoodon; species Hyperoodon ampullatus. The sequence continues at coordinate 78,919,850 of NC_136914.1, forward strand.
TACCTATTCATTACATGTATTGTGGAAAATGGAATATTGAAGTCTCCAATGATTATTTTCAGATGGTCTATTTTTCATTTCATCTGTAAATTTGTTCTTTATGTATTTTGGGGATGCAATGTTAGGTACCTATTTATAATTCTATGGCTCCATGCTGGATTGGAAATATTATTATAAAATTTATTTGTTCAAGTAGCAATTTTTGTCCTATTGCCTATTTGTCTGATATTAGTATGTACACTCAGGCTGTTTTTTTTTTTGGTTGCTATTTGCTTGGTATATCTTTTCCTATCCTTTTACTTTCCACCTATTTGTGACTATAAAGCCTATCACTTTTAGATAGCATAGAGTTGGATAACATTTTTTTATCCACTCTGACAATTTCTTCCTTTTGAGTGGAAAGTTTAATATATTCTTATTTTATGTAATTACTGATAAGTTATGATTCATATCTGACATTGTGCTATTTTTCTATATTTTATGATTTTGTGTTCCTCTCTTCCTGCATTACTGCCCTGTTTTGTATCAAATAAATACATTCTACTATTGTAAGTGTTTATCTTTATTTTAATATATATTTTTGAGTATTTTTTAGTTACCCTGGGGTTTATAATTAACATCTTAACTTAAAACAATCTAGTTCAGATCAATACTAACTTAATTTTAATAGTACTCAAAATTTTGTTCTATTAACTCTCCTTTATTTGTGTCATATTTTTTACATATTACATATTTATACATTATAAGCATCTCAATGCAGTTTAGTAATTATTGTTTTCAGTTTTCTTTAAAATAGATAGGAAAATAAATAATTTACAAACTAAATACATTTATACTGCCAGTATATTTACCAATGTAGTTATTTTTACTGGTGTTCTTTATTTTTTCATGTGTGTTTGAGTTTCTGTCTAGCGTCCTTTTATTTCAGCCTCAAGGGCTCCTTTCACTATTTCTTGCAGGGCAAGTCTGCTAGTGATAAATTCTTCCAGTTTTTCTTTATCTTGGAATGTCTTAATTCCCCTTTGTTTTTGAAGGACAGTTTACCAGATATTTACTGATATTGTTGGTGGACAATTGTTTTCTTTTCACACTTTGAATATATTATTTCTCTGCCTTCTGGTCTCCATGACTTCTGATGAGAAATCAGTTGTTAATCTTATTGAGGATCCCTACTACATCATATTTTGCTTTTCTCTTGCTGCTTTCAAGATTCTGTTTTTGTCTCTCTACAGACTAATTATGATGTATCAAGTTGTGAATTTCTTTGAGTTTATCCTCCTTGGACTTCATTAAGCTTCTTGAAAGTAGAGCATAATGTTTTTCATCAAATGGAAAATTTTCAGCCATTCTTTCTTTAAGTATTCTTTCTGTCTCTTTCTCTTTGGCCTTCTATTATATATACATATATAATATAATATCTAAGTTATATATATATATATATATATATATATATATATATATATATATATATATATATATATAATAGCCTCTGATATCCTGTAAGTCTCTGAGGTTTTATTCATTTTCTTCACTTTTTATTTACTTCTGTTTCTCAGACTCAGTGATCTCAATTGACCTGTCTTACAGTTTACTGATTCTTTTCCTGCTACTTTTAGTCTGCTGTTGAATGCCTCTAGTGACTTTTTAAATGTAAGTATTGTACTTTTAAACTCCTGAAGTACTTGGTTAATTTTCAGATCTGAAATGTTTGATTTTGACAATTTTGCCAATGATTTTATTGCTTTTATGGGTGGGCAACTTTTCAGAGTATAGTACTCCACCATTCTGGAAATGCTTCTTACTATTTTTATTTTGGTGCATTCTCAAATATTTAACAGCATCCCTAGACTTGATCCACTAATGTCACTAGCATTCTGTTTCCCAGTTATGGGAACTAAAAATGTCTCCAAAAATTAAAAATGTCTCTTTGGTGGAAAAACTGCTCCCAGTTGAGAAGAACTGAAGTGATTCTAAATAACTTTTCAGAAACACTTAGTTTTCTTTTATAGTACTTACCAAAATTTAAATTTGAATGATTATTTGTTAAATTATTATTCTAATATCTTGTTACCTCACTGAGTTGGAAACTTCATGATAATAGGTGGCAGGTGTGTCTGTTTAACTACTTAATGCATATAATCAAAATAAAATCCCTGAAAAGTGCACTAGCTGTATGCTATTTTTTATATCTACTTCTATATCTGAGACATACTTTTCACATTCTTATTTTAAATCATGTTAAACATTTTTTAGCAAATGATGTTAAATCATTTTTGCATCTTTGTCCTCTGTAAATTCTGTCCAATCTGAAAATTTGCATGTAGCCAAATATGTATTCTATAGCTATAGGCTAAACAATTGCAAGTATGAAGGAGGCTCTGAAACAAGAACAAAAACAATTTTAATTTCAGGGAGTAATCAACTTTAAGTCTTATTGCAACACTGATATCATGACTTACTGGAATTCTGTAACTATCTCCAACCTATACAATTGTTCTAGTTTGTTTTTTTTTTAAAAAGCAATACAGGATCTTCTCTTGCTAATTGTAATCTGGAGATTTTTATTTTCACTTAGCTTTAGTAAGTCTTTGTAAGCACAGTTTTTCCCCTCATGTTTGGGAAATGCATTTGGTAAAATATCTGCTTAAATACTGATAGTTATAATTTTATGATAAAATTATACATGTGATAAAATACTCTGGGCTCTGTACTGAACTAGTTATCACCCCCACTCTTCTTCTGACTCTTCAAAGCAACAAGATCCTGCTTAGACTTTAAGAGCCAGTAATCTTTTTTTGATATTTTATTTGATAGCATAGACTATACTATCAGCTAAATAAAATATTAATTTATTTATGACAAAGTCATATCAAATTATAGCCTTCAGAAGTACTAAAACAAGAATTTCTGACTCCAGAGTCACACATAATATTATGGTTATCAGCATATTTCATAAATTAGAGTACAAAGAACTTGTACCATGTTCATACGTAAAAATGCTTTATTTTCCCTTTCACCACAAAAGGGTAATATTCTGTTAAACTCTTACATAATAATAATTAGCAAAAAAGTCTTATTTAATTTTTTTACATTTTTATTATTTGTAAGTTTAAATACTTAAATATTTGAATGAAAAATGTCTATCTCTATTTAAAATATATTTAAAATATATTGTTTACTTTAAAAAAATCTCAGAAGGTTAATATTATATTGAATGGTAAGAGAGTTTTACATATGCTACAAATATTGATGCTTTGGATTTTATATTTATTTTTACTCATTTTTCTTTTAAAGTTGATTAATATCAGTTTATGATTTTATTTATGGTTTATGCATTTCATTTCATTCTTAGAAGCACCCATCCCTTCCCAATAGTTTTAATTGTATATAATTCCTTTAAATTATTTATGCATGTACTCTAAGATTTACATTTTTATGACTTTATAAGTAGTACAAGATATGAGATAAAGATTTTTTCCAAGTATTTTCTTAATATATGTTTCCTATTCTATTGATTAAATTTTCCTTTTTTTCTTGGGACATAATTCTTTCTCTGTAAAGGACAGTTTCTTTATTCTTCATGCCACTATATAAGGAATGGCAAAAACTGCACCCCTTTTTTTGACTAAGTTGCTTGTGCTATATTAATTATTCAGGGTGAACTTTAAAACTAGCTCATCTGGTTTTATAAAACTTCTTATAAAGTTAGAAATTTGATTCAAATTATATGAAATTTTAGAAAAAAAGTTATGGTGGTGGAATGCAATGGCTTTATACATCTGGCTGTGCTTGAATTCTTCCTTCATCCCTCCCTACATGTATGAAAGCAGCAACTTGAGCTCCTTCTCTGTCTCAATTTCCCTACCTTAACTTAGGGATCACATTAACATCTCTGCCTTACAGGACTGCTGAGAGTAATACATGCATTAATCAATATAAGTCAATGAGTTTAATTTCCACCACAGACCAAGCATTCAGTAAAGGTTAGCTGTTATCATTATTACAAATTATTCTCATACTAGGCTTTTTTCATTTAGTAACATAGGCTATCCATACAAACTACTTTTGTGTCCCTCAGTGGTTTGTAGTTTTCTGTCTAAAGATTTCTGAATATTGCTCATGACTTTTAGTCTAATTATTTTATTATTTAATTGAATTTATTTATTAAATCTTTTCTGTTATATTTTCTGATTTTTTAAATAGAAAAAAATTATTTTAAATTAATTGGAATACTATAGCTCCCTTACTTCCTAATTACAGCAACTGTATCTGTAAGAATATTTTTAAAAATCTCATTGCCTGTAAACAATAAAAGATTTTCCTGCTAATTTTTATGTTTTTCTCTATCATGTTTTCATATTAAATTTTATAGGTGTTCTGCAACAATTTAAAGTGATAATGGATGATAGACACCATTGACTAAACTCTGATGTTAATGAGAATTAATTTATATTTTATTGTATGAATGACATGGCTTTAAGATATACTTTAAGAAAATACTTTAAGAGATACTTTAAGTTTTTAAGAAAGTATTTTCTATTTGTATATGTAATAAGTAATCAAAATTCAGAAAATGTGTTGTTAGGTACTATTCAGAGCACTTTATTTTCGGCAATATTTATTTATTTTTCAAATTTCTACAATAATTATTTATCCAGTGAATATTTCTTATTTTTTTGACTTATTTTGATAGTTTACAAATTGTGATTTAAAATTAAGGGGGAAAAAGCTAAAATATATTGAGGTGATTATACAAGAGGCACTGCTCAAAGCATTTTACTCATTCTCTAACATCTAATCCTGAGGCCTGTACAATAATAATATTCTCCATTTCACTGATGAAAAAATTGAGTCCAAGTTAAAATAACCTGCTCATGATCACATAATACTATCTCAAGTATTCTAAATGCCAAAATTTTGGTTCTTGAGTAAGCATGTTCATTTCAAAGGATATGCTATGTGCAATAAAGAGTACAAGAGTGTTAATTTATGATATTAATTTTTTTACAATAAATATGCTTTTATAGATTTAAATATAAAATATTCCAAGCAATGCCTAAAATTACAAATTACACAAATAATGATCTACATAAAATATGTATACACAAAATCATGTCTTTTAGCAGAAAATGAAAACTGAAATTAAATTACAAATTAAGTTGCCTACTCTTCAGTTTTAATCAGGTGATTTTAATTTCAATTAGTGTACTTAAGCTTTTTTTCATTGGTATGAAATATTGAAATAACTCATTCAAAACTAATGTTTTGTCTACTTTTATATGGTTTGTATTATCACCTGTCATTTCCTCTATGCCAAGCATTAATAGGTATAATACATCAATATTAGCTGAGCCACATGCTAAGCCAGAATTTTGTAAATATCTGAAGAAATCTTATACATATGTGCAGAAAAAAATCATGTTTATTAACTATGAAATTTTCATTGTGTATTTATTCTATTACTTATAAGACAATCAGGAAATACCTAACATTTGATGAATATCAATATGTCCATGTCCCCAAATATCTCATTATTGATAAGTCTGAATTCTGACTGTACTACTTATTATATATGAAATCATACTCTTTTGAGGGATAGAGTGCAAGTGTCATTGAACTGAAAGTCCATGGAACTTTTTCTGCTATTGATCAAGGTAGAACACTGATAGTTAGCTGGTAGATATACTTTTACACAATGGGATACAAGAATCACAGGGCAGTGATCCCTATGAAGAGTGAAACAAACAAGTTGAGGTCTACAATTACCTCAAGTTACTATATGGAGAGATTTTCTAGGGCAAGGACAAAGAGGGAAACCCCAAACAGATCCTGTCAGTCGCCATGAATTGAAGAGAAAAAGCTGAAGGTTCAGCTTGGCCAAGCTGCTAGAATTTTCAGGACAGATGGCAGGAGAGCAGAGTAGTGCACTAAGAGGAAAGAGATGCAGACAGATCATGTTAATAAAAGCTACAGAAGGTTCCATTGAGGTCTTCAGCTGAGAACTGATTAGCATCAACATGTAAGGAAACTATAGGTGCTAGACAATGAACCACCAAAATAGAACACATAGAAGATGCCCCAGTGCTCACAAAAGGCTAGAAATAGTGTGTGTTCCGACCAGCAATTTGGGGAAAAACCTCATAATACATGAAATATTGGACAGAGTATTCAAAAAGGTATTGTCTCCATTGTAGGGCAAAATTATCCCTAGACTAAAGGCTGCTCTGTTCTTGCCAGATTAGATAGACACAGAGATACATAGATACATAGATACACAGATACATAGAGCTAGACTGCCTGAAAAGTATCAAACTGTTCCAAGTAATTTAACTGCATCCAAGAACAAAGCACAGAAATATTTAAAGGATTACAAAAGTATCCAGAAACCAGTAAAGTAAATAAGAATAACTGGAAACAAGTAAAAACTACCAGGCATTCAAAGACACTGGAAAATATGACCCATAATGGGAAAAAACAATGTAAGAGAACCAGACACAGATGATGACTTATTCAATTAAAATTGCCCTGAAAAAAAAACTAAACAGAAATCATTTTTACTTTAATGAAAATCTGACTATTATAACTACATCCCTTGCTACAGTTTAAAGAAGAAACAAATAATAAAATGACTTACTTTTCATATTGCAACCTAACATTTAGGTCCCCTTTATCCCGTGGAGAAACTTCATTCCGTACTTCTTCCAAGGGCTATGAAATTCGAAATCCACCCACTCCTGAGATTTCTTCAAGTAATCAAAGGGTGATTTTTCTCCTGCCTTTCTCTTCCTCCAAGTTTGACTATGCTGTGCAGTAAATGGACCAGATGTTCAAAATTCATTCCCTTGAATGGCTGACAAATGCCATCCTTAATCCAAGAATTTCAGAAATTTTGCAAAAATTTTGAAGATTTTAAGGTAAACAAAGGGACATGTGGAAAAATTTTGTGGCCTTCTGACACCACCAAAGTCCTAGTTCTGCTTTTCTCCACCATCTAACCTCTTTACTACATCCCTTCTAGAATGTCCTTGGTGGCTCCAAATTCTATGTCTGCTTTTCCCACATGTTCCCCTAGATGCAAACTCATACTCATCAAAAAACTCAGCAAAATAATAATAATAAAGGAACTTTACAGTATGGATATGATCATTTGTCTCTTCTCTGCCCTCAAAGCAGTTACACATGTGCCTTATAAAAACGTAGGGTAATACCTAACAAATACCCCTTAACATCACTATCTCAGTCTAGTTTTAATAGTTTGCATTTTCAGATGATTTTACATGAATATCCCACTAAACATATGTACATTTATTCTGATTTTGCATTTAATTTTTTAAGAATGATCCCTTATTATTAAATGCATTTGGGGAGACTAATTGTATGGGCTCCAGAATACTTCATCAGGCATTTTGGAATACAATTTTAAATCATATATATTTAGAATCATGTCTCAGGAGCTGTGTGCTCAAATATTGAAGTATTTTTCATGGGAATGTTAGAGTTATCCTCCATGGAAAATTATCTCATACAATCATCAACACAACTGCAATCTGTGACAAGCCAGGCACCATGCTGTTCTATTATTTCATTATCTAATATTTACAGTACTCTTGTGGGTGGTCTGTATTATATCCATTTCTTGCATGATGGACCTGAGGCTCATAGCTATTAAGCAAAACGCCCAAGACAGAATCAGTTTCAAACCTGTCCTCCTGACATAAAATCCCACAATAATGGTGTGTTTATATTTTTTCCCCAACATGGTATGATTGATGTGTATATGTGCATTTTAAGTGTTTGTTAGTTTTATCTTCATCTTAGGGATATTCAATTTGCCTAATCAGTTACACAAACTTCAAGGACGGTTAGTATTTATTCAAATGTCCACAACTTAGATAGAAGTACTATCAGTGTAGTCTTTTTCTTGGATCATCACCAGCAGTCTTAACGAGGTCTTAACTAAACTTAATGATGTTACAGACATTGGATATCATTAGCAAAATGAGTGGCTTACTTAATTAGTAAAATGGATGTGAGATATGAGTTTCTTTGGCAAATGCAATAGGTGTTCAAAAGCTGTGAACTGACTGGAAATACTGTAGAGTTACATTGTTTATTGCACATAAAAATGGGTTTAGGTCAGTTGGTGAAAATTAATCATACAACATACTGCTTCAATGTGGAACTTAATGATAGGTTAAAAAATGTAATTCTTTTAGTTTATTTTCATGTGCCGTTTTTCATACAAATTTCTGGAAAGAAAGTACAGATCAATTTTTAAAGTTTTCAGCAATTTACCACAAAGAAAACTTTTCCCCATTTCCATTAATTTGTGTGGCTGATTTCATGGGGTTTTTTTCTTTTTTAATTTATTTTTGGGTGCGATTTGGAGGCTCTCCAACAGACTGAACACATCTCAGTATGTACAATGATTCCTAAATCCTCTTCTTAAGGTTGTTCTAACAACTCAAGGATTACATATAGTTCCTTGAGTTGTACGTCATACATGTTCTATAATTACCAAGTATTTTTCTGTTGGATCACATATTATCATATGGAGATATCAAAATATTCTTATACACATATAGTAATATCTTCTGTTAAAAAAATAAAATATTATAAATTATTTCAAATCTCTATTCCTTCTGAAAGCTGAATATCTTACACAATTTTCAATGATTCATTTTTATCTTCTTTTGAAATCTTCAAAGATAAAGCATATTTTCCCCATAGCACAATTTTATTTTCTACCTGAATAATTTAGGCATATATCTTTATTTCTGGAATAAATAAAAGTCTTTTTGATTTGGTTTTGTGTACTTTTGGCTCAAAAATATTTTTAACTCAATTTGTCTTTTATAATGCTTTTCTTCCATTGAATTTCTATTATTCATGAGTAAGATACATTATTCACATCAAAATCTATTCTCCCCTCATTTCAATCACTTTTGCATTTTTTTCCTTAATTAAGGGTAAACTCCAGAAGTTTATTCTCCACATAATTAAATGTTTTCTATTATGTCTATTTAACACTTAGCATAATAACTTTTATAGCATAACACCTTTAGCATACTATTTTTCCCTCTATTATTTGGTTTCTTTCTAAACACACACACATATGTCACACACACACACACACACATACAAACTGGACACTGTTTATGTCCAACTCTCAGATATAAGTAAAGACTAAATTCCATGTCGATAGCATGCACTAATTTTTGTGTCCCAAACAGAGTATTCTACTCACATCACATAGTCTTCTGTCAAGCTAATAGTGAACTCAAAAAATCTATACTTCCTGGAATGCCTTGCTACCAGACTGTTTTAGACTTAGGATTTTTTGTTTGTGTGCTCATTATTTTTTGCTTTATTTAGTTAGTTATTTTTTGTTTTGATTGGCATTTGTTACTGCATATTATGGAAACACCATTGCCTTAAGATACAATGTGTCCCTACAAGACCAATTCTATGTATCAATCTAGCACTTATTTGTTTTTTATTTGAACTTGCTACCTTTTATTTGAGATAGAAATTAGAATTACTTTGTAAATTGGGAATGCATTTTGATTGAAATCAAAATAACAACCGTGTTACTTAGTTATTTGTTTCTTATAGACCCCAAACCTTTTAACCCAGGTTGGTGACCATGGGATGAAGGGGCATTAAATATTACAGTGTCTTGCTTTCTCTCTGTGCAGCAGATCTCCTCTGTTTAAAGTTACTAATTATTTTTACTAATTATTTTATTCTTAACCTAGCTAATCTTCAGTTCAAGGGACATTTCTCAACATTCTGACAAAAGGAGTTTTGTCTCTTTTCTTTTTTTCAATAAATGAGTCATTTCTCAGAGTTATTTGGAAAGTGGGCTTCCATGCTAGTCCTCCATTTGGCTCAAGCTGGGACGAAGTGAAAGTGTGGCATGGACTTATATATACTACCAGATGTAAAGTAGATAGCTAGTGGGAAGCAGCCACATAGCACAGGGAGATTAGCTCGGTGCTTTATGACTGCCTCGAGGGGTGGGATAGAGAGGGTGGGAGGGAGATGCAAGAGGGAGGAGATATGGGGATATATGTATACATATAGCTGATTCACTTTGTTATAAAGCAGAAACTAACACACCATTGTAAAGCAGCTATACTCCAATAAGGATGTTAAAAAAATAAAAAAATAAAATTAAAACTCACCTTTCCATGGCAAAAAAAAAATTATTTTCTATTCTTTTTATCAGTTGTTTATTGATTATTTTCATTGACAGTACTAAAGTTGAGCCACATTATAAAAGACTATGTTACAAGAATGCAATGTGCTAGAATTATACTTTGTTTTTCAAAAAAAAAAAAAGGAGAATCTACTAGACTAGAAGTTATTTCAAACAATACAAACTAGTAATTCAAAATTATATCTAGGACTGAGCAAAGAACACACTTTTAAAAAAAAATAAAACTATCAATATTGTGGATATAAAGATTATTTGGCTTTTGAACTTCCTTTTCAAGTTAGTTGAGGAAAATCAGAAAAGATAAAACTTACAATGATAAGTTGAAGTCTGAACTAAAATATTTAAATAAAAACAAGCTGAAGCTGGAATTTCAATAGTAATAAAATCACCATTAGATAAAAATGAGACCAAAACAATCTGACCTACTTGAAAAATACTAAACACACCCTTAGCTAACCCTTTGAAAAAATTTTAAAGATAGGTTAAACAGAAATATTAGAAAATATTATAACACAAATGACAGATAAGTGATGGTTATAAAAAGGGCATTTACAAATCATGAAGAAAAACTCAAATTTATCTCAAACAGGTAAAACATACATGAAAAGACAAGTCCCAGGACAAAATTCAAAATGAACAATATAACATAACAAAATGCCTGACATTTTCAGCAATCAGAGAAATGCAAATTAAAGTAAAAGTGGGATATCATTTTATACTTAGTAGATTGGCAAACATGAAATAGACAACATTTACTTCTGTCAGGGATCAGGGAATAAAATGTCTGTGTTTATGTACCATGTCAAAAGTATGAATCATTACATAATTTTGGGAAAGCAACTCGATAACATTACATACCATGTCAGAAGTATGAATCATTACATAATTTCGGGAAAGCAATTTGATAACTTCTACTACAATTCAATTTAATTATATACACCATATATCATATATCATAAAATCAATCCCATAATGATATGATACCTACACTTATATATATGAGAATATTTGTATTTACTGCAACCTATTTATAAAGAAAAAAAATAAGTAAATTATTGTTGATTAAAAAACATGGTTAAACAAACAATGGAACATATAAACTGGTAGATATTATGCAGCCACTAACAGTAATTAATTAGAGGATTATACCTAATTGATATGGTGAAATTTCCAAGGAGTTAAAAACTAACAATTGGATGTTACAGAGTAGATAGAAGTATCTGTTCCTACCTGTGGTTAGAGAGTCAATAATTTACAGGAGCTAGGACTTCCCTGGTGGTCCAGTGGTAAATAATCCTCTTTCCAATGCAGGGGACATGGGTTCGATCCCTGGTCAGGGAACTAAGATCACACATGCCGCGGGGCAACTAAGCCCACGTGCCTCAACTATTGAACTTGTGTGTCTCAACGAGAGAGCTCACGTGCCACAAACTATGAAGCCCATGTACTCTGGAGCCTGCACACCACAACTAGAGAGAGAAAACCTGCACGCCACAACTAGAGAGAAGCCTGAGCACCACAATGAAGAGCCCATGTGCTGCAACAAAAGATCTCACATGCCTCAACCAAGATCCTGCGTGCCACAACTAAGACCCTATGCAGCCAAAAAAAAAGAAGAAGAAAAATAATTTACAGGAGCTTAGACAACAGGTGAGGATGGCTGTTCCAAGATTTGATTTCTATGAATTCATGACTTGCTTTGCATAGTACGGTAAGACAAAGCCCAGAAATATAACGGTTATAGATAGTTCTTACAGGGAGTGGGATAAAAACTAGACCAACACATCACATAAACATCCTCAAGAAGAGGGCAGGTCAAAATAGCAATATTTTTAGTTAACTACTTTTATGACACTACAACAAGCAGTAAGAGGAAGATGTCACACCCTTCATCTAAAATTATTCCAAGCATAGTGAGTTTCTTCTTTGCTATTGGTCTTACAGCTCTCAAGTTTTCTAACAGGTATAAACTTCAGTATGAGCAGAGAGGGTTTAAAAGTGTTTTCTAGGCCTTTCTCACCTTCTGAGATGGCCCACAATCTGTCTGTGGAGTGTGTTTCTCTCTAAATAAATCCACTTCTTACCGATCACTTTGTCTCTCACTGAGTTCTTTCTGCGATGAGACATCAAGAACCTGAACTTCATTAAGTTCTGTAACCAGGTGTGTGATCTCAGTTGGAAGACTGTGGTTTTAGGCTGGGTTCGAGCCCGGGCACATGGGTTCAAGTCCCAATCTGAGGTGCATGGTTTCAGCTGGGGCTCAGGCTGGAGGCAGCTGGCAGTTGGGGTGGGCCAGCTGGTCTCCTGGGGCACAGGGCACCATGTGGCCAGGGAGGAGGCAGAGGCCACAACACACCCACGGGAAAGGCATGACAGAATGTTCCATCCCTGGAGCGCTCTGGTCCTCTCCCTAAAGCAGCCTCCATTCCTGTTCCTGAAAATTCTCTTTCCACTCACCTTGATCTCTTGAAAATTTATTTTCTTCCTGTCTTTGAGAGAAGCCAGGAGACCCTTCTCTCATGGGGTCACGGTGGGGGGGAGGTGTGTGTGGAGATGGACGAGGCATTCCTGGCCTTCTAAGCTCTACCTGTGCTGGCCTTGTCTTCGTGGCAGCAGCTCGGGCTGGGGGCCAGGTCTCCAGGTATGTTACGAGCCATCAGGTTTTTGTGGGCTATCCCCAGGTCTAAAGACCACACCATGCAAAAGGTTTATGAGTGAATGTTGAGAGCATAACTATCTCATATTTGAGGAACTGTCTGGTCAAGGAATTTTTCATTAAACATCCAACAACTATTTATTGTGTACTTACCATGTCAGGCTTGGTTGTAGCTCTAGAGGGATTTCAGAGAGCAAGATGAGAGCAAGACACAAATCTCTGCCTAACCTCATAGAGTGGAAGGAGATAAGCAATAAACAAAAGAGGAAAAAAAAGTGTTTTCTAGCTTCGGACAAATTAGTAAAGAAATGGTAGAGGACACGTCATGTTTTACTAGAAGTTCTATTTCAGATACAAAATATCTATAAAAGCTAAATAAAGTTTTCTCTTTTTAAAACTTTTTATGAAAGATGTTAATTACTAAAACTAGAAACAGAATTCTACTTTCCAGCATTTGTAAAAATGACATAGAAATGTTAAAGATAAGTGACAAACAAATCCAAAAAAAAAGAAAAAACAGGATTTTTTTTTTTTTTCTCCAGTGAAACAGTAAATGAAATTTGGAATGAGGTCATTTTTAACTTATCTTTTTTGGTCAAAAGTTTTTTGGTTTTTTTTTTTAACTCGTAAATCTCATTGTTGCCAAAGTTGAGGGCAAAAATTGGTATGGTCTTTCTGGAGAAAATATTGGCAATATATTTAAATGTTTAGTATCATTAACCATCAGTTTTATTCCTAGGAATTTAGCCTAAGGCAGTAATAAAAATTATGGGCCAAGATTTACTTACAAAGATGTTCATGACTTTATAATTGATTTATAGTTCCAGAAAACCCAAAATTAATGTTAATAAAAATAAGGAAATTCAATATTGTGGTTCATCTATAAAATATTAAAAATCAATTCAAAAATATAATGGTTTGGACAAAATTTATAAGGTAATGCTAATTACCTTATAAATTCAGAGAACTGATTTTATTTAAATTCATGTGTGCATGTACAGAATAAGTCTGGAAAAGATGTATAGAGTTATGGTTGTATTCAACAGAAGGTAGTTTTGATTGTTTTTAATATTTTAAAAATCTTTTCCCAAGAGTACATATAACTTTTGAAATTATAAAAATGTTATTTGTGAAAAATGAAGATTCAGATTTGGCATCTCAATTAAAAATTCTCAACATCAAAATGATCTCAAATCATTTTGTGTGATTTTATTTTCAGTCATGTCTCTTTACTGATGTTTAAAGAGGCTGTGGCTAGCATTTCCCTACCTTTGATAAGCTTTTCCTTTAGACCATTTGAGGTACAGTGAATATTTATTTTTAGCTTATCTCACATTAAAGTGTGAGGTATCCTTGTGGGATTTAAAAGCCACAAAACTTTATAAACATCAGAATTACTTCCACATTAAAGGACTAAACGCAGCAGGATACTACTGTAGGCTCAGGGAATGACTTAGTCACTGAATTGAAATGGAATACTCCCCCCAGGTGATTTAGAAAATGTCATAATCTTTTCAATATGATGAACTGAACAGGCTTAGGGAGATCAAGGTAAAAGCCAGTTTGGAGGCTAAAAGGTGCAATCACCACAATTTGAACTTTTAATCTGAAAGACCTTCAATTTCCTCTCCCATCGGCATCCACGGGATTGCTTAACTATAGGATTCACCTAATTCCAGCTCAACTATTTGAAGGTACTTTAAAAGCATCTGTAAAGCATTGGGATCATTCAAGAAGCTAACAGATTTGGGCATTCAAAGTCTCTGAACGCTAGCATCACAGATTGTAACTTTTAAGTACCTTCATGCTTCAAATATAAGGATAGGCCCCCTTAAAATTATTGCCAATAAAGACATAAATGTCAAAATCTGTTAGACACTTATAGGACTGTTGTAATTGATGTTATGTGGATAAGACTGAGTAGACTGATGTATGAAATTTGTGATCTTTTGGATGACAGTGTTCAACTGCTATAACTGTGACCCAGAATCCTTTAACTGGAACCATAAACTTAGCAAGTCAAATGAAAGTGAAAAATAGCAGCCTTTCAGGGGACACAGATTAAGGATCAATGTGCAAGTCTTAGAAAAATACAGTAGGCTGCAGTGACTGACAGGGAGGTCCCATTTCAAAACATGGGTAAAAGAGCTCCCTCTAAAGCACAGAACCTGCATACAAAGACATAAAGGGATTTCACCAAATTGTCAGGAAAACCGAGTGTCAGGCACATTGTCAAACTCCGGAAAACTAGCAAAGAACATCTGTGTGGTTAAGATAAAGTTCTGCTTCAAAATTAGGAGACTGTGCCAATGACAGACAGAACATGGAAAAATGCCATTTGGACAAAAGGGAAAATGGATTCTAGGATTATAGGAAATACATGTACTAAAGAAAAATGCCAAACTATCACTCTATAGGTTCCCATGCAAATTAATTTGAATTTTTAGATATTTTTAGGGAATACAGAGAAGTAGGACATAGACTCTATTCATGCAATTCTAGTTCAGAATACATACACCATTATTTCTAGCAGTGAATCCATACAAATAAGACCTAATGTTAAAATTTTATTACTTTTCAAATACATTTTAGGTGCTACTTTAAAAGTATTCATTTTTTTAATCCTCACCACAAACCTGTATCACTGATTTCTCCATTTTAAAAATCAGCAAAAAGGCAAAGAAATATTAAGTAATTGGTGTGATGTCATGCAGATAGTAAGTGGGAGAGTCGGGAGTTAAATCCAGGCAGTGTGATTTCACTGCCCACAGGTTAATCAACACACTAGCATCCCCACTCTGAGGAGACATAATAAAGCCCGTCTTCACTCTGTCAGAATCAGTATCCAGCATCAAAATACACTGGCTGTGAGAAAAAGAAACTGAATTACTGAGAACCTGTTTGACTCTAGATTTCATACTGTCTGGTATGTGTAGATGTCATTATCTTTGATAATATCCAATTACTATATTACTTACATGGTATTTCTATGCACAATGTAGTACCTGCAGACACACACACACAGTCCTTACTTATTCTTTCCCCATGTTGTGCTAGCTCAGTGGTTCTCACACTTAGAGTGCGTAAGAAATACAAGGGAGCCTTTTATATAAACACATTTTGATCTGTCTTATTCTAAGAAAATTAGATTCAGAAGGCATGAGGTAGATAAAAGAATTTGCATTTTTAACAAATTCCCAGATAATGGCAAGACTGCTGATACAGGGATCTCACTGACCAGTGTTCTAGCAGAAAACTCTCCAACATTTATCTTTCTCCAAGGACATTCAGGACATTTTTTTAGTTCTGATTCTTCATGGTTGTTAACTCACAATATCTAAAATTGCCCCCTTTACATTTCTGAAAAATCAGGCCCAAGGTTCATTCATCAGGCAATGGTATTCATGTTTGCCTGTGTTTATTTTTGATTAAGGCAAACAATGCATGAAACAATTAGTATCCAGCATGGCCTCATGTAATTTTTTTTAAACATCTTTATTGCAGTATAATTGCTTTGCAATGTTGTATTAGTTTCTGCTGTATAACTAAGGGAATCAGCTATATGTACACATATATCCCCGTAAACCATCCCTCTTGTATCTCCCCTCCCACTCTCCCTACGCCGCCTCTCTAGGTGGACACAAAGCACCGAGCTGACCTCCTTGTGCTATGAGGCTGCTTCCCACTAGCTATCTATTTTACATTTGGTAGCGTATATACATCCATGCCACTCACTCACTTTGTCCCAGCTTACACTTCCCCTCCCCATGTCCTCAAGTCCATTCTCTCCATCTCCGTCTTTATTCCTGTCTTGCTCCTAGGTTCATCAGAACTTTTTTTTTTTTTAAGATTCCATATATATGTGTTACCATACGGTATTTGTTTTCCTGTTTCTGACTTACTTCACTCTGTATGACAGACTCTAGGTCCATTCACCGAATTACAAATAACTCAATTTTGTTTCTTTTTATGGCTGAGTAATATTCTATTGTATATATGTGCCACATCTTCTTTATCTATTCATCTGTCTATGGACACTTAGGTTGCTTACATCTCCTAGCTATTGTAAATAGAGCTGCAATGAACATTGTGGTACATGACTCTTTTTGAATTATGATTTTCTCCGGTATATGCCCAGTAGTGGGATTGCTGGGCCATATGGTAGTTCTATTTTTAGTATTTTAAGGAACCTCCATACTGTTCTCCATAATGGTTGTATCAATTGACATTCCCACTAACAGTGCAAGAGGGTTCCCTTTTCTCCACACCCTCTCCAGCATTTGTTGTTTGTAGATTTTTTGATGATGGTATTTCTGACCAGTGAGAGGTGATACCTCATTGTAGTCCTGATTTGCATTTCTCTAATGATTAGTGATGTTGAACATCCTTTCATGTGTTTGTTGGCAATCTGTATATCTTCTTTGGAGAAATGTCTCTTTAGGTCTTCTGCCCATGTTTGGATTGGGTTGTTTGTTTTTTTGATACTGAGCTGCATGTGTTGCTTGTATATTTTGGAGATTAATCCTTTGTCAGCTGCTTCGTTTGCAAACATTTTCTCCCATTCTGAAGGTTCTCTTTTCGTCTTATTTATGGTTTCTTTTGCTGTGCAAAAGTTTTAAGTTTCATTAGGTCCCATTTGTTAATTTTTATTTCCATTTGTCTAGGAGGTGGGTCAAAAAGGATCTTGCTGTGATTTATGTCATCAAGGGTTCTGCCTATGTTTTCCTCTAAGAGTTTTATAGTGTCTGGCCTTACACTTAGGTCTTTAGTCCATTTTGACTTTATTTTTGTGTATGGTGTTAGGAAGTGTTCTAATTTCATTCTTTTACATGTAGCTGTCCAGTTTTCCCAGCACCACTTAGCGAAGTGGCTGTCTTTTCTTCATTCTATTCTTACCTCCTCTGTCAAAGACAAGGTGACAATATGTGCGTGGGTTTATCTCTGGGCTTTCTATCCTGTTCCATTGATCTATCTTTCTGTTTTTGTGCCAGTACCATACTGCCTTGATTACTGTAACTCTGTAGTAAAGTATGAAGTCATGGAGCCTGATTGCTGAAGCTCTGTTTTTCTTCCTCAAGATTGCTTCGGCTATTTGGGGTCTTTTGTGTTTCCATATAAATTGGAAAATTTTTTGTTCCAGTTCCATGAAAAATGCCACTGGTTGTTTCACAGGGATTGCATTGAAACTGTAGATTCCTTTGGGTGCTATAGTCATTTTTACAATGTTGATTCTTCCAATCCGAGAACATGGTATATCTCTCCACCTGTTTGTATCATCTTTGATTTCTTTCATCAGTGTCTTACAGTTTTCTGCATACAGGTTTTTTGTCTCCTTAGGTAGATTTATTCCTAGGTATTTCATTATTTTTGTTGCAATCGTTAATGGGAATGTTTCATTAATTTCTCTCTCAGGTTTTCATAATTAGTGTATAGGAATGCAAGAGATTAATGTGCATTAATCTTATACCCTGCTACTTTACCAAATTCATTGATTAGCTCTAGTAGCTTTCTGGTAGCATCTTTAGCATTCTCTATGTATATTATCATGTTATCTACAAAGAGTGACAGTTTTACTTCTTCTTTTCAGATTTGGATTCTTTTCATTTCTTTTTCTTCTCCGATAGCTGTGGCTAAAATTTCCAAAACTATGTTGAATAATAGTGAGAGTGGGCAACATTGTCTTCTTCCTGATCTTAGAGGAAATGGTTTCAGGTTTTCACCATTGAGGATGATGTTGGCTGTGTGTTTGTCATTTATGGCCAATACTATATTGAGGTAAGTTCCCTCTATGCCTACTTTATGGAGAGTTTTTATTTTAAATGGGTGTTGAATTTTGTCAGAAGCTTTTTCTGCATCTATTGAGATGATCATATGGTTTTTCTCCTTCAGTTTTTAATATGGTGTATCACGTTGATTGATTTGCGCATATTGAAGAATCCTTGCATTCCTGGGATAAACCCCACTTGATCATGGTGTATGATCCTTTTAATGTGCTGTTGGATTCTGTTTGCTAGTATTTTGTTGAGGATTCTTGCATTTATGTTGATCAGTGATATTGACCTGTAGTTTCCTTTCTTTGTGACATATTTGTCTGGTTTTGGTATCAGGGTGATTGTGGCCTTGTAGAATGAGTTTGGGAGTGTTTCTCCCTCTGCTATATTTTGGAAGAGTTTGAGAAGGATAGGTGTTAGCTCTTCTCTAAATGTTTGCTAGAATTCAGCTGTGAAGCCATTTGGTCCTGGGCTTTTGTTTGTTGGAAGATTTTTAATCACAGTTTCGATTTCAGTGCTTGTGATTGGTCTGTTTATATTTTCTATTTCTTCCTGGTTCAGTCTTGGAAGGTTGTGTTTTTCCAAGAATTTGTCCATTTCTTCCAGGTTTTCCACTTTATTGGCATGTAGTTGCTTTTAGTAGTCTCTCATGATCCTTTGTATTTCTGCAGTGTCAGTTGTTACTTCTTTTTCCTTTCTAATTCTGTTGATTTGAGTTTTCTTCATTTTTTTCTTGATGAGTCTGGCTAATGGTTTGTCAATTTTGTTTACCTTTTCAAAGAACCAGCTTTTAGTTTTATTGATGTTTGAAATTGTCTCCTTCATTTCTTTTTCATTTATTTCTGATCTGATCTTTGTGATTCCTTCTGCTAACTTTGGGGTTTTTTGTTGTTGTTGTTGTTATTCTTTCTCTCATTGCTTTAGGTGTAAGGTTAGGTTGTTTGAGATTTTTCTTGTTTCTTGAGGTAGGATTGTATTGCTATAAACTTCCCTCTTAGAATTGCTTTTGCTGCATCTCATAGGTTTTGTGCCATCATGTTTTCACTGTCATTTGTTTCTAGGTATTTTTTGATTTCGTCTTTGATTTCTTCAGTGATCTCTTGGTCTTTTGGTAGCATATTGTTTAGCTTCCATGCATTTGTATTTTTTACAGTTTTTTTTCCTGTAATTGATATCTAGTCTCATAGCATTGTGGTCGGAAATGATACTTGATATGATTTCAGTTTTCTTAAATTTACTGAGGCTTGATTTGTGACCCAAGATATAATCTATCCTGCAGAATGTTCCATAAGCACTTGAAAAGAAAGCGTATTCTCTTGTTTATGGATGGAATGTCTTATAAATATCAATTAAGCCCCTCTGGTCTAATGTGTCATTTAAAGCTTGTGGTTCCTTGTTTATTTTCATTTTGGATGATCTGTCCATTGGTGAAAGTGGGGTGTTAAAGTCCCCAGCTGTTATACTGTCGAGTATTTATGGTTGTTAGCATTTGCCTTATATATTGAGGTGTTTCTATGCTGGATGCATAAACATTTACAATTGTTATATCTTCTTCTTGGATTGATCCCTTGATCATTATGTGGTATCCTTCTTTGTCTCTTATTATAGTCTTTATTTTAAAGTTAATTTTTTCTGATATGAGGATTGCTACTCCAGTTTTCTTTTGATTTCCATTTGCATGGTGTATCTTTTTACATCCCCTCACTTTTAGTCTATATGTGTTCCTAGGTCTGGAGTGGGTCTCTTATAGATAGGATTCCTATGGGTCTTGTTTTTGTATCCATTCTGCTAGTCTATATCTTTTGGTTGGAGCATTTAATCCAGTTACATTTAAGGTAATTATCAATATGTATGTTCCTTTTACTATTTTCTTAATTGTTTTGGGTTTGTTTTTGTAGGTCTTTTCCTTCTCTTGTGTTTCCTGCCTAGAGAAGTTCCTTTAGCATTTGTTGTAAAGCTGGTTTGGTGGTGCTGATTTCTCTTAACTTTTGCTTGTCTGTAAATGTTTTAATTTCTCCATTGAATCTGAATGACATCCTTTCTGGGAAGAGTAATCTTGGTTGTAGGTTTTTCCCTTTCAGCACTTTAAATATGTCCTGCCACTCCCTTTTGGCTTGCAGAGTTTCTGCTGAAAGATCAGCTGTTAACCTATGGGGATTCCCTTGTATGTTATTTGTTGCTTTTCTCTTGCTGCTTTTAATATTTTTTCTTTGAATTTAATTTTTGATAGTTTTATTAATATGTGTTTTGGTGTTTTTCTCCCTGGATTTATCCAGTATGGGATTCTCTGTGCTCCCTGGACTTGATTGACTATTTATTTTCACATGTTAGGGAATTTTTCAACTATAATATCTTCCAATATTTTCCCAGACCTTTTCTTTTTCTCTTCTTCTTCTGGGACCCCTTTAATTCTAATGTTGGTGCATTTAATGTTGTCCCAGAGGTCTCTGAAACTGTCCTCAATCCTTTTCATTATTTTTTCTTTATTCTACTCTGCAGTAGTTATTTCCACTATTTTATCTTCCAGGTCATTTATCAGTTCTTTTGCTTCAGTTATTTTGCTACTGATTCCTTCTAGAGAATTTTTAATTTCATTTACTGTGTTGTTCATCGTTTGTTTGATCTTTAGTTCTTCTAGGTCCTTGTTAAACGTTTCCTGCATTTTCTCCATTCTATTTCCAAGATTCTGGATTATCTTTACTATAATTACTCTGAATTATTTTTCAGGTAGACTGCCTATTACCTCTTTATTTGCTTGATGTGGTGGGTTTTTACCTTGCTCTTTCATCTGCTGCATAATTCTCTGTCTTCTCATTTTGTCCCGGATCACAGGACCCTGGCAGTGGCGTGCTGCACAGGCTCCCAGAGGCAGGTGTGTGAATAGTGACCTGAACTTGCACACCAGAGTTTTGGTGTGTGAATAGTGACCTGAACTTGCACACCAGAGTTTTGGTGGCTGCAGCATCAGCATTAGTGTTTCATGCCTGTCTCCAGTGTCCAAGCTGAAAGCCATGGCTCGTGCCCATCTCTAGAGCTACTTTAGGCAGTGTTCTGCCTTCTGGGTGCAGATGTGGAAGGAATCCCCTCTCCTTGTGCACCCCGAAACAATGGTCTCTTGACACATAGGCAAGTCTAGACTTTTTCCCGGACTCCCTACTGGCTAGCTGTGGTACACTAGACCTCTCAGGCTGTGTTCATGCAGCCAACCCCAGTCCTCTCCCTGGGATCTGAACTCCAAAGCCTGGGACTCAGCTCCCAGCCCCCACCTGCCCCGTTGAGTGAACAGATAAGCCTCTCAGGCTGGTGAGTGCTTGTCGGCACCGATCTTCTGTGCAGGAATCTGCTTTGCCCTCTGCACCTCTCTTGCTGCACTCTCCTCTGTGGCTCTGAAGCTTCTCCTCTGCCCACCACCCATCTCCACCAGTGAAGGGGCTTCCTAGTGTGTCAAAACTTTTCCTCCTTCACAGCTCCCTCCCAGAGGTGCATGTCCAGTCCCTGTTCTTTTGTCTCTGTTTTTTCTTTTTTCTTTTGCCCTACCCAGGTACATGGGGATTTTCTTGCCTTTTGGGAAGTCTGAGGTCTTCTGCCATCGTTCAGTAGGTGTTCTGTAGGAGTTGTTCCACATGTAGATGTAGTTTTGATGTATTTTTGAGGAGGAAGGGGATCTCCACGTTTTACTCCTCCGCCATCTTGAAGGTCCCCCCTCATGTAACTTTTAAGTGAGTTAATATCATGAGGTTATTATCAAAGTTCTTGTTATTTTTCTATTAATGCTTCACTGATTAACTCTTACCTTCTAGATGTCTACTCTATTCTTTTTATATATATTATACTCTTGGAATATTTTCCAGTGTGTTTTCCTTGTTCATTTATTTATTTCTGCCACTTTTTCTTTACTTTTGTTTACTCATCATACAACACTGGGGAAAAATAAACTATAAAGCAGCAGCCAACATGAAAAATAGGCAAAGAGGAAGGTGAAATATAATATGATCCACGACCTATCATAATAGCAAACAAAAAAAATACAAAACAGTCATAATCCTATGTACGAATAGACATTATGTACATGTTGAAGTGTCAATTCAATTAAATTTTATTGGCAGAACAACAACAACAAAAAGAAAGCTTGAAAACAGGCTTATGGAGTTAGAATGAGCAAAGGAACTCAACTTGTTTCTACAAGTCTTTTGAACCCAGATTCTGGAGCAGTATACATCTGCAACCCAGAGTTCATTATAATGGGGTTATCAGATACTACATACTTGAAAATTCAACAGTATGACAGAAAGAAAGGAACTGAAGGAGTTAGATTTTAACAGAAAAAAGTGCATTAGATTTTAACAGAAAAAGTGCATTTTACAAACTAGATTTAAGATAAAGAAAAACAGCTGAGTCAGATGAAGGAGGATATCATGTACTTGATAAACGCTAAACTACTTCTCAGACCCAGGTTTCCAAGACCACAGCATAATTATGACCTAGTGGCACAAATAAATTCAACTGAAAAAGCAAATGACTAAATTGGAAAGCAAAGGAAATTATGAACAAGAGATACAAAAATAACATCATTTAATTATAAAGTATACTTAAACATCATGAAAAAAATATATATCAATAGAAAAATAAAAAGTTTGGGTCCAAAAATTGTAACTCTCTAAGGAAGAAGTAGAAATATTCCAAATACCTAGTAATTATGTGTGTGGTATTTTACACATCTCAAATAGTGAAAGGGTAAAATATTAAAGGATAATAGCAACATTTGGCATTTACATCTTCCCAGGATTTGCAAATAGTTCTAGATTAATATTTTGAACATGCCATCATCCATTAGGTCATTGAAAGGGGTATCTTCTTAGGAAATATTTTTCTGAAGTACCCAATTCAATGGTCTCTTGTAAAAAAAATGAAAATACATGTTTTTTCTAAATCACTTGAGGTATACTGGCAATTCTCTTTACTCACAGATTTGGTCTTTAAGAATTTGAATACTCACAAAAACTGATTTGTAACCCCAAAATCAATGTTCATAACATTTTCACAGTCACCTGTGGACATGACACAGAGTTGCACAAAATGTGAGTCCCCCACAGTGCACTTTCCCAGTTGAGGTGGAGTAGGATGATGCTCTGCCTTCGTGTTGCAATTCTCATACTGTAAACAAGTCTCCTTTGTGCAGTCTATTTAGTACCAATTTACACTCTGTTTTTGTGCTTTCATGAGGATTTTATTTCTGAAAAATGCCCCAAGAGCATAGTATCGAGGGTTATTGTGCTCCTAAGCACAAAAAAGCTCTGATGTGCTTTATGGGAAAAATGCATGTTAGATAAGTGTTTAGGCAAGTGTTATAGTTATAGTCTGAGTTCAATGTTAATGAATTAACAATACGCAGTAAATAAGGTGATTTTAAGCAGAAACAGACATAAAAGTATGTATTGATCAGTTGTCTAAGTGTTGTGAAGAGAGGCTCGGTAGGAACCTAACCCTGAATTTCCATGTTTGTTAATTCAGTGTCCACACAACTTGATAGAACAGAACTACCATGAATAATAAGAATTGACTATATCTCTAATTTTGTCATTTTCCTCTTTTCTTTCATTGTTTGTTTCATGTTTACAAAGTTCCTTATTTCACTTTGGAAACTGGATTTTATTTTCTACTCATGAAATTCACATCAAGAGCAAACAAAAATTATCAGGAGCAAAAACAATGGAATTCTAAGTACAACTGCTGACCACCTGTATATCAATAATATCTGGTGGAGGCTTAATCACAAGATTTACACTATAGGCTTAGGGACAGAATGACCACTGTACTCAGGAGGTCACTAGGATCTAGACTAGTAATCTAGCTAAATGTCCTGTACGATACCACATAAAACAGAGGACAGACTTCACCCTGAATCTTGAGAGTTAGCATTGTAAAATCACTACAAGGATTTCATCATTTTTGTTTTGCTTTATTTTTATTGTTCAGGGAATTAAACCTAAAGAAATGCAGATTCAGCACTATCATTCCTTTTGAAATCATATTTGATACGGCAAGAATCATTGTGTTGCCCAACAGGGATTATCATTTTAATGGTAAAATTACTGTCCACATCACAGTTTTGCAAAGTGAAGCCATTGGCTGTTTTGATGGTCCCTATGGAAGTTAGTGTCAGAACTATTTTTTCCATTCAAAAACCTCATGATAAACTTGGGACTTTGTATATTTGAGTTATTGATATGAACATCAGCTCCTTTAGGGTCTTCTGGGAATTCTATAATTTGCTGGTAGGAGCCCAAAACTCCCAGGACAGTTTAGTTCAGAATTTATAAAGATGTATTTCCAGATGCCTTCCATTTCTTGATTTACATCTCAGTCTTCCCTAGGGCTTTAGAAAAGACATTAAGTAAAGGTTTTTAAATGGCTCCTGAGCATATCTCCTTTCTTCAAACAAATAAGTGAATGCATCTTAAAAGACTACTGGAAGAGCCATTTAAAACACTTCACTGTTTAACAGAAAAACCTAACAAGATACTTTGCATCTCTGGGTGTGTTTTTAAAATAAGATGGTTTCTGTGAAGAATTCCACACTTAAGGGGAGTATTAGTATTCAAGGAGCATATGTTTTATCATTAATCATTAATGAGACCAAAAACACTTGCAGCAGGAAAGAATAAAGTGCTGATCTGAAGTTGAAAATCAAAATGACCATTTAAAAATGACATGAAGGCCAGAGCAAGTGAAGAAATTCAAAGGAATGTTCATAGGGTCAGTTCTTTCAGGCATTTATCATTTGCTAATGTAAGGCTCTGACCCAAATTAATCCTTTGAAATCCCATTTGCACGCCCTTCCTATCCAGTACAATTTTAATAGAAAGACGACTTGGCCACATTATCTCCCTTTCCTCCTCCTAAAACCATAGTCCTCTTCAACACTTCTATAAGTCCCAATAAGCCAAATAAATGCCCTTTAACTTTAGCAGTTTCTTTTTAGCCAAATCCCTTCCTCTGAACATCTGGCTCATCCAGTTACATAGTTTGTAGAACTAAGCAAAAATCTTCATTCACTGACATTGTGTATTCATTTACCCTTGTAGAGAATTTAGAGCTCAATCACCAAAGCTAAGAGGAGAAACTAAGAATTTAATCTAAAAAAGCAACTATAAATATATTAAAAAATCAGCTAAGTAGGTAAGACTATGTAATTGGCTAAAAGTTTGAAATTTGAGATTAAATAAATGATGGTAATTCTAGACACTGATGCTATGCAACCACTTACATTGGAATAAAGAGGGAGAGTAGGGGAGAAAAAGAGAGATTAGGACCCAAAGAATTGATGGGGAAAAACCTATAAAAGAACAGTTCTAGCCTGTGGCTCTTCAGAGGGACTAGCTGAGCTCCACGAGGGGGAAATGTCCCGGCTGCACCAGGATGTCAGACTGTGCAGATCACCACACATAATACAATGTTAAACTGCTAACTGTTAAAACTGTTCCCAGGGAAAAGTTAGGAGTTTTGCTTCAGTTATGGAGGTGGAAGACTGAGAAGGCAAGGGTGGCTGATGAGGAAATTCAGAGAAAACCCCAAAAAAGGGATTTTGAAAGCATGATGGGGTTCAGGTGCTCAGTGAGCAGTGGGGGGAAGGAGAGTCAGGGTCAGGTCTTGAGAAAGTATTGCAGGTTAGGAGACAAAGTGATGAGTCATAATAAATTAAAAGAAAACAGTGGGGGTGGGGGTGGAAGGTACTATTAAAGTATAAATCAGATTTTAATTTTTATGTATAAAAATGAAAAAATAAAAAAATATTTATAGAATGGATTTAAAAGTGCTACTATTAATAGCATTGGTGGTACTTTTCTGTAATAGAAGAAATGAAACTCAGAATAGTAATTGAGGTCCTAGTTTATGCCAAATGCTGTGCCAAAACATGAGCTACAATGGTGACTCAAAACAAAAATACATTCCCATCACATACTCTAGCTTATAGTCTGAGGGAGGCATACTCAGACACACACATAACACATACACCACATATAATCAAACAGGAAATTTACAACTGTGACAACTGCTGAGAAAAACACATGAGGAAGATAATATGAGAGCTTATAATAACAGGTTGCCTTGAATAGTCAATAGTCTTGGAAGAGTCACTACAGCAAAAATGGTATGGCTTTATTAGGCAAAGTGGAAAAGCCCCTACATTTGAAGTTGAGGGGAACAGTGGATAAGGAAAATACACAGCAGATAAGGAAAAAATAAGGATCAAATCTAGGTATCCTGAGGAATGTGTTGTTTTCATTTTATTCATAATTCAATCTGGTTGTGTCATTTATAGAAAACTGAAAAATGCTGACTTTAAGCTTTAAAGTCACTTCCATTAAGCTACTGATATACTGCTCTTCAGCCCATTTTCCCTGACCAAATTTTAGTTCCCTGAAGAGCATGTGGCACAATTCATGGAATTTTTGTATTGCCACAATTGAAATATGTTTTTCCTAGTGTTTCATTAAAGTAAGGACTATTCTGAAAGTCATGCATACATTTTTATATGACGTTAGCAGACATAATTTGCTTTTACTAGGTGAAAAAAATCTTGCTCCACTCAAAAGTCAAGTATGCTGGACTTCCCTGGTGGCGCAGTGGTTGAGAGTCCACCTGCCAATGCAGGGGACATGGGTTCGTGTCCTGGTCGGGGAAGATCTCACATGCTGCGGAGCGGCTAGGCCCATGAGCCATGGCCGCTGAGCCTGCACGTCTGGAGCCTGTGCTCTGCAACAGGAGAGGCCACAACAGTGAGGCCTGCGTACCGCAAAAAAAAGAAAAAAAAAAAAAGGCAAGTATGCTACTTCTCAAAGCATGGTCAGTGACCATCTTCTCCTCAAGATGGTCAATGATCAATTGCAGATTAATTCAATTTTTCTCAGCGAGTACTCAAAAGGTGCACCCAAAAGTGTACTTTGTCGAAGCATACTCAAAAGACAATTACTGCCCACAGGTCGCTTATAGTTCAACACATGATTGACATTCTTGACAAAGAAGGGTAGGATAAAGGAACCATATGCAGTCATGCTCAATTATGTCTTATTTAAATCAGCACAAAACTGCTGTGGCATGAATCATTTAATTGTCATTTTACAGATTTGGAATCTTAACCTGGGCAAATTTAAATATTTTAACAAATACTCCATAGCTAGCAAATAGTGAATGCATCGTAAGTTCAAATGTCACAGATGATTATTTATAGAATAAGTAAATGCATATGATAATAATTTAATTAAAAAATCTAAGTATAATCTCGAGTAGTATTACGTGTTTGATGCTGTTACTTCAGGAAATTACATATAATTGAAAAAACCTTTTGAAACAGAAGGAGAAAATATTTTTGAAAATATGAAAATATTTAAAGAAGACTTTCCTCTTTCTTTTACTTCATTCAATATCTCTTCTGCTATTTTTTTGCATATTTCTATATTGTATCAAGTAACCTATGGACTAAAAAAGGAAAAATAAAATATTCCTATAGAATCATTCTAATCAGTAGTGTAAAGTCCCCAGCTTATTTTAAATGAATTTTTACATGAAGACTGGTTGTTTATTTGGTACTTTGATTCATTCATTTTGTGACAAGTAAAGCAGCTATATCTATGGGTTAGGGCAGACCCCTAACCTCAGTAAACTTACTCAGAAACCAAATAGGTTATACACATATTTAATAATTAAAATTATGGGAATAGTACTATGAACTACTATCTAGTTTTTACAGTACAATTCTGATAGCTAACAATGAATGAATATTTTTAGAAACATAGAGAAGCCTCTTGAAATCTATTTTCTCATAGCAGTCAAAATAATTTTAGCCCAAGACACCAGGGTATGTGAACTAGTGATCAATGTATCTCCATATTATTTCTCTCTCCAGTGTACTCCCTTCTCCTCTAACTGTATTCTCTTTAGGCTGATTAATAATAATAATAGCTGTTTGCTCATAGTTGATCTCAATCCAGAATTCCTCTTGGGGTGTATCTGCAAGTGTATTTGCCCTTATTATGTTCTGGCAGAATGTGCTAGTACTTGATATTCTTCCATGACTCTGACTCCTGGGTAAAGAATAATCTTCAAGAACAGGGAAAACTTTTTTTGCAACAAAACATAGATCATGAGTATGACTCCTGGGTAAATAAGAATCTTAAGGAACATGGAAAAACAAAACAAAACAAACAAACATATGCAACTATGTATAGCTCTGTGGTGACTAAGGGCCTTTATTTCAGCCTGTGAGTTGATACACCACACTAAATATTACAACTGATCGTGTGATCATTACTTGGTGAAAATCAGGAAATAAATATGGAATTCTAAGGACTATTCAGGTTTTCAGAATAATAAGACACATGATTACAGTTGAATTCAAAGAAAATAACCAGTTAAGTCTGTTTCTTCTACAGAAAATGTCCATTTCTTTATATATATTTTTACTAGATTATTTAACAAAAGTATACCCTCATCCACTAAGTAAATTAGATTTTTCAGAGAATGTAAATCATGTTGAAATGTTACATTCTTGACAATGAACATGTTTAATTGAATAATAATACAAATATTTAAAACTCTTCATAGTAGAGTTTCTGTTTTTGTTTTTGTTTTTGGCCATGCTGCGCAGCATGGGGGATCTTATTGCCCCAACCAGGAATCGAACCTGCGCCCTCTGCAGTGGAAGTGCAGAGTCTTAACCAGTGGACGGCCATGGAAGCCCCGAGTTTCTGTGTTCAACCATTCGCTTTTCATATTTTCATTTTCTTTATACTTGATCACATGTCCTGAATTTTAATAGAAGTAAAGTGCACCAACCAGCAAGCAACACCCATGTGTCTGGCACTTTGCACATTACATTTATTTTCTCAATAATATATTGATTACAAATATTTGATAGCAATAAGAAAATTTTAAAAGTACCCTTTAAATTGACTAACCTGGTTAATTTCTTTAACAGGTAAAACATATGATATACAACATATTTAGCTAAGTGCATATACTGAAATCAATTCTATTTCCACAGATGGTACATTTTGAGGGATTATACAGTCAAATACCTCTGTTTTACTCTCAGCTCACACATCAAGGGCTCTCTGTTTGCTATTTAACTGAGGAGTCAGATCTCGGCTGAAATGTATAAAAGTATTATGTTAACTAGATTGTTTTCATAGAAGTTTATTCTAAAATAAACTTTTATATTTCCCCTCAATCTAGTTCAGGAGAAGTGGTCTATTCACTTCTTGGAGAGTCCCTAAATCTCATTTTTTCCCCCTTGAATTGAGCTGTTTCAGATTATACGTGGATTCAAAGAAAATCAGTTAAGTTCTATTTATTCTACAGGTAAATACATTTCTTTATGTGTGTGTATTTGAACACACATATACACATATATGTATCTTTTTTTGTTTACTAGGTTCTTTATTTCAAGCATCTTTTCTGACCACAATGTCATGGAACTAGAAATCAAAACAAAACAAAACAAAAAAGAAATGAGAAAAAACAATTATGTGGAGACTAAACAATATGCTACTAAAAAAATTAAAAAGGGTCAACCATGGAATTAAAGAGGAAATTTAAAAATACCTTGAGACAAATGACAGTGAAAACATAACTGTACAAATCTATGGAATGCAGCAAAAGCAATTCTTAGAGGGATGTTCATAGTGATACAGGCCTTCCTCAAAAAATAATAAAAATCTCAAATAAACAACCTAACCTACCACCTAAAAGAATTAGAAAAAGAAGAACAAACAAAACCTAAAGTCAGCAGAAGGAAAGAAAAAAAAATCAGAGA
Organism: Hyperoodon ampullatus; assembly: GCF_949752795.1. Taxonomy (NCBI): domain Eukaryota; kingdom Metazoa; phylum Chordata; class Mammalia; order Artiodactyla; family Ziphiidae; genus Hyperoodon; species Hyperoodon ampullatus. The sequence continues at coordinate 78,950,314 of NC_136914.1, forward strand.
GGAAATAATAAAATAGAGATTAAAAAAAGGAATTAAAAAAAATCAATAGAAAAATCAATGAAACCAAGAGTTGCTTTTTTGAAAGGGTAAACAAAATTGACAAACCTCTGGCCAGGCTCACTAAGAAGAAAAGAGAGAAAACCCAAATAAACAAAATAAGAAATGAAAATGAAAGAGGGAAATTACACCTGATACCACAGAAATACAAAGAGAATACTATAAACAATTACATGTCAACAAATTGGACAACCTAGAAGAAATAAAGTTTCCAGAAACATACAGCCCACCAAAACTGAATCAAGAAGAGATAGACAATTTGAACAGACCAATAACTAGAAGTGAAGTAGAATATATTAAAAAACCAAACAAACAAAGAAACAAACCCCAAAAAAAGAAACAAAACCTCCCTGCAAACCAAAGTCCAGAAACAGATGGCTTCACTGGGGAATTATACCAAACTTACAAAGAACTTATACCAATCTTTCTCAAACTCTTCAAAAAGACTGAAGAGGAAGGAATATTCCCAAAGTCATTCTATGAAGCCACCATCACCCTGGTACCAAAACTACGCAAAGACACTACCAAAAAAGGAAATTATAGGCCAATATCTTTAATGAATATAGATGTAAAAATTCTCAAGAAAATATTAGCAAAATGAATACAACACATAAAAAAGATCATACACCATGACCAAGCTGGATTCATCCCAGGATCACAATAACGGTTCAACATATGCAAATCAATCAATATGGTACACTGCATCAACAAAAGAAAAGACAAAAACCACATGATCATCTCAACAGATGCAGAAAAAGCATCTGACAAAACTCAACATCTATTCATGACAGAAACTCTTACCAAAGTGGATACAGAGGGAACATATCCCAACATAATAAAAGCTTTTTATGACAAACCAACAGCCAACATAATACCCAATGGTGAAAAGCTGAAAGCCTTCCTGCTAAAATCTGGAACAAGACAAGGATGCTTACTCTCACCACCTCTCTTCAACATAGTCCTGGAAGTCCTAGCCACAACAATCAGACAAGAAAAAGAAGTAAAATGTATCCACATTGGAAGGGAACAGGTAAAACTGTCATTATATGCAGATGATATGATGTTATATATGGAAAAACCCTAAAGACTCCACACAAAAAATACTAGAACTGACAAACAAATTCAGCAAGATAGCAGGATACAAGATTAACATACAGAAATTGGTTGCATTTCTTTATACTAACAATGAAATATAAGAAAGGGAAAGTGAAAAAGAATCCCTTCTAAAATTGCATCAAAAAATACTTAGGAATAAAGCCAACTAAGGAGGTGAAAGACTAATACACTGAGAACTGTAAAACACTGATAAAGGAAATTGAAGATGATTTAAATAAACAGAAAGATATCCCATGCTCTTGGACCAGAATAATTAATAGTGTTAAAATGGCCATACAACCCAAAGCAATCTACAGATTTGATGAAATCCCTTTCAAATTACCCATGGCATTTTTCACATAGCTAGGACAAATAATCCTAAAATTTATATGGAACCATCAAATACCCAGAATTGCCAAAGCCATACTGAGGAAAAAGAACAAACCAGGAGGCATAACTCTCCCAGACATCAGACAATACTACAAAGTTACAGTAATCAAAACAGCATGGTATTGGTGCAAAAACAGACATACAGATCAATGGAACAGAATAGAGATCTCAGAAATAAACCCACACACCTATGGTCAATTAATCTTTGATAAAGGAAGCTAGAATATACAGTGGGGAAAAGATAGTCTCTTCAGCAAATGGTGTTGGTAAAGTTGGACAGCTGCATGTAAATCAATGAGGTTAGAACACACCTTCACACCATACACAAAAATAAACTCAAAATGGATTAAAGACTTAAATATAAGACATAACACCATCAAACTCCTAGAAAAGAACACAGGCAAAATATTATCTGACATAAATCATACCAATGTTTTCTTAGGTCAGTCTACCAAAGCAATAGAAATAAAATCAAAAATAAACAAATGGGACCTAGTCAAACTTGTAAGCTTTTGCACAGCAAAGAAAACCATAAACAAAATAAAAAGAAACCTACAGATGGGGAGAAAATATTTGCAAATGATGCGACCAATGAGGGCTTAATTTCCAAAATATACAAACAGCTCATACGACTCAATAACAAACAAAAAAAAAAACAATCAAAAAATGGGCAACGGGATCCAGCATTCTACACTTTCCAGAGGACCATGGGTCTGGATAAATACATTATGGTCTTCTAGCTGGCACTCTGGAGTCACCATGCCTGGCTTCTGCTCATGGATTCACTGAGTGACTCCCTCTATGACTCTGGAAGTCTTTTAAAAACTTAACATGATAGGTAGTGTGGGAGGGAGCCACAAGAGGGAGGAGATATGGGGATATATGTATATGTAGAGCTGATTCACTTTGTTATAAAGCAGAAATTAACACACCATTGTAAAGCAATTATACTCCAATAAAGATGTTAAAAAAAAAATGGGCAGAAGACCTAAATAGACTCTTCTCCAAAGAAGACATACAAATGGTCAATAGGCTTATGAAATGATGCTCAACATTTCTCATTACTAGAGAAATGCAAATCAAAACTACAGTGAGGTACGACTTCACACTGGTCAGAATGGCCATCATTAAAAACTCTACAAATAACAAATGCTGGACAGGGTGTGGAGAAAAGGGAACCCTCCTACACTACACTGTTGGTGGGAATATAAGTTGGTGTAGCCACTATGGAGAACATTATGGAAGTTCCTCAAAAAACTAAAATAGAGTTGCCATATGATCCAGCAATCCCACTCCTGGGCATACATCTGGACAAAACTATAATTCGAAAAGATACATGCATCCCTATGTTCATGGTAGCACTACTTCGCTACCAATAGCCAAGACATGGAAACAACCTAAATGTCCATCAACAGATGAATGGATAAAGAAGACATGGTACATATATACAATGGAATATTACTCAGCCATAACAAAGAATGAAGTAATGTCTTTTGCAGCTACATGGATGAACCTAAAGATTATCATACTGAGTGAAGTAAGTCAGAAAGAGAAAGAAAAACACCATATGATATCACTTATATGTGGAATCTAAAATATGACACAAATGAACTTAACTACAAAACAGAAACAGACTCACAGACATAGAAAACAGACTTGTGGTAGCCAAAGGGAGGGCCAGGGGAGGGCTGGATTGGGAGTTTGGCACTAGCAGATGCAGACTATTATATATAGAATGTATAAACAACAATGTCCTACTGTAGCACAGGGACCTATATTCACTGTCCTGTAATAAACCACAATGGAAAAGAATATGAAGAGTATATATATGTATTTACTCTATAAAAGTGTGTATATATATATATATATATATATATATATATATATATATATATAAATAACTGAATCATTTTGGTGTGCACCTGAAACTAACATAACATTGTAAAACAACTACATTAAAAAATATAAAGAAAAATAAAATTTAACAAATTTTCATAGGTTGATTCAGATTGTACACAGTGAAGATACAGTTATTGTCTAATGGGTCATATTCATTTCATCAATGATCCAATGCTCTATAAAACTCTCCTTAAAAACTCCAACAAGATTATGCATTCCCTCAGTTCTACCTTTTGTAATTTAAACAAGCTGTATCATTTCATATTCTATACCACATTTTAATCCATTTTTCCTTTCAGTTTTGTTCCCCCACCCCCAACCAAGAAAACTGTGACGTCTTTGAGCACAGAGAATATATCTCATTCTCCTTTACTTCCCTAATATACAATATAATGCAATGGAAGGTACAATGATTCTGTATTGCATGGTTAAATAAATGAATGAGTGAATGAAGTTCATCTTTATGCTTATTAGACATCTTTCACATAGGTTGTTTCAGATTAATTTATTGAGGTATTTTACTCTCTCTCTTCTGAGTGGTGAATTCCCCAGTGAGGGACCTGGAATGACTCATACAGAGTCAAATCCTGCACAAGGCCAGAGAAGTCCAGTGTCAAACATACATTCTCTTATTTGATCCTAAAAAAGCTGATTTTCAGCATGAGAATGTCTCATCAAAGTTTGATTCTGTTGCTTTGTTTCTTGCTTTATTTCCTTGTTTACTGTGCAGATAAGCAGAAGTAACCTAAACACCACTGAAATATATAGAAAAACGAATCTTTGCTGCTGAAAATGAATCTTCTAAGTTTATTGTTGGCAAAGACTAGAGAAAGGCTTTAGATAATCTATGGTATTTTGGGCTCTCTCCCATGGGAAACCAAATACTATAATTTTTACAAACAGGTTTTCTCTAAACCATGAATATACTGTTTTCAGAACTGTTTGTATCATGGTCATTTAAAACTAAAGATGATTTTTTTTAATGGAAACAGTGGTATGCTAGTGAATGTCATAAAAGATCCTAGACAAGTTGATCATGATACATTGCAGAATACACTAAAATTATAGACTCTTTGTCTCTTCCTTTTTCACTCTTCCTGGATACTTTCTCCCAGATGTCTATTTCCTCCTACAAATAACTTTAAATCAGATATTAGTAAACCATTTTAGACATAGCCTCTACCACTGATTATCTTAAACTTCCTTTTCACTCAGTACCATTTTCAGTCTTTCAGCAAAGTTTCATTAGGTGGTAGGTGAAAATTAATTATATTGTACCAATTCACACCAATGCTATAATCAATGTTTGCTATTGTTGGAGCTATGAGACAGACATTTCTGATTTTTTTTGAAATAGAATATTTATTAAAAACAATAATCTGTAAATCATAAAAAATGTAACACAGTTTAACAAAGTTAAATAGAGTTAATCAGTAAATACTGGAATGATGAATTTTTTTTTTTTTTTTGAAGAGGTGGTGTAGGCTATGAATTTTGAGAGAGCCATTATTGGGAGTCTATCAAGGGATGGCTATTCTAAAGGTTTTCTTGTTGTCGTTGTTTTGAGAGTGGGTCTTTACTCTTTCTTTCCTTCCTTTCTGATTGCACAGTTTCTGAGAAGTTCTAAGTCTTTGCAGCTCTCTTTAAGGAGGCATAGCAATGGACTACAGGTAGAGTGATATAGATAAAACAGAGCTTAGGGTGATCTTACATAGTTTATATGTAAGATAGATGTTTTTATTCCAAGAATTCCTTAATGTGTTACTTTATTAAAACAATTATATTTGTAAGTCATTAACTATAAACAATGACACAATAATAATAATAAATTTTTGATTACAAACTTCCACTTAAGTTGAGAATGTCAAAGTAGCAATGCTATATTATATATTATAAACATGTATTTTGTGTTGTTTTATTGCAGTGTTAAACTGTTATGCTAAAAAAGTCTTATACTTCTATTTTTATTGTTTTTCAATTTTCCCCATTGTGATATTTTATATAGGTTAAATTTGTATGACATATACGTTTTATATATTTTGGTATAATTACATTACATATTATATAATAGAGTGTGCATTACATTCAAATAGCATTTTATATGTTTGCTATATGTATCACATATAGTGTAAATCTTTGCTATAATTTGTACTCCCCAGAGTATGTGCTCATGCTGTCACAAATATTTCACATTTTTAATTTAATATTCACAACAATCTTAAAGAATAGAGAGCTACCAGTATTTTCCTACATTTCATAGGTAGTACACTGAGGGACAGAGAGGTTGCATGCATTGGTCAAGATCTCCTAGAATACTAGAGGGAAGCTGGGCATCAAACTCGGCTACCTGTCTTCAAAGAATATGCCCTAACCACTATTCCATACCATATCATATATGCCGATATAATAGCATAGACATAATTAGTTTGAATGCAAGTAATATTTTTAAATGCATGTATAAGAGATTATTTATTATATATTTAATCTCTTGATGTAAAATTTGATGCAATCTCTTCAACAGGTAAGGAAGCTTAGAACATTGAAAAGTGGCACTTATAAAACAAACACTATATTTCTAGCATAGGCTTATATATGATGTCCAGACTTGCTCCCTTCCCTGCCATTTAAAGCAGGCCATTCTTTATGATTAGTTAATATATCCAAATGTAGTTATATGAATTTTATTTTTCTATTAAAAATCTTAAGATATTGATTTCTCTTTCTGACCTCTACATTATTTTGCAAGAAGTAAACCCCTAATAAGTATGAGAATGACTTTGAAAATTGAGATCTTTCAATGTAACTAATTTAAAATCACTGGTAAACCCACATGTTGATTATTTTAGTCTATGCACAGAGTCAATAGCAATCTTGAGGCTAAACATCAAACTGCCTCATTCAGTATTGAGATAGTCCTGTTGATTTGCTAAAGGACAAACTGAACATGCTTTGGTTAAGACACCTTTATAGACAATAGTTTGATATTGTTTTGCTTGCTTGATTTCAATAAACATTTTATCTTTTTATTGCAAAGTTAAACTTAGCATGTGCTTTCAAAATCGTTTATATATACTAAAATTCCAATAACGCTGCAAGGTTAAGCCCTAGTACAAACCATAAATAGCAGAGTTCACATACTATAATGGCATTAGAACTCTTCCTTCTCTGAAACTTATCATATGATCATAATTGTTTCAGAATCATAGTTTTTCAAAATTACATTTAATGTGTAATAAAACCTTAGACATTTTTACTATTCAGTTAGTATATGCTAATTTTTAATGGAAGTTGATCTTATATATCCTGATTATCTGTGAGACGGTGATTAGTGGCCAGATTGAAGATATCACATTACAGATCTATAGATGGCAAATGTTTTCTCAGAAATAAATTTCAAAACTGAACAATAGTCTCCATAATAAAGAAATGGAAATAGTTTCTGTTCTCAAATAATAATGCCTCATGATGTTTTCTTTCCATAACAGTTGCACAATGATTAAAAAAAAGAAGTACTAATGTTAGAAGTCACTTTAGCATTATCCCCAAGCATTAGGGAAAACTGGCACATATACAGAATTTAATATAAGTACTGGCATGTAGCCATCCAAAATGTATTTTCATTGCTATTTCTCATCTTGATGCTATTGTTGCTGTTTCTAGCATTCCTATTTATAAAAGGCAAAGAAATAATTATTAGAAACATCAAGAATAAGTATCTATTGCTAGTTATTTGAAAGCATATAGACCTTTAATTTTAATTTGCATTATGTAGGTGAGAAGACATTAAATTACTCCACTTTGCTGAAGATTTTTAAAACTTCCTGTACTTCTCTGATTCCTAAATGTTAAAAGTTTCAAATATAGAGCATACTTACTTTATTGTGTAATTTGAAACTACCTAGTGTCAGAAAATATACAGAGTATACAGTGTTAAGGCTCAATTCAATTTCCAAAGGAAAATCTCTAAGTATTCTACTAATATAAGATCTTTTATGGTAAAACTTATCTTAAAATCACGTAAATGATACAATTCAGATATTCTACATGTTTTCAAGATCATTTCTTCAGATATTTTATGGTTCTCAAATGCAGCTACAATTTGTATATATATGTGTGAGGTATATGTGTGGTTTCTTATATCACATAGCATAAAGGATATTTTATTTAACTCCATTAAATACTCTGTTTTAATTTTTTTCACGTGATTCAATTTTTATCCAAATTCTAGGAGTTATGTGTATAGTTACATAAAAATTTTAGAATATTTTCATATTTTGCCTACTGTTCCTAAATTTAATTTACTACTGTGTAAAAAAGCTTATGAATTATTAATGAAAAATTTTAAAGACATATTGTTATAAAGTAACACATTATTTGAATTCTAGAATACAGCCTGACCACATCGAAATGCTATAGTGTAAGCATCAATTCATGTCTCAATCTAACAAGATATATTAAAAAATGCCTCAACACAGCTCATAAACATTCTGCCCATCTGGTTTGCCCTCTGCTATCAAAAGTCACCAAAAAACAAACAAAAAAATCTCTCCTTTGGGAAGCAATCGACACAGATGCTGGGTTATCATTCATTCATTCACTTAGATATTTACTGGATGCCAGAATCACTGTTCTGGGCACCTGAAAGGCATCACTGAACAAACAGATTGAAAAAAAAAAATCTTGCCCGGCAGAGTTTACAGAAGCAGCATAATAAACAGTAAATTGTATAGCAAACTAGAAGGTCAAAATAGTATTGAAGGGGAAAAAAAGGAGCAGGGATAAGTTGAAACACATACACCAATCTGTGAGGGGATAAGGACAGGTCACAATTTTAAGAAGAATGATTCAAATGGGGCCTCTGTGAGAAGATGACATTTATGCAATGACTTGAAAGAGAAAAAGGTGCTAGCTATGTGGATACCTGGAGAAAGTTCTCTTCACGTGGAGGGAACATCCAGTTCAAGGGTTTATGGCTGGACTTACCTGAATGTTTGAGGCATATCAAGGAGATGATGTAGGTGAATCAGTGATTAAGGAGGAAATAGTAGGAGATTAATTCAGAGAGCAAACTGAGGACCTGATTATGGTCAAATGCTGTATAACACTGTGAGGGTCTTGGCTTTGACTCAGTGAAATCGGGAGACTTTGGAGGATTTTAAGCAGAGGAAGGGCTTGATCTATCTTTGAAGGATCACACTGGCTGACATATTGAACCTGGTTTGTAGGAGAATGAGAATAGAAGCAGGCTGACTAGTTTAAAAGGCTTAGCCAGGATGGTAGCATTAGAATAGCAGTAGAGGTTTGGAAGTAGTGGTAAGACTTTGGACACAATTTGATGGCTTGGAAATAGGATGTGAGAGAAAAAGAAATAAAGTAAGCCTGACTTTTTTGGTCTGATTAAATAGAAAGATGAAATGTTCATTAATTGAGATGGGGAAGAGTAAACCATCAAGATTTCTGTACTATGCCAGATTACCACCTTTTATTTACATCAAATAATATGATTATGAAAATTAATTTGATAAATAGTATTGACTCTTATTTGAAGTCTACCAATACTTATTTTGTGGATGCTGGACATTACACTTGTTATCACTTTGAAGATGTGCTATTTCCATGACCCAAATGAGTGATTAACTAATGGGTTGGTAAGATTTCTATATGATTTTTGTCTAGGTTATAGATCCACAGGGATATTACTGATCACAGGCTCAAGTAGTCTCATTGTTACTGTCTGTTTAAAATGCTTATATTACACCTTCAAGCTAGCTGGGAAAAATAAAACTTTCATTAAAATACTAATCAGTGTGCTAGAGATCTCCATAGGGAGACATTAAATGTGTGCTGTAAATTTAACAAGTATTCTCTTTGAAGCACATCATCACCTTTGTCATGATATATGTGTCTCATTTACTAATATGTAATGAAAAAGTGCTTGAAACAAAATACTTTTGGAGATTTTGTTTTGCTACTTGAAATAATCTCTTGGTAAATTTTATTAATTTCAATATTGTGAATGACAGCTGGCATCACCTCACAATCTAATATCCAATAGTTAAACATGGAACAAAAGGAATGGCAGAAAGTAGAATAAATTATAAAAATACTATTCCCACATAATCAGAACTTTTGTCTATTGCAAATTATGGAGATAAAGTATATCTTTAAAAACCTAGAAAAACTTAAATGAGAGGGGTATTCAATAAAATATAATTAATAGACAGCTGTTAATATCCATGTGAAGATGATGCCTAGAAGCCTACTGATTTCCTGCGTGAAAGATAAAGGCCCATTTAAAATATCAAAAAAAATCTTAGAATATTCTCATATTATTTCATTTACTATTTACATGTAGCTATAAATTTTGTGAGAGAAATTTCACTAGGGGGAGATTTCTGTAAATTTGTGTAAAGGGGAAAAATATTATATATATGTGTGTATACATATATATATACACACACATATACATATATATATATATAATATATATATATATATATATATATTATATATATATATACACACACACACACACACACACACACACTCCTCAATGACGCTTACCCGGATTTTATACTTTCTCCATCTGTTTGCCTGGCTCAATAATTCTGAGCACAAGTATGTTTAAAGTAAGTGATACTGTTTGCCCAACAGAAATCTATAGTCATCAACCTCATTTCTATTTCTGCCTTCCACAGTTGGGCCAGAGAGTTTTGTTTAAGATTTAAAAAAAAAAAAAAAAGAAAGAAAGAAAGAAAAAAGAAAACACTGTAATGTGACTATGTTTTTATCTGTATAGGTTTTCCCAAAAGAACCTGTAATATTATCCAAAAGTATTGGGAATATTAAGGGAAGGAAGGATAAAAGATTTCTTTCTTTAGGAGGGTGCTTAATCAATTAGATAAAAGCTAATAACTAGGAATAAAAGCTTCTCTTTCAAACCACTAAAATAACTACCTACCTGAAAATAGCTATCTTTGTAATATGTTCCTCTGTGGCTTCTATCAAGAAACACTTCTTCACCTACTGATAGTTTCATATGTATATTTGATGTTAAAAAACTATTCTAGTTCTATATATATCTTAACATTTTATAACATTTTAATTTAGATTGGCTTAATCAGTTCTTAAAATTATGATTCTCTAACTGCATGTGTAACACAAGTTATCATCAAGTATGAATCAGTTTGTTTCTCCATATGACTTTTAAATGCAGTCTTCATAATCTATGTATTTAATATCATTTACTAAAGTTGTACCCACCCTATTCCTACCCACTTGGTACATGGGCACTGATTTATTTAGTCATTTGATATACTTTTAAGCATTTAATATATAGTAATTTCCATGCTAGTTGCTAGAGATACAGCAATGTAAATGACAGACATAATGCTTGTCCTAACAGAGCTTAAAATATGCAGGACAAAAGGATCTTATACATATAATTAAGAATAATCTCCTATTTATTTTTGAAGTTAAATACTGGGAAGATAGATGTATAACATGCCATGAAGTGTGTATAGGAAAGATAAGATAACTTATTCTGGGAAATTTCAATAAAGTTTCCCTAAGGAAATGGCATTTTAACTGAGAACTGAAATATAAAGTGATGTAGGTTGAGGCAACAGTACGTGTGAAAAAAACGTAGACGGACCTATCTAAAGAGGTAAGGTAATTTTGTTTCTTTTTAAATAATTGGAGTCAACAAGCTAGACAGAAGCTACATATTGGCCTGATTCCAACTGTGTAACATTTTGGAAAAGGCAAAATTATGGAGACTAAAAAAATCAGTGGTTGCCAGTGGTTGGAGGGAGGGAGAGATGAACAGAGGATTTTCAGGGCAGTGGAACTACTTTGCATGATGCTATAATGGTGGATACATGTTATTATAAACTTGTTTAAACCCTTAAAATGTACAGCAGCAATAAGGGAACCCTAATGTAAACTATGGATGCTAGGTGATAAAGATGTATCAATGTAGGTTCATCAATTGCAACAAATATACCACTCTGATGAGGATTTTAATAAGGAAGGAGGCTATGCACGTGTAGTAGCAGGGGCTATATGGGAAATCTCTGTATCTTCCACTCAATTTTGCCGTGAATCTAAAACGGTTCTGAAAAATAAAGTCTATTAAAAACAAAAACAAAACAAGTCTAGGCTAAGGGGTCATAAAAAGAAGAAGAGAGAGAACTGTTCTACTAATAGAGACATAAATTTTAATAAATATTTTAGACCTTAAGAGAAATGGGAAACCATAACATAGTTTAATTAGCATAGTGACATGTACAGGTTCTTATTCTACTCTGGGAGCAGGGCAGTGAATGGATTGGAGGTGTTGAGGAAGAGAAAATAAAGGAAGATCAGTTTCAAGAGGCTGCTATACTAGACAGAGAGAGAAATGAAAGCTGAAGACACTGGGAATTAGATTAATAGATATGTGAGGTAACCAGGAGGAAGAACACAGAATTTAGAGAGGAAAGGGGGTGAGGCACAAGGGATTGAGTGGAGTCAAAGATGACAGCCGAGATTCAGGCTTCTCAGCAATGTTTATGCTGGTGGCATTGGCCAAGCTAAGGGAACACTGTAGAAGAAGCTAGCTCTGAGGAGGGAAGGGGAGAGCCCATTATGTCTTAGTATTGATTATTAGGAATCCATGCACAGTGTACTAGCAAATAAAAACCACGGAGAGGATCTGAAGTTGAAAATTAAAAGGAAGGACTTCAATAAGAGCTTTGTTCTAGAGGAAGAAGCTCTGAACCAGGTATCTAGATGTATCAATGGCATCTAATGGCCTTAGGCAAGACATTTAATTACACCAAACATTACTTTTTTTTATCCTGAAAACACAGAAGGTTGAAAATGCAATTTAATCTTCTTTTTGCTACTATCGAGCTAAAATTGAATCATTTCATCCATTTCAGTTTCTTAATTTCCATAACAAAAAACTGGAAATGTAATCAAACACTATTGTATATTTGAAAGTTACTGAGAGAGTGTATCTTAAAAGTTCTTATTATAAGAAAAAAATAATAACTTTGTATGGTGATGAATATTAACTAGATTTATTTTGGTAATCATTTTGCAGTACATACATATATCAAATCATTACGTTGTACACCTAAAACTAATATAATGTTATATGTCAATTATATCTCAATTAAAATTTGTAACAAATTAAGAATATCATTTAGGACTCATCTCCATGTCAAACCCATTTTAACATACTTGATGCTTACCCTGTTGCTTGGAAAAGGATTCTGAAATCATGTCCAAGCACAACAGAGGTCTCTTGATTCTCTCTGAGTGTGGGAGGAAAAAGTGGGGAAACATAAGTCCAGTGTGAACAATCTCTGGGCAAGATTTTGTGTTTCCATCTCTATATTTTTATGATATGTTTATGAGTCTTTATATAAATTTTAGACAATTCCAAGTTCATGGAACCAAATAAAGAACTGCATACTGTATAAGAGGAAATATTTTTAAAACTGAAGAGCACCAAGTACATCATTATCTGTCACCAAGTTTACAAGAGTTTACAAACACGGTTGCCCCTAGCAACAAGACTACTTGTATCTAAGGAAAACCTTCTATTGCAGTGCAGTTTTATATTTCTCCAGAACTCATCATGAGGGAAGATGAGACAAATTGCCCCATTTGTGAATAATGGAAGAAGAAAGATAGTCTTTTCAGCCTGTCCCAGTTTGTTGTCAATTATCTAATTCTTTTTTTTTTTTTTTTTGGATGTCAGAATCATCTGTAAAAAGACATGGAATAGAACTACAGAATCATCATTTATTGATTATATGACAGTACCTTCTTAATTTTTTTTGAAATAAGCAAAACAACATATAAAACTATAACATACATAACAGAAATGATTCACCTGAATAGCATCCTAAGAATTAACAGGCATTACTATCTGAACACCTGGATTGTAAATAAAATTGCCAGAGAGGAGTGTGTGTGTGTGTGTGTGTGTGTGTGTGTGTGTGTGTGTGTATATATATATATATATATATATATATATATATACACACACACATATATGTGCTTGTGTGACAGATTTTATCACTACGCAATGATTTGTTTGCTCACTTAATCCACAATATGAAAAGCAAACCATACGTGTAATTCTGTGTAACAATATACAGCTTATTTCTATATGCAAACTATAAATATAAGACAGAGAAGCTTTGATTTCACTCTGCAGGAAGGAATAAAGTCCTTAGGTTTGTGTAGGAAATATATGTATTTTTTCCTGTTTGACTCCTAACTGTGTTTTTTTTGGCTTTTTTTCTCCTTTAAGTGTACTTAGTGTTATTTTGTGGCTCAGGTTATTTCCATCCTATGCCAGCGTGTGCTGGGTTATGCTTTTCTAGGTAGGAGTGTCCAGGTATCTAATTTATACTAATAATGTTTATTTTTTTCTTATCTCTCAAATAACTTTTCATAATTTCACTTTCTAGCATTTTCATCTTTGCCTTTGCTCATTTTACACAATTTAACCAATCTCTCTCATCTTTTCCCTCTACTTTTCAGCTATTAGAAAACATCTATTTATTCTCTGAATACCTTTCACCCAGGTCTCTCTCATGGGCACATTTTCTTTTTCAGCTGATTAGTAGGCCTAATAACTTGGATGGACCAAAGACACATTAAAGTTAACATGTACAGAAAACAATTCATTATCATTTTCCTCAAGTTGCTTTTTCTTTCATATTCTCATTTTTTTGTGTCATAATCCTAGGTGTCATTTCTGATGGTTTGCTCTAAATCTCTGTTCACAGTATATGCAAAGCCGGGACAAATCTACTTCTGTAAAGATTTCTGGAATCCTTTTTCACCTGCACTGCCCCTATTCCGTTCCCCCCCACACACTATCTTCTTTGGGGGGGGGTTACTGTGACAGGATTCTAATAGAATTTATACTTTTTTGGTCTAATCTCCAATCAATCATTTTCCATATAGCAGAATCCTCTTTACACAAAGAACATAAGTCAGTCCTCATCTTAAGGTACTATTTAAAGTTTAAATTCCTCCTTACGTTTTCAACTAGTGTCCCTAATCTTTTAAATATTTCAGTTTCTAATTCTCTGGCCCATGTTTACCTCTCCAACATTATCTCTTGCCATCAGCACAACCCCCCACCTTTGCCTCTCTAGTGTATCATACATATGTACCATAACACTTTGCATCTCAGCCTGTATCACACATTACTATCTATAACAATGTACTGAAACATCTGGTTCCTCAAGTGACTCACTCTAATCTCTGGACCTTACTCCAAGCTGTTCCCTCTGCTTAGAACACTTTCCTCACCCATTTCCCTTCTTGTTTGACCAAATCTTCTTTATCCTTCCCTACCCTGCTTATATGACTCTTCCTTTAGAAAACTTCTCATCACCTTCCCCCCACCCAGTCTGTATGTATTGGTTGCACTTCATTTCCATGACAACAGTGTTGACAACTACTGCAGTATTTCCAATCTTCATTGTAACTATGCCTTTACTTGTCTTTATCTTGTACTCTCATAAGAGTTCTATCATCATTGCACACTGAATGATTTTTGAGATTTTTTTTTTTAACCATTCAGGTCATCATATATCATATCCTATTGGGACTTTTATGTTAATTGATTTCTATATTTATACCACAAATCATGGTGGATTCAGACAAAAATATGTTCCACAGGTCATACAGCTGAGTATATATTTTGTGGGAACTTTCATACTGGTTAATTTTCTATTTTATGAAATATAGCCATGATCAATGATTATAATATTTGTTATTTATGGAGACAGAGACCATAAGTATATTTAGAGGATTTTGATATATAATTTTCAAACTGCTTTCTAAAAACAATATGCCGATTTGAATGATCAATTACAGCATAAGCAAATGCTATCTTTCACTGTTTCCTCAACAGGAGGGATGTTATTTTTAAAATATTGGCTAATTGGATAAAAATATAGAATGTTTAATTTTCTCAATTTACTAAAGTAAGAACATATTAACCTGTTTTCCTTAATTTGTATTTTATTCTTTGTTGTCTATTGCCTCATTTACATATCTATTTGCTGAATTGTAGTGTGATACTTGTTAATTTTTATAACTAATTTAAGTATTGAGGGACATAACTTTCATCTGGGTTATGTACACTTAAAATTGCCCTGAATATCTTCTTTAGATTTGATTCTTTGGTTTGCATTTATGTGTAGACATTTAATTTTTGTGTGCTAGTGTGAGTATATATGTGCATATTCAACAGTTTTTAAATTTTTTTATCCAGCTTTATTGAGATATAATTGACATACAGCATTGTATAAGTTTAAGGTATACAGCATAATGATTTGATTTACATACATCATGAAGTGATTATCTCAAAAATTTTAGTGACTATCGATCAACCCACACAGACACAAAATTAAAGAAATAGGGGAAATTATTTTTCTTGTGATGAGAACTCTTAAATTTACTCACAACTTTCATATATAACACACAACAGTGTTAATTATATTTATTGTGTTGTACATTACATCCCTAGTACTTATTTACCTTATAACTGGCAGTTTGTACCTTTTGACTGCCTTCATCCAATTCCCCTTCCCCATGTTCCCCACCTAGGGTAACCACAAATCTTATCTTTTACAATGAGTTTGTTTTTGAAGTATAACTGACATATAACACTGTTAGTTTCCTGTCACACAACATACTGTAACTAGACTTACTGTGGTGATGAGTTTGAAATATACAGAAATATATTCAATCTCTTGATTGTATATATTTACTAAATTAAAAAAAATTACCCATTATCTTCTAGTTAATTTTTCAATACAAGGTGCCAAGTCAACTGAATATTCAGAAGGGATCAAAAGAAATTCTTATCCTTACCTCACACTTTAACAAATATTAATTCCATATGGAGTACAGAACTAAACCTAAAGGATTAAAAAATAAAGTTTTAAAAAATAAATAGATTATAGTCTTATGATTTGATTATGACAATTTATTTTTAAACAGAATGGAAAATCTCTTTCTAAAAATGAGAAAATAATAAATCAGATTCTATTAAAAGTTAAAAATTGTTATCAAAATAATAACACAATAACATGGTTTATTCTCATGAACATAATTGGAAACAAATCTGATACAAAAGATATTATGTGATTCTACTTACATAATGTTCAAAAAAAAGGCAAAACTAATCCATGACTTTAGAAGGCAAGATTATGACTACCTTTTGTAAGTGTTGCTTAGAAGGAATAGTATGGAGGCATTCTGGGATTGAGGTATGTTTTGTTTCTTGATCTGGTTGCTAGTCGCATGGGCAGCCTCAGATTTTGAAAATGAATCAAATATACACTTATGATTTATGAATTTTTCCTGTTAAATGTTATACTTCAATATCATTTTAATAAAACTAAATAATCTTCATATATATGAGAGTATAGGAAATAAAGTACATGTGCCACTATTACTTTTAAAACATCTACATTTAAATGTATAAATATATAAAGAATAGATGCAAATAAGATATTACAACAGGATGCTTGTTTCAACTTAGACATTCAATGTATTCTGCTTTGACTATAAAACTACTGAGAGATTTGTTTTTGACAACAGTGATTATGTTTTGGGTAGTAACAAAGAGAGATTCCAGCATTTTTATTTTATATGACACATGCTTAAGATGTTTAATGAATTCCTCAAATGCTGATAATGTGTTTATAGTAAATTTTTCCTGCTTTTAAAAGAGCTAATATCAAATAACTGTAGAGAATTTTACATTTTGACTGACTGATGAACTGGTATTATGACTGGTGTTGCTGATTAGAATATCTACGAATCAAATGCCAGATGCATACAGATAAATAATTTTAATTTTAATTATAAAATTTGTTTTAATATTTCACACCTGCAATGAAACATTTAGACACATACATGTGTGTACACACACAGACAATATACAGCATAACCATGCTTACATGTCATCATAAGAAACCCTTTATTCCTCTTTTTAAACAAAATCAACATGGAACTGGACAAATCAGATTACTCAATTCTAGAGAAGGAAGACAAAGAAGTAAAATAAAATACAGTTGACCCTTGAAAAATGAGGGAGTTCAACCCCCGGCAGTTGAAAATCCTTGCATAACTTCACAATTGGACCTCTGCATCCAATGTTCCTTATCAACAGATTCAACCAACCATGGATCATGTAGTACTGTAGTATATATTGAAAAAATTAGTCATAAAGTGGATCCCCAAAGTTCAAACACCTATTGTTCAAGGGTCAACTGTATTCCTACTGAAGCTTGGGTCCCAAGTCCCAAAATCACTTCAGCTAACTATCCTGAATTATGTCTCAGGCTCCATTTGCTTGAAGAGGTTTGACTTAAACAGTCAGCTTCTACCCCAACTCTAACCCAAATCTTAACTTTGAAACCATGCCATCCCAGGGTTGGGAAGAGTAACAAGTCAAAGAATGGAAACAGAAGTAAGAGGACATTTGCCATAGTGCCTGCGAAAGGAGGGGTCTAGAGTACATGTCCAGTGACATCTTGTTAAAGTGAAGTACAGCAGCCTCCAAACCTATTTTAATTTTTCTGTCTATTAGAAAGAAAGAGTAAACCTTAAAGGGAAAACAATGATAGCTCAGTATTTCATGAAAAAACAGCTTGGGACTTTGACAGTTGAAAGTGAGAGATTCAGAACAAAGCAGAGGGAATAAAGACAGATTCTATCTTCCATATGACAAAATACATGGGCCTGTACCATACCTACAGCTCTAAAGAGAGATCACAAAAAGGGAGATAAAATAAATTTTTACATGTAGTGACTTTTACCCTTTAACCTATTTGAAAGCTTTCACCCATAAGACTGTTTTCTAGTTTGAATTTTGGGAACTTGATCAATAAAGTTTGGCTTTCCTCCACCCAGTAGCATGGAGTAAAGAAGTAGGAGAGGCTTTGGCATTCTCATTTCCCAAACATCTCATTTCTCATTTTCAATTACTTTAAAACTACTGTTGGTGGTGACTGGGGTGGGGGGAGAGCTACATTAACTATGAAATTAATTTTATAGATATAAATAATTTGATAAAGTAATGA
This sequence comes from Hyperoodon ampullatus, assembly GCF_949752795.1. Taxonomy (NCBI): domain Eukaryota; kingdom Metazoa; phylum Chordata; class Mammalia; order Artiodactyla; family Ziphiidae; genus Hyperoodon; species Hyperoodon ampullatus. Next base: position 78,968,868 of record NC_136914.1, read on the forward strand.
ATATAAATTATTCATTCATCTATGAGAAATGTGCTAAATACATATGCATTAAGAATAAAAACATACTTATATGTCTGATATATTTATGAAATGTAAATGATATAAAAATATTGCATGGATATAAAATACAGTATATATTGATAAGCTACAAAAGATAAGTTTAGTTTAAGATATTTAATATATCATGTAAAACATAGGATGCTCAGAAATAATTGAAGGAATAAAGACCTAAAAGGAAAAATGTATTACTTTCCCCCAAACACCTATCTTTCATGAAGATGAAAGTCTTTGTTTTAGAGCAAAACTATCAAACAAAAAATTGCCTTCATAAAATTATATTCTTCTAAATATTCTTATCTCTTCTCAGGACAGGGTAAAAAACTAAGAATAAGATTTTGAAGTCCTTTTTATGGTGACAAATCTGGGTGGGCTTCCTTTGGGACTTTTGTGAAAGGTAGGTGACCAGATGAATCTATGTAACCTTTGAGGAACACAGCATGAAGCCACCAATGGAAAAGGCAGGTAAAAGAAAAGGAAGGTGAATCAATAGATTTTTGTTGATAATAAGCATCTGTTCTAAATCCCAGTTATTTATTTATTTATTTTTTTGCAACATGGTATGTCCTTAGAAGTTGAACTGAGAGTCTAGAGGATGTCTGGTAACATTTCCCTTTAAAATAAGGCAACCTGAACTTAATAAATTTACCTCTTCTGGAAAAAAAAAAAGGAAACTATTAGGCTGTTATCTATGATTCTCAAGTCAGTCCCATTGCAATCTGTATGCACCATTCTCTGTATCACATTAGACAAATGGTACATGTAATGTTTACAAAGTTCCTAGAAAAATGTCTAAAATATTTCCCTAGTGTTTGTGAGAGATAATATGTCTATAAAAGTAAATCAAGGTCCCAGAACATTGAAACTTCCTTAAATAACATAACATCTACTTTAAAATAAGTTGAAACAAATTAAACTATATTAAAAGAGGTTTATAAGGGGTCAAAATAGAAAAAGAACATTAAACAAAATGAAAATATTTACAAACTCCAATATAAAGTCATGAAATATTAAAATACTCCTGTAGTTACATGAGAATGAACCTGTAAAAATATTAAAAAATAAAATTATTTTTATGTATAAGTTCAAATATTGTCTAATTTTACTGAAGAGACTATTATGAAAAATATTGAACTACAAATTTATAAGCATATTTGTGTATATATATGTGTGTGTGTGTACATATATATATATATATACATACATAAATATACAGTTGCATTATACATGCAGATATGCACACACATGTATCCAGAATGGCTTCCACATAAAGGTGTACATCATTATCTCCACTTTATTCTATTTATAGGAAGCAAGATATTATATAAAGCCAGCCCACGCTCAAGAGGAAGGAATTACATTTCCACATTTTTAAATGAGAAATATTAAAGAATTTGTGGTATATTTTAAGGAAAGAAGGAAGGGAGGGAGGGAGGGAGGGAAAGAGAGAGAGAAACAGAGAAAGAGACAACAAGCAGCAAGCTCCAGTACAGGTGACAATGTAGGTAAATATATAAACACACAGTGTGATCCAAAAAACTACACTAGTATTTGAAAGAAATCTGATAAATCCCTGAGAGAACTGACCATGTTGTTTTTTTATAATTCTACTCCATTTCTTAAACACCAATATGTAAAGAAATATGTATATAAGATGACTGACACAGCATTTTATGCAGAGAAGATATTGGTAACAACCATAACTCATTTATTCAGCGACTGTATGATAAAGGTTAAAAGAAATGAACCTAGGTAAGGTGTAACAAGTTCTGATGATTGTATTTTAGAATTATCATGGAAGACCTCTTTGATTAGGTGATATTTCAGCTAAGACATAAATGAAATGACAGATCAAGCCATGCAGATATCTATACAAGAATTACATCAGCTAAATGACAAGTCTAAATACCCAAAGGCTAGAACATGTTTGGTGTCTCCAAAGAGGCGTTAAGTAGAGAGGTAGAACGGGAATAGAGGAAATGACAATAAAAACGTTATGAAGTGAAATCTGAGGAGTAATGTTGTGTGTGTTGGGGTGGCAGGGGGCAGGAGTCACGCATATGTAGGGACGGGATCTCAATGAGTGAAGGAAAATGAGACCCAGGTAAAATGGGAGGCCCCTTAAGAATGTGGAACAAGGGTATTATGATGTGACCTGATTAATATCTTCAAATATCACTGCTGCTGTTGTATAAAGATTTTAGGAAACCAAGAGAGAAGCAGGGAGAATGACTAGAGTACTATTGCCATATTCCAGGTAGAAAATGGTGCTGTCTTTGACTAGGAAGTGGTAAAAACTGATTGTATTACAGATAGGTTTCTAAGTTAAGAGCAGAATTTGTCAAATTGTTGCAGGATGCAAAAGAAAGTGGGAAGTCGAGGAAAATTTAAGGGATTTTGGTCTGACAACTCAAAGAACAGAGCTACCATTTACTGAACTGGGGAAGATAATGGGAAATTTAGTGCAAAGTCAAAATTTCTATCTTGGGCACATTAAGTATAAGGCGCCTATTAGGTGCAAAGTTGAAGATATCAGTAGACTACTAAACTACTTTGTAGTTTAGAGGAGAGTTTCAGCCTGGATTAAAAATTTGGGGAGCTGTCATAATATAACGGGTCTTAAAAACCGTGGGGCTAGATGAACCAAGAGAATGAATGTATATAAAAGAGAAAAGGCTTTGGGGCTTAGTTCCAAACTTACAGCTAGAGAAGACGAGGAACTACCTACAAATGTTGCTGCAACAGTTAAGTAGGAAACTGAGAGATGGCGGCAGCTCAGAGGCCAAATAGGGGGGAAAAAAAGTATTGCAATAAGGAAGGAATGAAGACTTGGTCAAATATTACACATAGTTTGAGAATGATGTTGACAATTTAACATTGGCTTTTCTGGTATGATGGAAGCCAGAGTATTAGTGGAGTATGTGCAAGAGAGAAAGGAAGGAAGTGAAGAGATAATATGGAGATAATATGGTTAAATAGCTAAATAGCTTAGGGAACAGACATATTATTAGAATACAATTTGGCTCTATATTAAAGAATGAACTAGAATGAACTAAGGTATGATCTTTTGAGAAACGTTTAAGTAAAACGTTTAAGTAAAAAAAAAAAAAAAAGTAGACTACAGTGGATATTTTCATCCCATTTGGCTGAGTAACAGCGTGGTAGAAATTTTTTTAAAAAACATATGCATATTTATATTTGTGTCTATTTGCACGCTAAGAGAGATATAATGATTGAAAGTTCATGTACCACACTTCCAGCTTTTATCAATGGGGTAGTGGTGGGAGGATCGGAAAAAAGAAGAGGTAATTGACTTTGTTCAATTTACTTTCATATTTTCTGGCTGATTTTGTGGAATCTGCATGACTCTTGCAGTTTCAAGGAAAATCTAATAGAGGGTAAATGTAGAGGCAAAATAGACCAGGAGATTATTGTTTATGCAATCCTTCATTCAACCCACAGATGCTTAGTAAGTCAGGCAATATGCAAGGGCTATACTTGTGAACAAGACATATGTAGTTCCTGTCTTCAAAGATTCTACATTCTAGAGCAGTTGTTTTCAACCCTGGCTGCATGTTAGAACTGAACAATCCGGATGCATAGCCCATACCACAGAGTAATTGAAATGAACCCTTGAGGTTGAAGTCTGGGCAGCTATATTTTTTAAAGATCACTAAGCAATTCTATTGCACTGAGAGTTTCGTACTGCTACTCGAAGAAATGGCTAAGGCTTAGTAAATATATCTAACCTGTAAAAACAATATTTTGGAGAAAACTAGGATGCCCTCCCCACAAACACACACCACTTCACCCAGATAAGTGAACAACAAAATTTCAATGTTTTTCCGTAACACATCCTTGCTGGAATTAATCAATATATATTTTTGTGTATACTTTTTATTGTGGTAAAATATATTTACATAAAATTTACTCTTCTATTTTTAGGGGTAGAATCGGTAATCAGCATGTTTTTAAAGGAAGAAGTAGTTTGTGGACTATCAACAACTACAACCATATACTACTTTCTGTGTGTGGCAATGACATCTAACAAAACGTTAGCTTCCAAAACAATTCCATTGGCCAAGTTTTTTGTTTTGTTTTGTTTTTGTTGACTATTATTTGGAGAGGGCACTATTTGTATTTTGCTCTTTGTTCACTAATAAACAAATTGCATAAAATTATACCTTTACTAGAAATTATATCAGTATAAACCATGGAAGTGTAGTCCCTTTAGATTTTGATGAAGTACCTTGGTAAGGAAATAAGCACTACTTAACAAAAATCATACACCAAGCACTCATCATCCCTCAGGTCTTATAGTTGGAAGGGTCCATAGGCTCACCTTCTTTTAACCATCCTGTCTGTTTTTTTTTTTTTAATAAGCATATTTAAACCCAGAAAGACAAGGTGAACCAGAGAGGCCTTAGCTACATAACAGAACCAAGACTGATACCTAGGTTTTTGAGTCCTGCGGTCTCTCCTCTATTAATAAATTCCCTCTTTACACTTCTGCACATCAATGTATTAGAGAGTTTCAGCAATGCTGTTTGTTCATTTATAACCCATTCTGTTCTGTTCGTCTTTTCTCTACTTGCATTCTCTTTCACTTCTCACTTTTCTCTTCTCCAACTCTTCTTTCCTGGCTAAGCTGTGATGCTGTACCTGCTTTTCTTTATTTTCAAGGCAAGACTGCCTTTGGCTGTCGGCCAACCTTCACTTTCTTGGAAAAAGACAAGTGTTGTTTGTTATGTGCAACGTTGCTGTTTTCTGTTCTTGGAAAAGTCAAACAGAGAGTATATTCAGCCAGCATTTTTTCCAGCTCATTTGAACAAAGATGTTTCTTCCTCAGATTTCCATCAGAAAGTGACTTCAAGCAAGCTCAGCCTCTGGCATTCAACCGGACTTTCAACATTGTGATTGGATCTGGCTTTTCAGTTCAATCATGTGCTAATTTAATCTGCTGACTTTTTGCCTTCCACCCTCATTTTCTAAGAACATTTAACCATGGGCAGTCATTTTATCTTCAAGAGTTTTCAGCCCCCTGTGGCATGTTCTCCTCATAGAATACATTCAAACAAAATCAAATGCATACAATCAAATCATGCTTATAGAATCTAGGGAGAGATTTACTAACAAAGTAATTTTTTGGAAAATACAAGTTATAATTAAGGGCAACAGCCTGATAGCCATTGACTTCACATAGTAATTTAATGTAAAAACAGGAGGGTTTTTGTTTTTTAAGCTCATTGTTTTGAGTAACAGTGAAAGTGGTACTCATAACCTCCTGAGGAATCAGGATAAAAAGTTATAATCAAATAATAATAATACAAAGCCATAGGATTTCTCTCTAAATGGCTTCTTTAATACATAAGCATTCATATAGATATACATATAGCTTTTCATTTAAGAGGGTATTAATGCATGCTTTTCCCATAGTTCCCCCACCCCCATAAATAGCTTCAAGTAGATTAGTATTTTCTCTAAACTCTATTCACCTAAGTTTTATAACTTTACATCATCAGGTGTGTTCAGCAAATCTGAGCTATATATATATATTTTTTACATCTTTATTGGAGTATAATTGCTTTACAATGGTGTGTTAGTTTCCGCCTTATAACAAAGTGAATCAGTTATACATATACATATGTTCCCATATCTCTTCCTTCTTGCATCTCCCTCCCTCTCACCCTCCCTATCCCACCCCTCCAGGTGGTCACAAAGCCCCGAGCTGATCCCCTGTGCTATGCAGCTGCTTCCCACTAGCTATCTACCTTACGTTTGGTAGTGTATATATGTCCATACCTCTCTCTCGCTGAGCTACATTTTGATCGTCTCTTAAGATTTTGTGTTTCTGCCTCCTACCCACATGTTTAGCTCCATTGTTCTTTGAGATAGCTAAGAGTACTTCCTGATATGTTATTTTAAAACTAAATTTAAATTTCTCTTCTCAGTTTTTCTGATAACTTTTTTTGTTTTATTCTATATCCTTTTGCGTATAAAATTAATCATATTTTTTCTGGGTTTTCACATAATGATGTGTTGTCCAGATAGATACTTACATTTCTTCCGATCTGACTTTAAAAATTATGGTTGTATGAACTTTAATTTTTATTTATTAAAAGAGGTCAACTCTAAGTGTAAATTAGTTGGATTAAAATGCTGGATGTTTGCATAGAGAGGATTTGCTTTCTCAAAACCTAAGGCAGAAATTAATTCAGAATGTTAGTTACCTTTGAGCATAAGTGAGCTACAGTTGAATATGTAATCCCTAATTCAATTCTCACCTGGGTGTTTTGGACTCAAATCTATTTTCTAGTTGTACTCAATCAGTACATTGGAGAGGATTTGGAAACAGAATCAAAGTCAAGTGTAAATTCTTTCCGAAAAATGAACATCATATTTCCATAATTAACTTGATTGTTTACACATCATAGTTTCCAGAGCCTTTGAAATTTTGAGCCTGTATAAGAAGGTAGGTAAATGACTAGAAAAGTGCGGTATTAATGGCATTTTTATTATGTTTTTTGAAAATCACCTAAAACCCAACCCTGTTTTTTTCTATATGACTTTATTTTAGTTAAACTTTTTCACTCTAATATACGGATTAGGTATTACGAAGTTTTAGATGTGTGTGTGTTTTCATGTGGTTGCCAAGATACCAAAACAATTTCTTAAGGGATGTGTGTCTAGATTTAAACAAATGGATAAATTCCCGTCAGGCGTCTGCCTGTGTGGGCTTGTTCAATATATTTAAGCATGAAAAATGTCATATTCTGTTATATTAATAAACCAAATTTGTGCTTGCTCAATTACTACCTGCTAGAATTAATAGAATATATAACCTCATCATTGGTGGCAAGGGAGACTCTTTTCTCTTTTTGGAGAGTTAAAAAAAAAAAAAAAGGAATATAAAAAGGAAGACAAAAAAGAAAAAAAAAGAAATAACCAAACCAAGAGAATTGGGTAAGGAACTCTGATCTTCATTCTACTATGAAGCCAATTTTAAAACATTGCCCAAGAGTGGCTTTCCTGAAATATAATTTGGACTTTAGTCTCCCCAAAATCCCTATCACCACTCCAAAACCAATATAAAACAAACATCTTTTTGTTTGATTGTTTACTGTGTAAAATCAGTTTCAAGAAATTTCTCCTAACTCTTTTCAATTTGCTCACCAGTGGTAAATATCTCCCAAAGAAATTAAAATGTTCTACTCTTGCCTAAATTTTTATGGTCTGCTTAAAATTGGTGGGGTTTATGCCCATGACCTTTTTTTTTTTTTTTTTTTTGCGGTACGCGGGCCTCTCACTGTTGTGGCCTCTCCCGTTGCGGAGCACAGGCTCCGGACGCGAGGCCCAGTGGCCATGGCTCACGGGCCCAGCCGCTCCACGGCATGTGGGATCTTCCCAGACCAGGGCACGAACCCGTGTCCCCTGCATCGGCAGGCAGACTCTCAACCACTGCGCCACCAGGGAAGCCCCCCCCCCGCCATGACCTTTTTGACGTCCATGATAAGTTACTGAACAGTTACTATAGTTTCCAAGACCACAGTGTTTAAAGAACACTTGCTCCCATTAGGACCCTCTGACCTTGAGGATTTTCTGTGGGAGGGAGCAAAGGATTTTGACATTCTGGCAATCTGATATCCCTCCATTCATCCAATTTTGAGACAAAGTCTCTTATATTAGGTCAACCCACCTTGACTTTGCTCAGATTCTGTAATCAAGAACTGAGACTCTACAATGTTAAATAAACAAACCAGCAAATGAAACACCAAGTTACTTTGTGAGAGGAAAATAAGATGGTTGTAGGAACACAGGTCATTTGCCCAAAGATAGAGTTGTTATTAATCTCCACATAGTACAAGCTACAAAGACAGTCCTCTTTTCCTATCATTTCTTGTGATGTTTCTATAGATCTAAGGAGAAGCCTTACTCTAGGAAAGAAATAGGTCCTATAAAAATCTAAAACATTGGGTTATAATTCTCTTTCTTCCAGTGGTGGCAATAGAAGGTTTTTTTATACATTCAATGTACTGAATAGAAGGTAAACTAACCCAAGATCATTACCTTGACCATTACCATTACCTTCTCCTTGAAAATGAGATGGTACTGAAGTGACAGATAAAACCTATAATTCTTAATAAATGGTCATTCACTTACTTTTTCACTTACTTTTTAAAATTATGGCCATAATTAAAAAGAAATAGAGATATGGACATCTGTATGTTTTTCAAAGCTGTTAAAGTTTCATATAAAACTAGAGTATTTCATCATATACTTTTAAAATGTATAAAATATAATTAGTTTCTCAGTAAATCCACCTATAGCTCTTATGATAAACAATCTGGACTAGAGTCATTTTGGGGAAATAAATATAGAAGGCAATAAATTTTGATAAGCCTATGTTAACTTTTGGCAAGTTTCAAATATCATAATCACTCATTCATTGAACTTGGCCTAATTAAATTCATTTTCTATTAAAAAAAACAAAAACAAAAATTCAAACATACCTTCAAAAATCAGTACTTCTAAACATGATAATATTCTAAAAAATAACTCTCATTAATTCAAAAGAATATCTAAGAAAATTCCACATTGTGCTAGATACTTTGTAGGTAATTTGGGAAGAATTTTTTTCCAAGTAAGGAAAATATACGTTGTGTTCCAAAATCAATGGACCAAATATTTAGTCTCCCAGAGAGAATTTGCTGAGGTGTAGGAATTTAATTTGGATGTTTCCTTCTTTGTAAACAGGGAATCAATGATATAGACTTTCATTTATTCCACATTTAAATAGCCATAATATACAAACTGTAAAGTGAATATTTAATTGAATAAGAGAGAGTAACTTTTCTATTGGGTAGATTTGTTGTATTTAAAATGAGAAAATTTGCTAAAATCTGATCCAATGACAAATAAGAAACATTACTTCACATATATTATTTTGCACCATCTTAGTAAGCAAAGATTTTAAGGTAAACATACACTGTTCTCTCAAGTCTCTTCTGAGAATTTCCTTTATTTCCCAAGATGATTTTGCTAGTTAGACTTGAAATATATTTTCTTTGTAAGAAGGGGCTTTATCACAATTTTCAATACTATACCATTGAATTAAGAATTAAGAATTCTTATAAGAATGCATCTCAGTAAATTTTTCACTTTTACTTTTACAGACATGTGAATGTAATATAAAACTCAGAAGAAAATTTTGCTTGTATTTGTGAATTTATTAAATTACTTTTTATTAGACAACTTTTATAGGGCAAAGTTGTATATATTTGCTTAGGTTAGGACATTAATCTATTGATAAAACATATCATAAGTACATTAATGTAAGGCAGGATGTTTTCTTCCCCCAAAAAAATCATCTCTGAGAAATGAAGTCATCTTTCATTTAATTCCTTACAAAGTCTCTCATAGTAACAGGCACTCTCTCAACTAGTTACTTTTATATTATTTTTATTGAACTAGTTGATTTATAATATTATATTAGTTTCAGGTATATAACATAGCAATTCAATATTTTTGTTGATTATATTCCATTTAATGTTATTACAAAATAATGGTGATATTTCCTTGTATTGTTATCCTATTTTTATAGCTTATTTACTTTATACATAGTAGCTTGCATCTCAGTCCCCTACCCCTATATTTCCCCTCCTCCCTTCCTTCTCCCCACTGGTAATCATTAGTTTTTTCTCTATATTTGTTACTTGTTTATTTTGTTATAGTCATTAAAAAAATTTTTTTTTAGATTCCACATAAGTGGTAACATACAGTATTTATCTTTCTTGTCTGACTTATTTCATTAAGCATAACACCCTCTAGGTCTATCCAAGTTGTTGCAAATGGAAGAATTTCATTATTTTTATGACAAATATTCCATTGTGTGAGATATATATATGTATGTACATATGTGTGTGTATGTATATATATATATGTATGTAAACATACACACACACACACACACACCCAGCACATCTTCTTTATCCATTCATCAATTCAGTCATAATCTCAAGGTTTTTTTTAGATACATAATTTATTTTATTATTCAGAATCAGTATACTTACTTACTAATTTTTATTTATACTCTGACTCTTTCCACAAAGGATTTAGATGGTTATATAAATTTTTTTGGAGTTTAAAAATTTTTTTTCAAGTTAACAGTAGTATTTTTTTTTAATTGCACACGTCTATAGACCTAATAAATAGGTTTTTTCTATTTTTTTTATATACAGCAGGTTCTTATTAGTCATCAATTTTATACACATCAGTGTATACATGTCAATCCAAATCGCCCAATTCATCAGACCATCCCCCCCACCCCCCTGCGGCTTTCCCTGCTTGGTGTCCATATGTTTGTTCTCTACATCTGTGTCCCAATTTCTGCCCTGTAAACCGGTTCACCTGTATCATTTTTCTAGGTTCCACATATATGCATTAATATACGATATTTGTTTTTCTCTTTCTGACTTACTTCACTCTGTATGACAGTCTATAGATCCATCCACGTCTCAACAAATGACCCAATTTTGTTCCTTTTAATGGCTGAGTAATATTCCATTGTATATATGTACCACATCTTCTTTATCCATTCATCTGTCGATGGGCATTTAGGTTGCTTCCATGACCTGGCTATTGTAAATAGTGCTGCAATGAACATTGGGGGGGCATGTGTCTTTTTGAATTGTGGTTTTCTCTGGGTATATGCTCAGTAGTGGGATTGCTGGATCATATGGTAATTCTATTTTTAGTTTTTTAAGGAACCTCCATACTGTTCTCCATAGTGGCTGTATCAATTTACATTCCCACCAACAGTGCAAGAGGGTTCCCTTTTCTCCACACCCTCTCCAGCATTTGTTGTTTGTAGATTTTCTGATGAAGCCCATTCTATCTGGTGTGAGATGATACCTCATTGTAGTTTTGATTGGCATTTCTCTGATAATTAGTGATGTTGAGCAGCTTTTCATGTGCTTCTTGCCACATGTATGTCTTCTTTGGAGAAATGTCTATTTAGGTCTTCTGCCCATTTTTGGATTGGGTTGTTTTTTTTTTTTAATATTGAGCTGCATGAGCTGTTTATATATTTTGGAGATTAATCCTTTGTCCGTTGATTCATTTGCAAATATTTTCTCCCATTCTGGGGGATGTCTTTTGGTCTTGTTTATGGTTTCCTTTGCTGGGCAAAAGCTTTTAAGTTTCATTAGGTCCCATTTGTTTATTTTTGTTTTTATTTCCATTTCTCTAGGAGATGGATCAAAAAAGATCTTGCTGTGATTTATGTCAAAGAGTGTTCTACCTATAAACCCATGCACCTATGGTCAACTAATCTATGACAAAGGAGGTAAGGATATACAATGGAGAAAAGACAGTCTCTTCAATAAGGGTGCTGGGAAAACTAGACAACTACATGTAAAATAATGAAATTAGAACACTCTCTTCAAGTTTTGACTTCTTTCTCTGTCTTCTCCTTCTGGGATTCCTATAATGTGAATGGTGGTACTGCTGATGTCATAGAGATCCCTTAAACTGTTCTCACATTGTTTTTTTCTTTCTGCTCTTCTGATTTGGTGGTTGGGTGATTTCCACTATTCTGTCTTCCAAATCACTTAATGTGCTCTTCTGTAACACTAATCTGCTGTTAATTCCTTCTGGTGTAATTTTCATTTCAGTTATTGTATTCTTCAGTGCTGACTGGTTCTTTTTAATATTTTCTAACTTGTTAAAATCCTGTGTTTATCTATTCTTTTCCTTAATTCAGTATGCATTCTTATTACTAATGCTTTGAACTCTATCCAGTAAATTATCTGTTTCGTTGTTTTTTTCAGGGGTTTTTTCTCTAATTTGAAATCAATTCTTCTGTGTTCTCATCCTCCTTAACCTTCTCTCTCTCTCTGAGATTAGGTGAAACAGCTACCTATTCTGGTCTTGATTGGGTTTCCTTGTGTGAGAGCATCCCTATACAGTCCACATGTACCCAGTGGCCTCGGTAGGTGACCTGGATCTGACATGAGCACAAGTCCTGTCTTCCCCCAGAGTGTGCTGGCAGCTATTGCTTTGGTAGGACATGGAGGGGCTAGAGCCAAAGTCAGGTATGAGCTGGGGCTTCTCCTCTGCTCAGTGGCCAACACCACCCTATTAGGGGCAGGGTAGGATTCCAAGACGCTGGAGCAGAAGCCCTAAGGTTCTGAGCTGGCTCCATTTCCACTAAGTGTGTGCTTTCTCCGCCCACCCCCACCCAGTACTGTCACCCTCACCCCAGAGGGGAGCAGTGCTGGAACAAGAGGGGCTGGAGTGGGTACTCAGCATAGATTGGGGTATGGGATGTGTTAGTCAAGGCCCCAGTCAGAGCTTCAGACTGCTCCCAATGGGCTGCCACCTCAAGTGCCAGCAGTGGCCGCCCTCACTGGATTCAGATGCTGTACCAGGTTTGAACAAGCCCTCCTGCCCACAACTGTGCATACCCCTCAGCTGAGGTAGCCTTCACACAAATGTGGAACTGTTCCTCTGCAAAAGGGGGGTCAGAGCGGGCACTTGACTCAGGCTAGAGTGCAGGAAACCTGCCAGAGTCCCAGGCAGTTTCAATCTGTTTCCTCTGCCTCATTTCTGCAGTAAACAAGTATTTGTGTGCTTTTCACAAGAGAGTTTTAGGTTTCTTATATTCATCCTGTTCATCCCACTGGTTGTCAAACCTGGGACTTCTTCCAGGTTTTGGAGGGCTGGGGCGCCTGATATGTGGTTCGAACTGCTCAATCCAAAGGGAGGATCTCTGATCCCAAGTAAATCCCCTCCTTTTCTATGTCCCCTCCCAGAAGCACAGGCCCTGACCTGATTGCTTCTCTTCCCTTCCTACCTGATTCCATGTGGATCTTTCTTAGGGCCTTGGCTGTATCAGTCCTTCTGCCAGTCTCCAGTTTGTTTTCAGTGAGAACTGCATCACATGTAGATGTATGTAGATGTATTTGTGATGTGTTCATAGGAGGAGGTGAGCTCTGTGTCCTCCTACTCCACCAAACCATCTTGATTTCCCCCTATCAGGTACTTTATTTTAAATAAGTTTTGTAAAAGGTGTATTAATTTGAAATTATCTTAGTCAAAGCTAAAATTGGGAGCTATAGCAGTCTTCTGATGAAATTCCATTAAATAAAGGAAAAGAATAGGACTATCCTGCAATCATTATTGCTCAGCATGTTATCACAATTTGAAGTATATGTTGCCACTGTAAATAAGTCTACATTTAAAAATCAATTTAAAGGGCGATAAGAGTTTAGTTCTTCTGGAGTAGCCTGCAACAGGCTTATCATAAACTATCTTCAAATTGATTTTTTTAAAAGTTTGAATATCTCAGTTTCATAAAAAAATATAAAAAAAGAAAAAAACACATGTGGTTGGCTCCTTCCCTCAATCAATATCTGAAAATTCCACCAAACAGAGAGATGGATATATCTGAAATGTTTAATATATTAAAGTTCCAAAAGTAATTGTTGAGAGACACAGTGGTTATATCATGTTTGTTGTGGGGGAAAGACCACTCAGATAAAGAGGCCTGGACAATTTGGGTGAAGAAAAAAATATATATATGTTGCACCATCCCTGGCACTCATATGATTTTGGATTCTCACATGAGATAATTTGTTTCTGATAGCATAATCAAAATTGAGCATAAGGTATTCTGTTACTTGCAATGGAAACATTTACAGTAGCCGTTTTTGAAATAAATACAAAAATAAACAACTTAAACGGTTTTGCACAGCAAAGGAAACCATAAACAAAATGAAAAGACAACCTATAGACTGGGAGAAAATATTTGCAAATGATGCAACCGACAAGAGGTTAACTTCCAAAATGTACAGACAGCTCATACAACTCAGTATCAAAAAAACAACCAACACAATGAAAAATATGGGCAGAAGACCTAAATAGAAATTTATCTAAAGAAGACAAACAGAAGGCCAATAGGCACATGAAAAGATGCTCAACATCACTAATTATTAGAGAAATGCAAATCAAAACCACAGTGAGGTATCACCTAACACCAGTCAGAATGGCTATAATCACATACACAGTAAATACTAGTGTGTGCGTTGATTCCAGATTCTTTTGGTTTCAACAGCTATAGTCTCTCCTCTAATTCATCATAGCCCTTGGTGAAATGTGTGTCCAACTGAGAGAATAATTTATTCAATACTATTTATAGAGGTCCACTCTGGGCCAGGTGCTGTGTTACATTTTAGGAATATAAAAAAAAGAAAAAGATAGGCATATTCTTGCCCTCATTGATGTGAATGTTAGTCAACTCTAATGCTTATCCTGGATTAAAGTTTCACCCCTGGTCCTGTAACTTAGATGTTGATTTTTCCTATGGTCAAAATCCACTGTGTTCTTCAGTTCCTCTAGACTCTGGACCCAGCAGGATTTTCATTGTAATCTTTCTGCTGAAGTAGTTCCTTAGCTCCATAGCTGATGTGCTGCTGGCTTTCGTACACCCTGACTTCCGTGTCTGCTTGACATCCCATATAACATTGGATTTCACAGTTTATCCTTGTTTTGAAAGGATGGCTTGTATTTCCTCCAAACTCTTTAAAAATGGCTTTATAAATATGAATTGCAGTCTACTGACTTATAAATTATCTATATGTATCAATAAATATTTATGTAATATAGAATTAATATTTTTGGTTTGTTATATTTAATATAAATTAATATATTTATAAATCAACAATTTACTTTTTATAAATTATATATTTGTTACAAAAGAAATTCAATCTCTTCTGGAGAATACATCTTTACATTTCAGTCAATTCTCTAATTTTTTTTTTTCTGATGTATAACAAGCTCGATATGCCTGCCTCAAATTTCTCTTACTACCTATAACTGGGCCAGGTCTCCTGGCACTTGGTTCTTTTCAGGAACAAGAAAAGTTTCTGAGTCCTTTCCTGTCTATGTTTGTCATTGTCTTTTTTTATTATACCTGGTGTACAACTCTCTGCTCAGTCAGGTTATGATAGATTTAAGGGAAGAAAGGTATCTTTGAGTCACTACCAGGATAGTAGGCATTGCTTCATTATGAAACATTTTATAAAATTTACCTTTCCTAATAAGATAGAAACAGTTGAAATTGAGGAGTTGAGAGCATGACCTCGGGAGAGAATTCTGGTTCAATTTCAAACTGTCATTAATTATCTAGGTACGACTCAGAATTCTACCTAACTCTTAATAACTTATTTTTTTTCATTTTAAATAGGAATAATTATAACTACCACACATTATTTTCAAGAGTGACATTAGACAG
The DNA here is from genome assembly GCF_949752795.1 of Hyperoodon ampullatus. Taxonomy (NCBI): domain Eukaryota; kingdom Metazoa; phylum Chordata; class Mammalia; order Artiodactyla; family Ziphiidae; genus Hyperoodon; species Hyperoodon ampullatus. Next base: position 78,984,217 of record NC_136914.1, read on the forward strand.
TTTGCTTAATGTTTAACATATTGAGTGACTGGAACTCAATAAAATTCAACCATTTCTCATGCTACCATCATACAGACTTTGTATCAAGTTTATGTTCAAAATGTATTAATTTCAAAATGCCAAATTTTGCAATTTGTTGTGAAATAAAGATATAAAAGTTTTAAAACACCAATTATTGGTGTATATCCTGGAAATTAAAAGTTATCTTCTCCAACTCAGTGAAATCAAGAAACATGATGGAATCTGACAATAAGATGCTTGTCATGGTTTATTACAAACACACGCACTTTAAAAGTCCCATTTTATTTTTAATTTTTGAATTTTATTTCATTTTTTTTTGTACAGCAGGTTATTAGTTATCCAATTTATACATATTAGTTAAATTCTAGATGATAAAGTGGACATTATACAACTACGAAAGCACTGATTCTGAAACAAATATCAAGTACTTTCTCTTATTTTTAGAGCATTAAAAAGTGAACTGTTTAAAAAGACAAATGGTTCTGCCTTATGCTGCCCTACCTCTTCTTTCAGTTCCTTGTGGTCTCCTCTTCTAGGTGAGTGTGAGAGTCTTAACAAATACTGGTCAGCGTGTTTTATCCAAATTCTTGGGAGATATTTTTGGACAAATACTTTCATCTGAACAATCCAACCTATACCTATTTTTAAAGAGTATCTACTAACTTAATTTCTCATGGGCACCAGTGAGATAATCTACCATGCAATGAGGCCTTTCCAACTGGAATAAGTAGTTGTTGCCTGACTGTAGATTTAAAGGTTTTCATCTATATTGGGAACCAGTGAAATAAAATCAGACAATATTGTAATTTTGTGGTTTATAAGGTGAAGATCTAGCCATTTTATTTTTATGTTGGTTAAAAAAGTTAAAAATATGGCAAAATAAAATACCATAAGTAAATGACAAACTGGAAAAATAATTTTGATTTATTTCACAAGGAGTTAATATCTATATTTATTTATATTTATAAACATTCCCAAAATAGGGAACAGACCAGTAGGATGACATAAGTTAGCAGAGATATATGAACAGGCATTTAATAGGACAAAAGAAATATCAATAAGCCATGTGAAAAATGCTCATCCTCTCTCATAATAAGACCATTGGAAGTTAAAACTATACTGAGGGTTATGGACTTCATGAGTGTGTCTCCCCAAAATTCATATGTTGGAATCATTAACCCTAATGAGATGGTATTAGAACGTGGGTCTCAGAGATAATTAGGGTAAGTTTAGGTCATAAAGGTAGAGCCTTCCTCATGGGATTAATGTCTTTATAAAATCAAGCATGAGACACATTTCCCTCCACTAGGTGAGGATATAGTAAGAAGTCACCCTCCTGCAAATGAGGAAGAGGGTCTCTTACCAGGAATCAAGTAGCCCAGTGCCTTGATCTTAGATACCCTGCCTCCAAAACTGTGAGAAAAAAAAAAATGTTTAAGGCATCCAGTCTATTGTATTCTGTTACAGCAACCAAAATGATTAAGACACTAAATTACCATTTTTCTTCCATCAGATTGGAACAAAACAAACATGTGAAAACATACCCACAGACAGGTCAATGGGATCAGGCCATGCTATGCATTTCTGATGACAGCAAAAAGTGATACAAATCTAGGAGGGAGATTTTGCAATATCTGCCAAAAAGTACATGCATTACCATGTGATCCACAAACCCAGTTACCTCTAGGTCTCTGTCCCCCCAAAATACTGGTAAATCCACAAAGGAAGGTACATTCATTGAAACCTTGTTTTGTAGACTTGACTTTAGAATCATGTAAATTTTTTATAATTATATGAGAAATTTAAATACCAAAGTAATCCCTAAAAATTGAAATCTCATAAACAAAAACAAAACAAACACATCTGTATAATTAGTTTGTGGCATAACCACATGGAAAGAAATTACCGTAATTGACTTTAAAATACAATAACTTAGTTGATTATCTCTTCTGGTATATACCATAAAAAGAACTACAAATTTCTTATTTTCAGTAATAATATTAGTAGTAGTAATATGGATATTGACATTCTAAATCTTTTTTATTCTTGTATTTTGGGATATGACAAATGAGTACTTATGTTGGTATACCTATTTTACAAGTTTGAGTAAAATGACCAAAGTCTTTTATTTTTACCTCCTGTATAAATCCACCTATCCAGTAACAGTAGGTGTTTAAACTGTAGAGAATTTTTAAAAAATTTTTATTGAAGTATAGTTAATTTACAATATTATGTTAGTTTCAGGTGTACAGCAAAGTGAATCAGTTATATATATACATACATACATTCATTTTTTAGATTCTTTTCCTATACAGGCCACTACAAAGTACTGAGTAGAGTTCCCTGTGCTATAGAGTAGGTTCTTATTAATCTATTTTATATATAGTAGTGTGTATATGTCAATCCCAATCTCCCAATTTATCCCTCCCCCACGTTACACCCTGGTAACCATGTTTGTTTTCTACATCTGTGACTTTCTGTTTTGTAAATAAGTTCATTTGTAGCCATTTTTAGATTCCACATAAAAGCAATATCATATAATTGTCTTTCTGTGTCTGACTTACCTCACTCAGTATGACAATCTCTATATCTATCTTTGTTGCTGCAAATGGCATTGTTTTTTTTTTCTTTTTGATGACTAATATTCCACTGTATATATATATCACATCTTCTTTATCCATTCCTCTTGTAATGGACAGTTAGGGTTGCTTCCGTGTTCTCACTATAGTAAATAGTGCTGCAATGAACACTGGGATGCATGTATCTTTTCAAATTATGGTTTTCTCCTGGTATATGACTAGGAGTGAGATTGCTGGGTTATATGGCAGTTCTATTTTCAGTTTTTTAAGGAACCTCCATACTGTTCTCCATAGTGTCTGTACCAATTTACATTCCCACCAGCAGTGTAGGGGGATTCCCTTTTCTCCACAGCCTCTCCAACATTTATGGTTTGTAGATTTTTTGATGATGGCCATACAGACTGGTATGATATGATAACTCACTGTAGATTTGATTTGCATTTCTCTAATAATTAATGATGTTGAGCATCTTTTCATATGCTTTTTGGCCATCTGTATGTCTTCTTTGAAGAAATGTCTATTTAAATCTTCCACCCATTTTTTAATTGGGTTTTTTGTTTTTTTGATATTGAGTACATGAGCTGTCTGTATATTTTGGAGATTAATCCCGTATTGGTTGCTTTGCTTGCAAATATTTTCTCCCATTCTGAGGGTTGCCTTTTTGTTTTGTTTATGGCTTCCTTTGTGGTGCAAGAGCTTTTCAGTTTAATTAGGTCCCATTTTTTAATTTTTGTTTTTATTGCCATTACTCTAGGAGGTGGGTCAAAAAAGATGTTGCTGTGATTTATGTCAAAGAGTGTTCTGCCTCTGTTTTCCTCTAAGAGTTTTATAGTGCCCAGCTTTATATTTAGGTCTTTAATCCATTCTGAGTTTATTTTTGTGTATGGTGTTAGGAAGTGTCCTAATTTCATTCTTTTACATGTAGCTGTCCAGTTTTCCCAGCACCATTTATTGAAGAGACTGTCTTTTCTCCATTGTATATTCTTGTTTCCTTTGTCATAGATTAGGTAGCCATAGGTATGTGGGTTTATCTCTGGGCTCTCTGTCCTGTTCCAATGATCTATATTTATGTTTGTGTGCCAGTACCATACTGCCTTGATTACTGTAGCTCTGTAGTATAGTCTGAAGTCAAGGAGCCTGATTCCGTAAGCTCCGTTTTTCATTCTGAAGATTGCTTTGCCTATTTGGGGTCTTTTGTGTTTCCATATAATCTGTAAAATTTTTTGTTATAATTCTGTGAAAAATGCCATTGGTAATTGGATAGGGATTGAAGTGAATCTGTAGATCGTTTTGGGTAGTATAGTCATTTTCACAATATTTATTCTTCCAATCCAAGAAAATGGTATAGGTCTCCATCTGTTTCTGTCGTCTTTGATTTCTTTCATCAGTATCTTGAAGTTTCCTGCATACAGGTCTTTTGCCTCCTTAGGTTTAGTCCTAAGTATTTATTCTTTTGGTTGCAATGAATGGGATTGTTTCTTTAATTCCTCTTTCTGATCTTTCACTGTTAGTGTATATCAATGCAAGAGATTTCTGTGTATTAATTTTGTATTCTGCAATTGTACCAAATTCATTGATGAGCTCTAGCAGTTTTCTGGTAGCATCTTTAGGATTTTCTATGTGTAGTATCATGTCATCTGCAAACAGTGATCATTTTACTTCTTCTTTTCCAAGTTTGATTCCTTTTATTTCTTCTTCTTGACTGCCGTCTCTAGGACTTCCAAAACTATGTTGAATAATAGTGACAAGAGTTAACATCTCTGTCTTGTTCCTGATCTTAGAGGAAATGCTTTCAGTTTTTCACCATTGAGAATGATGTTTGCTGTGGGTTTGTCATATATGGCCTTTATTATGTTGAAGTAGGTACCCTCTATGTCCACTTTCTGGAGAGTTTTTGTCATAAATCAGTGTTGAATTTTGTCAAAAGATTTTTCTGCATCTACTGCGATGATCATATGGTTTGTATTCTTCAATCTGTTAATATGGTGAATCACATTGAGAGATTTGTATATATTGAAGAATCCTTGCATTCAGGGGATAAATCCCACTTGATCATGGAGTAATGTGTTGTTGGATTCAGTTTGCTAGTATTGTGTTGAGGATTTTTGTGCCTATGTTCATCAGTGATATTGGCCAGCAATTTTCATTTTTTTGTGATGTCTTTGTCTGGTTTTGGTATCAGGGTGATTGTGACCTCAAAGAGTGAGCTTGGGAGTGTTCCTTCCTCTGCAATTTTTTGGAAGAGTTTGAGAAGGATAGGTGTTAATTCTTCTGTAACTGTTTGGTAGAACTCTCCTGTGAAGCTATCTGGTCCTAGACTTTTGTGGGTTTGAAGATTTTTTTAATTTTTTAATTTAATTTTATTTATTTTTTTATACAGCAAGTTCTTATTAGTTATCCATTTTATACATATTAGTGTTTAAAGATTTTTTTTGTTACATCTTTATTGGAGTATAATTGCTTTACAATGGTGTGTTAGTTTCTGCTTTATAACAAAGTGAATCAGTTATACATAAGTCTTTGAAGATTTTTAATCTCATTTTCAATTTCAGTACATGTGATTGCCCTGTTATTATTTTCAATCTGCTTTGATTTCTTCAGTGATCCATTGGTTATTAGTAACATATTATTTAGCCTCCATGTGTTGGTTTTTTTGTTTTGTTTTGTTTTTTCCTGTAATTGATTTCTAATCTCATAGCTTTGTGGTCAGAAATGATGCTTGATATGATTTCAATTTTCTTAAATTTACCGAGGCTTGTAAAGCATTTCTTATTTTTCAAATTTCAGGGAACACCAACACTGTAAAGCTTGGAAATTAAGAATGCTTGTCTGGTTTTCTCAGTTTTAATAAGGAAGAAGAGCTGTCATGGATTTTGTATTACAATATATAGAGATAGCTGTCAAAACCATCTAAATTTAATTGTCTAAATGAACAACTCTTAGAACCACAATTTATTATACTGAAAGTTGAATGCCAAACCCTCTAAAATATCAGAACTGTTAAATTAATTACACAATGAGGTCATTACATTGAGAGGGCTCTAATGTGGTGGTGGCCTAGTTAAGGAAACCAAAATTTAAGCCTGTAAATGCCTCTAGGTTATGAAACTGAAATACTAAGGACAACTAATCACAAATAACCAATGAGGTTTTAAGGCATAGCCGACCAAAATTTTCCTTTCTTTGCTTCCATATTTTCTCTGTGTCTTTCCCCTAACTACTGTGGGAGCAGTGTTCCTAACCACTTCTGATTTGTGCTGCCTCATTCCAAACAGATTTTTCACTCAAACTCTTAAAATTTTTAATATGCAGCAGTTAATCTTTTAACAGACTAAATTTTTAATAAAGAAACTAATACAGTAGAGCCAATTCTATACCTGAAATAAGGCTTTCATTTTCTAAGCAAAAACATAACAGTTCTATTAGAATTGAAAATAAAATACTATATGGTATATAATACAAAATAGTCTAAATTTTAAGCAATTGACACTTCAAAACAGCTATTAAGATCTAGAAAATATTGAAAGATAAAATTTATCTTTTATTGATATTTCTCAAATAAATGTCAGTTCATTTATCTAATTTGCTTGAGGTCTTATTCAAACACATATTTATAAATTTAAAGCACATGAACCTTTCTGTATGAGGCCATCAGGTCTGTTTTAGTACAGAAAACATAGCATTTATAAGAAAGGGCTGATTTTACTTAGAACTGCCTATAGTAGATGGTACAAATGAGAAGCTCTGGATACTTGTGGAACATTTCCAGCCTTTGCTGCATGTACTTATCTAATGCATTTGGATTCATGAATTCATCTATAGATAATGGAAGCTAGATTAAGGCTATTTCTAAACAGTACAAAACGTCAGATGAAAAACTGTTTCAATGACTTAAATTTCACAAGTTCTAGAAAATTGCTTATATAACAATCAGCCATTTGAAGCAATAAAAATCCTCTAAAATCACTGGAAAATTGTTGTTTCCTACTGGCATTCTTGTATTCCAGATTTATTGTGAACATTTGGGGAGCTATTTTACATTTTACCAGTTACCATTTTTTTATAAATTTAATTCAATTTTCAAAATATTAGATAGATACTAATTAGATATTTTCTTTGATTACATTAAATACTTTGTTTCTTCTTTTTGCCTCAACCACTATTTTATTACACAGTACTCTGAATATTAATACTCCTAATATTAATGACTTGTGAATCATTTTTATTTCATCATATGCATATGTGAGAGAATGTGTCCTTGTTGCTTTGCTAATCTATATTTCTCAGTCCCTAGAACCTAACAGTAATTCTCCTATAAATAACAGGAACTCAAGTATATGTTGCATATCTGAGGGGCATACCATGATTTTTTTTTGAGTAAACTGAGAGATTAATGAAAAATAAATACAACATGATCTCCTGGGTTGGATCCTTTTTCTCTAAAGGATTTATTAGGGCAATCAACAGAACAACAGACAAAGGATTAATCTCCAAAATATACAAACAGCCCATGGAGTTCAATATCAAAAAAACAAACAACCCAATTAAAAAGTGGGCGGAAGACCTAAATAGACATTTCACCAAAGAAGACATACAGATGGCCAAGATGTTCAACATCACTAATTATTAGAGTAATGAAAATCAAAACTACAATGAGGTATCACCTCACACTAGTCAGAATGGCCATTATCAAAAAATATAGAAACAATAAATGCTGGAGAGGGTGTGGAGAAAAGGGAACCCTCCTGCACTGCTGGTGGGAATATAAACTGATATAACCACTATGGAGAACAGTATGGAGGTTCCTTAAAAATCTAAAATCAGAATTACTGTATGACCCAGAAATCCCACTACTGGGCATATACCCTAAGAAAACCATAATTCAAAAAGAGACATGTACCACAATGTTCACTGCAGCACTATTTACAACAGCCAGGACATGGAAGCAACCTAAATGTCCACAGACAGATGAACGGATAAAGAAGATGTGGAATGTATATACAATGGAATATTACTCAGCCATAAAAAGAAACGAAATTGAGTTATTTGTAGTGAGGTGGATGGACCTAAAATCTGTCATAGAGAGTGAAGTAAGTCAGAAAGAGGAAAACAAATACCGTATGCAAACACATACATATGGAGTCTAAAAAAAAAAATGGTACTGATGAACCTAGTGGCAGGGCAGGAATAAAGACATAGACATAGAGAATGGACTTGAGGACATGGAGGGTGGAGGGGGAAGCTGGGGCGAAGTGAGAGTAGCATCGACATATATACACTACCAAATGTGAAACAGATAGCTAGTGGGAAGCAGCAGCATAGCACAGGGAGACAGGTCGGTACTTTGTGATGACCCAGAGGGGTGGGATAGGGAGGGTGGAGGGAGGCTCAAGAGGGAGGGGATATGGGGGTATATGTATGCATATGGCTGATTCACTTTGTTGTACAACAGAAACTAACAAAGCATTGTGAAGCAATTATACTTCAATAAAGATGTATTAAAAAAACTTGATGAGGTTTGAGCATTTGATAATAATTAATCTATCAATGTTATTTCTTATTATTTTGGCTGGCCATTATGTCATCAACTTATCTGCAAATGTTCGGGAAAATAAAGAGTTACTTTTAAAATTCTCATAACTCTTCTGTATACTTGGAGTTATTTCAAAGCACAAAGAAAACTGACCAGGGAATATTGAGTTAATTTAAAAAACTAACAGCATATCATCTGTATGTCAATCTATCTAATAAACAAAATTTTATCCTTAAATCTAATCATTGAGTTCAATCAATGTTATAATGTTAAAGATACATTTTTTTAAATGCTACAGAAGATTTGATTCCTGTTAGGGAAATCATTTCTAATTATCTTTAAAAAAATTAACCTGAAGTATTTAATCCTATCAGAAATGAATAAAATCTATTTGAATGGCCGTCTGACAGGAGATGATAAATATAATCCTAGAAAACATCTCTTACTATGGGCCACTCACTATTCTAAATACCATATATAATTAAATTATTTCTTTATCACTAATGCCCTACGTTACTGATCCCAATTTTACAGATGAGGAAATTTTAAGGCCCAAAGCAGTAGATAGGGGATCTCCAACTTCTATAACAGGCCAATGTCTTTTAAGTTGGACCAATTATGGTCATAGAAAAAGAAGAGGGTAGGGAGCATATCTTGCTGTTTGCCAATTTCTTGATCCTTTTAGTTCATATTTGAATCAGTTGAGAAAGTTCAAAAACATCTGCTCAGCATTCTTGAATTAAGTACCAAATTATAGCTAATAGAGAAATTTTGACAGTTTAATAAGCATATCATCTCATTCTTAGAATGACATAAGAAAAATGGCTATAAATCATTGTATTTATTTAAAATAACCTCATTTATTACATTCTTTTTACAAGCATTATAGTTAAAGTAATAAGTTAATACAGAATTCTGCCTTAAATTACCATGAAGAACAAACATTACATTTGGGTTAAGGAATTTCCTATCAGTATATTTTAATGCAAGTTTAAGTCCTTAGAACCAACAGAAACATATGCTCTTCCTTAAAGGTAAATTAGGTACTTTGGGTGGATACATGTCACATATTGCATTTTCAATATTTATACATATAGATTGTTTTCTTAAAAGTATCATTAGGCTAGATAATATTATTAGAAGCATATTTTGTGAGACTTAATTTATATTCTGTTGAATATTAATGAACTTTGCATATATATTAAATGAAATAAATGAATATAATATTCCTAACTTCTGTAACAATACATGAATAATCACATATGACTATGCCCTCTAAGGCATAATGACAGAACCATACAAGAACTTCTGTAAACGATCTGACCTTTAAACGTGAGGAAATGTCATCTTTGTCTCCCTACAGTCTCCCTCCTACAGTCAACATCTAGCATTATATTTGTGCCTAATATTTGAGGGATATATGAGAAAATATATTAAATCAGCATGGTTTTCAATAATGAGGTAAAACTAAAATGGCTATGTAAATTGGTATATAGAAAAAACAGAAACAAAACAAAACAAAACCCCTACCCAACACGTTTTATTAATTGTTTTGTTTGGAATGGTTCAATAGTGGCTTAGCTGCTATTTATCTATGCATTTATTTACTCAACACATGGTTTATGAATATCCTGAATTAAAAATAAAACAAAAAACAAATATTCTAAATCAAAGCATGTCAAGGTTCTCTTGACCTCAAAAGAACAAAACCTCTACTCTGATCTTTTCCTAATTTTTTCTGAATTGTATGATTTTAAAACTGATTTAACCTCTATTTTGGGGAGAGTGGAGCTGGGAAGTGTAGATGAATATATACATATTTATTCATACATACACATTCATATGAGATAGATGGGAGTTTATAGGCTAGCCTAATTAAATCAATCACCCCTCAGTAGTATTTCTATAAAATGTATCCCACTGTCTTTTAAACTAACTTACCAGATGATTTTGTAGGAAAAAAAAAAAAACTGTTCTAAATTGGAGATAGGCTTGGAATAATTTTGTTTGTTTGTTTCAGGACAGTATCTTAGGCATAGTTCACTCTAATAAAAAAAAAAAAACCGGCATTCAAGATACCCTGATTATGAAAAGATTAGGCAGAACACCAGAGCACAGATGAGTTTTAGGGCAATGAAAATACTCTGTGTGATACTATTATGATGGATACATGTCATTATACGTTTGTCTAAACCTATAGTATGTACAACACCAAGAGTGAACCCTAAAGTCAATTATGGAACTTTGGATGATAATACATCAATGTAGGTTCATCAATTGTAATGAAAGTACCACTCTGGCAGGGGGTGGTGTGTGTTGACAACAGGGAAGGCTGTATGTATATGGGAAAAGGAGGTATTTGGGACATCTCTGTACATTCCTCTCAATTCTGTCAACCTAAAACTCCTCTAAAAAATAAAGTGTCTTAAAAATGAATATAAAAAAAATCTTGAATAACCAGACTTGAATCTCTATGTCTGCAGTACTTCTCTAAGAACACAGTTTTTTTATTTTTCATACTACATAGTCTGAGCTATAGTATTTATTATGTGATATGGGTAAAAGTAAAATCTTGACAATATCATGTGTTCTAAATTTGGTAGAGTTTTGAAAATCTATATCATACACAAAAAATTATAATAATCAGATCACCTCACTTTAGTCAGTACCACAGTTTAAACTGTTTTTAGTGAGATGGTAGATTTTTTTTTCCAAATTTCTATTAATCATAGGAGAGAAATTCATCTAATCTCTTCTGAATCTTAATTTTATGTCATCCAAGTCTGAGACTTTAGTAGTTGTCACTTTTTTAAACAATTTCCTCATATGTGCCCTGTCATTACCTTCAATTACTACTGGGATTCTTAATCACTATTTGGAGTTCTTCCTAGGACATTTCCTTTCTAAACAGTACAGAATTTGTTAGTTAAAGTGCTCTTTAATTTGCAACCTCTGAGATATTCACAAAAACTGCTAATTCAAAGCAGGTGAAAATAGTCTGACTCACAGGTGCAGCTGGATTGAGCTGTGTAGGAGGGTAGCATAGATAATCGTTTGCTAATGTCTTAATTTACTTTTAATGGAGAAAGTGAAATCTCTATATTTGTTTTTTCTCTTTAATTACTTGTTGTACCAAATTTTCACGTTTTAAAACTAAACTTTGTGGCTTCCCTGGTGGCGCAGTGGTTGAGAGTCCACCTGCCGATGAAGGGTACATGGGTTCGTGCCCTGGTCCGGGAGAATCCCACATGCCGCGGAGCGGCTGGGCCCGTGATGGCCGCTGAGCCTGCGTGTCCGGAGCCTGTGCTCCGCAATGGGAGAGGCCACAACAGTGAGAGGCCCGCATACCGCAAAAAAAACCCCAAAAACCAAAAAAACTAAACTTTTCACAATTATAAAAAAAATTACATGTTGTTTAATGTTATTAAATTCTTAGATTCTACAATAATTAATCACCGTAATGAATACAGTTTGGGGATCTTCAAAGACTCAAATCATTGTCTGCTGTACAAGTAGTGATGATGGTAAACTCTATAAAAATGTGAAAAAAAGTAGTTCCCGAGTAGAGTTATTCATTTATCACATAATTATGTCATTAATACAAAATGTCAATATTATAAATGAAAGAAAAAAGTCATAATCATCTAAGCATTCTTTTCCAGCTTAATATTAAAATGTATGAAATTTTAATTCCCAGCAATGATAATACAATTTTAACTAACAGTTAAATCTGTACTGTGCATACAATATATATAACACAATTATAAGATTATTCATCATATTGGCTAGATATGTGTTTTATAAATATGAACATGGTTATATTTTATATTTTTCTTCTTGAATATTATGTGAATTCATATGACACTTTACTATTTATAAATCACTGAATTTATCTCCTCTTATATTTATTTCTATATTATTTTAGCTCTCTTACTTGTTGCAGTGGCTGTTTTTAATATCTGTGGCTTGAAGTATCTTATAAGTAGAGCATAATAAATTGGACTGACAAAATTTTTATCAGTGTGTCCAGTTTTATCTTGGTTAGCCTATACTGAGAATGTTTCCAACGAAAAAGTTATTGGGAAGGCTGAGTGGTTACCAAATTATTAAATTCTAAGGTCATATTAACCTTGGTGAATTCAGCATTGCCATGAGTTTGGTTCTACGTCCAGACGAGTTAGGATCTTAATTTCTTCTGTATCAGAGTGACTGAAAACATATTCACAAAATATTCACAAAATATTTAACACAACAATATGTAACCCACAATGTCAACATGTTAAAGTACACTTATTCCAAAGTAAATAAGGAACTGAACTATGTGCCTGTCAAACACATTTTCTCCTTTTGAGTAAGTGACATGCTGAATACAATTACCAAAATGCTTTGAGCATGGTATTAACAAAAGAAGATATAGATATTGTTAAAGGTATGGGTCTCTGGGATACTTACAAGTCATGATTTAAATAGTTCAATGTTTGATTAATGTCCTATTTGAGAAGCATATTTCTACAATGACAACAAAATTTTAACAAAAATCTTTTTAAAAAGTTGAAAGTTTTGCTTGCTATTCTAGTCACTGTACTGGGAGAAATATAGATTATAGCAACAATATTTCTTAAAGCCTTCTGCTGTCCATCTCCCAAGCGAGATCCCTAGTCAAAGACTCTCCTCATGCCTTCAGACTTTTCAGGCTCCAAAAAACTTGGAAGATCAAGAGATTATGTACTCCTTGGGCAGAGAGTTCCTTGAGAAATAGTTTTTGTTCTGTTTTCACTATTTTTTATCATTAATTTGAGGATTCTGATGTTGCTGCTGCTGTTGACAATGATGACAATAATACTGAAACCCACCACTGTGGCTCTTGTTATCCCTCTACCTGTTTCTCTTCCACTGCACACATCCTACATACCTATGACTAAAGACTTTTTTCCCTCAGTTTCATTTCAAGAAACTTCGGGCCAGGTGGCTTTAAAAATTGACAAATTTCCATGATTAATTAGAAGCAATTCCAGAATTCAAATTCTGACTTTCTCTAAATCTAGGGTTTTTAATCATCATAATAATAACAGGTCTCCGGAATATCCACCAGAAGTTTTATTCCACTGATTTTTTTTATTCTATTGATTTTATCCACTCAGCTTCTTGACTCTGCAGTCAATTGACCTGTATAGATTAGGTTATATAACCCCAGCTATGGTGGCACCCTTTGCTGAATTCTAAGCAGTTCTGAGTTACAAGAACTCTGAGTATAAGTAGGCATCCATCTCATTGGCTTAGAATCAGGACTACATTATTGATATTCCTATTCTGAATTTATATTTGACCTATGTTTTGTTCTCCTTTCTGTATACTAGTCTTTTCAGATCCAAGGACACAAACTATAATTAGAGTAGCTATAACTTTGCTACTTATGTCTGGATCTTCTTCAAAACCCTTATTTATGTACTTGTTATCAGTCACGGTACAATGAGGAGAGAGAAATCATAGAGTAATTTGAACAGGGAAAGTTTAATATATAAATTAATTAATGTTAACAGAGAGGAATAATAAGGAATGAGAGATAACTGTACAGAATAAGATACAAGGAGTTCAAGAAAGAGCCCCCTCTTGACCCTCAAAGGATGAGTTTCAGAGCTTTTTGTAAATGGAACCAGTGTCACTCATTGGGAGAAAATATGATATGGCACCACATCAGGGGAACTTGATGACTTGTTGAAAATCTGCCACTTGGAAATTTCTATAAATCTACCACTTAAGAGTGTTGGGAAAAATCAAAAGACTTGCATTTCATATATATATTTTTACTTCTTTATTGCCATCCATATAACTTGGTGTAAATTAACCTTGAGTTTCATTCTTACCTATAATGAGCAACCCCATCATATTCAGTCAATGAAAACAGCTAAGAGCCTTATAAATTATGAAAATTACAAATAAAAAAATTACTGATTGAAAGCATCAGAAAGCAACTAAGGTACCAGGACTTGATAGTAAGGACCCTATCTATAGAGGTTCACCAAGACTGAATTCAGAGTAGCCTTCTCCCTGAAAAGCTATTATTTGCTATCCTTATCTTTAGTTGTAGAGCCTGATCAGAGAGTATGATCAGGAACTTGTGCTGTTTCCACTGAGCTGGTGCAACAGATAGTGAAGTTCGTGGACACCAGAGCAACCAGGAATTAAGGGGACAGAATGGCAGAAAAATGGAAGGATGGAAGTCAATCCAGGCCTTCTATATACAATCCCTCAAAAGGCATTTACCAATTCCTAAGTTGGACACGCCTAGAGTAAAAGGTCAAAAACAACAAAGAAAAATGGCTACTGAGAAAAATAACAAACAAAAACGGCTACTGAGAAAAACAAAAAAAACTATACCAAGGTCCTGGCAGTCTCAGAGTTCTAAGGAAAACACTGATATAGCTGAAGTCCTACAAAGGAAGTCAGACCCTGCAATCACTCCAGGTTTATAGTTCATAGTTCTAAAGGGTTATACCCTAAAAGAAAGGACATGTAAGAAACAGATGAACCTTCACAACTTTAAAGCTTCAAGCATTCACAGTCATTGCTGTAGTAAGGTGATTTGTTTGTGTGCGGTCAGTAGAGAAAAAGATAAAGTCTTTTTTGGAGGATGATAATACTATCCAGAGACTTCACAACTTTTCACTTAAAGTATCCAAGAACATACCAATCATGCCAGCAAATAAAACTCAATGAAAAAAAAAAACAGAAAGACCAAACATAAGCCAGGTATAGAAGACTGATTAAATTATAAGAAGAATAGAAAAGATGAGTGAGGTTGAGTTACACTCTCTGATCAGCCTCTTAATCTGAATCATATGGACTTAAAAAAATAGAATTGCTAGAACTTTAAAATGCCAAATCACTTGAATTACGTTAACAAATAGTTTCAATACAAGAGAAAATGATGGCCTTCTTAATAAACTGTATCAGAATAATTGTCCCATATGGAAAATAATTATGACTTCTAGTTCACACCACATACAAAATCAATTCTAAATGGATCATAAATAATCTGAAAGGTGAAACAATAAATTTTCTGCAACACTGCATAGAAGAGTGACATTTAAATAGCATACTGCTTCCTCAACATTACACAATATTTACTATGAAAGAAAAGAATGATAAATTGAACTTTATTAAAATTAAGAAATTCTTAAGTCATTAAAAAACAATTTTGAAAGAATGTGTAAATGGCACTCCACAGATTAGAGATGTTTTCAATACACATAACCAATTAAAGATTCATAGAAATACATTCAAAATAAGTACAAATCAATAATGAAGAGATAAACAACTACATCTAAAATAAAAATGAGCAAATCAATTGAAGAGGCACTTTAACAAGATGTTATCCAAAAGTAAGCTTATAAAATTATGTTAGATACTTAGTTATTAGCAAAACACAGATAAAACTATAATAAAATATCATTATAAAAGAATTAGAATGGTTACAACTAAATAAAAAACAGCAATGCCAAGGGTTAGTAGGGCTATAGAGTAACAGGAACTCTCACACACTTCTAGTGAAAGTGTAAATTGTTACAAACACTTTGAACTGTTTAGCAGTATCTACCAAATCTGAACATATGTATACTTATGAATCAATTAAATTCTTAGATATATTTTAGAAATTTATGTATACACTTCACAGAAATCTGTATACGTTACCAAAGTGCAAGAATATTTAAGGAAGCACTATTCACAGCATCCACAAACTAGAAATTACCAAAATTATCACAACAGTAAAATAGGTAAAGTAGGATGAAAAACTTCAGAATTACTACTAAAACGGAATATTATACATTATAAGAAAAAACTATAACTATGTACAACAACACAGATGAACCTCACAGTGTTTAGTAAAAATAAAATCCATAGAAAGAATAGTGAACACTGATTATGTTTGAGAACATGCAGGGCCTTTTTACAGTAGTAGATATTAGTAGAGTGATTACATTTTTGGAAGGGCTAGTAACTAAGTAAAGTCATAAGGGAATATGTTGGAGGCTGGTAATATTCTAGATCTTGATATATTTGATATTTCTACAGGAATGCTTAGTTTAAAAATATAGTGATCTATATGCTTAAAATTTATTTATTTTAATTTGTGGGGTTATACTGCAATTAAAAAGCAAAGGATAAAAACAGTTTACTATGTTTAGATCTTACCTCATTTACTAAGAAGTGGCTGAACTTAAATATCAAAATGAGTGTACAAATTTCTATGATTGTGCAATAAATCTGAGATAGTTAAACTCCTTTTGTATTTTGGGCTATATTTATAATAGATTGCAAATCACTCTATTCCCAGATGACTTACTTTACTCAAAGCATTTATGTACCGTGTTATCTTATTTCACCCATCTAATGTTTTGCGTCTGAAACAAAATCCTGTCTATGGACAAAATTCTGAAAGTACCAATATGAGTGTTTAATTCCCCTATGAAAATCCATTTGCTGAGGGTTAAACTGAAAAAAAGATAGCAAGAGATAATGTAGGGGAAATTGTGCTTAGTTTTTTCATATTCAGTATATTATGTTGCTAGGAAAAATATGTGTGTATGTGTATGTTTTAATAATTGGGTTTTCCATTAATCTTATTTAAAAGAGAAAGATTTATATGTTCCAGGAAAGTTTTAATGGACTATGAAAATCACTGATTTCAGAGGACACAGTATAGCTAAAGTCTGAGAGAGACTGGAAGATAAAATGTCACATTAAAAACAAAAGAAAAAAATTATTAACTTTCCTATTTTCTCTACTTGGCCCTATCTTGAAATGTAAATGAAGATCTGATAGCCTATATTGATAGCTGTGTACCGATCCACATGTTTTATCAACTGGGTTGGAGCTTTATTTATTTATTCTTTTTATTTTTATTTACCAAATATTATTTTACTGTATAACACGTGCCCATCCCTTAGGGTGACCGAAAGGTTTGACCTGCTCCCCTCCCTAATTATAAAGCCCCACTACCTACTTACAGGTGTTTGACAAGTACAATTGAAAACACAGGCTTTCCCCTAAATACTGTTTGGAGTCTAATCCAACACAAAGTAGCAAAGTCAATTGAGGCTTCAAATTTCTTCAAATTTCTGTGCTATAATATATGAACATATTTTTAACTGGTATTATTACTTAACCCAAATTTGTAAAAGTCTAATTTATCATCAAAATTTATTACTTTACATTATTTTATAAAAGCCTTAAAAAAAAAGCAGGCACAAGAATTAAGCAGTCAAAAAGAATTGAATGAAATTTGGATTGTTCTGGTGATATCGATTTACTATCTATAAATATACCTTTAAACAACATGTTTTTTTCTTATTCAGAATAAAGACACTTTCAACCTTTTAGCCTCCAAGTTAGGATCACACTTCTCAGGGACTGCTAATATTTTCAAATAATACTGGTTGATTCTTACTGCGTTTTTACTATGTACTGGATATTTTGCATAGATTAACTCCTATGTGGAATTATCTACAGTCCAGTCATTCTGTGTGTTATAGAAAGTTGAGGTATCAGGTGTACCATTATCCCATCAATTGACTGAAATTGTTACTAAGAAGCCTATCAGCTTGTCAAAGTTAAAAGTGCCACTTATTAGCACTGATACCAGACATGTGTGCTACATTTAACTTTCATAATTAAATTCTAAGAGTGCTAATAGTATTTGTTTCACACATGACTTATCTCAATGCTTTGTTGTGATATATATCAATGTGGATAGGGAAGAGAAACGCATGTCAAAGGAGTGATTTTTTTAGATAAGAGACCATATATTCTTCAAACACTGGAAAGGTTCCTAACCAGGAAATTGTAAACTTAAAGGATTCCAAATTTATAATTTTGTTTTTTCTTAAGCTGTGTCCAATTAACAGGCACATTATGCAATCACATTCATTTAAATTCAAATGGAAGTCCTTTAGAACATTTTATAAGTCATCCACTGTACTTATGGGTTGTGCTACAATCAACAAATTAAAGTTCAATCATTCTAAAAGTAAATTAAAAAAAAATTGAGGATTTCTGTTTTTCAATTACAGATGTAAGGAGCCTGGAAGCTAGCACTTCAAACTAACAACAAGTAAAAAACCAGAGACTGGAAAAAAAAAAAAAAAAAAGCAACTCTTCTTGGATCAGTAAGAGAGGAGAGGATGCAGAGCAAAACACTGACCCCAATATTAGAGACAGAGTGGTGAACATGGGGAGTCACGACTTACCAGAGCAGAGACTCAAGAGTGAAATTGCCACAGGAACCAGTGCCAGGATAGGAAAATGAAAATGTAGTCAACAAACTGCTGAAGGCTCAGTGTGGACAACTCTGAGAGTTAAAAACTTCATGAAGAACCAGTCGGCAGTGGAGGGAGTACCCCACAATAATGGGAGATTTGCTTCCAGGAGCTTGGCCAGGTTCCCACAGTAAATATTGGAGAAAAATCCCCTCCTGCTTCCTGCAAGAAGGGAAAAGGAACCATTTTGAAATACGCCAGGGCACTCTGTTCTTAACAAGGCCTGCCCTCAGGTGAAATTAGTAACCAGAACCTAACCTGCTGTATTGTTAGAGCCTAACTGACATAGGGGAGGGAAATAACAGAATTCCAGCTCATGTGAGCCATCTTCTCCCATTTAGAGATTGAGAAAAAATCCAGAAATTCTTGTGAAGCTCACAGTCCAGAGGCATAGGCTGATACCTAATCATTGGACCATGGAACACTTCCACTCTCCCTGCACTTTACCTGCACATTACTAAAGAACTATTTATAGCAGTCCCTTTTGCCCAGTTCATCAAGTTTTGTTATCAAGAAAAAACTGCAAGCCATACCAAAAGATTAAAAAAATATATAATTTAAGAGGCAGAGCAAGCATCAGAACAAGAAATGGTAGCAATGTTGAATTATCAGACTGGGAATTTAAAATAACTATGATTAATATGGTAAGGGTGTTAGTGGATAAAATAGCATGCAAAAGCAGATGGGCAATGTAGGCAGAGAGATGTAAATGCTAAGAAAGAATCAAAAAGAAATACTAGAAATCAAAAACACTGCAACAGAAATGAATAATTACTTTGATGAGCTTATTAGTACATTGGACACAGCTGAGGAAAGACTCTCTAAGCTTGAGGATATTTCAACAGAAACATTCAAACCTGAAAAGTAAAGAGAAAAAAGACTGAAAAAAAATAACAGAATATCCAAGAACTATGAGACAACTACAAAATGTGTAACATTAATGTAATGGGAATATCAAAAGGAGAAAAAAAAAAGAAGAAATATTAGAAATATTAATAACTGATAAGTTCCTCAAATTAATGTTAGGCACCAAACCACAGATCTAGGAACCTCTGAGAGTACAAAGTAGAATACCAAAAATCCTACACAGAGGCACATAATTTTCAAACTACAGAAAATTAAAGATAAAGAAAAAAAATCTGAAATAAGTCAAAGGGGGAACAATGCATTGCCTATAGAGGAACAAATATAAGAATTACATACTTCTACTTGAGAAACTATGCAAGGAAAAGAGAGTGGACTGAAATGTTGAAAGTACTGAAAGGAAAACAAACAAAAAAACCCCCCACCAAACCAGAATTCTGTACCCTAAGAAACTATCCTTCAAAAGTGAGGGAGAAATAAAGACTTTCCCAGAGAAAGAAAAATTGATGGAATTTGTTGGTAGTAGACCTGCTTTGCAAGAAATGTTAAAAGAAATACTTTAAGTAGAAAGAAAATGATATTGTTTTAAAACTTTTAATTGGTCTAACAGATAACAGTTTGTTTAAAATAATAATAGTAACAATATATTTGATTATGTATGCTTGTGCATATAGTGTGTGTATACATATATATACACACACACACATATATATGCTTATATAATGAAGTGAATTACAGCAATAAGACAAGGGATGGGGAGAAAAATTAGGATTATGTTGTTATTATAAGGTATCCCCACCACCTGTGAGGTATGGGGGTGTGATTTGAAAGTAAACTTGGATTAGTTATAAATGTATGTTGCAAACTCTAGGGCAACCACAGATGAAGTAAAAAAGAAGTATAGCTGATTTTCTAAGAAAGGAAAGAAAATGGAATTGTATACAGTGCTCAATTATAATCTAAAAAAGCAGAAAAAAGAATGGAAGATAAAAATTAGGGGGGGCTTCCCTGGTGGCACATTGGTTGAGAGTCCACCTGCCGATGCAAGGGACACGGGTTCGTGCCCCAGTCTGGGAAGATCCCACATGCCGCGGAGCGGCTAGGCCTGTGAGCCATGGCCGCTGAGCCTGCGCGTCCATAGCCTGTGCTCCGCAACGGGAGAGGCCACAACAGTGAGAGGCCCGCGTACCGCAAAAAAAAAAAAAAAAATTAGGAACAAAAAATAAGGACAACAAGTAGAACACAATAACATTACACGGCTATTTTAATGACAAAAATCCATAGCGCTGATAAAGGTGTGGAGCAACAGGAACTCTTTTTTATTCATTGCTGATGAGAATGTAAAATGATAGATATTTTGGAAGACAGTTTGACAGTTTGCAAAATTAAATATACTTTCATCATATGAGCCAGCAATCACACTTCTTGGTATTTGCCCAAAGGAGATAAAAACTTACACCCACACAAATACCTGTACACAAATATTTATAGCATATTTATTCATAATTGCCAAAACTTGGAAGCAACCACAATGTCCTTTGGGAGGTGAATGAAAACATAAACTGTGGTACATCTATACTATGGGATATTATTCAGCGGTAAGAAGAAATGAGCTATCAAGCCATGAAAAGACATGTAGGATTCTTAAATGCATATTACTAAGTGAAAGAAGCCAATCTGAAAAGTGTACATACTGTATGATCCAACTATATAACATTCTAAGAAAGGCAAAAGTACTGAGACAGCAAAAAGATCTCAGCGGTCGCCAGGAGTTGGGGAGGCAGTGGGATAAACAGGCTGAGCACAGAGTCTATCTAGGGCAGTGAAACTGCTCTGTATGCACTGTATGATACTATAATGATGGAGACCCATCATTACACATTTGTTAAAGTCACAGAACGAATGGACAACGCCAAGAATGAACCCTAATGTAAACTATGGACTTTGGATGATAATGATCTGTCAGTACAGTTTCACTGATTCTAACGAATGTACCACTCTGGTGGAGAATGCTGACAATGTGTGAGGGCTGGGAGTATATAGGAAGTACTCTTAATTTTGCTGTGAACCTAAATTTGCTCTAAAAAAAATTAAAGCTACAAATAAACAAAAAACTTGTTTCCACAATTTTTTCTTTTTCTAATTAGAAACAAATTCTACGTTAGTAAACATGACATAGATTTCTAACACTAGTTTCCCAATGCTTTACCGGTGTAACTCAAGGTATTAATTTGAACACATACAGATCATATGGATTCCTTAGTAACTAAAACAGATCAACACAGATGTCATAATGAATTATCTGCCAGTTTTAGGTGGAGGGAATTTGAAAATGTCAACTATTAGATCATTTATTAATTTATTAGCTCACATTTTTTCTTTCCCTTGAGGTTCTGCTCAATATACTTCTGTGTAGAAATTCAAATCCATGAAAAAGTATCACTATATGAAAATGACTCTTCTCCCCAAATTAATCTAATAAATCAGTGGAATTAAAAACACTTTCAGTGGGATGTTTGATGGGTTTGACAAGCTAACTACATACTGAAAAATATCAACTAATATCTTTACACATGAAAATATGCAAGAATATCAAATGAATAATAAGGACTTGTTACATGAGGTAACATAGTAAACTGTAAAGCTGTAAAAATTCAGAGAGTAAGTTACTGACGCAGGTAAGAGAACATTATTGTGGGTAGAGTGAGGAGAGTACTTTCACTCTTTATACTTATATGTGTCAATATTCCTTTTTTTATTACAAGAGAATGCATTTGTATATTTGTACAATTTTAAAATTTAAGAGGAATAGCAATACTTGCTAACATTTTGGAGAGCTATGTGCTATGTATGAATTGTTCCAGGTGTTTTCACAGGTCTTGATGAATTCTCACAGCAGCCTTCTTGTCCCTATGTTTCAGAAGAGAAAACTGACACTAGAAAAATTAATTTGCCTAAAGTTGCATAACATGGAAGTGTCAGAGCTGGGATTTGAATCAGGCAGACTGGCTACACATGCTGCACTGTTAACCACCATATAATGCATAGAGTTCCCTGAGCTAAGAAGGCAGTATATCCAGTTTGTATTAGGAAGATAATTAAGACAAGTTAAAGAAAAATGTGTATGTTAAATTTTCAAAAAAATAGGGATATATATATACACATGCATGTGTAAACATATATTATATTTACACTGCATAATGTATAATATTATATATTTAACATATTCAACTTCCATGAATATAGAGGATTCAAGACAATCTATTTATAATAAAATATAAATAGTATGTATCAGTTCACTGCTGCCTAACAAATTACCACAGACAGTAGCTTAAAGTAACGCCTATTTATCAGCTTATAATTCTCTAGGTCAGAGTCCAGCAAGGCATGACTGTGTTCTTTGTTCAGATTATCACAAGACAGGGTTTTTATGTTGCAGCACTGAAGAGTCAGACAGGCTGTTCTCATCTGGAGGCTTGGAGAAAGATTGTGCTTGAGAGCTCATTCAGATTGTTGGCAGAATTCATTGCCCTATGGTTGTAGAACCGAGGTCTCCATTTTCTTGCTGTCAGCTGGAGCATTTGGTACCTAGGGGCCTAGGGGCCAGGCCACCTGCCCTCTTGCCATGGGCCTCATTCTTCTTCAAAGCCAGCAATGGAAAATTTCTCATGGCTCAAATGCCATTCATGATTTAAACATATCTTACTTCCTTTTTTGACCACTTAACCCAGATTTAACGGCCTCATGTAATTATGTCAGGCTTACCCCAATATTCACCCTATCTTAGGATCAGCTGATTTAGGATCTTAATTGCATCTTCAAAATCCATTACAGTAGTGCCTAGATTAGTGTGTTGATTAATTTTCTTAATTTTAAGCTTTGGTGCCCAGTTGCTCAGTCAAACGCTAGTCTAGATGTTGCTGTGAAGGTATTTTTAAGATGTGATTAACATTTACAATCTGTAACTTTAAGTAAAGCAAATTATGCCCCATAATGTGAATGGGCCTCATTCAATCATTTCGAGCAAGGCCTTAAGAGCAAAAGACTGAAGTTTCCTGAAGAAGGAGAATTCTGCATCAAGGTTGCAACACTGAAACCCTGCCTGAGCTTTCAGCCCTTTGGCCTGTCCTAACAAGACCACAACATTACCTCCTACATGAATTTCCAGTCGGCTGGCTTGCCCTGTAGATTTTGCACTGTTAGCTTCCTTAATTGTGTGAGCCAATTCCTTAAAGGCTCGCTGTCTCATTCTTAACTCCTGACACTTACTTTCCACACATTCTTGTTTAATCTTTTTAGTCACTGATTTTTAACAGCAAGACTGAGTAAAAAATTCATAGATATAAAGAGGATTTTTCTCTGAGATAGGGTTGCTATATATAGGAAATAAAAATAGACAATACACAGTTAAATTTGAAAATCAGATACAGAATGGATAATGTTTTAGTATAAATATCTCCATAATACTTATACTAAATACTTAATACTTACACTAAAAAATAATCCATTATTTATCTTAAATTCGAATTTAGCTGGTGCCCTGTATTTTATCTGGCAACCCTACACTGAGGACATTTTTTAATCTTGAGATTTCAATGAATCTCCCTGTTTTTCTTTTTGTTTGCTTATTTAAAATTTGGAAAGAAATTGTTTAAATATTTAGGATGATACTTGTGTATGTAATGGTTTCAGCAGTCAGCATATAATTAAACCCGTTGTGTTTTAGATTGTAAATACTTCCAAAGGCAATAATACAGAAGCTCATGCTGCTTTGAAGCCATTTTAAAAAAAACGGATACATATTTATGTATATGGAGTTTGCAGAAAGTTGAAAGATTCTGTGAGGTATTCTGAGACTTTCAAAACAAATGGCACATATTGCTAAGTACACATTAGTTAGGAAGCACTACAATTCACTTGTGTAATAATAAGCTGTTCAAACAACAGTATTATGTACTCCTCTCCTTTCCCAAGTTCACTGAAGACACTAGCTCTGCTCTTGAACTTCCTATTAATGAAGATGGAAGCAGTGTGCGAAGGCAGGTTCACTTTTCCTGGGCTTAGGAAATGCAGATCACAATCATGATTGGGGTGTACCACCATTTGTTCAAGAATCCTTCAGAATGAAAGTTGATCCATTTTTCAAATACAGAAAACAGCAACAACTTCAGATAAAACAGAATCAACTTCAAATGGATTACTGTCAGGATTAAGTGAGAATATATTTGTGAAAATATTTTATAAAAACTGTACATTATTGTGAATGTTATTGTGATGCAGTAATGATTCATTTGTTCTTCAGTTGAACTATAACCTCAACTCACTGATTTAAAAAATGTTTCATATGAAAATTAGCACATATTTAATTTTAACTTTTGTCAAGTAATATTCTCAAAAAAGATTACTGACATTGCAGACGTTCTACAGAAATCTAGTAATTACCCTGTTACTGACCAATAGGTTTATTTAAATAGAAACATTGTAGTTGAGGTTAAATGAATAAACACAGTTCTTTTTGTAGCATGATCATTTGTATAGGCACTGTGTATTTTATTTTTTTAAATTAATAGACTTTCTTTTTAGAGTGGCTAAAGATTTACAGAAAAACTGAGCAGAAAGTACAGAGTTCTAATATATTCCCTTCTCCTTGCCCCATCAAAATCCTCTAATATTAGTCTTTTACACTGATGTGTACTTTTGTTACAACTGATGAACCAATACTGATACATTATTAAAAACCTATAGTTTATTTTAGAATCCACTATGGGTTTTGTCAAATGCATACTGTCATATATGCACAACTACAGGATCATACAGGATAATTTTACTGCCTTCAAATTTCCCTGTGCTCAACCTATTCTTTCCTCCCTTCTTCCTCCCAACCCCTGGCAACCACTGATCTTTTTACTAACTTTGTAGTAATGCCTTTTCTAGAATGTCCTGTAGTTGAAATCATATAGTATGCAGCCTTTTCAGACTGACTTCTTTCATTTAGCAATCTGCATTTAAAGTTCCTCTGTATCTTTTCACAGCTTGAGAGATCATTTCTTTTAGCACTGAATAATATTTCATTGTACGGATGTACCATGGTTTGTTTTTCCATTCACCTATTGAAGGATATCTTGGCTGTTTCCATGTTTTGGAGATTATGAATAAACTATAATACAACATTTGTGTGCAGGTTCTCACGTGTACATAAATTTTCAATTCATTTCAGCAAGTGCCTAGGACTGCAACTGCTGGATTATAGAAAAAGCTATGTTTAGCTTTGTAAGAAACTGCCAAACTGTCTTCCAGAGTGGATATTTAATTCTATCTTTCCACCAGCAATGAATGAGTTCTTATTGCTCCACCCTCACCAGCATTTGGTGTTCTTAGTGTTTTGGGTTTTAGCTTAATAGGGGCATAGTCGTATCCTATTGTTGTTTTAATTTGCAATTCCTAATGAAATACAATGTTGAGCATCTTTCCATATGCTTTTTTTGCTATCTGTGTATCTTCTTTGGTGAGGTGTCTGTTTTGATCTTTTCCCCACTTCTTAATTACATTATATGTTTTCTTTCCGTTGAGTTTTAAGAGTTCTTTGTGTATTCCTGATACAAGTCCTTTATTAGGTATGTGTTTTGTAAATATTTTGTCCCAGTCTGTGGCTTATCGTTTCATTCTGTGAACACTCTTTCTCAGAGCAGAAGATTTAATTTTAATTTATCATGTTGACAAATCTGGGTCTTTTACATTTCCATATAAATTTTAGAATTAGTTTTTCGATGTTTACAAAGTAACTTGGGTTTTGCTTGGGATTGCATTGAATCTCTATATCAAACTGCAGAGATCTGGAGAGCTAACATTAATAATATTGGGTCCTATCCATGAACATTCACTATCTTTCCATTATATAGGTCTACTCTAATTTCTTTCATCAGTTTTGTAGTTTTTCACTACAAAATACTGTGTGTATATTTCGTTAGATTTATACCTAAGTGTTTCTCTTTTTTTGGTGCTAATGTAAATGGTGTTTTGTTCCACTATAAAATCTGAATTATTCTTTGCTGGCATATAAAAAAGCAATTGACTTTTGTATATTAGAATCATCCCGAAACATTGCTATAATTGCTTATTAGTTCTAGGGCTTTTGCTGTTGTTAGTTCTTCAGGATTTTATACATAGACAATCATGTCATCTTTGAACAAGGATAGTTTTATTTCATCCTTCCTAATTTGTATGCAAGAACTGAAAAGTTTACATAATCTGTGGATTGCATGATCAGGGGCAACTGTTTCATACTGGTCCAGTTGAATTTATTAATTCCCTCATTTAGCAGTATCTAAAATGTGAAGCAGTGTAGTGATTGCTAGTGTTAGACTAGTAGATAAGAAATGGTAGTGAAAATTTTCAAGGAGTTTCCAACCAAGTTTGAGAGATAGAAAAGTAAACCAAAATTCTTATAATGCTATCTTGAGAGCCAAACAAGGTTTCTAGAGGTTAAATTTAAGCTGAGACTTGAGGCTGTTTATGAGTTATATTACATGAGGTGAAAAAGAAATAATATGCAAAGGCTTAGATGTTATACAACATATTCCCTTTTAGTAACAATATACCTTACAGTATGACTGGAGCAGAAGAAACAAACATGGAATTGAAAGGAGGTGAGTGATGATACTGAAGGTGGAGGTAAGGAGCTGAACCTGAGGAGACTTATCTGTAGTTTACAAGTTAGAAATTCATTTTGAAAACTAGAGAAAGCCACTGAGGATTAAATAGTGAGGCATCATATATGCAATTATAAAATATTAAAGAAAACTTAAAAGATGAATTTGGATTATTCATACCAGATGAACAGAGACAAGTATAAGATGCTCTTATGACTTCAAGAGAATCAATGGCAGAACTGATTGGGCCTCTACTTTGGTAAAAGGCATTGGAAAGGATTCAAAAATATTGATATAAATTATCACTATCTTCAAAGATTTTATAATCCTGATAAAGTTAATAAATTAATATTAACAATGACTTTATAAAAACAGAAACTAGATATATAGGAAACAAGATAATCCAAATTGGCCAGAAGTATTACAGTGCGTTGGAATATAACAGGACAAAAATAAAACAGATAAACCTGAGATAAAAAGAGCCTGGGAAATAAGACTGCCCAAAACTAAACACTAAATGCTTAAGATAACGGCCCAAAGAGTTCTATGTTTATTTATTTACTTATCCATTCACTCAATATATTATTCAATGGACATTTTTTTCAAAACTACCATGAATTAGGATGCTGAATATAGAGATTCATAAGAACATATTTTCAAATAAAGGTTCAGAGACAAAGCTACAAATCAATAACCAGAAAAATATTAATGCATAATGGTACTCATATAATCAGGACAAATAAGGCAAAGATAAGGAAAACAAAAAAGAATTTGGAAGATTTGATAAACTTTCTTAAAGATAATTGTCAACTAAAGGGCCATCAAGGATAACTATTTCTTAGTAAAGGGCATAGCAAACAGAATAATGATAAGAAGAGACAGAAAATCAAGTAGAATAGACAACTTTTTTTTTTTTTAAAGGATTTTCACCAGTCATCTTGCTAACATCTAGGTTAGGGTGAAAGTTTACCAGACCTTGTTAAAAAACTTTGGAAACAAGTAAGTCATCTCTGGAAATATCCACATCCCTTTTTTTTTTTTTTTTTTTTTAAATACCAAATAACTTGATCAGATACAAACTAAGAATCTCATAACCCAGATTTCAATTAGTTACTGTTAAGCCAGATAACAGTCCCCCCACACACACACGCACAAAGTACTTCCAAAGAAACTTAAAAAAAAAAAAAAAGAAAAAGAAAAGAAAATTCAAAGTGACTGGCAACAGTGAGGTAGGGAGAGTTCTTTTGCTTATTAACCTAACCAATTGTAGTTGGTCTATAAGGTAAGTGTAAACATCAAAAGCAGAGGCAGGTCTTCATGGAAGGATGGGCCTGATATGGGGAAAGTCCAAGTATTCTTGCTCACCTACCACTCTAAGGGTGGGACAGACTGGACATAAAAGGATCATTCTGGTATTAAACAGTGTGAACTAAAGAGAATACTCATTATCTCTGAGATTCCAGATAAGCTGCCATGACATTTTTTTCCAAATAAAAATGTATCTTGGAAATAAGAGTATGATAGGAAACTAACATATTTTCAAAAACAAGGTTTCTTTCATGACTTTATTTTCACAACTGTTCTAAATGACTAACCTGCATTTCTTTCATGTTACACATTTTACTAAGCATTAATATCAGATAAAGGCACTAAAACATCTCTTCTTGGATTAAGGAAAAGAAGATACACATCCTTGCATAAATAAAAATACATATTTTTATAAAATTACAACTTTTTATTTATGTGTGTGAATATTAAGCTTTGCTACATGGCACAACTGTAAAATATAACATTTTCTTTTTAAAAAGTTTTATAACATTATTATTGTGGGGAAATGCTTCAAATATTTCAAAATAAATTTTAGGAATACACAATTAACATACCTGATAGTAAAACTTTCAGTCATGTTACACTATTTTTTTATATAAACTTTTTAGAGTGACATAAAATCTAAGTTTGCTATCATCAGTTCATCAATTCTTTATCATTGCTACAGGGCTCCCCAAAAATAGACTTCAAAGCCATTTTGTTGTATTCTGGAATATCAAAAGAAATCTCTATTTTACTTTACTGTATCAAAACTGATAAAATGCCATTTTAACATCAGAGAAATAATGTTGACTATTAGTGAACTTGACACACATCAATACAACTTTCATGATTTTTTAAGTTTTGAAGCTTTATTAAAGGTTTGAAAGGTACTTTTTGTCTAATGGATAATTTTTATTAATAACAAAAGCATATAATTGTGATTTCCATTTTATATGAATATAATAAGTGATAATTCTACTGATTTAAATAACTTATTCACATATGAGAATAATGACTTTGCTTTGTATTTGTTTCTGGATTTATGGAAATCTCAAATCTCTGAAAAGAAGTTTTAATATAGAAATATTTAACAGCTCGTTACTCAAAGTCACTTTGAAAGCATTTGGAAAGAGCAACTGAATCTTTTTCTTCCCTATAAAAGTTACCAAATGCATTTGTGAATAAAAACATGAAATCTTATTATGAAGTGATATTTGATCCTAAACCTCATTAGGATGAAATAGAATTTATACTTGTGAAGTTACCTTGGTATTTAGGGCAAAACTGTTAAACTGGAATAATGTTAAATTTTCTACATGAATAGTCTATTTCAACAGGGTTTAAAAAAACCTGCATATAATTTAAAGTTTACTGTTGTCCAAGAAGTTATGTAACAGGATACTTGTTTATATTTATACAGCTTTACAGATTGTGAAGTCTTTATATCTTACCCTTTTATTTCAGTGTTTATAGATCAACTAAACTACTTTGCTATTTTGTAAGAATTTTTAATTTTTTTCACTATTTAACTCTTTGGGGTATACTCTTGTCTTTAACCATATGAAAAATTTCTCTTAGTCTTAATAAAAACTGCAAGGAGTTCTATAAAGGGAGTTATATCCCCATGTTTCTACCAAAGGAATTATTAAAGCCTTTGATTGTAATAACTATCCTCTTCAGCTACTGCCTTATATACACATTGACAACTACATTCATCTAACGAATAGTTATAACATATTTTGGTCAGATATTTATGTAGAGAAGAACATGTTTTAAATATAGAGCAACATCTCACTTTCAGCTATAAGCAGATGAAATCCAGTTTATAATATGTAGTCTTCCTTGCTCTGGATAGTACTCCTCATATTTGCAATTGTATAAATAATTTAGTTTAAAATAAAATATAAAGGAATGGTGAAAGATACTATTATTTTTAATAGTGAGATTTTACAGTTGTGTAGTATTATTTGTCAAATATAACAGGAGACTTACATATCCTTGATATACCAAATTAATGAGTTTAACCCATGAAAGAGAAATATTAGCATGCAATTAATAAATTTAACAAAGCTACAAAGTTAAAACTTTTTAAAAACTTTACAGGCTCTAGTGAGACTCTATGGACTGTTCCATTCCCAAAACTGTTATCCACAGTTCATGTACTGACATCCCAGCTAATAACACTGAGACTTAGCTGTTGCTAGGCCGTTGCTGAAAGTTAGGGGCCATTTTTCTTTTCCTCAAAATGAAGAGTAAATAAATTAAAATTTCTAAAGAATTTATAATGATGTCTGCCACGTAGCATGTATTACATACATTTTTATTTTCAGTTACATAGAAATTAGTTCATTGTACTAATCTTTCACTTATATTATCTTCATATCTCCCTATTTGTTTTGAGAACATAAATATAAAAACAAAGATGTGTTCAAAAATGTCTACAGAATTTATTTAATTTTCAAGTATCAGAAGACATGGAATATAGTAATAAATAGTAAATTGTCATTTACTGATCTCATGCATCTACATTCTAAGTGTTGTGAGAAGGGTGAGACTGAGACAGATTAATGAACAAACAGGTTAATTATCAAAAATGATATTGAATAAGTGTGATTTGAGTGTTTTGTCTATGGTGACCAGGAAAAATTTCTGATTAGTCGACATTTTAATGGATAAATTAAAAAAAATGAGGGTAACCCATATAAATATCTGAGGAAAGAATTGTCCAGATTTCGAAAATGAGACAATAACATAAATGTGCTATGTTGGGAGAAATGTTGTTGTGTCTGAACACAACACATAATCTAGTGTGGCTGCAAGAGAATAGGGAGAGGAAAGAGAAAAGTCATAGGAAAAGATGGCAACTGGGTATCAGCAAAGGTGGATGGAGTAGGTTATTAAATTGAATATATAATTTAATATCTCACTTTTGGCAATATCCTATCTCTAAACTATTAATTTGTCAAGGAAAAATAAGATTAATTTTCTTATGCTAAAATTAATTTTCAGAGATATCATACTCCCTACCACACTGTAAAATTGCAGGATAGAACATTAAAGTCCAGAATTGTTTTTATGTCACATTTTAGAAAAATGAATTAACCAGTGACCAGATCAGCTTTCTCAATTTACACTGTTGAGGAAGGAAAAAAAGTTTACAAATGGGAATTATTTACCTGGACTATTTTTTGGGACTTGAAACTAAAATGATGTTTTTGACATATCAGAATTCAATGACCATCTCTGAAGTAGCTACCTTACAAATTAAAAAAAATAATAATTCAAAGGTTCTATCAGTGTTTAGGAGTAACTATAATTTTCATAAGCTGATTTCTGTTTTCTAATTGAGTAATTTTAAATATCACTCCCAGAGTTCAAAAGTAATTTCTGTACTGGATACTGCAATATAAAACAAACAATAGTAATTGACATTTTCATGAAAGGCAAAAGCTCTCAGAGGCCAGTTTCCAAATAAAAGTGTAATAAGAAATAAAATAATTTTTATTTTAATGTTTTCAAAACATGGATTAAAGCATAACTTTAATTATAATTTTAACTTACAAGTATCAGAAAAATAATTTTTGATATCTGAATCTGATGATTAAACCAGCCTATTTTACTTATTAATATAGGTCCATAAGGTTATATGTGCATCTCCTGCATCCACTAAAAAAACCCACTAAAACCATTGGAGATTGTTGTCCATGGTTATTTGGCAGCTACACCTGACTTAAATCCATGTGAGCCTATCAATTTATCTCAGTATTCCCACCAGTCAATTACATATAACTCTGCTGTTCAGTAATACTGCATTGTGTGTGCATGTCAGTGACAATACTCTGTGAACATGTAAAAATGAGCAAAAAAGCAGAGCAAAGAGAAAAGGAAGCATCTTTTTAATAGTAGAGCAGAAAAATAAATTATTACAGAAGCTTCAATGTGTTATTGAACTGAGGCAATTTACTGAAAATATGGGGTCAGAACTACTACCATATTTAATTTAAAAAGCATAATCATAAGTTGTTGGTGTTTTATTAGAGACAGTAATGATCTAGAAACAATTAAAAACAGAAGACCAGTCCACAACTTGAAGACTGAAAACCATGACAATGTCATAACTGAAAGGATTTGAAAAATGAAGAAATAATTTGACAAACTTAGACAATCTTTGACAAGGAAGTGAACATATATCTAAGACCACCAGTTATTCTGGATATGAAACAAGCTTATATGTAGCATGAAGTGAGTGTGACCACGCAAAATGTTGGCTGCAGAAATGTGTTATGATGTAAAGTAAATGAAAATACAAGGTAAAAATTCTTTTTCATCATGAAGTAGCCAAAATTTACAATGAAAACTTTGCTTCAGTAATGAAATTATGAAAGCTGTAACTGAATAATTTCAATGCTAATGAAACAGCCTTCTACTCATGCTCTGTTCCTATAAAAATGAATGAATGAATCCAAAAAACATTAGCATGGCTTTGGAGAAAGTATAACTGGATTGAAGGTGTGCTAAGACCAGGTTGACTGTTCCTGGTCACAGGCCACAAGATAAAGACAGCAATAATTGAAAAACTCAGCACCGGAAACATTCAGACAACTTTTGTGTATATTATCACACATGGCAGAAAGCATGAGAAACCAGAGCAAAAAGTTTTAGCTAGATCAATAATCATTCTGTACCAAGAGTACGAGCTCACCATAGGCTAGCCAGACTGAACTTTACGTAAAAAACGTTTTCAAAATTTACTTTTCCCCAAACATGGTCTTTGTGAAACAGCAATATGGCCAAGGAAATTTATGTGCCAAGGGGAGTCACTACAAACAAGTTCCTGGAGCTGCTGCTTGCTGCATTTAGCAGAGAGTTGGAAATTGATCTTGGGTATGTCACTCACGTAGCTGGGAATGAGTTTCTGATTTACAAAGATGTTTGAGTTAATTTTCCTAAATCTGATCTTGTAATATTTTTATTATGTAATATATTTTAGAAATTCTTCTCCAAGAGATTTAGGCAGTTATGGGGTTTCGTATCACATGCTCTCTGTTATCCAAACACAGTGATATCTGGGTGGGAAGAGGCTGTGGCTGGGTACCATGCACAGTATGAAATGACTTGTGCATTTTCAATATGGATACTTCAAATCTAAAAACTGTATTTCTCAAACTTACTTGCTGCCAGGATTCTAGATGTGTAGAAGATGGAACACACACATGAGACCGGAAAGCAGAAAATTTAAAATGTTCACAATAAATTGATTTATCTTTCTAGCATGGTTGGAGTAGTTTTATCTGGAACAAATCAGGCAGACATTATAGTGTTCAATCCCTATTTACTTATTCAACTCCTATTTCACAAGCTTTCAGCTAATGCTTGATGAGTATCAGATGTTTTTAATATTCATTCATTTAATCTTCATGACAATGTTAGAGGATAGGCACTATTACTTTTTTGTAGATGGAGGGAACTGAAGCACAGCTGATTTCCTAACAAGGCCAAGGTCACAGGGTTAATGAATGGTGAAAACAAGATTTGAATTTAGCTAGTCCTGCTCCAGAGTCCATGCTCTAAATCACTACGCTAGGCTACCTTTTCTGTTATCTTTCCTAGCCTCCCTAGAATCTCAGATATTGAGTAATGTGGTGGTGCATCAATGGAATTTCTAGAAGAATCTTTTGAAGAAATATTTAGAAGAGTATTATAGTGTATCTCATTGTTATTTATAACTAGAAAAACAAATATATATATATATATATATATATATACATTCCGAGCTATGCAGAACTTAAACTTTGCCTATTTGGGAGATTCTGAAAATTATTTAATATGACCCTTTCTTCATAAATTAGCATGCATATTATTGCCTGAAACTAAAGAATTATAAGCAATACAGTAATTGGTTACAAAGGTGCTTGCAATAAAAGACACTCTCAAGGATATCTAGGATTAGTGATTTCACAAGGTTGAGATTAAGTCAGTGAGGAGTCAATTAACACACAAAGGCAAGACACTAATAATCCATGACATGCAGTGGCAAAATACTTAGTTTTCTTTTGTTTGTTTGTTTTTTTTTTTTGCATTATGCAGGCCTCTCACTGCTGTGGCCTCTCCCATTGCGGAGCACAGGCTCCGGACGTGCAGGCCCAGCGGCCATGGCTCATGGGCGCAGCCACTCCGCGGCACGTGGGATCCTCCCAGACCGGGGCACGAGCCCGTGTCCCCTGCCTCGGCAGGTGGACTCTCAACCACTGCGCCACCAGGGAAGCCCCAAAATACTTAGTTTAAATATTACCTAAGGTTGCCTGAAATGAATTGCTTATTGAGAGCTAAGCTTTAAGAGATGTAGTGGTATTAGGACAGATGATCATGACAACGTTCACACAGGGCAGTAGGGTGGAGGGAGGGAGGGAGGGATGGCAGTTTCTTCTACGCTACAAAGATAGTGACCAGCTCAAGATTTAAATTCTCACCTCAAAGCCTGGTGAGAACACCAGGATTTTCTTTTTCAATAAAGTAATCATTTATCTTGTTAACGACAAGGTTCACATAGGTATAAATTCAAAAATAAAATCTAACCCTTCAGTTTGGTGAATTATGGCACTGCATTAGTTTCCTAGGGTTGCCCTAACAAAGTCCTAAAATACGGTAGCTTAAGACAACTGAAGTTTCCTGTATCCCAGTTCTGGAGGCTAGAAGTACAAAATTAAGGTGTCAGGAGAGTCATGCTCTCTCTGACAGCTCTGGAGCAGAATCCTTCCTTGCCTCTTCTGGTTTCTATTATTTGATAGCAATCCTTGGCATTCCTTGGCTTGTAGATGCATCATTCCGGTCACATGACTGAATTCTCCCTGTGTGTCTTCACAATGCCTTCCCTCTGTTGCATGCCTGTCTCTGTGTCCAAATTTCCCCCTTTTTATAAGGACCCCTGTCACATTAAATTAGGGCCCACCCTAATAAGCTCATTTTAACTTTATTCTCTCTGTAAAGTATACCTATTTCCAAATAAGGGAATATTCTGAGGTACTGAGAGTTAGGGCTTCAACATGTATTTCTTGAGTTACACAATTCAATCCATAATAAGTGTAGACTGAACATACAGCCTTTTCAAATATGTTAAAAATTAGGACACCTATTAAGTGAAAGTGGGATAGTGAAATTTGGAAACAGATCATTTGATAGGATTCGGGTGACAGGAACATGATTCTAAAACCTCTCCAAAAACCTCTGGCAAAATACGATAAGGCTTTCTAGCCTTTTTTCAAACAAATATAATGAATCCACATGAGGAAACAGCATTGATGAGAATGCAAATTCCCCTCATACTTCTTTCTTATCTTCTTTTATTGCTGCCAGATCTACAATATACATCACACTCAAAATGTTCCAAGAGAGAAACTGCAAAGCCAAAACTTGTATAAAATGGTTTATACACCAACATAATTGCAAGATTTGGCTCATACATTCAGGCCAGGAACCTAGGAGTCATGTGTGGATATTTTTAGATTGCTAGATGGAGAAGAAAATAATAGTATATTAGGCCAAATTTATTAATGTGGAACACTTGCCAGAAATTTCTGAATCAATCTACTAGTTTGAAAAGCTAGGAGTGGTTTCAACTGCTGATTCATTTCTTGGCTTAATCTGGAAGTTATTAGTGGTTTATTTTATTGGAAGTTGATTCCATGATAAAATACAGAGGAAGATATCCAAACACTTAGAGAATTGAAATGTTGGAGTTAATGAATTATATGTGATACAACATTCACCTCCTACCTATGTCCCTGAGAGAATTCAGAGAACACTGTATTTCCCAAAGCACTGAGAAATACATTGATGAGTAGAATATCAGCCTTGCAGTTCCTTAAAACGGTTCTATTTGTTATAGAAGAAATGCTACCACTGAAGTAGATTCTCTATTTGGAATCGATTGATGGAGTCCTGGAGTGGCAGAAACAAAGCAGTAACACAAAATTGCTAAAGCAATGTTGTCTTGGTTTCTCTAACAGCCAACTACTTGCATTTGTAATCAGAACATCAACTTCATGAATCTTTGGCCAACCAGTGGTATGAGGCTTAGGACTAAGTCTCACCAAGATCTTCTTTGATTAACTTAACTAGAGTTGGGGAGAGGGGGGAGGAGGGAGCCCTCTAATTCTGGAGACTAATTTGAATTTCCTTAAATGGCCCTGATGTAATTCCCAGCCCTCAGTCAATTAATAGATACAGAATTTCTTCAAAGAAGCTGAGGCTGGGTTTTATTTTGAAAGAATCCTGAGAGAACTCCATAAGTACATCTTCCTTCCAGTCTTCCCTGATGGACTTGCAGTCATTTATCAGAGAAAATGTTCACTGGGGAAAGCACATTTTGGAAGAATTTTGGAAATGTTCTCTGAGCTGACACTTACGTCCCTGGGAACAGAGAGTTCTACCATTGTCCACAAGCCAGAAGGGGCTTATCTTGATAAATGATGCATAAAGAGCTCAGTAGGCCTGGGAAACTGTTCTATAGTATTTCCTCAGTTCCAGACTTATAACTTTTTAGACTTATTTTATTATAAAATAATTGAAGATTTACAGAAAGATGCAAAGACAGTACAGAGAGGGCCAATATACTCTTTACCCAGTTCTCCCAATGGTGACATATTACATAATTATAACCAGGAATTTGATGCTGGCACAATATGTGTGTATAGTTCTATGACATTCATTACATACAATTAAGGGCATCCAAAATACAAAACTATTCCATTAAAAAAAAAGAAGTTCTCCCTTATGCTACCTCTGTAGTCACATCCACCTCCGTACCCCTAATGTGGAAGCACTAATGTGCTTTCCACCTCTATCATCTGTAATTTTGACATTTTGAGAATGTTATATAATTGAATTTAAACTATCGGCCCATAAACAGATCCAGTATATTTTGTGAAATAACCAGGTGTGAAACAACTTGGAGGATTCCCTTAAAAGTTCTTGAAGGGCAGTTCC
Organism: Hyperoodon ampullatus; assembly: GCF_949752795.1. Taxonomy (NCBI): domain Eukaryota; kingdom Metazoa; phylum Chordata; class Mammalia; order Artiodactyla; family Ziphiidae; genus Hyperoodon; species Hyperoodon ampullatus. The sequence continues at coordinate 79,021,475 of NC_136914.1, forward strand.
CTCTCCAAGGGAACCTGGAGGAACTCTTCCTTCCTCCAGCAAACAGGAAGGAGCTTTTTCTTCCGTTTCCTTCCTTCTCTTTCTTTTTTTTTTTTTTTTAAACAATATATGCTTCCCTAAAATTGTTATTTAATTGAAACAAAGTACTTAATATTTTGTAACTTCTTAAACAAACAATTTAAATGTACCCAGGTTGGGGTTTGATCATTCAGATCACAGTGTTCCCCCACTGTTCTGCCACCCTACTGTCCCTGAATGTAAGCTGTTCCTTTTTACTTCCTGTTCCCCAGTCAGAGACACCACCTACGTTCTCCACCTGCCCCAACCCTCCCATTCTTCAGATCTCAGCACACAGACCTCATTTCCTCTCACGGTTTTCTGGTTTTCTCTGCTTTCTCACCTTATACAGGGCCCTTTCTGTGTCAAGGGCTGACAACAGGTTACACCGCGGTGCCGCCTTGAACCTGCGAGGTGCCTGTGGTGCGCAGCACGGACGCTGCGTGGTGCGCGCGGTCGTGAGCGTGGTGGGCGTGGTGAGCGTGGTGCGCCTGCGTGGGAAAGAGCCGCGGGCTTTGTAAAGTTCCGCGAGCAGTCGTCTCAGCCCAGCCAAGTGTTCACCCCACAGGCCGGTACCCCAAGGTGACTCAGCTGTCATGTCTTTAGGTCCGTGGGGCTGGAAGAGCTGACCGCCCTCTGACTGATGGAGTAACTTGTAAACAGGTAGGGAAGAGAGAGGTGGGGGTCCAGCTTTCGGCCTGTATGTCTGGGGTGAGGGGCAGAGTTTCCTCACCTAAGTCAGAACCCTGCCGCTTAAAATATGGGAGGGGGACAGCAGCAGCAGCATCTCCTGGACATGTGTTTGAGATGCAGAATCTAAGTCAGAATCTGCAAGTGAATTTGCGTGTTGCAGTGTGAGAAGCACAGGCTAGTCATCTTTCTGGTTCATGTGCGCATTAAAGTTTGAGAAGCTCTGGCATGGGAGTCTCCCAGGATTCCAAGTAGAAGTCAGAACACCAACAACTAGCATGAATGATCGTAATAGGGTTGAGGTCAGATCCTTACTGAGTGTTCTGGAGCCACATGTGATTCACAAAACAAAAGAGATCTCTCTGATAGTGTAACATTTGAGCTGAGCACCAGAATAAGCTAAGCCGCGGCCATAACTGTATCCAGACAATAAGCTGCAAGTACAAAGGCCCTGGAGTGGACTGTGCTTGGTGTGTGTGAAAAAACAAGGAGCTTGTGTGTCTGGGGCAGAGTGAAGGAGACTGTGATAGGAGATAGTGGGGATGGATTTTGTTGACCTTGTAGATCATGGTAAGGGCTTGGGATAGTATCATGAGTGTAATGGGACGCCATTGGAGGGTTTTGAGTGCAGAAGTCACATGATCTGACTTTTAACAGGTATCTCTCCAAGTAATGTGCTAAGAATAGACTGAGGGGAAAAGACAGGGAAGGCAGGTCAGAGGCAACTGCATCCTGGAGAGAGATGAACAAGGTGGCTTGGATCAGGGTGGAAGCAATGGAGGTAAGGAGACATGCTTAAAACCTGGTCATATTTTGAAAGTAGAACTGGCAGGACTTGCTGATGATTGGTTGATAGTGTGTGGGAACAAGAGAAGAATCTCCCCAGGGCTATTGTGTACACCTGGTTAGATCAGCCTTCCCCGAAGACTTTCATATATCCCCTTCTGAGGTTGCCACAGGCGGGGAAGTTGTCTCTCTAACAGGAAAAGAAAAGAAAAAAAAGTTCAGGAAAATTATCTCACAAAATGATAGAAATTATGAGGGTAATTTTTAAAGTTTTGTTATTTGGCAAAATGGAAAGTTGGCAACCCCTAAGTTTTTGTTATTGTTGTAATGAATGAGTGGATGACTTTCAGGAGCTAAGAATGTGGGCTAGATGAAAAATCATTTTTACATGGTGTTTAAGAATCATATTTTCATTAATCATATAATTAAGCCTAAGCACAGATCCTATCCAAATCTGCATTTTAATAAGGACTTATGCATTGTGAGTGTCTAACAGGAGTTTCATAATGATGATCATTCTGTGAACAACATGGTTATCTTCCTTAACTTGGCTTTATAAGACTTGTCCTGTGAGAAGTATGCAGAAGGACCTCATCCCACAATCAGCCTTGTGCGGGAGGTGGTCTTGCACAGTCCTAAAGGGGTGTTTCAGAAATTCCCTCATCCATGAGAGGGATTTGGGCATCAGAGGGCTACTCCAGGTAAAGCTGGAGGAAAAGATAATGCTTCCTTATGCAACTATTTAAAGAAACCGTTATTTTTCACTAAGAGGGAGAGCAGGGTGATTGCTTTGTGCTGAAGGGGGGCGGGGGTTGATGCCACTACCAGCTAGTTCTGATTCCATTGTGAGAATGTGTTAACCAGGGCTAGGAGGGCTTTAGAGCAACATCACTTCCCAACAGTTTCTTGTTTCATTGTCCAAACCTTCCATCTTTTAATTTTATTGTTTTAATGACCAAACCTTGCATCTCCAGCTTAGACATTTGTTGTGAGCTTTCAGACTCATAAATCCAAATGACTATTCAACAACTCTATTCAAATTATTCAAAATCATCTTAAACACTAAATATTTTCATGTCTTATGCCCTCAAAACTTCACAGAGCCTCTTCTTGATGTCTCCAATTCCCATGGTTGGCAGGAACAATTACCTCATTCTTTGCTCAAGCTGAGAATCCTTCTTAACTCTCTTGTTCATTTTTTACATCCAAGGTAGTAAGAAGAATTGTAGGCCTTGTCTCCTAAATGTCTCTTGAATCTCTCAGATTGTCAGCAGCTTCATTGCCAATCCTTTAATCCCCCTCTAACTCAGCTATCATCTCTCGGTGGTTCTCCCATGATAGCTGGTCCTCCCAAACCACCCTGGTCTCCTGCAATCCCATCTCCATGCTCTTAGACTTTAAGTTTGAGCAGCAAGGACTTCCTTGACCAGAGTATCCAAAAGGGCCACACAGCCCACCCCGTATAACCCTATATTCTGCTATATAAGTTTCCTATAGCTGTTGTAACAAATTACCACACACTTGGTGGCCTGAAACAACAGAAATGTATTTTCTCATCATTCTGGAGATCAGAAGCCCAAAATCAGTATCACAGGACCAAAATCACAATGTTCACAGGGTCACACTCCCTCTGCATGCTCTAGGGGAGAATCCATTCTTTGCTTCCTACATCGTCTGTCTGTCAGCATTCCTTAGCTTATGTTCACATCACTCCAGTCTCCAAGGTCAGAATCTTCAAATCTCTCTCTGCTCTGTCTTCATATTACCTATTCCTGTGTGTATGTCAAATCTCTCTCTATCTTCCTCTTTTAAGGTTACACTTAATTGCCTTTATTACCAGCTTGCTTAGATAATCCAGGATAATCTCCCCATTTCAAGATCCTTAATCACATTAATGATTTCCCCTCTCCTTTTTTGACCATAAAAGTTAACTTTCAGGCATACAAAAATGGAATCAGGCAGCCACTGAGGATCTGGGATCAGACACATTCCTGCACCACTGAGGACATGAACTTTATTTGAACTGTACCAAACCCAAGGACACCACAAGCCATATTCAGGATGACATCTGTAAGCTGCAGCCTTATGGTCTCAAGGTTCCCCCCTGTAACTATGCAATCATTTCAGACTCCAACCAAGTGTTGCTTAACAAGAACCCTCACTTCTTGCCAGCTTCAATTATAATTATTGACAAACAACTTATGAAACAAACTGTGGCCTTGCAGCTTTTGCCTTTATAGCTTCCTCCATTTTGTAGTCTGGGGGAACACAATTTAAGTGCTTCTTGAATCTGTGTCTCTGGGGCAGCAGTCCTAACAAATCCCCCCAATAAACACCTCTTTAATTTAATCAGGTCTCCGTTTCTGAAATTTTGGTGAATATAGCTGGCGTAGTTGTCAGGATCTGGAGTGACCCCCCACTCAGCAGTCCAGCACATTTTCTGACGCTATTTATGGTACCTACACGAACCCATTGTGTCCAGCCTTCTCTTCAATTGCATCAGAGCTGCAGGGTGAGTGCTCCTGGATCTGAACCTCCCATTTGGTTGAGGTTCAGGTCTTTATTTGAGGATTTCTTTTACATTTTTCTATCTCAAGATTCAGGTTCAAGGTTTTTCCATCTTGTGATTCAGGTTTCAGGTTTTCTGTCTTCACCGATTGGTAAGAGATTTGGGTTTCAGGATTTCTTTCTACTTTTAGTGAGTTCTCAGAATAATGAGAAGTTCTTACATGAAGAATTTAAAGGAAGATGCACCCTCCCCACCCCGCACCAATGAACCTCTGCCTGCTTTATATTTAACACCTGTGGACCCTCGTCCTGTAACTATTTATCTAAATGGGTCCATTTAACCTGGGACTATTTAAATTTATATTGTGCAAGGTGGGGAGTTCTCAAAATTCCCAAATTAGTCTATCTTCATACACCACTAGAAAAAATATCAGAGTTAGACAAAATGAGTGGGAAGCATATTTTAATTGGTATCTAGAGGACTCTAAGCTTAACACTGAGAAAATTACTTCCCTCCCAACTGTAGATAAATTTATACACTGTTACAATTTTTTTAAATGTTATTTTGCTCATTTTTGTTCATTTGGTTAAACACTTGCCTTGACAGTATGTTTGCTGTTTCACCATAATTTAATTAATAAGTCCTTTGGCATAATGTAAAACTTATGCAAAATGTAGATATAAATCTTTTGTAGTAGAGTGAGCTTAATGACAGAAGAATTAGGTGTGACGATCCAGTTCCTTCTTTCAAGAAGGGATCAGCTAGAAAGCTAGTTGACCACCATTTAAATCTAGTTTCTCTGTATAAGCAGTATGTGATGTTCTGCTTATCTCTCATGTCTCATAGCCTCAGTTTCTCCAATGTAAAATGAATATAATGATGCTTAATTCAAAAATTTGTAGGGATTAAACTAGAGATTACTTATAACTTTCTTGTCATACTGCAAACATCAGTATATGAAAACTATTCTGTTGCTCAGATCTTGTTGATTTTTATACAACAAGACATCACAAAGTAGTTCATTTCCTAGGAAAAAGAGATGAAGTAGTTCCTTCTATTCTTCTGAACTTCTTTTCACATTCTGTGATTACAGCATTTCGTATGAAATATGCATTGGGTGAAACTGAACACAAACACACACACCCGCATGCAGGCACAGTAGGGTGACATAAAACGTCCAAGTTTACAAGGTCTTATTGAAAAGAGGAGAGCATAAGAACAGAAGAGATTGCATATGACAGAATATTCAGTAGCTTAGCAGTCGGATGTTGGTGGCATTATCTGAACAAGGTAAACCCAATACATTGGCAGAGTTTAATTATTGACTTAATACTGCATTTTTGTCAACATTTACATTATCTTTCCAGAAGTATGTGGACTTCCTTTTCAGTGAATGTTGACAGATACTGAGTTCTGAGAAACACCCAGTCACATTCTCTGCTGAAGGGAGGAAGGACAATTAGTGGTGTCATGATTTTGACAGTATTTCAGCCTCCATATTTCTGTCTTTGGAAAAACTTATCTGCATAATAAATGATACATCAAATTCTGTTTTATAATGTTTTAATTATTCCCTTGTATCATCTTATAACTTAGATTTGAAGTAACTGTATGGAAGAATTCTTATTTTTTTTCCATTGTGTGGATTCAGTAAATGTTTGTACGATTTTTGATGCTTTTATTTTCAAGTGAATTTTCAATGCAGATTATATCTACCAAAAGAGAATGCCAAGTGTAAATAAATATATTCTGATTAACATCATTAAATATATTATACCTATAAACATTAAAACTAGATTGTTTAAATGTGAAATGATCACAGGCTTAAATGTTTAGAATTCATTGTTCCATATTATTTAAAATATAAGACATTTCATTTAAAGTTTTTCATTTTTTTATATAGTTCCCTTAATATACAAATTAAATTTGTAAATATCAAATATGGTTCAGTTTCTATAAGAGCACTTTATTGTTCTTATTGGATATCTTTTTTATTTTAATATTTTTGATAACTTTATCAGTTTACCTACCATATGGATTATATAATTTTAATAGAATTCTACTTTGACAGAATCAAAATTAGAGAGTTTTTGAAAACCCATAACCTGTAAATTTCAGAGGGTAACTATAGAGAATAGTCGAATTATCTACCAAAACCCAAACCTTCAATGCTAAGAAAATGTCATTGGCCAGATTGTTAAATATCCAGAAAGTTTACTCAAATGGCAGTTGAGCTCTTTTACAAAAACAATATTTTATTATGCAATCAATTTTGCTTATATATATCTCTGGATTATGTTTGTTCTTGAGTTCTATTGCTATTACAAATGAGCATTTGGTATTCATAGTTAGTACAGGAAAACATATGAAGAATGGCTGGAAGTTAATTTATTTTCATATTCTTAAAAGCACGTGCAAACAAGAAAAATAACTGCTTCAGAATTGTCTATTATGCACATTATAATTTCATAGCTGTTTCTCGCATCACATCATGACTTCTGATAAAAAAATAATAATTCTAGCATGACTCTTAACAGTGACTGAACTGCCAAAAATATCACTGCCAATGAATTAAATCATGTTGTTTACAATAATTTACTGACTTTTAATCTGAAGAAAGTACATTGTGGAACTAATACTGATGCTAATTCTGAATTTTTATGCTCTCAAATGACAATGATATTATGAAAAATGAATCTCGTTTTAGTGTGCATTTTGGATACAAAGCACAAAGGCATTACAAAAGACATCTTGATTGAAGTCTGTTAAAAAGTAAAGTTTTTAGAAAACCTAAATATTTCTTCTTATTTATATACGGCTTATTGAAGTCTGTTAAAAAGTAAAGTTTTTAGAAAACTTTTATTCTTCTTATTTATACCCTACGCTGTCAATTTTGTGTGTAGGGGAGGAGGGTGGAACATGTAACAAGTGTTACAGAATGAAAGAAATATTTATTTTTTATGGCTATATACTGAAATATATGTCAGAATGTGTAGAACACTAACAATAAAAAATGTGTGATAGAACATTAAAAATAAAATGTGAAGCTTAATTTTATAAGGTAAATATAATACTACAATTTGTAGCATTTTAGCAATAACACCATTTGCCCTTGATTATTTAGTAACTAGTTGTTAATTTACTTGATTTCATAGCTCTTTGACCCTTGCTATCAGTCCTTTTGGATACTTTTTAGCATATGGAAGGCATGGAAAGAAAGAACACCAAACTTAAATTATCTAAGATTATTATTATCATTATTATTATTTTCATTTGTGAACAGTTCTATCATTATGCTTAGTGACAAAGCTGAGTAAAATAAGATCTGGAGAAAATCTCCCAAATGAAAATTAGCATGTTCACAAATGTCAAAGGAAATCAAGATTAGAATGATCTTTACTCTAAACAGTTTTCTACTAGTAAGGTTTCATGGGTTTCTCAGTTGGAGATTTACAATTACTTTTCAAAATGGATAAATCATTTGGTTCAACTGTAAACTTTGTCCAAAACTTGAAAATGTATTAACACAGTTAAATTCAAATTCCATAACTTGTAAAGGTCCTCAAAAGGTATATGCTTTCTTAAACTCTATATTATTTTACTTGATTTGTTCAATACTCTTAAATGCAAAAATGAATGATATAAGTTGATTTCTCAAATAGGTGTTCTTTGGGTATCTCTTTGTTTTTGAAATGATCTAACGCCAACATGTAAAAATTATGTAAGTTAATAAAATCATAAATATTTTAGATTTAGAACATGCATGGTATCCAATAGTGAACTTTTTTGTTAATTATGTATTCCCCATTTAAATCTGCATTACTTATTATACATGTTTAGTTTATTCAAAATGAGACTAAGAAATTCCTATTGCACACAATATAACACAGATATCAATAGAAATTAAATGATAAAACCTGATTAGTACCTAGGATTCTGTACACATATAATCATGTTGTATATAAGTAAATAAACACTGTTTTATTTTATTCCCTTCTAGACGTATGGTTTTATCTATTTTTTGGCCATTTGTAATGTTTAGAACCTACACATTCTTGTTGTATCGTGAGTCTTAGGGGGGATATGGTTGTTCTTTCACCATTTAATATGATTTTATTAGTTTTCTACTCTTGTGTTACAAATTACCAAGAACTTGGCAGGTTAAATCAGTATACTTTTATTATCTTATACTTTCTGTTGGTCATGAATGGGGCATGAGTCTTTTGATCAGGGTTAGGGTGATCTCAGTTTGTCCGCCGGCTGTCTTCTGATCTGGAGGCATCAGTGGGGAAGAATTTGCATTCAGCTTATTTCAGTTTGTTGGAGAATTCATTTCTTTGTTAATATCATAGTAATTGTTCATATAATTGTAGTGTTGTTTTCATGAAACAATTTGAAAAGTATTACCTCTTAATTTTTCAAAGAGCTGGTGGGACATGAATATTGTTTATTTCTTAAATATCTGATAGGATTTATTGCTAAGTGTCCATCCTTATTGCTGGTAGTGTTTCTTTTTCCTCAGTCTACTTGTCTAATATGCACATAGTCACTCAGGATTTCTTTTGATGAAATATTTTATGGTGTATAATTTTTCACCTACACTTTTATCTTTTTTTTTCTTTTTGTTTAAAGTGGGTTTCTGTAGACAGTATATGATTTGTATCTTTTTCTATTGTTACAATCTCTGTTTTCAATGGGAGTTATTAGATTACTTACTTTTAATATAAATGTGTTGCTGTGTTTGGATTTAAAGCTTCTATCTTGCGCTTGTTTTTCTGCTGTCTAAATGTCATATAGGAGGAGTTCCAAGGAAGCGGGCTCAACCAAGCAGGTGGGGGGCTGAGAGAGAATAACGACCTAAGGGAAAGTGCCTTTATTCGGGGTCAAGGTGGAATGCACAGTAAAAGTCATGAGGGGACTTCATTGGTACGTTTAAATATCACTATGTCACAGTCAGGGGAGGGTAAGAAGGGGAGCTGGTGGCAGGGACCAGACATATCACACTGGTGCACCTGCTCACCTAGGCAGGGTGCTCACAGCCTGTTTGTGGGGATGTCGAGGCATCAGGAAAGCATCAAATTTTTAAAATTTACAATGTAAATTTACAAATTGTAAATTTGTAAAATTTGATGTGATGTGTCAACATCGTAAACAATACTAATTGGGATGGATAACATTTGTCACCTTGGTTGTGGAGATGTTAAAGGTGAGTGGGACAACTTGAAAAAGTGGACCAACTCTGACAAAAGTCACAGCTAGGAAGAGTCCTATTGGGCATATGAGGAAGGTTTGAAACCTAATTCACAACTAGGCATACCACTTTGCGCAATCACCAAGAGAATTTGTCAAGTATCTCTGAATTTAAGGAAATCTGATAGAAAACTTTGGTTATGTTATAAAGGTTCTTTACCTTTTGGCCTATTTCTCATAATTTTGCCTGTACCTATTCAGAGCTAATAATGAACATACAGCAGGCTGTATGGGACAAATCATTTTTTCCTGGCTAGTAAGTAGTCAAGAGCTAGTATGTCATCTTTTACTATTTGAGCTAGAGACTTATAGGCTTGTTGCATACGGAACAATATTTCATGCACTTTTTGAATGTGATGTAAAGGGCCACTGAAAAGTGTTAGTTGACAGTTATGATTTGATTTTGTTGACAAAGCCTGCTTTACTGGTGTCAATACTAGTGGCTACTGTGACTCTGGCAAGTCCTATTAAGACAGGAATAAATAGTCTTCATTTTACCTGACATTCTTTGGTTGATGGAAACAGGGAGGTGTCTGGTGGATAAAGAACTATGGAAATCCCCAGCGTAGCAACTGCACAATAGAGTATGGCTTCACTAGGGTAACCCTGCTGGGGAGTTGGCAAGGAAAAATATAAAAGGTGCTGTGCCTGTGAATTTGGGCCACAGTAGAACCTGAAGTTATAATTATTCATAGCATAATGTAACTGAGAGAATGTGGTGTTGTATTTAACCAAGGGGAAAAACTGGTTGTGTAATGGTCATGATTGGAGGTGCAAGGCAAGAGAGAGTTGTGGAAAGCTGGAAAAGGATAGTAGGAAAAGGCATCAGGAAGTGGGTGGTCCTCTCCTCAGGGAGTGAAGGGGTTGACTAATATGAAGCAGGTGCCTCGTGGGGAAAGCAATAATCTCCATTAATTTTAGTAACCTCTACCAGATTTCCGCTTAGGCCTTGTAGTGTAGGGATGAAAGTTTTAGCTGAAAGCAAAAAATATACCAAGATCACAGCCTAAGCAGACAGTGAACTTAGAAACATAATAAAATCCCTAATATCAAAGGAACAAAAGCAAAAATGTCCTATGACTTTAAGGCAGTCTGTGGACATTGCTTGGGCAGAGACCTCAGTGTCCAAGTGAAATTGTCCCTAGCACAGGGGGTGAAGTCAACTGAGGCAATGTTATCTACAGTGGTGAGCTCCTGGGTTACGTAATGTCATCTGGTATATGGCGCTGGAGTATCCTTTCCAGGTGAGTATCCACTTGAATTGATGAGAGTTTCTGGATTGTAAGCCAATGGAAGCACCCAGACCAGTAGTAATAAGACCAACAGTCAACAGAATGGTATATGTACTTGACATGGTTTTTGGTTTTGTTTTGGTAGAAATCTAGGTTCAAATGGGTCCTGTATCAAATGAGCAGCTGACCAGCCTGCAATGAGATCTATAGTTAATAAGCCCCAGGAGATTATGTGCCCAGGATCTGGGAGGGAAGAGCTAAAATGTATAAAGTTAGGTTAAGACCTGGGAAAGATAGAGAACTCTAGGGGGTTATTTGCTATATTGGAATTTGAAAAGGAGTTGTTCAAGGAGAATAATACGTCTCCCAATTAAACTAGTTATATGGGAACTATCGGGCACATGAAAGTTCTACTGAATATTTCTTTCAAGAGTCCAGTGTCTGTGAGTGTATTTATGGTTACCAAAGGGGAAAGAGGGAGGAGGGATAAATTAGGAGTTTGGGATTAACAGACACAGACTACTATATATAGAATAGATAAACAACAAGAACCTACTGTGTAGCACAGGGAACTATATTCCATATCTTGTAATAACTTACAATGGAAAAGAATCTAAAAAAGAGCATATATATATGTATATGTATATGTATATATATATATATATATATATATATATATATATATAACTGAATCAGTTTGCTGTGCACCTAAAATTAACACATTGTAAATAAACTATACTTCAATTAAAAAACAATAGTCCAGCATTAGTATTTTGAAAAGAGAAAATGTACATTTTGTTTGCTACCAGTAATGTCTGTAATTCTGAAGAGAATAAGGAGTGTCCTGGCAAGGCCTTCTTTTACAACCTTAGTATATGTAGAAACGTGTGATTTTTATTTATATTTTGGGTAACTGGGGGGGGGAAGAGTCTCCCAGCGTTTTTTTGTTTTTGTTTTTGTTTTTACCCTGAAAGAAGCAATTTTTAGGCAGTGATTCAGTAGTTTATAATAAATGTTAAGATGAGGTCCTTGTTGGCCAAGGCATATGGCACTAAGATGACTGACTGAAGTTTGGCCAAGTATATTGTTTCTTGGGTCCCATCCTTTATCAAAGACATTCTAGCTAAGGGATGAAAAGCAGCGGTATTCCACAAAGCTTCATCACGTGTGATGGTTATTCCACTAACTCCCATTGCTGTTCTCTCAGTTAATTCTAAGCAGTCATCAGGTAGCCAAGGGGTCTAGAGGAAGGATGACCTGGGGAATCTGGTAATGTACTGAGTATGGGAGAAGGCATTCTCTCCTGAATGTGGAATATACCAGAGAGCCCAGGTTTGACTTCATCCTGTCTTAAGGAGACCTCAGTAGCAGTGCTGAGGTTGTGAAGTGCTGTTTTCATGACCCAAGGTAAAGAAGCATCTGGGTATGGAGGGTCACAGGCTAATGGTCTGTGAGAGCCTCTATTTCCAGAAGAGTCTGCTAGGTAGCCAGTCATTTGTTGCTTTAATGGTTTATAGCCCAAAGCCAAGAGGAGCAATTTCTTACATTAGAAGCCCTGGGGCAACTAATGGCCATAGGTTATCCAGGGACCCTAGTAGACGTGGGAGGAAGTTGCCAAAGCATCTACAGTGAAAGAGTTTCTGATGGCACTATCATCAGTGCTTGTTGATTTTAATTTGTAAGTAAAATTTGTAAATGAGGAGTATGTTGGCAACCAAAAAGGACTAAAAGATGTTGGATTCACGTGTTATTAATAGGTGTGTCAAATTAATCTCTTTGGAAGAGGATGTTATCAATGTAATGTCGTACCTGTGTTCTTGGAGAAAGGTGGATGTAGTGAAAATATTGTCTGCAAAGATTGTGTGTGATGGCAAAGCCCCTGAGGTACTCCATGGGTAGTCTGGAAAAGGTGTATCATGTCCCTTCAGAGGCAAAAGCAAACTGCAGTTGAGAGGATGTTGAAATAGGCACTGAATAGAATGTGTTAACCAAATCTATATCAGCAAATTATGTACTGGTTATTGATTGAATGGAATCGGTAATTTTAATAATACTATATATTAGGTATGCAGGTCTTGATGCATGGGAACACAGGCCTTTATGCATGGAAATGTAGTTGTAGTAATCCACCAAAAAGTTTGCTTTATTTTTCCCAGATTTAAGAATAGGCAAAATTGGGCTGCCAAATAAAGAAGCCATGGAGATAATCACCCCTTTGTTGATTAGGTTTCATATAATAAGTTTTAATCTTTAAAAGCTCTATTTTAATTTAGTTTGGACCATATTAGCTGGGTGGTCCTTGGCGTTCCATTTATCAAGTCAATTTGTAAGTGTCATACACTTTAATTTTAATTTATTATTCATTGTTTTAGAGCTCAATATGCTCAATATGGAATATTTTAGGGTTCCATGGGTACTAGGACTATGAGAAATTTAGGCAAGTCTACAGTGAGGCATGTCAGTTTTTCCTCTATTTGTATTTAATTAACTTTTTTTAAGATTATAGGAGGCACTGTGTTTAAATTTAGTAGAATCCCCAGGTATAATTATAATTTGAGCCCTGGTATAAATTAAATCTATGAAGTTTTGTCAACTGATGCATTTTAGCTAATGTTAAAGTTAATTGAGAACCTATGTTCTATAGGCACAAAGTCTAATCTCTGTCCTCTTTACCTTTTGTTACACAAATTTTTTAGTATATAGATTTTATATATAAATTTTGGATTTCCAATTGGATGAAATTATTAAACTTTGTTTCAATTTTGTTTTATATATACATACACACATGTCTACATATATGATGTATTATATATTTTATTAAAATATATATAAACATTTAATTACGTTATTTAATTACATTTTATTTTCTCCCCCTATATCTAGGAATTTTTTAATTGATACAGTTGACACATTCTGTTAGTTTCAGGTGTACGGCAATGATTCTATATTGTACATATTGTGCAGTGATCACCACAGTAAGTCTAGTTAGCATCTATCACCTCATATAGTTACAAATATTTTTTCATGTGGTGACAATTTTAAGATCTACTATCTTAGCAACTTTCAAATATGCAATTCAGTATTATTAACTACAGTCACCATGCTGTATCTTATATCCCCATGACATTTAAAAAAAAATCTTTACTGGAGTATAATTGCTTCACAATACTGTGTTAGTTTCTATTGTACAACAAAGTGAATCAGTCATATGCATACATATATGCCTATATCCCCTCCCTCTTGAGCTTTCCTCCCACCCTCCCTATCCCATCTCTCTAGATCATCGCAAAGCACTGAGCTGATCTCCCTGTGCTATGCAGCTGCTTCCCACTAGCTAACTATTTTACATTCGGTAGTGTATATATGTCAATGCTACTCTCTCACTTCGCCCCAGCTTCCCCCTCCCCGCCCCCGTGTCCTCAAGTCCATTGTCTATGTCTGCGTCTTTATTTCTTCCCTGTCATTAGGTTCATCAGTACCATTTTTTTTTTTTTAGATTCCATATATATGCGTTAGCATTTAGTATTTGTTCTTCTCTTTCTGACTTACTTCACTCTGTACGACAGACTCTAGGTCCATCCACCTCACTACAAATAACTCAATTTCGTTTCTTTTTATGGCTGAGTAATATTCCATTGTATATATGTGCCACATCTTCTTTATCCATTCGTCTGTCGATGGACATTTAGGTTGGTTCCATGTCCTGGCTGCAATAGTGCTGAAATGAACATTGTGGTACATGTCTCTTTTTGAATTATGGTTTTCTCAGGGTGCAAATATTTTCTCCTATTCTGAGGGCTGTCTTTTCATCTTGTTTATGGTTTCCTTAGCTGTGCAAAAGTGTTTAAATTTAATTAGATCCCATTTGTTTATTTTTGTTTTTATTTCCATTACTCTAGGAGGTGGGTCAAGAAAGATCTTGCTGTGGTTTATGTGAACGAAGCTTTTTTCTATGTTTTCCTCTAAGAATTTTATAGTGTTTTGTCTTACATTTAGGTCTTTAATCCATCTTGAGTTTATTTTTGTGTATGGTGTTAGGGAGTGTTGTAATTTCATTATTTTACATGTAGCTGTCCAGTTTTCCCAGCACCACTTATTGAAGAAGCCATCTTTTCTCCAGTCTACGTTCTTGCCTCCTTTATCAAAGATAAGGTGACCATATGTGCGTGGGTTTATCTCTGGGCTTTCTATCCAGTACCATTGATCTATATTTCTGTTTTTGTGCCTGTACCATACTGTCTTGATTACTGTAGCCTTGTGGTATAGTCTGAAGTCCGGGAGCCTGATTCCTCCAGCTCCGATTTTCTTTCTCAGTTTGCTTTGGCTATTCAGCGTCTTTTGTGTTTCCATGTGAATTGCAAAATTTTTTTGTTCTAGTTCTGTGAAAAATGCCATTGGTAGTTTTATAGGGATTGCATTGAATCTGTAGATTGCTTTGAGTAGTATAGTCATTTTCTCAATGTTGATTCTTCCAATCCAAGAACATTTTTATAACTGGAACTTTGAACCTTTTGACTCCCTTCACCTATTCACCCACCACCCACCTCCTGCCTCTGGCAACCACCATTCTCTTCTCTAGAATGGTGAGTCCAGTTTTTGTTTGTTTCAAGATTCCACTGTAAAAGAGATCATACAGTATTCTTCTTTCTCTGTGTGACTTATTTCACTTAGTGTAATACCCTCCAGGTCCATCCATATTGTTGCAAATGACAAGATTTTCTTCTTTTTTAATGGCTGATTAATAGTCCATTATATGTATAGGTAGAGAGATAGATACAGATATCTATTATATATATATATATATATATATATATATATATATATATATATATATATATCACATTTTCTTTATCCATTCATCCATTGATGAACACTTAGGTTGCTTCCATGTCTTGACTATTGTGAATAATGTTGCAATGAACATGGAGGTACATATATCTTTTCTGAGTTAGTGTTTTCATTTCTGTTGGATAAGTACCCAAAAGTGGAAACACTAAATGGTAGTTCTATAGGGGTTTGTTTTTAAATCAATAAGTTATCTAGGGCTAGCATTATGTTTGCTAGACATGGCATTTGCTAAATATGTTGTTTGTTTCCTTTTTCTTCTTTCTTTTTTTTTTTTTTTTTTTCTGTTTTAGTCTTTTAGCTTCCTGATACCTGAGTCATTAGATTCTGACTTTGTCTTATAAGAGGAAAAGAGGGAAAGTGGAAGGGCCCAGGTCAACCTCTTGGCAACATTTCCCTGGGATGACCCCTGTCTGCCGGAGAATGTTTCCCCCTTCCCACCTCCTCTTTTTATTTTCTTAAGCAAAATATTTTTATAATTATTACTTGTATCTCTTGGTGGTTAAAAGTATTTTCTCTCTCTTTAGATGTTTGGCAGGGGGTGGGGCCTCTTTAGGATGATCCAGTCAACCTGAGGGGCTGAGGTATACATTTAGGAGAACAATAGTAGCCTCAGCTTTGTCTCTTCTTTTCTTTTTTTTTGTGACAATTTAATTTTAAGCAGGAGATTCTTAGCATGTCAAACGATAGCCATACCAAAGCAGATTGACTGGGAGATCTGTAATCACAACTGATCTCAAGAAAAATTATGATTTTATACATTATCAAGAAAATTGTCATTAGAGTAGGGACAATATTTTCTTGAAACTTTCTACTTCCTAACCAAACAAACTCCTCAAATGTTGGCTTTAATCTTTGTTAAATTAGATTCAGTGAACTCACTAAAGGTTGATGTTCCCCTACTGCTAGTACATGGCCATGCAAGAGTTGTCATTGATGTCACTCCATGCTGACTGGCTCTTTGGAAGCTGAACAGCTTCTAGAATTTTGAAACTTCTGTAGTATATGTTCAGCTCAGAGCTCCCCTATACCTTTTCTCTCACAATCTACAGAGTCTTGTCCTTCTTATGCAGAGATTATTACTTAGAAAATTCAAGAAATCCTTATTTATATTTAAGGACTTCCTCCTCTCTGGTACCCTGACCTACAAATTTTCAGCAGCCTCTGCATCCCCAACTCTTATCTCCATGGCGGCCATGATATTTTTGTACTCCAGCTTCCTACATTACAGTCTTGAAGGTGCCTATAAGAGGAAAGCTGAGCAATTGTGTGTTTCATTTCATATTTTTCCCTTCCCACAGAATTTGCATTTTTGTATTGGATGTTGTCCAACATCTAAAAACATTTGCTTTATATATTTTGTTCAGTCTTCTAACTGTTTATGCGTGGAGGGTACTCTAAAGTGATTAGTCTGTTATGATCTCAAGATAACATTGACCTTTATTAATTTTAATGATAATGTTATGAGGAACTTGAACAGTTAAACAGAATCTGACACAGATATATAGACTTTATGTGGGTCATTTCTATATTTTTTGCCACTATAAAACCTATTTTAAAATAAAAGTAATATGCCCCACATTGAAAGTGAGGACTAAGACCCTCTCAATCTATTCAACATTTTCTTGCATCCATATATTCTGGACGACAATTAACACAAAACAAAACAACAGCAATATTTTAAAAACCCAGGAAGTTAGCATAGAAGCCAGTATCCCACCACAGAACCCAAGAATTTAGAGCACAGTGGAACTTAGTGATAATGTTGGTAAACTCTTAATTTTATAGAAATTGAAACCTAAATTAAAAAAATACTTAAGTTCATAACAGAAAATTACTAATGGCTTTTGCTATCAGACCCAGGATTTAGATTAATGGAATTTAGGTGTAGATCCTGTTGAACTCTTCCCATTCCAAGCCCCAAATTTTAAATATTTTATATAAGTAAAAAGAAGAAAAAGTAAAGAATTTAAGTAAAAAATTATAGGTTTTTTTTAGATTCAAAATAGCTTTAATTGATTTGTTTTTACAGAATAAATTTTTTAAATACTCAGCTGAATAAATATTTGGTAAGCATATCTGTATTATTATCATAGCTTAATTGAGAATAAAAAGGTTATTATGGCTCAAATTATCATTATATTCATAAATAATATTAATTTCAACATTTTATCACAAATTGCTTAAACTTGATTTTGGGGGGTTTTTGCCAACATTTCAAGCCATAAACATATTTAATTTTTCATGGAACATGAGGAGCATAATAAATTAGGTAAGTGACAGAATGCTCAGTTAAAATAACTTATGACTGGGAAGATGGAGAGAATTCTGTTATAGCCTCTACAACTATGTGTGTGGTTATTGGCTAATTCTTAAACCCTATTCAATCATTCCACAAATATTTATTGAAGTCTTCCTATATCCGTGGCTCTGGAGCTACAGAATGATAGAAAAATGCCCTCATGAGGCTTATACTCTAACCAGAAAACTGACAATTTGATAGTTTTTTTACACCAACTTTTACAGAATGTGTTGTTGTGTGTGTGTGTGTGTGTGTGTGTGTGTGTATTCTTCAAAATTAGCACTTAGTATGGGGAAATAAAACTATATACAGAAATATAGACCAAGGAAGACCACTTGATAAAAGGATGTTTAAGTTGCAACCTGAAAAACATTCATGAATGATCCTTAAAAAGATATTTTGTCCTAGAGAGAATAGGATATATGAAGTCCAGGAGAGGAAGAGAAGTTTGCTATTATTTTTTTTTTGATAAATGATTATCTAGCATATATATGCCAAGCAGTATATCAGGCTGAGGGAGTTGGTAAAGGTATATAGTATACAAAAAGGTACATTTGAGGTAACACTAATGAAGGCTGAAATGGAAACCAAGTCATCTTGATATATACCAAAGAGCTCAACTCCCTCATCTTCTTATATGTAGATCAGCCAAGACATTGGTATGAATATAAGGAGCCTTCTATGTATTGAGCCTAAGAAGAAGGTCGTCTCTCCATTCCATTCCAGATCACTCCAGATAAGTGATCATGAAAAGGTCAGACTCTTCTTTAAAAACTAAAGTTTAAGTTGAAGAAAGGAGTAGAGAATTAGTAAGTGCTCCCTCTAAAAAACATATCTACTTAGAGTAAACATTCCAAAATAAGAAACTTCTGTTCAGTATATAAGGTGAATGTAAATCTTTTTCTGGGAATGACTTTATTTTGTGTATTCCAGGAAATCAGCATTTGAAACCTTTAAGAATAAGGAGTTTATAGACTATGGCGAGTTTACTAGGTTGATAATGCCTCAGGAATTCTCTTGAGAAAGAGCCAACTGGAATTCCTTAGAATATCCCAGTGTTTTGTTGTTTACATAACATTTGTTGCCAAAGTTTACACAATGCTTTTATTCATGACAAAGCAGCCTGTGGAAATATTAATATAAAATTGTATCTGACAGTTGTAGGCTAATCAGTTGAAGAGCAGCAGTGTTGTTATACATACTAAGAACAACGCATAATTTACCTTAGGAATTTTGCAAGTAAAATATTCCATGTGATACTAAAACTTTATCATTATTATTAATAATATAAATTTTCTTGATAAGTGTCTTTTCCATGAGGGTAACAGGTTATTAACTATTTTTACCACCAACAGTGTTTTCCTAGGATTGCATACATTCAATTTACCTAGAATAAAATCTAATTTTTACAAGTACCCTTTGTATATTATTCTCTGAATAACAGAACCATCAATAAAGCGTTCTTGCCAAATGATTTCCTAGTGTTCTGCAAATTTTATAGAATTTATGATTATAGGTTTTGAAGAACTGTGCATAAATACATGATTACATATATAAAATTCAGAACTCTTCCATTTGACTTTGAAATTTTGATCGTTTATTTGAGAAATGAAAGCATAAGTACAAGAGAGAGGAGAAAACATTCTATGGCTGGTTCAGAATAGCCTTTATCCCGCTAATCTTCAACTTAGAATCATTAACTTCTTAAAATGGCCATGTTTACTAATCGCAAGTGTTCTCATCAACATTGTTCCTAATTATAATATTCTAGTTTCCAAATCCCACAGAACTTTATACTTGTTGTTAAAAAAAAAAAGAAAAAAGAAAAAAGAAAAGAAAAGAAAAAAACATTTCCTGACTCTCTTCATTGATGTCTCCCATTGATAAATTTATGGGATCATCTTCACTGGTAACCAGTGAATAATATAACATCAAATACTTTGGCTACTTGAATGCTAATGGAATTAACAAATACAACAAAGGATTTTATAACATTAACACCAAATAAGGGAGTCTGAAGTAAGGCATAGAACTTTTTATTTTATTTCATTTTTAATTTTAATTTTTATTTTATTTCATTTATTGAAGTATAATTGACTTACTATATTATGAAAGTTTCTAGTATACAACATATTGTTTCATTATTTTATACATTATGAAATAATCACAATAAATCTAGTTACTATCTGTCAACATATAAATTTATAACAATATTATTGACTGTTATTCCCTGTGCTATAGATTACATCTTCATGACTTACATATTTTATAACTGGAAATTTTTACGTGTTAATCCCCTTCACCTATTTCTCACATCACTCTACTCCCCTCCACTCTGGCCATCACCAGTTTGTTTTCTGAATCTGTGAGTCTGTTTCTGCTTTTTGTTTTTCCATTTGTTTTTTGTTTTTTGACTCTAAAAAACAAAACAAATGGAATGTGTCTTTCTCTGTCAGACGTATTTCATTTAGCATGACACCCTCAAGGTCCATCCATGTTGTTGTAAATGGCAAGACTTCATTCTTCTTTATTTCACTGTACATATATACCACATCTTCTTTATCCATTCATCCACAGATGGACACAGGTTGTTTCCATATCTTGGATATTTTAAATAATAATGCAGTGAACATAGAGGTGCATATATCTTTTAAAATCAGTGCTTTTATTTTCTTCAGATAAATAGAATTTCTGGATAATATGGTTTTATTTTTAATTTTGTGAGTAACCACCGTACTGTTTTCCACAGTGTCTCTACCAATTTACCTTCCCAAAAACTGTACACAAGAGTTCCCTTTTCTCTACATCTTTGCCAACAATTGTTATTTGTTGTCTTTTTGATAATAGCCATTCTGACAGGTATGAGTTGACATCTCATTTTGGTTTTGATTTACATTTCCCTTATGATTAACGATGTTGAAAATATTTTCATGTGCCTGTTGGCCATCTGTAGGTTTTCACTAAAAATATGCCTACTCAGGACATCTGCTCATTTTTAGTCATATTCTTTCTTTCTTTCTTTCTTTGGATATTGAGTTATATGTTTTCATTGTATATTTTAGATATTAACCCTTTACCAGATTTATCATTTACAAATATATTCTCCCATTAAACAAGTTGCCTTTACCTTTTGTTGATGGTTTCCATTGATGTACAAAAATCTGTTTAGCTTGATGAGGTCCATTTTTAAATTTTTTTGTCCTTGCCTAAGGAGATAGATCCAAAAAATAATGCTAAGACCCATGTCAAAGAAAATGTTGCCTATATTTACATCTAAGAGTTTTATGGCTTCTATTCTTAGATGTAGGTCTTTAATCCTTTTTGAATTGTTTTTGTTAATATGATGTAAAAATTGGTCTAGTTTTATTCTTTCATATGTAGCTGTTCAACTTTCCAAATATCTTCAAATATATTGAAGATGCTTTCTTTTCCCCATTGTATATTCTTACGTCCTTTGTCATAGATTATTTGACCATGTAAGTGTGGTTTTATTTCTGGGCTCTTGACTCTGTTCCATTGATCTATGTGTCTGTTTTTGTGGCAATGTTACACTGTTTTGATTACTATAGCTTTGAAATATAGTTTGAAGTCAGAGAGTTTGATACCTATGGCTTTGTTCTTCTTTCTCAAGAATGCTTTGGCTCTTTTGGGGCTTTCGTGGTTTCATAAAAATTAAGGATTGTTCTTGTTCTGTGAAAAAATTCCATTGGTATTTTGATAGGGATTATGCTGAGACTGTAGAATGCTTGAGTAGTATTGATTTTTAACAATAGCAATTCTTCCTGTCCATGAGCACAATATATCTTGCCATTTATTTGTTCCATCTTCAATTTTTTCATCAGTGTCTTAATAGTTTTCAAAGTACAGGTCTTTCACCTCTTTGGCTAAATTTATTCTTAGGTATTTTATTCTTTTTGATGCAACTGTAAATGGAATTGATTTCTTAATTTTTGTTTCTGATAGTTTGTTAATAGTGTATAGAAATGCAACTGATTTATGTATATTTATTCTGTATCCTTCAACTTTACTGTAGTCATTTATTCTAAAAGCTCTCTTGTAGAGTCTTTAGTGGTTTCTGTATATAAGAAGCTATTTGCAAATAATGACAGTTTTACTTCTTTCTTTCCAATTTAGTTGCTTTTTCTTTTTCTTATATGATTGCTATTGCTAGAATTTCCAATATTATGTTGAATAAAAGTGGCAAGAGCAAGCATCCTTGTCTTCTTTCTTATCCAAGAGGAGAAGCTCTGAGCTTTTCACTGTTGAGTATGAGGTTAGCTGTAGGAATGTCATATATGACCTTTATTATGTTAAAGTATGTCCCCTCTCTACCTTTGTTGAGAGTTTTTATTATAAATGGATGTTGACTTTTGTCAAATGCTTTTTCTGTGTCTATTGAATTGATTGTGTGGTTTTTATCTTTCATTTATTAAAGTGATATATCACATTAATTGACTTGCAGATATTAAACCATCCTTGTATCTCTGGAATAAACCTTAATTACTCATGGTGTATGATCCTTTTAATGAATTGTTGAATTTGGTTTGCTAATATTTTCTGGAGGATTTTTGCATCTCTATTCATCAGGGATATTGGTCATAATTTTCTTTTGTGTAGCATCTTTGTCTTGTTTTGATATCAGAGTAATGCTGAATTAATAGAATAAACTTGGAAGTGTTCCTTTCTCTTCAGTTATTGGAATAATTTGAGAAGGATAGGCATTAAATCATCTGTAAATGTTTAGTAGAATTTATCTGGGAAGTTGTCTAACCCTGAATTTTTTTTTGTTCGGAATTTATAGAGTACTCTTTCAATTGCATTACTAGTAATTAGTCTGGTCAGATTTTCTTTTTCAAATTATTTATTGGAATGTAGTGGATTTACAATGCTATGTTAGTTTCATGTGTACAGAAAAGTGATTCCGTTAAATTATCTATCTATCTATCTATTCTTTTTTGGATTCTTTTCCATTATAGGTTATTACAAGATATTGAGTATAGTTCCCTGTGCTATACAGTAGGTCCTTGTTGGTTATCTATTTTATATATAATAATGTCTATATTTTAATCCCAAACTCCTAATTTATCCCTCCCCCTTTCCCCTTTGGATGAATTTCCAAAGTATACAAACAGCTCATAAAACTCAATATCAAAAACAAAACAAACAAATGTAGAAGAACCCAATCAAAAAATGAGTAGAAGATCTAAATAGACATTTCTCCAAAGAAGACATACAGATGGCCAAAAGGCACATGAAAAGATGTTCAGCATTGCTAATCATTGGAGAAATGCAGATCAAAACTACAGTAGGGTACCACCTCATACTGGTCAGAATGGCCATCATCAATAAATCTACAAATAATAAATGTTAGAGAGGGTGTTGAGAAAAAGGAACCCTCCTACACTGTTTGGGAATGTAAATTGGTACAGCCACTATGGAGAAGAGTAGGGAGGTTCCTTAAAAAACTAAAAATAGAGCTACCATATGATCCAGCAATCCCACTCCTAGGCATATATCTGGAGAAAACCGCAATTCAAAAAGATATATGCACCCCATTGTTCACTGTAACACTATTTACAATAGCCAAGACATGGAAGCACTCTAAGTGTCCATCAACAGATAAATGTATAAAGAAGATGTATTGCTTATATGTAGAATCTAAAAAAAAAAAAAATGATACAAATGAGCCTATTTACAAAACAGAAATAGAGTCACAGAGGTAGAAAACAAGCTTATGGTTACCAAGGGGGAAAGAGGGGAGGGATAAATTGGGAGATTGGGATTGACATATACACACTACTATATATAAAATAGATAACTAATAAGAACCTACTGCATAGCACAGAGAACTCTACTCAGTATTCTGTAATGACCTATATGAGAATAGAACCTAAAAAAGAGTGGATATGTGGATATATGTATATGTATATGTATAACTGATTCACTTTGCTGTACAGCAGAAACTAACACAACATTGTAAATCAACTATACTTCAATAAAAATTAATAAAAATGAAGATGTGGTATATATACACAGTGGAATGTTACTTAGCCATAAAAAAGAATGAAATAATGCCATTTGCAGTAACGTGGTTGGGCATAGAGATTATCATACTAGGTGAAGTAAGCCATACAAAGACAAATATCATATGATATTGCTTATATATGGAATCTAAAATAAATGATACAAATGAACTTATTTACAGAATAGAAATAGACCCACAGACATAGAAAATAAACTTATGGTTACCAAAGGTGAAAGGGGAGGAGGGATAAATTATGAGTTTGGCATTGACATATACACACTACTGTATATAAAATAGATAACCAGCAAGGACCTGCTGTATAGCACAGGAAACTATAGTCTATTTTGTAATAACCTATAAGGGAAAAAAATCTGACAAAGTAGATATATATGTATGTATAACTGAATCACTTTGCTGTACACCTGAAACGGACACAACATTGTAAATCAACTATACTTTAATAAAAAAGTGAAAAAAATAAAATGCTTGGGGTTGATAATTCTCCAGAGTGGCATTGAGAAGACATGTAGTTATATCTTTGTCTTATTTTTAAGTTTAGATTTTTTTTTAACAAGTTGAGTTGGAAACAGTCTGTTGATTTATACTCCCCAATGATTTGGATCTATTATCATAGTTCAAAGTATGGGACAGATCTTTGCACTGTAATATTTATCCTATACAAGTAATGCTGGTTAACTGGACCTGATTTATACTTTTTACAATTCATAGATAAGAGGAAAAATGTAAAGAAATAGTAACTAAAGAAGTAGACTTGCTATCTTGCTCTGTGAAGAGAAGCCTCCTGTAGGAGATGCTATAAGCTCAAAATCCAAGCAAGCTTGGATTTCTTCACTAGGTCACCAAAGGGAATGTGAAGCCATGTGCTGAGGCACAGCTTCAATTGCCTAGAGGTGAGGAACAATTTTTCCCCATGTAGATACAAGACATTAATATACAGTGATGATAGGATACTGTAACAACCATCCAATATTAAACTACTGATGTGGCAGTTGCTTTAGGAAATATTTAAAGGAATAAATAAGTTTTGTTTTGAGAAATGACGGCTTACACAGAGCACAAACATACCTTCCGTATGGATATGATGAGCGAATAGAAAAAGCTGCATTTGTATTTTATCTAAAATTAATAGAACAGAATAAATGAGAATCTTAGGATTTACAAAAGACAGGAGCTGAGGTGAATTTGAGGCAGTATAGACCCCTTTGGGGTTTAATTGGAATTAGTGCTAACAATTAAGAAATGTTCATTGGAGGGGTTGATACACTGTAATGCTTTGTATAATAGATTGACCTGGTTATTACATATAAAGTGGAATGAAACTTGGGAATTACAGTTGATCACAAGGGAGTCCATGAAGGCATTCCTCCACTGGCATGATACCTGAGGTGAAATATGTTAAGCAGGCTGAGCATAATCAAACTTGCTAATATACCTTTTGTGGTTCAGTCTCAGAGACTAGCTAGGGGACTACACGTGGAATGAAATGCATATCAGTCATCTATCACTGCATGGCAGATTACCTGTCAAATTAGCACTTGTTAAGTGGAGCACAGGATGTTGGATGGTGAGCCACGGTTCCACAGAAGACCCCAAAGGAAAGTGAAATAGAGAAGTTTATTATTCACAGTTCCTAGAAGTACCTGGCACACCTCGTGGGACCCCACGGGGAGGCTAAAGCAACGTGCAGACAAAGAGAAAGAGAAAAGAACTGGGGAACATGGCTTTATTAGGGTCTGTAGATAAAGGAATTTGGAGTTCCCAGATTAAGACCAAATTGGTGAATTCAAACCAAAAGAGCTGGCTTTTCCCATGGGTGGGTGGGGGGGGATCTTATCAAAGGGTTACATAAGGTGAATGCATTGGGAAGCAGAGGAGACTGTTGATTGCAAGGACTGTTGAAGAAGTCATATCAGGGACTTATATTTGCTTGTGACTCTGGGCTGCTATCTAGGGCATATGCTTACTTGAGGTTTAAGGATCCTGCAGACCACTTGGCCAAGTACAATGGATACAGAGGCAAAAATGCTATGGAATACCTTAGCTACTCTTGACATTGCCCCCAAAAGTTAGTGTCTTAAAACAACAAGTAAAACATTATCTTACAGTTTCGGTGGATCAAGAATTCAGGAGTAATTTACATTAGTGAATTTTACATGTGGTTGCAATCAGCATGTCAGCAGGAGCATTGTTAATATGAAGTCTAATCTGTGGCTGAATGATGTAGTTCCAAAATAGCTCTCCTACAGGTTTGTTGGCAGAAGGCCTTGATTCCTCACCATATGGGCTTCTGCTCATGAGATGGTACCTGACTTTCCCCAGAGCAAGTGAGCCTCAAGAGAAAACAAGGAAGAGACTGTAGATGAATTTTATAACCTAGTTTCTATCTCCAAAACCACCCACCACTATTTGCACTTCATTCCATTTGTTAGAAATAAGTTACTGAGTCCATCCCACAGTCAAGGAAAGAATTAGGTTCCAGCTATTCTAGGAAAGGGATATCAAAGAATTAGTGAACATGTTCTTTTTTTTTTTATGTTTTAACTTTATCGAGGACTAATTGGCAAATAAATTAAATATATTTGGGCTTCCCTGGTGGTGCAGTGGTTGAGAGTCCGCCTGCCGATGCGGGGGACACGGGTTCGTGCCCTGGTCTGGGGGGATCCCACATGCCGTGGAGCGGCTAGGCCCATGAGCCATGGCCGCTGGGCCTGCACGTCTGGAGCCTGTGCTCCGCAACGGGAGAGGCCACAACAGTGAGAGGCCCGCGTACTGCAAATAAATAAATAAATAAATAAATGAATAAATTTAAAGTGTATAACATGATGATTAGATATACATCAACATTGTAAAACAATTACTAACATAAAGATAATTTAATACATCCTTAGCCTCACATAATTAACCTAGTGAAGATGTTTTAAAGCCATCACAGATGCAGTATATCGTCATGTAGTGCCAACAGGTTATGTTAATTTTCTTGAAAATGGGACAAAATCAGGAAATACCTGATTGTGATAACCAGCACCTGTATTATAATTAATTTCCTTATGGTAAAATATTAGCAGAAAGTCATAGACAAAGAAGTAGTTTGTTGATATGAAGAAGTTATTATAACACATGGCATTCTGAGATTGACTGGTCAGTCCAGCCAAAGTGAGAATGACATATGTTTAGGCTACTCAGGTATTGCCAAACAATGACAACAAAACCACGAAAACCAAGAATGACAAGAACAAATATGTAGCAATAAAATCTTCACTATCAGAAACAAATACCGTATGCTAACGCACATATATGCAATCTAAAAAAAGGTACTGATGAACCTACTGGCAGGGCAGGAATAAAGACGCAGATGTAGAGAATGGACTGGAGGACACGGTGGGGAAGGGGAAGCTGGGATGAAGTGAGAGAGTAGCACTGACATATATACACTACCAAATGTAAAATGGATGGCTAGTAGGAAGCTGCTGCATAGCACAGGGAAATCAGCTCAGTGCTCTGTGATGACCTAGGGGGTGGGATAGGGAGGGTGGGAGGGCGGCTCAAGAGGGAGGAGATATGAGGATATATGTATACTTACAGCTGATTCACTTTGTTGTATAGCAGAAACTAACACAACATTGTAAAGCAATGATACTCCAATAAAGATATTTTAAAAATCTCTATTACCTCTTATCTCACATCAAGATAAATAAATAAGTAAGGATTATTATTACTTGCACTTTAGAGGAATTGTATTTCAAACTTGGGTGTGTTTATGATATCCATGTAACAAGTGGTATGTAAAAATACCTTTTTTTTTTTTTTTTTTTTTTTTGCGGTACGCGGGCCTCTCACTGTTGCGGCCTCTCCTGTTGTGGAGCACAGGCTCGGGACACGCAGGCTCAGCGGCCGTGGCTCACGGGCCCAGCAGCTCCGCGGCATGTGGGATCCTCCCGGACCGGGGCACAAACCCATGTCCCCTGCATCAGCAGGCGGACTCTCAACCACTGCGCCACCAGGGAAGCCCCCAAAAGTACCATTTTTAAATGAGGAAGAGAGAAGCAGCAGGATGAACTGACTGAACTTGGAAAAAAAAAACAAAACTGTAGCATGGTTAGGTCCTTTAAGAATAGTGCTTATTCTAATCTACTTATTATGTTAGAAGAATCTGGTAGAGGATCTAATTCTGTCTGGAGATTCTAGCAGAAGTCAGTGAAGAACATTACTACTTGGGCATAGCATGACAAACTATACTTTTTAAATACATTTAAGTCCATCATCTTTCTGTAGTGGGCATATATAGCTGGCAAATGGCTTCCCACTTAGGGACTTCCTTTTCAGGCTCTTATGCAATTAGGCATGCCATGTGAGTAGTTCTTGCCAATGCACGTAGGTAGAAGTGAACATACAAAATCTGGGTCAAGGTTTATAAGAAGCAGGTACAAAATATCCAGTTTCAAAGCATTATATCTAAACCTGAAATATATCCAGTGAAGGTCCTGGAATTTAGCATATATGGTACGAATGGTTGGAACTATAGGTTCCATCTCCCCTTATCCGTCTCTGACCTTGCAGTGGGTGTGGCATGAATGTATTCTATCTGTGGAAATAAGTGTGTGCACAGATATTTCATGTGCTGCGTTTTCCTAAAACCCTATTCTCTCCTTTATAATATACAGTTATAGCTAGAATGCACCTGCAGAGCTAGGTACTGCATTTCCCAGTCCTGTTTGTACTTTGTTATGATCAGGTGAATAGTTTTGCTAATGAAAAGTGAGTAGAATTTTTGTGCCACTTCTGGTAAAAAGATTATTGAATAATTGGTGTACTTCCTCCATACTCTCTTTCCCTTCCAATATCTTAATAAAATGACAATAACATTGTGAGGATACAAGTGACACAAATAACTATGTGGAAGAGAGTCATCCATCAATCAGGGACATATACCTTAGACTCTTATGTGAGCAAGAAAAAAAAAAGTCTATTGTCTTTGAGCTTTATTTATCTTTAGTTTGGTTTTTATAGAAGTTTAGTATACCTTAACTAATACAAAGTGCCATTGGGCCTTAAAACTGAAAATATTCTAACACAGCTACAGTACTGCAAGGCTAGCTAACACTGGCTGAGAGTGAACAAGATGACTTGAAAAGTCTCAGATAGCTCTGGGACCAGATGTTTCAATGAAAATCTTTTTCTGTTATGAAATAATAATCCAAAAACATTTTTGGAGCTTCTTTTATGCCAGTCACTTTTATAGATTCCAGGGATGCAGTTAAGGTAAACATATACAGAAAGTAGTTTGTACACTACATCACTCAAGGGAGTTGCATTTGGAGTAGTGCAGTGTACTTGTCATGGAGCAATTCTCATAGATTAAGGTGGTAATTGTGACCCTAGCCTAGAATTATTGGTACTTGGAGAATTAAATACAGTAGTTAGTCAAGTGGACAGTCTTCTTGCTTTCATAAAATTTACAATTAGAGTGAGAAATAGGCAATAATTTAACTATAAATAAAAGTAAACTATAAATCTCTGTAGTGTTTTGAATAAAAGTTGAGCTTAAGAACAGACTAATCTAATGATAGTCTAATGATAAAAAATGGTGATTTATATAGGGATATCAGGAAAGTCTTCATAGTGTGAGTAATATTTGAATACCACTTGACATGAGATACTACTAATCTATATATGTGGCTATTTGAGGGAAAAACATATCAGGCAGAGGGAAACACAAGTACGAAAGTTTTGATAATGGTATATGCTTAGTATGTTCCATGAACAGCAAGAAAGCCAGTGTGGAGAGAAAGTAGTGAAAAAAGTGGACAGTATTAGAAAATGAGTTTGAAATGCTACACGTGTGCTAGATCATGGAGGACTTTGTGGCCCTCAAGGCCTTAAGAATTTGTTTTAATTTTAATGGGAAATTAACAGTGAGAGAAGCTCTCCCATAATACAAATATAATATTTAAAGAAATAAATACTATTCATATTTTTCCAATGCTCCCAAAAGGTAATAAAAGTTATTCTTGGACTCCAACTTCCTGGATCATCATCTTGAAAGTGTCTATAGGAGGGAAGCTGAGCAATTGCGTGTTTCACACAATTAGCTCACTGACATTTTCTTTTGAGATGAAATTTGTCTGTGAGAATAGGAGGGAGTCCATCATCACGTAGCAGCTATTCTGACACCATCCAAGCCAGACCATCTTTATATTATATTTTGTTTATGGTTTTTTACATTGGAAACTTTAAATTCCAAAGAAAAAGATCAAGTTTGCTTTTTACTGGGAATATCATCTTATTGACAGAGAAGGGTTATGGTTAGATGTCTTGAATCATTCATCCAGTTCAGAAAATTATTCTCAAAGAAAGAAAGTCTAATCTGTCTAATGGACTGGTTTTTATGTAGTATGCTTGGCACACCAAACCCAGATACAAAAACATCCAGTTGCACTCCAAGGATTTATGTTGACTCTGGCTGTCTGTTCCAACAGTAGACTAGAAAGAGGTGTTGAAACATTTCTGTTTAGGGATAAAATTGTGAAAATGTGTATAGGCTTTTGAATTGTAAATGTAGGTTGTTGGAGGAGTGAAATGCTGTAATATGAAGGCAGAAATTTTGGCATAGGCTTTAAAGATGACAAATTGGGTCTGTGCAAAAGTGGGTTCATGAAGTGAGTTATGTAAGCAGTGGATTCAAGACAATATTTTTCTAGGTACCCCTGAGGCTGTTTATGTTTGTCAGGATTGCCCATCTTGCCAACAGCACAGAGCAGGTTTTGCTTGGTTTGGCAGACATAAGTTTGAATAGGATACTTAATAATTGTCAGCTCTTTTCCAAGGGCCATGAGCAAAATTTTACCAGAAAACACAACTACTGAAACTCAGTACAAGACATGTGAACATAGTTTTATGTGTTGGCATCAGTCACAATGACAACATGCCAAGGGCCTAGATACAGTAGATTATAGCTGGAAGCTACTCGTCAGATGTGGATGAACATGTTTGTGCCCCAGCAAGAGATGATTAATTTGTTCAACAAGTATTCATTGAAATGCTGCTAAAGGTCAAGCTCAGTTCTAACTGCTAGAGATTCAAAATAACCCATATTGTTCTAAATATGGTACCCAAAATATTTCTGGCTTTCACATGGCTATATCTATATCTATGTATTTATATGTCTATATCTATGTTATCTATCTATGTATCTGTCTATGACTACAGATGGATTCTTATTTGCCAAAAGAGAAAGAGGAGTGCTCAATAGGAACTTACCCTATCTATAATTTCAATGTTGGATGTGCTGGCAGCTGGAACTGAATGTAGTGTAGGGTGCATCTTCATGGTACTTACAATATATTTGGTGCAATTGACTTATAAAAACATAATTAGGGAACGATTTTAGTCAATGTATGATTAAGTGCTAAAATTGGACTAAGAAAAATTAATGCTGAAGAACCAAATCTCATGGGTGAACAATGCACCATGAAGCAAAAATCAGGTTAAGAAAATAAAGATTAGTTTACAGTGGAAGGGTGAAAAATAAACAGCAAATATTTTAACCTGCAAATAAATGTGTTCAAAAGTTCTCTAATTTTGTACTATGAAAACTTAACCCCCAAATAAAGTTACCATTGAGAGTTAAAGAGAATATCATTTATTAAATATATAGAAATGCACATAGCATACCTAAATATATAGCTTTGTTCTCCAGAAGCAGTCACTCCCCAGTAGTAACAAGCACACCTAGTATCCAGATGTTGGTCTTAATACCATTTTCTAGTAAAAAGAACCGAAGCTTCTTGGAGAAATGGCTCATTCTAGGACTTGGTCAGGAAATATACAGAATGAGCCTGGAGCATCTAGTAGTGTCCGAAAGCAAGGGAGTGCTAAGGAAAAGAATGATGGGGGTATGACAAAGGGGCACAGGAAACTGTCAGGACAAGTCAAAGACCTCTCAGTGGTGAAAGTTGGAACATTTTGAGCCACATAAAAATACAATAATAGTATTGGATTATACCCAAAATATAAAATAAATATCCATATGCCCATACTGATATAAATGACTGAATTCATACATAAATGGGGGAGGATAGATAAATTTCCAGTGCATAAGAATGCCAAATAAAGTAACCCGTAGGGAGGTAAAGCCTGACTCCCACTCCGTAAGTGTGGAACACACGTGGAGTTCCTTCCAAAGCATACTCTATGGAAATTGCGAAAAAAAGAGTAACTTTAGTGGAGAAACCTGGAAACACTACCTCAGCCAGAAAATCAAGGTAAATCAGAAGTGATAAGTAATGTTCAGTGGTATGTAACCTTGACATGTTATAATGAAAATAGCACTTTTCCTCTGTAGTGTTTCTCCCCCAAACCAGTAACCTAGGTCTAATAAAGAAAAACACATTAGGCATATCCAAATTTAGAGAAATTCTTTAGAATACCTGACCAGGACTTCTCAAAAATGATAAGGGCAATAAAAACAAGGAAAATCTGAGTAACTGTCACACCCAAGAGGAACCTAAGGAAATGTGTCAACTCAATATAATGTATCCTAATGGAATTCTGAAGTAGAAAATGGATACTAGGTAAAACTAAGAAAATCTGAATAATATAAGGACCTAAGTTAATAATTTATCAGCATTTATTCATTAATTGTGATGTGCACCATACTGATGTAAGATATTACTAATAGGGGAAACGATGTGGGATATATGGGAACTCTCTGTACTGTCTTCCCTATTTTTCTGTAAGTCTATAATTAAAGTAAAAAGTTTAAAAAAATCAACTTAGGCAAACCATAGACCTGGAGACAATATTTGTAAAACATACATATGATAAAAATATGTACTTAGAATATATAATTTTTACAACTCATTAAGAAGAGGAGAATTAACTCAATTTTTGAGAAAACTTTAGGGAACTATAGAAAAATTATCTTGATTGAGGTGATAGTTACAAGACTGTATACATTTGTCAAAACTCATTGAACTCTAATTTTTTGATGAATTTCATTAAAGAGTATAGCTCAATAAACCTGTTTTTAGAAAAATGGAATAAAAATTTATTTAATTATTCAAATGGCAGAAAAAATGAATTAAAAAAAAAAACCTCGGGCTTCCCTGGTGGCACAGTGGTTAAGAATCTGCCTGCCAGTGCAGGGGACATGGGTTCGAGCCCTGGTCTGGGAAGATCCCACATGCCACAGAGCAACTAAGCCTGTGCACCACAACTACTGAAGCCTGCGCACCTATAGCCCATGCTCCGCAACAAGAGAAGCCACCGCAATGAGAAGCCCGCACACCACAACAAAGAGTAGACCCCACTCGCCGCAACCGGAGAAAGCCGTCACGCAGCGACGAACACCCAATGCAGCCAAAAATAAATAAATAAATTAATTTAAAAAAACCCCAAAACTCATGGGGCAAATAGAAATACCAACATAAATATCAATAAACACATCAAATTGAAGTGGTATAAAAACACCAATTAAGAGGCAAAAATTGGGCTTCCCTGGTGGCGCAGTGGTTGAGAGTCTGCCTGCCGATGCAGGGGACACGTGTTCGTGTCCCAGTCCAGGAAGATCCCACATGCCACGGAGCGGCTGGGCCCTTGAGCCATGGCCACTGAGCCTGTGCGTCCGGAGCCTGTGCTCCGCAATGGGAGAGGCCACAACAGTGAGAGGCCCGCGTACTGCAAAAAAGCAAAAATTCTCAGATTGGACAAAAAAGCAAGACTCAAATGTATACTGTCTATAAATACTGTTTCAAATATAAAGACCTAAAATTTTTAAAAGTAAAATAATAGAAAAGCATACAGTATTAACTTCAATAAAGATAAAATTGGAATGTTTATATAAACATCAAAGTAGATTTTATAATAAAATATGTTAATCAGAGATAAAAGGATTATTTTCATGGTAATGAATGGTTCAATTCAACAAGAAATCATAAAAATTTTTATGTCTATGAACCTAATTACATGAAAAAAATTCTCAAAATAATTTATGTTGAATGACAAAAAGGACAAAAATAGTATTTATCGCATGATTCTATTTATATAAAATGATTGAAGGCACAGAATAGTCTATAGTTACAGAAAGCCTATCAGTGTTTTCCTGGGCATGGTGGTATGAGAGTAAATTGAGAGGAAAAATGACAAAATGGCACAGCAAACTGCAGTGAGGGATGTATTTGTTGTCTTAATTGTGATGATGGTTTCATGGTTGCATATATATGTCAAAATGTATCCAGTTATACATTTTAATCATATATGTTGTATTGTAAACCACTTATTACTCAATAAAACTCTAAAAGTAAGAAGTAAAAATAAATTTAAAAATCAATATGCAAACATATCCTTTTTCTCAAAACATTTAAATGGGTTCCCATTATACTCAGAACATAATCTAAAAATATTGCCTTAATAAAGTTCTGAAAGGATTTTCCTTCTGCTGAAGCCTCTAATCACTTCTCTGGCCTTTCTTCCAATGCCTCATTCTCTCTAGCCTCACAAGACTTTTTTTTGTAAACACGGCATGTCAATTCTAATTTCATGAAATTTATCATTGCTGTGTTCTCTATCCATTATAATTTTCCTTTTATTACTCTTTTAAATTTTCTTTGATTTTCTAAATATGCCATTATATAAAAACTATTATTTATCAGTATTGATTTTTTTCTTTCCAGTGGTTAAGGATTTGCATGTTTTCTGCTCTACAGTTTTAAAAATATATATAATAGTTTTAATAGAATCTTAGTTCTGTTTTTTATACATATGAATCTACTCTTTCACTCTTAATGAACTATAAATGTTGATTTAATGTTATATCATTCTTACCTTTATTTAAAATAATCTTCAGATATTTCTAGAATTAACCAAAGGCAAGTATTAATATCTGTAGACAATGTTTCATTATTTTACATATTAATAAATAGTCAAATACTGAATCTTTGTGTTACTTAATTCTGTATTATATGTGTAAGATGTTATTTATGTTTGGATTCTAAAATTTATTTGGGATAATTGTGTCAGAATTTTAAAAATAATGACTCCTTATGTTTATTGTATTCTTTTAATCTTTTTCTTCTAAAAGCATTATTCTATTTTCACAAAAATTAGTATTCCATCCTCTTCAATTTTTTTAGAGTATTTCAGAAGATTAGATACGACCTCTTCTTTGTATGTTTGGTAGAATTCCCCTGTGAAGCTATCTAGTCCTGTACTTTGTTTGCTGGAAGTATTATTATTTCAATTTCACTACTACTGATCAGTCTGTTCAGATTGTATATTTCTTCTTGATTCTGTCTTGGAAGGTTGCTAGAAATTTGTCAATTTCTTCAAGGTTGTCCAATCTGTTGGTATATAACTGTTCATCATATTTCCTTATGATTTTTTGTATTTCTGTGGTATTGGTTGTTATTTCTCCTTTTCCATTTCTTATTTTGTTTATTTGCATCCTCTCTCTTTTCTTGTTGATGAGCCTGGCTAAAGGTTTATCAATTTTGTTTATCTTTTCAAAGAACCAGCTTTTGATTTTATTAATCTTTATAAGTTTTGTCTCTATTTTATTCACTTCCTCTCTTATCTTCATTATATCCTTCCTTCTGCTGACATTGGGATTTGTTTTTTTTTTCTTTTTCTAGTTCTTTTAAATGGATGGTTAAGTTGTTTATTTGAGATATTTCCTGTTTATTGAGGAAGGCCTGTATTGCTGTGAACTTCTCTCTTAGAACTACTTTTGCTGCAACCAATAGAATTTGGAAATTTGTATTTGCATTTTCATTTGTCTTGAGGTTTTTTTTTTTATTTACTCTTTGATTTCTTCACTGACTAATTAGTTTTTTTAGTAGCATGTTCATTAGTCTCCACATTTTTGTGATTTCCCCATTTTTTTCCCCTGTAATCAACTTCTAGTTTTATACCATTATGTTCAGAAAAAAATGCTTGACATAATTTCAATCTTCTTTGTTGATACTTTTTCTGTGGCTTAGTATAAGATTTGTTGTCAAGAATGCTCCGTGTGCACTTGAAAAGATATGTATTCTACTGCTTTGGGATGGAATGTCCTGTAGATATCTATTAAATACAACTGGTCTATTGTGTCATTTAAGACCACTGTTCCCTTATTGATTTTCTGTCTGGAAGATCTGTCCATTGATGTAAGTTGGGTTTTAAAGTCCTCGCTAGTATTGTGTTGTTGTCAATTTCTCCTTTTATATTTGTTAATATTTGCTCTATATATTTAGGTGCTCTTGTATTGCATACATATATGTTAATGAGTATAATATCCTCTTCTTGTGTTGACCCCTTTATCATTATATAATGCCTTTCTTTTTCTTTTTAGACTTTGTTTATAAATCAATTTTGTCTTATGAGTATTGCCACCCTCACTTTTTGTGTCCATTTGCACAGAATATCTTTTTTCATCCCCTCATATTCAGTCTGTGCATTTTTAGTTCTGAAGTGCGTTTCTTGTAGGCGGCATATAGATGAATCTTGTTTTTCATCCAGTCAGCCACCCTATATCTTTTGATTGGAGCATTTAGTCCATTAACATTTAAAGTAATTATTGATAGGTACGTACTTATTGTCATTTTCCTTATTGTCATTTTATTGTTTTCCAGTTGTTTTTGTAGTTCTTCTCTGTTGTTTTTCTTTCTTTTTTTCTTTTTATTATTTTTTATGTATTTTGCCTTAGATGACCTAGATGTAGGAAGAGATTTTTCTTATTCCCAAATCATGAAAATATTTATCTATATTTTCCTCTAAAAACTGTGTCATTTAAACTTTTACATTGAGGTTTATGAGCCATCTAAATTTAATCTTTGTATATAATGTGATATGAGGCTAAGTTTTGGATGTTTTGTTTTTTTTTTCATGTGAATACCCAGTTAATCCAGCACCATTTATTGAAAATACAGTTCTTTTCCCATTAGCTTGTTGTGGGATATTTGTCAGAAATTACTGTACATGTGTGATTTTGTTTATGAAGGAGATTACTGTGTACTTTTCTTTCTTCTTGCTCTCACTTTTTTTAATAGAATGTCTTTTTTAGGATTTAGTATTAAAGATGTGCTGATTCATACAAAGAGTTGGAAAGTGTTCTTTCTTTATTTCCTGACACGACTTATGTAAGAGTTTTGTTA
Organism: Hyperoodon ampullatus; assembly: GCF_949752795.1. NCBI lineage: Eukaryota > Metazoa > Chordata > Mammalia > Artiodactyla > Ziphiidae > Hyperoodon > Hyperoodon ampullatus. The sequence continues at coordinate 79,058,322 of NC_136914.1, forward strand.
TTTATGTCTTAAGTATTAAATAGAATTCACCAGTGAAACAATTCTGTGCCTGGAATTTTATTTGATGGAAAGTTTTTATTTTATTTTTTTAAATTTATTGATTTTTTAAATTTATTTTATTTTTGGCTGTGTTGGGTCTTCGTTCGCTGCTCGCGGGCTTTTCTCTGGTTGTGACGAGCGAGACTACTCTTCGTTGTGGTGCGCAGGCTTCTCATTGTGGTAGCTTCTGTTGTTGCGGAGCATGGGCTCTAGGTGTGTGGGCTTCAGTAGTTTCGGCATGTGGGCTCAGTAGTTGTGGCTCGCGGGCTCTAGAGCACAGGCTCAGTACTTGCAGTGCATGAGCTTAGCTGCTCCGCAGCACGTAGGATCTTCCTAGACCAGAGCTCAAACCCATGTCCCCTGCATTGGCAGGTGGATTCTTAACCACTGCAAAACCAGGGAAACCCAGAAAGTTTTTAAATAAAAATTCAATGTATTTAATAGATATCATGCTATGAATATTTTCTATTTCATCTTGTGTCATTTTTGCTAAATTGTATTTTTTAATGGGTATATCTTCTAATTCTTAAAAAAAATTGTTGGCATAAAAGTGGTTCATAATAGACCTTTGTTAGTGTTATGTCTATCAGACCCATGAAGGTACATCTTTACACATCTGTTGAATTCTTGATATTGGTAAATTCCATACTCTAATTTATTTGTTCTGTCTACCTAGAGGTTTACTTTGCTTTTAATCTTGTGCTTAGTGTTTCAAAGAGTCAACATTTGGCTATATTAACTTTCTCTATTGTTTGTCTCTTTCTTCCAATTTTTGGCTCACCTCCAGAGCCTTACTGCTTCTGTTCACTTTGAAGTGCCATAAGATCATTCAATTTTTTGATTTCCTCAAGAATTTATAGTCATTATAGATGCCGTATCAGAATTGGAAGCCAGATATTAGCATTTTGAAATTTAAAGAATAATCTATGTCATATGTAAAAGTGTGCAGTGGAATCTACATGTCATAGCATTTTGTCTCCATCATAATCCATGAAAAAGTACCCAAGAAAACTTATATTAGTTTGTATTCTTCCAAGCATAATTCTCTTAGTGCACATGCAATAGTGCACAAATGATAAACTAATTACAATGAATGAATTTTAACATATAATTATCAAAGAAAATATTTTTGGAATGCATTAACTAATCAGAAAAATAAAAATATTATATTTACTCTCTCTATTTAGCTCACATATGTGAATGAATAATATTACTAGAATGAGGAAGGGTTAACTATCAGTTATATTCATTAATTTGGTATGTTTGGATACAAACACTAAGAAACCTTATTCACATAATTAAGTAGATTGGAATTGAAGTATCTTGTTATGGTGTTTATCCTTTTTTTCTTTTAAATCTTTCTGTTGTATAGCACAATTGTATAAAATATAAAAGATTTCTTGGTCCTATTTAAATTTTGTTTAAATCCCTAATTGTATATTCTCTAAGTTTCAAAATATTTTATTACTGAGGCTTTGCTACAAAGTCACTTACTTCCTCATCTTTCAAAAGGCATGTGTAAGAAGAGATACAGTAAGATATTATCCAATGAATGGCTACTTATTAGACATTACCCTTTAAATTAGAGACATCTTGTATAACCTAAAATGCTGTGATAATTAAAATATTTTCATTTTAAATACTCTATTGTCAATATATTTTTGATAAAATGTCTTTATCTTATTAAATACATTCTTTATATATGTATTTTTTTAAAATACATCTTTATTGGAGTATAATTGCTTCACAATACCATGTTAGTTTCTGTTGAACAATAAAGAGAATGAGCCATATGCATACACATGTCCCCATATCCCCTCCCTCTTGAGCCTCACTTCCATCCTCCCTATCCCACCACTCTAGGTCATCGCAAATCACTGAGCCATTCTCCCTGTGGTATGCTGCTGCTTCCCACCAGTCAACTATTTTACATTTGGTAGTGTATATATGTCGATGCTACTCTCACTTCACCCCAGCTTCCCCACCTCATCCCCGTGTCCTCAAGTCCATTCTCTATGTCTGCGTCTTTATTCCTGCCCTGCCACTAGGTTTATCAGTACCATTTTTTTTTTTAAGATTTCATATATATGCGTTAGCATATGGTTTTGTTTTTCTCCTTGTGGCTTACTTCACTCTGTATGACAGACTCTGGGTCCATCCACCTCACTACAAATAAAGCAAATTTGTTTCTTTTTATGGCTGAGTAATATTTCATTGTATATATGTGCTACATCTTCTTTATCCATTCATCTGTTGATGCACATTTAGGTTGGTTCCATGTCCTAGCTATTGTAAATAGTGCTGCAGTGAACAACATGATGCATGTCTTTTTTTGAATTATGGTTTTCTCCAGATATATGCCCACTAGTGGGATTGCTGGGTCATATGGTATTTCTGTTTTTAGTTTTTTAAGGAACCTCCATACTGTTTTCCATGGTGGTTGTATCAATTTACATTCCCACCAACAGTGCAGGAGGGTTCCCTTTTCACCACACCCTTTCCAGCATTTACTGTTTGTAGCTTTTTTGATAATGGCCATTCTGACTGATGTGAGGTGATACCTCAATGTAGTTTTGATTTGCATTTCTCTAATAATTAGTGATGTTGAGCATCTTTTCATGTGCCTCTTGACCATCTGTATGTCTTCCTTGGTAAAATGTCTATTTATGTCTTGCACCCATTTTTTAACTGGATTGTTTATTTTTTTTGATATTGAGCTCCATGAGCTGTTTGTATATTTTGGAGATTAACCCTTTGTGTGTTGTTTCTTTTGCAAATATTTTCTCCCATTCTGAGGGTTGTCTGATTCTTGTTTATGGTTTCCTTTGCTGTGCAAAAGCTTGTAAGTTTAATTAAGTCCCTTTTGTTTGTTTTTGTTTTTATTTCCATTACTCTAGGAGGTGGGTCAAAAAAGATCTTGCTGTGGTTTATGTCAATGAGCTTTTTTCCTATGTTTTCCTCCAGAAGTTTTATAGAGTCTGGTCTTACATTTAAGTCTTTAATCCATTTGGAGTTTATTTTTGTATATGGTATAAGGTAGTGTTCTAATTTCATTATTTTACATGTCCCTGTCCAGTTTCCCCAGCACCACTTATTGAAGAGGCTGTCTTATCTCTGTTGTATGTTCTTGCCTCCTTTGTCATAAATTAGGTGACCATATGTACATGGGTTTATTATCTCTGGGCTTTCTGTCTTGTACCATTGATCTATATTTCTGTTTTTGTGCCAGTACCATACTGTCTTGATTACTGTAGCTTTGTGGTATAGTTTGAAGTTGGGGAGCCTGATTCCTCCAACTCCGTTTTTCTTTCTCAATATTGCTTTGACTATTCAGGGTATTTTGTGTTTCCATACGAATTATTTATTTTTTAAATATTGTGGTTGTAATTAGTTTGTTTAGTTCATAAAAGCCACTTGTAAAAGGCAAATTTTTTTTACCAAACAAGCACAAAATTTGCCTTATTTTCCATTAGAAAATATTTGATTTCATTATTAATTTTGAAAAATATTTTAACATTCATCTTTATGATATACATTTTATTTCTGAATTCTAGCTCTAGTAATATATGGCCTTGAATTTGACACTTAGGTAATAATTTTTTTTCATGGGCCAGTATGTCTTGACTCTAGTATGAGGCTTAGTCTTTAGAAGTGGAAAAGGTAAAAACAGAAGTCCTTCAGATTTTATGCACTTCATTTTTTTTTTTTTTTTTTTGCGGTACGCGGGCCTCTCACTGTTGTGGCCTCTCCCATTGCGGAGCACAGGCTCTGGACACGCAGGCCCAGTGGCCATGGCTCACAGGCCCAGCCGCTCTGCGGCATGTGGGATCTTCCCAGACCAGGGCACGAACCCGTGTCCCCTGCATCGGCAGGCAGACTCTCAACCACTGCGCCACCAGGGAAGCCCTGCACTTCTTGATTAAAGGAGTCTTTGCTCATGTCAGTATTTTACTTTCAAACTTGCTTCTTTGTTTGGGTACTTAGGACAATAGGGCAACACATTACAGTAAAATTCATTTAATTGAGATATATATATATCTTTCTTCTACATAGTGGGGTTAGGTGGTTGTGAACAGTGAGGTGTAGGGAAGGAGATTGTGCACTATCCCTCAATTACATACACGTCCTCAAGCACGTGAATTTTATGGGGTTTTAGCTTTGGATCAATAATCTTAGAAATCCATTGCCTTAAACAATCCGTGTCCTGTGCTCCTTGAAAAGTATTGTACTCTGGATCATATACCCTGATTGAAAGGCATACCTGGTCTTGATGAAATTAGCATAGCTGAGGCATCTCAGCTTGTATAAATGAGAAGGTGATAGAAAGGCAATAAATGAGAAAGGGACAGCACTAAATTATAATTAAGGAGACACTTTTGGACATATCACAAAAGTGCATATGTATAAAGTAACTGATATTCTTTCCTTTACAGATGTTTATTGTTCATTTAGAAAGTTTCTAAAGCTAAAGTGTGATTTTTGCCCTTTTTTCTATTCAGCTTTTTTGTCTTTCTTATTAATTTATAGGATTGCTTTATGTATTCTGGATAGAAGCCTTTTGAGAGTGATATATGTTGGAAATGTTTTACACCACATTTAGTGACTTCTCTTTTTATCACTTAAGGAAGAAGAACTCTCTTACAATATTTTACATCCATGTCAAGCCAGGGCAAATATTCTACTTTTTATCTTTTTGGCTATTAAGTAACCCTTTGAAAAAAAGGTCACAAATAAGGCAACTGACTCTTTTATATGCAGTTTTTTATATTATTATCTTCCATTCTCTTATTTGGTTCTACAAGTCTATTAGGCAGGGCTTCATTTCTTCTACAGCTAAAATTGCAAAACTCTTGCCAGCCATTTAGTATACAAGAAAAGGCCATTGCATATATTCTAACATCTTATCTTTATATTAATGAAAGTATTCCCAAATATAAGACAAACGTACAAATCATTTTTGTTTTTACTGAAGTAGCATTCTTTTACCATGACAGATAAACTGCATATTAAAAATCCAGGCACACTTTTTAATAGCTCTTTGCATTTCAAATTTTCCGTGGCACATGAAAAGGAATGTTTAAAATTAAGTTGAATTTATTGGAAAGGAGTCAATGAGTCAGAGCAAATGTTGAATTTTTCACTTAACTCTTCTCTGCACGTCCACTTAAATAATTCTCTCTTCCTCCAAATAGATTCATAATAATGACTGAAGTTTAATTCCAATAAATGAAATTGGTTTGTTGTTCAGTAAATGTACACTATAACTGCAGAACTAAAAATATATCTAGTTAATCACAACATTTACCAGTGTCAATGATATTAAAATATTACATTATTATTATCATGAAGTTGAGAATTATTCTTAAGAAAAAGGCACATCCTCAAAGCAAATGAGGAAAATTACAAATCCAGCACTAGGCTAAATTGAATTGATTCTTGATGTGACAATGTAAAAATCCCTTTCCAATTAAAATTTTAATTTTAATTTAGTTGAATTAAGATCTGTCCTCATAAAAGTGTTAGATTATTGTCACTCTTAGCAAGAAGTAGATTAGAGTTCTGTCCTTTAGATCAAACAATATGAGTAGTAGAGCTCCCTTAAAGTTATATGCCAAACATGCTTTTAGAGGTATAATGCAATGCTAAAGAAGAAATGTATTCTCTCATAAGAATATAAGTATATGGTTGTATAGAACTTAAGAAGAAACTTCTTTGCCTAGAAAAACTTATAGTCACATTATTTTCACATTTGACTTCCTTCTAAATAACTCAGGGTTTTACACGTGTGTGTGTGTGTGTGTGTGTGTGTGCCCGTGCGCGTGCTACTGAAAGAGTTACGGCATATCATTGTTAATTAAATTTAAACAGTATCTATAGTCAACATCCAAAAACAACACCTAACAGAAAAGAAAGTTTAAATGTCTTTGAGTTATTTGTCTAAGTGTTAAATTAAACCATGTGGATGGTGTTTGATATACCATCCTTCTAGTGAGCATATATAAAAATGCAAGACATATATACACTACCAAATGTAAAATAGATAGCTAGTGGGAAGCAGCCACAGAGCACAGGGAGATCAGCTCGGTGCTTTGTGACCACCTAGAGGGGTGGGATAGGGAGGGTGGGAGGGAGATGCAAGAGGGAGGACATATGGGGATATATGTGTATGTATAGCTGATTCACTTTGTTATACAGCAGAAACTAACACACCATTATAAGGCAATTATACTCCAGTAAAGATGTTTAAAAAAATGCAAGACTGATTATTTATGTTAAATATATGAATGTTTAAGGAAAGTTCTACCTGTCATCTGGGTATTCAGGCTTTAGATTTCTGGATGAATCCTGATATTCAGTTCAGTTGTGTTGATTTTTATGGACACTGCCAGTATGTCTTCCAGTTGATTTCAGTTCAAAACTATGTTTACTGTCCACCCCTTTGATCCACAATTTTCATTTGGTGCAGTAACTTGTAGCTCTCATTAGCAGTTGGTTATCTGGAACGTTAATTTGTTCTGAGTTGAATAAGTGAACATTTTTTTAATGTTTTGTTTTATTCTTTAAAATAGAATTATGTGAAGAAGTGGGAATGACCAATATTACTATTTTAGTTAAATAAACACTTAAAAACTTGAAGAGTAATAGTTATTCAAATGTAGGCTTATAGAATAATTCAGTAAGAGTGGATCTTTGAGGTCAAGTAACTCTATTTACTTTTAATCCTCATTTTGTAAATAATAAAAACTAAACAATGAATGTCTCAAATATGCAGTTCTTCTCACTTTCATTATTTTCATCTTTGCTTCTGGAATTGATGTGTAGTTTGTTTTTAATCCAATATTTTATTTTAAAACATAACACCATATTTAGAGTTTAAAAAATAGCACATTATGTATGAATTTTGGCTCAAATAATAATTTTTAAAATTACATATCACAATGTTGTTGGTTCTTCATAAACAAAGCAGCAGTTTATTATCCACAGGGAATTTTCCACATTGAGCATAAAATAGTCATAATTAGTGTGAGTTTATTTTCATTACTCTGAGAAATCTATTTGTCAAGTGGTTTATTGAGAAAAGGAGCTGAGGGCTTCCCTGGTGGTGCAGTGGTTAAGAATCCACCTGCCAATGCAGGGGACATGGATTTGAGCCCTGCTACAGGAAGATCCACATGCTGCAGAGCAACTAAGCCCATGTGCCACAACTACTGAGCCTGCGCTCTAGAGCCTGTGAGCCACAACTACTGAGCCCATGTGCCACAACTACTGAAGCCTGCGTGCCTAGAGCCCATGCTCTGCAACAAGAGAAGCCACCACAATGAGAAGCCTGCACACCACAACGAAGAGTAGCCCCCGCTCACCACAACTAGGGAAAGCCTGTGCACAACAATGAAGACCCAATGCAGCCAAAAATAAAATAACTAAAGAAAAAAAAAGAAAAGGAACTGAGGGATCACCCCAAATGTCTACAAATGAATCATGTTTGTTGTGTTCTAGCATCACAGTCCTCTACTCCCCCTGAGATTCCAGCAGGGTTGAGAATCTCATCTGGGTACATCAGTCACAGGAATCTTCAGACATTTTATTTGTTTGGTGATGCCAATACACTTCAAAATAGACTTTCTAAACAAGAGAAAAATATTCCTGCAAAGGAATATCGTTATCAGAAGAAAAGGGCAAAAGAGCATGCCACAATGACCCTTGTCCTTACATCAGAGATGTTTTTCAGAAAAGTCTCCTCTTATCTTTTATTTCCCAGCTCTTGGCATCTTGTGGTCTTCTTTGAAAAGCCACTGCTTTCTTAGTGCATGCCCAACAATATCCTGAAGGATGATTTGACATATCATCAAGGAAGAAAGTTAGTACTGTTTAAGATATTTGTTACCGAATCATTAGAGGCTTTCATTGGGTGTCATCATTTAACAGATGAGAAAATTCAAGTTAGAGTGCAGTAACATGCATCACTGAACCTGGTAGCTAAAGTAAGGGCTAGAACATGTAAGCAACTTCAGTTGCAGCCTCCCCAGCAGTCTTAAATGCAAATCACTGCTCCTCTCCATTCCCCCTCCCCTTTCTTCCTTCTTCTCTCAAGATATTCTTTACGTAGTGTTAACTGGCCTCATATCAGATTCCGAAAAGTAGGATGAATATTGAGCATCTACTATGAGTCAGGTAGTATACTTGACACTGGAGGTAAAACGTTGAATGGAAACAGAAAAAAAAAAATTAAAAGTTCTAGACTTTATGGAGCATTCTAATAGATAGTATACAGATAATTTAAAACAAAAATCACTAAAGTCTGTTAGAAGGTGATAATTGCTTTGAAGAAAATTTAATTAGGGAAGGGGAAAAGTTTGTGTTGGTCAAGGGTGAAGTCGTTTGCAATTGTAAATACAGTTCTCTGGTTAGACTTGAGAAGGTGGAATTTGAACACAAACTGACAGGAAGGGAGAAAGCAAGTCATGCAGATATTTGAAAGGAGAGCAGTCTAAGCCAAAGACCAAAAACCAAAGCCTACCAACCATTTATAGCACCCTCCCTTCTGCCTACCCCTCCTCCTACCCCAGCCTATTTTGTAAATAAAGTTTCGTTGGAAAACATTTGCATCTATTGTTACATATTACCTATGGCTGCTTCTAGGAGCAGAGCTGCTACAAAGGCCATATGGCCTGCAAACCCAGAAAAAAATTAGTCTGTATTTTACAGAAAACTTTGTGGACCTTGGTTTAAGTAAAAGGAAGAGTTGAATTATTACTGTAAATAATCTATACTTCAATTTTTAAAAAAGAGTTGAATTCAAAGCCCCAAGGCAGGAATATATGTGGTCCACTTGGAACACTCCCAGTGCATGGAGAAGGCAGATTTGGGCTGCAGCAGAAGGAATAAAGCAAGAGAAATAGACAATAACGTCAGAGAGGTGATAGGTGTCCACCTTACTGATTAGTATCAGAATGAGTATCGATATCCAATAAAATGTATTTTCTAATTTATTTCACTATTTGCTTAAAAAAAATACTTATTTCCCAACACTGTATAGGTGAATACATGTGTCCAAACATTCATTGAAAAAATGTTTCTTATGGAACTATTATATCCTCGGTAACCTAATAGGTGCTAATAATTTTTTTCTTTTTAGTTTGAATGATCTCCAAATGACTCAACCATAATTTAGTTTAGTTTTTAATCTCCCTTTTTATATATCAGGCAGCTGAATATCTGGGAGTTTAATAACTTTATGTGAGATTACACACAGAATAAGAAGCAGAGTAAGGACTGAAGCCAAAGTATCAGTAACTATATTTACAAGTGTTAACAAAACTATTCATATGCATTCAATTAAAATATACATACATATACACACATCTCATGCATTTCAGTCTGTGAGGCAATTAGCATTACTATATCAGCTCATTAACTCTAAATATTCAAATGAATGTTTGGCAACTTAATTCACAAATCACCTGCATATCTACAATCTCATTTGATTTTTAAAAATATGATTTGGGTTATTGATTGTGATTTTTCATTTGAATTATATTCTATTTTTTAAAAAATAATTAGACACTTCACATATTTTATTTTGAAATTCTGTCCCCTCGTCGTTCACTCAGTACTCCTTAGCAAGGTGACTATGGTTCATTCTACAGCTGATTTAAGAAAAAAAAAAAAGAAATAGGGCCTCCCTGGTGGCGCAGTGGTTGAGAGTCCGCCTGCCGATGCAGGGGATACGGGTTCATGCCCCGGTCTGGGAGGATCCCATATGCCGCGGAGCGGCTGGGCCCGTGAGCCATGGCTGCTGAGCCTGCGCATCTGGAGCCTGTGCTCCGCAACGGGAGAGGCCACAACAGTGAGAGGCCCGCGTACCACAAAAAAAAAAAAAAAAAAAAAAAAAAAAAAAAAAAGAAATAATTTCCACACCAACAACATGTAAGTTTTTTGCATGTTGAAATTATATCAATTCTTAAAAAAAGAAAAAATTCTTTATTTGTGTTATATGTCATAATCTCTAGAAGTTCTCAACCTGTAAATAGGATGGTATTTATTTGGTAATCTCTTGTCACCTTCCCTGTATAGGTAATGACTAGTGAGACCCAGAATTGATAGTTAGATAATATGACTGTCAAAACAGGGACCTCTTGAATTGAATATTTATATTACTTGGGAATCTTGGGGTTTTGTAATATTCATACTACTGGCTAGGTATGTGGAATCATTTTATTGAATATATGTGACTAATACAGCAATCATGTTGACTTACTGGGGAGATGTATCATTACCAAAAGAGAGAATTCAACTCATTTTAATTACTTGATTTATAAAATATAAAAAAGAAGAAATAAAATCTCTAAACATGATTTAACAACAAAAAAATTATATGTCTCATGCAAGTATATAGACACACACATACACAACTTGAATATCTTATAAATCCATATTTTGGGGAAAAATAGTTTTCTGTAAAAATATTAAATATCACTTAAAATTTGAGAATAATTTTGATAATAAACCTGAATGGTGATAAATAATTTGAGATGTCAGGACTTCCCTGGTGGTTCAGCAGTAAAGAATCCTCCTTACAATGCAGGGGACGCAAGATCGATCCCTGATGGGAGAACTAGGATCCCACGTGCCGCGGGGCAACTAGGCCTGCGTGCCACAACTGCTGAGCTCGCACACCTCAACTAGAGGGCCTGTATGCTGCAAACTACAGAGCCCATGTTCTCTGGAACCCACACGCCACAACTACTGAGCCCACGTGCCCTGGAGCCTGCACACCACAACTAGAGAAGAGAAAAAAACCCGCAGGTCATAACTAGAGAGAAGCCCGTGTGCTGCAACAAAAGATGCCGCAGCGAAAGATCCCACATGCCTCAATAAAGATCCCACGTGCCGCAATTAAGACCTGACGCAGACAAAAATAAAATAAAAATAAATAAATAAATAATAAATCTTAAAAAAAAATTTTTTTTAATTTGAGAAGAGGTTTCTATATGCAATGTAAACTTCATTTTTTTTTGCTATTGGCTTCCCCTATGTTTTTATTAATGTTGTTTTAAGTAGACTGGGAAGAAATGGTACAGTATTTACTAATCAATTTTCTGATTCTGTACGTTCTATATTTAAAAATTAGTATCTATTTTTTTCCAGAAATCTGAGCCCTATGAACAATTCCAGGCGTGTCTCACGTTTCTGGAGAAGAGGGCTTGAATTTTCATTTTACTTACCTATTCTTTCTTCTTCCTCTTATGTTTCTGTCCATCTCATATAAACACATACACACACAAAGAACAATCAAGAATTGACAATTTCTGTGTCTATCCCTTCAAATTTTTCTTTATTCCTTGAGCTTGGATTTAACACAGAACTTGGATTTAACACAGAACTTAATGAATGTATAAGAGTGGAATATAATTTGTTGAGTAATATAGAAATCTGTAATGGTGCAGAATTCCATGGTTCTAGATTTTCTACTAAATTAAAAAGTGTCTACTATGAAAATAGACCTACTACTAAGTTGTGGTTTTCAACTGTGTTCTCAGTAATGTGATTCAAGAGGATGATACAATATATCATGTGAATAAAAATACCTGTGGTTATATAAATATGGAACATGTTGGATTTAACACACTTAAGCAGATTTTTTAAATTGGAAGACTTCTCAGAAAAGCCATCTCATAAAGTGTACTGAAATGCTTTATGCATCCATACAGGCCTCATCTATTTGCAGAAAATCTCTGGAGGCAGGTGTGCAATACAGGAACATACTTTAGGGAAAAAAAACAAACTATACTACCTATGAGAATAAAGTGTGTAGGCTGCTTGACTTAACTTTCTCACCATTACTTAAAAATCCAATTAATGCCTTAATTGTATACCAAAACGATTGTCTTATTCAACCATCCATTTATTTCAGAGATTCCTTACCATATTTCTAAATATTTTTCTATTTATTATATAAACTATGGACATTACAAAGAAGCATAATATAAATAAAATGGTAATTTAAAATATTTTTAATTAAAAGTCAGCAAAATCCCAAATGTTTTCTTGAAATTGTTACATAATATATTGTATTTATGACATTTTATAGTTTACAAAACACTACCGCACATATTCATTTTACATCGCAAAATAATTCTTTATAATTATATTCATTTTGCAGATGAAAAAGCTAAGACTCAGAGAGTAAAATTATTTTACTTTGACATTTTACAAACATGTTAGCATTTATAAAGAACTTGTCCCTTCTTTTCTTTCTCTGCTTCTTTCAAAGTATATAAACTGCATCAGGAATCCTTCAACTACAAATGAGAGAAAATCAAGGTAAATTATTTTAGTGAAAAGGAGAGTTAGTGGCCTCAGGTAACTGAGAAGATCAGAAGTAGATATGGCTTCAGACATTGATACAACAAAAATATAATGATGTATTGGCCAGGTTCTCCAGAAAAATAGAACCAACAGGGTGTGTGGAAACTCAGGAAAGAGTTGAAGTTCAAGTCCAAAGGCAGTCTGCTAGCAGAATTGCTTCTTGTGCAGGAGTTGTCAATCTTTGTTCTATTAAGGCCATCAACTGATTTGATGAGGTCCACCCACATAATGGAGGTAATCTACTTTACTCAAAGTCAGCTGATGTAAATGTTAATATCAAAATACACTTTCACAGAAACTTCCAGAATAATGCTTGACCAAATAACTGGGCACCATAGCCTAGCCAAGTTGACACATAAAATTAACCATCACAAGTGATGATCTTTGTTTTCTTCATCTCTTTACGTATCTCTCTGTCTCTTTCTCGTTCTATCTCTCTTAATCTCTTTCTGCATCTCTGTCTTACCGCCCTCTCTCTTTCTCTCTCTCCCAATGAGCACAGAAATGCCAGTCTCTCCTTACAAGTTAAAGAATATTAAGAAAATGAGTGAATTTCTTTTCTGGTTGCTTTAACATATTCTCAAAATCTTTGGACTGACTTAGTCCAACACCTTTTACAAATCATTGTGGCTATAAAGATGCAAAGTCTGATGATACTGGGTCTGAACCAGATCGCTAAGTATAAACATTGTAATCTCTTGCTAGAACAACAGAGGTACCCAACGAAAAGCCTAAATTATATCACTCCCATTTTATTAATCATGAAACTTTTAATTTAAAATAAACCATTTTATGTAAAATGTTAAGGTAGCTATTTTTTAAGTTAAACTAAAGTTTAATGAATAATGATCTTACTAAAATATTCTCATTCAGATGGAGTATATTGAAGAGAGGGTTATAGTAATAAACTGGTGTTAAGCTTCCCCAGCTATTCTTTCTTGCCACAATGATGAAAATCTTTCTTCAAAATGGGAGCAGACAAATAAAACATTTACAGTGAACCAAAGAGACAATATTTTATGTGTAAGAGCAAAAATTTGAATGAAAAGTGTATATTTCAATGTTTAAAACTTGTGAATGCTTTGATATTAATGGATTATTATAATTATTCAGTCTGCTTTATACTTCTTTTTCTTTAAAATACTCAATATGAAATTATTTATCACATATTTTCAATGCCCTGAAATAAATTGGAAATAAACAGACACTAAGAGAAAACTGATGTCTAGTTTGTGCCAGTAAAAGTTAATATTCAGTTAGAAAATTATCCAGTCTTTTTAAGTTGAACATAGCATTTATTTCCCGATGCATGCAGACATAAACATTCAAAGATATGTTCGAATGTCTCTAAACTTGTTAGACTTTTTTTAATAATCTTTAACATTAGTTCTTAATTCCACTTGGCATCCTTCCCCTGTACATTTTAGTCACAAGCTTTTAGAATAATTTCTTTAAATGAAATGCCATATTTTCCTATTTGTCTCTTTTCTGCTTTTCAAATGCCTTTAGTCTTACTGCAAAGTATGATCTGAAGACTTAGATACTATTTTTTTGCTTAGCTGTTATATAAAATAATGCATGTTTTCAAGAACCCAGGCTTCACACTTCCAATATTAGGATACATGCCTATCTCATCAGCCCAATTATATGTGGTGGTGAATTGTCTCTATGTAGATGAAATTCATATATTCCTCTTAATAGATCTTAGCATTACTTATCAAACTTAAAATAACATTCTTCAAATTTCAGAGATGAGCATCTCTAAGTCAAAAGCGACCAGGAAATTGTTGGAGTGTCACATCATAATTCCTGGATAATATTTTGAAAGGCCATCAATATAAATGGTGTGCATTTATTTCTGAATCTGCTTGAGCTGTTCATATATCTTTAGACCATTTCTTTGCAGTGGTATGCGTGGAGTACCATGTAATTTGACTGTGTTGTGTGATAAACATTTAGGATGATTTATAGATTTAAAATGACAATTAATTCTATAATGAGTGAACCAAGTAATGTCACAATGAATCCATAGTGACCATTTAAAATGGAATTCAAGAAAAAGAACACTTTATTTGCTGCATAAAAGCCTGTGAGGCTTTGCTATTGAATAACGTAAGCAGAATGCAGCCATATAAATCTTCTTAATTTACATCTTGGGCTTCATTATGCATATTTGATAGCACTCTGCAAAACTTTAATTTATAGACTTTTGGAATTTTACCAATCCCGAAAGCAGTGCTAAACGTGCCTGTTGGAACATTTAACTGAAGTAAGTCACTGGAGAGTTCCTCAATGAGTGTAGAATTATCAGTTATTTGCATTCCTTGTAGATTTAAAGCAATAAGGCCTATTAACAAAATAATGGCAAATGCTTTTTGAATGCAGGTATTGCTTGAACCATTTACTATCATGCACAACTCAGAGTATATATTTTCAAGTGTGCATTGAAATTGAGTTAGTTTGTTCACCTCATCTAAATAGGTAGCATGATACAGTCACATGTTGAAATGTGTGCCAATGAACCAACTTACAAGAACCACCTGATATGATCTAGAGACCAAATCTTGAGTGTGAATTGGTCTTATCACTTAACATGTACATAATTGATTAGAGTATACAAAATAAAATTGTAGTAACTTCTATTAAAGTGTTTTCAGTAAATCAAATTATTCCAACCTTCAACAAGGTTGAATTATAACTATTTTTCATCTTTTTAAGAAGGTTCTGGTTCAGGAAGCTTAGCACTGAATGTGTGCATTACCCTTTTATAAAACACAAGTGTTAGCTGTTTGTTTTTCTCACAACACTAACTACATTATGATTCATAAATACGAGAGAAGTAGGCTGATGATGTAAAATTATAAAACTGACATTCCTTGAAAGAGAAACATTTATCTGTGATTATTTCACCTTGCCTTCATTTTTTCCTTCTAACAGCCTAAATATCTGCCTACCCATGTGTATAGTGGAATGATGAGTTTAATCTTAGACCACACATAATAGGGTAATTGATTTCTATTATGAGGCATATAATACATTTGCCGTAGTAAAATAGCAATGCTAAGTAAACCCTTGAAATTAGGATGCATTAGATGTTACCATGCTCTATAGGGAATTAGCCAGAGTTCTAAGCCTTGCCAAACACATAGTCGCTTTTTAATTCCATCATGCAGAGAAATGTTTCTTTTGTTAAACAATGTAAATAATATATGTCTCTTGAGTCTGAGACACTGCCCTGTTAATATTAAGAAACATTTGATGTGGAAGTTGTGAGAACTAATATCATAATATTATTGACTTTTTAATTATAACTGAAAATTATTGTCATTTTGCTTGGGGTCCATTTTTAAATTCCAAAATTCCTACTTGACTCCTATGGATGGATAACTCTTCAATAATTTAATATCAACATCTCTAAAATGGACATAATCATAAATGGTACTTCCTAGGGCAAAAAGTGCCTTCACCCAGTAAGCTTTTGAAAATGAGGGAATAAGATTGAGAACTTGACTCTACACTCTGAATTATCATATAATGGAGAAGAATAGAGATGGGTGAAGACCAGTGTGTAATGTGAATGACATAGCACATGTACTATATGAAATGATATTTAAGTATGTAGTTATACAATTATATGCATGTATGAGTGATTGTGGATGGTGTTGCTCAGCAAACAAAGAATAGGAGAGTCACCTATACACATGTTGCCACCACTATCCAGACTCCACCTGGGAAAGGGTATCTATTAGGGTTAATTTGGATATCTTATCTTCCTGGTAGGCAAATCCCAATAATGTAGAATTGTATGTTAGGCTAACAAAGCCTGATATTGCTCATGTGTCATGTAGCTAAATCAATTTGCACCATTTCCATGCTCACTGAGAAAAATTCCAATTGTAATTTGGCTTCGCATAAAGCCTGTTCAAAATGAGAGAATGATGGTAAAGCTGATCTAATTTTGAGAATTATATTTCTCCTTATAAAAAATGAATTGACATCGTGGTATTGTGTACCCTTCTCTCATAAGCTTTGGTTATTATGAATTAGAATTCTTAAATTTGAGTACTTTGGGGACACAGGTAATATCAAGTTTCTGTGCCTTGAAGACGGAGAGTTAAAACTATACTTGCCAAAGTCACACAGATCAAAGCCATCTGGTGAGGATCTCTTTGGGCAACCTGCCAGTTACCCCTGGTAATGACCCTCTCATAATTATGATACAGAATATTCTATTTTCAACTGTATTCTCCAAGACATAACAATATATTATTTGTTTTATTTTGCAAATATAAGTTGCAATGCTTCTAATAAAGCCTTCTAATGAAACACACTAGTTGGGTTCAAATTTTGCTCTAATTCTTACTAGCTGAAGGATTTATGGCAAAGTACTTAGCTATTTTTTGCCTCAGTTTCTTCACTTCTGTAATGGTTAATAATGGTACATTCCTTTTAGGGTTTTAAGATGATTAAATGGCTGAATGTTTGTAAGACAAGGCCTGCTACAGACTCTTACAGGCTTTTGTTAATGTAATTAGCTATCCTTGGATCACTTTCTGTACATAAAATAGGTTAGCAAATTTTGTCAATTCTATCATTATAATGCCACTTAAAGCAGTTCTTGCTTCTGGGGATGTATCCCTACTGACTTAATTTCATTCTTTAAACTCACATGTAAACTATTTTAATATTTTCCAGAATTATCAGCCTGCCTAATATATTTTACCATTCTGATTCCATACTGCCTCTACAGTTACCTTCTTTAAGACATTCATCTGATTATTAAACTCCTTCTCTTCATATTTAACAGTCACTGAGTATTGCTTATAGAGTGAATTCTAAACTCTGCAGCAAGACATGCTAAGCCATCCACAATCTGTTCCTAATCTCACGCTTCAGCCTCATTTCACATTATGTCCTTCAAAATCACTGAAGTCTAATTATACTCTTCTGCTGGTCCCCAAATGTTTCAACCAAGTTTTCAGGGGGGAGTAACTACTATTCTGTTGTTAAGAGCTTGAGCAGTGAAGTCAGACTTCCTTAGGCTCAGTCCCCAGTGATATCACTTATTTGATTATGGCCTTTGGCAAATCCTTTAATCTCTTTATATTTCAACTTCCTGGAAAAATAAGACCAAGCTCATAGAATTAAGTGAGATAATACATGGCCCTTAGCACTCATGTTTGATACTCATTATGTAATTGGTAGAAGACATCTGTCATTTTTTGGTTTCCTTTGTTGTTCCCTCAGCCCAAAAGGCTTCTACCATTTTCTTTAACAATCTCTTACCATTATGCAAAAACCAAATTAAATACCAGTAGTACGTCAAATATGTCCTGTTCCTCCAAATACAACATAAGGTATTTCTGTTATAGAAACCATGCATTGTGTTATTTTTACTTATGTTTAGAATTCAGAATTGTTTGTTTATGTCTTTTTCTCAGACTAGACAGTGAATTCATTGAAGGAAGAGACCATGTCTTACTAATCTGTCCCCTCCAGCCCTTTCCCTTCAAAAATGCTGCCTTAAAATATTAGACCTTCCAAAGAAAAGTACCCCTTACTCAAAACAAATTGAGGAAGGAAGACAAGTCAGGCCTCATGTCTCATATTTTGATACATTTTCTGCTTCACATTCAACCCACTGCTCTTCCTACATGGTTAGCTAGCTCTTTGACTTTGAAGAAATTGCTTCTTCCATTTAAGACTCAGTTTCTTCCTCTGCATTGCACTCATAATGAGTGTACCTATTTCAAAGGCTGTCATGAGGATTAAATAAGATGATTCATGCAGCACTGATTGTCCCTGTAGTGAGTGCTCAGCCATTCTTACGATTGTTGCTATCATTATTTTTT
The DNA here is from genome assembly GCF_949752795.1 of Hyperoodon ampullatus. Classification (NCBI taxonomy): domain Eukaryota; kingdom Metazoa; phylum Chordata; class Mammalia; order Artiodactyla; family Ziphiidae; genus Hyperoodon; species Hyperoodon ampullatus. Next base: position 79,076,582 of record NC_136914.1, read on the forward strand.
GACTGAATTATGGTTTGGGATGAGAAAGAAGTGAGGCTAGAAAACATAATAATTTCTTTTTTATTTATGTATTTACGTATTTATTTATTCATTTATTTAATTTTTGGCTGCATTGGGTCTTCGCTGCTGCATGTGGGTTTTCTCTAACTGCTGAGAGCAGGGACTATTCATTGCAGTGCGCGGGCTTCTCATTGCAGTGGCTTCTCTTGTTGGAGAGCACGGGCTCTAGGCATGTGGGCTTCAGTAGTTGTGGCTCACGGGCTCTAGAGCGCAGGCTCAGTAGTTGTGGCACACGGGCTTAGTTGCTCCACGGCATGTGGGATCTTCCAGGACCAGGGCTCGAACCCGTGTTCCCTGCATTGGCAGGCGGATTCTTAACCACTGTGCCACCAAGGAAGCCCGAAAACATAATAATTTCTTATTTCCATGTCTAATATAGGAAGAAAGGTATGTGTTTTTTGACTCATCACTACAGTTGCAAAATGGACACTGGGGAAACAGAATTCACCATATGAATGCAAAAAATGTCAATTGCAAATGTGTTTTCCTCAAGACAACTTAGAAAAAAGCAACATTCCTTGTTATTTATTCTTGGTTAAATCCTAGAAATCTTTCAGAAACTAAATACCGTACAATCAAATAAAATTAGTCCAAAAAATAAAAGCAACCCTCTAATAAAACAACATATGTCTACTATTAAAGTATGTAGGCAAGATGGTGTCTCATTCCCCTTGCTACCTTTATTAGCTTTGATTTGTATCATTGTTAGGTGAAATGCAGTCTTAGAACTATCTCTTGATATTTTAACATTAGGACTTTTTTATAATGATGTATAGGTAACATAGGTATCTGATCCAAGGAACAAACTTCATTAATTCCACTTATGCCACTTATGTGATTAGTCCCTTTTCCCCCTAATATAAGCCCTATAACAAATGATATCTATGCATTTTAAGAAATAAACTACTTTGTTGATTTTTGATGCTGTTTTCTCTTTCCCTGTTACATGCTGAAGTGATTAGCAGAGGTTGTCAAAGTGAGATCTAAGATTCACATGGTGTGCTCAGTAAAAATGCAGGGATTTTGTTCCATTCCAAACCTGCTAATCCACATTTCTTGGAGTGAGGAGGCCTGAAGTCTAAATTTTATCTGGTTTCCTAGATGACGTTTTTGCACATCAAAAAGTGAGAACCAATGAATTAGATGGATGCTATTTAGAAAAATGTATTTATGGTTATTTTCCAATTTCAAACTGATTTATAAGAGAACATATATACATTTTGCAAGTTTTTCCCCCTACCATTTACTATGGTCCTCACAGTTTTTAGAATTTTAGTATTAGGTTGTTTCTGAGGCCAGCTTGTGTTAACAACCAATTTGGTACTGTTTCATCCTATAAAGTATTGCTCAGCTTTTTACTGAATTCACAATGCTACCTCAGCAGTCTGAACTACTCTACAAAGCAATTACAGATTTTCCTGCTTTCAGAGTGTCCTTTGAAAACTAAAGCCCTTCTCTATAATTAAAGGTTTCAGTTACAAGTACCTTTGTAAATACACTCAATTCCCTTGTAGTCTGGCCTTTTACTTTATCTGATGTCAGTATATGCAACAGGGATTACATTTTACTCATCCTTAACAACAGCAATAGATAGTTCATTCATTTACCTTTCTTTTACTCCATTTTTAAATTTTTTTTCGTTTTTTGAGGGCTTGGAGTCTGATTTTTGTTTGTTTGTCTGTTTGTTTGTTTTAAGACATAGTTCTATCACCCATTAAAATCTCCAAGTAATTTCATTAGGTCAGAGACTCATCTGATACCTGAACAAATGCTACTTGCTTGTCTACATATTCAGTAGGGTGAAATTTAATTACTTAATTATTGTTCAGTGAATAAGGTCAATGGAAGCAGTCAATCCCTTCTCAAACTCCTTGTAACACACAAACAAAACACCATACCTATACCCAACAGCTCTGGTGTGTTTTGTAGCTCCAGAAATTTAACTTAAAAGTAGAGCATTTTAAAATTTCATCTGATTATCGGTCAGGTGTTCTTAGGAATGGAGAATGAATTAAAGAATGAAATCCAGGGCCTCCCTGGTGGCGCAGTGGTTGAGAGTCCGCCTGCCGATGCAGGGGTTACGGGTTTGTGCCCCGGTCCGGGAGGATCCCATATGCCGCAGAGCAGCTGGGCCCGTGAGCCATGGCCACTGAGCCTGCGCCTCCGGAGCCTGTGCTCCGCGACGGGAGAGGCCACAACAGTGAGAGGCCCGCATACCGCAAAAAAAAAAAAAAAAAGAAATCCAGGTTTAAATAACTTCTATATTCCATATACTATTATTTCAATGAATTAGGTGTAGTATATATATTTCACCATATATATAATTAATAAAAAATATTTATTAATTATATATATACTTAAAAAATCAATTAAGTATATATAATTTACTTTTTATTTACAACTAATTGAATAATTGTCAAGTTAACATCCTAATTGGTCAGTTCTATCTGATTAATCTCATGTTGTTACATAAGAGAAAATTGAATCATATGATCTAAATTTGGAAAAAAATATGGTTTATATTGAAGTTGAAATTCATAATTTATATTATCTGTAAGGGAAAGAGGAAACTAATATTGACATTTTGGGCTTGTTCTTTCACACTTGGAATTCAAATATCAAGACCACTGATCCTTAAACAACTAAAATAAGAAAGAAAAGCACTTCATGCAAGAAAAGAAAGATAAGGACCACAAAAATATTCAGTAAAGCAATGAGTGGGGATATAGTTTTTCTTTGGCACACATGCTATCAGTTGATTAGAACACATAGTGTCAGCAGATCCTTCTGAAAACATAATGTTCGTGGTCTTTACTTATTAAGATCCAGAGATGGAAAAAAAACTTACTAGGACCAACTCTGAAACTTCATGAGTGTGAAAGTCAGTGCAACGAGGACACCAAATAAAGAGATACATCTTCAAGTTTGATTAGGCCCCATTTGTTTATTTTTGCTTTTATCTGTTTTGCCTTGGGAGACTGATCAAAGAAAATATTGCTATGATTTATGTCTGAGAAGGTTTTGCCTATGTTCTCTTCTAGGAGTTTTATGGTGTCATGTCTTATATTTAGGTCTTTAAACAATTTGAGTTCATTTTTGTACATGGTATGAGGGAGTATTCTAATTTCATTGATTGACATGTAGCTGTCCACCTTTCCCAACACCACTTGCTAAAGAGACTCTCTTTTCTCCATTATATAGTCTTGCCTCCTCTGTCATAAATTAATTGACCGTAGGTGTGTGGATTTATTTATGGATTCTCTATTCTGTTCCATTAATCTGTATGTCTGTTTTTGTGCCCATACCATGCTGCTTTGATTACCATAGTTTTATAGTATTGTCTGAAGTCTGGAAGGGTTATGCCTCCACCTTCGTTCTTTTTCCTTGGGATTGCTTTGGCAATTCTGGGTTTTGTGGTTACATATAAATTTCAGCATTATTTGTTTTAATTCAGTGAAAAATGTCACAGGTGTTTTGATAGGGATTGCATTAAATCTGAGGTTGATTTGGGTAGTATGGCCATTTTAAAAACATTAGTTCCTCCAATCCAAGAGCATGGGATATCTTTCCATTTCTTTGAATCATCTTCAGTTTCCATTATCAGTGTTTTCTAGTTTTCAGCATTAGGTCTTTCACTTCCTTGGTTAAGTTTACTTTTAATTTTGGGGGTTTTTTTGACACAATTTTAAATGGTATCTAAAAAATAATACAAATGAATCTATATACAAAAAAGAAACGGACTCACAGACATAGAAAACAAATTTATGGTTACCAAAGGTGAAAGAGAGGGGGAAGGGATAAATTAGGAGTATAGTATTAACAGATACAAACTATTGTACATAAAGTAGATGAGCAACAGGAATTTACTGTACAGCACAAGGAACTATATTAAATATCTTATAATAACCTATAATGTAAGATAATCTGAAAAAAATATATATAGGCAAAAAAAGAGATATGTCTTACTCCAGAGCATGTGCAGAGCATAAGTAGAGGACATATTAAATGAGACTAGATGAGTGGACATTAGTAGGAAATCCAACCAGAGGTGGATGCATTGACCAGCAACAAGTGGTGTATCTATTGAGTTATCCATCCTGTAACCTTTTCGGGGAGCCCATATTCCTGAATGAGTGCAGAGGAGGGTAGAGGGATGAGTGTCTAATTTTAACTGGTGGATGTTTTTCATAGCCTTCTGGTTTTCTGCCTATAATCGTGCTATTCATAGCTTTGTCTGTGAAAATACTTGTGGTGCTGACTTCAATCTGAACTTAAGACTAAATTGAAAAAAATGTAGGTTTTCTTTTTTGGTTTCATTCACTTTTTTTTCTGTGATTCATTTGTAAGACTTACTGCTAAATAACCAAGAAAGCTTTTAGCAATGCAAAGACATGCTTCCAAAGTAAGATTCTCTTGTTCCATAATTGTTTTCACTCTTCCCCAAGGAAAGTTAGTTGTGATTAGAAACTAACAGTAACTAATTTGATGTAATTAGAAAGTATCAGCTTTTTGTGATTGATTCTTTTTTTTTAATGATATCACTTATAGGTGGAATCCAAGAAGTAAAACAAGCTAGTGAATAAATAAAAAAGAAACAGACTCACAAATATGGAGAACAAACCAGTGGTCACCAGTGGGGAGAGGGAAGGGAGGAAAGTCAGGACAGGGGTAGGGTATTAGGAGGTGCAAACTATTATGTATAAAATGAATAAGATACAGGGATATATTGAACAACACAGGGAATCTAGCCAATATTTTATAATAACTATAAATAGAGTATAACCTTCAAAAATTGTGAATCACTGTTGTACACATGTAAATTACAGGTTATTTTACATCAGTCATGTCTTAATTAAGAATAAAATAAAATCCACAGCAACATTTAGATTAAAGAGCTTCATAGGAACACATATGCTGCTACAACCCTGGTATCCATAGGAAACGGTGTCTCCTTCCTAGACCTTCCCTAGAAAGTGCTGCTGGCTACCTTGAATATGGCAGAAGCTTTCCCCACTCTGGCAAACCCCACTGACATTGACTCATTAACACTCATTAACATTCTAGAGTGGTTCCCAAGGCCTGATGAATGTGCTGAAGACTGGGTGTGATTTTCAGTGCTTGGCTTGCAGCTGGGAGGAACCACGTGTGCCTCTAGGCACAGGGTCTACACCAAGTGCAAATGACTCTCCCTTTACTCCCAGGGATAGACTGTGCTTTCTTTGCTCTGCACAACTTACAGGAAATTGAATGACATCCCAGATCTTATACTGTGGCATTCCAGGAAATTGGTAAACAGACCCTATGTCAGTCAACACCCCTTAACTGAGAACCATGGTGCAGAGTGTCCTGGGACGAGGCCAAACAGATACCAATTTCTTAAAAGTTCAGTTGATTGCTTATTTTTTTAAAAATTCAGGGCTTCCCTGGTGGCGCAGTGGTTGAGACTCCCCCTGCTGATGCAGGGGACATGGGTTCGTGCGCCGGTCCGGGAAGATCCCACATGCTGCGGAGCGGCTAGGCCCGTGAGCCATGGCTGCTGAGCCTGCGCGTCTGGAGCCTGTGCTCCGCAGTGGGAGAGGCCACAACAGTGAGAGGGCCGTGTACCGCAAAAAAAAAAAAAAAAAAAAAAAAAAAAAATGCAGTGTTAGAGACATTCAAACTCCAATAATTTAGAAAATGTAACTCTTAAAATAAAGATGGTTTTTAATATATTCTACAGTATTGACAAATATAAACCATCCGAATATTTGCTAGATTTCTCTAGATTAATTTTTCTGGTAATCAAGTGTATAAAAAACAAATAGATTGCTGTTTAAAATATTTTGTATATTATCCTTTATTTAGAAGTTTTTACATGGCTTACAGATGTAATACTAAAATGCTTGTTTTCAAATGACTGATTACTTCCATCTGCTCTTAACCACATTTCTCCTATCTCTTTTACAGTTATCCAAAGGCATTCAAAGTTTTTTCTTAATCAATTTCATAAGTTTTATAGACATTTCATGAAGGCAAAAGTTCAAACAATAACTTTGGCTTTGACACATGATATTTTATATTTTGCTTTTCTCCTAAGGTCTTTAGGGTTGTTTACAAAATCCAAACCGTTTAACAAATATACATAAAACATGCCTTTTTACATGCATATGCATAGGGAAATTAGCAATAAATTAAGGACAGAAAAAGTTAAGATAAAATCTGAGAAGAGGTTGGAATCTCAAAATGAGGAATTATAAGCTTAGTGGAGCAATACAGTTTATGCCCAGATTGTGAGTGATGTCCAGAAAGGAAAATGAGAGAAAAAAAATCCAAGCTTTGTGTCTGCATATTAGCAGACAAGAAAATCTGGTAAGAGAATCTGTTCAGTATCTGTTTGCACTGAAGAAAAGCATATAAATTACCCAAACATATTAGGGAGTTGTTTGAAATTACCCACTAAATACATATGTAGATTCTCTAAAAACCATCCATACCTGCTTTCATTTCCAATATTCACATATGTGGCACTTATGAGACAACAGGCTCTGGGAGACTATAAGTGATATTTTAGTCATAATTTGATAAATGCATGAATCATTTTAAAAAAATCAGAAATAGAAAAAATATTTCTTTGTATGTGTGTCATTCAGTTTAAGCTAGATTGTGCTATAGGATAAAACAGTCCCAAATTAGTCCATGAGTTAATTCACATCCACTCTCACATTCACATGTAGGTTTGTGAGTGTGTATCTATACACTCAGTCAACAGTCACTACATCACTGCAGACCTAGGAGCCCTTTCAGAGCAACTGTCCTTCATGGTATGACTCAGCTGCCTAGCCTGTTTTATACGTATGGCTTATCCATCTCAACCTGAGAGCTTCTTTGCCACCAGAGCAGAAGATGACATAAAGGTATTTCTGTCTATCTATAACTACATCTAAATACCTATCTATCTATCTCATCTGTCTTTGATGTATGTGTATATATGTATGTATTTATTTATGGAAAACCATAACTTTAAAGATAAGAGAGGGAGTATTGGAAATGGCATTTTTTCCTATTAAGTATTAATGAACATCATTTTCTTTACTGTCTTAAAAGAGTTCTGTCCATCACTGTTGACATGACATATCTAATGCATTCCATCAATTTAATGCATTTGGCATGATTTACACATATTTGTAGTTTATGTTTTAATGTGAAGTCTCAACAAATAATCTATTGGCTAGAATTTTGTCATTAATTTTGCACCATAAAAAACTTTCCACAGCATTCACATTGCTCTGTGACATGCTTTTTGGACAACAAAACTATATCCTGTTATAGGGGCCATTTTATCTTTAAATTACTTTTATCAACAAACATTTATTGACCACTGACTATGGCATGAACTAAAATAAATATTTCAGTAACTAGGTAGAAAGAATAATATTCTATTATATTAGAAGATATATGATGGATCAGTTAATAATATCAGGATTTTAGAAATAATTATATTCTAAAGAATGTGATTTTTTCTTTTTAGTGATTTCCCAGTAGCTAGTACTATGCCTCAAAGCTCATTAATAAGTTCCAAGTTGTCAAAACATCACTTGAAAGTATAGAGATATACAATCAGATTATTAGGAATATATTATTCTCTAAAGGAAACTTCCAGGAAAAAAATTGAGTGGAATTGTTTTTGAGATACCTATATAAGGATATGGGCCCATTGACCATGGTTAACTAAATAATAAACTACTGTATTTTTTGCTACTGAGAATATGTACTGTTCCTTTTTCAAGAGCATTTTTTTCCTCCTGTTTTATAGAGCATTTCGGAAACAATGAATTTATGTGATTTGTTTTACCTCTAAAGATCTTTCTCATGTATTTAATTGAACTTTTTATTTTTATAAATTTTATTATGATAAGTATATATAACATAAAATTTGCCATTTTAGTGTGTACAATTCAGTGGTGTTAATTACATTCACAATGTCATGCAACCATCACTACTATGTAAAATATTTCTATCACCCCAAACAGAAGCTCTGTAACTCTTATGCAGTAAATCCCCATACCCCTTTACCCCAGCCCATGGCAATCCTGAAACAACTGCCTTTCTCTATGAATTTGCTGATTCTTGATTTTTCATATATTATTCCACTTAGCATAATATTTTCAAGGGTTATCCCCTTGTAGGAAGTATCATACATTCCTTTTTGAAGCTAAATATTATTCCATTGTATGTATTGGTTGGGCCAAACAGTGCCTTCAGTTTTTTAGTAAAAATAAAAAACATTTTTCACTTTCACCAAGGACTTTATTGAACAACATATTCACCCTTTCGTTCCACTACCTTCTGCCATTTTTCAGGCAGGTTCATAATTCCATCTTCCCAAAACTTTTTATCTTTTTGAGCAAAGAACTGTTCCAGGTGCCTTTTACAGTCTTCCAGGGAATTGAAATTTTTTCCATTAAGAGAATTTTATAAAGACCAAAATAGATGGAAATCCGAAGGTGCAATGTATGGTGAATATGGCGGATGAATCAGAACTTCCCAGCGAAGCTGTAACAATTTTTTCCTGGTCATCAAAGAAACGTGGTCTTGTGTTATCCTGATTGAAGATTATGTGTTTTCTGTTGACTAATTCTCAAAGCTTTTTGTCGAGTGCTGCTTTCAGTTGGTCTAACTGCGAGCAGTACTTGTTGGAATTAATCATTTGGTTTTCCAGAAGGAGCTCATAATAGAGGACTCCCTTCCAATCCCACCATATACACAACATCACCTGCTTTGGATGAAGACAGGCCTTTGGTGTGGTTGGTGGTGGTTCATTTTGCTTGCCCCACAATCTCTTCTGTTCCACATTATTGTACAGTATCCACTTTTCATTTACTGTCACAATTTGTTTTAAAAATGGAACGTTTTCATTACGTTTCAGTAGAGAGTCACATGTGGAAATACAGTCAAGAAGTTTTTTTCACTTAACTTACATGGAACCCAAACATCAAAGTGATGAACATAACTAAGCTGGTGCAAATGACTTTCAGCGCTTGATTTGGATATTTTGAGTATGTCAGCTATCTCCTGCGTGGTATAACATTGATTGTTCTCAGTCACTGTTTCAATTTGATCGCTGTCAACTTCAACTGGTCTACCCAACCGTGGAGCATCGTCCAGTGAGAAATCGCCAGCACGAAACTTTGCAAACCACTTTTGACACGTTCGATCAGTCACAGCACCTTCTCCATACACTGCACAAATCTTTTTTTTTTGAGTTTCAGTTGCATTTTTACCTTTCTTGAAATAAAGTATAATATGCCAAAAATGTTGGGGTTTTTTCTTCCATCTTCAATATTAAAATAGCTACACAAAAATTCACCAGTTTTGATAAGTCTTTTTTTAAATGCACACTGATGTGACAGCTGTCAATACAATCTAACAAAATTGTTTCGAATGAAGTTAAAGACAACTAAGTGCTACTGGAGCCATCTTACAGAAAAAAAAATGAATGAACCTTTTAGCCAACCCAATATATACTACACATTTCATTTATTCATATACCTGTGTATGGACACTTGGATCATTTCCACCTTTTGGCTATTGTAAATAATACTACAATAAACACTGTTATAAAAATATCTGAGTCCCTCTTTATTTCTTTTGGGTATGTACAGTTGACTCTTGAACAACATAGGTTTGAACTGTGCAGGTCCACTTATATGTGGATTTTTTTAAATAAGTACTTACTATAGTACTACGCAATCTGTGGCTGGTTGAATCCAACTGTGGGTTCGAAGGATTATAGAGTTATACCTGGATTTTTGACTGTGTGAGGTGTCAGTGCCTCTAAATCCTGAGTTATTCAAGGGTCAACTGTATTTAGAAGTGGAATTGTTGGTCATGTGGTAATTCTATGTTTAACTTTTTGAGGAACCATCCAACTGCTTTCCACGGGGGTGCACAATTTTACATTACATCAGTGATGCATAAGGATTCCATGTTTCCCACATTTTTGTTATTTGTGTTTTTTTTCTAGTTAAAATATTATTTATTATTTATTATAGCCATCCTAATGAGTATGATTGTGGTATTGATTTCTGTTCCCTACTGATTGATGATGTTATGCATCTTTTCATGTGCTCATTAGCCATTTGTGTATCTCCTTTGGAGAAATATCTACTCAAGTCCTTTGCCCACTTTTTAAATTGGATTTTGTTGTTGTTGAGTTGTAGGAATTCTTTACATATTTGATATATTAAACCCTTGTCAAATATATGTTTTGTAAATACTTTCTTCTTTCTGTAGGTTCACTTTTCACTCTCCTAATAATTTTCTTTGATTCACAAGTTTTTAATGTTTAAAAGTTCTAAGATCATGAACTTACACCTATGTGTTCTTCTAAAAGTTTATTATTTTAGCTCTTATAATTAGGTCTTTGATCTATTTTGAGTTAATTTTCATATATGGTATGAATTAGAGGTTTAACTTCATTCTTTTGCCTTTGAGAATCCAGTTGTCTCAGCACTATTTGTTGCAGAGACTTTTCTTGAATGGACTTGTCTCTCCTGTGTACAATCAACTGGCCATACATGTCTAAATTTATTTCTGGATCTTAGTTCAATTCCAGTGGCCTGTGTATCTATCTTTATGCCAGTATCACTCTGTTTTGATAACTATAGTTTTGTAGTTAGTTTTGAAAACAGAAAGTGTGACTCATCTGACTTTGCTCTGCTTTTTCAAGATGATTTTGATGATTTGAGGTCCTTCGAAATTCCTTCTGAATTTGAGGATTGACTTTTCTATTTCCTGAATACTTTTTAATCATTTATATTCTTAAAAATATAATTACTGGTAAACCTTCCAGAGAAACAAAATTAAGTCACATTTTCCCATATTTTAAAGAAAGGTCAGCACTGAGGTATTTGCATTTAGATCCCTATCTTTTTCACCTTACTATGGCTTTTTTTTTCTCTCATGTTAATGTCATAGTCTTCAGATTGTCTTGTTCACTCTTTCTAAACTTCTCTTTATCCAGTGCTCTTTGCAGAGTCTGAGGTAGTTAGGTATATAGAATACAGTAGATGGTATGGCACTCTGTCAGATCATTTTCTTGACAACTGTCTAGGAGACAATTAATAAACAATATGTTACACAGTTCTTCTTGCCCTTCCATTTTACCCTTCTGTACTGTATTTTTTTCTTTTTTAATGTTACAGGAAGTGAAGTTACAATGATTTCATGATCAATAATCAATAATAAGCTTTTACATTGATTGATATTAAATATGCCTGGTATATTGTGCAATTAAAAAAAAAAAGCCTACCTAACTAATGAGTGAAAACTAAAACAGACTAAAAACTGTAAGTCAAATGATTATATAAGATCAGGGAGAAAAGGTGATAGATAGGAGTTAAACACTGACTTATTATATAACAGATACTGAGTTATTAAATAAATGTTAATCTATTTTAATAAATTAGTATTTTATTTTAATATATTTTATATTTATTATACATTGTACATTATAATTACTAATTTTAATAAGTTGAAATAAAATGGATTATTACAATTACTTAATAATCTATTTCATTATTTAATTCCCCACAACAAATAGAATACTAGCACTGTCTCCTGGAAACCATTATCAAATACAAGTCTTAGAGTGGATTTATCTAAAATTCACAGTTACTCAGAATATATTTGCTTGCCTTCAAAGTCCTTGAGCTTTTCATTTTACCCATTGTCAATAGAGGTTATCATAACATTTTACCATGCACTTCTTTAATAAACTGTAAAATTTGGAAAATCAGAAATCAGGACAATATGACTTAAGATCCTAGACATGTTTCAGTTACTAAGTTGTCTCTCACCTCAAAAGTTAAAACTAATATCATACAATAATAGTTTTGTACAAAAGTACTATATTTAATATTCTTTTTTATTTGTCTGTAATCTTAATAATATAAACATTAAAATAAAATGAGAAAACATCTGTCTCTTCTTAGGCGAATCTACATTTTTTAGTGAATAGGCGTATCAAGAATTCTACCTAATCACAGTCGGGAGAAAATCAACAAACTTAAAAAAAAAAAAAAAAAAAAAAAGACATGTTTACAGGCAATGACAATACTTTTAAACTTAATTAATTTTGGTGAAACACTATATTTAGTAGCAATTTAAGCTGGCAATATCTTCTCCTCACAATAATATATTAAATAAGTGATTCTTTCACCACAGCCTTGAAATTTTTGACCTTCAAAGGTCTTGCACAAAGATAAACACATCTGCTGTGATACCTAGGTTGCCCCCACCTGCTTTCTGAGGTGATAGTCTTTCTTCTACATCTGTAGTGATTACATTTTTCTGTGAAGCATGAAATATAATTACAGTGAGATTAGAGAGCATTACCTACATGTGTTATAATTGCCCATGAAATTAGCAATTTTCTGCTAAAAAATACCTATAGTGTTTAGTACTTTTTTTTATTCATCTTGCTAAACTGGAAAGAGTTATGGTTTGTTGTTTACATTAAATGATTTAAAAACCTAATTTTTAGAAATCTCACTTTATTGCTCTATAGTTTTACTTTTTTACTAAAGAAAATTAACTGTAAGATGCCATGTTTGTTTCAATTTGTATTCATTAAAATCCAGTTTGAAATCCCTAGCTGAATCTTTGCTAAAATGTCATCTGTCCTAATGGATATGTATAAAATAAAGTACAGGGTAAATCTGAGAATTTTTTTTTTTCTAAGTACTCTGGGCTCTTTTGGAATTGAATGCTCTTGCACTAACTACATTATCAAAAACACAGTGTGCGTGGTATCAAATTGTTTATTTAAACGGATAAATCCAGAGGGCGAACAGCTGTTGTGGAGAACAAACACAGTGGAAAGTTTTAGGTAATAGGAATTTAGAGTTTAGTTATAAGTTGTCCTTACACTCCTCACAATGGAATATTTTACTTTATGTATTAGAAACCTAATAACAATCTGCTTTTACATGGACCCAATTAATTCCACATCCACATGAAAGAGAATGGAAGGAAATTATCTTCATTCTCACTGCCTCTACCTTAATTGCAGGCCTTTATCACTTGCCAACTGGGCCATGACAATCACGTGCTAAACACTCCCTTTCTCCAGGTTATCTCCATCCTAACTATTCTCTACACTACTGTCAGTGAGGTAAAATATGTTCTTGTTCAGGTGACATTCCTCATTAAAATGTGTCAATTGGGGGCCTCCCTGGTGGCGCAGTGGTTGAGAGTCCGCCTGCCGATGCAGGGGACACGGGTTCGTGCCCTGGTCCGGGAGGATCCCACATGCCGCGGAGTGGCTGGGCCCGTGAGCCATGGCCGCTGAGCCTGCGTGTCCGGAGTCTGTGCTCCACAATGGGAGAGGCCACAACAGTGAGAGGCCCGCGTATCTCAAAAAAACAAACAAAAAAACCCAAAAAATGTGTCAATTGGAAATTTGTTCCTACCGTCCTCTTTACCATGCCAGACAGTCAGGGAGAAGACACTTCTCATAAGCAAATGAAAACTGGAAGTAGTTAGAGTTAACTAGAAAGGAAGCACCTGAGGGATTCTGAAGACTAAAGCTATATAACCTAGAGGAAGTCTGGGCTACTCAAATCAAAATAATGAATTTAAGTAATACCTGAATGGTGAACCTTCCTTTCCCTGTTGAAATCTGAGATAAATATTTATGTCTTTTAGGTTGCAAATCTGATTATTCTTTCTAGAGAAATTTAGGGGCACAGAAATCTAGTATTTCTGAGAGTTGTAATTTCCCCCCTAATTGAGATTCATTAGTTCACAAGTTTCTTCCGTCTTATACATAGTTTCTAATTAGCTTTTTTGTGTGTGTCCTACACTTAACTATAAATGAACAGCATAGGTTCACTTGATATTTAAAGAACATTTTCAATGAAAAACTGAGACCAAAAGAATGAAAGTATAAAATAAATTATAGGGAACGACAATTCTAGAAAAATAAAATTCAGAATCCTTTTTATCATCCTCAGAGTGTTAAATAAGTTAGTATATTAATGATAATACCAGAATGCTATGGGAAGAAAAGACATCTTGAGAGTGAGAATATGCTCTTCAGTAGAAATTATTATATATACTTCCTCTTGGATAATGGGGCTCAATTTATATTGTCACTGCAATTGAAGAATATTTTTTCCAATGTTCTCACGTGGACAGGTATGCCCATGTGGATAACTTTTTATTACAAAGAGGTAGGTAGAGGTGTTGCTTTGAGATTTAGGAGGAAGTTGCTTTAAATAACTAACTGAAGTATTAAAAAAGTATAGTATGGGGCTTCCCTGGTGGCGCAGTGGTTGAGAGTCCACCTGCCGATGCAGGGGACACGGGTTCGTGCCCCGGTTCGGGAGGATCCAACATGCCGTGGAACGGCTGGGCCCGTGAGCCATGGCCGCTGAGCCTGCGCGTCCGGAGCCTGTGCTCCACAACGGGAGAGGCCGCAACAGTGAGAGGCCCGTGTACCGCAAATAAATAAATAAATAGATAGATAGATAGATAGATAGATAAATAAATAAATAAAAAGTATAGTATGTTAGCATTGATTGGTGGCCCAACAAAAACAAGAAAATACCTAACTCTATTATAGGTTATGGAGTTAAAGAAAGCATGTATGTTTATTTTGTGTGGAGGTGAAGAGACGGATGGTAAAAGCAAGGTACATCACCTTTTGTCATTTTAATCCATGTACATGTGTTTTCTAGCATGTATGTTAAATTTAAAAAAATACAATTACAAGAATTGAACTTCTAAGTGTGATGGTGTAACCCAGTTTGCCTGTTTATGCTTGATGTCTTAGCGTAATGGATTTTAGTGTCCATTTTCACTTCAACATCTCTGTTTAGATGGATAAATTACATTCAGTCTATTTGAAATCCGCAGTCATTGGGAAACCATTAAAGGGAGCTGTAGATTTCACTTTACTTTACCATACTTAAATTAAGCAGAAAGCTCAGTCTCTGGATCTCCAAGTTAGATCTTTTCCTTCCCTCGCAAAATGTTATTGTCATGTGAATTCACGTAAAATGAATGTTCTCTGTGTTGATGTGTATGCTAGAAGATTTGAGTTCAACTACACATATGGTTATGGGAGTGGACCCAAAATAGTAGGGATGTATTGAATTTTATATAGGACCTTATGTGGTTTCTGAGATTTTTCATGTCCGTTGAAGTCCTATGCAGGATATTCTTTGTTTATGCTAAGCCAAATAAAGATGAACTGGTATTACTTTGTTATGTTTTTATCTTTTCTTTGACAATTCAAGGGAAGTCATAACTTCCTGATGTGAGATAATTAAAAGTGAAATATCTTGTATGAAACAGGCAAATACATTCTAAATTTGTTCTACATGACAGCAACATGGGAAAAGTGAGGACTGAAGCTGTTTATTACAGATATCAACCGAAAGTGCTAACAACATAAACAAAAATAATTCTACTCAATTTTGTTGTGTACTTATTTTAAAATTGTTCTGTGAAATGCCATAATACTGAGGTTGTTTTGGTGTACCGATTCCAAATAATTCTGCTAATTGATTTGTCCTTATAGTCAATAAGTATGTTGATATATTTAAATACAACCTATGAGGGTTTTTTTTTTGTTTTTTTTTTTACCTCTATTCAAGATAGGAATTGTAAAGAAAGAACAAATAGTCGAATTCCTAGTTTTGAGCTCTTAAGAAGACTCAGTAAATGCTTAGCAAAAACAATAGCCTGAAAACCAAAGTACTTTTCAAGCCCAGGCACTTGAGTAAATAAAAGACTTCTCTTTGGGATTCTTAGAATATGGCTTTGCATATAAAAGATTAGAGGACTCACAGGACACAAACTTTACCATATTGCCATAGGTGAGAAAGAAATGTGCATGAATCTAAGAAATTAAGAATTCCTAGGTTTCTTCGTTGGGTAAAAATACAAAATTGGGTCAGCTAGGAAAAGTGAGAGTCTGAAGGGATAGTGGAAGTTTTGATGTAGGTAAAATATTGAGAAGGGGCCTAACACAGCATGTTTGACCCAAGTCTGGCTAAGGGTAGGTTTCCTAGTTGCCTCTTTCTACAATGAAGGTTAGATAGCTTTGACCTTTGCAGAGAAGCTCTGGGTCCACCATGGTACCAAAAGTTGTTGCTAAAGGAAGTATCTGTGATAATAGCCCAGGAAGAGTATTTACTGAGGCCAGTACTCCTAATCTTCTGTGAGGACAGTAGCCCAGAGTACCCACCCCTACCAAAGGGATTTCAGAATTGGTTGAGATAAGTACAACTGAAGTAGCTTTGGCAGGGGGAAAGAAGAACACAGAGTATAAAGACCTGACACCCAAAAGAGGAGCAGAGTCACCAACATTATCTAATAAAAAAGCAGAAGAGACCATTGGGAAGGAGAAGCTGTACCTCTGGGCAGGAGAAGCTATACTTCAATAAAGGGCAGGGAGAATAGATAATAGATGTGTAAAATAGCATGGGAGAAGGACAGGTGTGTCTTCTAGGAAATTAGATTATTCCAAAGAAATTGCTTATTCACCCCACCCTATCAAAAAGTGAATTTTAAACTTGAAGTGACTGAATTTCTTTTTCACAGTAAATTGATTTTTCTGCCATCAATGGGCTATTTAGTTAGGAAGGAGGATTGTTAAATGTATGCAAATTTGTTAAAACCATACTTGATCTAAGTCCTGCATTTATTCATGTATAATAATGGAGTAAAGGATGATTTGACTCCTCTTAAGAGTTTTGAAGATCTCTTTAAATTGTCAACAAATGCATTGAATTCCTGTCTCTGGTACTTAAAATATACATTGTGTTTTTTGTGATGTCTAATATTTACAAAGTGGGTTTCTTGTCAGATGTTGTCTGATATTTATTTCAATCAAGAAAATAAATGAATCTTGAGATTTCCCTTTGCCTTGTGGGTAAAAAGAACCCTCTGGGAAAGTAATACAAGCTATTTTGTCCTGTTGGGAGATGTTGTCATTTAAATAAAGATTTAAATATTATTGTCTCAAAAATATGAAAGCATATTTTTTAAAATATTATAAAAGAATAAAATAGGCAAAAAGATTACTTGGAATTGTTTCTGTGAAACGAGTACATTGTCTAGTGGACCCTTAAGGGGTGTCTTATTCTGTAGGGGTCTTTTCATTTCATAGATTTAGTCTATTTTGGAACTCTGTAGAGATAGAATTTAACTTATGGAGAAATTGGTGGCCCATGTTTTCTTATTGAGGTAATGTAAATGGTTCCTGCCATATTGAATTGTCTTTTAAACAAACTTTAATATCTTACTGGAGCTGTCGTTAGTTAATTATATAAATAATATCTTTAAAATATATTCATTTTATGTTTGTATGAGAGAAATGATTTTACCTCTTCTTTTCTTTAATTATATTTTAATGTGTTAGGATATTGTCAGGAAAAATAAATGACACTATTTTTCCTGGGAACTAGAGTGACCCAAGATCAACTTAATTGATACTCCTATGTGTCCATTTATTATGGAAAGAGTACAGAATTTGAAATCACCACCTCAACTTTCAAATACAGGCATGAGTCTGCTTAGAATTCAGTCCATACAAGGTTTCATTTTAGTCTGCTGCTCACTTGAAATGAGTTGAAATAGGTCAAAGAAACTAAAACGGTTTTAATAGGATTTATTTTTCTATTATTAAGACTATTAAAGTTTTCATCAATAATTTGAGAAACAAAAATTTTTTAACTAGTAAAGTCAAATTGTAATCACTGAATTTAAATATGTATGCATGTATATTTATGTATATATATACACATATATACATGCATATATTGTATATACTTATATGTATATATGTGTGTATGTGTATACACATGATACACACAAATATGCATATATGTATATGTGCATATATATATATATATTATATATAATAGCCTCCAAACGAAATAGAAATTTAGTGAGTTTTGAAAATTCTTATCAACTCAGTTGTTAAAACTGAGTGCACATACAGGAGGAAAGGATAGGTGTAGAACTTTGAAAAGTTATTTAACTTTAGTCTTTATATCATGCCTAATGGTATTAAATGAGTGAATTCTTTACTGTTTAGACCTGAACTGCTTCTAATATCTTGAAATCATGCTCATTATTTTCTGTGATTTCATTTATACTAGAATATACTTTGTCATTCCCATTTTTCCAATGGAACTATATTCTTGTTTGAGTAAGTTCAGAAACCACCATTCTTCAATTAATTCTCCCAAATAAACTCTAAAAAGTGAATTGCTTTCTTATTTATGCCAACTCATCCTTGTACACATTTTGAATGTTTTGCTTTTCGTATACTATTGCATTTATTTTACATCTGTTACCACTGAAATATTAATTTTCATGGCAGAAATTGTTTTATTTGTATTTATTACTGTTATTAACATATTACATAGCACATATTGAGAGGTAGTCAATGGCTACCACAAATAAATCCCAAAGATTAAGACTAATAAGAAGATAGATTTATTATTTTCTTTTTTCATAGTTTTTGTTTTTGTTGTTTTTTCTGTATTTTTTTGGTACAGTCTTTTTATCCTAGTAAAGAAAGTTTATTTATTTATTTATTTTTTCATAATGATATTATTTGGATCTCCATGAAAGCAGCATGAGTATTTAGGAATTATATGGACCAGAAATCAAAAACAAGCTGCTAAATCTTTTAGAGTTCCTTTACTCCTGGTTCGCAATGCTTACTACAGCTGCAGATAGTCAGGAAAGAGGTGAGGAAGTTGGAAGGATTCACTTTGGGCCATGGCCTCTGCAAAGAAGTAGACGAAGCAGTGATTTTCAAGGACCAAGACTGTTCTTAAGCCTAAAGCAAAAACATTAGTCAAATAAGCAGCAAGATTTGAGAAGTATCAGCAGACAGATGCAGACATCATACAAGTAGGAGTAAAAGAACACTCACCTTACCAGGTGGCTTCTGGACTTGGATATCCAACCAAGACTTTCAGGGGAAAAAAAATATATGACATCAGTGATCTAAGAATAGTACTAAGTACAGTCTTCAGTGTAACTACTTATAAAGTTTTCAGCAATTATTTTATTTTTAATTTTGATTTTGTTTAATTTAGCTTGTCCCTGAGGCAGTTAGTGAGAGCTAAAGACAGCTGCTGATTCATTGAGAAACATGCAAGAGTTTAACTGTTTCCTTTAGGCAGAGTTGGCACTTGGTTTGTTGGATGGGGATAGTCCCTCTATAGCTTCAATGAATTTTGAATATTCTGTGTCATTTAAAGAGTCTTACTACTTACAGCAGCATGCTACAAATTGAAAACACAACAGCATTTAGCACAAGACACCCTTCTGTCCAGATCCTGGCTCTGTTACTCACGCTGTCTATATTAATGAGCAAGAGAATCTGAATTTCAGTTTCTTCATTGGCATTGTGAGCAAGGTAACATGTCCTACCTCACAGGAGTTTTGTGATTTTACATAAGATAAGGCATGCAAAGTCCACAGATATAGCAGTTTTAAAACTGGTAATTCATCTTTTCTCTAAAGTTACTCAGTCTGCCTAACGTGCTAGATTCTGTTCTGCCCACTATTATCATATAAATTTTATATCCAGTAACAACAGAGATACCTAGCAAAATAGGCTCTTGTGGAAGATTTTGCAGCAATGACTTTTAATGAAACTCTATTGAGAAATAATAAGACAAGATACAAGAAGAAACTTTTAAAGAGCTTGCACATTGGAACTTGGCCTCTCTTGCTACTCTGTGAATCCTGAATCCATCATTGAACCAGCCTGGGCTAGGCATGGTGAATGGTGAGAAAGAGGTGACCCAATAATTTCCGTCTTCCATGCTGACAGCCAGAAAGCAGCCAGACACATGAGTGAGGTCGCCTGGGACTGGACAACCTGCAGCCAAACTGTCAACTGACTGCAGCAACATTGAGTTACCCAAGCTGAGTCAGGCCGAGATTAGGAGAACCACACAGCTGAGTCCAGACCAGTGCCAACCTGCAGAACTATGAGATACATAAATGGTTGATCTTTTAGCCATCACAGTTTTCTGGTTTGTTACACAGGGACAGATAACTGATATATCTCTTAGCATATTTCTGAAAAATAAGTTAATTGACTGAAGACAAAAATACGGAGAAAAAAGAGGAAGAGAAGAAGGATTATAAATGCCAGATACATTAATTTAGGGGAGCAGAGGTGATCACTGGGGGAGAAAAAAACTCTCTAAGAGCACCTTGGAAAGGCTTTTGTATTAAATACACCAAGAACATGATTTAACATTTAAGAGCATTTTATTATCATTAATTAGTGTAGATAACTTACTCCATCCATCTAAGAACTCATTGGCAAAACTGAATGTCACAGTAATAATGAAAAGAGCAGTATGCCAATTTGGTACAATATTAATGTTGAAGAGAGCAGGGAAGTTTGAATAGGAAAGATGATCTGTAGTGGGACTGTAGTGTATACATGTTCCTGAATTAATAGTTGACATATTTCAACCTTTTCCAGGGTAGCATGGTGTTATAGAAGAATAATAGGAGATTCATATAGCTCCATAGTATGTTTTGTAAGCAATTGGTTATTTCTTCACACCAGCAAAAATATGTTTTCTGGCTTTAAGATACAGTCTCAAATTTGGTGCAATGTGCCTTGGTAAACTAAAAGAAAAACTGAGGATGACAGTTTGTAGTCAAAATGAAAAATTGCAAACCACAGAAACTATAAATTTTTAATGGTGGCTTTTCTCTTGGGAAAATTGGTCATTGTAGATGAAGCTCGATCACATTTGTAGCACTTGGATCTTGTCTCTCACAGTCCTAGCCTCATTCTGAAAAAAAAAATGTTATTCAAAATTTTGTTCACAAAATGTGAACATATACAATTATGTCTAAAAACTAACTTTTCAACAAACGTGATAGAATTTACACTGTTAAATTTGTATCCGCTTTTTGAATGGTTACATCAGGAGGCTATATATTTACTTTAATAATGTTGCTCTTATTTATAAGTTATTTCGAATTGTTTCTGGAGCCTCAGGTTCAAGTTCTGTATTATTTATTCATTTGCTAGAGAAATCAAGCTTCTATGTTGTGTACTCCCATGTCAGTGAACATGTGCTATCCATATTGATGGCACTAATGTTCAAAGAAACTGCAGTTATCTCTACCATACATTGAACAGGCCCTTCAGGCACTAGAATATGTGGTTTGCCTAAGGGACAGGCTTTGAGATGCTTTCAACCTGTAGTAGAAAGTGATTCTAACACTGCATATCCATGATCCTATTCATCTATGTCCATCACCCCAATCAAAAGCACTGATAGTGGTGAGAGTTTCTCTCTGACAATAAGCCATCACTTAGGTTCCACACAGTTTCTACTCGTATCCTTTGTATCTGAACTCAGATTTATCTGATTCCTTCCCCTCCATGTCCCACATTCACTGTGCTTTACCAACTGCACAAAATACAAAGAGGAGATGAAAATAAATCTCCTTGTCTCTACAATCGGAGATAAAATGGAAGGAGCATGAATTTTGGAATCAAACAAAACAACCTTCAAACCCTATGTTAGGCACCTGCTTCATGATTTCACACCTACCTTGCTATATGGTCAGGCCACTCAAGATAGCAGTTCTCTTGCTCTCTGTCCATCCCCTGCCCGGCCAGTGCCTGCTTCACCTATACGCTACTCACTTGACTGACCTTCCTACGTACTTGCCCCAGGCCCTAGCTAGTGATAGCTGTTCTAAGGGGTGGTGAGGGGTGTGCCCCCGGCTGATTTCCCTGGTAACTAATGAGCCAAACTGATGTAATTCCCCCTATAACTGGCAAGCTCCCTTTCCCCTCAG
This sequence comes from Hyperoodon ampullatus, assembly GCF_949752795.1. Lineage (NCBI taxonomy): Eukaryota > Metazoa > Chordata > Mammalia > Artiodactyla > Ziphiidae > Hyperoodon > Hyperoodon ampullatus. Next base: position 79,098,494 of record NC_136914.1, read on the forward strand.
GAGCGAAGCCTGCCAACATGTCCTGCCCGCCATCCACCACACATGGTGGAGCGTTGCTCCAGGACCTTGCCTCAGACATGTAAGCTCTCCCATCCACTAAACCACTGATGTCTCTGTTACTGACTCTGGGCTCTTTCTTCAGTCTAAAAGTTGGGCAAGTGCAGGCCTTGTAGGCCTGCACGGTGAAGCCCAACACTTGGAGTGTTGCTGTGAGCATTAGAAACTGTGTGTGCAATGGACACATGGGCTTTGTGACCAAATGGCTTTATAATTTCATATTTAAGGAAACCTCTCCATTCTAAACACAAGATTATGATCGATAAAATTAGAATAGAGATAATTGAAAGAACATAGTACACTAAAAAGTATAACTATCTCTAGAAACATAACAGAAAGCTAAAGTGTTAATTAGAAGTGAAGTCACAAGTATATTGAACTCCTCACACAAAAGCAGGCAGGGGAATCTAGAAGCTTTTATCATGAGGGAAAGTTATGACTAGTAATGCTCCAACAAATTGCAGTATTAATTTATTTCACCAGGAGTAAATTTATCACTTTTTTTCCCCATTATGTTGCCTGCCTTTCTTAGTATAGTTATTTCTTTTCTTTTCTTTTCTTTTCTTTTTTTTTTTTTTTTTGCGGTATGCGGGCCTCTCACTGTTGTGGCCTCTCCCGTTGTGGAGCACAGGCTCCGGATGCACAGGCTCAGCGGCCATGGCTCACTGGCATAGCCGCTCTGCGGCATGTGGGATCTTCCTGGACCAGGGCACGAACCCATGTCCCCTGCATCGGCAGGCGGACTCTCAACCACTTGTGCCACCTGGGAAGCCCCTAGTATTTCTTTATCATTTTATTTTTTAAATTTTATTTGTCAGAACGTCTAAACAAGGAATTTATGTGAAACAAGTGGCTGGATTTCATCCTATTATATGATTAAGGTGTGGGTTAGAGTTTCCTCAACCATAAAATGAGGCTAAGGGGGAAAAATGTCTGAGTTATGCCTGTGCTCTTTTTTTCCCCCAGACTGATTATTAAGAGAAGCAGAAAAAAACAGACTCAGTAAACTAATCATAATCTGTACCATGAATGAGCCTACTGGCTCAGTGGCCGGATTTTTGATGTCTCTGTATTTCTACAGAATGGGAGGCACTACTGCCAATAAAAGTCATGATGTGGAGGGGCTTGGAGGAAGTAACTTGAAAACAACAAAATACAGTTAAAGAAGAAAGAACACACAAACTCCGACTCAAAATGAACCTACAAAATAAAACGATAGAAAAGGAATACTGATACTAAAGAAGACAACCCCCACACACACACTCACACTCACATGCATTGCACCACAAGTTTACTCCCAGTAAAATATAAATAACTATAACAGTTTGATGACATGAACACTCACATGTTCATATCTAATCTCTAAAAAAGGAACCATAGGTAAGAAACCAAAATAAACCTTAAAATATATATAATAAGGAAAAGAGCAATCTATTAAACATGGAATGGAAAACCATAGATACTGAATTTTGTAAAAATTAGCATATACAAAATGTATAGACTGGACAGTGTTCAAAAATTAGTAAATTGGGAGTAAATAATACGAAATTTACCAAGAATTCAAAACAGAGTTAGGGGGCTTCCCTGGTGGTGCAGTGGTTGAGAGTCCACCTGCCGATGCAGGGGACACAGGTTCATGCCCATTTCCAGGAAGATCCCACATGCTGCGGAGCAGCTAGGCCCGTGAGCCATGGCCGCTGAGCCTGCGCGTCCGGAGCCTGTGCTCCACAACGGGAGAGGCCACAATAGTGAGGCCCGCGTACCGCAAAAAAAAAAAAAAAAAAAAAAAAAAAATGCTTTTTCTAGTCAGATACTCTGCTAGAAACTGGAGTCAGAAAAGAATATATAGACATGGTTCCTGCCTTGCGATTCTAGTGGTGCGACTAGTCTAGTGGATGCTGCCTGTTTTTAAATATACTGAAAAAGAATTTAAAACAAAATGTTTTCTTCTCTTCCTAGAAATGGATTTCAAAACTTTAAGTCTGTCATTTGAAATTATTAGTAGAAACAATTGAAATGAGAGATGGTATTTTAAAACCAACTTATCAATTATTTCTCAAAAATAAACTCAAAAATTTTATTTGAGCTTTTTCATCTTTACTATACAATGATTACATGTTGGGTGGTTTACAGTAATGCTGAGATAAAAATCAGCAAATGTGCATATATTATATATCTAATGGCTAAATGAAATGGTTCATATCCGTATTACACACACAAGTAGGGCTATATATGTATATTTATAGATGGGTAGATAGAGTTAGATAGGTAACTAGCTAGCTATCTTCATATCATTTTGATAAGTGATTATTCTTCGAAAGGAGAATGAACTAAGAATATTTTTGTAATAGTAATTTTGAGGTGGGTATGTGAATGAAGCTGATATTCAGATGTTCACACTGACAATAGACATGTGATGGGGTTAACATTTAGACTGAACATACAGAGTACAGTATAGCTTCAGTGTGAAATGTTCTAGTTATCAAAACACTCGAAGCCTTCATTTCTTTGCCTGTAATGTGTAGATAATAGACTAAATTTTCTCTCCAATGTAAAATCTATGTGTGAAGTACTTTGTTTTATTCAATACTGCAGCCCAGATCTAGAACATAGCCTTGCATATAAGAAATATTGAATACACATTGTTGAGTAAATAGCAATCAGTGAATCAGTCAATCAATGGATGCCTTTCACAGAGAAGTTTTGAGTTGACCTTAGGCACTTTGCATAGTACCTACCATATAAGCACCCACTAAATAAAATTTCTATTATAATTCTTACTATCATCATTAATAATATAGCTTTTCTAGGTTTATATCATAATTATCATAGAGTGTATAAAATTGGAGGTCATGCCCTTTTCCTTTATAAGATTTGAGTTGTTTTCCATTTTAAATTGGTTTGGGGTTATAGTCACAATAAAGATTAATGTAAATACAGAATTTTATTTGACAGTGTATGGAGGCACAATCGAAGTGACAATGTGAATGAATACAGGCAGAAAACAAAATAAAAGGTAAAACATGTTTATAAAAGCTAGCTTTCTTGTTTTAAACATCATTTAGTATAAAATGATGAATCTGTACACGTAAGTCTGCACAAAACATTTTCCAATGGCAAGTTAAGGAGTCTAGACTTGATATCATATAATCAGTAGTGATTCTTAAGCCGGTGGCAATATGATAAATATGTTAGAGTAACAAGAACAACATGGTGCAAAAGTAATAAAAAAATGATTTCGGCTTTTAAAGCAATTTGACATCTTCTGTCAGAATTTTGGTATTTGGTTTTCTTTTTTGCCTCAACAATTTCACTTCAAGAACTTAAACTTTGGACATCATCTGTTGAAATTTAAATTGTTAGATATAGTCAGAACATTGCTTATATTGCTGAATCATTTAAATCACCTAATAATAAGAGAGTTATTAAGCATATTATGGTAAGTCCATTAGGTAGACTAATTTGTAGTCATTAAAAAGAAATGAGGGAGGGTGTTTAATAAAAAAAAGGATGGGGAATGTGGGGGGAAATTACAAAGGATTGCCTTTATTGCTTCTATAATTTCTATGAAAAATGTGTTCCTATCTATTCATAGCACAAAGTTTCATAAAAGCGAGTTTGGAGATACTAATGCACATGTAAGAAATGTATCTATACTTTTTAGATTTTCTGGTTCAAATATTCTTTGCTTTTATAATTTTTTAAAAAGTCATTTTAAAAGGAAGTATCAGGCAGCAGTATGCAGGGTGGAATCTAATAAGGCAAATATTGAACTGGATGCTGGAACAAACTGAAGGTGAATGTGACAAAGATGTGGCTTTGATAAGGTTCTGAGTTCTATTGATCTACTAGTGAGTTGCTGAGTTGAGACGTAGGATGCTGTAGAAATTCAAGAAATGGTTTTATTGTTGTTTTTACTGTTTTTGTTTATGTTGTTTGGGTCAAAGATTCTTAAGTAAAGTTTAAATTTGAAATGACAGATGAATATTTAATTAAACCCTGTGTGTGGAGCAAAACATATTTTCCCATCTATATAAATTTACACATATTTATGTCTTAGGTTTTTAGAACAGACAGTTTATTTGTATGTATTCTTGGTTCAGAAAGACATAGGACTGAATATAGAGACACATAGGATATAATATAACATTGTTGAAATAACAAAGATGAGTAATAGTAGGGTAGGGCCATATCATGTCATTAGCAATGAGGGTAATACAGTACAATGCAAACCTATTACATGAGATGGTTAGGACACCAATTTTGTTTTTATTATTCCATGAATCCCATCAGTGAAAAGAATTCAGGTTAATTGCAAAGTGGCTAATGCCTATGATATCAAAAGGCCAGTTATTTTACAGACTTAATATTATAATTTTTTTACCTTTGATAAATCATAAAAATCAAACTACATAATATAATTAACATCATCCTCGACAACATTTCTTACAGTGGACCAAACAAGAATTTTGCTCGTATGTTTCCTACAGCACTTTTTAAAAGGGGCATATGCACCAGTGTGCAATTCAATAACATTGACTCATTTTGTGTGTGTTGCAGGGATTGTGGTGACAGAGCAAAAACAGAATATTAAAAGGTCCACTTATACATTTCCTGCTATGTGGATTGCAGTGTTAATTTTGGAGAATTGAGTGGAATAGGCTTTCTCTCATATGTCGTTTCTTAAATTATACTTTTGAATGTGGGTAGTTTTGAGATTGTACCTAGATGGAAACTATTATGCATTGCTCATTAAAAACAGACCCAAACACCTTAGCAACACTGAATAAAACGTAAAACTCTGACATATTGTGAAAAGCAGAGTGAGGAAAATCTGTTAGAAAATAACCAATTTATTACCTACCTTGCTTTATTTCTTGGTAACTTGGCCATTTCAATTCCTGGTATCATGACTATTATCAGTCAGTATTTCATTAGATATTTCATATTCAGGTGATTGAAATGTAGTGTGAAAGGAATAAATTATTTAAATGTTTGCACAGGGATAACAAAAATATTATATATTTTAGGGATGGTAAAAATGAAGAGACAATAAATGCAAGAGCTTTAATTATTAGTATAGTCTCTAGGAATTAATAAGTTCCTTCCTATATTTTAAGTTTCATAAATACATACATTTATATATTTAAATATATTTTATTTGTTTATTTTTATGCCATTCCTCTGATGTGAACAACATTAATATTTTAGTAGAACTCCAGTCTTAATTCCAGAGAGGATAATCTGAAGCCCATTATCTTAATTTCAAGAAGCAGTGTATTTAACTATGCTCCATATAGCTCTATACGATTTTCGGTAGGAGAAATTTTGTCCCCTAGGGCACACTTGGTAATACGTGGCAACATTTTTGGTTTTCATAACTGGGGAAGATCATGGCATCTAGTGGGTGAAGCTAGGGGTGCTCCTAAAAATCCTGTAATACACAGGAAAGGCCCCCAGACAACAAACAGTTCTCTGGCCCAAAATATTAAAAATGTCAAAGTTGAGAAACTCTGCTCTATATTTTACTTATTTATTTTGCATATCCTCTATCTTTTCATAGACTCTAGGATCTTTAGGAAAATTATCTCTTGTATCCTCAGTTGCTAGGATAGTGCCTGACACACAACAGAGGGTCAAAAGCTAGTAGTTACAAGAATGTTAAAATTAATGAAATGGGAAGTTTTAAAATTCACACATAGTGGATGGACCTAGAGTCTGTCATACAGGGTGAAGTAAACCAGAAAAAGAAAAACAAATATTGTATATTAACGAATATATGTGGAATCTAGAAAAATGGTACAGATGAACATATTTGCAGGGCAGGAATAGAGACGCAGACGTAGAGAACAGACATGTGGACGAGTTAGTGAAGGAGAGGGTGGGACGAATTGAGAGATTAGGAATGACATGTATACACTACCATGCGTAAAATAGATAGCTAATGTGAACATGCTATAAAGCACAGGAAGCTCAGCTCGGTGTTCTGTGATGACATAGGTGGGTGGGATCAGGGTGGGGGGTGGGAGGAACGTCCAAGAGGGAGGGGATATATGTATACATATAGCTGACTCACTTCATTGTACAGCAGAAACTAACACAACATTGTAAAGCAATTACACTCCAATTTTTAAAAAATTAATAAAAAATAAAATTCACACATAGATATTCCTAGATAATTTTGCTTTTTCCCATAGACTGTTCTAAATATATTACAAATAAAACCAAACAAAAATTGTATTTATAAAACCTTTACAAGAATATTTTAAGAAATTAGTTTTATACTTTTTTTCAGAAGGAAAATATTTAAAAATCATGATATTAATGACAAAATGTAAATGAGTAAAAGAGCTATATTAGCCACAGTTAAGATACTACAGTGGAAATTTTGTATTCAGTTATTCCTGAACCTAGCTCGTTTATTGCTTTGATAAAGACTTGTCCAAATAACCCTCATCTCTTTCTTCTCTGAACCTCTCTATCACTTTTAACCACTGCCACCCATGTTAACCTTTAATAGTATTAGGATATATCTATGTCTTAAAGAATGGCAGCAAGTTTCATTAACACAGATACTCATTGGAAGGCTATTGGACAGAATTTCTGACAATGTACTAAAAACAAAACATCATACCAGCAACTCAGTATTAGTATGACTCCTCTTAATTTTCTATAAAGCACATATACTTTAAATTTGATCATCTCTTAGAATTACACTGAGGTTTGCAAGCTTAATGTGAGAATCCCATTTCAGCTGCATTCAGTATTTTCAATTCAGAAGTAATTGATTTTTCATCTTAACTTAGAAGCATAAAGCATGAGAGAAAATATATTTATTGCCATAAAACCAAAGAAGTGTATGGGAACATACTGAAAAGCTTGATGAAAGTTAAGAGAAATTTTGAAGCATTAGCAACTGCTTTGACACTGAAAGGCATCATTTTGGAATCTATTGCTCATTTTTTCACTATGGGTATAGTTAGTTCTAAAGTTGGCTTTGTTCTTTTTGTGGTATTTCATGTACTATAACAATTAATTAACTAATTAATTAGACTGTGAGTTATTGAACAATGATTTTATTTTTAATCCTTGTGATAGATTCTTGGCAGAGATGATAGATTTGACAAAATAAATGAAAGAAGCTCCCCATGCAAAAGAGCTTTTATCCTAATGAGAAAAGCAAATACAGATGATAACACAGGACAGCATGTTCATTCTTAAATAATCACATGTTTATTTTCAAACTTGGTCCTACAAATGAATTCTGATCATTACTTACATTTTCTATTACTAGGGAATAAATTGAATAAAAGGCCAGTGTTTCTGAGTAGTTTTATCCTAATTCCTATGACCTATATATTTTAAATATATTTGAGATATATAGGTTGACTTTAATTCCTAGTTTTGGCCAAATACCTGATTTTAAATATTTCTTTTTGAACTTATATCTGTTTTCAATTCCAATTTTCTTTGACTTATTTCTATATCTGCTCCTACATTTGAACTGTCATGCCTTCGTTAGATTATATAATCTTAGGAAAAATTATTAAAACAGGAAAAAATGTCCTCGAGGCAAGTCAGAACAAATAGTTGAATAAGTAAGAATGAATGGAAACATACTTGGAAATACTGTATTGTAAAAGCAGTCAGTTTCTGGAAGAATATAATTAATACTATAATTAAAATTTATACGAGTAAAATAGGTATCCAAAAGCTTAGCTCAATGAGAAAGAAGTGTGAAGGACAATTTATACTCTTTAAATTAAAAATCACTGATGTTAAAGAAAACTTTTTTTATAAATGTACGAAAAGCACAGATGCAGTAGGGAGATACAAAATTGACTATAGTCAGAGTAATAGAGTGAAGAAAATAAATGAGTATGTCACAAAAAGTGGAAATTAGGTCATGTCTCATGCTAAAAGTCACAGAACTGGTCAATTTTGTATCAGGAGAGAAGTAGTATATAAGAGATAGGAAAGTAATAGAAAAGCATTTTTTAGTTATGTAACACCAACAGGTCATGAAAGGAAATTTTGTCATTGCAATATAATATAAGACAATATAGATAACAGAAAGATGAAATGTATTTATTATTTTCTAACTTTGTAATTATTTCTATTCTTACTAAATATCCTGAATAAATATTAACCGGGATGTGAGATTGAAAATAGAGAATTAGAAAGAAAAATGCTTTAGATTACTATCAACGCATACCCCATTGTGATCTATTTCATTTAATTCAGTATTCTTAGTCCTTAAAATTTTGCCTCATTACCCTATGATCATCATCATCCAAACTGACCTTTTTCTTACTATGTGTGCTGGACTGTTTTTATATCAATAAGGTTATTTGGATTTATGTTTCCCAGGTTCCCATTCCAGAAAAAAGTTATACAAAATTGAAAATGTGCAATATTTAGGAGATAAAAATAAAGCAGCAGCCATTTTTCTCTGAAGGTTGCTGTTGATGAAAGGAAATGAGAGGCTGAAACAGATGTGCTAGTGGGGTCCAGTTCTTGCTCTTTCTTGCATCGCTAAGAGCTCTCCTTTCTGATTGCTTGCCCTGCTGATATAACAGTCACTCTTGGCTCAAAAGTATACTTTTTTTTTTTTTTCCAAACTCAGGAAGCCAGTAGCCATAAAAAGAACACAAAGCCAGGATCAATAAAATTAAAACAGAGATAATTAAAAGAATAGAGTACACTAAACAATAATAACCATCTTAGAAAGGTAACAAACCTACTATGTTAACCAGGGGTGAAGTTACAGGCATGAATGAATTTTTCATACAGAACAGGCAGGAGAATCTGTAAACTATTATCTTTTTTTTTTTTTTTTTTTTTTTTTTTTTTTGTGGTATGCGGGCCTCTCACTGTTGTGGCCTCTCCCGTTGCGGAGCACAGGCTCCGGATGCGCAGGCTCAGCAGCCATGGCTCACGGGCCCAGCCGCTCCGCGGCATATGGGATCCTCCCAGACCGGGGCACGAACCCGTATCCCCTGCATCGGCAGGCGGACTCTCAACCACTGCGCCACCAGGGAGGCCCATGTAAACTATTATCTTGAGGGGAAAATTTTGACAACAGTGCTCCAACAGATGGGAGTATTGACTTATTTCACCAGGAGTAAATTTGTCTCTCTCTTTTTTGTCATTATTTTGGCTTCCTTTCTTAGTACTTTTTTTATTTTTAAATTTTATTTGTAAGCACATCTAGACAGAGAATTTATGTGAAGCAACTGGCTGGATCTCCTTAAACTGAGGATGGCGTTGCCACAAAGAGATAACATCCTGCCATAGGCTTGTACACTATGTCTCTATGATGCTCCTTCTCTAGAAGTTGGATGAACCTAGCCTATAGAATTTCCTGGAAACCCCAACTATATCACCTACACTGGGGTGAGTTACTGACCTTTCTTTGATCTTTCTAGCCCCCTTTTTAGATCTTTAATTTCCTTGCTCCTCCAAAATTGTGTAAAGAGGTATTCCTTATTTCTTTATACCCACAGTGCTCATGCTTCACTAACTTAACTCTGAATAACACAAGTAAGCATCATATTCTAAGTTCTATCATGTACAGCTTCTTATTCTATCATAACTACCCTTTCACCATTTTCTGTTTTAATTGAGTTGCACTATGAAAATAATTTTCTTTCTAATTAGCTAAGCCTAGTTTTGAAAAAAAAAATACCATCAAGCATATTTCTGCTTTCCAAATCAAGCTATTCATCTAAATCACTTGGACAACTTTCTGAAAAATACAGATATTGGACCCTATTCCAGACCTTTAAAATCAGAATCATTTGATTTAGATCCCAGGAAACTATGTACTTTAAAAGACTCATCAGTGAGGTTAAAGTATCAGCTGTGTTTACAGACTACAATGATATAGAATTATAATTAAATTTGTTATTTTAATAATAATAATATGGATTTAAATCCTGGTTCATCCACTATGTAACTTGTGAAAGTTTCTTAATCTCTCTAAACATTATTTTCCTCATATTCAAATAGAATTATAATACTATCTAACAGGTTAGTAACAGAGTAGATTACAAAGTTACTGTTTAATTACTAATGATTAATTATTAGATAAGCTAATGATTATAAAAATGGTTTTATTATAATAAAATTATTGAATAACAGAATCAGTCTAAAATACCATATGATCAATTCTCAACTTAAATCCTTCCAAATTATCTCACTGTTACACTAACAAAAACAAGTCACAAATGTGACTTATATCCTGTAAAAAAAAGTATAGTTATCTTAGTAATCCTTTGCTACCTATTCAGGAAATCTTGAGGCCATCCTAGAATTTTTCTTTTCATTATAGTAAACATTTTTTCTGTATGAAACTTTTCTTTAGTGGGGAAAAGAGAAGAAAATGAACAAAATAATTAAGAAACAATATAATAGGTAGAAAGTGACCAGTGTTAAAGAGAAATATAAAGGAGAGAAATATAGAAAGAGTATCAACTTTGCTGAGGACAGAGTCAGATGTAAGAACAAAGTGGATGCCTGTTGGATATAGTCAGAAGGACCATGAAAAATATTATAGGCAATTTTTATAACTCATATATACAGGAAGTTCATATTACCACTTTATTCCACCACAATACCAAAAGTTTTCTTTAGAAATGTATTATAAAAATACTAAAAAATAGCTAATTCATAGACTATTTTTTTTAATTGACAATGTCATTCACAAAAAAATCCTAATTTTTTTTTCCCTTGTGGATTACAGATGTAGGCATTTGCCAGCATTAAACTAGGATTCTAAAGAGGTATTGTTAAAATAATTACATTTTAATACTCTACAATATCTAACCACTTTCTAAAAATGAAGAAGATTCAAACAGCAAAAAAATACTATGAAACAATAAAATTTAGTCCCTGTTTTTGATAAAAGTTTTTATCAAATTAGGAATAGACAGGAATTTGCCATATTTAATAAAGGGTATCTTCAGAAAAGAAAAAATATCAGAAAACAACATATTTAAAGGTGATACGCTAGACCTTACTCTTTGATATTGGAAATTAGATAATAATGCTTATTTATAAATACTTCTATTCAACAGTTTACTGGAAGTTCTAGCCTCAGGTAAAGGAAAAAGAAAATAAGAGAAATTGAAGAAATAATACTACATCCTCAAGTACATGATTATAGAAGCAGAAAATCTAAAAAAAATCTACAAATAAATTATTAGAACATTTATTTTTTTTAATTTATTTATTTTATTTATTTATTTTTGGCTGTGTTGAGTCTTTGTTGTTGCACATGGGCTCTCTCTAGTTGCAGTTAACGTGGGCTACTCTTCGTTGCGGTGCATGGGCTTCTCATTGCAGTGGCTTCTCTTGTTGTGGAACACAGGCTCTAGGAGCATGGACTTCAGTAGTTGTGACACTCAGGCTTAGTAGTTGTGGCACATGGTCTCTAGAGTGCAGGCTCAGTAGTTGTGGTGCACGGGCTTAGTTGCTCCGCGGCATGTGGGATCTTCCCAGTCCACGGCTCAAACCCGTGTCCCCTGCATTGGCAGGCAGATTCTTAACCACTGAACCACAAGGGAAGCCCCTAGAATGTTTATAAGTTAGTGAATTTATGAGCATGGCTGAATGCAAGGTTAAAGTACAAAAATTTGCATATTATGCATGCTAAATAAACAATTAGAAAATAAAATAGGAAAATAAAACCATTTAAAGTAACATTGGAAAGCATCAGATTCATAGGAATAAATCTACCCAGAAAAACATACAGTGCCATTAAGTGATATAAAAACCTAAATAAATGTAAAGCTATACCATATTTATCTATTGATAAGTTTAACGGTATAAAGATAGCATCATCCTCAAATAAATTAAATTGTTTAATGCAATCTAAGGTTTTTTTGTTTGTTTTAAATTCCTGTTAGGATACTGACAAACTCATTTTGAAATTTGTATGGTGATTCAAAAAGCAAAGAATAGCCAAGACAATCTTGAAGGCAAATAACAAGAGGGTGGGACTGTTTTACTCTCTTAAATATCACTATTTAGTATAAAGCCATATTAATTAAAATACTGGGCTTTTAAAAAAAAATTTATTGGAGTATAGTTGCTTTATAATGTTGCATTAGTTTCTACTGTACAGTAAAGTGAATCATATATCCTCTCTTTTTTGGATTTCCTTCCCATTTAGGTCACCACAGAGCATCGAGTAGAGTTCCCTGTGCTTTACAGTACGTTCTCATTAGTTACCTATTTTATACATAGTATCAATAGGGTTTATATGTCAATCCAAATCTCCCAATTCCTCCCACCACCACCCCCTTCCCCCTTGGTATCCATACATTTGTTCTCTATGTCTGTGTCTCTAGTTCTGCTTTGCAAATAAGGTCATCTATACCATTTTTCTAGATTCCACATATATGTGTTAATATATGATATTTGTTTTTCTCTTTCTGACTTACTTCACTCTGTATGACAGACTCTAGGTCCATCCATGTCTCTACAAATGACCCAATTTCATTCCTTTCTATGGCTGAGTAATATTCCATTGTATATATGTAGCATATCTTCTTTATCCATTCATCTGTTGATGGACACTTAGGCTGCTTCCATGTCCTGGCTATTGTAAATAGAATTGCAATGAACATTTTGGTACATGACTCTTTTTGAATTATGGTTTTCTCAGGGTATATGCCCAGTAGTGGGATTGCTGGGTTGTATGGCAGTTCTATTTTTAGTTTTCTAAGGAACCTCCATACTGTTCTCCATAGTGGCTGTATCAATTTACATTCCCACCAGTAGTGCAGGAGGGTTCCCTTTTCTCCACACCCTCTCCAGCATTTATTATTTGTAGATTTTTTGATGATGGCCATTCTGACCCGTGTAAGGTAATACCTCATTATAGTTTCGATTTGTATTTCTCTAATAATTAGTGTTGTTGAGCATCTTTTCATGTTTGTTGGCCATGTGTATGTCTTCTTTGGAGCAATGTCTATTTAGGTCCTCTGCCCATTTTTTGATTGGGTTTTTGTGTTTTTGATATTGAGCTCCATGAGCTGTTTGTATATTTTGGAGATTAATCCTTTGTCCGTTGCTTCATTTGCAAATATTTTCTCCCATTCTGAGGGGTGTCTTTTCATCTTGTTTATGGTTTCCTTTGCTGTGAAAAAGCTTTTAAGTTTCATTAGGTCTCATTAGTTTTGTTTTTATTTCCATTACTCTTGGAGGTGGGTCAAGAAAGATCTTGCTGTGATTTATGTCAAAGAGTGTTCTTCCTATATTTTCCTCTAAGAGTTTTATAGTGTCTGGCCTTACATTTAGGTCTTTAATCCATTTTATTTTTGTGTATGGTGTTAGGGAGTGTTCTAATTTCACTCTTTTACATTTAGCTGTCCAGTTTTCCCAGCACCACTTATTGAAGAGGCTGTCTTTTCTCCATTGAATATTCTTGCCTCCTTTGTCATGGATTAGGTGTCTATAGGTGCATGAGTTTATCTCTGGGCTTTCTATCCTGTTCCACTGAGTTATATTTTTGTTTTTGTGCCAGTACCATACTGTCTTGATTACTGTAGCTTTGTAGTATAGTCTGAAGTCAGGGAGTCTGATTCCTCCAGCTCTGTTTTTCTTTCTCTAGATTGCTTTGGCTATTCAGGGTTTTTTTGTGTTTCCATAAAAATTGTAAATTTTTTAATTCTAGTTCTGTGAAAAGTGCCATTGGTAATTTGACAGGGATTGCAATTAGTCTGTAGATTGCTTTGGGTAGTATAGTCATTTTCACAATATTGATTTTTTCAGTTTAAGAACATGGTATATCTCTCCATCCATTTTATGGGTAGTAAGATAGAAAAAGAGATCAATGGCAAATAATAATATTTAGAAACAGATCAGCACATGGGTGGACAATTGATTTTTGACAACAATAATATAGTAGAGTGCTGAGGAAACCTAATAAATTTCAGTAAATGTTACATATAGAAAAAAATGGTATCTGACAGTTATTCCACACCATATACAAATAAATTCCAGGTCCTATATATATATGTAAATTTGAACATACAATAGAAAAAAAATAGTCTCTTCAATACATGGTGCTGGAAAACCTGGACAGCCACCTGAAAAAAAAAGAAAAGAAAGGAAAATAGATCATCCTCTCACACAATACAGGAAAATAAACTAAAAATGGATTAAAGACTTGAATGTAAGACCTAAAACCATGAAACTCCTGCAAGAGAGCATAAGCATTATGCTTTTTGCCCTGGTCAGCAGTTGGGAATTGGTTTTTGGCATGAGTCCACCTTCCCCCCCCCAGGTTGCCAGCCTCCTGAATAAAGCAACTTTTCCTTTCTTACCAACATTTGTCTCTCCAGTATTGGCTTTCAAGCAGTGAGCAGCTAAACCTGAGTTGGGTTAGAATATTGGTGGGGATGTGGACAAAAGGAACCCTTGTGCACTTTTAGTGGGAATGTAAATTGGTATAGCCATTATGGAAAATGGTATGAAAGTCCCTCAAAAAATTAAAAATAGAGCTACCATATGAACCAGCAATTTTACTACTTAGTATATACCCAAAGGAAATGAAACTGTACCTCAAAGAGATATCTACACTCTGCATGAACTACATGTTCATTGTAGCATTATTCAAAATAGCCAAGACACAGAAACAACCTGGGACCATTGAATGGATAAAGAGAATGTGAGATACACACACACATATATGTACATACACATATATATGTGTATATATACATATGTGTATATATATGTACATATACACTCATACATATACATACACACAAATAGAATGTTATTCAGCCTTAAAAAAGGAGATTCTACCATTTGCAACAACCTGATGAACCTGGAGGACATTATGCTGAGTACGATAAGTCAGAAAGAAAAATACTGCATGATCTCACTTACATACAGAATCTAAAAAAGTAAAATATATAGAATCAGACAGTAGAATGGAGGTTACCAGGAGCAGAGAGATTGATCAAAGTGCACAAAATTACCATTATGTAGGATGAATAATTCTAGAAATCTAACATAAAGCATGATGACTACAGTTAATAATACTATACTGAATACTGGAAATTTGCTGGAAGGGTAAATTTCAGGTGCTCTCACTTCACATACAAAAATGGTAGCTATGTGAGGAGATAGATATGTTGATTAGTTTGACTGTAGTAATTGTTTCACTATATTTATGTATGGTGAAATATATATTCATCATGTTGTACACCTAAAAGATAATTTTCATTTGTAAATTTTAGTTAAAAAAAGGAAAAAAAAAAGAAGAACTACAGTTTAGAAGACAGATGTTGAATGAATGAATGAAAGTCACTTCACATTTCATGGTTTGTTGTAAATGCCTAATATATGACATCTGTTACTATCCCATATAATTTAATGGCCATGTACTTTTAATTCCTATAGACACACATAATCTGAAAGAACAGAAACAAAACAAAATAAGAAGTAGTGTTAAATTCACTAATTTTCATAAATAGTAGAAATGTGCATGATGTAGACAGTGGAAAATTAAATGAATTCCTTACAGCCCATATTTTTAAAGAATTCACAGGGATGAAATAATGATGGTAGGAAGGATTATATAGAAAATGATTTGGAATAATTTCCTGATTTATGTTAATAATTCTATCTATATCCTCTCTTAGAGGAAAATGGGGGAATTAACTAAATGCTCTCTTCCACAGAGAACAGTAACAATTTTATTCATTATTCTACATTTTAACAACATCTATGACTTTCTATCCAGAATTCTTGAACCAAGCACTTCCTGAGTGATTTTATAAATTTGTTGGCAGGTCATGCAAGAGAAGAAACAGAGATCATTGTTTATTAAGGATGAATAGCTTTTTGCAAAGTCCTGCATCTTTATCTTAGTTAATCTTCTAACTGATCTTTCTTGCAAGGTAAATTTATATTCCCCACTTTATGAGTAGACAGGCTATATTATCTGCCTGAGTTCAAACTGAAAATGTATGGTAGAGCCTGCAGTTGAACCCATGCTACAGGATTCCACATCAACAGCCCTTTCTGCTCTGCCACACAGCCATTTATATAACATGTAGAAATTAATGGTGTCAGGTGTAGGAGAAAGAGAGCAGGAGGAACTTTCAGGTAATGTAACCTCTTGTGGAACAATGAGATGGCCTTGAAAGAAAGGACAATTTTAAACTTGATTTGGAAGAAAATGATTGCTGAAAGTGGAACATTATTCTCTAGGGCATTCATCCTTCTAGATTCTGTACTCACATGTAATATAATATTTATAGCATAATTAATAGGTATTTTCAAGCTATGGAAATTTAGCCTTACAGAAAAATGCATTGATTTGTGCTTAAGTGGTCTTTAGGAAATTCAAGTTTTTTTTTTTTTAAAGATTTTTTAAAAAGTTTAACAAAAAAAGTGTTTTAAAGGCAATTTAAAGAAAGAGAAAGCAACTGTAACTGCATCAATTTGTGTTTAAAAGCAGTGTTCCTTCTTAGACCTCAGATAATTATGTCCTTTATGTTATAGATGCAGAGAAGCATCTAAAGTTTCTCTCAAGCAAAATATATAGGTTAATATAATTCAATGATTAAAAATTTAGATGTTGTTAAATCAAATCACATGTGAACTTAGGAAGGAGAGACTTTTTTAAAAGGACTATTGCAATAAGGGAAAAGAGACTATTGCAATATGGATATAACAACAATGTCATGGGCAGGCAGAAAAAGATTGTATATTATAGGGAAAGGAAGTATGTCTAGAAAGAATGGGCATAGGGTGTGGGTGGCATGACTAGAGGACAGTTCATCATGGATTGTTTTTCCTTGTGTTCAGCAGGTTCTCAGGAGAGGACATTAAGGAGTGATTACATACTAAGGGTCGGTCAAAATTCAGGACCTGGAAAAAGGAAAAAATCTTAACTAAAGTTTAGTCAAATTAGTTAACAAGCACTTTTTTTTTTTTTTTTTTTTACTATTGAGCAGTGGTCGCCAGCGGTTCAGCTAATCTTTTATGAGGCAACTAATGGTTATTTGGACAATCCTTGTGTGGCCTTGTCATATGTAAATGAGGGGGATATTCATGAGTCTTATGGAGACTCATGGAGAAAGAATGGTTCTTTGCAGTAAGCTGTTTCCTGAACAGAAAAGGAGGGGATTCCTTAACCTTGGCTGATTCCAGGAGCATAGAACTCAGGCTAACAGTTTTATATTGTCAATGTCAATCATTTTTTTCCAGTGCTATTTTTCAAAAAACAAAGTCAAATCCTCTAGCCAACTTATAACATACTTGCAAACAATTAAGACATGAAAATAATATAAGCTCTGTTAAATCAATTAATCAAAGAGGCCATTAGACTGAAGTGGCTCTAACGCCCTGGCAGCCTTATGTAAGCAAACCAAAATCTAAACCAGTAAATGTCTCCAAATTATTGTTAATGCAAGTTTGTGTGCTCAGTGCACAGTGAAGCCAAACAAACTGAAACGTAGGCATTTGGAGCAGAGAAAGGTTTATTGCAAGGCCATGCAAGGAGACTCATGCCCTGAAAGGCCTCAAGCTCCCTGAAGGGTTTCAGCAAAGCATTTTTAAAGGCCGGGGTGAGGGTCTCAGGGTACCTGATCAGCTTGTACACAATTCTCTGACTGGTTGTTGGTGAGGCAGCAGGAAGGTGTCACAGGGGTTAACATTAACAGTCCTTAGCCTCAAGGAGGCCTGGGGTTATGTGCTCAAAGTCATCAAATAGTTCTTCCATTTGGTGCTGGGGGGCAGGGTTCACATCTGCAAAACAACTCAGGAAATTTGCATCAAATACTATTATCTAGATACTTCAGAGAGGAGCTAAAGCAGAGGATATGGGGGAAACCCCATAGGGTCCAGCTTGTTTACATTATGAAATCAAAATCAAAGGACAACCAATCACAAACAGCCAACTAGGCTTTAAGCTGTAGCCAGTCAATAATTTCTTTACCTTTCTTCTGCCTTTTCTCTGTAATAGTCTTTCCCCTAGCGCCCTTGGGTGGAGTGTTCCTAACGAATTCCTGTTTGGCACTGCCCAATTCAAATCGATTTTTGCTCAAGTAAAATTAAAAATTTAATATACATCAGTTTATCTTTTAATAGCTCAAATTTTGAGCTTCTTTTTAGGTCCAACACAGTTAATCCTTCAACTATATGGAGCAGTCTGCGACTCAAGACTATTGTTGCAAGCTTGGTGTGCTCAGATAAACTTATTCTGTGCCCTCTAGGCCATGATTTTGTGTCATGCTGTCCAAAGACTTACTTTCTGAGGGTCGGAGTGAGTGCTTTTGGCCAAATATTTTAGGTACTTGAACAAATGGCAATTTGATTAGTTTTAGAAATGTTTATAAGTCTTGCCTGTTTACAGATTTGAGATGAGTTTTATCTCAATTAATCTGAATTACACCTATTTTACCACACTATCAAGATGTCTGCATCAAAGGATTTTTTGAGAGCAATCAATCAAATAAAATAGATTGTCTGAAAAGTTTGTGGGCTTTATTTTTGACTTATTTTCTGAATCAGTCTGCATTCAAGTTGCAGAAATATTACTTGATAGAATGTGCATTCTGAATTTTCTAGACACAGAAGGGAAATTTAGAGAAGAGTTGGGAGAATTAAAAAGAAAAGAAGAAAAGAAAACCAAACACTTCCTTCCACACTCAGAAATAATAATAACAACAATAAATAATCGTTATCAGCTCTAGCATGCTTTATTTGTGCTTGGCCCTGTCCCATGTTAAATAAAAACTTCATATATCAGTTACTATCCAAACCTTCTTTGCTTTTCTAGTCTATATAAAAGGACACTGGGCTGCAGGCAGCTCCCAAGCATTTTCTCTTTCAGTCCAGGAATCAAAAAGAGCCTCTCATTTCCAACTTCAAAAATCCTAGGGAAGCTAGCCAGTGATATGATTTTATATGTCCTCTCCTGGACAAGCCAACTAGTAATTAGGTTTTGGGGTAATACTGCAAAGGTGATTTGCACCTGCAAATCTGATGCATATTCCTAAATCAGACTACTCTTAAAGAGTTGCTTTGTTACATGGCTGCTTCAGCCATAACCTTCAATATAGTAAAAAAGCAAACAAACAGAAAACAGCCATTTCTGTATAAATCCCAGTGGGGTGTGTGGGAAGGGTGGTAGGAGAGAGACAAAGAAGAAGAGAGAAAAAGAGAGAAAGAGAGAAAAGGAACAAAAAAAAGTAATAACTGCACATTACAATGCATAACTCTCACTCTATTAAAATTATGCTTTCCACTAGCACTCATTGTTTGCAGTGTAATACATTAAATGTTTATTCTGGTTAGTTTTTCTCTGTATCTTTTGTTTCATTAAAAATTGATAAATGGAATAGATAGGTATAAAATGTAAGACTGATATTGTTTATCAATTCCACAGAAAAAATGATAATCATTATTGAAGCTCTTAAAATGTTTAAACATACAATTTTGAGTGGAGTACCTTAACATAGGTTCACATGCTGAAGAAGTCTGTTGCATCCTATGGTTGCAGAAAATTATTATGGCCAAAGTTAACTGCTGAATTATTTTGGAAGATTTATTTGAAAAAGAACTACTTTTCTTTCTTTTAAAAGAGTTTGCATCACAATGTTAACTGTGATTTCAAGTTCCAAATGTGATATAAAACAAAATCTAATGAGCACCTGAAATAATGTATTTGTCATTCAGAACCCTAAAGCAAATTGTTATTTGAATATCATGCCATTTCATAATTCTAAGGTTGTGGAAAGGAAACAAGTATAGTAAAATTTTGAACTTAAAAGACAACTTAAGGTAATATATTTTATAATTTATTTGGAAAAGAAACATATCTTGAAATTTTAAAATTATTCATGATTCTACCATTTTTTCACAGCCTAGGTTTTCTGATTCCTATTCCAGTATTCTTGCCAGCACACTATTCCATGTGTCAAATCAAACTCTAAAGCAACTTTCAACATAAAAATTCGCTAAAGATCAGTTGGTGATAACTACCAAATCATTACATAGCATTCCTCAGAATTAGAGTGTTATTGTTTCTTGCTCTTCATAACAGAAATAAATAACTCTGAAAATTGTCTAGAGAAATAAAATAAAAAACTAATGAGGAAAATGAAAAGATAAAAATAGGAAATATGTCACTTTTTATTTTACATTTTGATATTAGGTTTAGGTCCAAGTGTTGGGATATATAAAATAAATGTTAAAACAGCTATAGAAAAAATAAAGCCAATAATCATGGAGATTTGATTGTTGCAATAATAGAGAATCTAAAACAACATAAATAAATTTCCTAAAATGTAGTAAAACATAAGTCACTTTAACATCTTAAAAAATAAGCTTGATTTTTAAAAAATTTTATTTCTGTACAAAGGATTGGTCAAATGATAATGCATGACTAAATTAATTTTTCCCTCCAGAAGCAAATGATAAGTACTGGGCAGAAGATGTTGGGCAAAATGGCTGAGGCAAGATGCAGAGGCTGTGTGAGGAAAGTGAGAAACCACCTACCAGTAACTGGGGGACTAAGAACAGGCAAACTTGAATGAGTAGATTGGCCTGATTCATTCCCTAAATATTTCTTACCTTCCATTTTTGACTTTTCTAGAACTCATTTAATAAACCCCTTCCCTCAGTATTACAACTATTTCTGTTAAAAGTACATCCTTAATTTTTATATTCAATCCACATTCAAACTAAACAAAAACTATATCTTTGGATCATGCAGTTCATTAGTATATCATATAACCTTAGTGGGTATGTTGGCTTTTGATTTGCTGGCTTAATAGTATATACACTAAGGACCATTATATTAGTTTGCTATAAGACTAAAGTACGGAAATTTATCTGAAGAGTGAAATGATAATATTTGGATATTCAGTTTGTCATTTACAAATCTTCTTAAATTTTTTATTTAAACCAACTGTGTTTTACAATAATAAGTTAGGATCTCAAACAAGATTTTAAAACCTTGATGGCTGATAAAAGTTAATAGTAATTATATTTTTGACACAAAACTATTCCAGAGGCAGGTTGCATTAGTTTTCTCACTTAAATTTTACCATAATTTTATTTAACAAGTAAAGGAAATGGAATTTCAGGGAGGTCATGTAACCAACCAAAATAACATAGAAAAAAGATAACTTAGAATTTAAATCAAGGATGGATGGTTTCACCATAAAAATTAGGCTCTTATCTATTAAAGTTAGATACTATATTCATCATCACTAACCAATTTTCTACTATCCTGGGAAATCAACAGAAATAGATTATGGATAACAAAATTCTATCAAAGCGGTTTTTAATTTATCCTTATAACCACCAAAGTAGTATCTTCTCATTGTATAGGTAATTTAGAAAAAATATATTAAATAAGTGTAAGTACTTACTCTGCATTACAACTTATAAAACAGTAAATAACTAACTCAATAGGAACCTAGTCTTCTGACATCTATTTAGTGTTATTACCACAGCACTAATTTAAAATTGGATTTTCCTTAGGCATGGCTTATCTGGATTTTTTTAAAAGATTATTTTTCAAAAATATCATTTTCTTCTGTGCATTGTTTCCTGCTTCTTCAGAAAGCGTTCAATAGATGGGAACACTGGCCTCAATTCATTCACTTGACAGATAATAACCAATTACATTTTATGTGCAAAGTACTTCATATAACTTTTACCATGTAATCATAACTGTAAACCCATGAAGCAAGTAGTGTTTTATCCATTCATAGTGCTGAGAGCACTGAGGCTCAGAAACGTTGTGCAAAATATCCACTACCCTTAGTTAAAAGTTATTGAGTAGATATTTAAACCATTTCTCTTGAGTTTTAAAGCATAAACACTTATATCAGACTATGTTCCAGAAAGGATTGCAGGTAGGAAGACGAACCAGTAGATTGTTGAGGCAGTTCAGGTGAGAGGAGATGGTATTCTGAAGTAGGACATTCATCATAAGTAATGAAGGGACCAAATAATACTTAGGACATAAAGGCACAAAAATTTGCAAAACAGATGTGAGGATTTAGAGACAGACAACAGTAAAAGGTTTATTAGATGTGAAACTGAGTGGATGGTAGTGCTGACAATATATAAAGTATGAAACAAAAACAAAAGCCTATAGGGAAAACTTGGATTTCATAGTTTAAATTTGGGATTCCAGAGTCAGTGAGATGTTTCCATAATCATGGAGGTCATCTAGGAGGGAGATATAAATTTAAGAATTATTAACACATAGTTATTAGATTTTGGCATAGACTTAGTTGAGATCACCTAGAGAGATGGTAGAATGAAAACTCATTTGACTTTGGATGGCATTCTATAAAACAAAAATATAGATGGTGAGCCAAAATGTAGTACATGCAGCAAAGAAGAGTTAGTTAGAAAAAAATTTACAATATGTTATAAGCAAGGGAAGTAGAGGGTCTCAGAAAGAAAGAGTGAGCAAAGGTGTCAAATGAAGCAGAAAATTAAGACCTAAAAATATCCTTGGTATTTGACATTCACTTCTTTGGTAGATATACACTGAAGATCTACTGTGTGCTATGCACTACCAACACAGAGGTGAAAAAAATAGACACGCCCTTTTTCATCATGGAGATTACAGTCTAGTGGGGAAGAAAATCATAAAAGAAAAATTATTACCCTAAATCATGATGAGTACTTATTAGAAAAAGAAGAGTGAGAACAGAGAATAAGGAGTTCCCTAATTTATATTTGAAAGTTAAGACAGGCTTCTCCGAGTAAGTGACATTTAAATTGAGATCTGAAAGATGGCAGCTTAAAAGTGACCCTAGGGATTATATTTTCAAGGAACCTTGGGGTAATATTCAGATTTCAGTGGGTTGAAAAATTAATGTTACATGAGAATTCCACTCAATTTAAAGAACAGTGAAAAGAGAAGAAAAGTGAAACTTGGTAAAGGTGATCTGGTATGTTAAGGATTCTTGGAGGAAGAATTTCTAGACAAGGGGACTATTTTCAACTAAAGCTATCAAAGCATATGTTGGAAGAACCCCATGGAGGTGAATACAGCTAAAGCATAGATAGTGAGGAGGGAAGTAGAGAGAGATAAGGTCAAAGAGGCAGTGATTCAAGGAGGAGTGGGAAATAAGTCAGTGCTTTATAAATCATTATAAGGACCTTAGATTTTTTTTTTTTTTTTTTTTTTTTGCGGTATGTGGGCCTCGCGCTGTTGTGGCCTCTCCCGTTGTGGAGCACAGGCTCTGGACGCGCAGGCTCAACGGCCATGGCTCATGGGCCCAGCCGCTCCGCGGCACGTGGGATCTTCCCGGACCGGGGCACGAACCCGTGTCCCCTGCATCAGCAGGCGGGCTCTCAACCACTGCGCCACCAGGGAAGCCCAGGACCTTAGATTTTAATTTGAGGAAATGAGAAGTCTTTGCAGGTTTTGAGCAAAGTGGATTAATCTGATTTAGAGTGAGGAAGAGCATCTTGGCTGCTATTTTAGGGATAGGCTGTAGAGGGAAAGGGTAGAAGGGAGAAGACCTTTTAGGAAGCTAGGTAAAAGATGGTTAATATCTTGTACTAGAACAATAGTAGAGGAGATGGTGAGAAGTGATCATAGTCTTCATACATTTTGAAGACAGGTTCAACAAAATTTTCTGATATAGAGGATTTGAGAAAGAGAAGAATTAAAAATAATTCCAAGATTTTAGACCTGAGCAATTACAAGAATGTAGTCGCCATTAAGTGAAACAAGGGATGAAGAATTAGAATTCAGGTTTAAACATGTTAGCCTTAAGATATCTATTAAACATGATCTTTTATATATGAGACTTGAGCTTGAAAAAGAGATTTAGGCTAGAGATATAAATTTGGATGTGGTAAACAAAGAGATGCCACTTAAATGGATGGAGCAGGATGAGATCTTCTAGGGAGAATGTTTGGCTAGAAAAGAGAAGAAAACCTGGGGTGGAACCTAGGGTATCCCCAACACCTAAGAGACCACTGACAGTTAACTGAAACCAAGCAACTACTGAGGTGAGGGAAATAATAAAAATGACAATAGAAAGCCAAAAGAAAGTATATCTAGGAGGAGGAGATAACACTGTCAAATGCTGCTTGTAAGTCTAGTAGGATGAGGACCAAAAGTTGAGCTTTAGATTCTGCTGCACAGAAGTCACTGATGATCTTGATGGGAGAAGTTTCAGTGGGGTGATGGGGACAAAATCTTTCCTGGAGTGAATTTAAGAGAGAATGGTACAAAATGAACTGGAGACAGCAAATTTAGAAAAATGTCAGAGTTATGAGATAGTAATCATCGGGGAGGTGGAGTCAATAATATTTTTATGTGTTTTTAAACATGAGAGAAAAAACAGCATTTTGTCTGTTGATATCAATGATCTAAGAGAAATAATAATTGAAAAAATGCCGTGTGACAGAGAATTATTGGATGAATGTCTCTGAGAAAGCCAGAGGAAGAAATCCAGTGAACAAGCAAAGAATCTCGTTTTAAAAGGACTATGTATACTTCATTTGGTTTACATAGTGGACATAGTTTAAATGCTGGGAAGGTGACATAAAGTATGAGGAATAAAATACTTGACGCTGATAGAAGAAAGTGAGTTCAGTAAGTACAGAGACCAGGGCTTGACAAACTACATCCTGTGTGTCAAACCAGCACACCACCTAGTTTTATAAATAAAATATTATTGGAACAAAGCCAAGTCTGTTCATTTACATATTGTCTTTTGCTGCTTTCACATAATAAGGGAAGACTTGCGTAGTTGTGGTAGAGACTGTATAGACTTTAATGCCTAAATACTTACTATCTGGCTCTTTGACCCCTGGTATAGACTATTCTTTCCAGAAGATTACTTTGCTGTGGGAAAAGAAATTTGATACTAAGTAGGGATGATACAAGGTCCAGGGATTTTTTTTTTCTTTTGTTAATTGTTTTTAAAGGACAAGGTATCAAGTTTATGGGTCAAAAAAAGGAGGAAGTGAAAGGAATAAATTGAAACAATACAGAGAGAATTAATGACAAAAAGGAAAGAAAAAAACACTCTAGAGGAGTCCACAGAGACCAGATTTTTAAAGGAGAAATATCAGCAGCAGATAGACTTGTTAAAACAATAAAGGGAAGGAAACCCATGCGTGCCTCAGTGAAGGTGTAGGTTTTCCCTCATGTCTTGTAAGGTCATTTCCATCATAAATATCTGGCAGATTTTTTCCATTGATTTCTTTATTGTTTTAAAGCTGAGTATTTATTAGTGTGGTTCATTAGGGTAAAAAATATATTTGTTTTACCTAGTTGTGTGCATATTTGAAATGATCCTCATCTTCCAGCCTCATTTTTTGAGGAAACTAATTCAATACATAATATCTGTCAGCTTTAAATAACTTCTTTATAGGCTCAAAATAGAACTGATTAGAAATTTGAATAGAAAAATTGCTCATTTGTTGAAAGAAATTGTCCAGAAGACAGAAAAAAATGAACAAATTTCCAAAAAAGCATATTTATTTCCAAATAGAAAAACACAGAATTTCTTTGATGCAGCCAGATTGAATGACACTGCTTCCCTCCTGAGAAGCAATACCTGTTCTTTCATCTCCAGTGGAAACCTCTGACACTGGATTACCCCTCTTGGACCTCTGTCAACCTGCTGATAGATTTTTGACCCTTCGGCCACTCAACATCTCCAACTCTCATGTTCATTGAAAACAGATATCTGGCTTCCCATTGTCTTTTTGGACTCTCCTCTGACCTGCTTTCTATGTAGTGTCAGTGCTCTGACATTACTTATCACACTCTAATGTGTTGCTTCTTTCACCTTAGACCCTGACTGACATGACCTGTGTACATATACTGGCAGATCACAAAGGTCAGAGAACACCTGATTTTAAAATGATAATAATATATTTGCAGTACTTCAAGCAGAGTGGAAAATGCTGAACTGAGGTTTTGCTGCTGTTACAGTAAGAAGGGTTTGGAGTATTTAATAACATTAGAATAACAAGTTATGAGGGAGAAAGAAAGACAAAGGTTTGTGCAAACAAGAAATTGTAGAATCGTATTTGTCACCTTCTTTTCCTTTTTACTAATTATTTTCTTATGTTAGGCTATCTCTTCTTAGCTGGTCTCCTTTGTGTGCCATTCTGTTCTGATCCATGTTCTTATACTCTTCACCTGCTTCATTGTCATAGTACTTCTAGGATAGAAGACTCTTTAGTTTGATTTACTCTCTCTCATTCAACCATTATACTGAACTCCAACTAAGGTCCCTAAATTGTGCCAGTTGGACTTTTCTTCACCAAAAGCTATATCCAAAAGATATCCAAAATTCCTATGAATATTATTTGAAAATTCTACTTTATCTAAATTGTAGGTTTTATATTCAAGTTTGAATTCTATCACTGACCATCTTAGAAAAGGTTCACTGCCTAATTATTTTGTTATCTTCTTTAAGATTTTTTTAAAGAAATATATAGAGTTATTTCAGAAGTTTACATTAATTCTGATATAATGACATTTTTCATAGGTGCATTTTGTCTGACTCATAATGGGTTTGAATGTATGGTTCTTATTATGACTCCTTTTAATTATTAGCCTACTTTTTAATCAGAATACTGCATGTTAAATACAGATTTATGATTTGTCTTGAAAACATGTCCAATCATCATCATAGGGCTCACATTCCTTCTCAGAAACACTAAGGTAAAGCAAGAGTGACTGCCCACTTTAGATTCTTGTGTCCTATAGAGTGCCCAGCAATGTGTATTTTTTAATCCACTCATCCAAAATTTCATTTACATTATCTCCCTGGTTCCTACACAACTTCTTTGGCTTAGCAAACATACAGTACTCTGAGTATTAAAACTTATGAAGAAAATGTTTCTGAAATAATCTCATGCCTTATTCAATGGTTAATGATAATTATATCTGAAGATTTGTGGCAAATATTTTATACATTAGAACACAGGGAAATAAGAGTAAATCATCCAATACTTGTTTAATTTTCTTTCATAAACTGTTTGGAAGTAAAAATATAAGACAGAGAAATTCATAGTCATAAGTGTACATGTTGATGAATTACTACAAAGTGAGCACAACCATGAACCATCACCTAGATCTGGAAATCAAGCATTACCAATATCCTATAAGCTGCTTTTTGCCACTTTCCCAGCCACTAACTTCCTTTTTTTTTTTTTTTTTTTTTTTTTTTGCGGTAGGTGGGCCTCTCACTGTTGCGGCCTCTCCCCTTGCGGAGCACAGGCTCCGGACGTGCAGGCTCAGCAGCCATGGCTCACGGGCCTAGCCGCTCCGTGGCATGCGGGATCTTCCCAGACCGGGGCACGAACCCGTGTCCCCTGCATCGGCAGGCGGACTCTCAACCACTGCGCCACCAGGGAAGCCCCCAGCCACTAACTTCTTGTTTGCCTCTTTGAACTTTATATAAATTCAATCTTTTGTGCCTGGCTCCTTTCTCTCAATATCATGTTTGTGAGATTCATTATGGCATTGTGTTGTAGCTTCATTTCATTCATTTTCATGTGTATACTATCCCATTGTATAAATATACCAGAAGTTATTTTAATTATGCTATTGTTTGATATTTGGATGTTTCTTATTTTTTTGGACATTACCAGTATCTCTGCTGTGAACATTCTTGAACAAGTATTGTGGTGAACATATCTGCATGTACTTATTGGGTATATACCAATAAGTATATTGGTGGATTTTCTGGGACATATGCTAGGCCTAGCGCCAACTTTAGTATCCACTGCGCCAAATTCTCTAAATCAATGTTGTCAACTGACACTCCCAAAATAATTGTATGAAAGTTCTAATTGTTCCACATCATTAATAAAATGTAGTGTGATCAATCCTTTAAATATTTAACAATTTTGTCATCTGTGTAGTGATGTGTTTTATAAGCACTAATATTTTTTTTAGATAAGATGACATTTATTTATTTATTTATTTTTAACATCTTTATTAGAATATATTGCTTTACAATGGTGTGATAGTTTCTGCTGTATAACAAAGTGAATCAGCCACACACATACATATATCCCCATATCTCCTCCCTCTTGTGTCTCCCTCCCACCCTCCCTACCCCGCCCCTCTAGGTGGTCACAAAGCACTGAGCTGATCTCCCTGTGCTGTACAGCTGCTTCCCACTAGCTATCTGTTTTACATTTGGTAGTGTATATATGTCCATGCCACTCTCATTTCATCCCAGCTTACCCTTTCCCCTCCCCATGTCCTCAAGTCCATTCTCTACATCTGCATCTTTATTCCTGTCCTGCCCCTAGGTTCTTCAGGACCATTTTTTTTTTTTTTAGATTCCATATATATGTGTTAGCATATGGTATTTATTTTTCTTTCTGACTTACTTTACTCTGTATGACAGACTCTACATCCATCCACCTGACTACAAATAACTCAATTTCGTTTCTTTTTATGGCTGAGTAATATTCCATTGTATATATGTGCCACATCTTCTTTATCTATTCATCTGTCAGTGGACACTTAGGTTGCTTACACACACACAAAAATAAACTCAAAATGTATTAAAGATCTAAATGTAAGTCCAGACACTATAAAACTCTTAGAGGAAAACAAAGGACGGACACTCTTTGACATAAATCACAGCAAGATCCTTTTTGACCCACCTCCTAGAGAAATGGAAATAAAAACAAAAATAAACGAATGGAACCTAATGAGACGTAAACGCTTTTGCACAGCAAAGGAAAAAATAAACAAGATGAAAAGACAACCCTCAGAATGGGAGAAAATATTTGCAAATGAAGCAACTGACAAAGGATTAATCTCCAAAATTTACAAGCACTAATCTTTTTACTAGAATTATCTACACATTTTTGACTTTCCTCAAGTTTAAGAGTTCTGGTCATATGGGTTAATTCATTCTTGTAGTTCACAGATTAGAGACCATTTCTGAGTTATTTTTAAGAATATGCTAAAACATTTCTAAGAAAATGTAGAGGCTATTAGAAGTAAGAGTTAGAATTGATATTTCTAAAATATTCCCCACTTAAAAAGAAAAAAATAAGAAAAATAGCTGAAGTATTCTTGTGTTCAGTCTCAAAGCCTGAGTACTAAATGCCCAGTAAGGAAAAAACTGGTCAAAACTGGGGAATGGCTGTCAAAGAACTGAGAGTCCCAGTAATTTGGGCAAGTCAGAATGAAAGACCAGAGAATCCACCTAAGGTAAGAAGAAGTGGTCAGGAAAAACAAACAAACAAACATATGTAAGTAAGCAAGTGTTTATTTGAGGAAACTAAGCAAAGATGGAAACGACTAAGAAAAGAATGTTAACAAACAAAAGGCCTAGAACCTAAGACAGAATTTTGGTATCCAAGGGTCAGAGTAACCATAAAAATGACCTTTAAAACTTTGACCCTGAACTACCACTGAACCTGGTTAACCTCTAGGTGTGAAGGTGCAAATGTCGGCCAGTGTATTCATCTTATTTGAGTTGAGGGTGCTAGGGAAGGACTCTGACAACAGGTGTACTCAGGCACTAATCAAAATACAGGTATGAATAGCAATGTTGTGGATACATACCACTTTAGAAATAAGCGATGACTTAATCATCAAGGGTAGAACTCCATTTCTTCTGCAAATTTATAGAATTCTAATTTCCAGCAGGCTCATTATTGTCCTCCTTCAA
The DNA here is from genome assembly GCF_949752795.1 of Hyperoodon ampullatus. Lineage (NCBI taxonomy): Eukaryota > Metazoa > Chordata > Mammalia > Artiodactyla > Ziphiidae > Hyperoodon > Hyperoodon ampullatus. The sequence continues at coordinate 79,128,226 of NC_136914.1, forward strand.
GTTAATGAGTCAGTTTGAAGGTTTAACTTTGCAGAAAGCCAAAACCTTAGCAAAGTTCCATTTTAACTATATTGAGTTGCCCTTGAAAGTTTTCTAATAACATAGAAATAGTGTCTCATTCATGGGAATTATAGCAGTGAATGATTTTTAATAGGCAATAACAAAGTAAACAGTGGCAGGTAGGAAAAGGCTTTATTCTACTTTCACTAACATGTCCACTGGGGTAAATGTGAAATTCTTTTATAGCAAGATTCCTGCTTCAGATAATAGAACTAAACTGAATGTTTATGTTTCAAAAGGTTTTTACAGCATCTCACAAGTCAGTTCTTAAGAGCCCTCTTCAAAAACTCAAGGAGAATTTTAAAGTTTAGAAGGTTTAAATCTATATATATATATATACACATTTTAAAATCCTTTGGATATTACCTCTGCATAAAGAATATGATGACACCTAAGTATTTTAATTGTCTAAATTTTTTTTTAAAAACCTAATGTCTACAGAAAATCATGCCATTCATGGCAAATAGTCACATTTATACACCAGTTTATAATGCTAAATGACAACCGTATAGATTAAAAATATAATTTAAAAAGTATTTGGGAATTTTGCAGTTATTTATCCCTATTTTTTATTTCAAGTAATAAGAGCACATATATGCATTTATGTATACACACAGTAAGTATACGTGTTTGTGTATATATTTGTATTTCTCACAATATTTTCAAAAAAGATAAAAATTCTTGGTTACTTTAGTTATTAAAAAGCAATGTTTTATATTTTCCTTGCGTATAGATAGGTTTTAATTTAAGCTGTGACAGAACCCCAAGATAGATGTTTACTTCTCTCCAACGTAAAAGTTGAGACAAATAGTCCAGAGCTGGTGTTTGCTCTTCAGTGTCAGGGTCTCACGTTCTTTCAATGTCATTTTGCCTTTGTGTGCAGCCTCCATCCCCATGTGATTCAAAATGGCTTTTCCAGTTCCAGTTACTAAAATTCCTATTGATGTTGATAAGAAGATAAAATAGAAGGAAGGCACATGCTTGCTAAGAGAGTTCTTAAAGTTAGCACTCACAGTTTCTACTACCATTCTTCTTGTCACAATTTAAACTTATGATTGTGTCTTTAAGAAGAGGCTGAAAATACAGTCTTTGTTCTGAGTGGCCATAGGTACAGGTAAGTGTGCTGTTAATATGAAAGAGGGTCATTGAGGAACATTTTGCAGTCTTTATTCACCACCTGCTGTCAGCAGTGGTGATGTTGGCAGATGTATCTATATATATTTTAGTATGATATTATACTAGGAGCATGTGAAAAATATATATATTATATATCACCCAAAGTAGAAAATAAGCATTGTTCTGTTGTTGAAGGTATTGAATTAGAAGACTGATGCTTCAATTGATTATATTAGAAATGTATTTGTATGAATGCACTTGGGGCAAAAGTAACACTAAGAAAAATTTTTTAAAGCACCATTAATCCTTTAAAGCCAATGTTAAAAGGGAAAAAAATTAGTGACATTTAAATGACACTCCAGAGTCTAACACTGTTTCAATGTCACTTTCAATGTTGACATAGCTTCAGATGAAGATATAACTTTTAAGAGTCATTGGGTATTATAATGAGAAAAAGACAATTAAGTAAAGCTCTGTGAAATCCTCTAAATATTCATTTAAGAATATAAGGAGAGAAGAGACCATTATTGTTTTCTCAATAAAAATTGAGATTAAAGCCAAAAATATTTTTTCACAAAAATCTGATCCAGAAGTTACACTCACATGAATGTAAGCACAAAGATAGAGTCACCACCATACCCCTATAGCACTTTATAGTACCAAAACATCTACAGTAACTTAAATGATCAATAACAGTCAGCTGATTGAATAAATTATAGTTCATCTGAAAATAGAATATTAACCATTAAAATGAAGTTGTTAATGTATATCCATTGGTATAGAAATATATTTAGGCTCTAATACTGTGTGAATGAAAAAAATACAAAACATTATATGTAATATCCAGATTTGCAATACATGTGTATAATATAATATGGATTCACATGCATTAACATGTCTAGAAAAAATAAATCAAATGGTAACAGCAGTTAGCTCTATGTAGTGGAATTTTGATAATCAAAATTTTGTATTTTTTTCAGATTATGAGACTGACATGCTGCCTGCTGTGTTAAAAAGATAGTAATATTTTCTTTTTTTCAACACATATCATGTATTATCTGAAAATCATTACAAAAAGCACAAGATATAATCAGTAGGATAATTTTAATGAAGTAGAAAATATTTGAGATATTTACTTAGGTGAAAGGCAGATTATATACTAATATGCATGTGTGAACCCTCTTTAGTAAAAATAATGTAATAAACATTATGATAAATCAGTAGTATGTACAGAAAACGTTATCTGTGGTCAGTTTTGTGATTAAAACTCATAGGTGATTTTTATAATAAAATTAATACTATATATATATATATTTGTTTGTTTGTTTGGTACGCGGGCCTCTCACTGTTGTGGCCTCTCCCGTTGCAGAGCACAGGGTCCAGACGCACAGGCTCAGCGGCCATGGCTTACGGGCCCAGCCGCTCCGCGGCATGTGGGATCTTCCCGGACCGGGGCACGAACCCGTGTCCCCTGCATCGGCAGGTGGACTCTCAACCACTGCACCCCCAGGGAAGCCCAATACTATATATTTTTAGATGTAGCCATATTATTAAGCATTATTTTATCATTGTCAAGATGTATGATTTTTACAGAGTTTTGGCTAGAATAAAAAAAATAAGTTCATTGCATGTTCCTTCTAGTTCTTACCATCTGTTCCTATACTTGACCATGAGAGCCTAAGAGAAGGTTGTTCCTGCCACAAAAGTATCTAACTGCTGACAGGAAAATCCTAGGTAATTGGCCTTCAGTAGTTTTGACTATACTAATAGAGGTAACACCTAGAAATACTTCTATTCAAAAAGTTCTGATGGAATTACATCAATTATTGTGAATCAACTGAGCCTGAAAAGCATGTCTGGTGGCAGGAGCCAGCATGATGCTACTTCAGCACTGGAGGCTGTGCAGGCTCATCAGCCCCTCCAGAGGGCCCATATTATCTCCCCCTTACCCCACACATGCAATTGCTAAGATGGGTCAAAACCTTCTCTTTACAGTAGTACGGTTTAGCCAGGAGCCTAGGTATAGATTCCACTAGCCACTAGAAGTTGGTTTCTGTCTATTGACTTGTTAACTATAAAATCATTTATATTTGGAAATTTTATTTTGAAGTGATACTGCATTAGTATTTGTCAAGAGCTGGATGTGGTGCCCTAACTAAAAAGTGAAAGGGAAAATTTTGGTTCATCCAGTCAAAACATGGGAAGTGCCTAGGCAGAACTTGTTTCAGGGACCTGTGGATTCACATCTAAAATGACCAATCTCTGTTTCTCTGTCAATCTATCTCCCTTTTTCTCCAATTTTTCCCTCCCTACTTCCCCCTATTTCCGCTTGGTGCTATTTAGTTTTCTCCAACTGTTAGTAAAATTTCACCACATCCATAGGATCCTTTCAAAACCTTTCCCTCAGCTTTGATGTGTACCATATAAAATGTCTGGGGAGAATGTACTTTACATATCCACAGCCTCACACATCCCACATGTGAATTTTATCTTCCAAACACCTCCTGAACATGTCAATCTCTGTGTACTTCTAGCATGTCCACTTAGGCCAGCTGCTGTCATTCCCTTACCTGGATTTCTGCAGTAGTTTCTAAATGTTCAACCTCCTGCATGCCCCTCCCCCCATCACACAGTGCTAAATAATTCTCCAGACTTGAAGTAACTTCCCAAGATTTCCCCCCAGGACACATAACCATTCTCCAGAGTGAAGTTAGAGAAATATTTTCAAATTGAAAGTCTAATCATGTCCCGTTCACATAGTCTCATATTAAAATGCATCCATGGTCTCCCAGAATCCTGACCTTGGCCTGAACTGCCCTTTGGTAAATTGCTACCCCTTCCCACTCCAATTTCTTCTTTCAGAATGCATCCCTTATCTTCCCAGTGACTTTTCTTTTTCTGTTCTTCTTAAGTGGACACGCTTGCTAAAGGATCTTCTCCCTCTGCATAGACTTTTCCTTATTATTTGAAAAATTGATTCTAATTTTCTTAGATCTTAGATAAATGTATTTGTTTCCTGTTGCTACTTAACATTGCCACAAACATAGTGGTTTAAAACAACATAGATATATTACCTTACAATTCTGCAGGGCAGAGATCCATATGAATCTCATGGGGTTAATATTAAGATGTTCCTGCTGGAGGCTTGGGAAGGATCCATTTTGTTGGCTTTTCCAGTTTCTAGACATAGCCCGGCTTCCTGGGTTCATGGCCCCTTCTCCATCTTCAAAGCCTACAGTGTAGCATCCTCAAATCTCTCTCTCTGACTCTGACACTCTTCATCTGTCATCCCATTGTCTCCTATGAATTTGATTCTTCTGCCACTTTTTTTGACAACTTTTGCAGTTATATTGGGCATACCCAGATTATACAGGATAATCTCCCCATCTCAAAATTCTTAATTTAATGACATCTGCAAAGTCCTTTTTGCCATATAAGGTACCATATTGATAACTGCTGGAGATTAGGAAATGGTCGTCTTTGGGAGAGCATTATTCTGTCTACTTCACTAACATTATTTCTTTCTATGGAAAGTGTCTCAGAACTCAATTTTTTGATGAAAACACCCTAATATGTTCTATCAATCTTCATTTACTTGTATCCTTCCCAAACCTAGACTCTTGGTGAACAAATGAATTTGTCCAGTTAATGTTCCCTTAATATTTGACCTTATCAGCTTAGACACAGAGATGTAGCACTATGATTGGCTCATCTTAAGTCACATGTCCACGTATGTAGTCAGGTGCATTGAATCTGTTACCAGAAGAAGGATGAGGAGGTGGTTGGCATTCACAAACATAAGCTACTATATTGCCATTTTCTATCCTGTCTTCTAATTTTCCAGCATTAACACAGCTCTCTCCAACAGTGCTGAAAAAGTGAAACTGAAAGTTGACTTACCAATAAGTATGGACTAGAAATTTCAGGAGTTATTCTAGCTTTAGGAAAATTCTTAGAAGTTCTTCTGGGGGGGGGGTAATACATATAGGAATACTAGTTGGTAGTTTTTAGACACAATTTGATCAAATATTCAAAACTGTACTGTTTCTGGGGACTGAACTTGGGAGTGTCAGTGTTGGGTACAGCCAGGTAGAATATGGAATTACAGGCAGAATGACAGATAGGTCCTAAATTCCTAGGATAAAAGGGTGTATTTTAAATCAGAGTTTCAGTGTCCCAATAATTATTGATAAAACAAAGGCAAGACCACACTCTTAAGAGAATACTAAGGACATAGACAGGTCAGTCGATAAAGTCCCTAATTAAAGGCTGTGGCATTTCAGGAATGCTATAAATCAGAAACATACGCACACACACACAATTTTCATCAGTTCCTAAATAAATTAGTTTTTAAAAATCTATTGAAAGTGAGGTCGAAAAAGATACCCTGGTGGGTCTGTTTGCAAGGCAGAATTCTGCTGTGTGTGAGAAAAACAACAAATACTTAATACAGGTCTCCTATACTCAGAGCCAGAGGCAAATTCACCATGAAGCTAAATAAGCTTAAATATCAGATCAGAGCTCCTCACTTTTTGGATGCCTTCCAGGCACCTTGCAGGGACCTTAGCAAAGTGTCCATATGGTCATACTTCTGTATAAAATAGGCAAAATCAAGATTGTTTTTTATTGCAGTTGGTTAAAACAACACTCCAACTTAATCTTTATTATTATTATTTCTTATTTACCCTTGTGCTAGTTACATTAGAATTGCTGAGAATATTTTGGGGGAACCAGTTAACAGGAAGTTGAGTTGGGATTTCAATTCATTTGTTTTTCCTGGGTATATTTGTATGGCTTATAATTGCCTTTGTCAACATTTACATCACTACCAGATGTCTGATGTAGGAATGACTTCCGGGAATACTCCTGACCAATTTTACTGATACTCCCACGTTATTACATGAAGGTTCATGGCCAGAAGTTGTATGACAATAAAAACACGTCCCTTGACAATCAGCACTGGCATGTAGGTAGTACTGGTATGTAGGTAGAGAAATAAAAACAAACTATGTATAGTATAGAGACAGAAACTACTCTTTTTTATTGAAGTATAGTTTATTTACAATAATGTGTTAGTTTCAGGTATACAGCAAAGTAATTCAGTCCTATTTCTTTTTTTCAGATCACTTTCCATTATGGATTATTACAAGATATTGAATATAGTTTCCTGTGCTATACAATAAATCCTTGTTGCTTATCTATTTCATGTATAGTACTTTTTATCTGTTAATCCCAACCTCCTAATTTATCCTTCCCCCTGCTCCCTTTCCCCTTTAGTAACCATAAGTTTGTTTTCTATGTGTGTAAGTCTGTTTCTGTTTTGTATACAGATAAATTTGCATTACTTTTCAGATTCCACATATAAGTTATATCATATAATATTTGTCTTTCTCTGTCTGACTTACTTCACTCAGTGATATAATCTCTAGGTCCGTCCATGTTGCTGTAGATGACAATATTTTCATTATTTTTTATGGCTGAGTGGTATTCCAATTGTGTGTGTGTGTGTGTGTGTGTGTGTGTGTATTCCACATCTTCTTAAACCAATCATCTTTTGACAGGCACTTGGGTTGTTTACATGTCTTGGCTATTGTAAATAGTATTGCTATGAATATCATGGTGCATGTATCTTTTCAAATTACAGTTTTCATCTTTTCTGGATATATGCCCGAGAGTGGGATTGCTGGATCATATGGTAGCTCTATTTTTAGGTTTTTTTTTTTTTTTTTAAGGAATCTCCATACTGTTTTGCATAGCGGCTGCACCAGCTTACATTCCTACCAACAAGTAGGAGGGCTCCCTTTTCTCCGCACCCTCTATAGCATTTATTGTTTGTAGACTTTTGGATGATAGCCATTCTGATCCTTGTGAGGTGATACCTCATTGTGGTTTTGATTTGTGTTTCTCTGATAATTAATGATGTTGAGCATCTTTTCATGTGCCTGTTGGCCTTCTGTATGCCTTCTTTATAGAAGTTTCTATTTAGGTCTTCTGCCTATTTTTTGATTGGGTTGTTTGTTTTTTTGTTATTGAGTTGTATGAGCGGTTTCTGTATTTTGGATATTAACCCCTTGTCAATCACATTGTTTGCAAATATTTTCTCCTATCCCCTAGATTTTCTTTTTGTTTTGTTGATGGTTTACTTTGCTGTGCAAAAGCTTTTAAGTTTGATAGGTTCCATTTGCTTAATTTTGCTTTTGATTCTTTTGCATTGGGAGACTGATATAACAAAATAATGTTATAATTTATGTCTGAGAATGTTTTGTATGTTCTCTCTAGGAGTTATATAGTGTCATGTCTCATGTTTAGGTCTTTAAATAATTTTGAGTTTATTTTTGTACATGGTATGAGGGAGTATTCTAATTTCATTGATTTACATGTAGCTGTTCAGCATTCCCCACACCACTTGCTAAAGAGACTGTCTGTCTTTTCGTCATTGTATATTCTTCCCTCCTTTGCTGTAGATTAATTGACCATAAGTGTGTGGTTTTATTTCTGGCCTCTCTATTCTGTTTCATTGATCTATATATCAGTTTTTTGTGCCAATACCATGCTGTTTTGATTACTGTCGCTTTATAGTATTATCTAAAGTCTGGAAGTGCTGTGCCTCCAGGCTTTGTTCTTTTTCCTCAGAATTGCTTTGCTCACATGCCCGCAAAAGTGACACTACTTCTAGCTGTGTGGTGTTGGAGAAAACCCATTTCTCAAAATACCCATTGTTTACCTCATTATTCTGCCTCAAACCTATTTAACCTAAATGGTTATGTCACTTAATTTAGACCAAGAAACAAATAAATTCCAAATGGAATTGAAGTAAAATCTGTGACACTTCAAACACAAATGACTCATTTTTGAGAATAAGTGTTAACCATTTTTATCTTTTGAAGAACTGTCCCACACAAGATGTAAGTTTATCCTGAAGGTGGTGATGGTGTCACTCCTGATTATACGGACAAGAGATGAGCTACCACATTATTAGTTTAACTCAGGGCCAATCAGAGCTTGGGGCCAGTTGAGTCATTCAACCCATACTGCACATCCAATAATAATCTCAAATTTAGACTTATCAAGTTATATATAAATGAGTTTTACATATGTAGTCACAGACTATTGGATATAAATAGGATGTTTCTCATACAACTTTAAATTTATATACCATTACTAGATTTACCACCTAAAGCCACAATGAATTAATTTTATTTAAAAATTAAATTCAATAATTATCTAGTTAAGGGAAAATTGTAGTGCATTTTGTAGTGCATTTTGTAGCGTGAAACGTATTTCTAACTGCATACATTCATAAAGACATTAGAGAAACCTTAGTTTAAGATAATAATGCTCATTTCTACATAGAAAAGGACATTAGGGAAGACTAAGACACTCTCAAGCAGAACTGGCCCAGTAACGGAAAATAGAAAGAAAAATTGAGAGACTGAGAGAGAGAGAGAAAAAGAGAGAAGGAGAACCCTTCCATTTACAGATATAATTCATGGGAAAGCATAAATGGAGAAGAAAATACAGCATAAACACAACACCTTAAGAGTGTCCTGGACAAAGGAGAATTTGAGCTCAGACTTGGATTTATGTTGTAAAGATTAAGTGTGAAATCCCAGGCATATAGAGAGCCAAAAAGGTCAGAAAGATTTTAGACTGCATTGATGTAATTATAATAATAATTTTAGAGAATTTGTGAAAAAACAAGTGGAATAAGTAAGTTCAGGTGTTAAAAGACATGCTAAGGAGTTAAAATGTCTACTCTTAAAAGTTTAGAATTTAACAAATGGTTGCTTTCACCAAATCTTATATTGATATTTTATAAGTTCTAAGTTTAATTAGGGAAGAAACTGTTTTATAGTTATATTTTAAAGGTATGAATTTATAGGGTATGAGTTTTCTTAATCGTTTTCTCATCCTGTGTTTGTTTGTGCAAAAAGTTTTCTAAGTCACATGGCCTGTATTTAGAAATGTTCTTAGTATCTTCCTGTGTCTGGTTGCATAGCTTCCTATGAATTAGTAGAAGGAGGGTCTAGACAGAGAGGTTAGGGTGGAAACTACAGATGAGGTATATATTTAAGTAAGGGACCTTGTATTTTCTTATCTGAAGTTCAGCATAATCTAGATTATATGAGAATAATGCATTTTTATTGAATGTTTAATTTTATTTTATGTCGTGCTGTGTCCATAAATATGTCAATGGTGGTTACAGTTTGGGTGTTCTTTTATACCTACGTATGAAGAGGTCAGACTCTCTGAAAGCATGACATCAATTTTTTTTCATATTCAAATTACTTGGATCCACTCCAAGAATATAGATTCAGACTTTCTGGGGGCGCAACTCTGAAATCTACATTATTTTTTTCACACTGAAAGCTGCAATCCATTAGAATGAGGTCTTAATGCTAGACGTAAATTGTCATTATCCAGCAGTGGCTGAAATTATCCAAGTCACACTATTACAATCCAAAATATAAGGTTAAAAACAAATTTCCAAATTGAAATTTAAAACAGTTTCCATCCATGAGGACATCATTTATATAAAGCACTATTTGAAAGATTGTTTTAGTAAAAAATTTTAGTGTGTTAAACAATGATAAGAGAACAATCACACAAAAAATCTAAAATTGGTGTATGACCCAATCAGATAATATAATTGTATTAAGTAGAATTTGAACAAATTTTTCAAATTGATTTTTTTTTTAAATTAACCATCTCTTTCAAATGAGAAGCTGTTGGCCAAATTATTTTTATAAAAATGAAAGTAATATTATAAACTAAGAGACAAAAGGTGAAACTTATGGGGTAAAGAGAAATACAGGCTAAGAAGTTTCAAAATCTAAAAACAAACAAAAAAGGAAGTTCCAAAATATGACAGTGAGAACTGACAATGGGTGCATTTTATGAATCTGTCCAAGCAAACATGAAATACAGATTGTAATCCCCAGACTCCTAGGACAATTTGGTAAAACTTTACTTTTTTGCATTTATTTATTATGGTAAAAAAATAACATAAAATTTACCTTCTTAACCATGTTTAAATGTGCAGTTCAGTATTATTAGTATATTCACATTGTTGTGAAACGTCTCCAGAACTTTTTCATCACACAGAACTGAAACTCTATATCTATTAAACAACCCCCTTTTCCCTCCCTAACCTCGGCTGCTGGCAACCATCATTCACTCTCTGTTTCTGTGAATTTGACTACTTTAGTACTTCATGTAAGTGAAATTATACAGTATTTGTCTTTTTGTGACTGGTTTATTCCACTTAGCACAAAATGTGTTTTACGCATACAGTAGAATATTATTCAACCTTGAAAAGGAAGGAAATCCTGTCATATGCTGTCATAGTAAGTCTTTACTTTTATATTAAAATGTCAATTTCTTGACTTCATACTTGTAAATTTGCTATTTTGTACTGGCTTAAATGGTCATCTCAGTAAATACATTTTAAAAGAAAAAAACATACGAAAACCTTATCTGAAATTCAGTATCCCTAATAACCTGTATAAGTCATCCACACTGTTTGTCATATACTGCCACATATAGAACGAAGCATAGGTAGGTAGGTAGATAGATAGATAGATAGATAAGCAGGCAGGCTGACTCATCACTGGATCACTGGTTTGAACATTTTATAGAAGGTAAAGATGATACCCTGCATTGCTTTTCAGTCACCTTCAGAAGTTAGCCGTGTTCTTGAGACATTAAATACAAATGCAGTGGATCAAATATCATTCCAACAACCTAACTTCATTACATTTGCTTGTATAGAACAGGAGGATATTGAACCTAGAAGTAGACAAAGCACCACCAATGATGATATATGTTTTAGTGGAAATGCAATTTATGCACTTGAGCACGGCCCCACTTGGTGAAAGTCATTTTGGGAAATGAACTTTAGGATATGCTACTTCAAAACCACTGTGTTTAGTTGATAGTCCATAAATTCTCTATTGGAGATATTATGGTCTACAGTGGATTCTGCTTAATTGGCATATCTCAGTGGAAATTGAAATATGCCAATTAGACAATGATTGTCTCATTTAAATACATAATTGCTCATATGAACTATCAGATACATTTGAAATTAGAAAGGATTTTTGAAATGCAAAACACTGACCAAACTGTATATGTACATAATTAAGACAAATTAGAAATGCAGATGTTGGGCATGATAAAAAACATTATCATCAAGGCATAGTCCCATTTTTTTCCAGCAGTTTAATGAGTATTATAATCCATCTGGTCAACACAAACCCAAAATATACCTAATAACCCGAGTCAAAAACTGAATTTAAATCTGTATTGATATTCTATGCTAATATTTTAGAAATCCACCAAAATATGCAGAATTTCTGCTTTTTAATACTTAAATGTTCTTTTTTTTTTTTTTTGCGGTACGCGGGACTCTCACTGTTGTGGCCTCTCCTGCTGCAGAGCACAGGCTCCGGACGCGCAGGCTCAGCGGCCATGGCTCACGGGCCCAGCCGCTCCGCAGAATGTGGGATCTTCCCGGACCGGGGCAGGAACCCATGTCCCCTGCATCGGCAGGTGGACTCTCAACCACTGTGCAACCAGGGAAGCCCTAAAAGTTCTTAATTAAAGCATTGATTTAGGGCTAATTAATTTCTTATTCCAGGGACAAATAATCTTTTTAAATTTCAAAAGAATTTTTACATTTAGAGTGTAAGTCAATAGGATGCCCCTCTCATATAGGAATCTGTGTACTAAGATAATTAATATGGGCAACTGTATTTCATGAAAAAAAATTCCTATTTGCTAAAATGAATCTTTACAACCTGGAGAGCATAAAGAAATTAATGAAGGGTGATATACTGAGAGTTTTCCCTACTTGTTAGTAAGACATTAATAATGATTTACTAAGAATTTTGCCCTTAATTCACTCCACAACTTAAAAATTTTTGTGGAGATATATATATATATATATATATATATATATATATATATATATATATATACTCTATGAGTATACATACATATATATGTATACTCATAGAGTACTTTTAGTTATGCTAAGTGAAAGGACAAAGTCTCATTTTTTCTGCTAGTATTAGTCAAATATTTAAAATAGTGAAAAAGTGATTTTCATTACTGTGTGGTACTAAAACTGTATAATCAATCACTATCCTCCAACAGTCTCATTTTTTCAATCTTATTTTATATTTTATAAACACTTCAGTGAGTTTCACAGATTATTTCTTCAGAATAGATCTTAAATGTAAAGTTATTGATCACACAATATGAAAAATTTGAGTTTTGATACAAATTTACTTACAGATTTTTTACTCAATTTATAATCCATAAAAAGTGAATAAATATTCCTGTTTTCCTAATCCCTGATAATTGCTATAGGCAAATTTCCAAAATGGCCCAAAACAACCCTGCTCCCTGGTGTTCAACTCTTGTATAACATGGACACTCTGGTGCCCAGGGAGCCTGTGGCTATGCTGGTATTGTGGCTCCATTGACTAGGTTATATTATAAGGCAAATGGTAATAGGATAGTCATTCCTGTGATCACATTCCATCAGGCAAGACTCTGTTGTAGCTGACTGGAGATGAAGAAGTCAGAGAGAAGGGATCCTGTTGGCCCAGGAAAAAGCAAATAGTCATTTTGTAAACTGCCCATGGGGGTGGGAGCCACATGGCAAAGAACTTAGGGCAAACTTTGAGAGATAAAAGTGGCCCCCAACTGATAGCTAGCATGAAAACAGGTATTTCAGGCCTACATCTGCAGGAAACTAAATTCTGCCAAGAACCACATGAATTTGAAAGGCGGCCCTGTCCCACCCCCGACCCCGGGCTCCAGAAAAGAACAGAGGCCAAGCAACTCCTTGATTTCAGCTTTATGAGATCCCAAGCAGAGAACCCAGCTAATCAGTGCCTGGCGTCTTTCCATCTAGCCCAATTGCTCATGTACTTTCATTCAGGTCAGTTTTAACTGCAGAAATTCGTTGCATAAAAATATCACTGTTTTTGACCACAGTGCACTCAGTTTGTACACTTTAGTGACTATTCTTCAATCTCATCCAGACAAACAGTACATTAACCCCTCCAGCTATATCTTGTCAGCCTGCTCCTGCCTTTACTTTTCTCCTTATTTAACTCAGACTCAAAGTTTAATCATTTAATAACACCTATAAAGGCTGTTTTCATTTTCCATTGCTGTATAATAAATTACCACAAACTTAGGAGCTTAAAATGAAACACATTTATTATCTCACCATGTCCAGGAGCCCAGGCACAGTTTATATGGCTCCTTTGCTCAAGCTGTCATGAGGCTGCAGTCAGTTTTCTGACTTCATCTGAAGCCCAGTCTCCTCTCCCCAGATCCTGAAATTATTGGCAGAATTCATTTTCTTGCATCTATAGAATTCATAGTATCTTGCTTCTTCAAGGCCAACAGGAAAATATCTTTGAATTCAGGGAAGGCCTAAGTCCTCTTTTATAGAGATAAACAGACTGAGCAAGTAGGACTTGCTTAAGTCCTACCCAGGTTAATCTACATTTAACTCAGTGTCAAACCAATTAAGGCCTTAATTACACCTGCAGAAACCCTCAATCTTTGCCACATAGTGGCATCCTAATCACAGCTGTACCAGCAGTGGGAATCTTGGGAGCTGTCTTAAAATGTTGCTTACCACAAAATTGGTAGGCAATAATATATACATATTCCTTGACCCTCTGTCCTTTCCATTTTACCTCCCTAACAAAAGAACAATCCTAAGTGAACCCAAGGTCTTCCTTCTTCACTTAAAAGCTGGGTCACAGGAACTTGGCTACATCACATTACAAATATTCAACCCAGATATCTCTTTTGGGTCATATATACAATCGCCTTTTTATAGCTCTTCCTAAACGTCTTAGTGACACTTTATATTCAACATGTATATACCTAATTCGTGTTCACTCCCTTAACACCTGATCCAACTCTAGTCCCCCCTCACATAAAGAGCATTGTAAAACACCCCAGTGCTCAAGCCAGAAATCGGGTAGTCAATCCCAAAATATCATAGTCCCTCAGTCCCACATCCTCTCAACCATCAAGATCTAGTAATATTACCTCATTAGTATATGTTAAGACTATCCATTCTCTCCAGAAACTGCTACTTTGGGCTGTTGTATGAGCAGGAGATAAAATTTTGATGTGTTAAGCATAAACATTTGGAACTGTTAATACACTAGTTAATATACCATGAACAATGCAGATGTAGGTTCCTTAAGTAGGGTGTTGCAATAATAAAAATAAATATATATAAATAAATATATAAAATAAATAAATATATATAATAAATAAATAAAAGTAAGTTATATAACATTGGCTTAACAGACAAGTTGTACTTGGACAAAGAAACTAATATAGGAAGTTTGAATTTGGGGAGAATATTATGCTATGGTAATCTTTAGTAAAAATCAAAACCCCCAAATAAACCAAATTGGTTGCCTATAATTACTTAAAATTAATTATAGATGAGGCTGCAAAAGAGAATCATAGATGTGTGTGTTTGGTCATCCCTGGCTATATTTAATAAGGTACTAGAAGAAAGTGATGAGCTCATGAAAAGACTAGATGTTCTGAAAAGAGAAATGCAAGAAAAGAATAATAGAATTTAAAGATGGAGGCTTACATACTTGGTAAAGCTTCTGCCTCTTGATTCCAAGTAATCTGAAATAGGATTGAAAAACTTTTAAGTATGATACAAAGGTCCATTAAGATCGACTTTGCTAACAAAGACCAAATTAAGCTTGTAGTTTTTCCACCCAAGCAATGCTATTAAATAGTGTGTGTGGCGGTGGGGTGGGGGGTGGGGGGATTGAGGCTAAAAAAATAAGTTAGTCACTACTGAGAATTATATGTATCTAATGAGTTTGGTGTAATAATTTGTATGTTACTGACTGGAGGCAGATGGATCAGAAGCACTCATATATAGATTCTCTGACCTTGAGGAGGTGGAGCATAGCTCTTTACTCCTTAAGTATGGGATGCCCATAATCACTTACTTCTGAAGAGTATGAAGGGGGATGGGAGGACAGTAAAGTTAAGGTGGAGAAACCTAACACTTCTTCAGCCATGTAATTAAGGTCAACAACAGTGATAAGTCATGTTGATTGTATGTACCCTTGATACATTGTGATGAAAGTGGCATTTAACGTTTGTGGTCTTTCTCCCTAAAACTCAAAACCACTGTTTAATCATGAGGAAAACATCAGAAAATCCCTATTAACAAGTCTACAACAATATACCTAACTGGAACTTAAAACTCAAGACCCTTAAAAGCAAGGAAAGTCTGAGAAACTGTCACAGCTTAGAGAAGAGTTCACAGCTAAGAGAGACTACTTGAGCTCTTTCCTTGCTCTATACATACATAAAATAGGACTTCTTTCCCCCTTTCACAATACTGATGCCTATAAATGATTCTGTAGTTTTGATGAACATGTGGGGAAAAGACTACCATGTTTTTCCATTATGAAGAAACTATCTCTAACTTTGGTGATCTGGTAGATTTTTTTTCTTTCTTTTTTCTTTTTCTTTTTTTTGATATCTGCTGTGTCCTTAATTCAGGGGAATCCAGTTTTTCTAAAGAATGGAGTCTCTTAAAAACATACACGTGTTGAAATACTTTTTTTAATGAGTTTTCTTTAGAAATGGGGACCCACTGAGATGTATAGGGGGACTCACACCCATGCCCTGACTAAACTGTGTTGCCCAAGAAGTATACCTAGTATATCTCTGGAATCCAGGCCTGCCAAATTATATGAGTCAATAATTTCCCATCGTTGTATAGGCTAGAATGAATTATGTTTTCAGTCATTTTCCACTGAAAGAGACCTAACTGATAGACTAATAACAAATATTGCATCTTTAATGACAGCATTTTCTGGGTGTTTAAATAAGTGTTTATTAAGGTGATTCAAAATAATAGGTATAGTTTATACCTGAGATTTAAATCCATAAGGTCATTTGCAACCATAAAACGTGTTGTTATTTTCCGCTGAGAATGCTATATTAGAATGCAGAATCTAAAACAAGCTCTTTGGAAGAATGATTATTTTCAAAATGGCAGCTTTCCCCCATTAATCTAAGCTGTTGAATGTCAGGATGAAGCAAGAAGAAAAGTGCTACAGATTGTACATTTGAAGCTGTATCATTTTAAGGGGTTTTAGAGCAATACAAATATCTGAAATTTCTTTGTGCTTTTCCACTGGTAAATCATAAGTATTTCACTTTTTTTTTTAAATTACCTTCAGATCTCTAAGTTATTTTAAATTTAACAAAAATGTATGCAAATATTTTCATCACATCTGCAGAGGTAAGTATGCTAAAATAGATGAGGCATTGCTTAATTATTCCTTTATGTTTTAAATTAGATTAAGTTCTCAAATGAAGTGGGTAGGTGGGAGGATTAGTGTCTTTGTTTTAGCTCCAGAAGTACAAGCTAATTTGCTGCAATTCAACTGAGTATGAGATAGAAGGAGAAATTCTGTTTTTAAATAGGTTGTGAGGTCAAAATATTCTAATAATGAGATACATAGAGTTAAAGTTTACCAAAATTTTTAAATCATGAATTTATTTAAGACAGTCAGGAATTAATATAGTGAGCATTGTATTATAGTATTCTCTTTAACTCAGCAAATTTCTAAATTAATCTTCATATAAGGCATAGCTTATTCTTTGACTGTCACAATATAGTTTAGCAATTAAGATGTTAGTATAAGTTAACTTTTTAACTATATTTTAATACAGTCAGACCATCTGATTAGTAATAGATGCTTTCATTTCCTGATCTATTTGTTCACTGTAAAAAGCTCGGAATCATCTTTGATCCTTCTGTCTTTTTCAATCCCCATGTTCAATCCTCAACTCCCATTGACTCTATTCAAAACTTATCTAGAATACACTTACTTATATTCACATCTACTATCATCACCCTGCCACCATCCACCATCATGCAGACTCCAGCATGGTGTCTCTGCTTTCATTTTTGCCATTCATAAACCATCCATAATTTGACAGCCAGAGTAATCCTTTTAACGTATAAGCAAAGTCATATGATTTTTCCACTCAACCTCAGTGGCTTCCCACCTCACAATCAAAGCCAAAGTTCCTACAGTTGTGTAAAATGTCCTATGTGATGACCAACACCCTTGTTATCTCTTGGCCTTCAACTCACCCTCTATAATTCCTCTCCTGCCATTTAGTCTTATAGCTGCTTCTGAAATATGCCAGTGATTTTACAGCTCAGAAATGTTCCATTTTACCTTTATATTTTTCCCTAACATATATACACACAGTTTACTCCCTGACCACATTCAAGTCATTGTGTTTATGTCATCTTATCCACAGATGAATATTCTATTTGAAACTTAACCCTCTCCCAGCTATCATCCCATTCCTTTCTGACTTATTTGTTCTCCATGGTACTTGCCATATAAAATACTGTCTTACTTTTTTGTTTATTAACTTCTTCTCCTGCTAGAACGTCTTCTTCAAGATGGCTGTATTTCTTGTGTATTTTGTTTACTGTATCCCAGCATGTAGAACCTGCCATGTAATATATGCTTATTTGGTATTTTTTAATGTGTTGGTAAACATAAGTCTAACTAATGTAATGATTTTTTCAACTATAAGACTAAAACCAATTTGATATGTAATAAATTGTCCTTAGACTGTACCTTTCATATATTGCCTACGGTTTCTAATTAAACCCATATAAATAATGCAAACTAGAGTTCAGGGGGTCTTCCTATTAATTGTGCTTTTAAAAGCCAGTAAAAGAAGGTAATAAAATTAAAAAAAAAAGTCAGAGCTAAGTAATTATTCCAGTCAATTAATTGGTATATATCAAATGCATGAATTATCTACTAATGAAATTCTCTTCATTATGCTCATCATTAGAATTTTCTTTAATCCTAAAGGACACTAACCCAATATCCTCTTTTCTCTACATACTTTTACACAATCTCCCCATGTCATGCATAGAAGGTCACCAAGTTAATTGGCTGTTGAGTACTTAAAGTAGCTAATTCCAGTTTATAAGTTATCTGATTTTTAATTTTAAAGTTCTTTGGTCAAGGTTACAAGATTAGCATAACCTCAAATCAAGAACATGTTTCTGGGCAGGGCAATGCTTCCCTAGTCAGTAGCTCAATGAAACTATTGATGTTGATGTAATTGCATGAAAATCCATTTGGATTTATTCAAATAGGAAAGTGTGATATATGCTTTTCCTTATAATTTTTATGTTAGTCTTGGAACATTTTTCAAGGTGTTGTGACTGGGGAGTGAGAAAGCAAAGGGTAGTAATAAGTAAATATAAGTTTGAAGTCTTTCAGCGCTTACTTTACATTAGTAAATAAGCATATTTGGTTAGTCATTTTGGCTTGTTAAGAAATGGTCCTTTCCGTTTTTACATTCTAAATAAAGTTTGTTCAGAATATATTTACTTGTTTAATTCTCATGCAAATGTTTGAAATGTAATTTGTTTTATCCTCATCGTACAGATTAGGACTCCAAAATTCCGAGTATCATATTTTTGTTAGGGATCAGGAATCAAATAATTCTGACCTTGGTGCCTGTACTCTTTCTTCTACACAGGTTACAAACTCATACTGATAATCAGGTAACAGTAAATCAGTGAATCATACAAGGTATATCAAAATAGGAAGATGAAGAAGTTGGCAATTCAGGAGTGCAGGTTAAATCCATAAGGACAGCCAAAGCTTAAATTCAGTTCATTGTTGCCTTGCTGCACACTCAGAGTCACAGGATCTTCTGTTTTAAGCTAGATTGTAGGTTTTTAAATAGACTGCATTCATTTTTTAAATGCTGTATCATATTTCTGACTAGGTGAAGTTGGATTAAGAACTGCAGGGTTTAAGTGTTGTACTATACAATATTCTTCTCACTAAGTTAAATGTGTAGTGGACAATGTTCTTCTTTAATGCTGTCAGTTCCCAAAGAACCATTATCATCATAACTCATTAAATTCTGTTCTCTTGAGCTCCTCCAGATGAATGGTTTCCAAACTGAGTCCTACTCAACTCTAGGCTCCACAGGAGCAGCTAAAGAATCACTGTAGGTAGTGAGAGAAGTAGGTAGTGAGAGAAATACTGAGCATTGAAGTTGGTGACTCCCTGATCCTACTACAGACAGTGTAGCTTTTCATTTATTTGTTTTGGGAAATAATGACTTAAAGTGTTCTGCAGATAAAAGTTTGGAAAGTTAATGTTCAAAGCTGTGCTTCACGGCGTCTTAATTCCAACTGAAATAAAAATTATTAAAGGCATTGGTGACTTTCGTTTTCTACTTTAAAAATTGTCATCATGGGGCTTCCCTCGTGGCACAGTGGTTAAGAATCCGCCTGCCAATGCAGGGGACACGGGTTCAAGCCCTGGTCCGGGAGGATCCCACAGGCTGCGAAGCAACTAAGCCTGCGCGCGCCAAAGTTACTGAAGCCAACGCACCTAGAGCCCTTGCTCTGCAACAAGAGAAGCCACCGCAACGAGGAGCCTGTGCACCACAACGAAGAGTAGCCCCCACTCGCCGCAACTAGAGAAAGCCCACACGCAGCAACAAAGACACAACACAGCCAAAAATAAATAAATAAAATAAATAAAGTTATATAAAAAAAAGTTGTCATCATGTGATTCCAAGGATTTTTTTTTTTTTTTTTTTTTTGCGGTTCACGGGCCTCTCACTGTTGTGGCCTCTCCCGTTGCGGAGCACAGGCTCCGGACGCGCAGGCTCAGCGGCCATGGCTCACGGGCCCAGCCGCTCCGCGGCATGTGGGATCCTCCCGGACCAGGGCACGAACCCGTGTCCCCTGCATCGGCAGGCAGACTCTCAACCACTGAGCCCAGGGAAGCCGTTTTAGTATATTCTTGCTGATGCTGCACATCTGTATTGTACACCCCGCTTTGTTAAAGAGGAAACTTCACCCTTATCTGAGCTTTATGAAACCTACACTCTTACCCTTTACATTTAGTCCACATCTGTTCTGAGTTAGCTTCAGTTCTGCAGGGGAGAGACAAATTTAGATAACTTGATGCAAATCCATTATTGTGTCCTACCTGACAAGAGGAAAGTCAGAAAAACTCTTATCGACTGGACTTGGAAATATGGTAAATGCCATGGAAATTCAGTTTTGGACGATAGGTGTCTACTTTTGGTAGCCAGTGGTCAGAGTTGAGGTTTAATTTGGACTTTCACTTTTTATCTCTAGATACAGTCTTTCTCTATTCTCTAAAAAAAAAAATTACCCTTTAAATACTTGGCCTTTTCCAGCTGCTATAACCTATTTATGGACTGTGCTGGCTGTTATGTTGTGGAAAAACCTGAGAAGACAATATTTCTAGAATGCTGTTTGACTGGGCTGCCAGCAAGTTTAAAAGCACTGGTCCAAAAACAACAGTCCTCTTCAGGGGAGACTATAGCAGATTACCTGGCACCCTTTCCCCCATTGCTTTATTTTTTTCCCCATAACATATTCTAATCTCTGATACTCTGTATGATATATATATGTAAATTTCACTGCTTCTTCCAACACCACCACACTTGAATAAAATTCCATGGGGCAGGATATTGTTGATTTTATTCAATGCAATCTCCTCAGTACCTAGAACAGTCCTGCTATAGAGTAGGCACTGAGAAAATTTTTACAGAATGGATTAACGAATTCCTAGAACTTATTCAGGTATTCTATAGAGCTCTGGTTATATTGATGTAGTGAAGACTGCCATTGAACTTGACCTGCAACATCAACTCTTCTCATGATCTCCGGCTGGCTGGGCTGCCCTGTGGATTTTGGACTTGAGAGCCCCTTTCTCTCTGTCCTTCTCCACAAACATAGACACACTCTCACACACACACACACACACACACACACACACACACACACACACTGTTAGTGCTTTTCTGGAAACCCTGGCTAATAGATCTCTGGATATTAAGATACTCTAACTGATTTTATTAACTTACAACACAGTGAGTTCTTGCTCCTGCTCCGTATGTTGTTGGACTAGTGGAGTTTCAATTATGGGAATTCAACTTAAACATCATCGAAGTCATTATTGAGAACCCCAAACCTTCCAATAGTGAAGAAAATAATTGGATTCTATTATGAAACCAGCCTCACCCCATCCCCAGAAAAATAAAAACAATAACAACAACATAGACCAGTCACTCTTGGGTATACACTGGATTCTCATTGAGATAAAGGTGGGCAATATTTATCTCAGTGATAGTGCCATGAAAAATTTGTAATTAAACCATTACCTCCATTACCTGCATGTGTGAACCCAGCAAGAGGTGCTCACATTCTAGTGACAAACCAACAAATATCAGTCAAAAAACTTCACCCTTGTGAAACCATAAACCAAGAATGACTCAATCTCTGGTGCTTTTCTTCAGCCTCAGCCACAGCATTTCAGGAATTCATGACCCAGTATAGCCTTGATTCTATGTGTTATAATCTTACCACACCCACCCCTGACCCCTTCCGAAACACGATGACCAACAATCTTCATAGCATGACTCTAGCAGATATAAGAACCACTGACCCTATGACTACTTAAGCATGCTGTTCACAGCAGAAGTCAGTTATATAGTGGGACCAGCACCCATTAATCAGTGACTGATTTAATATGTGGTGACTTTATGAGAGTCCATTACCTCATTTCTTTAACATCTGAACCTTCAAACTGGAAACAACATAAGCAAAGGAGAAATCTCGGACTTATGAAGTGAATACATTTTTTTGTGTGTGCATTTTGTACAAATTCTCTCTTCAGTAGGGATCACAAAAGGAAGACCCTCGAGCCAGATGTCTTTTCATTCAAGCAGAATGTCAATAAAAAGAATATCAAGAGCTCATCACTCTTGAAAATTTGTATTTTTTAAGCCATAGCTGAAGATATCTATATTGTGTAGCCAAAATAAAACAATAAGTACACATACAAGCCTCTGGATTAAGATGCAGAATGGGCCTGTTCATGGCCCATCATGTACATGTCTGTCACTGACTTACTTATAAGAGCTCTACATCTTTCATGACCCCATCTCTGAAATCAACATAATTTATTAAAAATGTTAAATGTGCTTCACTAAGTCTTTGTATGGTTCTGTATATAGAATAATATATCCACATCCTTCCTTAAGCATGTCCCAGACATAGATAGTTTCAAAAATTACCATTCACTGACATACTGAGTGTCCTGTGACATCACAATGACATTTATAATCAATCTAATCCCACTCACAATTTCTGTTAGGACATGGTCTCTTTAATAATATCCCTATCATCTCTTTGGTTTGCCTCAGCAAATTTATCTCATTTTATCAAAGAAATTTTCTGTCTCATAAAATGATTTTCACACCAACAGTCATCATAGGTTTTCTTAGGATATTGAAAAATATTGTTCAAAACTGTCCCTCTCTGTAGCTGCCTGTCCATTAGCCATCACTCATAGTCCAGTTGCTGCATAGAAATATCAAGTAGACCTTGGGAGAATGTCTACACTATTACAACTTTATTAGAATGAAATTGAAAACTACCAACCTCACATCTTCTCTGGCCATGACTACATTTTCCTATAGCAATTCACTGCATATACTTCTACTCTTAAAACACCACTCCAAAATAAATGTACCTTCCATCCTGCCACTTTTCTATAACAAGATTGCAACAAAACATCAATGTTCAATCAGTACCCAGGTGATACTGAGTGAGAGTAGGACACACAGGAAGAGCAATAGGACATCAGACAATATGTCAAGAGAGTTACCTATTATATGCTGATAGAAATTGAATTTTCAAAGATAAAATGTGATTTCCAAATCCTGCCTGGCCTTCCATCTGACACATTCATACTACCTGCTTCTGATGAAAATTGAAAGGTTGCGTGCTAGGGCTGGTCAGATATTATCAAGTCAATCAAATCCACCACCTCCTATCTTCAGTTGCCTTGAAAATACAAACTCTTCTTAGCTTCTTTGATTCCATGCTACTCCTAACTCCCCTAGATCCTGTGCTGCCTTCCATTTTCATCTGTTAAAGCTAATATGGGCATAGTAATTAACCCTGGAAGTTTGACCATAAAAAACCTACTGAGATTGAAGTATTTTTCAAGGATGCCCCACTCCTATCCTTGTTCCAGCTTGTTTGCCATCATCTATTTTTTAAGCTAACTTTCAAATACTTGGCTGTATGACTGATGTTAACCTCACCTTTAGCAGTTTGGAATTGTTTACATTAGATCTCAATTGGCATCTGAATTTTAATTTGGCCTAATTGATTCTGACTTTGCTTATGGATCTATTCTAAGTTTAAAACAGTGGGATATGTCCCTGTTTTTCTGAACTTTATTTGGGGTAAAAAGAGAGGCAATATCGTAAATGATTGAGCTTTTCATGGACTATAGCAAGAATAAATATGATTCTTACACTTAGGCCTTGGGAAGATCACCCATGTGATCTCATACACATGGCTAAAGTGGTACTGTCACTTTAGCCATGTGTATGAGTTATAGACAAAGGATTCTATTTGTGGTCTCTCTAGGAATATGATATTTATTTTCCATATTCAGAATTGTTTTTATTAAGTTTTATATCTTACCTTCAGACCTGCCTGTCTTTTTCAGCAATTTACAAAAGTGCTTGAGGGGCGATGAGAATGTGGGAAACATGCTAGCAATGGCAGTTTTCCATGATTGCCCGGGGAGTTTTTAGAAGAGGGCTTGATGAAGATTTTGATATTGAAAGTAATCTATTAGTCCTCTAAGGCAGATGAAGAAACGAGGATTAGAGCACTGTATTCAGTCAACTTGTGCTCTCATCTGTATTGACTAGACTTGTTGCTGAAGAGGTCGAATTAACTAGAATGTAATATCTGTACATCAGTTTATATGTTTTGCAGATACAAGCATTTATATTTGTGCCCAACAAACATTAGTGATAATTATATATCTCTCTATATAATTATCTATGTAGATAATTTTATATATATGTAACCTATATGATCAAAATATAAGGACATTATCAGTCTCTGTTTATTTCTATCTATATGTATTTTTCCTAGGAATTCCTGAAGCAAATGACCATATATGCAAATTCATAAAGATCAGATGAAAATTAATTTGCTAATTACTCGAGCCTCTCAGGGTGTGAAAACAGCCTTATCTTCTTTTTCTGCTAAGTTTTAGAGCTGATTAAATTGAATAGTTCTCCAAGGTGGCTTTACCTAATAATTAATGCAATGATTTTTAAAGTATTTACCTCCAGGTTAATGCCTGCTCTATAAGCTTTGGGATACCTGTGTCTTATTTTGTAGATAAATGTTTAGAGCAGAAATCCAATAAGACTAATCAAACCTGAGGCATTGTTGCAGGACATTAATTTACCTGAACCTATTAATTCTTGTCTGCTTTCAAACCATATTTACTTATACAGGGGTCTGGAAACTGAGATAAAACCAGTGCAAAATGCATATAAAATGGCAAATAACATCATATAGATGTGTTTGTGTGTGTGTGTGTGTGTGTGTGTGTGTATACATATATATGTAAGTATATGTGTGTGTACAAATATTTATTAGGAATTCAAATCAAATATAATACCGATTTACCCACATATAAATGTTAAAAAATATTTTATTATGATCTCAGAAATTTATAGTATTTTTTGTAATCCGTTAAATGTACATTTGCTCTAAATGTACAATGAGGATTTGAGAAATTTGTTCATTGGTAACAGTGTAAGTGCCACCTAAAAACAATGTGTACTGCATAAGATCCAGCAATTCTCTGTAGCATCCATTTGCATACTAAATATGAAATCAGAAAGTCAGCATTTCCCAGATACATTAAGATCAGGGATGGGCCTGCAAATGATACATATATTTTATTTACTTAACCATTAGTATACAATCAATGTCAATTGAATCTGATTATAGTTCTTGAATTTCTTTTTGAGTATTTATGGCTCTTTGTTAGCATTGGTATTTTATATTTTTTATTCTTAGAGGTTTTCCTAAAACAAAGAACAATTTTTTAAATAGAACGTAAAATGTATTCTACATTACAATTGCCATCATGGGGTGATTTTGTAAATATAAAATATATTATAAATTTTTGTAATATTATTTCTATGTATTAAAAATTTGATTTTAATCATCATAGGAATTGTTTACTTATTACTCAGCAATTATCCCAACTATGCTAAAAGAAAGGCTACAATAATATGAAAAGAAAGGAAGAGAATTGTCCAGAAGGTAATACAATGCTGAAATAAATTACCACTTTTTCATTCTCCTTAATTTTTCTTACTTTATTTCCAAAAATTTTACATCGGCTTTCAAAAAAGGTATAAAAGAACTCTGGAGACATTTTTTGTAGTAGTATTTAATTTTTTTAAGGCTTCATTAAACACATATGAGAATTCAGATTTTCATTTTCTTCCATAATAGCAAAGAGAAGAAAATTGACAGAGGAAGATTTATCACAGTTATTAGACAAATTATAAGATGACTGCAAAGGGACAGAGAGCTGTACCCTAACCTCTAATGATGACAGTGAAATTGATCATATAAGCACAATCTCAGAGTCTGACTCTTCATATGATATTATCTTAATTGAATTTTTATACTCAAGAATTAGTAATTAAACAATACACTTCTAAGAAAAAAAACTTAGTAAGTTATGCAAGAGGAAGACCTTCATAGCATTTACAGAATGAATCTGGATGGTTCTATTGTGCCAAAAACATGTGACAAAATTAACTTTTATGATAACCGAAATCTACTTAATACTGT
The DNA here is from genome assembly GCF_949752795.1 of Hyperoodon ampullatus. Lineage (NCBI taxonomy): Eukaryota > Metazoa > Chordata > Mammalia > Artiodactyla > Ziphiidae > Hyperoodon > Hyperoodon ampullatus. The sequence continues at coordinate 79,154,228 of NC_136914.1, forward strand.
TCAGAAGAGGACAAATGCTGAAGCTGGGTATGTTTACAAAAGTGATTGGAAATAAATACACAATGTATAAGTGAAAGAAATAATTGGATAGATAATTAAAATTGGTTTTATAAATATGAAATGAAATAAAATATTTTTGGAATTATAGAGCAAAGAAGCTGGCCATTCTCTCTTCAACAAAATTATGAGCCATTAAAGTTTTAAATTACATTGCATTTTTATGCTGTAAGTGCAAGAAGAACCCAAAGTAAGGATAAGCTGGAGCATATTAGAGCTGTACTGGCTCTAATATGGAATCAGTATTTACAAGATGGCTACATTGCAGGCTTATGGATGAGAGTTGATGAGAAGTTAGTTGTATTCAAAGGATGTTGCCCATTTCAGGTATTTATACTTTCAAACCCAAGAAATTATGAAATGTAATTTATGTTTAGTACATTTAAGTTCTCATTAAAATTTCTAATAAATGTGCTTGTCATTACTGTCTTACTTCTGTAAATTATGCATAAAATGGCTTTTAAAATCTAATCTTCTTATAATATGTGTAATGAACTCTACCATACATGACTAAATAACTGTAAGTTTTAAATAACTCTGCAATTTAGGAAAATAATGCAATTTAGGAAAAAGGACCAATAACAACAAAGTTAATATCTGGGATTTAATTTAAATTATGTTCATAGTCGCTATCACTTTATGTTGTTTAAATATTTTATGGCTTATATGAATGCATTACTTTACAGTGATAAGAGTGGATTAAAATGATAATTTGAACAACCATACAAACCAGAGTAATTCAAATAAATTTATGTTAGATGCTAGAACTAAACTTCAAAGAACTTTAATGATTAATTCATAATTAACCAGAGTACTCAGCCATCTCTATTTCATTCATTGTATTTTTACTATTCTTCCATTTTTATGTCATAATACAATTTTTAAATCATCTTAACATTGAAAATAACTTCAGTAAAAGGAAAAAAATACAGTTGCATGGAAAAATAATATTTTAAGAAATTGTCTTTTCAATACTCACTGACTGACCTCATGACCTAATCAGCTCCCAAAGGTCCCACCTCCAAACATCATTACATTGGGGATTAGGTTTCAACATATGAATCTGAGGGGCTATCCCTTATGCATGTGAAGTTACAGCAAAAAGAAGACTATGATTCAAGAAGTAGGCTCTCATCAGACACCGAATCTGCTGGCCCCTTGATCTTGGACTTCCCAGCCTTCAGAATTGTAAGAAATAAGTTTCTGTTGTTTATAAGCCACCAAGTCTATAGTATTTTATTATAATAGGGCAAATAGACTAAGACAGAGTAAAATCATTTTTTTATATGGAAAAAAAATAAAAGGTATGGGAGAGGCAGAATAGGTCTCCCCAAAACTGCACATCCCAGAACCTGTGAATATGTGACTTTATATGGTAAAAAGTACTTTGCAGATATGATGAAGGTTATGCATATTGAGATATGGAGATTATCCTAGATTATCTAGGTGGATGAAGTGTAATCACAACACTGTGTTCAAAGGGAATTGTGGCTACAGAAGAGAGACACAAAAAATGCAACATTGTTGACCTTGAAAATGGAGGAAAAGGGCCATAAGGCTAGGCTCCTCAGTAGGCTCTAGAAAATGGAAAAGACAAGGAAGTAGTTTCTCCCCTACAGCCACCAGAAAGAGACGCAGGACCTTCAACACATTGGTTTTAACCAAGTGAGTGAATTGTTTTAAGCCATTTTGTTTGTGGCAATTTGTTATGCAACAATAAAATGTGAATGCAATATGTGAAGGTGATTTTCCCCAAACATATACCTCCATGTTCTGGAGTCGAGTAAAACTGAGACTTTATTGACATGAGAGGAGACGGTGAACATCCAGGGCAAAACAATTGGAAGAAAATGATTAGGACAATATTCTCCTTCCTTAACATAATAACACACCACAACTTTATGTCTGATTTAATGATTCCTTAAACAATACTTAGCTGTAAACTGCATTACATATGGACCATTAATTATCTTATACAATTCTGCATGCTTTTCAGATACTTTCCCAAATCCATCTGTCCTCTTTTAAATCCTTCTAAAGCATGGTCTTTCAGTGAAGTCTTTGTGAATCACATCAGGAAGCAAATTAATGGCATTTTATGTTTATGTCTATTTTTATAAATGTACTTTGTTTAAATAATGTAGGCATAATTCATCATTAATTAACCTTAGAACATGATATTTGCTATATTTCCTTTATATCTAGGCTATTATTCCAAATGTACAGCACTAGTTTCTTCAAGTATTTAAAGCGTGAAAAAAACCAAAACCAATGTTGAGTTTCTCTGTGGAAAAGTATATAGCCAACCCTTCAATCAGAATCAGTAATCACTTGAAGATAAATATCTGAAGAAAACTTGTTGATAACCAGATTCATGTGTAAGGGTGATTCATTATGGAAGAAGCTGAGAAAAATAATTGTATTTGTCAATACCTTCAATTCTATGTGATAAGAAGAAAATTATTTGTTTTTCTGTTAATTGAACAAATATATTTTAAGTGCCTACAGTATTTAAAGCACAAGTGATATGCTCAGGGATGCATAATGATCTAGAGGGACCTGGTTTTGACCTGGGAGAGCTGTACTAAAAGATATTTAATTAAGTTTTATACTTGTATTAACCTCTTATAGACAGTATACATTGTATCAGGAATCTAAGATCTGAAATTTGATTTTATGGATCCAAAGCACTGTCCTTGAACAATTATTTCACTATTAAACACCAGTTCCCTCATTAGAAAACAAACAACAACGTAATTTTAACTGTACTTACCTGGCAGGAAGGAGGTAAGTTTCAGAGGTCACAGTGTTCTTCAAATATGTAGCACAAACCTGATCTAATATTCTGCACAAGTGTCTCCCTATCTTTGTGTGTTGGAAAAGCTCAAACTTGCCAATTAGTGTCCCAGTTTCCTTTGAGTTACCACACATACCTTCTAAGAAGTTCTCAGTTTTTGAGAGATAGTGATGGTGGTGTAGACCATCTGGACTGAAGATGTGATTGAACCCAGTTAAGGCCTTTATATAAGCTTTTAAGATTCTAGCGGGCAGGTGCCAAGATCTAGTCATCTACATACCAGACAAGCCTGGTATGTAAGTTTCCTGGCTTCTTAACTCTGCTGCTGACCAGTCTGTAGTGATCTGCCTCATTCTTTGGTCTTTCCTTGCCCTCCATGTACAGAGACCAGTTTCAGATTTCAGCCTGGGAAGCTGCTTTGGTTGCAAACCAACAACTGGCAAGCCAGACTGAAAAATGAAATGGATCTTGGGAAAGAGGCATTTGTAGGGGAAACTTCCAGTTAACTGTCTGCTTTTAAGTGGGCAGGGCTGGCCTGTATGTTAGATGCTTGTGGACCACTGTGTGAGTACCGGGATGCCCAGAAAAAGCAGGCCGGTTTGATGCACTAGTTTGAGGAACTGTGCAGAGTGTGCTGTGGCAAAGAAGGGAGATGAATGCTAGGCAGCAGGCTGGCCTCTACTGTGGGTAGGTCTGGCTCTCCACCCATGCCCAACCAGAGGCTGAAGCTCAAGTTAGATAGTTACATGAAGAGCTGAGGTTAGAGAAGGACATGTGGTTGTCCACTGCTCTGTAGCTTCAGGCTTGCAGACATGGTTGGAGAGCAAGATAATGAATTGGAAACCTTAGCATGTTGTTTTGTAGAGCAACAAGTATTACAGACCTTCCTGAGTAGGTCCCCAGCAAGAGTCCTTTGGCCTGGAGTCATTCAAGCCAATAGAACAAGACCGAGTTCAGTTCAGAAGCAAAGGAAAGCTTTATTCTTCGATCAAATAATGGAGATGTGTGAGCTCCTGCTATAGATTCCACGGTCTCTTGGAGAGGTGGTAGGCAGGACTGCTTTACAGGGATTCTGTCAGTGGGGTTGGGGTGGAATTCTTGCGGGGCTGGTGCAGCTGTGTTGCTTAAGGCTCCAGATTGCATTGCTAGACGCAGCGTCTCTGCACATGGCCCACCACCATCTTACATTGTGGTGTTGTGCACAGTGCTTCTGCACACACAGCCTGCCAAGCTGCAGTGTTGGTGCAGCAGTTTAGTACCAGGAACTCTGGCCTGAGGCACGGGGCTCTGCATGCAGCCCTCTGTGAGCAAGTGAAACTAGGCTAACCACAAAGGAATAGTTAAAAACGGTTAGATTTCATTTCATTACCCAAATTCTATTTTTATTTTCTGGGAATTGTTAATGGGCTTTGGCAGTGATGAACCTTCATCTGTTTTTCTTCTCGTTCTTGAGGGGCGTGGAGGGACAGTGGTCTGTCTTCGGTAACTACTTCCTCCTGAGTTTCAGCATTGTCATAGCCTGGGTGGAGGAGCAGAACTTCTCTGCAGCAGCCTTTGGATATGCTTGATTGTCACCAGGCCTCAGCCCTGACTGTTTGTATCCCTGAGCAACCATCGGGGATCTAGCTCTTTGGAGACAAAGGATACCAGGCAATTGAAGATACATGGCCCAAATGTTAGCAAGAGAATAATGGTCACATGTGAATTTTTTTTCTAAAAATGAAGGCATCTAAGTCTTTGGCCTGTAGGCAAAAGTGTGCCCTGAGGCTCTGCTGTAGCCTGAATATCCCTGGTCATACTTTGGTGTTTTTTCACAAGAGAAGCTTCAGGCCAGAGAGAGATTCACACGAGTAGTCAAGGGGATCCATTGCCCCAGGTTGTTTCCAGAGGTTGGGGCTCAGGGGCCCTCTTCACTGTGTGTGACATCCCCACAGAGTGATCCCTGCAACCTGAGGACAGAATGAGTGGTTAGGATCACCAGGTGAGGTTCGTTCCACTTATGAGTGAGCTGACCTTGCGGGCTGCCGGTTTTCCAGGTTTTTAGGTGTACCCAGTCTCCTAGCTGAAAGGGGTGGAGGGCTGGTTAGTGGGTGTGGCAGCACCTGTTTACCATATTCCACGAGAGCTTTCATGGTTTCTCTACCTGGAGAGCACATTTGAGTTGTTCCATTTCGAGGGGGATAATGGCTTCTCTCTGTCTTGGGGAGTGGGTCTATCATAGATGAGTTCAGATGCATTTAAACTTAACCCCTGGGGCTAAACACATGTGGAGCAGGGCAGTTGGAGTTTCCAGACGTAGCTTGGCTAAGGCCTGTTTCGAGGTCTGATTGGATCTCTCTACTTTCCCCCATTGGGATCTCCAGGCTGAGTGCAAGGTCCATTTTATTTCCAGTGCACTAATTATCCCCTTTGTCCTTTGAGACACAAATGCTGGACCATTATCGCTTTGTAGGGATCCTGGGAGCCCAAACCTGGGGATTATTTCTTTTAGTACTATCTTAGCCACTTCAGCTGCCTACCTGAAATTGCCCAGTAATTTTGGCATGACAGTGAAATCAATCTGTCTGTATTCTCTAGGATATATTACCCTAGTCTAAACGGGACTTATCTGGGGACTTCTGGGTGGTCTGGTGTTGGAGTTGTTCATTGTGCAGATGGGGCATGTCTCAACTATCCTACTGATTATCCTTTTCATACCAGGAGTTACCATGACCTCAACTAACCAATTGTATAGGGCTTTCTTCCCATAGTGAGTTCCTTGATGAGCCTCCCTGACGTCTTGACAAGGTACAGTTTGGAGAAAGAAGTATTGCCCATGTTCGTTAACTAGCCACCCATGACCTCCTACATCTCCTAGACTGGGATTTGTCAAATTCTTCCTTTGTATAGATTGGGAAATATTTGGATGTATCTGGCCTTTGAGGTATGAGGAGTTGTTGCCAAGTTACTGGTTCTAAGGCCTCCCTTTTGGCAGTTGCATCTGCACTGTCTCCCTTTATTACTTCTGCATCCCCCTTTTGGTGACCCCTACAGTGAATCACTGCCACCTTTTTTTGGAAGGTATACTGCTTCTAAGAGCTTCAATTTGCTTAAGCCATGTTTTGCCTGTTTATTCTCCACGGTAAGTATACCTCTTTCCTTCCAAATAGCCTCATGTGCATGTAGGATGGCATACACATACCAGGAATCGGTGTAAACCTTTAAGATCTTATCTGTCCTGAGCTGTAAGGCTCAGGTGAGGGCTATCAGCTCCACCTTTTGTGCAGAAATCCCTGGGAGTAGGCTTCTGGCTTCTGTGACCAGGGTCTGGTAGGCTACTACATATCTGGGCAGACTTTTTCCTTCTCTCATAAAACTTCTCCCATCTGGGAACGATTCCTCTTCAGTGTTTAGGAGAGGCTCACTTCTAAGGTCAGCGTGACTAGATCTTGTCTACAGTCTCTATACAATCATGGTCCAGGGGCCCCATTTCTGTGGGTAGCAGGGTGGTAGCATTTAGCATTTGGCAGGTTTTTATGGTAGCCATGAGTTGCCTAAAAGCGTAGACTGAACTTGAATTGACCTTCCTGAGGATAGCCATTCTGTTTCCTTAGAACTTACTAAAGCCTGAACCTGGTGTAGGGTCCATATAGTGGCTGGCTGACGAGACATTAACTTTTCAGCCTCCTTTAGCAGGGTTGTAGTAGCCACTACTGCCCGTAGGCAAGGAGGCCATCCATCCCTTAGTGGTTTGATCTAATTATTTAGATAAATAAGCACCCTCCCAAATAAGGGGTCCCAGTTTTTGACCTAATATCCCAAGGGTGATTCCCCTTCTCTCAGGAATGTAAAGCTTAAAGGGTTTAGCTAAATATGGGAGGGCCAGAGCAGGGACCTGAAGTAATTGCTTTTTCAATTCTTCACACATTGTGAATTCCATTCAAAAGGATCATCATCCTTTCCTTTTACTTTGCATGTAGAGGCCTAGCTATTAGACCAGAGCTAGATATACAGATGCCGCAAAACCCAGCCATCCCCAGGAAATCCCTAAGCTGTCTTCTACTTTTCAGAGGGGCGAGGCTGTAAATGGCTTCTTTCTTTTCCTAGGGTAGGCTTCTCTGACCTTCTGTGAGAATGAATCCTAGGAAGGTCACCCCAGTCTGTGATATTTGAGACTTTTTCTTGGATACTTTACATCCTTTATTGGCTAGGTGGTTCAGGGTGATTACAGTATCTTGTCAGAGACCTCCTTAGTAGGGTTGGTGATCAGAATATCATCTACATACTGGAGGGGGGGGATGTGCCTAATTCAAAGTATCTAAACCTGTAATCTAATCTGTACATGTCCTCTTAACTGTTAATTGTGTTATTGATGATTTTATCTTGCTTGAAGATTGATTCATCCTTTTTAGTTTGAAGAAATAAAGTTTATTTGTTTTTTCTGCTTAAAAAAAAAAAGATTCCCTTCTTCAGTATGTGGATCTTTCAGGTCTTTAGCTAAAGTTTCTCCAAAGATAGTGGGGGAATTTTTGAACCCTTTGGGCAGGACTGTCCAACAGTATTGTTTTTGTTGTGTGTTTTGGTCCTGTCACTCAAAGGCAAAGATTTCTTGTGACTTTGAAGCTAGTGGGATACAGAAGAAGGCACCTTTTAAATATAATACTGAATTCCAGGCCCTGGTGGATGGTAGAGTGGCCAGCAGGACGTCAGGATTAGGGACTACTGGATGTACATCCTCAATGGCTTCATCAACTGCCCTGAGGTCCTGTACCATCAGGTATTCCTCATTTGGTTTCTTTATGGGGAGAATGGGAGGCATTGCAAGCTGACTGGCATGGTCTACTAAGGCCGTGGTCAATTAGGCCTCATGTAATAGAAGCAATGCCCAACAAGGCCTCCTGACAGGGAGGATACAGTTTTCTACCAGACCATGTATGTCAGGGTTTTAGATGGCCCATGATGGGACTGGTTCCTACAGATTGTCCCACCCATCCCTGGGCCCAGACATCAGGATTTACTCTGCGGAGATCAACTTGCTCTATTCAAGGAGGTTTGTCCTCAGCCTTTAACATTATCATATTGTGTCCTTTGTCTACGGGGATGCCGATCTCCAATTTATGTGATAACTTTTTCTATCAAGGGTATAGGACATTTGGGGACATAGAAAGTAATGAATGAGCATGTGTTTGTCTAATTTATATTCTAATGGCTCTGTGAATTCCTGTTCTTGGGCCTTCCCTGATACCCCCATAATTTTACAGCTCTTGTGACTTTGTCTGATCTGGTATTCAGAACCGAGTAAATGGCACCGGTGTCGACCAAGAATTCAACAGGCTTTCCCCCTTTGTCCAATGTCAGTCAGAGTTCCTTGGGGGTCAATTGAAGTGCCATCTTAGGAGCCCCCTGGCCCTGTCATTCTTCATCTATTTGGACTATCTGCCTTTGAGGGTGGTGGCCAGAATCTACCATTTCCTTCCCCTTTCAGGGGTGGTGAGGGCATTCTCCCTTCCAGTGACTGTCTTATTTATATATGGTGCACTGTTTGGGTCTTAGTGTCCTTGGCTTGCTATCCCTCTGTGAGGGCCGGGAGTCTCTCACCAAAGTTGACAATCTCCGTGGGTGGTGAGTCCAGATTCCCATGCTGACCTGTTGACATTGGAGGGCAACAGCCAGCAGGTGGGCTTGCCTCTGGGCTTTTTTATCCTCTGACTTTTCCTCCTCTTATATCTTGGTTATTAAACACCAAGGCAACCTCCACTAGGGGAGAGGTAGGGGTATCTTGTTCTATTTTCAGCTTCTGAAGTTTACACCTAATGTCGGGGGAACTTTGGGAAGTGAAATATGACCCCAGGATTGCATTACCTTCCAATGAATCAAGGTGTCAGTGGTAGTATAGATTAAGAGGCATTCCCTTAGGTACTCTAGGAATGCCAAAAAGTTTTCTGTTGGCTCCTGATTGGTTTCCTTTATCTTATTCCAACCGAGAGGTTTCTTTTCTGCTGCCTGAATTCCCTTTAGCATCATATTTTTATAATGGGTCAGTCTGTCTTCTACTCTCTTCTCCATTGCCTCCGTGGTGCCAGTTGGATTCATCATCTGGGACCTCTTGAGTCCCTGGTCTGAAAATAGCATGACCTGCATTGTTTCTGTTCTCTTTGCCTCCTTCCTCTTGGGCTTTTGAAAAGACTGTGACCTTTTCTTCCCCTGTTACGAGTACATTAAGGAGTCTCTGGATGTCAGCCTTCATGGGTCATGGTTCTGAAAGATTGCCCTAATCAGATTTAGGAATCCCTCTAGATCTTCCCTCAACCCTTTACTGTGACTTTTCTAGTTATGCAGATCAGAAGTAGTAAATAGGATGTGTACCTGGATGAGCCCTCCTTCTCCATCAGGGACCTGCCTCAAAGGGAGCACTTTTCTTGGGAGGCATGTACTTGCTGGACTGTGTTCTGGAGGAGGGACTGGTATGGAGGGGATCCCTCCAGCCTGTGGCCCAAATCAGGATACATGAAGGAAAGAGGTAGGGAGGAGAGGTAGGAGGAGACTTAGGGAGGAGATCAAGAAGACCCTCTAGGGGAGGTCCAAGGACTGGTAGAAGGCTCTTAATCTCCTTTGGTATCACCTCAGTGGAGGAGAGCCCACATCCCTTTTGAAGGCCTTTGTTCTGATATAAGGCCATAAAAAACTGGACATAGGGAGTTTCATCCCATTTCTTTTGTCTCTGGCATAGCAGGTCCAATTGTAAAATGGTGTAATTCAGAGACCCATTAATGGGCCAATTTTCCACATCTCTCAGCCAGTATCAGGGCCAAGTTATATTATATAGGGAAATTAAATGTTTCGGGGTCAGGGAGTGATACCTGAAAAACTTCCAGTTCTGTAGAATACACCGTAATGGGATATCCTTCAGTATGGTGGATGTTTGGTTCCCCATACCTTAGATGGTCTGTTTTGGATTTGTTTCCAACCACCAAGGGGGGTGGGTGTGGTTGGAGTGATTTGTTGGCACCCAGAGGCCACAAGGTTTGACCCAAATAAGGTTTCCGGTTTGGGAAATTTGGAACCAACACCAAGTTGTTAATGGATCCCTCAAAAGACCAAAATAGGAGGCATCCAAATGGTGTGGACTCTGATATAACTGGGAGTTCCGCTTGAATTTGTAACAGCCCATGCTCGAGATTGTCCATCCTCAGTCAGAATATCCCACAGGAGGTTAGAGGAGAGTTCCTTTGGGCCAAAGCATCTTAACCACGTTAGTTCCTGACCAACTTGGTCCCTCAGGGAGTGACACAGCTGTCTGAGGCAGTGGGGGTGGGGTGGAGTCTTCTCTTTCTTGCTTTTGGGTGAAAAGGAGGAGTTTTTGGACTTCCCACTGGGTAAGAACTAAAATCATGAGGGATTCCCATAGGGTACTCACCAGATCACTGAGGCAGCTGGTATTCTGTGCTGATACAGGGAGGAGACCCCGTGGAACCTTCGTTGATAAAGCATCGCCCGAGGTTCACCTCACAAGCAGAGGGGGGAGGAGGGGTCTCCAGTTGTGGGTGTTCCCTGTTCTTGCCAGTAGCTCTCAGGGCTTCCCAATAATGAGGTTTATGTCACTGGTCTCATATATACCTTGGGACCCTTTCACCCATGGGCATCCCCAGTGCCTTTTCCTGAGCTTGGATAGAGCATCCTCGTTCTCTTTTGTCAGGTGGTCCTTATTACCTGGGCCTTTTCTCCTCTCTTGGCTCATGGGGCTGGCCACTTTCCTTTACCAAACCAAAAATGACTGGAGAATGCTACTGTTGACACCTGGAGGTCAGTGAGGAGAGCAAAAAGCCCTGGTGCAGCCTCCACTGCCTTGTACAGTGGTCAAGAGGACAGCATTACTGGTGAGACAGTGGGCAAGACTGCCTTTGCTCCCTCTTGTCCACAGGTCCCCAACATCCCTGGGGGTCCAGTACCACAGGAAAGCCAGCCAGAGGCAGCGGGTAGGCACGCATGAGTTTCAGTCTCCCATCCCCAACAATGCCACAGTATGACCTCCTCAAGGGGGCACAGTCCAGATTACTCTGGGGGCTACCCTGTGTGCGCACCACACCCGGGAAATCAGGTTGCTGGGCAGGGTTGCTCTGAATTTGGCTGCCACCATCCTACCCCGTCAGAGTGAACTTAAAGACCAGAGTCAGTTATCCTCATGCAAACCTCCCAAAGCCTCTACTGTCCCGTTGGAGCCAAGGTAAGCCCAGAGCTTAGTGGATAGGTGCAGATGAACAGGCCATGGTACATCCCATCTGGTCACCAACATTTTATTACCAACTCTTCTGAGTTGGTCTCCAACCTTTGTTTCCTTCTGCCCTTCTTTTGTTTCCTTCTTCCTTGTTTGAGCCAGTAGAACCAGACTGAGTTTGGTTCAGAAGCAAAGGAAAGCTTTATTCTTTGATCAAAGAATGGAGAGGTGAGAGCTCGCAACCTAAAGTACACCCTCTTCCCAAAAGGCCCTAGGCAGGGCTGCTTTAGGGTTCTTGTTGGTGGAGGGTGGGTCTGGTGCAACTGTGCTGCTTATGGTGCTCCAGATCAAAGTGCTGGGTGCAGCATCTCTGCACGAGGTGCACTGTCCCCTTCTTGAATTGAAGTGTCCTATGCAGTGATTCTGTACAAGGCCTGCCAAGCTGAAGTGTCGGGGCAGCTATTTCATACTAGGAACTCTGATCTGAAGTGCCAGGGGCAAGGCTGCTGCACAGGACACCCCTATGAGCAAGTGAAACTAGACTAAGCATGAAGGAAAAGGAAAAAAAGAAAGGTTAGACTATTTTATTACCCAGATTCCATTTTTATTTCCTGGGAATTCTCAATAGGCTTTGTGAGTGACAGGACACAGCTGCTGTAGATTAAGGTCCCAGCACTTATGACAGAGCCTGACTGAAACACTAAGAGGTGGAATCCCTGTGAAAGTGAGCAGAGCTGATAGAAGAATGTTGTGGTGATTGACAGTGAAATGGAATGCATGAAACACAGGTGCCCTCGACCCCAAATACAAAGGAAAACAAAAGTACAGCAACAACCCTAGCCAGTGGTGCAGCCCCCAATTCAGGAAACATTCATGATGAGAGAATCTTTATTGATATAGCTGCCAAGTTCCAGCACTAGGCTAGGGACAGTTTCCAAGCATGGTTAGTGCTGCTGTGGGATGGAGGGGGCAGTGGCATTTCTCTGACAGCAGGAAACAGAGAAATGAGCATTGTCATCATACATCCTGCCTGCTGGCAGTGCCTGCGTGGTGCTTGGGGGTTCAAGATACTCACTCACTTTTAGATTGAATTATACTAGCCTGCAGGGAGGCTTAGCCCAGTGAGGCAGACCCTGGAAATCTATAGAGGAAATTCAACAAATTCTTAGGGAGTTGAAAATGAAACAGTCCATCTACACCACTGTCTTTGAAGGCCCTTATTGGGCCACATTCACTATAGGAATGAAAGCCAAGATATTCCAGTCAGCCCCCAGCACCTGGTATGGGATGCTGATATCCATGACCAGTCATGGGACAAGACATTTATGAGGATGACATTTATTATGATGTTAGGCAATCCATTGCTGATCTGGGAGAAATTACGCATCTGTTGAATGGGCACAGGCTGTGGGAAAGATCTGAGACAGAGAGGAAGCTCAAGAAGTCAAAAGGCTATACCAACAACTGTTAAAGTGTCCAGTAAAAGTAACCCAGGAGCAAATATGGTTTGACCTCATCACTGCCAGGACCCCAACAGCAGGTCACTCTGGCTGATCAAGTCTTGGACCAACGAAACAAAACTTGTTCTTTCATCAAGTCCCTGAGCAGCTGGTACCCAATGGAAGACACTGTTGACATCTTTCGATGTTGTAAAAAGGCTGGCTGTGGCATTTCAGGCCATTCCAGGAGGCTGTCCCACCTAGTGAGACAGTGGCACAAGTCTGCTTCCCATGGTCACAGGCACATGACAGAAGAAGCGGATGTCACAGTGGGGCCATTGACTTTCCTGGGAATGGCTAGTGATCATGATATGGATGGTCAAGCTCTTCTCATACCTCTCTGGATTTGGCCTTAGGCCTGGTCATGCTGGTATCCCTGACTCTGGCTGCCTTTTTCCTGAGTCTCACCAGGAGCCATCATGCTGCTTCCCACCCTGTGATGTACCTGTATCTGCTTCCCATTAAAACACAATGCTCTGTTGCCCCATGGAAAGACTTAAAACCTAAACAACTGTTCAGACCTGCCCCAGCTTGCCCCTACCATCCGTGATGGCCCACTTCTCAAGCAGAGGCCTCAGCAGTACAGTTCTGTTCAGGGCAGGTATAGGAGGCAAATTAAGATTTTTCTCTAGGTGAGGGCCATTGGAAGCCATTGGAATAAAATGGGCCCATTACCTTGATTATATAATGTTAACAAGACTTGCCTCTTCTGCAGAACAGTCTGTAAACTTTGCTGGAACATCTGTGAGGGAGAGGATGGGCAGTAAACCCACAGAAAATTCAAGGCCCAGGTACCACTATAAAGTTTTGGGGAGTCGTTTCGTGGGGAAGACATGTATTATTGCAGAAGGGTGGTTGATAAAGTGTCAGCCTATCCAACCCCTAAGAACATGAAAGACGTTTAAGCCATTGTAGGGATTTTGAGAATTTTGAGAACTTATTTCCAATCTGGCACAGTGTCTCCAACCCTTAAAGTGCCTATCTTGGTAAGAACTTCCCTTCATATGAGGGAATTGGGTTGAGAGTATGTTCTATCCACCCACCTCTGCCATGGTTCACACTGCCACTTTCACTAAGTGACAGCCTATTTCCAGAGGAAGAACACTCTGTCTGCCAGCCCACTGTCTCTAGAAATGCAGATACTACTAGGCCCTGTAGAGTACGTAGATCCTCCAAACGCCCTGCCCCTATTCCTCTGGTGGCCCCTATGACCTACAGAGAGAAAGTGAAGGAGATTCCCGCTGATCCCTGGTGTACAAATGGGCCCAGTTTGGGGCAACCCTTCCTCAAAAACTGTAGGCACTATTCAACCCAACACTGACACCGTCTGGATTGAAACAGGAATGAACTATAGCAGCCAGTGGGCTGAATGTTTGGCTGCCCCTTACTCATGACAGTTGGGCTGCTCTAAAGGGATTAACCCTATGGCTTACATAATGGGAAGACAAGGAGTGGATGATCATGAATAAGCCCTTGTGGGGCTGGGATACGTGGAAAGTCATTTGAGTTTGCCTGCAAGTGCCTGAGGCAGTCTTGGCTTCCCTGCCCTGGCTCGTAAGGCACAGACACCCCTTGGCGATTAGTAAGTTGATGCCCTAGACCGGGTACAAGCCCTAGCAACTGACCCCTCAGTAGATACGGCAGATTGGGTACATAGAAAGAAGGGCCCCCATAGGGCCTACGTGTGATGGCATATTGCCAAGGATGCCGGATTGCCTTTGAAATACAGTGACTTGGTTAAGGCAGTAACAGCACATGCTCTGTGTTCTGAAAAATGCCCAGGGTAACGGCCAAAGGCCACCCACTGGAGTTCCCAACTGGTGAGGGATTGTATAGTTGATTATATTGGCCCCTTTCTTCTGAGTGAGGGTACCAAATACTTGTATGCCTAGGTTTTTGTGGACACTGCATCTGTCCTAACCCAAGCTTTCCCCTGTTGCTACCCAAATCAGGCTGCCACCATCAGGAAGTCAGAGAAGCTGGATACCATGTACAGGTACCCTCATCAAGCAAATAGTGATTGGGGGTCACATATCAAAGGTCATGACGTGCAAGACTGGGCAACAGAACATGACATTGAATGGAGGTTCCATCTCACCTATGACCCACAAACAGTAGGGTTGATAGAAAAGAAGAATGGAATATTAAAGTAGCAGATTAAATTACTAACAGCTAAAACCAGATTGAATGGGTGAACTAAAGTACTATCTCAGCCTTTAATACATTTGAATGATCAAACAGTAGGTCTGTTGCCCCAAATGCCAGACTAGAGACCCCTGCGGAGACACCCAACATCATAAAGGTATGGAGGTCTCAGGAAACAGCCATTGCCCGGACTCTCAGCATGGCTCAACGTTCTATGCTGCTGAGAACACCAAGCCTCATGGGTCCTGGGAAAGGCATTATCTACTGGAATTTGCAATTTGATGTCCCACCAGGATGGGTGAACTACTTTGCACCCCTGGGTGAGGGGGAACTACTCAATCTCCCCTGGGATCCCTTTGTTCTCCTGCAAGCTGGACCTGTGGAAATGCACTGTATCTGGAATGGAACATGCACCATTGAAAGAGGGGAAAAAGTGGAACTTCTTTTTTTTTTTTTTTTGCCTCTGAGTCCTTGTGGGATTTTTCTTTTTTTAACTCAAACAGAAAGTCATGAAAATTATAATCATCCTCATCAGTTCACTCAGTCCCATGTAATTAATTTTTTTTTCATCTTAATCTTTTGTTAGCACTTTTATGAATTCATCAGTTTTCCATTAGGGTTCTGAAAATGCTTATTCATTCACTTCTGCAGTATAGTCAGTTACCAAAACCTGTACTTCTCAGAGTCTTTTCCATGAATTCCTTGAAGATGAAACCCTTTTATAGGAACATTTTTGCGAAAGCATCAGAGTACACCCAGAACTGTCTGTAAATGACAAAAGACTTAAAAATGACCACGGTTAAAGATTTGATGAAAGTTCATAATAATGCAATTGACAAGGAACTTTAGTTATTTCTGAGAT
Source organism: Hyperoodon ampullatus (assembly GCF_949752795.1). Classification (NCBI taxonomy): domain Eukaryota; kingdom Metazoa; phylum Chordata; class Mammalia; order Artiodactyla; family Ziphiidae; genus Hyperoodon; species Hyperoodon ampullatus. The sequence continues at coordinate 79,169,782 of NC_136914.1, forward strand.
ACACCTTTTAAAGTAATAACTAGAATTATGACTTATAACACTATACGAGAACATATAAGATTTTTAGAAATTTCATATGTCTGAAACATTTATGTTAACATATTTCCATAAAGTAACCCAAAGAAAGTTTAGTATTAGTTATTTTTTTGTTTGTTTGTTTGTTTCTTTTTTATACTGCAGGTTCTTATTAGTCATCAGTTTTATACACATCAGTGTATACATGTCAATCCCAATTGCCCAATTCAGCATACCACCATCCCCACCCCACCACGATATTCCTCCCTTGGTGTCCATACATTTGTTCTCCACATCTGTGTCTCAACTTCTGCCCTGCACACCGGTTCATCTGTACCATTTTTCTAGGTTCCACATACGTGTGTTAATATATGATATTTGTTTTTCCTCTTTCTGACTTACTTCACTCTGTATGACAGTCTATAGATCCATCCACGTCTCAACAAATGACTCAATTTCGTTCCTTTTTATTGCTGAGTAATATTCCATTGTATATATGTGCTACATCTTCTTTATCCATTTGTCTGTCGATGGGCATTTAGGTTGCTTCCATGACCTGGCTATTGTAAATAGTGCTACAATGAACATTGGGGTGCATGTGTCTTTTTGAATTATGGTTTTCTCTGGGTATATGCCCAGTAGTGGGATTGCTGGATCATATCGTAATTCTATTTTTAGTTTTTTAAGGTGCCTCCATACTGTTCTCCATAGTGGCTGTATCACTTTATATTCCCACCAACAGTGCAGGAGGGTTCCCTTTTCTCCACACCCTCTCCAGCATTTGTTATTTGTAGATTTTCTGATAATGCCCATTCTAACTGGTGTGAGGTGATACCTCATTGTAGTTTTGATTTGCATTTCTCTAATAATTACTGATGTTGAGCAGCTTTTCATGTGCTTCTTGGCCATCTGTATGTCTTCTTTGGAGAAATGTCTATTTAGGTCTTCTGCCCATTTTTGGATTGGGTTGTTTGTTTCTTTAATATTGAGCTTCATGAGCTGTTTATATATTTTGGAGATTAATCCTTTGTCCGTTGATTCGTTTGCAAATATTTTCTCCCATTCCGAGGGTTGTCTTTTTATCTTGTTGATGGTTTCCTTTGCTGTGCAAAAGCTTTGAAGTTTCATAAGGTCCCATTTGTTTATTTTTGTTTTTATTTCCATTTCTCTAGGAGGTGGATCAAAAAAGATCTTGCTATGATTTATGTCAAAGAGTGTTTTTTCCTATGTTTTCCTCTAAGAATTTAATAGTGTCCGGTATTACATCTAGGTCTCGAATACATTTTGTGTTTATTTTTGTGTATGGTGTTAGGGAGTGTTCTAATTTCATTCTTTTACATCGAGCTCTCCAGTTTTCCCAGAACCACTAATTGAAGAGACTGTCTTTTCTTCATTGTATATCTTTGCCCTCTTTGCCATAGATTAGTTGACCACAGGTGCGTGGGTTTATCTATGGGCTTTCTATCTTGTTCCATTGATCTATGTTTCTGTTTTTGTGCCAGTACCATATTGCCTTGATTACTGTAGCTTTGTAGTATAGTCTGAAGTCAGGGAGCCTGATTCCTCCAGCTCCATTTTTTTCCCTCAAGACTGCTTTGGCTATTCGGGGTCTTTTGTGTCTCCATACAAATTTTAAGATCTTTTGTTTTAGTTCTGTAAAAAATGCTATTGGTAATTTGATAAGGATTGCATTGAATCTGTAGATTGCTTTGGGTAGTATAGTCATTTTCACAATATTGACTTTTTCAGTCCAAGAACATGGTATATCTCTCCATCTGTTGGTATCATCTTTAATTTCTTTCATCAGTGTCTTATAATTTTCTGCATAGAGGTCTTTTGTCTCCTTAGGTAGGTTTATTCCTAGGTATTTTATTCTTTTTGTTGCAATGGTAAATGGGAGTGTTTACATAATTTCTCTTACAGATTTTTCATCATTAGTGTATAGGAATGCAAGAGATTTCTGTACATTAATTTTGTATCCTGCAACTTTACCAAATTCATTGATTAGCTCTAGTATTTTTCTGGTGGAATTTTTAGGTTCTCTATGTATAGTATCACATCATCTGCAAACAATGACAGTTTTACTTCTTCTTTTCCAGTTTGTATTCCTTTTATTTCTTTTTCTTCTCTGATTGCCATGGCTAGGACTTCCAAAACTATGTTGAATAATAGTGGTGAGAGTGGACATCCTTGTCTCGTTCCTGATCTTAGAGGAAATGCTTTTAGTTTTTCACCATTGAGAATGATGTTTGCTGTGGGTTTGTCATATATGGTCTTTATTATATTGACGTAGGTTCCCTCTATGCCCACTTTCTGGAGAGTTTTTATCATCAATGGGTGTTGAATTTTGTCAAAAGCTTTTTCTGCATCTACTGAGATGATCGTATGGTTTTTATTCTTCAGTTTGTTAATACGGTGTATCACATTGATTGCTTTGCGTATATTGAAGAATCCTTGCATCCCTTGGATAAATTCCACTTGATCATGGTGTATGATCCTTTTAATGTGTTGTTGGATTCTGTTTGCTTGTATTTTCTTGAGGATTTTTGCATCTATATTCATCAGTGATACTGGTCTGTAATTTTTTTTTTTTTTTGTGGTATCTTTGTCTGGTTTTGGTATCATGGTGATGGTGGCCTCATAAAATGAGTTTAGGAGTGTTCCTTCCTCTGCAATTTTTTGGAAGAGTTTGAGAAGGATGGATGTTAGTTCTTCTCTAAATGTTTTATAGAATTCACCTGTGAAACCATCTGGTCCTGGACTTGTTTGTTGGAAGATTTTTAATCACAGTTTCAATTTCATTACTTGTGATTGGTCTGTTCCTATTTTCTGTTTCTTCCTGGTTCAGTCTTGGAAGGTTATACCTTTCTAAGAATTTGTCCATTTTTTTCCAGGTTGTCCATTTTATTGGCATAGAGTTGCTTGTAGTAGTCTCTTAGGATGCATTGTATTTCTGCGGTATCTGTTGTAACTTCTCCTTTTTCATTTCTAATTTTATTGATTTGAGTCTTCTCCCTCTTTTTCTTGATGAGTCTGGCTAATGGTTTATCAATTTTGTTTATCTTCTCAAAGAACCAGCTTTTAGTTTTATTGATCTTTGCTATTGTTTTCTTTGTTTCTATATCATTTATTTCTGCTCTGATCTTTATGATTTCTTTCCTTCTGCTAACTTTGGGGGTTGTTTTTCATTCTTTCTCTAATTCCTTTAGGTGTAAAGTCAGATTGTTTATTTGAGATTTTTCTTGTTTCTTGAGGTAGGTTTGTATTGCTATAAACTTCCCTCTTAGAACTGCTTTTGCTGCATCCCATAGGTTTTGGATCATCGTCTTTTCATTGTCATTTGTCTCTAGGTATTTTTTGATTTCCTCTTTGATTTCTTCAGTGATCTCTTGGTTATTTAGTAATGTATTATTTAGCCTCCATATGTTTGTGTTTTTTTACGTTTTTTCCCTGTAATTCATTTCTAATCTCATAGCGTTGTGGTCAGAAAAGATGCTTGATATAATTTCAATTTTCTTAAATTTACTGAGGCTTGATTTGTGACCCAAGATGTGATCTATCCTGGAGAATGTTCCATGTGCACTTGAGAAGAAAGTGTAATCTGCTGTTTTTGGATGGAATGTCCTATAAATATCAATTAAATCTATCTGGTCTATTGTGTCATTTAAAGCTTCTGTTTCCTTATTAATTTTCATTTTGGATGATCTGTCCATTGGTGTAAGTGAGGGGCTAGAGTCCCCCACTATTATTGTGCTACTGTCGATTTCCTCTTTTATAGATGTTAGTAGTTGCCTTATGTATTGAAGTGCTTCTATCCTGTGTGCATATATATTTATAATTGTTATATCTTCTTCTTGGATTGATCCCTTGATCATTATGTAGTGTCCTTCCTTGTCTCTTGTCACATTCTTTATTTTAAAGTCTATTTTATCTGATATGAGTATAACTACTCCAGCTTTCTTTTGATTTCCATTTGCATGGAATATCTTTTTCCATCCCCTCACTTTCAGTCTGAATGTGTCCCTAGGTCTGAAGTGTGTCTCTTGTAGACAGCATATATGTGGGTATTGGTTTTGTATCCATTCAGCAAGCCTGTGTCTTTTGGTTGGATCACTTAATCTATTCACGTTTAAGGTAATTATCAATATGTATGTTCCTATGACCATTTTCTTAATTGTTTTGGGCTTGTTTTTTGTAGGTCTTTTTCTTCTCTTGTGTTTCCCACTTAGAGATGTTCCTTTAGCATTTGTTTTAGAGCTGGTTTGGTGGTGCTGAATTCTCTTAGCTTTTGCTTGTCTGTAAAGCTTTTGATTTCTCCATCGAATCTGAATGAGATCCTTGCTGGGTAGAGTAATCTTGGTTGTAGGTTCTTCCCTTTCATCACTTTAAGTATATCATGCCACTCCCTTCTGGCTTGTAGAGTTTCTGCTGAGAAATCAGCTGTTAACCTTATGGGAGTTCCCTTGTGTATTATTTTTCATTTTTACCTTGCTGCTTTCAATAATTTTTCTTTGTCTTTAATTTTTGTCAATTTGATTACTATGTGTCTCAGCGTGTTTCTCCTTGGGTTTATCCTGTATGGGACTCGCTGCACTTCCCGGACTTGGGTGGCTATTTCCTTTCCCATGATAGGGAAGTTTTCGACTATAATCTCTTCAAATATTTTCTCGGGTCCTTTCTCTCTCTGTTCTCCTTCTGGGACCCCTGTAATGCGAATGTTGTTGCGTTTAATGTTGTCCCAGAGCTCTCTTATGCTGTCTTCATTTCTTTTCATTCTTGTTTCTTAATTCCATTCTGCAGCAGTGAATTCCACCATTCTGTCTTCCAGGTCACTTATCCGTTCTTCTGCTTCAGTTATTCTGCTATTGATTCCTTCTAGTGTAGTTTTCATTTCAGTTATTGTATTGTTCTTCTCTGTTTGTTTGTTCTTTAATTCTTCTAGGTCTTTGTTAAACATTTCTTGCATCTTCTCGATCTTTGCCTCCATTATTTTTCCGAGGTCCTGGATCATCTTCACTATCATTATTCTGAATTCTTTTTCTGGAAGGTTGCTTATCTCCACTTCATTTAGTTGTTTTCATGGGGTTTTATCTTGTTCCTTCATCTGGTATATAGCCCTCTGCCTTTTCATCTTGTCTATCTTTCTGTGAATGTGGTTTTTGTTCCACAGGTTGCAGGATTGTAGTTCTTCTTGCTTCTTCTGTCTGCCCTCTGGTGGATGAGGCTATCTAAGAGGGTTGATGGGAGGGACTGGTGGTGGGTAGAGCTGGAAAGGGGGACTTCTTATCTCACATATGCCACCCCCAGTCTACCTACTCACCCCTGACAGTGCTGCCTCCCCTGGCCAACATGCATGTTATGCACAATCAGGTCAAGATCCTAAAGCTATAGCCACAGCAACATCTAACGATCAGGCTACATGTGTAATTCTTACAGAAGAAGTTGACCTTCCCATGTGATCCCTACTAACTACCTGTTATTTTGACCTTAGACCTTAGATTTCCACTGCTGCTCCTGTGGTGTCTGGTTATAGGATAGACACATTCTCTTTAACACTGGTACATTGATTTGTCTGCTGTTTTAGTCCCCTCCATTGTCCTGGAAGACATTACAGCACATATAGAAGCCCTTACTAAATTCATCCAACAAGGCTTAAATGATAGCCAACAAAGCCCATCCTTACTGAGCACTAAAATATCTCTAATGAGAAAAGTTGTCCTCCAAAATAGGATTTCTGCTACACAAGAAGGCACCTGAGCCATTATCCAAACAGAATGTTATGTGTTCATAACTGATGAGTTGATGTATTATCTTTATTAAATCACTTGAGGACACAAGTGAACACCCTCTGTGATCTTGCCCTGAGCCTAGGAGACTTAATAAATCAATGGTTTGAATCATAGGGCTCCTGTTGGAAAAAACTGTTACTTATTTTGCGAATCATTATCTTAATCTGTGTTTCTCTTACATGTGCCTATATTGTTGCTATGGCATCTGCCTCCAGTGTGGCCTCCAGTGTGCCTCCAGTGTGGCCAGATAGCTGTCAAATGAGCCACTTCCATGCTAGTGAAACTCCTCATTGGCCTCTCAGGACACACTGTGGAAGAGGCGGAACATATAACTTTGGAAGATCCAGTCAGGAGGGATGAGGTGTTGAAGGAAGTTATGGAGAGGATGTGACCACAGGTTGACCCTTGAGCTGGACTGGGCAATCAGAGGCTCCTCTCCCCACTCCCCTGTCCTTGCAATGTACGTTCTGCCCACCAGTCCCACAGAGGGATTTGTTTTCAAGGATGCAGCCTTGATTCTGGTGGACAGTCACGGAGATCTACTCATCTTGTGGCCATCCAGGACAGGCCTTTGTCAGTCAGACCCCTTGCTTAGTAACCCTGCAACCTATGAATCAGGAGTGGTTTGCCTCTTTCTCTGTCTCTCCTTGCTCTCCATGTACAGGGGTCAGTTTCAGATCACACCTGGGAAACTCCCAAGGTTTCAAACCAACAGCATATTATATGTAATGCATGTCTATGTATATTATGTTCCTTAATCCAAACAATTATTACTCTAGTTTTATAGATGAGTGATATTATGGGACAGTGCTCCGTGAATAGTTAGACATTTCTGCAAGCTTGGGTATTTTTGGAGCAAAGAACATTGGCATCAAATTTATGAGAAGGAATGAAAAATATACAAGTTTTAGCAAAATGCAAGCACAAATTATTTCAGGTGAAAAGAGACTACGCTCGTTTGAGAAACAGGAAGATAGCTGATGTGGCTGAAGAATAATGATCTCTAGGAAGGTTATGAGATGAAGACAGAGTTAGGCAGACAATGCATGGCTGAGAGACATGGCAATAAGATGAAATTGTGTTGTTGGTGCCGTGAGTAGCCATTTGATGTTAAGCAAGAAGGAAATATGGTTTGATTTGTGGTATAAAGAGCTCCCTGGTTACTGTGTGGATATGGTTAGAAGGGGAGAAATATGGAAGCAGGAAAAAACAATTAGAAGACTTTTTGAAGTAGTTCAGGTTAGAAAGTTTGTAAATTCTCCTATTTATCCTGTTAAATATTTTGTAACTTTTGTAAGCAAATTTACATTTGCAAACTTTTTTAAAGTAAAATAATTCTATTTGATTTTTCTACAAGAAAATTGCTGCTTCTGTCTCCTTTTTATCCCTCCAATACATTGCTGTTCTTTTATGTGATGTTCCCCAATTTAAATACAATCTATAATTTGGAATATGAAGATTTGGTGCACTTTCCACATCCTGGTTTTTCTTTTTCTTCTCACCTAACACTAAAACAAGATTTCATGCTTTCCACCACCCAGATTTACAACAAAACAGACTAGAACTTGAAACTTAAATGCAAAGAAAGCAACTGTATATTCTTCCTTTTTACTTCACTTGAGTTCATTTTCTTCTTAAGCATGTTTATTTGTTTTGGTCTAAATATTTTCATTGTGATAAACAAGTGTTGAAATTATCACAATTTCAAACTGCTCTAAAACTAAGGCACACATACGAGAGAGATGTTTCTTTGTCATATGATATTTGCACTGCGTTCACAATTATTTCATTATTTTGTATTTATTTTAGTATTACTTATTAAATAATTATTTTATTTATGTCTCTCTTGGTAAGACTCCTTTATAAAATGACATGGGAAAAATGTAGACTCACTTTCTATGCAGTTTATTTAAAGTCAAATACGTAAGCCAATCTATATGTATAAAAAGTTGTAATGACTTCTTACAAATGTCACATATCATCAGGAAACACTGTGAGTTTTCTAATATGGAATCAGATTGTGATATTTCCTTACGTACAAATCTTCACTGACGCCTCTTGCTCATGTGGTGGTGTCAACATCTTATGCCAATGGGGCAGGAAGGGAAGAAACTTTCCATCACTTGTCTAGTAACTGAATCTTTAAAATTATCATAAACAATTTCCAACCCTTCTCACTGTGCTCCTACTACTAATGGATTTAATTTTCAGAATATGCCATGACGTATTTAATCCATGTTTTTGTGTACAAAGCATATTTTATGAAACGCTATTCTCCATTTTTCGAATGGTGAATATCTATCCAAATATGAAACCGTTACTAAGCATATTTGACCTGTAAAGCTTTTGATAATATTTTATTTAAAAATTTGGAGTTTTCATACAATCAGATATCTCCTAAGTGACCCATTGTAGCACTTACAACAACTATTGTAATTGATGTTTCATCTGTTTGTCTGCATCTCATGACTGAATTCCTAAAGGGCAGTTATGACTATAGTTCATTCACTTTTATATGCCCAAGTCTTAACTCTGACAAAGACTTCGTTTCAGGGAGAAAATGATTAATGATTAACTGACTAAATAAGTTGATTAAACAACGTTGATCCTGTGTAGGATTACATCTTTAATAATCTACTGTGCTTCAGAGAAGTAACCATATTTAACAAGTTAGTAAGAAAACTTAAATATAGAATAAAAATATTTTTGAAGAGACAGTTGTACTTGATGGATGTACTTAATTTGTAACTTTATCTTTTTTCCTTATTTCTTTTTATGTTTGTATGTGTATTTTCCACTTAGCAAATTTAAAAAAAAACATGAAAATCTGATATTATTTCATTCATCTTTTTGACAAATTGCTTACTTTAAAAAATTTTGTTTCTGAGATGGGATTTTGTTTTATATATGAAAGTGCAACATTTGCATTGTCTGACTAACCTCAAGTAGACAGTGAAAAATAAAGAAGCAAAGACTTTACTTCTATTCCTTTGTCATCTTTGCCTTTGCTTTCGTACCCTTGCATGGATTAATCACTTTGAGGTCATTTGTGCAGTCATTACTCCTCTTGGCAAAACTTCTAACTGAAATCAATAATGAATCAGCTGAGAAAGCAGTAGCTTTTCTAATTCTTAGTGTTTAATCAGAAGAAAAATCTGCTTTAATTTTATTTTATTTTGTCAGGGGTTAGAATCCATGCAAATATACCAATCTCTGGCCAGTTTCTGAATCAAATAACTATTAACCTGAATTAATAAAATAATTAAATCAGAGAAGAACATTAACTAGAAAAATGAATAACGTTGCTTTAGTAATAGGTTTCACAATCGAGAAAAAGCATCCTTCCTGGAGATGGTTTAAGGCAGGAATTCTTCCTTAAGTGTCTATTATGTATTAGCCCCTGAGCTAGACACTATGATTTTTCCCTTTAAATTCCTTAACTCTCTGTCAAAGAGAAAACTAAGATTTCTGACGAGAGGTTAAGAAGTTTAAATGCAAACAGAAAAAATAAAGCATGATATTATTATATGTGAAGTTCATTTTAAAAGAATCTTACATAATTTACAACCTCATAAATAATTACGGAACATGTTATGCCCATCAGAAATCACATTTCCAAACATTACTAATTAAATAACTTAAAATATCACATCCTCTACTATGAAGTATCTAATGGTGTAATAAATCACCCCAAAAGTTAAAATATCAACCATTAATTTACCTCACATGCTAATGGTTGGCTGTTAGGCTGGGTTCAGCTGGATGGTTTTGTTAACCTGGATCACACTTGGCTGATACCAGCTGGTCTCTTTGTGTGTCTACAGTCAGCTGCAGGATAGCAAAGCTGTGCTGTTTTAGTGCAGTTGGCTTACTAAATCTGGGTGTAGCAGGTTTAAGATTAGGATGAAGTCTCTTCATCTGGCAGGCTAGCCAGACTTGTTCACAAGGTAGTTTGGCTTGAAATCAAGAAAGAGTATGATAGTATGCAAGATATCTTGAGTTCTGCACTCAAGATCAGATTAGTATTGCTTCTGCCACATTTGATTGACCAAATTTAAGGGGTAGAGAAAGGTGTTGCAAAATCACATGTAATAAAAGGGCATGCACAGAAGGAGAAGTTAAGATTTGTGGCCATTTTCACAATCTACAAAATCCTCCTTAAAGTTTTTGATAATTTCCAAGATTTATTGTTTTCTGCCTCTTAGTTTCCATATAACTCATGACATTAGAATCCATATGATGCCTTTATAAAAATGAAAAACATAATGATGTTATAGTATTTTGTATTAAAATATTTTGCAAAGAGATGTTATTTTCTCCTATTAGGAAATTATCTGGAGTCCATAGGCTTCATTTTATGCACTGTGTCCATCAGGGTTCACCAGAGAAATGGAAGTAGTAGAGTGTGTGTGTGAGTGAGAGAGAGATTCATTTCAAGGATTTGGCTCACATTATTGTGGAAGCTAGCAGGATGGAGACTCAGGAAAGAGTTGCTGCTGTAGCTCAAGTCTGAAGCAGACTGCAGGTAGAATTCTCGTCTCTGGGGAGTCAGTCTTTTTCTTCTTAATGCCTTTGAATCTTCAACTGATTGAATGAGGCCCACCCACATCATGGAGGGTAATCTACTTTACTCAGAATCTACTAATTCAAATATTAATCTCATCTAAAAATACCTTCACAGCAACATCTGGACTAGCATTTGACCAAATATCTGAGTACCATGACCTACCAAAGTTGACATGTAAAATTAACCTTCACAATTATCATCTACTGTTCTCCACAAAATCTTTCAAATGTTAACATTTTAACTAAAAATAATATTTCTAATAAATACTTAAGTAAAGCAATAAGTGAATGTATGAAAAGAATAAGCAAATAAGAATAACTTCCAATTCTATGGAGGTAGAGTTAAGAAGCACTTCCCTTCCTCTTCTGTATATTATCCCTAAATAGCAAGTTTGGTGAGAAATGCAAACTTAATCTCCATCTTCAATGATAATGTAAACCATGATATATCAAAAAGGGCTGCCAAATGCAGTTAAGATCAAACCAGGGTGACAAAAAAATGCCTAGAGAGGACATCTGGCTTTGCAAATCTTAAGCAAAGACAGTAGAGCTCAGTTCTCCAAAGCAGGTGCCACACTAAGTAGGGGGAAAATCCAACAATCTCTTATTTGGAACCACAGGAGAGTGGAACACATGTTGACATCAGGATTCTCTTGGACCCTGTCACTAATTAGTAGAATGCAAGACACATCAAAAGAAGAAGAATAGACATCCCATCTTTGCCAGAAGCAATCTGTCCAAGAAACTGAGTAAAGATAAGCAGGGGCAGGGTTGGGGGAGAGGAAGAGAGAGGGAGATAGAGATTGAGATTACTTTTTAAGTAACCAGTCAACTACTAACCCCTGTTGGCTGAGGAGTAAAAGTAAACACACACACACACACACACATACAGATCTGTTTGTTGAGGAGCTTAAATGAGAACAGGCAGGATTTTTCCAGCAAGACATTGTGTTGGTTCCTTTATTCACTTTAGACATTCTACAAGTGGCTTGGCAAGAAAAAAAAAATTACCTTAGTCACTCCAAATTAAGGTAAATAAGAATAAAAGGATGCAACACGATATCTATAAGAAGAAAAGATAGCAGACTATGATCACTCATTGAAAAATAATGCTGCCCCTGAGCAGATAAAAATTATGACCCAACGTATTGCCATGAAATCAGGGAAATAAATGAATAAGCAATGTGATTTCAGCCTACCTGCTTTCACAACAGTGTGAGCCAATTTCCTGGAAGCAATCTCTAAGATAAATAGATAGATAGATAGATACATAGATAGAGTCAGCTGTCCCTACTGCTATAATAAAGCATTATGTCCATGGAAAACCATAGAATTGCAAACAAATTCCAAGGCTATTTAAAATATTTCAGATCATACAAAAGCAAGAAAAAAAACCCATAATAAAACCCTTTTATAAAGATACAGAAACCTGACCAGACTCAGATGTCATGAAAAATAATCCTCTGACCAAATCACATGTAATAATTTTTAAAAATCTAAATGAATTTTTAGCAATAAGAATCCAGTAAGTCATTAAAATCCAGTAAGTCATATGATCTGGATTTATACCGGTAACAAAATGACTAGGAATTGTAATTGGCAAAAAGGATATAACCTTATGATTGAAATTATAGATGTTGAATTTTTTAAAAAGTTTTTAAATAGGGGAATTAGGAAATAAGAGATAAAAATACTATTGTAGGCAGAAGAATAAGAATATTAAATATCAAAGGCATGATTTGTTTTACTTGCAAATAAACATTGCTACCATGAAGATGTCAACTTTCCATAAATGATTTCTATACAATCTTAATAAAAATACCAATAGGATTAGGTTTTTTTGGTATTTGTTCACTTTGAGAACTAGATACATTGATTTTAGAGTTGATATAAAAATATTGGGAAAATTGTCCATGAAAATTCTGAAAAATTGAATTAGTGAAGGGTGACTAGACCTAATATATAGTTATTTTCCATGTAAATGAATCAAAGCCACGTGGTAGTAGCCCAAGAAGAGAGAAACCAATCAATGAAATAATAGACATTATTACATTATCTTGTATTATATATTGTTTTGTCTTGTATCATTTTATAACAATAAGTAAATGATTCATTTTCTAGTAGCATTTGGAAAACTTAGATAGTAGCATTTTCCCACTTGGGGGGAAAAAAAAAGGAAGGTGATGTCTACCTTACTTCTTAGAGAAATAAATTCAGAAAAGATAGAAGTTTTGAACATTAAAAATAAAATCCCAGAAGGATTGGTAGAAAATATGTGAGGATTTTGATGTACTGTATTAGTGGGAACGATTTCTGAGGTCATAAGCCAAAAGAGAAACCATTAATCAATGTACATACACACATACATGGACATATATATAAATATATATGCATATTTATATACATGTATATACATATATAAATATATATAATTTCTAGCAAAACACTAAAAACCATGTTCAAAATATTTTCATGGCAAAACCAACAAAAAATAATTCAAAAGATTAAAAATATAGAAAAATTATATTTTCTTAAAATATAAAAATATACATTTATACTTGTACATGTTTGTTCACAGTATATATGATAAATGTAATTTAAATATATATATATATAATATGTAATTATAATTCCATCATGTATCAGTATACAGGTACATTCTATTTCATGTTAAAGGAATCTACAGGTTTAAAAATTAACTTAAATATTAAGTGACTTAATTTTTTAGATCTGTAAAATATTCTCTCATAAATATTGCCTGTTAAAATTTACCAGAGAAATAATTTTATCTAACACTTAACAAAACCATAGGAAGCAACTTAATTGATTGCTATAAAAATATTTTTTTCCAATTTGTTATTTCACATAGGAAACAATTTATACAAATGTTTATGTCTTTAGATATTTTATGACTCCTTAATCATCATATGCATTTGGAAAGATTAAAATCAAATTAATTTGTCTTGATTAATGAGGTAGCATTTTTTACTTTATAAAAGTCATTTCTATTTTAATTCATCTTTGCACCAGTTTGATGATTTGGCCCTGATGTGGTGTTATGAACTATGAACAGAACCTTCTGATTAAGTGCTATCCTGTGAACCTGATTTTGTTGTAATAAACTGTAGAGGCTGATAGCTCTTCAAGTATCTAATTAAATTTTTAAATGATTGATCTACTGAAAAAACAAATTAGGAAAGATATCTTTCTAGCAACAAAGAACTACTTAAAATAATTTTTACATTGTTATCTTTGTTTTCTTTCTGTTGCTCCTCACATGAAGATTTTCTTTTAACAATAAATCCTCTTTATCATTAGCCATAACCTCTCTTTGTTTTCTCATCAACAAAATAGTATTAAAAATAAACAAATACAATGAATATACCTTGGCCTCTTTCATTCTTGACTCAATTTTGTTATGTGTTAATTGGAAATACAAATCTAAAATAGCCTCCTAAATTGAAAGATAATCTCTTTTTGATTGTTTTACTGGGAAGATAGTCTGTAGAGTAAAATATATTCAGGTCTAACCCTGATCAAATATATATCTTTACAAAAGAAAAATTAACGTAATGGGAAGATTTTCAAATTGCATAGGGCTGCTCTTTGTAATATGACCTTTCAGCATACAACATACTTTTATCTGTCAGGAATATATTATTTTTGTGTTGTTAACATTGACCTAAGTCATACATTTTTGGATTAGGTTGATTAGATGTTCATACTGTGGTTTTGTGGGGCTTTTATGGAATTATAGTTAACTGGGTTCAGATTCTGTTTTATCACTGATTAGTTAAGTGACTTTGATTAAGTGATTATCTAAACAGTCACATGAGATTTCTGTCCAATATTTTCTAATTCAATATATTTATAAAGCTTTTTAAATTTCTTCTTTTGCCTTAGTTTTTGTTTCAGCTATTATGTTTTACAGTATTCTTTTTTGTTACCGTAGATATTTTCAGAAACAAAATGGGAAATAACAAGAAGCATAGAAAGGAAAGAATGATGTAAGAGAAACAGGAAGAGAAAAAAAGGAAAAAGAGAGGGAGGATGGAGAGGAAGTTAATTTGTTTATGTTATTTTCTGTTTAATTTCTGGACATTTGTGCTAATTTGCTAGATCCACATATCTCATCATTCACCATGGTAGGTTCTAAATTTAAAAATTACCAATGAAACCAAATAATTTCTTACAGAAAACTTCTCCTTTATATTTTGGGGGGAGAGACTAGTTTTGTAACAATGACTCAAAATATTGAGGGAATAGCAAGTTTGAGGGGACAAATTTGAGTGCATTAAAAATGTGTTGGACAGTCATATATATTGTGTATGTAAGTACGTATGTGTTTACCTTTGCAAATTATATCATAGGTGAGAGTCAAGTAGATCTAGTGTAGAGAGTGCTCCAAGTCAATTAAAAAGAGCGAAAAACTTATGGAAGAACAGACAAATTAGCACAGTTCACAGAAAATGAAATTAATGTAGTTACATGTCTCTTAAACTTATGAAAAATATTCAATCTCATTCATATAAGTGTAAATGTAATTTAAATTTAAAATGAAACTGAGATCTCATTTTTGGTTTAGCTTTATAAACTAAAAGATTTGAAAATATCCCAAAGTTTAACAACGTATACCATTTTGAGGCTGCTAGGATTCATACACTCTTAGACTGGATGCAAATGGGTACCTCTATAATGGAGACAAAAACAGCAATATCTAACAACACTACATGTAAACTAAAACTTTGACTCACCAATTATCTTCTAACATTGCATCTAAATTATGAACCAGTAAATATGTAAACTGACATATGCATAAAATATTATTTTTAATTATAAATGACTAGAAAGAACTGAAATGTCCTAAAATTGTGTATTGGTTGAATAAACTATGAAATGCACAATGAAAATCAAATGCAGCCCTAATAACTCTCACACTTCCAAAATGTTTCTTTGTGAATCATAATTTATGTAACTTATGTATTTATTAGTAGTTAACCCTCATTAGGAAAATAGTCACCCCAAAAGTGTATATGTCACTTTCTTTTTCTGCACTATTTTTAGGTAAATTAAAGTTCATGTAAAGGAAGTCTTTAGGGGAGAACCTGGGCTTTGAGCTGAATACTAAGGGCTGATAGTATTTGGGAAAATGAAAAGTACAGAGAGGTAAATACACATAAATGAAAGGTACAAGTCATTTTTAGGGGAGAGAAAACTCAATAATTTCCAAATGATCATTTCAAAGGTTTGTGGAGTGGAGGGCAGGCACTCATATATATTCAATTCTAGAGAAGCTGTTGAAAATGAAATGACCACTAGCAAATTAAATTGTGTTGGGCACAAAGTATATTCATTTGCCATGTTGCAAGCACTGTAAAATCGTTCACTGAATTTTCATAGCAATATTTATCCCCAAATTACATTTGCAGTGAAGGAAAATTGATGTAAAACCAAAGCCTACCCTGGTCATGACTGCTAGTGGGTTAGCATACTACTTTATTTTGCTCTTAGGACTACATTTCAAACTGTTTTATTTGTTGGGGGAAATAGTGAAATCAATAAGAATACTGTCAAAGTCTATAAATGACTTACTGTGAATGAAAAGAATGGGGTTAAAGTTCCTTTATCTGAACAGCATCAAAAGAAATACAAAACAAGTTAAACAAACCAAAAGAGCATCTATAGATCCATTATTTATAACATCAGTTTTGCAAAATAGAAAACTGATTCCAAAGTACTTTCTGTCATTCTGAATGAAATATATCTTTGTGACATGTTTTGAATTCTAATCCACATTACCATTACAAAATCTATAGAAATCATCTAGCTGGGCAGTTATGTCAGAATTTTTATTGGAAATGTAAAACAGTCAAGATAAAAAAACTTTGGATGAAGTGCCTGAAATTTTTGGAAACCAGTTGTGGTTTTCCAATTGGCAGAGTGTTTACATGGAATTTCCTAGTTTTTCCAAAAATTGGCTAAGATAGTATACTCATAGATCAGCTCTCAGATATCCTTTCAGCCACATTCAGTGCTGAGAGTTTTAATTCCTGGGTTATTTGAAGTATTTGTGCATTTAGATTATAGCAAATTGTAGATACTTGCTGTTGTGGTTAACTTTATGTGTCAATTTGACTGGGTTAAGGGATGCCCAGAGAGCTGGTAACACATTATTTCTCGGTGAGGGTGTCTCTGGAAGAGATTAAAAGAGAGAAAGTAATTATGAAAGAAGAAAAATTAACATTGACTATATTTAGACTTCACTATTAGATGTGCTTTTATTTAAATATATTATTAATATAGGAATTCTTTCAATAATGATATTTGAGAATTATGTTCCAGATTCTTTTTTAGGTTCTGCAATTACAAGAAAAATGTGTTCTTACTTTAGTATAGTTTACAATGTATTAATGCAAACTTTGTATTACTGAAACTGTTGAGATAGTTTTGATTCCTGTAGTATTAATAAATTATGTTTTTGTAAGTAAAAGGAATCATTGAGTCAATAATAATTTAAATACCACTTTTTTTTAACATCTTCTTTGGAGTATAATTGCTTTACAATGTTGTATTAGTTTCTGCTGTACAACAAAGTGAATCAGTTACACGTATACATCTATCCCCATATCCCTTCCCTCTTGCATCTCCCTCCCACCCTCCCTATCCCACCCCTCTAGGTGGTCACAAAGCAGGGAGCTGAGCTCCCTGTGCTATGCAGCTGCTTCCCACTAGCTATCTATTTTACATTTTAAAAACCCTTTTCTTATTTAACCAGGTATTAGGGGAAATTAAGCTTCCTGCTTCTGATGTAACATGTTTGGAGAAAAATGACTTCTGAGAAGCTGGTCTGGATAATTTGATAATTTGCAGTAATAAGGAAAATTGATAATTTGCAGTAATAAGGAAAGTACTGTCAAGGTCTCAGCATCGGTATACATGAAACTGTTGTAGTTTCAGCTCTTCCCGACTAGGTTAAAAGACAAGTACACTGCACTTTTAAAGAGGGACTTTTATGACATTTCCTGTCAGTCATATTTACTCCACGTGGAAGAATATCATGAGCTTGATAGTACTCTCTCCTAAGAACAGAGATTAGTTTGGATTGAGTGAGTTAGTTTCTGCCAGTTATTTTTTTGCTCTCTATAAGCATTTATTATATTTTATTGTATGGTGTGAATAATATCTAATATGAAACATGCTTTCAAGGCTAATGAAAATTTTAATAAACTACTCCAAAAGTCATTTGAAACTGTTTATCTCAATGTCATTAAATAAGATGACATCAAATGGAATAAATTGTTTTGTAACTGAAACTTAGAGAATTAGAAAGCCTGTGTATTTAGTAAGAGGTGTCAGGGGTAAAGAGTAAAGGAAAAAAGACTGTCTCTCTAGGACTCATCAATAGAAACTTTGATATGATTGAAAAATAGAAGTAGCCCCTTAATTTACAGGAAGTTCAGTGTGAAAGAAGGGAAGACAAGATAGTATGGATGAGGGTGTTTCTGGCTTCTCAGTTAGAGAATTTACATGATTTGAGATGTCCATCATAAAACTTCAAAACATTTTTTTTCCTTTTTCACTTCTCAAATTTAGTAGTTGGTTCACATATTCAATTTAAGAAATTATAATATTAGTGATTAAATTTCTTGAAATACAACAGTTTTAAATGAAGAACTTGCACATACTGTGTTACAAAACTCATGGTCAGAAAGTGACATTGCATTTCTACTTATTCAAGAAGAAATTATCTGATAATTGACAAAATGACTTTTTAGAGATTTTAATATATGCTAGATACCAAAATTATAAAACTTAAGCTTCAATTCGTTACGAATTTATTCCTTGAGCAAATAAATAGTCTGTTCAAATATAGCTACTGCCAAAATGCAATCATCTATGAATTGTTTTTAACTTAGTAAAATGTCTAAAGTAAATAATTGAAAATTGAAAAGTTTAAGGCTAGTACTAAAAGCAGAACTGATTAACAACTATTTTTTTCTTGATTTAGAACCTGTGAAAGCATACAAAGGAAAATTACATTGCTATATACTGAAGCTTTCAAATTAATTTTACCTGGAATGTTAGGAGCATGAAAGGACTGATATTAAAAGACTCATTTTTCCTTTATTAAATATGTTCATAAATATAAAAATTTCATGATTCTAATTTTTAAATTCTAATTCAGTAATGAATTTTTAGATGTGTCATTTTTTAACGGAGTTTATTTAGCAACAGTTTACTCAGAAAGTAAACATGCCTAGTTAATTTTAATTGATATTATATGAAAAATAATAATTTATGTATGTTATATTGGATCTCTGAATTAGTACCTTTTTTTTTATTTCTTGCCTTTCTTTATTGAATCTCTTTTATACCTAGGAAAATTACCCCCTAAGAATGTGAAATTATGTCATAAGTATTTCATGCGTTTAATACATGGTGATATAGATTTGGTGTTTACATCTTATTGAAATATATGAATAGGCATATAATGCCTTGTTCTAAACAATAAACTCATCTTTAAGTGAAGACGTCATTGCTTTGCTGAGTTACAAGGAATTGCATGCATCAATTTGTCCTGATGTACTAGAGAAGAGTTTTTATTTGGTTTTGTTTTTTTTTTTTTTTTTTTTTTTTTGTGGTACATGGGCCTCTCACTGTTGTGGCCTCTCCCGCTGTGGAGCACAGGCTCCGGATGCACAGGCTCAGCAGCCATGGCTCACGGGCCAGCCGCTCCATGGAATGTGGGATCTTCCCGGACCGGGCATGAACCCATGTCCCCTGCATCGGCAGGCGGACTCTCAACCACTGTGCCACCAGGGAAGCCCTTGTTTTGTTTTTGTTGTCTCCTTCAAATACCTTTAATAGCCCCAGATTTTTTTTAAAGGAAACTACTTCGTCCAATCTGCTGTTTAAAAAATAGCCTAGCAGTTCTTTATGCATTGGTTACTATATTGTTGCCATGTAAATCATCTCCCTAGTCACAGTTGAGTAGATTACAGGATGGATATCAGCCAATAAGGGGAAAAAAATCTTCCTAAAGAGTATCAGTAGTTATTTGGACCAAATCATATTCTTTATGAATAAAGGAACTGACACTGGAGGATATACATACAGAAAAGACAATACACAAACATCATGGACAATACAAGGCATGATGAACAAAGTTACATATTATCAAAAGTTATGATTAATGAGCAGATATGAGGGAGTGAAATGGAATAAAAAATGAGGTTGTTTGTGGCAGATTAGAAGAGCAAAAATAGAGAGGATCTGAGTTATCAGGGTGGAAGTCCAAGAACACCAGCTGTTCAGCCACCAGTAAGATTACCTGATTATATTATATAGCATGTTGAAAACATATGCATGCTTGGAAGAAAAGAGTTTCTATCAGAAACTTAAAACAATTGTAGAAATGTGGCTTAAAAATTCAAATTTTATGTTTTATGTAGTCTCCATGGAACATCACTGATCTAGGAAACTAGACTGTATTTCTAATTAATTAAAAACATTATTTTATTAAGCACCGAGTATATTCTATATATTTGACATGTTAAATATAACAACATGAATTTTCTTTATAACCATGTTGAAAACAAAGAAAAAACAGTGGCTTTACATTTTGTTGCTCAGTTGGATTAATTTAGCAGAGTGGATCTCATAATCTGATGTATACCAGAAGAACTGAGGAACTTGTTAAACAATGGCTGTGACTGGCTTATTTCACTCACTAATGTCTTCCAGGTTCATCTACGTTGTCACAAATGACACCATTTCCTTCTTTTCATAAGGCTGAATAATATCTCATTTTCTTTACCATTTATCAGTCAGTGGATACATGGGTTGTTTTCACATCTTGACTATTGTGAATAATGTTGCATTGAACATGGGAGTGCAGATGGCTCCTCGATATTCTTTTGTATATAAACCCATTGATTCCATTTACTTGGGAATCTAAGATAGTGAAACTCATAGAAGCAGAGAATACAATACTGGTTGGCAGTGATAAGGTGTTGGGGGAAATGGGAAGTAGTTGTTTTTCCATGGGTATAAAGTTTCAGTTATACTAGATGGATAATTTCTAGAGATCTGCTATACAACATCATGCCTATAGTTACAGTATGGCATTGTGCACTTCAGAATTTAAGAGGGTAGCTCTTATGCTGTGTTCTTACCCAGAAAAAAAAACAACAAAAAGCTAAGGACACAGGAAACTCTGGGAGGTGCGGATATATCTATTACCTTTATTTTGATGATGGTAACATGGATGTTGCATATTTCCAAATTCATCAAATTGTGCAACTTAAATATGTGCATTTCTTCTTATATAACAATTATACCTCAATAAAGCTGTTAAAAATAAATTATTGATATGGCTGTGCTCCAACACAGAGCCACTTAATTAGTCTAAAAATGTAGCTCTGTGTTTGTTTATGCTACATTGTAATTCATATACATGGGCAACCTTAATTAAAGATGATCTCATTAATCTTTCTTTAGGGTTTGACTTAATAATTAAACTGTTAAAATATATTTGTTGATATATATTCATGGAGATAAAAATTTTAATTTATAAAAATGGCAGCATGTGAATTATAATATATTTAATTTTAGGCTCAGCATTTTGAGATATTACTTAATTTTTCTGAAGCATTACTTATATTCAGAATTCTTACATTTCTTGAATCTAGAATGTCCAGTACCAAATTAATAGTTTCTGTCGTATCAATTTGTTGGAAGATAAATTGTATGTGCTCATTTTGTAGAGAAAGATAAATAGATATTATGGCACTCTTTCAGACATTAACAATCAAATCAAATAAGCAATCAAATCAAATTAACAATCAAATCAAATCAAATAAGCTACTTACATTTCAACTACATTATAAATCAGTAGGACATAAGATTTAAGACTCAGGTTCTGCCCTTAAAATATTTTTGGATTGGGGGAAGGTCAACAAACTAACAATTGAAATTTTTGCCTCTTCTTCCAGAGTTAACAGAAACCTCCCTATTTTTAATTTTAGTGTATACTTCTTTTCTTTAGTTAACTTCTCAACAACATTTAATACAGTTTATAAACCCCCTTAACTTGGAAAGACTTTTTCTTTTCTTGATACTCTCTTGGTTTTTTCTCTTATATCACTGTCCATTTATATTCATTTTTTTTGTTTGTTTGTTTTCATTCCTCCTCCTAAGATGTTAGAGCTTTAGAAGTTCTTCTCAATCTATGTTCTCTCCCAAGATGATTGCAAACAGTCTATACATTTAAAATATCATATATGCATGGCATACACACACATATACATTTTACATTTCCTGTTCATATCTCAAATTAAATTCATAGGAGTCAGAGCCCTAGTCTCTCTCTCACCTTTCATACACAGTCTGTTTTCAATATGACCTCTTCTACCTCTAGCACATGGCCCTTATTTGCCTGTATCATTTTCATTCCCAGGATTCTAGACAAAGTCTCCCAACCATGTACTATGGAACACTGTGCTCCATGGAAAAAAAAAAAAAGTTGTGAATAAATAATTTTTAGGAAACACTGCACTGATTTAGAATATATTAGCATATTGAGTCACATTAGCACTATAAAATATCAAGCACATTAGCATATTGAAGATTCCAGAGGAGGGACCTTCAAGATGGTGGAGGAGTAAGACATGGGGATCACCTTCCTGCCCACAGATACATGAAAACTACATCTACATGTGGAACAACTCCTACAGAACACCTACGGAATGCTGGCAGAAGACCTCAGACTTCCCAAAAGGCAAGAAAATCCCCATGTACCTGGGTAGGACAAAAGAAAAAAGAAAAAAACAGAGACAAAAGAATAGGGACAGGACCTGCACCTCTGGGAGGGAGCTGTGAAGGAGGAGAAGTTTCAATACACTAGGAAGCCCCTTCAGTGGTGGGGAAGCTGGGGAGGGAAGCTTCGGAGCCACAGAGGAGAGCAGAGCAACAGGGCTGCAGAGGGCAAAACAGAGAGATTCCTGCACAGAGGATCGGTGGCGACCAGCACTCACCAGCCTGAGAGGCTTGTCTGCTCACCCACCAGGGCAGGTGGGGGCTGGGAGGTGAGGCTCAGGCTTCAGAGGCCAGATCCCAGGAAGAGGACCGGGGTTGGCTGCGTGAACACAGCCTGAAGGGGGCTAGTGTGCCACAGCTATCCAAGATTGAGTCAGGGAAAAAGTCTGGAACTGCCTAAGAGTCAAGAGACCATTGTTTCGGGGAGCATGAGGAGAGGGGATTCAGAGCACTGCCTAAACGAGCTCCAGAGATGGGCACGAACTGTGACTATCAGCACGGACACTAGAGACGGGCATGAAACACTAACGCTGCTGCTGCAGCCACCAAGAATCCTGTGTGCAAACGCAGGTAACTATCCACACCTCCCCTCCTGGGAGCCTATGCAACCCACCACTGCTAAGGTCCCGTGATCCAGGGACAACTTCCGCAGGAGAACACATGGCGTGCCTCAGGCTGTTGCAACGTCAGATTGGCCTCTGCTGCCACAGGCTCGCCCTGCATTCTGTACCCGTCCCTCCCACCGACCTGAGTGAGCCAGAGCCAGATAATCAGCCACTCCTTTCACCCCCTCCTCTCTGAGTGAAAAAAAGAAGCCAGAGGGCGACCTACATGCAGAGGCGGGGCCAAACCCAAAGCTGAACCCCAGCAGCTGTGCGAACAAAAAAGAGAAAGGGAAATTTCTCCACTCATCCTCAGCAGCAGTGGATTAAATCTCCACAATCAACTTGATGTACCCTGCATCTGTGGAGTACCTGAATAGACAATGAATCATCCCAAAATTGAGGCAGTGGACATAGGGAGCAACTGTAGACTTGGGGTTTGCTGTATGCGACTGACTATTTTCTGATTTTTATGTTTACCTTACTATAGTTTTTAGCACTTTTTATCACTGGTGGATTTGTTTATTGGTTTGGTTGCTCTCTTCTTTTTTTTAAATTACTTTTTTATTTTTCTATTTTAATAATTTATTTTATTTTTATAGCTATTTTATTTTACTTTATTTATTTATTTATTTTCTCCCTTTTCTTCTGAGCCATGTGGCTGACAGGGTCTTGATGCTCTGGCCAGATGTCAGGCCTGAGCCTTTGAGGTGGGAGAGCTACGTTCAGGACATTGGTCCACTAGACACCTCCTGGCCCCACGTAATACCAAATGACAACAGCTCTCTCAGAGATTCCCATCTCAGCACTAAGACCAGTTCTACCCAACTGCCAGCAAGCTCCAGCGCTGGATGCCTCATGCCAAACAACTAGCAATACGGGAACACAAACCCACCCATTAGCAGAGAGGCTGCCTAAAATCATAGTAAGTTCACAGACACCCCAAAACACAGCACAGGACGTGGTCCTGCCCACCACAAAGACAAGATCCAGCCTTATCCTCCAGAACACAGGCATCAGTCCCCTCCTTCAGGAAGCCTACACAACCCACTGAACCAACCTGAACCATTGGGGGAAGACACCAAAAACAATGGGAACTATGAACCTGCAGCCTGCGAAAAGGAGACCCCAAACACAGTTACTTAAGCAAAATGAGAAGACAGAGAAATACACAGCAGATGAAGGAGCAAAGTAAAAACCCACCAGACCAAACAAATGAAGAGGAAACAGGCAGTCTACCTGAAAAAGAATTCAGCGTAATGATTGTAAAGATGATCCAAAATCTTGAAAATACAATGGAGAAAATACAAGAAACATTTAACAAGGTTCTAGAAGAATGAAAGAACAAACAAACAACAATGAACAACACAACAAATAAAATTTAAAATTCTCTAGAAGGAATCAACAGCAGAATAACTGAGGCAGAAGAACGGATAAGTGACCTGGAAGATAAAATAGTGGAAATAACTACTGCAGAGCAGAATAAAGAAAAAAAGAATGAAAAGAACTGAGGACAGTCTCAGAGACCTCTGGGACAACATTAAACGCACCAACATTTGAATTATAGGGGTCCCAGAAGAAGAAAAGAAAAAGGGACTGAGAAAATATTTGAAGAGATTATAGTTGAAAACTTCCCTAATATGGGAAAGGAAATAGTTATTCAAGTCCATGAAGTGCAGAGAGTCCCATACAGGATAAATCCAAGGAGAAACATACCCAGGAACATATTAACCAACTATCAAAAATTAAATACAAAGAAAACATATTAAAAACACCAAGGAGACAAGAGACCTGTATGCAGAAAACTGTAAGACACTGATGAAAGAAATTAAAGATGATACAAACAAATGGAGAGATATACCATGTTATTGGATTAGAAGAATCAACATTGTGAAAATGACTATACGACCCAAAGCAGTCTACAGATTCAGTGCAATCCCTATGAAACTACCAATGGCATATTACACAGAACAAGAACAAAAAAATTCACAATTTGTATGGAAACACAAAAGACCCCGAATAGCCAAAGCAATCTTGAGAAAGAAAAATGGAGCTGGAGGAATCAGGCTCCCTGACTTCAGACTATACTACAAAGCTACAGTAATCAAGACAGTATGGTACTGGCACAAAAACAGAAATATAGATCCATGGAACAGGATAGAAAACCCAGAGATAAACCCATGCACATATGGTCAATTTATGTTTGATAAAGGAAGCAAGAATATACAATGGAGAAAAGCCTGCCTCTTCAATAACTGGTGCTGGGAAAATTGGACAGCTACATGTAAAGAAATGAAGTTAGAACACTCCCTAACACCATACACAAAAATAAACTCAAAATGGATTAAAGACCTAATTGCGAGGCCAGACACTATAAAACTCTTAGAAGAGAACATAGGCAGAACTCTCTATGACATGAATCACAGCAAGATCCTTTTTGACCCACTTCTAGAGAAATGGAAATAAAAACAAAAATAAACAAATGAGACCTAATGAAACATAAAAGCTTTTGCACACCAAAGGAAACCATGAACAAGACGAAAAAACAACCCTCAGAATGGGAGAAAATATTTGCAAATGTAGCAACTGACAAAGGATTAATCTACAAAATTTACAAGCAGCTCATGCAGCTCAATTAAAAAATAAATAAATAAATAAAATCCAATCCAAAATTGGGCAGAAGACCTAAATAGACATTTCTCCAAAGAAGATATACAGATTGCCATCAGAGAATTAAAAGGATGTTCAACATGACTAATCATTAGATAAATGCCAATCAAAACTCCAATGAGGGGCTTCCCTGGTTGTGCAGTGGTTGAGAGTCCACCTGCTGATGCAGGGGATGCAGGTTCATGCCCCAGTCCGGGAGGATCCCACATGCCGCAGAGCGGCTGGGCACATGGGCCGTGGCCACTGGGCCTGTGCATCCGGAGCCTGTGCTCTGCAGCGGGAGAGGCCACTGCGGTGACAGGTCCGTGTACCACCAAAAAAAAACTACAACGAGGTGTCACCTCACCTCACACCATTCAGAATGGCCATCATCAAAAAATCTACAAACAATAAATGCTGGAGAGGGTGTGGAGAAAATGGGACCCTCTTGCACTGTTGGTGGGAATGTAAATTGATACAGCCACTATGGAGAACGGTATGGAGGTTCCTTAAAAAACTAAAAGTAGAACTACCATAATGACCCAGCAATCCCACTACTTGCATATACCGTGAGAAAATCATAATTCAAAAAGAGTCATGTAACACAATGTTCATTGCATCACTATTTACAATAGCCAGGACATGGAAACAACCTAAGTGGCCATTGATAGATGAATGGATAAAGAAGATGTGGCACATATATACAATAGAATATTACTCAGCCATAAAAGGAAACCAAATTGAGTTATTTGTAGTGAGGTGGATGGACCTAGAGACTGTCATCCAGGGTGAAGTAAGTCAGAAAGAGAAAAACAAATACCGTATGCTAGCACATATATATGGAATCTAAAAAAAAAAAAAAAAATGTTCTGAAGAACCTAGGGGCAGTACAAGAATAAAGACGCAGATGTAGAAAGTGGAATTAAGGACATGGGGAGGGGCAAGTGTAAGCTGAGATGAAGTGAGAGAGTGACATTGACATATATACACTACTAAATATAAAATAGATAGCTATTGGGAAACAGTTGCATAGCACAGGGAGATCAGCTCGGTGCTTTGTGACCACCTAGAGGGGTGGGATAGGGAGGGTGGCAGGGAGACGCAAGAGGGAGGGAATATGGGGATATATGTGTACGTATAGCTGATGCGCGGTTTTGCAGCAGAAACTAACACAACACTGTTAAGTAATTATACTCCAATAAAGATGTTAAAAGAAAATTCCAAAAAGATTTTCAGTAAATGCGGATTTATAAATTTATGTATCCCAATGTTTCATCACTGTTTTTGACCATGGAACCATTTCATTCTACATAATAATATTAATATAGTTGAAACTGTTGTCCTTGAAACACTAGGCCATGCAAAAATCTAAAGATATTCTTGTAAATTATATTTGGCTATAGCCATCGTATACAACAGGATAAGATTTAAGGATTCTGCCTTTGTTTTCCAACTGCCTCTACATACCATTCATAAATAAAAACATTTTCTTAAATTCTATATTTACTGGTTTATTTCCTTTGGCCTAGTTCCATAGCCAAAGGAACTATGTCTCAGCCCTGAAATTTGTTTAAAAAATTAAAAACAATCAGTTCTGTATGGTTTAGACATTGACCTTTTGCAAATGAGGAAACAAGGGAAACAAAAAAAACTCATTATGATTTCAGTGCAGTGCCATGACTTTTTTCGCGACAAATATGAGGCTCATGGAAGTCAGTGATAAATAACATTGACTTGGAAGCTTAGAAAGTCTTCTGAATTTTTGATTCTTAAAATTTGATAATTTTATGATCTCAGCTCAGTAAATTAACTTTTCTGTGTGTCAAATGCCTCATCTGCCAAAAGGGATTTTTAGTAGTATATTTCCTAGAATTGTGAAAACTGAGTCCGTCCATTAAATTTTCTTGGAACAATGCCTAGTACATAGTAAGCACTCAATAGATATTACATTATGATAATGAAGGTTAATTTGAAAAATTTACTAGATGTTTATTAAATATTTATTGAAATAAGACTGGAAATTATAATTTTATTTTTATTTTAACATATACATAGTGAACAACATCACTTGCCATGAATAAACTAAGAAATGTATTCCAGATAAGTTCTTAATTACAGCTGTCATTTCTGGGCTCAGAGTTAGAGTAACAGCCACCTGCTTTAAAAGTGACACTAGCCATATTAGAATTCAGTGCAAGAGACTGTAAGGCATTTACCAATCCACTTTAATTCAATGTTAAGTTTAATAAGATAAGAACTTAATACTCCGCTTTCAGTAGATATGATATAATAGCACTGGATGTATGTCTTTCAACATATCTAATGCCTTCAACATAAAAACAGGTTATGTATGGAAATAATCTGTAACATAAAATATTAAAATAATAAAATATTACTCCTTCCGTCAAGAAATAATATCACTGTTAAAATAATTGGGATACTTAAGCTTTGAACATAAAGCATGCATTGGTATGCAGCTGAGGATTACAAGTTTAGCAAAAAGAAGATTTAAATCAAGATAATTCTGCTTGGAGACTTCTATTGTATCTTTTTCTATATTGATAATCAGGTTACATGATTCATCATCATTAACAGTTTTCTTCTGAGAGAAATATTATACAATACTTTTAAACTAATCTATACATCCTGAGGATTTTGTTTGTTTGTTTGTTGTTTGCTTGCTTGCTTTATAATACTATAAATACCCAAATCAAAACACTACTGCAGATATATTGTGTATAACAACCAGGTTTGTCACAGTGATACACTGGAGAGGACTACCTTGGGACTGAGTGGAGAAATCACTTTCCTTTTCCATTTGCCAATGAGTAAATGAGTGGTTGTTAAAAGGCAGGTATGATTAATAGTTCATATATGGTTTCAGGAGCTTCTAACAGCATAAGAGTGAAATCAGTTATCAACAAAATATAATAGCTCTTTTGCCGAGTGAGTGGGATAACATATAGCTTGAGAGACTTTTGCTTGTATTAAGAGGTCAGTTCTTTCCAGTTTGAAAGAAAATATGTTATTGGATTAGATGGACTAAAATAAATAAAATAGGCATAAATAGAGATCAAAGAATCAGCAGGGTTATTTATTTTCCCCCAGCCATTTGAATATTCTTGCCTTATGATAGACACCTTTTAGTATTTTTGGATCTCAAACACTAGTGTAAGTTGTAAATACTTTTGTAGTTGTTTTACAGATACAGATTTGAGGACTCCACTGTCAGAGATTCCTATCAGTAGGTCTCGATTGGGGTCAAGATATCTGATGTGTTTTAAGAGCTGCATAAGAATATGATGCTAACTAGCCCAAGGTTTAGATGCAGGTAATATCACTAGTAAACAGAGGGTACAGAAAATAAACCTGATAGATTCCAAAAGTATCCCCAGAAAAGAAGCCACTACAAGCAATGGAAACACTTCTCTGCTGGAAACACGTGTATTATGGAGCCTTGCTACTCAAAGTGGCATCAGATAAAAAGACCAGTAACATCTGCTTACCAGGAAGCATTTTGGAAATGCCCAGTCTTAAGCCCAACACCTGTCTTACTGAACCCAAATCTGAATTTCAATAAGATCCTCAGGTAACACATTAATGTTTAAGAAATAATGAAATAAAAGGGACGGAAGAGGTACATCTGCTCTGTCATTCTACTTTTGATCTGGAAAATATGTGGTTCTATAATGTGATTTCTGCATAGAAGTAAATCCTGCCATTGTATGTGTGCCATTTGGTTTTTGAATGTTTGTTTTATTGGCAAAATATTTTCTTCCTGAAACATTATTTAGCATTTATTAATGTGACTACATTGGAAAATAATTCACATTTATGTTCAGGTGAAGAAAAATAAAATATGCTTATCAGTAAAAGGACAGGCTATCAAAATTTGTAAGACCTCAGGGAAAAAGTAAACTCCTGCTCCCTAGATACTAATTTTTCATTTGGTAACTCAGTGCACTAAATGGTAAAAATCCATTGTTTTTAAAATCTATCAGATTTAAATTAGAAGTCATGTAGCATTAATGTGTAGATCAGAAAGGTGGTAGACTGACTTGTTGAGAAGCAAAGGCCTAGAAATAGTAATAGATTGCTCTTTTGGATTTTTTAGGCCTTTAGCTATATATTCCACTCACGGAAAAATTAACTTCCTAGAGAATTCTGTCATGTTACAAAATGCCATTAACTCCTGATAGTCATAAACACATTAAATAACAACTGTCGATGTTGCTTTGACAGCTCTAAAGAATTTGTATGCAGTTTTAATGATGGAGAACCTCACTCATCATAATTTCTGAGTGTGGAATTGATCCTTGGAAGAGAGGCTGATAATTTGATTGTTCTATAATGTGCTAGTGCATAATTTCAGAAAGAGAAATCATTTTATGAAGAAACGAATTACATGCAAATGACTCTCTTCACAAGATGTTAATAAAATTAGAAATACTTTTCAAAAATGAAGAAAAAATAGTGTGAAGTAAAATGCCTTAAAGTGGTAGATGGTTAAAGAATACTATAGACATACTATTATCCTGGGAAAGTGCATGAAGGAATCTATGTCAGGGAAAGGAAACTTGTGCTGTTTCAGGTTTTTTTACTTTATTAATAATTCCTTATTGTCCTTTACCTAACCTTCTGAAACCTAAATGACAATATGAATTGTGAAAATTTCAGTTCATATTGGAATTAAATTGGTCTTTGTGGGAGACATATCACAAAAGTCTCTCCAAATAGAAAAAAGAATTCATACTTTACTTAATAAGAGAGCAGTGAAAGAAACATACCCATCTTACAATGCATATTTATATCTTGTTAAAAAGCATTATCAAAAATAAGCCAATATCGTCTAGAATGTTAGAAATGATTTTAAACAAAAATAAGTAGGGCTTGATTTAACTGTAGTAAAATAATATTTTATCTTAATTATCATTGATTTTCCTTTTTTTCTATATGCTCTCTTTTCTTCTCTTTCTGAATTACTGAAGCTTTACTTTGAATAAAGGAATTGAGGTGGACTGTAGGTGATGAGGTTTAGTCTTCTAAACTGTGTAGTCCTATTGTTTATCTCAGGCATCAAAAAATTGTCATGTGAATATTCAAAGATGTGAAAATCAAAGCCAACCACCCCGCAAAAAATAATCCACTTAGGAATCCTTACTTTGCAATTAAAAGGTATATATTTTTGTTGAGTAATTAATTAATTAACTAATTTTATTCTTAGTCTTCTCATTAAAAAAACAGGATTCTTTCATATATAATATCATAATTTTGCTTTCAATAGCTTCCCATGTTTATTTCTCATCTTCTTTCACAGAATCCTATCCTTTCTTGACTTTCTATACTCTCATGCTGATTTTTTTTCTATTTAATCTCTCTTTCTAAAAAAGTTTGCAAATATTTCTTAAAAATTCTAGAAAATCCCAAAATGCCTAAGTCATAGAAAATGTTCAGTAAATATATTTTAAAATTAACTAAGCTTGCTTCAATACCATTTTTCTCTGTTTCTTCCTTTCTATTCAGATTTACATGCCTGTCTCTTTCTCTCTCTTTCAGAACTAATTTCCTGGACCACACACACACACACACAATTCCAAGTCTGGTAAATATTATTAAGAAGTTCATATTGCTATTCAACCTGTTTTAAGGACATTTGTCTTTATAAATTAGGTCAAGTGATGCTTCCCTAAGAAATGGGACTTGTAGATATGATTAGGCAAGTATCAGAAATGCCACTTGGAAAATTTCTCTCAATAAAAAGATTAAGAAGAGTGAGTGTTGACTATTAAATTTAGTAAGAGAGAAGTTATTTATGGCTTTGATCAGTAAGTTTACCAGAGAGTAGGGAGAAGCACATTTGTGATTAATTGGAATAAAGAGAAGATAAAACATGGGAATTTAAGTCTTACATTTATGTAGCTCCTATTAGGAGTTTTGCTGTGGAAGCGTTTATGAAGATTTGGGGGGATGGATGGAGAAATACATAATATCAAGGAATGAGTTTTTCTTTTGTCTATCAGTGTGTTTTAAAATGGTAGTTCCTGAAGCATGTTCATTTGATAGTAGGAGTGATACAATATAAAGGGAACAAATCCTGACACCAGTGGGCAGAAGAATTTTGTGGGTTTAAAGGATAGTGAATGTGGTTTGATTTTTTTTTTTAAGTGGAGTGGCCTCAGCTAGATATGGGGAAGAATTCATTTACTAAAATGGAATAGATTGTATATGGGTACAGTTGCAAATACAAGTATTTGATGGTGGAAAGAATCAATGGAAGAAGTGCTTTTCATTTGATGAATTTATTTGCTCAATGAAACATGATTTAATATCTCCAAGTAAGATTGAAGAGTGTTGAAAGACTGAGGAGAAAAAACAGTAAAACAAAATCACTGCAGGAAGTTAATACTATTGAAGGAGAATTTGGAAGCAGGTGAGGAGTAGGGAGAGCCTTGGAGTTAAATCAGGTTTGGAATTTTCCAGATGACCTCACTGAGAAAGATAAAGGAAAGGGAATTAAATTTGTAAGCTGGTAAACATTTCCACTTATTGACAAAGTAATCTAAGCATGGTAAATAAAGAATTAAAAACATAACAGAAATAATAGAGAACATAAAAAGTGATGGTGTCAGTATATCACTGAGATACCTCAGTGAGTCAAAGGATTTTTGAACTGGCAGTCCTAGAATAAATAAAGTAGAATGATTCTGGGTGATAGAGTGGATGGTTTGAAATAAATAAATACTGTGAAGGGGATGTGACTTTGGTTTTAACTAGATTTTGTATTACCAATATTTTAAACACTTCACTGCCTTCCAGGTAAGTTTTAGATATAGACTAAACTCCTTATCTTTCCCTACAACTAACTTCCTGTTTTAGTCTGACACATCCCTACTTTTCCAACCCTGTTTAAATGGAAAAAGAAATTATTTTACAGGATTCTCCTATTAAATCCTACTTCTGCTTTATATCCAGCTACTCTCAGCTTTAAGCTTAAGTGTTTCTGACATGCAGAAATTAACCAGACAACCAGAGAACAGGTTAGGGGTGCTGGTTCTGTGCCTTCTCCATGCCGTTTTTTACCTTAAATTACCATACATTACCTAAAATTCCAATTGTCTCTCTTACAAGTCTTTGTGCCTTTGAGTTTCTTTCACTATCATTTAACCGTACTTGGAGTACCAAACACAGTGGGGAGAACATAACATGCTACAAATAATTTTTTTTTTCAGAAACACATGCTTAAACTTGCTAAATGACAAAACATCTTCCTTTCTCTTGACTTGCTATGTAGCATAGGTTTGTACCCTGAGTAATCAGAAATTTCGCTGGTGAAACTAAATTTGAGAGACTTCCAGATCCTCTTATCTTCATTAAAAATACATGGTATTTTATAAGAGCTAATTATTGTTTCACATATAAAATACATTTGTTCTTAGTCCAAGGGACAAACAGATGACAGGGCTGTTTTAGAAGGTCTTATTTTAATTTAATAAAACATAAGTTAGAGATAGGTTGATTCCAAGTATATTTGAAACTACATAGAAGTCTAAGTATTCTATGAAATCAAAGAAATGTCATAAGTTGGGATGCTGAGAAAATGATTCCCTCTCTCTATACACAAGCACACAAACATACATGTATATAAGGGTCAAGGAGAGTTTTACTATAAATGCACATATATTATACGTATGTCTGTGTGTAGTACCAAATATCTGTGCAACACAGATGGACATTTTAAAGATTCCTATTTTAAAAAAAAATATGTTTAGACAATATACAAATTGTTGATTTCTGTTTTCATAGGGATTTAAAAACAAGTTAATTTTCTCTATGCATATTGATGTCTTAACTGGTGTTAACACAACACATATTTTAAGAAAGTAAATCAGTTATTTTTTTTCTAATTTCTGAAAATGCATCCATGCATTATGAAGGCCAAATAATTAAATGACATATAAGAAACTTCCTTAAAAAATGATCCATTTTTAATCCTATGTAATGCAATATCTAGATTCATGTTGGTTTCTTTATGGAAATTTTTTTAAGTAAATGTATTTTCTAGGTATATTCTTAGCACATCTCTTGGCAGAAGAAAAAAATGATATTTAGAACTAATGGTATTTATTTTTGATAAGATAGGCTATTACTAAATATCCTGTGGTTCATATTTAAAATACAAGGTCCATGTATTCCAGGCACATATAGAATTCATGGAATATGATATGCACATTTCTCTGGTCTCCATAGATTCTAATGTATTAGAAGCCAAGAAGAATATAAGCACATGTTTTGTATATTTTCTAACTCATGTCACCTCCTTGCCGTCTTAGATTTTGTGACCTTCTTTAAAATAAGAGAGATTTTTGGAGGAAGTTTCATACAATCTAAGTAGTTTCATCAGTCTTTCCCAATACACAACCAAGCTTGAATTTTTATGTGATTGCATTATTTTTATATTTTAATGGCCCTGGAAAACTGAAAGAAAAAAACATAAGACATTCAAACCACTTTTATAGGCTGCCTTAACTCACATAAAGAGTACTATTGAATTTTTCAAGACCATTTGCAAGCTGGATATATACAATATTGTAATCTGGTTGATTTAGCTATATTAAGGAAAGTCATTTGCTCACTTATCATATAGGTAATAAATTAAGTCATGTCCACATAAAGAAATAAAACAATGCCTCACTACATTAAATGAGTGGTATAATTTGCACTCTAATTTCAAGGAGGGTAATAGGGAAGGCAATGGTAATACTCTTCCATTCCTTATCATATCATGTATGTATCTTATTTTGTTGAGAAACATTCAAGATGATATAAATAAAATAGAAAACTAATTTGTGAATAATATATTTTACTATTGAAATTTGTTCTTAAAATGCCAAGTAATATCTTAGGACAGGTAAAGAATTCAGATATTTTTGTATTTTCAGGATCTTAATGTCAATAAATATTTAAATAAGGGTCTCTAATATAAAAATGTGATTAAAAAGAAATAAAATAATTCAATTGCAGAAAAAAAGTAGATATATAAAAATATAAGTGGGCAAACAAACCAGCACATGCTAAATAACATGTGAATTAGATGGACATATTGTCTCAGGAGTCCAGAGCTGTCAATCTCCATTTCTGCTACCATTTTTCCAGCCTTTTTTTTTGCATTTAATATCTCGTGTATTTAATTGTTTACTACTCCTTTCTCCACTAAACTGTCAGATCCTCTATTTTGTTTGTTTTACATTTCATCTGGCTCACTTCTGTATCTACAGTGACTAGCCAAATGCATAGTACCTAGTATTTTTTCAATCAGTGTGTGTAGAAGACATCAATTCAGAAGTGAGAGATGAGAAAAATTTAATGAATATTAGAGGCCCATTGGTTTATGTTTTTCAAAACGAAGAGAGATGGAGCACATTTGAAGCCCATAGTAGTATCTGTGTTGGGAATGGGATGACAGGTGGGCAGACAGGTATATATATCAGTTGGCTTAAAAGTGAGATTCATGTATAGATTACCAGGAGATAAACCGGAAATGCCTTGTTAAACCAGTGTAGGTCACTGTGAATCTAGGTTATGGGGTTTGGATTATATCCAACAATAATAAATATACAAATAAGGAAAAATATATCTGACATGAATAACACACTGTTTCCAATGAAAAATATCCTATTAAATATACATTTCCGGGGCTTCCCTGGTGGCACAGTGGTTGAGAGTCTGCCTGCCGATGCAGGGGACACAGGTTTGTGCCCCGGTCCGGGAGGATCCCACATGCCACGGAGCGGCTGGGCCCGTGAGCTATGGCTGCTGAGCCTGTGTGTCCAGAGCCTGTGCTCCGCGACGGGAGAGGCCACAACAGTGAGAGGCCTGCGTACCGCAATTAAAAAAAAAAAAAAAAAAAAAGATATATTTCCAACAAAAATATTAAAATTTGAATTATGTTGGAAGTAAACAAATTGGTAGTACAATGAGTTGTTATGGCTGAGCTTATGACTAAGCTAGTTTTTGTTTACTTCTTGTTTTACTTTTTTATTTTTTAATCTAACTCCCTGGCTAAGCATCCTATTTAGATTTGCTTATACAGCTAACTACTACTGTGAATAACTTCCAGAATGGCAAATTAGCCTGGCTAATTTAACCACCAGAATTCTAGTCTAATCCTGTTGATGTATTCCTGATAATTAGCAATCTGTGAGCAGCTGCATTGTCCGATATCCAAAATACAGCACAAGGAAAATGATCATTTGTACATTGTGGGTTTTGTGGATTAAATGAAGAGCACTTTTTTTTTTATTAATAGCTACACTTTTCATAAATTTTATGAGTTAATAGGGTTCAATTAATGTTGCCAAGTGGTGTGCTTCATGCATATGTCTCTGGGGTTTTATGAAGTTGAGAAGAATGTATAATGAATGGTTGAGCAGTTATATTGGTACCCTAGTAATTAGAGAACGAGTAATTAATGTGCATCTGTGTTAGGCTCCTGGGTACTGTCAATGACCCTGTAGTGTGAAAAAAAAAAAGGAAATTATGTGCTTGGCAAGGGAATACAGCTTTTCTCTTTTTCTTAAATTTTAGATCTACATCTGTGTTTAATTAGAAGAAGAAATGAATTCCCATTAACACCATTAGACAACACGCTATGATTGGTTAAAGCCTACATGGACTGTGAAACTGATCTAGGCAGCCGGAGATTATAGTGGAATTTTTTTTTAATCTCAGAAGAATTGTTTTTTTTAATAAAATAAGGATGCTGAGTAGTCCCCACCTGGCTCTCTGTAGAATACCTTCTGCTTTTTACTTTTGGCTGCTTTCTAAAACTATGAGTGATCTAAGCAAAAAACCTTCTGAGCAAAAGCGACTTACCATACCAACCAGTGGATTTTTTTTTCTAGCTATAAGGGGCGAGGTGCAGTAGCATCACCTTGTAATAGGCTCAGTATACAAAAATGTCACATATATTAATGACAGTATAAAATAGTTTACTAAAAGATAATAGTCACGGATGTTACAGATGACTAGCTGTGCTGATGTTTTAGTTTCCAGAGAGATTCAAATTAAATTGCTTTTATCTCCTGAAGCAGAATAACATTTCATATTCCACATGATAATAAAATGTATCCTTAGGGCAAGTAGTATGCCTGTGCTTTTAAAATGAAAAGGCATGATTTAATTAGTATGTAAGAACATAGAGATTTTAAGAGAAAGATGATTCTCTTCAGTGGCCCTCTATAATTCTGCTTTTTGAGAGACTTCTGAGTGGCTGTATTTGTGATTAAACATTGCCTTTACTTAAAGTTTTGGTAATATTCTGCCAAATATCCCACTGAGATATTAACTTGAAATGATGACATTCACTCTTATATATAATTATGCTAGAAACTTGCTATGCACTACTGACTATAAAGTTAGAATTTTGGGGAAAAAAAGTTCAGTATTGGACATCAACAAACAAATTATATAAGTAGGTTAATGGTGGATAATTTTACCCACAGGAAAATTCAATGTTTGCATTTAGATGTTAGTTTTAAAGGAAGATACAAAGTATTTGCTACATCTTATTTAAAGCTATAATGTTTAAGGAACATATATCATAAATTTGAATAATTTCTCCAAAAATATTATTAAAGTAGAAAAATATATAATCAAGTACATAGTACAAATTATTAAGATAATTTAAAATTATAATCTCTATTTTCTTCTTGCTCTAATATTTGATGATTCACTCAAGATTTGAAAAGTATTTTTTGACTGAAATACTGGAGTGAGTTGCATTTTAGATTTCTAAATTTTTTAAATATTGCATTTTATAAGCTCTGGAATCAACAAGTCCAAGACAAAACTTTGCCTGTCTGCTTACTAGGTGATATGACCTTTATTAAGCCACTTGGCTTCTATCATTTTCCTTCTTTATTTAGAAAAACTGAAAATAATGTCTATATCACAAAGGTTATTACAATGTGGAATGATGGTAAACATGTAGTGATGATGACAATGATGACGAGAACAAGGACTAGTGTTGGTAAAGACTATTACATGGCAGGTTCATCACAAGTGAAGTAGATTGAAGATGGCCTTCAACTACTTGCTACTCTTACCATTGACAAGTGAAGTTGAATTCACCTCTGCTTATATGTGTACTGGCCTTTGTAAATTGTCTGACCAATGAAATACAGCGAAAGTGGAGTTCTAGGACTACTGAGGTAGGGTCATAAGAAGCCTTGAAGCTTCCATCAGGCCTCTTGGAAGGGTACTCACTCGCAACACGTTCCCTTATGAAGTCCATCTGCCCTTCCCATGCCACATGGAGAAGCTGTATATAGTCATTTTGTTTGGAAAGACCAAATGAGGAGAATGCCTTGGTGGTCCAGTGGTTAGGACTCTGTGCTTTCACTGCCGAGGGCGCGGGTTCAATCCCTGGTCAGAGAACTAAAGTTCCATAAGCTGCGTGGCGTGGAAAAAAAAAAAAAAACACCAAAAAAACAAATGAGCCTCAGATGATAGTCAGCACCAACTATTACCCCTGGGTGTGGTCATTTTGCAAGTCTAGCCCATTCAAGACTTCAGATGACTGCAGCCCCACCTGACACTTGACTTTAACAGCATAAGTGACTCCACATGATAACCATCCAGTTGAGCCTATTCAATATATAGACCAGCAAGAGAAAATAATGAATTGTCATTTTAATATTTACACAGCAACATCTAAATAAAACAACAAGAATACCATTAGGTAAGCATTTTAGTATGCTATTTTGCTTATTATGAAATTGAGTCTTAATAAAGTCCAGTAATTTTCCTCAGTTTACACAATAAAAAGAAAATAATAATTTTTTTTAGCATTTACTATATGTCAAACACTGTTCAATGGATTTTGCATATTTTAACTCATTCAATCACCATAAGGTTAGTTCTTTTACCCTCATTATCTGCTTCATTTTCTAGATAAGGAAATTGGGATGCAAAAAGCTTAAGTAACTTGTCCAAGAAATAATAGAACTGGTATATTAATCTAGGCAGATTAGTGTGAGTTGCTCTCTACAACTACTGTACTGTCTCTCAAATAGTTGAGGTTGAATTTGAACCCATGTGTGATTGTTTTTAAACCCCATTAAATGCTTTGTTTATATCTTGGTTTCCCTATCTCTCATACACCTTCTAGGATCACAGTCCATGTTAGCTAATCTAGATGAACCCTGTATAGGTCTGACCCTACAACCTGAGCCACCATCTGGGTTTTGTTTTTTTACTTTTGTTTCCTCTATTAGGGCTACAAGATCCATAAGCACAAAAACTATCTCTCACTTTCTCACCTTTGAATCTCCAGTGCCTAACAAATTGCCTGGCATAGACAAGGTGTTCAATAAGGATTATTGGAATGAATGACCACAGGGAGATCTTGGCTGCCTAAGAGGTGCTGAACATATGAAGACTGAGCTATTCTTGGAGGGTCAATCCTGAAGCCAGATCAGCTTTTCCAGTTCCTATCCTGGCTTCCTTATATGCCTCCTTATCTACTCCCCCTGCATCCTAAACAAGAGAGTGCCAGAGAAAGCATTCCTGCATTATTATCAACCTAATAAAACAATCCATTCTCATAATATTCATATATGAAAATTTTTACTTGAGAATGATGATAATGATCGATAACTATCACAGGCAGTTTGAATTATTTTTTGTGTACTGATAAAATAACAAAGCTCAAGTGCCACACAGGTGGCTTGATGAGACAAGACTTCATCAATTCAGTTTTGAGCATTATTGGCACAGTCTTTCAAAAAAAATTTGGATGTATGCATTTTGTATTGAAAACAAGAGAGGTTACTTGACTATTAAATAGCAGTCATCTTTAACTTTTCTCATTCCTTTCCATCTAAGATATTTAAAGCTAAATAAATTAAGAGAAGTTAAATTAGTAAACTATCCCCTCCAAACAAAACACAGGCCATTTCTAGGCAAACATGACCTGTATGCTGGTTTTGAGTTGTTACTCAGATCTCCAGAAGTCAAGATGGTCAGTCCATTGTTTTTCTCTCTTGTGCCCATGGAAACCACAGTTTCCTCTTGCTATATTTTGTTTCATTTTAAAATTATTACACAAAGTTGAAAAAGGCCCAGACAAATTGTAGTCAAATAATTCTGTGCCCTTGCTTCATATCAAGGGATAAATAAGTTAATAATAAAATTACTATTTATATATGGCATCCTAGTGTCTGCAGCATTCTGAAATTTGATTTAATGAAGGTCAGCATTATAATGAAATTACAAATTTTTATGTTTTTCAACAATACTTCAAGGATGATAAATATCATCATACGCTCTGAATCTGCTTTGCTACTGCTGGAGCTGAATTTGTAAATTCTACCGAAGTCAATTTGTCTGTGTCTGTGATAAATTAAGAGGGTAAAATATAGTGAACATTTCTAAAAGAACTTCATTGTGCCAAAAAGTTCCTTAATTTTTAATCTTCAAGGAGTTTTAAATGCCTTGCTCAGAAAGATATAGAAGCAAAAGTAATTTTTGAGGTATACCTTAACAGAAAATTCCATAATCAGATGGATATATGCTTTTGTTAATATACTATTATATTCCCATTTTAGGATAAGTTAGCTATCATATTTTACATGTCTGAAAATAGTTGCTTCTCTCAGCAATGTGTTTTAATTTATTTTTACTCACAAGTTTTTTTTTCTTTATTTCAAATAATTTTAAAGACCACAATTAGATTTTATATTCATTAAAGAGAGCACAGGTTTTAAAAGGTTGAAAAAGACCAGTTTGAAAAAATAAACCACAGGGGAAATCTCATGCCAACTATCATATTTTAATTTAGTACTTGACTATGTGCCCAGAAATAATGTAGTCAAAAGATGAAAACAATAGGAAGTAACAAAAAAAAAAAAAAAAAAAAAGCTATACATTGAATTAGTTCCTATTTTCTAAGCAGTGTCTGCCAGTGACTTAGTGAAGAAAAAAATTCCAAGTATATCTGAAGGCTTGAGACCTTGATTTTCACATACCCTACTATGCTCCCCTGTGTCCAAAATTCTTTCTCATGTATTCTGTTTCTCACAATTTAGGATTTATTCCTTCTCTTCCTCTGTGTTCTACTCCATTTACCCTTAAGTTGGAGTTTCCCTGTAACATTATTATTCTTAAAATAGAGAAGGGAGTTTTTAAAATTATTTCTTGCATGACTTCCATATCTTGTTATTGCCCTGTTGAAGCTTTGAACTATGTAGTCAATCTCAAATCATTATATACCTAGTTCACTGAAGTACTATCCAACCACTGAAGAAAAATTCTCAAAATATTATAAGTTCATTTACATTGTTAAAGCAAAAGGTAGTCCCTAAAAACAATCTTAAAATCCCCTTTTCTCTCCCATTTATTTTTCCTTTAGATGTTCTAAAGCCTTTCTTACCAATTCCCAACTCCCAAAGTCTTAAGCCATTGATAGTACTTGGTATCTTTTTTGTTTGTTTGTTTTTAATATTTTCCTCTGTCTTTACTTCTCTACCTTTCTCTACCTCTTATAGATTTACCAGGGTACAAAGAAGCAGTCAGACAGGGTGTGAAAGGAGGTTAAAATACTGAACTAGCAAATCCAAAGTCCAATTTACTGGAAAGGAAAAGAGGCCAGAATGCATGCCCTCATGCCCTTCCAAGTTGTAATGGTGGTTGTGTTTATCTCCTAGATTCAAGAGCAGTGAGTCTCCTCAAATTATCCCTACAGTATATCTATGTAGGTAACTTAAAATCCGAAACATGTCATAAGACTCTACGGACTTGAGTTGTAAAACATTCAATTATTATGAAGAGTAAAAGCATATCTAAATCATTTGAAGCTACTGATATTTTCGTCACAAAATGATCTTTTGTCCATTAAAAATGGAAAACAGTTCTGAGTGCTTTTATTTTTTTATTTTTTTAATTTTTTTTTTATTAGTTTCTGCTTTA
The DNA here is from genome assembly GCF_949752795.1 of Hyperoodon ampullatus. NCBI lineage: Eukaryota > Metazoa > Chordata > Mammalia > Artiodactyla > Ziphiidae > Hyperoodon > Hyperoodon ampullatus. The sequence goes on from NC_136914.1 coordinate 79,211,186, forward strand.
TAACAAAGTGAATCAGTCATACATATACATCTGTTCCCACATCCCTTCCCTCATGCATCTCCCTCCCTCCCACCCTCCCCATCCCACCCCTCCAAGCGGTCACAAAGCACCAAGCTGATCTCCCTGTGCTCTGCGGCTGCTTCCCACTATCTACCTTACGTTTGGTAGTGTATATATGTCCATGCCTCTCTTTCGCTTTGTCACAGCTTACCCTTCCCCCTCCCCATATCCTCACGTCCATTCTCAAGTAGGTCTGTGTCTTTATTCCCGTTTTACCCCTAGGTTCTTCATGACATTTTTTTTTTTAATTCCATATATATGTGTTAGCATACGGTATTTGTCTTTCTCTTTCTGACTTACTTCACTCTGTATGACAGACTCTAGGTCTATCCACCTCATTACAAATAGCTCAGTTTCATTTCTTTTTATGGCTGAGTAATATTCCATTGTATATATGTGCCACATCTTCTTTATCCATTCATCCGATGATGGACACTTAGGTTGTTTCCAGCTCCGGGCTATTGTGAATAGAGCTGCAATGAACATTTTGGTACATGTCTCTTTTTGAATTATGGTTTTCTCAGGGTATATGCCTAGTAGTGGGAATGCTGGATCATATGGTAGTTCTATTTTTAGTTTTTTAAGGAACCTCCATACTGTTCTCCATAGTGGCTGTACCAATTCACATTCCCACCAGCAGTGCAAGAGTGTTCCCTTTTCTCCACACCCTCTCCAGCATTTATTGTTTCTAGATTTCTTGATGATGGCCATTCTGACTGGTGTGAGATGATATCTCATTGTAGTTTTGATTTGCATTTCTCTAATGATTAATGATGTTGAGCATTCTTTCATGTGTTTGTTGGCAGTCTGTATATCTTCTTTGGAGAAATGCCTATTTAAATCTTCTGCCCATTTTTGGATTGGGTTGTTTGTTTTTTTGCTATTGAGCTGCATGAGCTGTTTATAAATTTTGGAGATTAATCCTTTGTCAGTTGCTTCATTTGCAAATATTTTCTCCCATTCTGAGGGTTGTCTTTTGGTCTTGTTTATGGTTTCATTTGCTGTGCAAAAGCTTTTAAGTTTCATTAGGTCCCATGTGTTTATCTTTGTTTTTATTTCCATTTCTCTAGGAGGTGGGTCCAAAAGGATCTTGCTGTGATTTATGTCATAGAGTGTTCTGCCTATGTTTTCCTCTAAGAGTTTGATAGTTTCTGGCCTTACATTTAGGTCTTTAATCCATTTTGAGCTTATTTTTGAGTGTGGTGTTAGGGAATGATCTAATCTCATACTTTTACATGTCCCTGTCCAGTTTTCCCAGCACCACTTATTGAAGAGGCTGTCCTTTCTCCACTGTACATTCCTGCCTCCTTTATCAAAGATAAGTTGACCATATGTGCGTGGGTTTATCTCTGGGCTTTCTATCCTGTTCCATGGATCTATCTTTCTGTTTTTGTGCCAGTACCACACTGTCTTGATTACTGTAGCTTTGTAGTATAGTCTGAAGTCAGGGAGCCTGATTCCTCCAGCTCCGTTTTTCGTTCTCAAGATTGCTTTGGCTATTCGGAGTCTTTTGTTTCTCCAAACAAATTTTGAAATTTTTTGTTCTAGTTCTGTGAAAAATGCCAGTGGTAGTTTGATAGGGATTGCATTGAATCTGTAGATTGCTTTTGGTAGTAGAGTCATTTTCACAATATTGATTCTTCCAATCCAGGAGCATGGTATATCTCTCCATCTATTTGTATCATCTTTAATTTCTTTCATCAGTGTCTTATAATTTTCTGCATACAGGTCTTTTGTCTCCTTAGGTAGGTTTATTCCTAGATATTTTATTTTTTTTGTTGCAATGGTAAATGGGAGTGTTTTCTTGATTTCATTTTCAGATTTTTCATCATTAGTGTACAGGAATGCCAGAGATTTCTGTGCATTAATTTTGTATCCTGCTACTTTACCAAATTCATTGATTAGCTCTAGTAGTTTTCTGGTAGCATCTTTAGGATTCTCTATGTATAGTATCATGTCATCTGCAAACAGTGACAGCTTTACTTCTTCTTTTCCAATTTGGATTCCTTTTATTTCCTTTTCTTCTCTGATTGCTGTGGCTAAAACTTCCAAAGCTAAGTTGAATAATAGTGGTGAGAGTGGGCAGCCTTGTCTTGTTCCTGATCTTAGTGGAAATGGTTTCAGTTTTTCACCATTGAGGACAATGTTGGCTGTGGGTTTGTCATATATGGCCTTTATTATGTTGAGGAAAGTTCCCTCTATGCCTACTTTCTGCAGGGTTTTTATCATAAATGGGTGTTGAATTTTGTCGAAAGCTTTCTCTGCATCTATTGAGATGATCATATGGTTTTTCTCCTTCAACTTGTTAATATGGTGTATCACATTGATTGATTTGCGTATATTGAAGAATCCTTGCATTCCTGGAATAAACTCCACTTGGTCATGGTGTATGATCCTTTTAATGTGCTTTTGGATTCTGTTTGCTAGTATTTTGTTGAGGATTTTTGCATCTATGTTCATCAGTGATATTGGCCTGTAGTTTTCTTTCTTTGTTACATCCTTGCCTGGTTTTGGTATCAAGGTGATGGTGGCCTCATAGAATGAGTTTGGGAGTGTTCCTTCCTCTGAAATTGTTTGGAAGAGTTTGAGAAGGATGGGTGTTAGCTCTTCTCTAAATGTTTCATAGAATTCCCCTGTGAAGCCATCTGGTCCTGGGCTTTTGTTTGTTGGAAGATTTTTCATCACAGTTTCAATTTCAGTGCTTGTGATTGGTCTATTCATATTTTCTATTTCTTCCTGATTCAGTCTTGACAGGTTGTGCATTTCTAAGAATTTGTCCATTTCTTCCAGGTTGTCCATTTTACTGAGTGCTTTTAGATAAGTTTCTCTAATGCAACCTAATTAACACCTCCCTATCAATATATCACATATATTTAATTATATCTGTTTTTATGGAGGATTTTAAAGCAGAATATTACAAAAACATGTCTTTGCTGTAAGGTGAAAAAACATTTCATAACATATTTTTTGGCAAGTTTGATTCTGGTGTTGATATTTTCTCCATGAATTTAGTCAGATGTGAGATCTTTGCAAATGTTTCACTTACCTGTCAACCATTAAATGCTGTTCCCTAAGGGAATGAACATATTTATCATTTTTGTAATGAGTAGTAACTAAAGACAAAAGTCACTGAATCAGGGTATTCATATTATTCTTCATTAAATGGTAAAACTCTACCTGCGTAGAATTCTTGCTATAAATTATTAAGACAAAGAGGAAAACAAAAAAAAAGAACTAAACATCTTTCTCTTTCCTATTGCTTTCAGATTGTTAAAGAGTGAAAATAAAATCTTACTTCTTAGTATGTTAAAATTCATAAATTTCCTAAGATAAAACTATATTGGATGTTCAATAACAAGAAATGTTCTTTATGTAGCACTTACTATGTTTTGAACATTGTGTTAAGTGTTTTATGAACATGGTGTTTCATATTTAGAGTTAGGAACTGCATCTTTATTTTAGAGAAGAAATTAGTGAATTTCAGAAAGGTTAAATTAAATTTCCATGATTACACAATTCTTAAGGGTAGAAGATGAGATAAGCATTTAAATTTCTACTTCTATTTAAATCACACATTTTCCAATGATTTTATATATATATATATATATACATATATATATATATATATATATATATATATATATATATATATATATTGAAATGATTACCATAAGATTAGTTAGTTAACACATTTACCAGGTCACTTAATTATCTTTCTTATTTTTGGTAGGTAGTGAGAACATTTAAGATCTACTCCTTTAGCAGCTTTCAAGTGTATTATATTGTTAAATATAGTCATCATGCTGTACATGATTCCCTAGAACTTGTTCATCTTATAAATGGAAGTTTGTACCCTTTGACCAACCTCTCCCCTTTCCCCTTAACCCCTAGCCCCCAACAACCACCATTCTACTCTCTGTTTCTATGAGTTTGGCTTTTTGGACCTCACATATAAGTGAGATCATACAGTATTTGTCTTTTGCTGTTTTACTTAACATGATTCCCTCAAGACCCATCCATATTATCACAAATGGCAGTACTTCCTTCTGTATTATGCTCAAATAATATTATATATTATTATATAATGGTACATATAATAATACAAATATCTCACATTTTCTTTATCCATTCATCCATTGATGTACACTTAGGTTGTTTCTGTGTCCTGGCTATTGTGAATAATGCTGCAACGAACATGAACATGCAGGTATCTCTACAAAGTAGTGAGTTTAATTACTTTGGATTATATACCCAGAAGTGGGAGTGCCGGGTCGTATGGCAGTTTTACTTTTAATTTCCAAACGAACCTCCATGTTATTTTCACTAGTGGCTGTACCAATTTACATTCCCACCAACAGTGCTCAAGAGTTCCCTTTTATCCACATCCTCATCAACACTTGTGATCTTTTGTCTTATTTATAATAGCCATTCTAACAGGTGTAAGGTGATACCTCATTGTGGTTTTGATTTGCATTTCCCTGATAAGGAGTGATGCTTGAGCAACTTTCCATGTGCCTGTTGGCTATTGTATGCATTCCTTGAAAAAAATGTTCAAAGAGATTGAGTCAGTAATCAAAAACCTCCCCCCCTAAAACAGTGTCAGGACCAGATGCCTTCACTAGGGAATTCTACCAAATATTTAAAGAAAAATTAGTGCCAGTTCTTCTCAAACTTTTCCAAAAAAACTGAAGATGAGAGACCACTTTCAAACTCATTTTATGAGGTCAGAATTACCCTGACACCCAGACAAAAGAAAAGAAAATTACAGGAAAACATCACTGATGAATATAGATGCAAACATTCTCAACAGCACATTACAAGGATTATATGCATAATCAAGTGGGCTATATCACAGACACCAGGATGGTTTAACATCAGCAAATCAATTAATGTGATACAGCACATTAACAAAATGAAGGATAAAAATCATATGATCATATCAATAGATGTGGAAAAAACATTTGATAAAATTCATATCATTTCATGGTAAAAACTCCCAACATGTTTGATATAAAAGGGACATACTTCAGCATAATAAATGCCATGTATGACAGGCTCATAGCTAACATCATATTGAGATGAAAAGCTAATTTTTTTTTCCTCTAATATTAGGAATAAGACAAGAGTGCCCATTCCCATTACTCCTTTTCAACATAGTGCTGCACCTCCTAACTAAAGTAATCAGGAAAGAAAAAGAAATAAGGCACATCCAAATTGAAAAGGAAGAGGAAAACTTGTCTCTATTTGCAAATGATATGATTTATATGTAGAAAATCCTAGACTCCACCAAAAAAACTGTTAGAGCTAACTAACAAATTAGTAAAACTGCAGGGTACAATATAAATATACTAAAATTAGTTGTGCTTCTGTACACTAACATCAAACTATGTGAAAAAGAAATAAAGAAAACAATCCCATTTACAACAGCATCAAAAAGAATAAAATACTCAGGAATAAATTCAACTAAGGAGATCAAAGATCTGTATACTGAAAACTATAAGACATTGATAAGAGAAATTGAAAAAGACACAAATAAATAAAAAGAGATTCCATGTTCATGCATCAGAAGACTCAATATTATTAAAATGTCCATACTACCGAAAACCATCTACAGATTTAATGAAATCCCTATCAAAATTCTAATGGTGTTTTTCACAGAAGTAGAAAAAAAAATCTCTAAAATTTGTATAGAACTTCAAAAGACCCCAGAGATCCAAAGCAATCCTGAAGAAGAAGAACAAAACTGTAGGGATAACAGTTTCTGATTTAAGATTATATTATAAAGTTATAGTAATCAAAACAGTTTGTTACTTGCATAAAAACAGACACATAGATCAGTGGAACAGAATCAAGAGCCCAGAAATAAATCCTGCATGTAAAGTCAATTAATATTTGACAAGGCAACCATGAATACTAAATGGAGAAGGTATAGTTTCTTCAATAAATGATGTTAAGGAAACTGTATATTCATATACAAAAGAGCAGAAATCTACTCCTATCTAACGCCACTCATAAAAATTAACTTGAAATGGGTGAAAAACGTCAATGTAAGACATGAAGTTGTAAAACTCCTAGAAGAAAACATAGGGAAAAAACTCCTTAACATTGGTCTTGGCAATGATTTTCTTGGATACGACACCAAAAGTACAAGTAACAAAAACAAAAATAAACAAATAGTGCTACATCAAACTAAACAGCTTCTGCACAGCAAAAGAAACAATAAATAAAATGAAAAGGCAGCCTATAGAATGGGAGAGAATACTTGCAAATCCTATAGCTCTGAAGACAGTCCTTTCTGGTAAGATGACATTTGAACAGAGATCTTGAGAAGGTCAAAAAATCAGCTAAGAAGATGGCCAAAGGAAAAATAGACCAGGCAGATAGGAAAACAAATGCCTGGGCTCTGAGGAAAGAGCATGCCTTATTTCTTTAAGGTCATAAAACGTGCCATTTTGGGTTGAGAAGGGTGAGCTAGGGCATGGTGTAGCATTTGAAGTTAGAATGATAGTTTGGAGACAGTTGGTTAGAGCCTGGTCAAATACAATAAGGTATTTGTATTTTATTCCAAGTAAAATGAGAGTTATTAGTGGAATTTAATAAATAATTACATGATCAGACCTACAGTTTACTAGTATCACTCAGGCTGCTCTGTTGGAAAATGACTGGGAAGTGTAAAGAGGAAAGCAAGTAAACTGGGAAGAAGCCTATTGTAACAATTCATGCCTGAAATGATGGTATCTTGGATGTTAGTACTGTTGGTGATGACAAGGTTAAAGTCTGGATTCCACAAGTAGAGCTGAAAGGTTTCTTGACTGATGAGATAAGTAGTAAGTGAGAAATAGGAAGTCAAAGATGACTCCAAGTCTTGTGGACTGAACAAATAAGAGAATGTAGTTGCCATTTAATGACATGGGGTAACATTATAAGAGGGAACTTTTACTTTTAGATATGTCAAGTTTGCGAAGCTTGGTAGATTTAGAAATGGAGATAGCAAATACTCTGTTTGATATCATTCAGGAGTTCACAGAAGGTGTTGAAACAGGAGATAAAGACATTGGAGTCATCAGAGTGAAAATAATGTTTAAAGCCTTAGGAATGGATAAAATCATCTAGGAAGTGAATAAGAAAAGATATGCAAAACCTGAGCCCTAGGCCAGTCTATTATTTTAAAGGAGGAGGAAGAGAGCACTAGCAGGAGTGAGAATGAGAGGCAGTGAGGAAAGAGAAGAACTAAATTAGAGAGAAATCGAATGGCTCTAATTAGAGGAGAAGGAGGATGAAAGGGAGGAAGAAGAGGGGAGGGATAAGAAAGAGGACAAAGAAGAAACATCTCATGAAAGATAAGTGATTCTGATAGTTAAGGTAAGGACTGAACATTGAATTAGCAAAGCACAAAGTAAGAACTTTCTGTAGATTTTCTCAGTAAAATAAGGAGCTAAATTCTCAGCTGAAAATGTGGAAGAAGAAACTGGTGTTTATGTTTTGAGGAGAGAAGAGAGTGAAATGATCCTTTCAAAATTAGGAATGTGAATCATGCAAGGCAAAGTAGAATGAAGGGCAGTTTTCTCTCGTTGCTCTCAGCAGGACTAAACAATTCCTTCTAAGGCAATCTGCTCATGCTTTCATGAACATGCTTAGCACTTTTATTAAGGTTATTTACTTCTCTGTCTCTTCTGTTAGACTGTAAGTTCTTTAAAAAAAATGATCATTTTTTAGATTCCTGACAATCATGTTTTTCATAGAACCATATTAAAGAATTTTCAGTGAAAAAAAGGGTCCAGAGTTAAGTGACAGCCTAAGGTCAGGCAAAGACTAAAGAAGAACCATGAATTTTAGCATCCGCAAATTATAAATACATTAAGAAGTGTCATGAAACGTTCAAGAATTTGTGCATGGATATTAGGCAGCACAGAGCTAGAGATCCTACTGCAACTGTGGTTAAAAAAATAGAAATTCACAATGATGTATGCAGAGAACAGCAGATCTTAAAGGGTCTAAGTGGGTGTTAGGATATGAACAACATAGAAGACGTTTTATAATGAAGTTACTACCTTCGATAGAATTTTCATCTCATTCTTTCCTGGTTTGAAAATTATTCCAAGAGTGTAAGTGGTCCTAAAGTGGAAGCAAATAAAGTCATCTAATTAAATTGATTCATTCCAGTATAGATTGCCACATGAAACTGACCACTCTAATAATAATATTTTCATTGTTGTCTAAAGCAAAGTGAGAGTATTGTAAGAAATACTGAAAAAACTTGACATAAATGATATAGACATCTAAATATAAATTTATTCAAAATAATTAAACCCAGGCTTAAGAATGGGAAATTATGAGAGTGATAGCAGAAATTTTTCATTGATTAGATGTGCTGGATCCTGTTCAGATATTTCCTTGGATTCACTTGACAGTGGTTTTTGCTTGATGCTACTGATGATCTGTCAGGATGATTTTCTGGACCTAGAGAATTCTTATAGGCTATAGATGGAGCTTTATGAGCTTCATCACCAATACATGGTAGTGACCTTGTTGTTGTGGCAGTGTCTGGTGGTCCTCTATAGCACCTGGCCCTTTTCCTTCACATCCCTCTATAGCACCTGGCCCTTTTCCTTCACATCACTTATGTAAACAACTGGCCATGGCTTAGGACATGCTTCCTGCCCCTCTTGTCCTTGAAGCCAGAGACCTGAAGTGTTCACCTACTGCACATTGCAGCAAACGTTTCATCCCACACCCACCCCACAATGGGACCTGCAAGACTGAAAGACAAAGAAGGGTTGTGAGTGTTGCTGGCACAAGCCTCAGACACTGCCACTCCTATCTTGAGATCTGGTTTTCCTGGAAACTACCCAAAAAAGAAGAATGCCTGGAAGTGCCTGGATTGACACCCTGTGGAGTAAACTTTGACCAATGGGAGATGCAAGCAAGTAGATAATTAGACTCTCTTTCTGCTCTGAACAAAGTATTCAATAAAACAGTAGGTTATATTAGAAGACATCCTGTAAAAGATAATAATCATCTGCACTTGTTATAATTTCAGATTAGTGATACAGTCTTATCTTTGCTTCTCTTCTTTCCTTTCCTCATCAGGACTAAATTCCACTTAGATTCTATTTTTCCTGGAACCTAGTCTAAAATGAGATTTCTTTATACATGCATTTAAATCATTCTTAGGATAAGGTCTATTTCTTAAAGTCTGTATGAAGAATAAGAGCAAATTTTGTTGCAGTTTTTCTTTATTAGGTCTAAATAAATCTCATTTAATAATGAGGACTTTTCTTAAAAGTAAAGTATAGGAAACAGTTTATGGGATAAACAGATTGACTTAAAAAAAAGTAGTGTTATTCTAATATGGCACTTAATTCCCAGAGTAAGAAAGAAAGAGAGAGAGAGAGAAAGAGAGAGGAAGGGAGGGAGGGAGGGAGGGAAGGAGGGAGGAAGGAAAGAAAAGAAAGAAAGAAAGGAAAGAAGGAAGGGAGGAAGGAAGAAAACTCCTTGGCTATTTCCATGAAATCAGAGAACCACAGTAAATACATGAATTTAATTCAGAAAGTCTAATATCATTACTCCAAAATGATTCACACACTTGTTCCTTTATTTACTAATTCAATTGACATGTATTTTTGAATGACTACTGTGTACCAGGCACCATACCAACTGCTTGCAAAACGTTAATGACCAATAAAGAAAGGTACCTGCTCTCTTAAAGCTAACATTTTCTTGGGTAAGGTTATGCAATATACATAATTAATAAGCAAATAGATAGTATGTTACAAGATTATAGATTTTACTGGGGGAACAGTAAAGAAGAGAAAGGTGGTTCATTGCAAGCAGTAGTTGGAAGTAGTTGCAGTATTAAATAGAGTGACTGGGATAGGCCTTGCTGAGAAATTGAGATTTGAAGAGAGGCTTGAAGGAGCTAAGTCGAGTAGATGTGTGGGAGAGAAATATTCCAAATGGAGGCATCAGCTCATGCAAAGGCACTGAGGTTTTTGTCTGGATATAACCAGGAGGCTCAGTGACCAGACCTTACAGAGTAAAAAGAAAGCGTATATAAAGCTAGTGAGGAAAGAGGCAAAATGTGAGATCTTTGGGGAATGATAAGGATGTTGACTTTTCCTCTGAATGAAATAGTCATTGCAGAGTTTTGAGGAGAGAGGCAATATGATCTGCCTTATATATTAAATGTACATTCTGTTGGCTGTATTGGTAACAGGCTGTGAACATGAGATTAGAAGCAGTTAAGAAAGCCGTTTGCAGTAATCCAGGTCAAATATGGTGTTGGCATAAGCTATGGAGATTGCAGTGCAGATGTTGAAAATGTTAAAATTCTGAAAGTAGGGCTAATAGGATTTTCTAAATGGCTATATATGAAGTGTGAGAAAAAGGCAAGAGTCATAATACTCCAAGGATAATTGCAAAAATGTACTTGCTTTTCACTCAGAAGGGAAGAGTGATGGATATTTTGGGTGGGGGAGGTGAAGAGATCAAGAGTGTAGTTTCAGACATAGTGAGTTTAAGGTCTCTGTTAGGTATGCAAGTGAAGGTGCTAAGTAATCTGTTGAGTATACAAGCCTGCTTTTCAGAAGAACAGTTTGGACTGGCAAGCTTATTGGAGAGATTTGAGCACGAAGTTGGCATTGAATATTGTAACACCAGATGACACCAAGAGGAAATTAGGTGTAGATAACAGGGTAAAGATTTTCTAAAGATGAACGATGAAAGGTTGGGGAAGAGAAAACATCAGAGGTGACTGAGAAGGGGTGTGAAGTGAGGGAGGAGAAAAGGCAAAATTATATGGAATCCTAGGCCAGTAAAATAAATGTTGCAAGGAAGCTAATAATCTACCATATCAAATACTGCTGCTAAATCAATAAAGTGAGAAATTAAAATTTACAATTGAATTTACCAACATGTATGTAATAGGTGACCTTGAAAGGGGCAATTCCATCGAAGTAATGAGTATAATCATGATTAGAGGGGGTTTAAAAGAAAATGAGAGAGAAATTAAAGATAGTGAGTAGAGATAAAAATGTCCTGAAGTTTTGTTTTAAAAAGGAACAAATATATGGTTTGCTTAGCTGGTCAATGCTTGGTCTTTGAAGATTCTCCTCTGATTCCTTCAATTGTTTTAATAACTAGAAGAAAGTCACCACCTAGAAGTGAGCATGGGGAGGAGATGTTTGGTGTTTGAGGAAAAGAGGGGTTGCAAAATTGTCATCTAGGAAGTTGAAGAGAGAATGGATTAAGAATACATACTATGCCAGCCTAGCAGCATGAAGAGTTCACTCTTCAAGTTCAGGCCATGGTATTTAATCTGAGAATATTCAGTTTGGTTGTCTATTTTTCTCTAGCCCTACTCCAGTTTAGGTTTGGAGTGCTACCACCCTAAAGACACTGAGCTAAAAAGATTTGAGATAGTGGTCTGAGAGTGGAGTGAATGAAACTGAGATAACGGTAATAAGTAATAACAAAGTCTAGGTCTTGTTCACGGCAGTGAGTAGCTGAGATGCGCAGAAGACACAGTCAATAGAAAAGAGTCATTCAAGAGACTGAGGGACCACAGTTTTGACGAAAATCACCTATGTGAATATGAAAGTAGCCAAAAAGAAAGACAAAAATATATTGAAAATGGTGACAGTGACCCAAGAAATAAAACTTTTTTTTAACATCTTTATTGGAGTATAATTGTTTTTGAGTGCTGTGTTAGTTTCTGCTGTATAACAAAGTGAATCAGCTATATGCATACGTATATCCCCACACCCCCTCCCTCTTGCATCTCCCTCCCACCCTCCTTATCGCACCCCTCTAGGTGGTTGCAAAACACCGAGCTGATCTCCCTGTGCCATGCAGCTGCTTCCCACTAGCTATCTATTTTACATTTGGTAGTGTATATATGTCAGTGCTACTCTCTTACTTCGTCCCAGCTTACTCTTCCCCTTCCCTGTGTCCTCAAGTCCATTCTCTACATCCGTGTCTTTATTCCTATCCTGCCCCTAGGTTCATCAGAACCTTTTTTTTAGATTTTATATATATATATATATATATATATATATATATATATATATATATATATATATATATGTTAGCATATGGTATTTGTTTTGCTCTTTCTGACTTACTTCACCCTGTATGACAGACTCTAGGTCCATCCACCTCACTACAAATAACTCAATTTCATTTCTTTTTATGGCTGAGTAATATTACATTGTATATGTATGCTATATCTTCTTTATCCATTCATCTGTTGATGGACACTTAGGTTGCTTCCATGTCCTATTGTAAATAGTGCTGCAATAGTGCTGCAATGAACATTGTGGTACATAACTCTTGTTGAATTATGCTTTTCTCAAGGTATATGCCCAGTAGTGGGATTGCTGGGTCATGTGGTAGTTTTATTTTCAGTTTATTAAGGAACCTGCATACCGTTCTTCATAGTGGCTGTATCAGTTTTATTCCCACCAACAGTGCAAGAGGGTTCCCTTTTCTCCACACCCTCTCCAGCATTTATTGTTTGTAAATTTTTTCATGATGGCTGTTCTGACTGGTGTGAGGTTATACCTCATTGTAGTTTTGATTTACATTTCTCTAATGATTAGTGATGTTGAGCATCTTTTCATATGTTTCTTGGCAATCTGTATCTCTCGTTTGGAGAAATGTCTATTTAGGTCTTCTACCCGTTTTTGGATTGGGTTGGGTTTTTTTTTTATATTGAGCTGCATGAGCTGCTTGTATACTTTAGAGATTCATCCTTTCTCAGTTCCTTCACTTGCAAATATTTTCTCCCATTCTGAGGGTTTTCTTTTCATCTTGTTTATGGTTTCCTTTGCTGTGAAAATTTTTTAAGTTTCTTTAGGTCTTATTTGTTTATTTTTCTTTTATTTCCATTTTTCTAGGAGGTGGGTCAAAAAGGATGCTGCTGTGGTTTATGTCAAAGAGTGTTCTTCCTTTGTTTTCCTCTAAGAGTTTTATAGTGTCTGGCCTTACATTTAAGTCTTTAATCCATTTGGAGTTTATTTTTGTGTATGGTGTTAGAAAGTGTTCTAATTTAATTCTTTTACATGTAGCTGTCCAGTTTTCCCAGCACCACTTATTGAAGAGGCTGTCTTTTTTCCATTGTATACTCTTGCTTCCTTTATCAAAGATAAGGTGACCCTATGTGCATGGGTTTATCTCTGGGCTTTCTATCCTGTTCCATTGATCTATATTTGTTTTTGTGCCAGTTCCATACTGTCTTGATTACTGTAGCTTTATAGTATATTCTGAAGTGAGGGAGCCTGATTCCTCCAGCTCCATTTTTCTTTCTCAAGATCGTTGTGGCTATTTGGGGTCTTTTGTGCTTCCATACAAATTGCGCAGTATTTTGTTCTAGTTCTGTGAAATATGCTATTTGTAGTTTGATAGTTTGTAGTTTGCATTGAATCTGTAGATTGCTTTCAGTAGTATAGTCATTTTCACAATGTTTATCTTCCAATCCAAGAACGTGGTATATCTCTCCATCTGTTTGAAACGTATTTAATTTCTTTCATCAGTTTCTTGTAGTTTTCTGCATACAGGTCTTCTGTCTCCTTAGGTAGGTCTATTTCTAGGTATTTTATTCTTTTTGTTTCAGTGGTAAATGGGAGTGTTTCCTTAATTTATCTTTGAGATATTTCATCATTAGTGTATAGGAATGAAAGAGATTTCTGTGCATTAATTTTGTATCCTGCCACTCTACCAAATTGATTGATTAGCTCTAGTAGTTTTCTGGTAGTATCTTTAGGATTCCCTATGTGTAGTATTATGTCATCTGCAAAAATGACAGTTTTACTTCTTCTTTTGCGATTTGGATTCCTTTTATTTCTTATCTTCTCTGATTTCTGTGGCTAAAACTTCCAAAACTATGTTGAATAGTAGTGGTGAGAGTGCACTGCCTTGTCTTGTTCCTGATCTTAGAGGAAATGATTTCAGTTTTTCACCATTGAGAACAATGTTGGCTGTGGATTTGTCATATATGGCCTTTATTATGTTGAGGTAGGTTCCCTCTATGCCTACTTTCTGGAGAGTTTTTATCATAAAATGAGTGTTGGATTTTGTCGAAATCTTTTTGCATCTATTGAGATTATCATATGGTTTTTTCCTTTAAGTTTTTAATATGGTGTATCACATTGATTGATTTGCATATATTGAAGAATCCTTGCATTCCTGGGATAAACCCCACTTGGTCACAGTGTATGATCCTTTTAAAGTGTTGTTGGATTCTGTTTGCTAGTATTTTGTTGAGAATTTTTGCATCATTGTTCATCAGTGATATTGGCCTGTAGTTTTCTTTTTTTGTGACATCTTTGTCTGGTTTTGGTATCACAGTGATGGTGACCTTGTAGAATGAGTTTGGTAGTGTTTCTCCCTCTGCTGTATTTTGCAAGAGTTTGAGAAGGATAAGTGTTAGCTCTTCTCTAAATGTTTGATAAAATTCACCTGTGAAGCCATCTGGTCCTGGGCTTTTGTTTTTTGGAAGACTTTTAATCACAGTTTCAACTTCAGTGCTTGTGATTGGTCTGTTTATATTTTCTATTTCTTCCCTGGTTCAGTCTCGGGAGGTTGTGCTTTTCTAAGAATTTGTCCATTTCTCCCAGGTTGCCCATTTTATTGGCATAGAGTTGCTTGTAGTAATCTCTCATGATCCTTTGTATTTCTGTAGTGTCAGTTGTTACTTCTCCATTTTCATTTCTAATTCTGTTGATTTGAGTCTTCTCCCTTTTTGTCTTGATGAGTCTGGCTAATGGTTTATCAATTTTGTTTATCTTCTCAAAGAACCAGCTTTTAGTTTTGTTGATCTTGGCAATTGTTTCTTTTTCATTTATTTCTGATCTGATCTTTATGATTTCTTTCCTTCTGCTAACTTTAGGGTTTTTGTTCTTCTTTCTGTAATTGCTTTAGGTGTAAGGTTAGGTTGTTTATTTGAGATTTTTCTTCTTTCTTGAGGTAGGATTGTATTGCTGTAAACTTCCCTCTTAGAACTGCTTTTGCTGCATCCCATAGGTTTTGTGTTGTCGTGTTTTCATTGTCATTTGTTTCTAGGTATTTTTTAAATTTCCTCTTTGATTTCTTCAATGATCTCTTGATTATTTAGTAGTGTATTGTTTAGCCTCCATGTGTTTGTATTTTTTACAGGTTTTTTTTTCCTGTAATTGATACCTAGTCTCATAGTATTTTTATCAGAAAAGATACTTGATATGATATCAAATTTCTTAAATTTACCAAGGCTTGATTTGTGACCCAAGGTATGGTCTCTCCTGGAGAATGTTCCATGAGCACTTGAGAAGAAAGTGTATTCTGTTGTTTTTGGATGGAATGTCCTATAAATATCAATTAAGTCCACCTTGTTTATTATGTCATTTAAAGCTTGTTTTTCCCTATTTATCTTCATTTTGGATGATCTGTCCATTGGTGAAAGTGGGGTGTTAAAGTCCACTACTATTATTGTGTAATGTCAATTTCTCCTATTGTGGCTGTTAGCATTTGCCTTTTGTATCGAGGTTTTCCTATGTTGGGTGCATAAATATTTGCAATTGTTATATCTTCTTCTTGGATTGTTCCCTTGATCATTATATAGTGTCCTTCTTTGTCTCTTGTAATAATCTTTATTTTAAAGTGCATTTTGTCTGATATGAGTATTACTACTCCAGCTTTCTTTAGATTTCCATTTGCATGGAATATCTTTTTCCATCCTCTCACTTTCAGTCTGTATGTGTCCCTAGGTCTGAAATGGGTCTCGTGTAGATAGCATATGTATGGGTTGTAAAACTTTTTAAAGAGAGTAGGAATGATTTAGGTGTTGGCAGATGATGGTATCAGTGAGCTAGATATAGTGGATGAGATAATCACATGGCACGTGATACAAAACTGGAGGAAAGTAGTGGAAGTGAGACGAAAAATTGTCTAAAAGAGACAAAAGCAAGCAGCAATATGACTTCTTCCAGCTTTAGGCTCAGTGATATGAAGACTGAGGAAGAAAAAGCAACCAGCATTTGAGGGAACTGCAGAAGAAGTGCTACACTTGAGGGAACATATGATTTTTTGATTTACAATTCAGCTAAAACATGAAAAGATGGTTTGGAGAAAATATTGAGGATATAGCAGACATTGCTTCTTATGGATGTTAAAGTTCAGAGGGTGCTGTCAATACCCTTCATCCAAAGACCACAAGGAACACACATGTATTGAATAGTTCAGTAAAGTTGGGTTTATTGGCTTGTCAAAACCTGTTGCACCATAATGCAACATTGGGTGTTTCAGTGAGAAAGGGTAGAAACGATTTTTATAGGATTTGGTCTTGTGTTAGATTTTTTGGTAGAAAGTACAAAAAAGGGGAATTTTGCTCTGGACTGGATTGCTTTAAAGAAGTGCAGTAATTCTTTAATTCGGTATTTTATTAACTCCTATCTAGAAAATCAGAAGAAAAGAGGCTACATCTGATTAGGAAAGAAGCACTGGTGACTCCTAATAGCCAGTATAAGAGAATATTTAGTCAATTTGATGTTTAGTACAATGTCCTTCCTTTTGTCTGTGTTCAGACATAATTATGAAGTTGTCTGGGTTTTTTTTTGTTTTCATCTATCCAGTCACAGTGTTTTTGTCTTATGTTGGTGTTCTGTGCTGTTTTATATTCAGTGGGAGAACACCATGACCTGATTGTGAGCTCTAGGCCATCTCTTGTCTATCAGGGGATGCATTTTCCTTTCCCAGCTAGGAGAATGGTCTTAGAAGTTGGGAAGGAGTGTGATAAGGAACAAATTAACATAGTTATATATACAGGAATTAGTGTATAAATATGAGGGTGAGTATAAGAGTCTAAGACTTTTTGTGATGACTTATGAATAGGAATGATTAAGGTGCATGATTAAGCATAGTATAATATAGTAACTAATTCAAGAGAATATTCTGTAACTGTTGATTATGATAATAATAAACATAATCATGTTTTTAGAAGCTATCATCTATTTAGTGCCAGTTTTCATCAAATGTTTTACTAAGTATATTATGTAAAATTTAATAGTTTATTTAATTATAGCAAGGTAGTTTTATTTTTTAATGAGAAAATCAAGACCCAGTAGTTTAAGCCTCAAAATCACATCGTTAATCCTGACTCCAAAGCTCTTAACCACTGTTGTACTGTCAATTCTATTAATGATATAATTCTCAATAAAAATATGGACTAGAGAATTTCAATTAATCTGAGTTTTCAGCAATATACAATTAATATTTACAAGTATAAACAAAATGAAAGAAATCTTGGAAAAAAAATAACAAAATGTTTAAGATTGAGCAGTGGAACCAGGAGCAATTTATTTTTATTTCTAATGGTGCTATAATATTTTTGTGCAATTAATAATAACGTGTACCTACAATTACTTGTCAGAATAAAGGTCACTTTTTAAAAAAAATTTATCTTTGGCTGTGATGTGTTTTCATTGCTGTGTTTGGTCTTTTCTCTAGTTGTGGTGAGTGTGGGCTACTCTTTTTTGTTGTGCATGGGCTTCTCATTGCGGTGGCTTCTGTTATTGCAGAGCACAGGCTCTAGAGACATGGGCTTCAATATTTCTGGCATGTGGGCTCAGTAGTTGTGGCTCAGAGTTCTGAAGCACAGGCTCAGTAGTTGTGGCTTATGGGCTTAGTTGCTCTGCGGCATGTGGGATCTTCCCAAACCAGGGATCGAACCCGTGTCCCCTGAATTGGCAGGCAGATACTTAACCACTGCGCCACCAGGGAAGTCCCTGAAATAAACGTTATTTTAAATAAAAATCTTCTGTTGAATTCCCCAAGATTCTGAGCAGTAATAATCCCTTGAGCTAACTGTATTTTATAATATGAATATAATTACATTAGAAGCTAGAATAATTTTCTCCACATTTTACTGGCTACTGTGAATCATTTCAAGTTAAATCCAGGAGATTATTTTCCAAAAGATTTATCCAAATGTCTAACTACTTATAATTAAGCAGTGAAGAGTATAATGTAATTTCTTTGCTTATCAGATAACTTAACTTAAAGATGAGCATATGCACATATATTTAAATTATTGCAATATATTATTTAGTAGGGAATTTAAGTGCAGTTGCTGTGTTTTCAGTCATTCTTTTTTTTCAAGTATATGTTATTGTTTTTGTTTTTGTTTTTTTTAAATAATTGAGAGCCACAGATCTACAGAAAAATATACAAGGACAGACAAAGTATGAGTATTTCAATTAGAGACTCAATTTTGGAAATTATATATTGTATATATTAAGTACAGTTTATAGATTTCATGATAACTATATGCCTTGAAATTAATCAACTACAATTTATAGGGAACTTAGAAGAACAAAAAGTTTATGGTAAAAGTATATGATAAATAGCCTAGTTTCTCAATCAAATAAATTACAAGGGAAATTAAAACATGAAAAATAGAGGGAAATATATATATATATGAAGAACCTAAAGAGACATCAACTAACAGCAATGTTTAGACTTTATTTTGACCTTGATTCAAATTAAAAAAGCTGTAAGGGCAAAAACAAGAGAACATTTGACATTTATAAGATGACTGCATGTTTGAACAAAAGATATTTTATATTAAGATATTACTTTTTAATTATGACAGTGTTAATGTGGTTACTTTTTTTTTTTTTTTCCTGTACACGGGCCTCTCACTGTTGTGGCCTCTCCCGTTGTGGAGCACAGGCTCCAGATGCGCAGGCTCAGCGGCCGTGGCTCACGGGCCCAGCCACTCCATGGTATGTGGGATCTTCCCTGACCGGGTCACAAACCCGTGTCCCCTGCATCGGCAGGCGGACTCTCAACCACTGTGCCACCAGGGAAGCCCCTAATGTGGTTACTTCTTTAAAGTTCTTAACTTTTAGAGATACCTAATGAAATATTTATGAATGAAATCATATGATATTGGAGGACGTAGCAGGTGGGGTATAGATGAAACTATATTAACTTGCATTGATGACTGTTAAACCTGAGTAACAGAAATTAGGAAATTACTATACTATTATATTTTTATATTGCTTGAAATTTTCCATTCTCAAAATGAATAAAAATAAAACTAAGTCATTACATATTAAAAAATAGCAGAAACTTTGACTGCATAGAGATCACAGAGGAATTTTTTAAAGATAACTTTATAGATATTTATTTTTCTTTTATACCAACTATATGACTTATACTGGCTTTATTACTTTTATTAGTTTATTATATTTGTATCTATTTCCATATTTGGTCTAACCTTTCTCCATGTCTAATTAGCTCATAAGTGTATAATAACTCTAATCACATAATTACTCAACTGACAAACATTTGAATGTCAATATCTAAATATTCCAAAGAAAGCAAACTGAGACCAGAAATCACTTATTAAACTGCTTTCCTTAAAGAAAAATTGTTGTGGACCATGCATCTTATGCTTCCTTTTATTAGCATAGTTATTCAGTTACCCTAGATTTTAATAAAAGCTCAATCAGACCATATATGAGGGCTGACTATTAGGATGAATGCATAGTGGGATAGGTGGATAGATTACTTAATGGGTGGAATAGCATGGAGTAACATTTTTAAATGGTATGTTTAGTCTGGGAAGCTGAAAACTAAGGAGAGGTATTTTATTTATCCGCAAATATTTGAGGATTTCTATTTTAGAATTGAGCATAGATATGTAACTTTTGCTTTATTTTTTTAAAAAAATAATTTGTTTTATTTATTTTTTGCTGTGTTGGGTCTCTGTTGCTGCATGAGGCTTTCTCTAGTTGCGGCGAGTGGGGGCTACTCTTCGTTGAGGTGCGCAGGCTTCTCATTGCAGTAGCTTCTCTTGTTGCGGAGCACATTGCAGTAGCTTCTCTTGTTGCGGAGCACAGGCTCTAGGTGTGCAGGCTTCAGTAGTTGTGGCACGTGGGTTTAGTAGTTGTGGCTCGCGGGCTCTAGAGCGCAGGCTCAGTAGTTGTGGCATATGGACTTAATTGCTCTGCGGCATGTGGGATCTTCCCGGACCAGGGATTGAACCCACGTCCCCTGCATTGGCAGGTGAATTCTAAACCACTGTGCCACCGGGGAAGCTTTAGATACTTTTTGCTTTAGATAGCAGATGGGAGCTGCTTGTAGGAGATTTATAGAACCGTAGTTGCTTGAATATAAGGAGAAATTAAATATTTAGGGATGTCTAGCAATGAATATGCTGCTTCTTAAACTAGCATGTTACACTAAATTATTGACAAAAATTACTTCTGTCAAAGGTTCTATACAGGTAATTTACATTCCTCCATTGGGAAGCCTGATAGAGACAATCTATCTAGAGGCAGAGTTTCAGTTCAACTCTGTGATCCTATATTTTAAATTACTACACAGAAAAATTATAAAGTATAAATATGTCTTTATTTACTCAGGAAATGACAATATTGTTAGATCTTGGATTTAAGTACTGTTTATTTTATAGCTTGTACTGGAAAATGAGTGACAAAAAAATCACAGTATAAATGGTAGCACATTTAAAAATTATCTTCCAAATGTCAATAAAGAACATTAATGTTTGGAACTTGAAACATAAGCTTCCACTGAAGTATAACTAGAAAGCCTCTGATTCTAAGCCATGATATACTGGCACCTCACAAACCTCTAAGTTATTGCATGGAGTCCAGTTTCCATATTTATACCAGACTGTCATTAGATTGAATACTTTGCATCACACACACTTCTACTCTTTATTGTTTGCTTTCATTGTATTCATTTTTAAACAGACATTAATATATTATTCATATACCATATAATTCATCCATCTAGAGTACAATTCAGTGTTTTTTAGTATATTTATAAAGTAGTATCCTATTGCTGCAATCAATTTTAGGACATTTCATCATGTCAGAAAAAAAACTTTGGGCCCATTAGCACTACAGATTCCACCATTTCCCTCACCCCTAAGTTCAAGGCAACCATTAATATACTTTCTGTCTCTATGGAGTTACTTACAGTAGGTATTTTAGATAAATGGAATCATACAAATGTGATCTTTTATGACTGGCTTGTTTCACTTAGAGTAAAGTTTTAAAAGTTCACCCATGTTATAGCATGTATTATATTAATATGCCACATTGTATTAATCCATTCAACAGTTGATGGACATTTTTGCTGTTTCTATTGCTGTTATTATGAATAATGATGCTATGAACATTAACATACAGGTTTTTCTCTGGACATGTTTTCATTTCTCTTAGTTATTTACCTAGGAATACAGTTTCTGGATCACATGGTAACTCTATGTTTAACACCTTGCCAAACTGTTTTCCAAAGCAAATGGTGTCTCATTGTGACTCTTATTGGCATTTTAATGAAGTGTTAATCATCTTTTCATTTGCTTGTTAGCTATTTGTCTAATTCCTTTGGCAAAATGGCAGTTCAGATCCTTTCCTATTTTTAATAGTCTTCTTTTTATTATTGAGTTATAAGAATTCTTTATATATTCTGGATATAAGTCCTTTATTGGGTTTAAAATTAGCCAATATGTTTTTTCCCATTCTGATGGTTGTCTTTCACTTTCATAATGGTATCCCTTGTAGTGCAAAAGTTGATAATTTTGATGAAGTTCAATTTATCTATTTTTTTCTTTTGACATTTGTGATTTTATATCATATTTAAGAAATCTTTGCCTAATCAAGGTTTACTCCTATCTTCTAAGTATTTTATAGTTTTAGGTCTTACATTTAGATGTATAATTCATTTTGAGGGCTTTTTTTTTAATGTATTGTGTGAGGAAACAGTTTGACTTCACAACAACTGTGGCTGTTCAGTCATTCAGGCATTAAGACGACTGGAAAAAAATATGCTACTTGTTTACTGGATGCTTAACAATGATCTATAGGAATCCCACTGTTTTCCCCAGTTAAACTTGTTAAATTCCACTCTCTGAAGTGAGAATTTCAATCTCTCCTAAAAATTCTTCCGCCTCTTCTCTACTGCAGAGGCTTGTTGTTTATTCAGAAAATAGAAGTATTTGGACAAGAACTACACTATCTATTCATTATGCAATCTATCATCTTTCCTTCACATGTATCCATATACCCTGATATCCTTTCTTTACTAAGAGAAGACCTCTTCTGTTCCCCAAGCCATCTCCTGCACTTCTATAATATATCCTGTGAGTTCTACACAATGCAAGCAATGCTCCTGCTGTTAACAGCCTTTTAACTGGAAACTAAGTATGCTAAAACATCTACCATGAAAAAATATCCCTGCAATAACCCACTTCTCACTAGCTGACATCCCATTTCCTTGTTCTTCTTCACAGAAAAGACAAAGTCAAATACATTCTTCATTATTTGCTTTCTCAACTCTTTTCTTCGAAATCCTCTCTATAGCCCACTTCAATCACACATATATCCCCTCCAATCTAATTAAAAACCACTTCTGTTGAGGTAACTAAGGATTTTCACTTTATCCAATCATGATAAAACATCTTAGTCATTGTATTCAGTCTTTGAGATGCGTTACTGGCGTTCTTTCTTCCTTTGGTTTTGGGAGTATCACATTTTCTTGGTTTTCTTCTATACTTTTATTCACCTGTCATTATCATCTCTCACTTGAATTATTGTGGGAGCTTCTTAGCTGGTCTCCTTACTGCTACTTTTGTTCCTTATAGTCTACCCTAATTTTTCTTAAGATTTGTAAAATTCAAAATATTTTGGTGTAGATCTTGTATATTATTTTCTATAAATTAATAAAATTTTTCATACAAAACAGATTTTAAATTTTATTTAAAAATTTTCCAACCTACCAAAAAGGGTGAAAGAATAAAACAATGAATACCATATGTCCTTTAACTAGAATTACTAATTTTTAATACTTTACCA
This sequence comes from Hyperoodon ampullatus, assembly GCF_949752795.1. Taxonomy (NCBI): domain Eukaryota; kingdom Metazoa; phylum Chordata; class Mammalia; order Artiodactyla; family Ziphiidae; genus Hyperoodon; species Hyperoodon ampullatus. The sequence goes on from NC_136914.1 coordinate 79,234,105, forward strand.
CACTCATTTCCATCATCTCTCTCTTTCTGTATAAGTGTGTGCATTTTGTTAATTTTACAAAATTTTGTAAAAATAGTACAATTGAAGTGTGTTAGCCATTAAAAAAATCACATAACAGAGGACTCTGTCAATATATAGGTCATGCTGTGAGACCTCTAGGACTATCCTTTTTTTTTTAAACTAAATCTTGTAATTGAGTGTTTTTCTCTATTCATGCTGAAGTATGCTTTTAACATGCAACCAAAGACTTCTTTTAAAAACAGTTGGTTCTTCTTTGTGTTAACTTTCTAAGTCAAATTAATGACAGTATCAGTACCTCTAATTTAGTTTTGCCACAATTTGATCACTATGAAACCAAAGTTGACATAAGAAAATAAATGGGCTCTAGATAGTATATATGTTGTATTGGTGAAAAATGTGTGTGTATATTTATATATATGTATATTCTAATGTAAATGACCAGGTCTTATAAACTTATGAAATGGCTAAAAACCCAACTTGTTTAACAAATATAATGTAACCCCTGCCAAAGGTCTGATGGCCACCACAGATTTGCTGTTTGAACCATGTATGCTGTGCCTTTCTGAGGAGGCTAAGAATATACCATTTTTCCATTAAAAAAAAAAAAAGAAAGAAACTCAACTGCCAAGTGATTGGTGCTTCTGTGGATTCTCACTTCTGTCACCTGGCATGGATCAACACACCCAAGAAACAAGGAGGACTGGGACCCATGAACATTCCCTTGATATCAGACCCCAAACGCACCATTGCTCAGGACTATGGAGCCTTAAAGGCCGATGAAGGCATCTCATTCAGGGGCCTTTTTATTATTGATGATAAAGGTATCCTTCGACAGATCACCATAAATGACCTTCCTGTTGGCCGTTCAGTGGATGAGATACTGAGACTAGTTCAGGCCTTCCAGTTTACTGACAAACATGGGGAAGTGTGCCCAGCTGACTGAAAGCCTGGCAGTGATACCATCAAGCCTGATGTCCAGAAGAGCAAAGAATATTTCTCTAAGCAGAAGTGAACACTGGGCCATTTTAGGGCCAGGCTGCAGTAGGTGGCCATGAGAACAAGCCTCTTTTGTACTATTGTCATGCTTAAAACACAAGACCTTATATGCAGCACAGATGTGGTGTGGGACAGGACAGGCCTTTCCTGCAGGGGTTGGGGAGGCCAGCCTTTCTTCCTCTGGAGGGAATGGCCTGAGCTGTCTTATGGGGCAGGAAAATTGATATGTGTAGTAGTAGGGTATCACTTTTGGTCTTTTGTAGTTTTATTAAACTTGAGCTGAGAAAAAAAAATTAAAAATTTCAGCACAATTTACAATAGCCAGGACATGGAAGCACTTTAAGTGTCCATCGACAGATGAATGGATAAAGAAGATGTGGCACATATATACAATGGAATATTACTCAGCCATAAGAAGAAACGAAATTGAGTTATTTGCAGTGAGGTGGATGGACCTAGAGACTGTCATACAGAGTGAAGTAGTCAGAAAGAGAAAAAGAAATACTGTATGCTAACCCATATATATGGAATTAAAAAAAAATGGTTCTGAGGAACCTAGGGACAGGACAGGAATAAAGACGCAGATGTAGAGAATGGACTTGAGGACGCGGGGAGGGTAAGCTGGGACGAAGTGAAACAGTGGCATGGACGTATATACACTACCAAATGTAAAATAGATAGCTAGTGGGAAGCAGCCACATGGCACAGGGAGATCAGCTCGGTACTTTGTGACCACCTAGATAGGTGGGATAGGGAGGGTGGGAGGGAGACACAAGAGGGAGGCGATATGGGGATATATGTATGCATATAGCTGATTCCCTTTGTTATACAGCAGAAACTAACCCACCATTGTAAAGCAATTATACTCCAATAAAGATGTTAAGAAAAATAAAATATTTGTTAATGAAAAAAAAATTTTGTGTGCACAAAATAAATATAAAATTTATTAAAACACCCACAGTATTTTAAAGATACCAGGAGTAATACAGTTCACAAACCCAGTTGTTTGTGTAAAATATAATAAAATACAAATCAAAAAAGGATACATATTTGCAATTTCTAGGCACCCTAAATTAAATCTACTGAAACACTGGGAGAGAATGGAGGGTAAGGAGGGTAGCTCAGGAGGCAAACCAATAAAGTGAGAGGAAAAAATATTAACAAAAAAGTAAAAAATATACAAAATAAAATTACCAGCATAAATTTACTGTACTAAGAATATCTAGAGTTTAATAATACATATCCTATTGCCTTGAGACATTGCAAAAATCTACCATTCATCCATCAACCCCAGATAAACTTCATTTCAAATAGCCACAGTTACAAACTCAAGATGGAATATTCAAGTATTATTTTGTATTCAATTTTGTAAAAATATTTTACAAAGTAGCAGACATAAAGCTATCTCATCAAATATTTCAGTGTGTGCTTCCCACGGACACATTCCTACTGCTCTACACCACAAATATCATATAAATATTTTATCAATAAAATAATATGTAGTGTAATATCTACATTTCCCCAATTGCCATCCCCCCAATTTATACATATATGTTCCCCCAGATCTAAACAAGAACAGTGAATTGACATATATCTTTTGTCTCTTTTACTTTAGGACATCCCTCCTACCTTTTATCGTTTGTCATGACACTAACATTTTGAGGAGTTACATGCACTACTGATAGTGACCAAAGCACTCTTTTCACTTCCCACAGTGTACAATGCTAGGCTCCTGAATAAGGCATCCAATAGAACTTTCACCTTCTTTACAGGCTACAGGCTTCATAGATCACTATAATGGCTTTTCTGAACAAGTTCAAACTTGATTAAATGAAAAGTGTCACATTTTAATCATCAGTCAAACATCAGAGATGAATTGTAATAGTCTTACTCCATTTTTTGATGTTTGACTGCTGAGACCTTTTAAGCCTTGGCCCTCTCTTCTGCCGAACATTTGGGCAAGTTGATAAGGAAGCCTGGGCACTCCTTCCTTTAGTGTCAGTGGGAGGTTCAAACCACACAAGCCCCTTCCCACACTTGCCAATACTCATCCCAGCCCCTCCCTTCTGCCTACAAAAAAACCATCAAACTAGTTCACTTCCTTCCTACCTCAAACCATTTTTGAAACAGCTTTGTGGTCCTGCCCTGATATTCTGAAAAGCCTTATAATCTGAGTGTTAAATCTTTTCATAGCCTCTAGTGTGTATGATATTAGTCTCAATATCCACACCAAAACCAAATTTTGGGTAGGTGTCCATGCTGCTTTGGTACGGTGGCCACATCACCCCAGAAATGAAATTTCAGTTCTTTTTATGTTAGGAACGGTATTTATGAACCAAAATCTGAGTGCTCAAACTATATTGTGAGAAATATATATATATTTCCAGAAGGCCCAGAAGGCCTTCTATTTCTCATTTAGAAAGACAGTTATATTTTAGTTTTTCCTCTGTCTAGTCAGCCACCTCCACCCTGCTACTGAAATTGGTGCCTATTGTAGCAGAAAAGCAAGAAAATATTTTTAAAATAGTAATGTCTGTTCAAGTCCTTTGCCCAATTTTTTAGTCGAGTTGTTTTTGTTTGTTTGTGTTTTGCTATTGAGTTGTAGGAGTTCCTGAATTATTTGGGAAATTAACCCTTTATCATATAAATGGTTTCTCCTATTCTATAGGCTGTCTTTGCATTCTGTTTTTGTTTTTGTCTTTTTTTTTCCTGTGCTATGCAGAAACCTTTTATTTTATTGCAGTCCCACTTATCTATTTTTACTCATTTTGCTTATAGTTTTGGCATCGTATTTATGAAATCATTGTCAAGACTAATGTTAAGAAACTTTTCCGTTTTTTTCTTGTATAAGTTTTACAGTTTCAGGTCTTACATTTAAGTCTTTAATATATTTTTAGTCGATTTTTATGTATGGCATAAGGTAGGGGTCTTTTTTTTTTTTTTTTTTTAATCCCCTCACACGAATCTGGAAACTGATTCTGCTCAGCTCTGGACTGCCCTTTCCTTTCCTCATCAGGTCAAAGTGCCTTCTCTTTCCTCAGGTGTTCCCCACTGGTTTCACTGTAACTCTTTGTAGTCTTACATTTTTCTCTGACCTCCAGAACATCTCCATGATTGGACTAGGAGCTTGTACTGGTTTTCCAACTTGTCAGCAATAAACATCTAAGCACTTACTTTTCATTATGTGATAAGATATTGCAAAAAATGTGATGAACTTATAGTTGTAAAGCAAAATTAGTCTGTTGGAAAAATACACAGGTGATCATTATGTTTTAGCTTTAATGAGGTACTCTGTTCTTTGAGACCCAATTGTTTTTACAGCTAGGAAACACCACAGCACATTACTTTCAGTTAATTACAAGAATTTTAGAGATGAATATACCAAAAGGAGAGTTCATAATTATCATAGAAAACTCTCCAGAAAATTTAAATAAGGTATATTTCTAGCAAAATATTTCTCTTTAAATTAAAGTTTAAAAATCAATCTTTGATTCTGAGAGAAATGTCTGGCTAAGCTTTTATGTAAATACTTCAAAAATATTCTTGATAGAACAAAGTTAACTATGGGCTCTTAGATCTCTGTGCCACTAGCAACAAAATGGGTAGTTAAATTCTGGCTACTCCTAAAATAACTAGTAATAAGTATAAAGTCTAAAAATTTGGAAAAAAGCAAGAAAGGAAATAATATGACATTTTTAATAATATACCACATTTTGAGATAAATTGTTTTTATGAGCATAATTATATAAAGGAAAAACTTTAAACTATACTCAAGCTCTATTTTATAAAATAAACTATGACCTTCAAAATTTACTGTATCAAAGTTTGTAGTTTGCATTTTTATTCAAATGATGGCAGCATATTTAAAATTATACAAAATATTATTCCATAAGTATCAATTAGAGTAAACAATTACAGCATATACATGTATTTAAAATTCTGGGTGATTAGTTCACACTTCACTCAAGAACTAACTGAATTGTTGGAGAATGCTTCCCATTAAAGATATGTATAAATCAACTTTAAATCTTCTTTAAATATATGTATTTTAAAAGAATATCTCACCTTTGCAATGCCATTTTCCTTATGATATAAGCTTCTCCTTGTTTTTAAAATTTATATCATTGGCTTGCATTATCTGAGTGTTCAATTTACACTAGTGAAAGCTGTATGGGGGTATATTAGATATATCTTACATCTTAAATTTTATATTTCATTAAGTGATAAACACATGAAAAACTCCCATACATATTTATATATGTATCTCTGTGTATATGTGTGTGTGTGTGTGTATAAAATATGAAAGCAAACTATGAAAAAAAATTTTCCCTTAACTCCATGTTAAGCTTGCACATTATCCCTTTTCCTTCCTTCATCTCTACTTATACAGTAGCTATAAAGTAGACTAGCAGAATACCGGATTTCCTCACTGTATGCCTAAAATAAACGAGGACATCTTGTGTCAGGGCTGTTTTGATCAGCACTGTGTAGGCTCTCTAAACAGTTCAACCACAATAAATACACTTGTGCTAAAATATATCTAGGTAAACAAAAGTATAATGTATAATTTCTCTATAGGACTCAATCCTTGTCAGAGATTACTTCAGGTATAGCACATTAGGTAAATGGCACTGGGTCTTATTAATTATGTTCTTTAAATGTCACTCTTCAGAAATTGAATAAGGAAGCATTATCACTACAATATCATAAAATAAGCAAACATAGTAACTACTAGATCATATAAATTTTACTCTATTTTTTTAACATCTTTATTGGAGTATAATTGCTTTACAATGTTGTATTAGTTTCTGCTGTATAACATAGTGAATCAGGTATATGTATACATATATCCCCATATCTCCTCCCTCTTGTGCCTCCCTCCCACCCTCCCTATCCCACCTTTCTACGTGGTCACAAAGCACGGAACTGATCTCCCTGGGCTATGCAGCTGCTTCCCACTAGCTATCTGTTTTACATTTGGTAGTGTATACATGTCAGTGCTACTCTCTCATTTCATGCCAGCTTACCCTTCCCCTCCCCATGTCCTCAAGTCCATTCTCTACATCTGCGTCTTTATTTCTGTCCTGCCCCTAGGTTCCTCAGAACCATTTTTTTTTAATTCCATATATATATGTTAGCATACGGTATTTGTTTTTCTCTTTTTGACTTACTTAACTCTGTATGACAGACTCTTGGTCCATCCAACTCACTATAAGTACCTCAATTTCGTTTCTTTTTTGGCTGAGTAATATTCCATTGTCTATATGTGCCACATCTTCTTTATCCGTTCATCTGTCGATGGACACTTAGGTTGCTTCCAGGTCCTGACTATTGTAAATAGTGCTGCAATAACATTATGCTACATGACTCTTTTTTTTTTTTTTTTCGGTATGCGGGCCTTTCACTGCTGTGGCCCCTTTCGTTGTGGAGCACAGGCTCTGGACACGCAGGCTCAGCATCCATGGCTCAAGGGCCCAGCCGCTCCGTGGCATGTGGGATCCTCCCAGACCGGGGCACAAACTCGTGTCCCCTGCATCGGCAGGTGGACTGTCAACCACTACACCACCAGGGAAGCCCCTTCATGACTCTTTTTGAATTATGGTTTTCTCAGGGTATATGCCCAGTAGGGGGATTGCTGGGTCATGTGGTTGTTCTATTTTTAGTTTTCTTAAGGAACCTCCATACTGTTCTTCATAGAGGCTGTATCAGTTTTCATTCCCACCAAAAGTGCAAGAGGGTTCCCTTTTCTCAAACCCTCTCCAACATTTATTGTTTGTAGACTTTTTGATGATGGCCATCCTGACCGGTGTGAGGTGATACCTCATTGTAGTTTTGATTTGCATTTCTCTAATGATTAGTGATGTTGAGGAACCTTTCATGTGTTTGTTGACAATCTGTATATCTTCTTGGGAGAAATGTCCATTTAGGTCTTCTGCCCATTTTTGGATTGGGTGTTTGTTTTTTGATATTGAGCTGCATGAGCTGCTTGTATATTTTGGAGATTCATCCTTTGTCAGTTGCTTTGTTTGCAAATATTATCTCCCATTCTGAGGGTTGTCTTTTCATCTTGTTTATGGTTTCCTTTGCTGTGAAAAAGCTTTTAAGTTTCATTAGGTCCCACTTGTTTATTTTTGTTTTTATTTCCCTTACTCTAGGAGGTGGGTCAAAAAGATCTTGCTGTGATTTATGTTTTTCCTATGTTTTCCTCTAAGAGTTTTATAGTATCTGCTCTTACATTAAGGTCTTTAATCCATTTTGAGTTTGTTTTTGTGTATGGTGTTCGGAAGTGTTCTAATTTCATTCTTTTACATGTAGCTGTCCAGTTTTCCCAGCACCACTTATTGAAGAGGCTGTCTTTTCTCCATTGTATATTCTTTGCTCCATTATCAAAAATAAGGTGACCGTATGTGCATGGGTTTATCTCTGGGCTTTCTATCCTGTTCCATTGATCTATATTTCTGTTTTTGTGCCAGCACCATACTGTCTTGATTACTATAGCTTTGTAGTATATTCTGAAGTGAGGGAGCCTGATTCCTCCAGCTCCGTTTTTCTTTCTCAAGATTGCTTTGGCTACTCTAGGTCTTTACTGTTTCCATACAAATTGTGCAATTTTTTGTTCTAGTTCTGTGAAATATGCCATTGGTAGTTTGATAGGGGTTGCATTGAATTTGTAGATTGCTTTGGGTAATGTAGTCATTTTCATAATGTTGATTCTTCCAATCCAAGAACATGGTATAGCTCTCTATCTGTTTGTATTGTCTTTAATTTCTTTCATCATTGTCTTATAGTTTTCTGCATACAGGTCTTTTACTTCCTTTGGTAGGTTTATTCCTTGGTATTTTATTCATTTTGTTGCAATGGTGAATGGGATTGTTTCCTTACTTTCTCTTTCTGATCTTTCATCATTAGTGTAAAGGAATGCAAGAGATTTCTGTGCATTAATATTGTAGCCTGCTACTTTACCAAATTCATTGTTTAGCTCTAGTAGTTTTTTGGTAGTATCTTTAGCATTCTCTGTATAGTATCATGTCATCTGCAACAGTGACAGTTTTGCTTCTTCTTTTCTGATTAGGATTCCTTTCATTTCTTTTTCTTCTCTGACTGCCATGGCTAAACCTACCACAACTATGTTGAATAATAGCAGTGAGAGTGGGCAACCTTTTCTTGTTCCTGATCTTAGAATAAATGGTTTCAGTTTTCACCACTGAGAATGATGTTGACTGTGTGTTTGTCATATATGGCCTCTATTATGTTGAGGTAGATTCCCTCCTTGCCCCCTTTCTAGAGAGTTTCTATCATAAATGTGTGTTGAATTATGTCGAAATCTTTTTGCATCTATTGAGATTATCATATGGTTTTTATCATTCAATTTGTTATATGATGTATCACATTGACTGATTACCTACATTGAAAAATCCTTGCATTCCTGGGATAAACCCCACTTGATCATGGTCCATGATCCTTTTAATGTGCTGTTGGATTCTGTTTGCTAGTATTTTGCTGAGAATTTTTGCATCTATGTTCACAGTGATATTGGCCTGTAGTTTCCCTTTTATGTGACATCTTTGTCTGGTTTTAGTATCAGGGTGATGGTGGCCTTGTAGAATGAGTTTTGAGTGTTCCTCCCTCTGCTGTGTTTTGGAAGAGTTTGAGAAGGATAGGTGTTAGCTCTTCTCTAAATGTTTGATAGAATTCACCTGTGAATCCATCTGGTCCTGGGGTTTTGTTGGAAGACTTTTAATCACAGTTTCAACTTCAGTGCTTGTGTCTGCTCTGTTTATATTTTCTATTTCTTCCTGGTTCAGTCTTGGAAAGTTGTGCTTTTCTAAGAATTTGTCCATTTCTTCGAGGTTGTGCATTTTATTGGCATATAGTTGCTTGTAGTAGTTTCTCATGATCCTTTGTATGCCTGCAGTGTCAGTAGTTACTTCTTTTTGATCTCTAATTCTGTTGATCTGAGTCTTCTCCATTTTTTTCTTGATGAGTCTGGCTAGTGGTTTATCAATTTTGTTTACCTTCTCAAAGAACAAGCTTATAGTTTTATTGATCTCTGCTATTGTTTCCTTCATTTCTTTTTCATTTATTTCTCATCTGATCTTTATGACTTCTTTCCTTCTGCTAACTTTGAATTTTTTCTTTTTTTTTTTTTTTTTTGCCTTACGCGGGCCTCTCACTGTTGTGGCCTCTCCCCTTGCGGAGCACAGGCTCCGGATGCACAGGCTCAGCAGCTATGGCTCACGGGCCCAGCCGCTCCGCGGTATGTGGGATCTTCCCGGACCGGGGCACCAACCAGTGTGCCCTGCATCGGCAGGCGGACTCTCAAGCACTGCTCCACCAGGGAAGCCCAACTTTGGATTTTTTTGTGGTTCTTCTTTCTCTAATTGCTTTAGGTGTAAGGTTAAGTTGTTTATTTGACATTTTTCTTCTTTCTTGAGGTTGGATTGTATTGCTGTACACTTCCCTCTTAGAACTGCTTTTGCTGCATCCCATAGGTTTTGTGTTGTTGTGTTTTCATTGTCATTTGTTTCTAGGTATTTTTTGATTTCCTCTTTGCTTTTTCAGTCATCTCTTGCTTATTTAGTGACGTATTATTTAGCCTCCATATGTTTGTATTTTTTCCAGATTTTTTCCTGTAATTGATATCTAGTCTCATAATGTTGTTGTCAGAAAAGATACTTGGTATGATTTCAGTTTTCTTAAATTTACTGAGGCTTGATTTGTGACCCAAGATATGATCTATCCTGGAGAATGTTCCATGAGCACTTGAGAAGAAAGTGTATTCTGTTGTTTTTGGATGGAATGTCCTATAAATATCAATTAACTCCATCTTGTCTAATGTGTCATTTAAAGCTTGTGTTTCCTTATTTATTTTCATTTTGGTTGATCTGTTCATTGGTGAAAGTCAGGTGTTAAAGTCCCCTACTATTATTGTGTAGCTGTTGATTTCCTCTTTTATGCCTATTAGCATTTACCTTATGTATTGAAGTGCTCCTATGTTGGGGGCATATATATTTACAATTGTTATATATTCTTCTTGGATTGATCCCTTGATCATTATGTAATGTCTTTCTTTGTCTCTTGTAACATTCTTTATTTTAAAGTCCATTTTGTCTGATATGAGAATTGCTACTCCAGCTTTCTTTTGATTTCCATTTGAATGGAATATCTTTTTCTATACCCTCAGTTTCAGCCTTATATATCCCTAGGTTTGAAGTGGATCTCTTGTAGACAGCATGTGTAATACAGGTCTTGTTTTTCTATCCATTCAGCCAGGTTGTGTCTTTAGGTTAGAGCATTTAATCCATTTACATTTAAGGTAATTATTGATATTTTGTTCATATTACCATTTTCTGAATTGTTTTGGGTTTGCTTTTGTAGGTTCTTTCCTTCTCTTATGTTTCCTCCCTAGAGAAGTTCCTTTACATTTGTTGTAAAGCTGGTTTGATGGTGCTGAATTCTCTTAAATTTTGCTTGTCTGTAAAGGTTTTAATTTCTCTGTCAAGTCTGAATTAGATCCTTACTTGGTAGAGTAATCTTGGTTGTAGGTTTTTCCCTTTCATTGCTTTAAATATATCCTGCCACTTCCTTCTGGCCTGCAGAGTTTCTGCTGAAAGATCAGCTGTTAACCTTATGGGGGTTCCCTTGTATGTTATTTGTTGCTTTTCCCTTGCTGTTTTTAAGATTTTTCTTTGTATTTAATTTTTGATAGTTTGATTAATATATATCTTGGTGTGTTTCTCCTTGGATTTATCTTTAGGGGACTCTCTGTGCTTCCTGGACTTAACTATTTCCCTTCCCATGTTAGGGAATTGATCAACTATAATCTATTCAAATATTTTCTCAGAACCTTTCTTTTACTCTTCTTCTTCTGGGACACCTGTAATTCAAATGTTATTGTATTTAATGTTGTCCCAAAGGTCTCTGAAACTGTCCTCAATTATTTTCATTCTTTTTATTTTATTCTGCTCTGTGGCAGTTATTTCCACTCCTTTATCTTTCAGGTCACCTATCCATTCTTCTGCTTCAGTTATTCTGCTATTGATTCCTTCTAGAGTTTTTTTTAATTTCATTTGCTGTGTTGTACCTCATTGTTTTTTGCTCTTTAGTTCCAGGTCCTTGTTAAACGCTTCTTATATTTTTTCCGTTCTACTTCTTAGATTTTGGATCGTCTTTACTATCATTATTCTGAATTCTTTTTCAGTAGACTGACTGTTTCCTCTTCATTTGTTTCATCTGATGGTTTTTTACCTTGCTCCTTCTTCCACTGCATAGTTCTCTGTCTTCTCATTGTTTAACTTACAGTGTTTTGGGTCTCCTTCTCACAGGTTGCAGGTTTGTAGTTACCATTATTTTTGGTTTCTGACCCCAGTGAGTTACGTTGGTTCAGTGGCTTGTGTACCCTTCCTGGTGGAGGTGACTGGTGCCTGTGTTCTGGTGGTTGGGGCTGGATCTTGTCCTTCTGGTGGCAGGTCTGCATCCGGTGGTGTGTTTTGGCATGTCTGTGAACTTAGTATGACTCTGGGCAGCATCTCTGCTAATGGCCGGGGTTTTGTTCCTATCTTGCTAGTTTTTTGACAAGGGGCTTCCCTCCCTGGAGCTTGCTGCCTGTTGGATGGAGCTGGGTCTTAATGTTGAGATGGAGATAGCTGGGATTGCTCTCGCTGATTGATATTATGTGAGGTAGGGATGTCTCTGGTGGTCCAATGTCCTGTAGTTGGCTCTCCCATCTTGGAGGCTCAGGCCCAACATCTGGCCAGAGCACCAAGACCCTGCAAGCCACGCGGCTCAGAAGAAAAGGAAGAAAAAAAAAAAAAAAAGAAAGAAAAGCAGATAGAACCCCAAACCAAATGGTAAAAGCAAATCTAAACAGACAAAATCACATGAAGAAATACACACACACACACACACTCATAAAAAGAAACAAATAGACAACAACAACAACAAAATCTAAAAGAAAAAGAAAAAAATCGACATACAGAATCCTAGGACAAATGGTAAAAACAAACCTAAACAGACAAAATCACACAAAGAAACCTACATATACACACTCACAAAAAGAGAAAAAAATTAAAACGTTTTAAAATTAAAAATAAATAAATAAAAAATAAAAGGAAGAGAGCAGCCCAACCAATAAACAAATCCACCAATGATAACAAGCACTAAAAACTCAGATAAACATAAAACCAGAAACAAATCAGATGCAGAAAGCAAACCCCAAGTCTACAGTTGCTCCCAAAATCCACTGCCTCAGTTTGGGGAACATTCATTGCCTATTCATGTATTCCACAGGTGCAGGGTTTATCAAGTTGATTGTGGGGATTTAATCTGTTGCTCCTGAGGCTTCCTGGAGAAATTTCCCTTTCTCTTCTTTATTCGCACTGCTCCTGGGGTTCAGCTCTGGTTTTAGCTCTGCCTCTGCATGTAGGCTGCCCTCAAGCATCTGTTCCCTGCCCAGACAGGAGGCGGTTAAAGCAGCAGCTGTTTAGGTTTCTCCTGCTCACTCAGGCTGTGGAGAGGGAGGAGTACGGTAGTCATAATTGGAATGTGGGGCAAGCCTGCAGTGGCAGAGGCCAGTGTGTCTTTGCAACAGCCTGAGGTGCACCATGTGTTCTCCTGGGGAAGTTTTCCCTGGATCATGGGACCCTGGCAGTGGCATGCTTCACAGGTTCCAGGGCGGGGAGGTGTGGGTAGTGACCTGCGCTTGCACACAGGATTCTTGGTGGAAGCAGGGGCAGCGTTAGCAGTTCATGCCCATCTCTGGGGTCCGAGCTGATAGTCGCAGCTGATGCCCTTCTCTGGAGCTCGTTTAGGTGGTGCTCTGAATCCCCTCTCCTTGCACACCCCAAAACAATGGTCTCTTGCCTCTTAGGCAGTTCCAAACTTCTTCCCAGACTCCCTCCCAGCTAGCTGTGGTGCACTAGCCCCCTTCAGGCTGTCTTTACGCAGTCAACCCCGGTCCTCTCCCCGGGGTCAACCCTCCAAATTCCGAGCTCAGCTCCCAGCCCCCACCCGCCCTGGTGGGTGAGCAGACAAGCCTCTTGGGCTGGTGAGTGCTGGTCGGCACCGATCCTCTGTGCAAGAATCTCTCTGCTTTGTCCTCTGCACCCCTGTTTCTGTGCTTTCTTCCATGGCTCCAAAGCTTCCCACCACCCACCCCTTGTCCCCACCAGTGAAGGGGCTCCCTAGCGTGTGGAAACTTTTCCTCCTTCACAGCTCCCTCCCAGAGGTACAGGTCCCATCCCTATTCTTTTGTCTCTTTTTTCTTTTTTCTTTTGCCCTATCCAGGTACGTGGGGAGTTTCTTGCCTTTTGGGAAGTCTGAGGTCTTCTGCCAGCATTCAGTAGGTGTTCTGTAGGAGTTGTTCTACATGTAGATGTATTTTTGATGTATTTGTGGGGAGGAAGGTGATCTCCATGTCTTACTCCTCCGCCATCTTGAAGGTCTCCCCCTACTCACTTTTATTGTTAAGGAAAGTCATTTAAAATTTGAAATAAGACAAAGGTTAAGCAGTATGTCTTTTTACTATCATACTGGGGCACTGTTTAACAAGCCCTCTAAAGGATTATTTAATTCTGTAGAAGAATATATTTTGATTTGCTATTTACTATTCAATTAGAGCCAAAATACCATAAAATTACCTGTTATTTTGTACATTTTATATAGTAGAGTTGCAAAGATTTCCTCTCCCATAGAAGATACCATTGAAGGCTATCTGTCGGGGGGTTTTTTTTGTTGTTGTTTTTTGGTGTCCTTGTTGTATTTTTTTGTTTGTAATAATTGCTGTGTATAATTGCAAATATGACAAAGGTTTGGACAATTCCTAGGGTTCATGAGACTCTACAGAACATATTCAAGTGTTGTAATGTAAGCAAAACATACAGGACAGCAAAAGAAGGAGAGTTCAGAAAACTTTGGAGGAGGTCCAAGAGACATCAAGGCTAATGTTATGTTATTTGCACAAAGATATGCATAGCCTTTGGGGTGAACTTTCAAGATTTGTGCAATGAAATTTGGTTTCAGAGAACCCCAGACAGATGTTTTCAGCAGTGTATTTTATGTCTCTCTGGTCACTTAGCCAAGCCAAGTTGTGCAATCTGTTACTCCAGGAGATAGTCATCCATAAATAAACCTTTCTTATACCAGTGAGCTTCAGACTTTAAACAGTACATCACAAATTATTAGTAAAGTAGGCCTTATTTTGGCAAAGAATCAAACCAGATATCCCAGTATCTCCAGAGATAAGCATAGAGCTTCCCTCATCTAACTATAAAATAACTCTATCCTGAATAAGAACATTAAACAGGTTATAACCAACCCAGCAATCTTATTTTAACAATTCCTTAATGCCTATAAATACCAAAAAACTCAAAATGTTTTTTATAACAGCTTTTTGAAATTGTAGTTTCCTCATTGATGTGCTGATAATCTTTGGTAAGCACTTATTAATATTTTTATGTCACCTACTTAATTTTTAAATATTATATATGAAATTATATTTTATTTCATTCCAAAATGTTTTTCCTTTGCCTATCATTTCTTTTCCTTCTATTGCTGCTTTTGATTTGTTTTTTCATAGTTGCTTTGTGTCATTTGACTAAGAGAAAGAAGTTCCCAGACTGTGTGATATGATCTGTGCTCTTAGATCCTTTATGAATGAGGTTCCAATTTATTTTTATAGGATATACTTATAAGAGAGAACTCAATTTATTAAAGTTATTTGCTCATCCTTGAGTAATTATGCTTCCATGAGATTGAAAATATTTTCCTCAGCATTATCTAGAAGCAAAATTTATAGGGATTGAGTAAAGCACAGTGACAGACTCTCCTGTGATATTTCTGTTAGTAGCTGTTACATTCATTTTCTCTCATCTTCTGTGTTAATCCTTATGCTATTCCAAATGAATGAGTTAAGAACAAGGCAACCATAATCCTTTCTTCCCACTTTAGCTCACCAGCAAAGATGCTTGCAGTGAGGACTTCTTTCTTTAATCAAAATCTCTCAAAGGAACTGGGATTTTTCCTTATTTATTTACTGCTGTTTTCCCACTGTTAAGTAGATGGGATATGGAGGTTAGGCTCAATGCTTTAAACTGATATGAAATATAGTATATTTATTTGTTACATGAAGTGGGTTTGTTTTTAGACCATTAAAATATAATCTAATTTTGAATGTGTTTTTTAAGATACATTGAAAAATTCAAAATACATAAATAGACTATGACTTAGAGGTAATAAATTTTAAAATTAAACTATTTTTAAAGTGGCTCCTACATATAAGCCATTCTTTTAGAGGCTCTGGATATAGTATTGAACAAAACACATAAAACATTTGCTCTTATAAAGCTTATAGCTACATGATAGGAAACAGAAAACACATAGAGAAATAAATATTTGTTTTTCTTTCAAATAAGGTTTATGAGAAAAAATATTCCAGAGTGAAAAGGATAAAATATGTACATAGGTAGGGAAGGTACTATTTTTTATGGGCTAATAAATGAAGATATGTCTCAACAATGTGACATTTGACCAGAGACCTGAAGGAAGGGAAGGTAGAAGCCTTGGAGTTACCTCAGAGAAGAGATTCCATCTATAGGGGAATGCAAACACCCTGAAGCCAGAGCATATTTGGCATGAGGTATGAGCAAGGAGTGGTAAGGTGGCAAGTGACTAAGGTAGAGCAAGCAAATAAAAGACTGGCAGGGGATCAGATCAGAGGAACAGCAAGGAACGAAACATGTAAAGTCTCATAGGTCAATTTGAGAGATGGAAAGTCATTGAAGAGTATAGAATAGGGGTAACCTGATCTGATTTGAATTTAAAGTAATTGCTTTTGCTAACACATGGAGAATGAAGCGAAGAGGATGAGGACAAAAGAAAGGAGACTAGTTTGGGTGTTATTATAGTCAATGAGACAAATGGTAGCTTGAACAAGAATGCTGTTGGTGTATTTGGTGGGAAGTGGTTGGAATCAGAAAATATGGAAAGATTTAGCCACGAACATTTGCTGATAATTTGAGCATAGGAAATGGAACAAGGAGACCATTATAGCAGGATAATTTTATAGTTTTGTTTTTGAGTAATCTGAAGAATTAAGCTGCCATTTACTGAGATTCATGGAGAAAATTTGAGCAGGTGGAGGGTGGATCAGAAGTATGCTTGTATATACGTATTAATCAGATTTATATCTCAGTTATATATATCTTAATTTTTTTACTTCAGTTCATTATTTCAGAGAAGTGAAGAAAAAAGGAGAGAAGAAGAGTGGGAGAGAAGGAAGTAAGAGAGAGAAAGAGTCATTGCTGAAAATAGGGATTCATGAAATAATTAAAAATAGAAGGATGATTTATGTCAGTAAAAATTATCTTACATCAATATTTCTGTATAATCATGGGAAATTGGTTGATTTATTTGATTCGTAAAGAGACTTTTTTTTTTACAGCACTGAATACATTTTTACAATGTTTGGAGAGGCAATATATTTAGGATCCATTTGGCTATTCTAATTTAATAACACATTGCATGGATAAAAAGAAATTTGGAAAAATCCATTTGATACTTACAGTGGTAGCCTGGCTTTGTCTCAGATTTCATTTTGTAAGCTTATCTTTGTTTTGGGTAAAACTCATTTTCAGAAGAGAAGTGGTGGTAAGGAGACAGTAATACATTTATATATTTCCCATAAACTTCTATGGATTTCTTCATTGTTATTGATGAAAATACAGCTCTGATATTTGAGGTTATGAGTTTCTGAATGTATACACCAGGAAACTAATCTCCAATAAACTATGTTTTTACGAACATCCTTTGCAAAAAACACACACATTTACATAAAGGATTCCAGCTGCTTTGCTGAATTTTCAAACATCAGCTAAGTCAAGCACCCCACTAGTCACAGGTGACAAATAATGCTCGAACATCTGCTTGCTAACAATATAATCTGGCTCATTTACTATCACCAGTTACCTGGTATTGTGCCCACAGGAGATGTTCAATAAATACTGAATGAAATGCTTCTACCTGTTGAGAAGAATAAATAAACTGGTGGGTTGTGGGACTGATAATGCCATGGCTTTTTTGTTTTCTTTTAGAAATAAGTGCAGACTTCATGAAACTTGTGAAATATAGTGCACATCATTGTGTTTTGATAGCGTGGTCTGAGTTTAGGATGAAGACTAGTGCAGGAAATCTAAAATAGGTCACTGCCCCTGAGAATGTTTCTTGGGTTTGGGAGGATGATAATTTCAATTTCTGCTCAGTTTGTTTCCAGAGTAAACAGTGATCCCAATGATTAAACTTCTACCACTGGGGATAGTTAGAATTCAGAGTTTCAGCTAGCTGTGAATGAGTCAACAAATTGCAAGCCGTTTGGCGTATTGCCCATAAGGACAGTTAGTTGTAAATGTTCTTAGATAAGGCACTGAAAATGCAATGAAATAAGGCATATTATTTTTTCAAGGATAGAACAGATTTTACATTAAAATGTGTAATCTTAAAGTGTTATAAGCCATATTTCAACACTTTATTTTGCATTATCTAATATAAGTGTTTATTTGAAAATCCAGCAAAATATTTTAATTATTTGCATTTTAATTTAAAAATGTAGGTAAAGATTACAGTTACATACTATGCACTTCTTTTCCAACCTTTTTCCAGTGTACCTTTAACATACATTAACTTCTCTCAGGCAGGTATTTCATAACTTTCCTTTCTCTAACATGCCACGCACATACATACACTCCTTCTCTCTCTCTCTCTCTCTCTCTCTCTCACTCTGTGTGTGTGTGTGTTCCTCTCTCTCTCTGAGGATTATCTTGCTTCTTATTTAACTGAGAAAATAAAAGCTAACAGAAGTGAACTTTCATATTCTTCCATTATATTATGTAAAAACCTACCTACATCTGTACCCATAATCTCTGCTTTCCCTCCTCTCAGTCTTACTACTCCTTAGTGCAATAGCCAACATCCATGTCATCATGTCGTCAATGTCTTTGATTTAGCAATGATCCACTCTTTCATTCATTATCAATAGTTCTTAATAAGAATAAGAACATGTTGTAATATAAAAAATCCTTCCTAGATTGCTCTCATCACCCATTCCAACACAATCTCATCATCTGTTTTTTAGAGTAAAACTGTACTAAATATCTGCCTACATGTTTTCTGTCTTGAGCACATTCCTCTCTGCTTTTGCCTTCATCACTCTTTTGAAATTTTTCTTACTGGGATCACCAGTAACATATTAGGACAACTAAGAGGCAGTTCTTGGTCTTTATTTTACTCAACTTTTCAGCAGAATTTTATATAATTGACTTTCCCTTTCATCTTTAAATACTTTACATACTGTGGTGTCTGGGACATAACAATTTCTTGGTTTTCCTTTTTTCTCACTTTTCTGTTTTCACCTGCAAATAGATATTGGAATAAATTTTGGAGAGACCTTCTATAGGTGACAACTTAAACTTTAGAAAGGATGAGATTCTTTAATGATTCTGAGTATGTGAAAAGAGGGTTCTAGAAATAAGTTCAGTAATAAAATAAAATTTAAACAATTTGAGATATGGACTGAAGATTTGCATTGGATTTTAAATTAGATTATTAATTGAGAACTTGGGGAACCCTGATACAGAAGATTGGTGGTTATGGAATTTAGGGTGCTGAGGGAGAAACTTCAATCATTAGGCTGTCTAATAATTCCAAACATTAATGTGCATATGAATTACCATAGGACATAGTTAAAATAAAGATTTTGATTCCATGTGTCTGGATGTGCCTCCAGAATGAACATTTCTGAGAAGCTCCCAGGCGATGATGATGCTGTGTCTATGAGTAGCAACTATGAGTAGCAAGAATCTAGATATCTTTCAGGAAGTTTTGTCATTAAAATAAAATAGAGAGGAAGCCAGAGGGTCTTAGAACATGTAGACATATATAACTATTTTTAATGAGAAGTGGGTGGAACTTTTTTTTAAGCAATGTAGGATGACTTTTGTGGAAAATGGATGATATGAAGATACAGGACAGAAAAAGGAGCGGGGGTATATAACTCAGAGCTTGATGAGAGAACCAGTAGATTTTATATACATATATAGGAGAAGGTATATATTTACATGTAATAATGATATTTTATAATTATATAAATTATATTTATAAATTATTTATGTGTATTATATATTATTTAATATAATTATATATCTATATAATATAATGTACAATGTATGTTTTGTAGTATAATATATTAATTGTGTGTATTAAATATATATATTTAAAGAGATTTATTACCACAAATTAGCTTACACCGTTGTGGGGACAGGCTAGGCAAGTTTGAAATCTATAGAGCAAGCTAAGAATAAGGAAGAGTAGGAGGGAAACTCTTGGGAAGGGGTTATGCTATAGTCCAGAGATAGAATTTTCTCTTTAGAAAAACTTCAGTTCTGCTCTTACATCATTTCAAATGATCAGATTAGTCTCACTCAGATTATCCAGTATAATCTACTTTGCTTAGAGTCAGCTAATTGTAAATGCTAATCACATCTACAAAATACCTGCACAGCAATACCTAGGTTTGTGTTTGAGTGCATGCCTATTGGTTCTAATATGTTTTGTGTGTGTGTGTGACATAAATGAAAGTTACCTGCTGTGCATAAAGTATGTGAAAATGGAGAAAGAAACTTAGAGGGAAATATGTGTTTTATGTATAGAATCTAATTTTTGAAATTAAAATAAATAGTTGGCAGACACTTCTCCAGTGCCATTGGAAAACAACATGCACTAATTCGAATGTTGCTGGCCAAATATTCTCCTGTTTTTAAATTTCCCAATCTTCTCTTTATCATGCTATCCAGAAAAATATATGTTTGGATTGGTGTTATCTATATTTTGCTTGATCTCATGTAAAGATATTTTAGTTTTAAAAGTAGTTTGAACAAAATAAAATTCAGGTGGTTGAAGTAGATAATGAAGTATTAAACACTCTTCTAGTTGTTGCTGTTGTTGTTGTTTCCTTTATGGAGATGCTTAAAAATCAGTAGCCTACAATTTCAGATTTATAATGTTATTACCCTCCTAGAGGAAAAGTTATCTAAGATAGAAAACCAAATACAACATATATTTTCTCTTATAGACAACGTGATTAAGACAATATAGCTGACATTTATTTATAATAAAATCATCTTTCTTTCTTAGAAATTCTAATATATCAAGGATAATTTCAATGAACAGTTATAGCCAAATTTCTTGAACGTTTTTTAATAAGAAACCAGGAATTCAATAAAAAGCAAGCTAATACTACAGATAAAATAAATGAATGATTTTAATGTTTGTAGAGGACTGTAATCAATAGATGAAATAATATATTTCTAAAATGTTCTCTAACTTCTGGTTATAGCATATCTCTCTTGCTAATTTACTTCCTAATTAGATTTTTTCTTTCTGCATTCTTCCTCATACTTCTATCTCTGTGCCTTTCACTTCCAATTAATTCCCCCAAATGTTGCCAGTTATATTTCCAAAACTTAGATGTTATCAAAATTCACCTACCTGTAAATATTCAGTAGCAATATATGTGAAAAGATAATGGTTTAATCACCAAGGCCAAAAACAAATAGCAAAATGTCAAGTATCAAAATATTTTAAAGCTATAAAATCATCTTAGATTTATTTAATTAATCACTGTATAAAACGTGACATAAATAAGAATTTTATTCTAAAAGAGACTTAGTCAAATATAAAAAAATATAACAAATTAACTAGATAATAATAACTGTAAAACTTATATTTAGCTACATTTAAATTTACTATAATTTAAAGTTATATTTATATTTACTACATTCTAGGAATAATTCTAGGTTCTTTTAAATGCATTAACTCATTTCATCTTTGCAACAACCTGTTCTAGTAAGCAGTATGACTATCATAAGTATATAGATGAGGACACAGAGACAAAGGTTTACAAATTTACTGGATTTTATCCAAAAGTAAGTGGTCTGGACGGTTTGGCTCTAAAATCTTGTTCTATTGGAATATGAATAAGGGTTTCAATTCAATGAAACCATTATATCTTATTGTTACTAGTAAGATAAATGAGCAGTAATATTCTGAAAATTCAATCAGGAAAACAAAATAAAAGAAACAGATATGGAAAACATAAATGCAAATATATATTAAGATATAAGAACATTTGATAGACCCAGATATTAGAACATCATTAATTCATGACTAAATAAGAGAAAGTGATTTCCAAATACAGGAAGACCAAATTAAATGAAGTGCTATTGTAAAAAACAAAAAAACACAAAAAACAAAAACTACAACATGCAGGGTGCAATTTTCAGAAGTGGTTAAAAAGGTGAGAGAGATTGTCCACAGAATTTCAGTTAAAACTACTAAATATAGGGGAGCATTCTTATGTAATTTTTAAAAATCTAACAGAGAGAAAAAGAAATGTGGAGTCTTCCAATCCAAGAGAAAAGAACATGACATAACCAAGTTTCCATTAAAAAAAAATTACTGAGTTATAATTGTACAAAAGTCATGAAAGTTGTATGTGAAGTCGTACAAAAGTTTTGAGTTATGGAGAGTTATGGAGAATGGTTAGGAAGCCATTTAGAAGTAGAGGTAAGGAAGTCCTACAATAAGGCAGAAAAATAAGTTATAATTTTAAGGTAGCTGTGTAATCCAGGACAATCTTTTTCTATCAAGTTGGCATTCTTATATAACTCCTTCAACTTTGCCAGAGGCCTAGGAAAGTTACTCAAAAGGAAGAACCTCTGAAGACAAAGGATTGTCAAACAGAGATGTTTAAAATATGCAAATACCATTGAGTTTAAGTGCTTTGAAAAGCAACACAAAAATGGGAAGAATTTTAGCTCCAGAGTCTGATTCAGCCTTTTATAATGCTTATCCTAGGCGACATTATATCCAGAATGTCAGTCGTTGTTACATGGAAAATAAAAATCTTGTTGCCTCAATATTTGGGGAAATGCTGCCCACCCCCCATCCCCTGAAACACAAACACATTCAGAACTGCTCATAGGCTAAAGTGTTCTGTGAACCTCCAAGTAGAAAACCTTACTATAGGGCTTCCCTGGTGGCGCAGTGGTTGAGAGTCCGCCTGCCGATGCATGGGATACGGGTTCGTGCCCCGGTCTGGGAGGATCCCACATGCCGCGGAGAGGCTGGGCCCGTGAGCCATGGCCGCTGGGCCTGTGCGTCCGGAGCCTGTGCTCCTCAATGGGGGAGGCCACAACAGTGAGAGGCCCGTATACAGCAAAAAAAAAACAAAACAAAAAAGCCTTACTATAAATGTTCCTCATAATCATCTGCCCTTCTTGATTATTTTTCCTGAGTTAATCCAGGCCTGGTTCTTTTTGGACTGCAACAGAAAAAGAGTGTAATTGTGGGAAACAAAATAAGCCAAAAATAAAAAGAAGAAAGCTGAGCACACAGAAAAAAAGTGCTTTGGAATCTCATAATGATCTGAAAATTGAAGAATATGGGAGAAAGTATAGGCCTAAACTACAGAGTTTGGTATCTCCCTTAAGGAAATTCGAAGCTACTGTTGTTGGTTAGAAAGATCTGTAGATATATAGGTGGAATTATTACATCACCATACCTTATCTTCCAAATCTATACAGTAAATGAAAAAAGTGGAGCAATATTTGTTGAGCCAGTACTGCCTGTCAAAAATATGCAAAGGTGCTAAGTGCTCTCTCTCAAATGAGAGAGGCAGATACATGTGTGTGTATATATTTAATATGTATATATATTTAAATCTATAATTCTATGACTATCTGTCTATAAAGAGGCTGAAATTCTTTTCTAATTAACACTGCCATGTATTCACATATCTCATACTTTATAGATGTCCTCATTTTTAACTTATCCTTAATTAGAAGACCATTTCAAATACATTACTATAACTTTGGAAACAATTTTAATGCACATCTTCAAATAATTCTCATTTTTATAGTTATTTTTATTTATTTGAATTTGTATTGATACCTCACAGTGATTACACTTTTGAATTCCTATAAATCTAATAACATCTAACAAACAGGTGAACAGTCAGTGAATAAATTTCAACTGTTTTCAAATAATTCCTGAAGAATTTCCATAGTTCTCTGTAGTAAAATAATAGATAGTAGAGGATTAATATGTAGAACTGCTCAATGAGATACACTTTGGGTGTGCTTACCTCCTGAAAACAATTTCTAAAATGGGTTCAGAATTTTAACCAAAATGAGCCTCCATACCTCTCCTGTCACCAAACCCTCACCCCTTGCCCCTGTACACTATTTGTTTTCTATTGCTTCCTAATAAATTAGCACTAACTTAGAGCCTGAAACAACACTTGTTTATTATCTTGTGGTTCTCGTATGTTAGAAGTCCAGGCACAACTGAACAGAGTTCTTTGCATCAGGTCTTACAAACTTGAAATCAAGGTGTCAACTGACCTGCCCTTTCTGGAGCCCAGCGTCCTTTTTCAAGCTCATGTAGTTATTGACAGAATTCACTCCTTGCTGCTGTAAAACTGAGGCCCTGTTTTCTTTTTGACGGTCATCCAGAGACTGATCTTAACCTCTTAACCTCTGTGCTGCTCCCCTCAGCGACTTGCCAGGTGGCCCCATCCACGGGCCCTCTCACATTTCCAATCTCTGACTTTTCCAACCTTCTTTTTAAAAAGGCACACCTGATTAGTCCAGGTATCCTAAGGCAATCTTCCTTTTGATTAATTCAGAGTTGACTGATTAGAATCTAATCAAGTGAATGATAGCCCATCTTATTTATTACACCTGGGGAATGGAGTCTCGGGCGCTGTCTTAGACCTTGCTTACCACAGTAGAAATCTTTGCTATTTTGTTTGTACCTTTATCGTTGGCATGTTTGTGCCATTATATACTACAGGTTTGAGGTAATATTAACTTCAGCAACGATAACATATTAAAATAATTGTTTTGATTACATTAAACTGTTAATTTCTTTTGCGGTGTTGATTTGTATAAACTCTCCCCAAAACATCACAAGATGAATGTATTTAAAGCAGAGCCATTACCTGAGCTTCTTTGAAGTGTCTTAATATTTCTCACAAGTGATTACTTTAAAAGTCACCAGTTTTAATCATATTGTAAGAATGCTCTTAACCTTTGCAACACTAGACGTTGATGTTTTTGTCTACAATATATTCATATTCCTTTCTTAAAGGGATACTAACAACAAGCTGATATTCTTTTGTACATTCATAATATGGTCAAAACCAATAATTGTCTTTTTAAGGGTCATCGTTTTCTTTTTAAAGTCAGATGAACAAAAATATCTTAAAGGGTTATAACAAATGAGTCAGATTCCCTCATTACATCCTTCTCTAGGTTTCTAGAGAATTTTATATGTCAAAACAGATGGCATTTGGCAAGCAAGCACCTGAAACTTAGATGTGTTCACCAGAGGTTATCTTGGAAATATTTCTGTGAGTGCAGAGGTGAAGTTGCTTGTTCTTGACAACTTTTCCACCACAACACCATGTTATGCAGAAAATTGTACATAAAGGATACTAATGAGGTTAATAACAAGAATGTTTACAAACTTCCCACTAAGGAATATACCTAGAAAAATAAGAAAGGCACAGTGTACCTGGAATTTCAAAAGACTGAAAGGAGAATTAGCTACCATGTTTTGAATTGCAAGCAATTATTTTAAAGTAATCCATTTGTTCCTATCTGCTTTTCCTTTAAATCCATATACCTTCTGCTTTTACCCTCTAGAATTGTTATTTAACCTCATATAATTTTGCAAAATCTGCATTAGCCCAAAGTGACATTTAATGAAAATGAAAATACTCATAAAAATTTTCTGTTGGCCCATGCCTAAGTCAATCAATATAGGTCTATTCTCAAAATACAAAATACTGTATGTTGATGAGAAGAACAGTTCTGAAGAGTATATTAATTCTGACATTCGGTACTAGCACAAAAATTTTGTAAGACAAACTTAAGAGTAATGATAATTTTAATAGGTTTACAGTACTTAATTTACTTAGAATACTCCCAAGCATAATTTAAATAATCTCATATAATTCTCTAGGTCCCTTTCAAATTCAGAGATTCAAATAATGGAAATTATACTACAATTTGTAATTTCAATGATTCATGACATTTAGACACATTTTTTGATCTCCAAACAAAAGCGCATCTGTATAAAAAACCAGAACATTTCTTTGACCAGATACTCATTAATACTACTGATGTTGAAAAGTACAGGTCAAACAGAAAATTAATCTTAATAATACTTTAATTCTAATTAATTAATAACCTCAGTGATTTGTTTAGCCATAAGGTTTATGTTTTCTTTAAGAAGGATTCTAGAAGTAACGTAAAAAAGTTAAAATCTGATATTCCAAGAATAGTTACATATATCTATGTCTTTGTATCTATATCTTATATAGCTAATTATATGTTAATTTTATTTATGATACTTTTATACTGAATTAGATGGCAATTTAAAGAAAAAATAATATTTTAGAATCATACTACTCTTTTACAAAAATTATTTGTCATATGGCATCAATATTCTTTGCAAAATTCCTAGCATGAGGGACAAGATACCAATAAGTCAAACTTACAGAATTTACTGTTAGTTTTTGAGAGAATGTTTTTGTTCCAGTTCTCAGCTAATGATATGCATTTGATACCATGAGGTTTCTACATGGCAGGCCAAGAGAGATTTTTGAACAAATCCAGTCCTTATCATGCTCTGAACACATAGCATCTGACATAGAATGCTAAGGACTATTTCCTGAATGTAAATTGCTTCTAAATGTAGAAAAGTACTGTTTTTTCCTAGATGAACAACTTTTCATTTCCAGACTTTGGCTAACTGGGCTTCTGTTATCACGTATAGTTTTTCAAATAGAGTACAAAAATCATAATTTAAATTTCTAACAAAATCTGGAAATTGGAAGAATCAAAGTTAAGGACATAAATATTGACTAATACAAAGTCCATTTTATTTGAAATGTAAGTAAATATTAGAAAAATAAATTTAAGTGGAAAGTCTGTAGAAAATTCTACTGTCATTAATAACAGATACTGTTTATGTAGCATTTACTCTTTGCCAGTCTCCAAGTATTTAACACAGATTAACTCAAGAATCCTTTGCAAGTCTAAGAAATAAACACTGTGATATACTCATTTTATAGATGAAGGAATTGAGACACAAAGAGGTAAATTAATTCAGGTAAAGGCAAAGCTAGATTTCAGTCAAACTATACAGGCCCTTAGATATTATCATAAGAATTGCTGTTATTGTTTAGTATTATCATCATCATCATCATCATCATTATTATTTTACCTTAAGACAGTAAAAGAAATATCTCAAGTTTGTAACACGAAGAATTTTTTTTTTTCCAAATATGAGTTGCTTCTGAGTAAAGAGATCAAAGATCAAGGACAGTTTTGCAGACCTGTTGCTTTACTGTCAATCAGAGCAGGATCCAGTTTAAGCAATGTAATTTATTGTGTTACATATTTTTAAAAGTCCACTGGTACAATAAAAATAAACATATTTTTTTTTCCTTTGGAAACTTGCATAGCTCTTTGTACAACAGCTGCTTAAGGAACACATCAGTCTTCAAGTCACTTAGAATATTACAAGACACTTCATAGATTTGTTCCAGCCATTTTTCACAACGTGCCTTAATATATGCACTGACCTCCAGGTCTATTAACTATTTAATATCTAGCAAATGTGCAAACATACTCTTTTGCTCCTCCTCCTCCGGTCTACGTGAGATGGAACCTGTTCTTGGGAAGGTTTTTCCAACATTTCTGTGTTTTAGAACTTTTCTATAACATATGAGCTCATAGAGGTGTCCTTCTGTCTCTAACTTGGTGGTGCCATTTTTCATATGGCATTACCATTAATTCAATTGATATTCATTGTGTCATTAACCTAGTCTGGGTGCTGGAGGTAAAGTTAAAAGAAATAAATCCATTTCTTAAAGAAACTTAAAATCTAATAGGGCAAATAAGGAAGTAAGCAGACCATTTCAGGTTAAATGAATACTCTAGTTAACTTGACATTTATATGATTCACAGGGTGATGGATCCATTAAGCTGTCAAAGGTTGATTAGTAACGTAGTAAATCACCCAACTAACTCCTTTTATTCAGACTGCTACTCTGGTGTCATGATACAGTTTTCTCTGATGTACATTAATCAATCCCCTAATTAAAGCTGAACTTTTATTTAGTCTTTAATATATGATGCTAATGTACCGACTTAATAATAGCAGAGTTAGGAGAACTTACCCAGCAGATTTGGGCCAAGTACAGAGGTAAAGTGAAGTCATTTAACTTGGTATTTGTCACAAATAAGATGATATTCTGTTATTCCTCAAATTATTCAGGACCTGGATGAGGAAGAGGGATGTTAAGAGGTCCTAACACTAAAGAAAGAGAAATTAAAATGAGTTGCTTGTTTTTGTACGTGGTCATGCTGATAAATTTTTAGAGGAAAAATAAATGCGTAGATAGGATTTTAATGAGGTTTGACCCTGAAACTTGGACTTCTGTAGGACAGTGAGGCCTTTTCACCTTGGTAGAGTGTAAATAAAGATCAGGTTGACTGGGTTTTTACAATTGAATTGAGGCATAGGAAAGAGATTTTAAACCTTAGGGTACCTAGTATATTGACCTTGGCTTTATCCACAGCTGAGTGGTTGTTTTTATAGAGCAGTGGTTCCCTAGATTAGCAGCATTAGTATCACCTGGACATTCCCAATTTTGGTTTCAATTAGGGTCACCTGGGGGCACCCCATACAGACTTGTTGAGGGTAGGACCCAGGTGTCAGTAGAGTCCTAAAACTCACAGGGTGATTCCAAGGTACAGACAAGATTGGGAACCTTTAAGCAAAGATGAGGACCTCTGGCAATTTGCAAACGTTGGCAGCCTCAGCAAAATCAAAGATGCCTGTGTGTGGGGAGCAGTGTTAAGAAGCATAAATGAAGCTCAGAAGAACATGTCAGTTACAAGCTGTTGGGTTCTAAGTGCAATAGACTGGATGTTTCTGTCCTCCTCCAAATCATATGTTGAAATCCTAATCCCCAGTGTAATGGTATTTGGAGGCCGGGCCATTGGGAGGTAATTAGTTTAGGAGGGCGGAGCCCTCTTGAATGGGATTAGTACCCTTATAAAAAGGACCCCAGGGAGCTCTCTTGCTTTTTTTTCCACTGTGAGGGATTTGTGGGGACATTGACAATCTGCGACCTGGAAGAGGATTCTCACCAGAACCTGACTGTGCTGACAATAATCTCAGACTTTGACCCTCCAGAACCGTAAGAAATACATTCTTGTTGTTTATAGCCAGTTTACAGTATTTTGTTGTAGTCCAATTGAGACAGTTAAATAGGGACTGCTGGGGCATATATTCAGTACAGGCAGCATAGCCAGAGGCACCTTAACTTTAAAGTACAGGCTACTGCAGTTCAGTACTCAGGTACAGTGTTTCTTAAGTAATAGTTGTGGCTTAAGCCACAATTACAAAGTAAAGATCTCCTCTGTCTCTAGATATTGCTGTTTGATTTAAAACGTCAAGGCAGCCCCATTCAGCTTGTATTCCTACCTGTGTAGGATTACTAAGTTTAGCAAATAAACATACAATATGCCATTTACATTTGAATATTAGTTAAAGATAAATACTATTTTATTATAGGTAATAAGTATGTGTCCCAAATATTGCATGGGACTTATACTAAAAAACTATTTGTCTGAATTTCAAATTTAACCATGCCTCCTGTTTTTTATCTAACAACCCTATATTAGTGTGATACAATAGGCATTTTAGGCCTATGTTTGTAAAATTACATCAGCTGTTCCAAATTATTTTCTGCATTAAGAGCCAAGGGGGGATTGAAGGAAATTGTTTAATACATGTAGCTTGTCTATGAAATTAGGTCCTTGAAAATATTCAAAGAATTGCTCAGTGAGCTTAAGGCAGGCAGGTTTGTAGATACTGCTTGGTCCTGAAGAAAATATATTTAAGAAATTTGTGGAATTCTAAAAGTGTTTTGCCTAGCACATGACTGAGGTGTAGGTCCACGCTAGGTCTCTAGTGACAAATATAGCATTAGAAATTTTAATTCAAGAATCTGAGTGATTTTCCAGCTGAAGTGAATACGGAATGGTAAGCATAACTTACAAAATGCAAAATCATGACATTCATACAAGTGTACAGTGGATGTATTTCAGACATGTAAGTTAACTCATTAATGAGGAAAACATTAAGATATTAAAACTAACTCAAAATATGAAGAACACACTCACACACATATATAAAGAACGCTGAAATAAATTTGCTAAAGATGCAAAGCTAGTTAATATCATATACATAGGGCAATAAAATTTAATATTTGGGCTCATTTTCTACAGGGCAAAAAGCAATTTTATTTCTGTAAACAAAATTTATATGCATTTATATTTACATTATTATCAATTTTTCACCACTTCTACACCTAAGAGTTGTGAAATAGAATAATCAATAGAAAGCCAATAAAAGTACTAAACCCTATACAATCAGATAATCCTCAGAGGTGCACTAATCAATACCCAACAGTGACTGAAAAGATACCCAGTAATATCTTTGGTCAAGTTCTAAGTCTTTGAAAAACTCTCCTGACAATGGTAAGGCAAAAACTTTTCTGAGCAGGCATATTCCTCAGACCCTGGGACTTTGAAAATGCCCTTCTCACAGAGGTAAGGATGCTCTGTCACCAGATAGAGTCCTCATTCAACCCTCATTACCTCCAATTTTAGGCTGAAATGATTGTCTCTCTCAGTGTTATAATTGTTCCTGATTCTTCTCTGCCTTCTTGCACTAAAATTTTTGGTTTTGTTTTATTTTCCCCTATGTGGACTATGATATTTTCAAGCTCTTTACTCAGATTTGCAATAGATGTAACTGCCTTTATTTTTCAATATTTCAACCTTATCTCTATCTTGATTTTGTTTTGTGTAGTAGTGGGAACAATCTATGAAATCTGAAGAAATTTTTGCAATTCAATGATTAAGTTACATTTTTACTGTTTTCTGCCATCAGTCAGTACTCTACTCTCCAAACCCTACATCTAAATTATATCTAATGTATTAGCATGGCTTTGGGGAAAGACATTTGTACGTGTTCAACATGCATCTCCATTGAGATATACTTTAAACCTCATTGAACATGACCATTCCTGCACACTGGAATTTCTGAGACATGACCTTTTCCAAATGGTTTCCAACCAAACAGTCTATGACTTATTTATTGATGGTATCACTTTGTCAAAGCTTCAAGCTCTTTCCATGTTAGCCTGGTCTTAGTATTATATTTATGTCAGTTTTTTGACCACATAAGTAGAGTTTGGTGTCCCAGCAAACTTTTGGGAGTTCTAAGGAATTCTGTAAGGCTGCCTGTAACCCATCAACCTAGGCATACCATATCTCAAAGTCTAGTCTCCTTTGCCATGGAAACAAAGAGTTTTGGGAGCTTGTGCCTACCATTGACTTACAGTGGAAGTAGTGCATAGCTTCTCTCTGTTTTAGAACCCTGACCCATCAGAACGGTCTTTCTCCACCCCCATGCCACTGCACTGTGCTCAGCTAGTGACAGAAGTAGAATATATATCCACAGCAGCACCTCAGTCTTTGTTGATTTCCCTTTAGACATTCCTTCTTATGCTAAGCAATAGTATCTTCCTCTGGTCTGGGCAAATGGGAAACATCTCCCTTTGTGATATGTATTGGAGTCTTTCAAGAGCCTTCTCTTGTAAAAACAAAGTCCTGGATTTTGGAAAGCAAAAACTTTGTCATGGGACTATATTCCTCAATGTCAATTTGAAAAGTCAGAAACTGAAAATTGCTTTTTTTCCACCTCCATATCTCTGCAATAACCATTGTAGTACATTCTAGATAGTAAGCCTTGGGTTTCCTAGCTACCTCTCCTAGGGAGAAGTACAGAGAAAAAATTGCAACCGTGTGACAATATGCACGGGGGAGGTAAATTAGGAAGGTAGCCTATTTTGTTTTCTGAACATGTAATCAAGAAAGTCTAAGCCCTGTAGTGAATGCTGTGATGCACTCTCCCCCTCCCCCAGATTCCAAATTTAGGACCAAGGCATTCCTTCCCCTGGTTGCCTGGAGTGTTGCTAGCCAAAGCTTTCTTTCAGCTTAAAAAGCCACATCATCTAAGATTAGACCAGCCCCCAGGAGCAATCTGTATTTAAGGACAAGTAGGAGAACAAAGGCCCAGCCCTTTGCCTCAATAAAGCACTTCTGAAGGACCATTCCAACTCCAGAGCTTCCTCAGCGATCTGCTGAGGTCTTTGTTACAAATGCATTTGTACTTCATCCTTTCCCTCTGATGACACTGATTCCCTCACTTCTTTCGTGTTATTCTGAAGAGCACTCCCCAATAAACCTTCTGCATGTGCATCTCTATTTTTGGGAAATATGACTAAAAACTCCCTAAATTAAAAATTATATACTTGTATGTATAATCTCCTAGCTGACAAATAATTATTTGTCATAAAAGAATGGATCAAGAGACAATAGTCCACAGTTAAAAAAACTCCTCCTCTTCCTTGCTTCCACCCAACTTTCTTTTCTTTATTCCTTCTGCCTTAATTGTTCTTGGACACTCTAATGTGTAAGTCTGATCTGCCTTGGGGAAGAGGAGTTTGAATGGGCCCGAGAGCCCCATTTTATTTGTTTCCTCTTTTACCTTCCAAGGACAACTTTACAGAACTCCAAGGAATCCCAAGGCTTTAGGAAACATCTTTACAATATCCCCTGATTCAGCTACTTTAGGAAACAGAGATCTTGCCATCCTCCCAGGGCAATGGTTCAGATATTAAACTGTTATATCCACATATGCATGTTGTTTCAACACAGTTTTAAGCACATGTTTTTATTTTAATAAATGTTTATTAACTTAGTGAATTTATAATGTTTTCCAATCACTTTAATTTTATTTAAGTACCTCTCTAATCCTATTAGTAGTTATAAGATCAAAATAATTATAGAATATTGCTGTTAGAGCCAAAACATAATCCTGTACATTTGGTAAAATATGTAAATGTAAATATTTTAATCAAACCCCTTTGAGAAAAGGAAAAAATGAGTTGATGTTGGAATGAATTACTATTATTTGTTGGTCATCTCTCTGGAATTAAGGGGGAAAAATCCATAGCCACCCAACAGACATATTTATGCAAAGATAAATGTGTTATACCCTGTTCTTAACTTTTCATTATTGTACAAAAAGGATTCTGGAGAGAATCTCGAATTCGAGAAGTCAGAAATGTTGACTGACTTTCTGGGGGTAGTTTGATTATTATAATAAGAAATATGAATACACTGAGATGTTGATAATCATGTTATTAAGACACTCATATCTTGTCACAGTCTTGTGGCTTCCACATTTAAACTGTGGTAGACACAATTGTTGGCTACTTAACAGCCAGATACAAACCTTTCTTGCCAACAGAAACCCAATCTGTTCACCACCATTCAGCTGAAACTGTCCTTCAGGAGAGAAGAGGACAGTGCCCTCCTGCCTAGCCCCATGGAGGGAATCTTGATGGGTTTAGGCCATACCTGTTAACCTCATTCTCATGGCCAATAATTAGTTAAGACATAGGCATGTGGTAAAATACTGGCCAAAAAGAAATGAGTGATAATTTGTTCTGGGTGGATTATGGGATATTTCTCTTCAAGCGTAAGTGCATGCGTACACACACACACACACATGTGCATGTGCAAACACAACCCTAGAATCTACTCTCTGGACATCTTGAATGAAGACATGATACTTAGAACTACTATGTCCATCTTGCAACAATAAAGGTAAAAGCCAGTGAAATTTTATATAATTTGAAAGGTCTGATACCACTGAGCCACTAAAAACCGAACCCTGGCAATACTCTCCCATGGAAAAAAGACTTAAATAATGAAAGCCATATTCATTTCTATAAACCCACCTTAGTTTGGTATTCTGTATCCAAAACCAAGAATATCCTAACATATATTTCACAAACATAGACATTGAGGGCAATTTGAATCTCCTCTTTATATAATACCTGGATTTCTCCTACTGACTTGAGAATTCTTAATATATCCAGCCAACTTTCTACTTTTGTGAGATTATCCCATGTTCAGCAGACATTTGTTTACATATTATATGTATGTTACAGCATTTAGTGCTGTTGCTTGTACAGCTGTAAGCCTCTGTAGCATTTTAAACAAGGGAATACATTAGTGTCCTAAGGCTGCTGTAACAAATTACCATGAGCTTGGTGGCTTAAAATGACAGAAGTATATTCCCTCACAACTCTGGAGGCTAGAAGTCTCATATCAAGTTGTCAGCAGAGCCATACTCCCTTTGAAGACTCTAGGAACATATCTTTCCTTACATCCTCCTAGTTTTTGGTGGCTGCTTGCAATCCTTGGCATTCCTTGACTTGTAACTCCATTACTCCAATTTATGCCTTTGTTTTCACAAAGGCCATCTTTTCTCTGTGTGTCTCTGTGTCTATAAGTAGCCCTCTCATTATAAAGATACAGGTCAGTGGCTCTATGGCCCACCTAATCCAGTATGACCTCCTCTAAACTTGATTGCATCTGCAAATACCTGTTTCCAAATAAGATCACACTCACAAGTTCTGGGTGGACAAGAATTTGGGAGGAACACTATTCAACTCAGAATAGGGAGTAATGTGACCTAATAATACCTGAGTTTCAAAAGATTGCACTTGCTGCAAAGTGTACCACCTTCCTGTTTCTCTAATACTCTGCATTTCTAACTTGATGTAGGGATGGAAATCTGATCACTAAATAAATTAGAGTTATATGTAATTAATAAGTCCTACGAGAAAGACAAAGCTCTTCCTCAGTAGTCAAAAACAATTTGCATTAGATAATATATCTATCCTTTTTTTACGTTTTTTTTTGTGTGTGTGTGTGTGTGGCTACTGTGTCTTTATTTTCAGATTTTACCTATTTTCTGGTTAGGTGAAGTTATCCATGTGTTTTTCAGATAGATGAGCTATTGCTGATTATATGCAATTCATGTGTTCATTATACCAGTATTCATTCAAAAAATGCTTATTTCCAGGTAGTATTATTGTCTCTGGGAATACAGCAATAAATAAAAATAACAACAGAAGTAAGAAAATAAAGTTCTTGCTTATATGGAGCTTAAATTCTAAAGGGAAAATGAGAAAGTTGGACATTAAGCAAATATCTAAAATATAGATAAATAAAATAACAGTAGGCAATGCCAACAAAGAAAGATAAAGGAAGACAATAAAGAACTAGAGGGTCTTTCATTTTGGATCAGGTGGTCAGGGAAGACATCTCTAAAGAAGTGACATTTGGCAGAAATGTTAATGATGTGAGAGCTAAAAGCCATTAATGACCCCACATTTTCCTCAGGATAAAATAAAATTTCACATTCTTGGAAAGGCCTTTTGAGATCTCTTCATTGATTAACTCCCCAGCTTCATCGCTTTCACTGGTTAACATAATTAAGATATTTTTCTAAAAAGAACTTCTTACTAGGATCAACATGTTTTCCATCAGTAAATCTCAGAATATGACTTATGCTCACAGAGTTAAAGCAACTTAACTTTAAACTTTAGAACATAGACATGTACACATAGTATTTTATTTAATTTTTTCATGTAATGAAAACATCAAATTTCAAATTATGAGCAACTTCTAAAGCCTGATATTCAAAATGTATCTTTCATGCAAACATGTAATTCTGCTTCGCCTTTTTACATATGTAATTTATAAATTTGTATTTAGTTATTCTTAATAACCAAATTCATTTAAACTATTGAATTAGAATTAATATTTTGAAATTCTATGCCTTTTTATTTTTCTCACATCTCATAATACAGTTATAAACCATGGTTAGTATTTTAACTTTTTCAAATTCCAAGAGAGTTCAAATCCTTCTTCATTCAGTGGTAAGTGATGATATAGATAACAATGGTAAAAATCTTATATGGAGGAACTGCGAAAATCTATCCATATATTCCAACTGGAAACAGAATGTCTAAGATAGAAATTAGACAAAATAACATATGCTTCCAGACAGGGGTCTTAAAAATCAATTAAGTTGAAATGTTTCTAAAGAATAGTTAAGTCTAGTCACTTCTTAGGCACATGTTCTCAATTATTTGAGACAAAATTTAGCAAGGATAGAAGTAGTGTACTTAAGTCAAACTCTGCTGACAAAGCAAATGCAAAGTAGAAACTGTCAAATATCTTCAATAGCACCATCTTAAATTACAAAAGTACATGACTTTAATGGGGTAAACTACTAGCAGAGGGGTGGGTTTTAACAACCACTTTAGTATTAAAATTGAAACAAATAGGAGCCCTGAACACATGCCAAACAGAATATAATTAATATGAGGCTTACATGAGAGTCAATTTGCTCAATCACAGGTGCAGTAAGGATTAAAATATTGAACTACAATGTGTGTCATCGTTGGGGAATAGTATATAATTGCAATGTGTTAAATTATTTAATATTTCTAGTGCATGTGATTCATCCAGCACACAGAACTTGTTCTCTAATTCTAGTTTGGAAATTGGAGCACACATTTTGGAGTATATGGGTGTTGTGGGGTGGGAGGTATGGAGCTGAGAGTGTAACAAGCATTTTAATGATATCAGATGTGAAGAACTGTCTCTAGCTTGAAAAGCTCTTGGATGGAGAGGGAGGCTGTACCACAGAGCTGAGGAAGGCATATTGTGTGTCCTCTTACACACAAACGCACAAAGAAATGGGCTCAGACCCTGGCTGTGGAGGACCCAAGGATATTGAAAATTTATTGCATCGGGTATACATGTATGGAGACTTCATTCCTTAGATACGTTTCAGGTTCTTTCCTTATCGGAAAATTGTCCTTTTGTGGTGTTGGCAAGGGCAAGTGGAGGCCCTTTTGACTCCTTGTGATAAGGTCTGTGCAAAGGGAAACAGTACATTGTATCCATGTTAACAGGGTACACACATAAACATCTTGATGGTGTGGCATGGTGACCCTCCTCTCTTTCCCCTCCTCTTCCTGAGAGGCCAAGGAGCCTCCCTCCAGCTCCCCAGCTCCCCTTCCTCTGCTTACTCCCTCCTGTGAGCTGGAACAGTTAGCTTTGAGGAGAGCCCTTGCGTGTTGACTCAGTCTGTCAATAATCACTACTTCAACTCTTTGGTATCTTCCCTTTTTTCCCCTTTGTTTTACTCTGGTTTAACAACAGAGCCTCAGCCAACAACTGCCTCCCTGTGTGGAACCAGCTGTTTACTGAATTGGTCTGTGCAAGGCACACAACTATTTCATTCTCTGGATAGGGTCAGACTAAAAAATGTCAAACTCCTGGGTCCAGCAACTAGCTCTGTATATGCCCACACGCTTCTAGTTTTTTCATGGCTTCCTCCCCATCTGGTGTGAGTATTCTTCACCCTCACTGTAGACATGTAAACAGTGTCCAGATTAGAAGATCCTGACTAATGGTAGAGGAAAAAGGATAGTGAAAGAAGAGGGAAAGCACAGAGGGAAGTGGGAAGACTAAGACGGAAGGCAGTGACTTCAGTGTCCTTTGGCATCTACCACATACTCAGTCACTAATGGTGTCATTTAATGGAGAAATCTTTGAAGATATTAATACAGTTGCTTATCGTGTTGACATATTGATAGCTGTATCACACAAAAGGGTCACCTCACAACTTCTATAAAGCAACGGATGACTGAAAATTTCTAGAATATATTGATTTGTGCCACAGCTTAAGTCACATGTTAAACAGTTTCTAAAAATCTAGTTTAAGTTAATTTCAATAACAAAGGTTATGGTGGTTTTATGCTGATTCACAGATTTATATTGATTATTCAATATTCTGAGTATTATCCATGTACCTAAATGAGTGTTTAAAAAAGGAGTTTCTGACTTGGACCTAGGTCTGTTAACAAGTTCCGAAGGTGTAGATAAAGTTGAAATGGCTGGAAGTGTCTCAGTTACTGTGTATAAATTTGAAATTTCCAAAAATCTTAGAATGGCCAGGTTATGAGTGAACTAATCTTCTTTAATGATATAATCAGTTTCTTTATAACTAGTTTCCAGTTTACTCTGTAACAGATGATAATAACTTAGTCATATATTTTTCTTTATAAAATGACAAATATGAGCATCAGTATTTTTATTGATGTCAACTGAATTTATAAAAATGATTTTCTGAGGACAGAGCACATAATCAACAGATCTTAATTTCTTTAGATGATGTGAAAGATATGTATAAACAAAAAATGAAAGTAATTTGTCACTAGCTTTGGTTTTGTTTACTCTTTTTATATTGTATTTTGTGGTTCTAATTTCTGGCTTATATGGTAGATTTTAAAACTGA
The DNA here is from genome assembly GCF_949752795.1 of Hyperoodon ampullatus. Lineage (NCBI taxonomy): Eukaryota > Metazoa > Chordata > Mammalia > Artiodactyla > Ziphiidae > Hyperoodon > Hyperoodon ampullatus. The sequence goes on from NC_136914.1 coordinate 79,271,551, forward strand.
AAGAGACAGGAAAATAAATTGATACAGCTGTAACCAGGTATGGAAAGTCTATTATCTAGAGAGTTTTAGGATGGGCTGTTACTTGCATTTATCTGTGTCTCCATTTTTCTTTTAACCTCAAAGTTTCATATTGGTGTATGCTCAAGGGAGAGGTCAATTCTTGATTGAATACTTTTCTGAAATGGGTTGGTCTAAGGTCATCCATTTTTCAAGGATTCCTAGAGAATTTATTCTTGTCTGATATGAAGTCTTGTTCTCTTTTTTATGGTCAAGGCACCACATTTCATCTCACAGCACACTAGGCTAGCTTTCCTGGACTAATCCCTTACCCCATAGATGTTGCTTCTTGCCACCTTTATCTCAAGACTATAAACCCATCATTCCCCATATGGGCTTTCTTGGTAACAGACCGCTTCATGCTCTCTACCTCTCACTTAAAGAAAAATTTCACTCTCCTGAACTTTCCCTGAGTTTCAAAACATCTGGATCAAGGGTTAATGATAAGAGAAATGAGAACAGCAGTCAGGCAGAATTGGCAACAATTTAAACAACAGTTCAGCCATATAGCAGAGTCACCGGACCTTTAGTCCTTCCCTGAAGGACATAGATAACACTGTCTGATGCACAATCCTAAGTTGTTTTTACAGAAACCAGACTCTTGTTTCTAGTACTGACCCCTTAGAAACTAGTGCAAATTATAAGTCACAATTTATTATACACACACACAGATTCATATGCAATACATATCTGATTCTATTTTTTTCTTTAGCCAAAATGGATGGATTATATACAATTATAAAATAAAAAGATTATTTTCTTGTAACTAGAATGACCTTTATTTCATATAATTATTTGGGATATTACATTTATATAAGCTTTATATTTTAGTTTGAAAACAGAGGGTTTTTTTGTTTCTTTTGTGGACTCTTAGAACACCTTAACATAAGTATTTGTGAAAAGAGATTTGTTTAAGCTACTATACCAGAAGTGCTCAAAAGTAGCTGCAGGGATTGAACACAGAAAACTAGACAAATACTATTCTGGAATAGCCCTTGACTACAAAGGACTAATTAGTCTGACTGATTACACTCTTATAAATAGTTTGTTTTGGACCTAACTTATGGGTTACAGATTCTTGTTAAGACATTTCAAAGAAAATTTGTTTTAAGTTTCAAGAAGTGTTTCGTTGAATTAATGATAGCCTAAGAATATTAAAAAAGTGCAGGTTACATCTAGGGAGCCATGAAAAGAGATACATAGAATTAACTGCAAAGCAGATGTCCCATTAATACAAACAACTCTCATTCCAGATACCCAGAGACACAAAGACAATTATTTTAGAAATATCAAATTTTGAAATTTGCACAATCTACAGTAAAGGCAAAAATAAGACACTCATTTGTGAGAGGAAACCCAGAGCTTGTGAACATTTTTATTTTTATCATTAACTGTAACAGAAAGAGTATTCAAAGCAATGGCAAATGATCCTGAACGATCTTTCCCTTTGGAAAATAAAAATGCTCATATTGCTCCTATCATTAGGCAAACAAAACCCAGAAACCTTGATTAAGCCCTTTTGCCCTCAGCTAATGTCATATCTTTTCCTTCACCTCTAAGCTTTGTAATGGTGTATCGTATTCAATTTTTTTTCTTAATCTTCCCATTCCCTCCTAAGTTTATTACTACTGAAGTATTTTTTTTCTAAAATTTCCAGTGATGAACTTATTGTCAAATTCAGTAGATAATTTTTCTTTTTATGTAATTGCTCCCTCTCTGAAATTTTTCATGTTAATCCATTTCTTTCTCCTTGAAACTCTCTCTTCATTATGGTACAACTTTCTTCTGGTCATTCTCTTCTCTCTCTTGTTTCTCTTTTTCATTATATCCCTTATTTTACTTTCGCTTCCACAACTTATTAGTACTTCCATAAAAAGCAGTCCTTTATCAATTGTTCTCATTCTACAGTCTCCCAAAGTAAATGCCTCAACTGCCACCCATATTAATCCCCAGATCCTCTTTCTCTGCTGCGATATAGACTTTTACACTCAATGCAACAGTATCCACACCCTAATTTAGGCAACTTCAGCCATTTCCCAAAGTACATAACCACCATTGTATTCACTCCAGTCCATTTTCCATCAAGTCATAAGAGAATTGTTTTGTAAATTACAAATCACTTGCTCAAAATTCTTTAGAATTTCATACTTTTCAGAGAAGGATGCAAACTCCTTACGTTTGTATAAACAAAGTCCAGCCTTTTTTCTCCAGTTCTGTATAATTTTCTTTACAATAAACTGTTTAATTAAATCACATGAAAATATTCCCTGGTTATATAACACTATTCAGTCTTGAATTGAGAATCTTCTCTAGGAACTGGACCTACAAAGAGAAATAGGACAAATTCTTCAGTTTGGGAGCTCTCATTCTACTAGAGTGCAGATGCTAAATAAAAAGGTAATTACAATAAAGAGTGATAAGTGTTATAATAATAGAGAGATGTACATCTACTTAGGAAAAGAACTTATTTCAGACTGGTCTGGCTTCCAAGAAGAGAAAATTCATGTCTTAAGTCTTAAGGAATTTGAAATATTTAGGTAAAAAACAAGGTAAAAATAAGGTACTTAAGGACAGGGATCATTTTTTTAAAATGTTTTAAAAATAGTATTTTTATGCTATTTTTAGCATAAACTTTTATCTCTAGCCTAGCACTTCCCCTGATCTATGACTTTCATGTTAACTACTTTCTCAATATCTCTACTTGATGTTTAATAGTCATCTAATATTCTCATTAATGTTAAATATTTACTAATATCTAGTATTAATCCCTAAAATCAGTGGTCTCTAGACGTTTCTATGTCCTCCTTACAACTTCCTCTTTTCTCACTCTCCCCCTTCTCAAAAAATGGAAACTCCATTCTTCTAGCTACATAGGCCAAAACCTTTTAAATCACCTTGATTCCTTTTCTTCTCTTACATCACATCCAATCTACTTGCTCTTTTCTCCATCTGAAAAGTACTTTCCCCATCTCACTGTTTACCGCCTCACCTTCAGATATTTTGCTCAAATGTCCTTGTCTTTTGAAACTTACCCTAATTATTTGATTTTAAGCTGCAAACACTTTCCCAGCCATCTTTGTTCCCCAATTCCTGCTTTATTTACCTTTGCAGCACTTAACACATCATATGATGTATATTTACCACTGATTTGTTTATTATACATTTTCTACCACTAACATGCACACTCTATGAGAATAGGAGTTTTTATCTATTTGGTTCACTGCAGTATAGCTAGTGCTTAGGGAGTTCCTGGCACATATTAGGTGTTTACTAAATATTTGGTAATCGAGACAATAAATATGTGAATTCATTATTGGACCATATTGCTATTTTATAAATGGCAGTGCTATTTGAAAATTTGAAAAGTTAAAGAACTGTATGAAAAATATTTTGCCACTGTACTCTAAAATAACTAAATCAAATCTACAATAATCCCTCACTGATAAGAGTTCTTTGGGATCTTGTACTTTTTCATTGGAATAAATGATAAATGGTCTTTATCACCATATTTTTGTGCTTTTTAAATGTTTTAAACAGGCACTCTGCTAAACGTTTTTGATATATGATCATATTTAATTCTTGCAACCAATCTATGAGATAAAGTAAATTATTTGACTCAATTAATATTAAGAGAGTTTAAAAATATGGCTGAATTGGCAGAGTAAAAATTTGAATCCAGGCACTCTTACCCATGAGTACATGTTTAAGCTACTCTCCTTTATATAGTTTGATGGATGTAAAAAAATAAGTGTAATAAATAGAACTTTATTTTTTCTTCATAAAATTAAAACATTTTGGATGCTTCCGAAGTCCCAATTCTGTTATCTTGATAACCATGTATTTTTTAAGATGTAAGTAGACCTCATATGGTATCAGGGAAAATGAAGACCAGTTTTATATAGCAAAATCCTCTATATTTTATGTATATATACATAAAATATATTTTGTGCATATTCAGTAGAAATGTCTGTATATAAAGTCACATCATTCCCTTTGCTTTCTTTGTTAATATTGTATAAGGATTTGCTCTTTATCTATTAAAAGATGCAGTTTTCTAATAAGTAAACTATCCCCTTCTTTCAATTTTCCTCAGTAATTTGTACCAGTTCTTTGCTACCACATCTGTTATGAATTAAAAATGCCTCTGGGCATGTTCAACCTCTAGTTTTTAGTTAAAGAAGTTTAATGGATTGAATTTAAAAATTACTCTATGAAAATATTCAACATCTTTTCTACACTTTGTACTTCACCTTCAAAAAACACTTTGATAATCTCTGATGGTAAAGTCTATGCAGGTCTATTTATTTTTAACTTTGTTTCAAAGAGCTGAATTGGTAGTCTCCTCTGGCCCAAATTTAATTAAATACAGATATAATTTTCTAATTTTCCATCGAGTTGGTTTAGCAGTGTTATATTCCTCTAGGGTAGTTTGGCTTCTTTTTTGTTTTTGTTGTTTTTATTTGACAGCTTGTGTCAAAATTGATTCTGATTCCAAACAGATGGAATTTTCTCCTTTATTCAGTGTCCTTAACTACCCAAAGACCTACAATTGACAAGATGCAGCTAACTCTCCCTTCTGATGATTCTTAGACATTTCAGACATCAAAGTTCCTGCCTGAAAAAAATATTTTCAGTCACTATAACCTCTGAGTAAATGGATTTCTCTTCAAATGTGTGGGATCTTTTTTTTCTTCATTGTGAACAGCAGATTATTCTCCTTTGTACTAAATTACTGTCTGAGGAAAATGAATGTCAGAAATTTGGCCCATATAATATTCCATTTGCTTGTCAGTGTCTACCAGGTCTTTTTGGCAGAAACAAAAAGGAATAGCAAGCCACTTTGAATAAAATGTTCTGTATTAATCAAAGGGAAACACCAACACATTAATTTTGCTTCTACACCATTAAATTATAGACATGACAAAATATGGACTTAAAACACTGCTTTATAACAACATCTTCCGTAGAGCCAGTGCTTTACCAAAATGTTACACACCTCATGTTTGTAATTAAGCTGCCATACTTGCATTGAGTTACTCCAAATTCTTTTTCATTTATAAGCAATACAGACTTTTGAGTAACATCTATTGAGTTTTCCCAAAGAAAAAAACTAAAATGTGCAGGCAGATGGTCAAGCTTATTTTTGAAGCCAGACTAAGAGTTCTGAATCTCCCAAATGTTCTGAATTTTTTCCAGCAATTTGTATTGGTATATAACACATACTCTGGTGGGAGAACAGGTTCATCATCTTGTGGACTAGCTCCATTTTTCTAATGCAAAGACAAGTATTGGGGGAGGGGGGATTTTCACTTGTTCTCACTGTTATTTCAGTTTAAGGTATCTTTTGAGGGTTTTAATATGTTGAAAACGGGGTTTTCTTTTCAAGGTACATAAGAAGGATTGAACAAACCTTGAGGCAACCAGTGCAGAAAACTGTCAATAAAATGCCCTCAACTTATGCATTTAACATAAATTCTGAACATAGTTAATGAATGATTGCACACTTGAGTGGAAATAGAAAGACTTCCTGATTTGGCTCATCTTCTATTCTCTCTTTATCAGTTAGCTTTTGAGACACAAAACCACACCAAATCTTAGTAGCTTAAAACCATACACATTCAGATTACAACTCTGAGAGTCAGTAATTTGGGCTGGGCTTACCTGGGTGGTTCACATGTTCTCCATTTGGTTCACTCAGTTTTGTACAGTCCGTCACCAGTCCTATTCATCTGGGATAACCTTATCTAGAATGACCTCCCTCTTCCTCCTGGATGTTCATACAAATGGGTGGTTTGTTTAGCTAACAATTGGGTTATCAAGCAAAAAGTGTAAGCACCAAGGCACACACTCTTCAAGCTTAGGGTTAGATCATGTTTGCCAGTGTCTCCATGGCCAAAGAAAGTCCTATGGCCAAATCATAGGAATATGAGCATTTCTGTAATCTGTCACTGACTCCCTGGCTTTATCAATGCACTGTAATCAGCTAGACTGTCGATTAATTGAAACCTTGCTGTTCTCCATGAGAAATATTTATCAGTTCCTTCAAAGATAATCCTATGACTAACTCTAGTCCTCCAAATCCTATAAGTATCCTTTTCTAACCACCTTTTTTTTGATATGCCCCATAGTTATCCTGAAGTGCAATCTAATAAAGCTAATAAAATTTAACTGGTTTGGCTAATACTATATTTCTTGTGGTCTTTGTGACCAGTGGGCTTTATTAACACCTGTTGAACCTCTATTAAGTGTTAGACTATGTGCTAGATGATAGCATACAAACATGCATAAGGAATGGTCTCCATCATTGAGGATTTGATAGTCTAGTTAGCAAGAATATCCCAAAATTTAAATTATGAATAACATAGATAAGATGCTTATGTGGTCCATAAATATGTGCTTTATAAGAATTATTATTTAGCCCTTAGCCAGAGAATTTTTAATGAAGATCTGATCCCTTCCTTATGAAGAAAGAGTCCAAAACATGACATGGAATCAAGGAGCAGTTTTACTTAAAAAAAAAAAAAAAAAAAAAAAGTATTGTCTACCATTTCCTCCAGGTAGTATGATTTTACCTAAGAATCTACTGTGGGACTTTTCCAATTTTAGTGGATCCTCTCCCAAAAACATTACTAGATCCATATAGTGCAGTTTAAAGTCTCTCAGTGCAGGAAGCAATAGCCAGAAGAAGACAATTTCATATTCCAAGACTGAAAGCTTCTACCATTTTCTATCAAGAAATGGCATTTTAAAATATGGTAGAACTGGCACTGGAGGGGGGCTCCCGCCAGAGCGATGGTACATTCCCCAGTAGTTGCTGCCTTGTCCCCCTCATGCCTGAGCAAGACCCAGTCTGTCACCACCTCCTACTGGCTCCTGCTGCCACAGGCACTGGAGGAGGATCCCAGATGAGCCAGCATGCACACCACAGTGATTGCCTCCTTACACCTAATGCCTTATGCCTCACAACCTAACCTGACACCTAAAGCAACTAGAGAAAGAAGAACAAACAAAACCCAAAGTTAGTAGAAGGAAAGAAATCATTAAGACCAGAGATCAATGAAACTAAAAGCTGGTTCTTTGAGAAGATAAACAAAACTGATAAACCAGACTGATCAAGAAAAAAAGGGAGAGCACTCAAATCAATAAAGTTAGAAATGAAAAAGGAGAAGTTACACAGGAATACAAAGGATCATAAAAGACTACTACGAGCAACTCTTTGCCAATAAAATGGACAACCTGGAAGAAATGGACAAATTCTTACAAAGATACAATCTCCCAAGACTGAACCAGGAAAATAGAAATATGAGCAGAAAATCAAAAGTACTCAAATTGAAACTGTGATTAAAACTCTTCCAACAAACAAAAGTGCAGGACCAGATGGCTTCACAGGCAAATTCTATCAAACATTTAGAGAAGAGTTAACACCTACCCTTCTGAAGCTCTCCCAAAAAATTGCATAGGAAGGAACACTCCAAAGATCATTCTACAAGGCCATCATCACCCTGATACCAAAACTAGACAAAGATATCACAAAAAAAGAAAATTACAGGCTAATATGACTGATGAACATAGACACAAAAATCCTCAACAAAATACTAGCAAACTGAATCCAACAAAACATTAAAAAGATCATATATCATGATCAAGTGGGATTTATCCCAGGGATGCAAGGATTTTTCAATATCCATAAATCAAACAATGCAATACACCACATCAACAAATTGAAGAATAAAAACCATATGATCATCTCAATAGATGCAGAAAAAGCTTTTGACAAAATTCAACACCCATTTATGATAAAAACTCTGCAGAAAGTGGGCATAGAGGGAACCTGCCTCAACATAATAAAGGCAATATACAACAAACCCACAGCAAACATCATACTCAGTGGTGAAAAACTGAAAGCATTTCCTCTAAGATCAGGAACAAGAAAAGGATTTTCACTCTCACCACTATTTTCAAAACAGTTTTGGAAAGTCCTAGCCTTGGCAATCAGAGAAGAAAAAGAAATAAAAGGAATCCAAATTGGGAAAGAAGAAGTAAAACTTCTACTGTTTGCAGATGACATGCTCCTATACATAGAAACCCCTGAAGATGCTACCAGAAAATTAGTAGAGCTCATCAATGAATTTGGTAAAGTTGCAGGATACAAAATTAATGCATAGACATCTCTTTATTCCTATAATATAATTCCTCTAATTTCTATACACTAACAATGAAAGATCAGAGAGAGAAATTAAGGAAGCAATCCCATTTACTATCACAACAAAAAGCATACAATACCTAGGAATAAACTTACCTAAGGAGGCAAAAGACCTCTACTCAGAAAACTATAAGATACTGATGAAAGTGATAAAAGATGACAAAGATAGAGTGATATACCATGTTCTTGGATTGAAAGAATCAATATTGTGAAAATGATTTTACTACCCAAAGCAATCTACAGATTCAGTGCAATCCCTATCAAATTACCAATGGTATTTTTCACAGAATTAGAACAAAAAATCTTAAAATTTGTATGGAAATACAAAAGACACTGAATAGCCAAAGCAACCTTGAGAAAGAGAAATGGAGCTGGAGGAATCAAGTTCCCTGACTTCAGACTATACTACACAAAGCTATGGTCATCAAAACAGTATTGTACTGGCACAAAAACAGAAATATAGATCAGTGGAACAGGATAGAAAGTCCAGAGATAAACCCATGCACCTATGGTCACCTAATCTATGGCAAAGGAGGCAAGAATATACAATGGAGAAAAGATAGTCTTTTCAGTAAGTGGTGCTGGGAACACTGGACAGCTACATGTAAAAGAATGCAATTAGAACACTCTCTAACACCATACACAAAAATAAACTCAAAATGGATTAAAGGTCTATATGTAAGGCCGGATACTATAAAACTCTTAGAGGAAAAAGTAGAACACTCTCTGACATAAATCGCAGCAAGATCTTTTTCCATTCACCTCCTAGAGTAATGAAAATTAAAAATAAGTGGGACCTAATGAAACTTAAGACCTTTTGAACAACAAAAGAAATCATAAACAAAATGAAAATTCAACCCTCAGAATGGGAGAAAATATTTGCAAATAAAGCAACCGACAAGGGATTAGTCTCAAAAATACACAAACGGCTCATGCAGCTCAATATCAAAAAAAACAACCCAATCAAAAAATGGGTGGAAGATCTAAATAGACATTTCTCCAAAGAAGACATACAGATGGTTAAAAAGCACATGAAAAAATGCTCAACATCACTAACTATAGAGAAATGCAAATCAAAACTACAATGAGGTATCACCTCATGCCAGTCAGAATGACCAGCATCAAAAAAATCTACAAACAATAAATCCTGGAGAAGATGTGGAGAAAAGGGTACATTCCTACACTGTTGGTGGGAATGTAAACTGGTACAGCCACAATGGAGAACAGTATGGAGGCTCCTTAAAAAAGTAAAACTAGAGCTACCATATGATCCAGCAATCCTACTCCTGGGCATATATCTGGAGAAAACCATAATTCAAACAAATACATATGCCCCAATGTTCACCGCAGCACTATTTACAATAGCCAGGACATGGAAGCAACATATGTCCATCAACATAGGAATGGGTAAAGAAGATGTGGTACATATATACAATGGAATATTAGCCATAAAAAAAGGAAGAAATAATGCCATTTGAAGCAACATGGATGGACCTAGAGATTGTCATACTGAGTGGAGTAAGTCAGGCAGAGAAAAACAAATATTGTATGATATTGCTTATATGTGGAATCTTAAAAAAGGCTACAAATAAACTTAACCACAAAACAGAAATAGAGTTACAGATGTGGAAAATAAACTTACGGTTACCAGAGGTTAAGGAGGGGGGAGGGATAAATTGGAAGATTGGGATTGACACACACACATTACTATATATAAAATAGATAACTAATAAAGACCTACTGTATAACACTGGGAACTCTACTCAATACTCTGTAATGGCCTATATGGGAAAATAATCTACAAAAAAGTAAATATATGTATATGCATAATGGATTCACTTTGCTGTACACCTGAAACTAACACAACATTGTAAATCAACTATACTCCAATAAAAATTAAAAATATAAATAAATAAATAATTTTAAAAATTAAACAATAAAAAATGTTTTTTTAAATTAAAAAATAAAACATAGTAGATAGCCTAATGTTTTAAATCCATTCTTATTTGCAGAATGTCTATTTTCTTGATATAATCTCTCTAAGTTTAATGTTTGGGAATATTAGATAACGCTAAATGAAGATACCATTAGACGTTAAACACACTTTAAATTCTATTTTCCATCACTAAATACATCTTTATCTACCTCTTTTTTTAAAAAAAAAAAATCTTCATTCATATTTTCATTCCTTTCCAGGCCCCAGAATGAGAAAAAGTATTCTTTTATTCTAAAACAAAGTCTTCCTTCTCTATTTCTTCTCTCTTCTCTCTGGATTGTCTTGGGTCATGGTTCATCAATTAGCCCCTTTTATTTCTTTGTATTTTTAGTCTTGCTCTGGCTGTGGGCCCTTTCCCTTCTGTGACACGCCCCGCCACCCACCCCCAAGAAAAACCCTCAAAAAACAGACTCTTCTAGGTGTTGATAGCTTTGAGAAATCTTCCCTTGATACTTCCATTTCAAGCTATCATTCTATATTTCTTCCTCCTGTGTTTGATAAAGGCAGTTCTAGTAAGAACAAGCTTCACAAAAATCCTTCTATTACTATCTATGTTTTACATCTTTAAATGTACTACTTAAACTTGCAATGCCCTCACTTCATTAAAAATGGCTAAGACACAAAGTCTTGTTCATTTGGCCCCAGTCCTCAGAAATCACATGCTCTTTCTTCATTCTTCACTGTTCTCTTCGCTGAGAAGAGAAAGCAGGAGTTGTGGATGGTGGTAAGAGTGAGAATTAGTTTATCCTAGTCTCTAGCAGGAGGGGATATCTTTTTTTTATCTTCTCAGGTGATTCTAAGAGTATTCTCATTCATGCGAGTGTGGTTGACTTTAAGGGACATACCACCCATTCAATCCTTACATTACAGTACTTTGAATCATTATTTTTTGTGGATTTTTCCTAAATTACTATCTTATATTAAGGAAGGATTCATACTTTACACTAATTTGTTTTTCTAGTACGTCGCACAGGGTCCTAAACCTTTAAGATGATCAGTAATTTTGGTGTCTGTTGATAAGTCAATAATCTCAGCATGCTGGTGTGTGGAAAGTTATTTGGAACACAGTATTAAGTGGGAGACAGGCATGGAGATGGGAAAATGGGGTTTGGTAATTTTAATATGTAAGCATTTCCTTATTGTATCTTTTTAACTTTGTTCTAGAGAGAGACAAACAGCAAATATTTTAGCTCATTCCTTCCATTTTTTCCATTTCCTTCAAAATAACTAAGCTGTTTGTAGACTAGTAGTATGATACATCTATCAAATTGTTGCAGAAGCAAATCAGAGACACAAGGGAGGGAAAGATGATGAATTTGAGAAAGTATTTGTTTTTCTTGAGTTTCCCAGTTCCTTCCAAGCAACCAAGAGTGTTTACGCTTCCTATTGTTTTCAGTTCTGGCATAGTCAAAGCCAATATGATGTGAATAGAAATGGATATCTTTAATGGAAGAATCAGGTTATGACAAAAAACAAAACAAAAACAAAAGCAAGGTTGTATTCTAAATAAAATATTTTAGTACCCTTGGTTCCATACTCTGTGACATGTACTTAAAACCCTTGGAAAGATTCAGCTGACAATCCAATTTCTATTTCAAGGCAGACACAGTAAAATCCTAAGGGAGAAATTCTGTGACTTGCCTTGATTAGTTCTTTAAAATCAAAATAAACATGAAAGAAAGACCAGTTCATGTGAAGAAGAATATAAATAATTTCTATTGCAATAATAATAATATGGTGTAGAGTCAATGCAGAGGTAATACCAGATAATATTTCTTGATTAAAAAGACTTCTTTCATGTCATAAAACACTTAACATTTCAGATACTATTTGAAATTAATTATATATCCTAATCAGGAAAAACTGCAAAGTAAATATAAATTAATTTAATTTGTTAAATGTTGAAAATAAATGCTGTAATAAGAGTTAAATTAATAGGTGCATTCAAAAAAATACAGCCCATTCAGCATAAAGTGTGAATCTATGCATGTGTGGCAGAATAGCTGGTGGGTACATCTGACCTGTTATTAGAAATAGCTGGTTTGAAAGCTAATACAAGAGCTTGGTAATGCTCTTTCCTCAAAGCATAATGCAGATTTATCATGCTTTTCCTTTGGGGTAGATGAAGTGCTGACATAACAATTCATTGCAAAAATCAGTATGTTTAAAGCCAAAAGGACAAACTACTTCAGAAACACTTTGTCTCTTTAAAGGCAATTTTCAGAGCTGCCGCTACCCTAGAACTTTGTCCAAACTGTTTCTTCCTCTTAAAAAGCACTATAAATAAATCTGTTCTGTGACCTTCAATTCTCATCCTCTCCAGCATGTATAGCTTGTTATTAAAAGAGAAACATATCTCCTTTCTTACTTAAAAACTGTATATATGTACAATTTATACCTTATCTATCTACCTTATTATACTTTCTAATCAGCTGTCTAAATTTGCTTTGCATATGACCTCTTTTTGGAAAACATTCACTTGTCTCTGTGTTCCTTGGAAAAAAGTGAGGTTATTTCAAAAGTTTACATATACACATGCGTCTGTGTGGGCACACACACATGCACGTGCATGCACACACATGCACACACACACACACACACACGAGTGCTTTAAAAGTTTTCCCTCTGACGTTGTCCCATGCTCAGCCAGCATTCCATTTCCCTACACTGAAGCAACTAACTTCAACTTCTTGTTTTGCCTTTACCAGCACTTTAATTACTATCTTGAATCCCCTCAGCCCAGCATTAGATATTCTCATCAAAATCTTATCCAATAGAGGGAGATGGAGGAAGATGGCAATGTGGGAAGACACGGAGTTAGCATCTCCCCACAACTAGAGTGCCTGCCGGCCGATGGTGGGGGACTCTGATGCCCAAGGAGATGCGAGTAACCCCAAAGTGAACCCGTATGACATAGGGGGACTGAGGGGGGAGGAGAACTGGAGGTCAGACAGGATAGGTGCCCCTGAGGCTGGGGCGATCAGGAGAGGCAGGAGGGAGGGACTCTCTGGGAAAAGCAAGAGAGGAGTGGAGGACAATCGACTGGCCCACTTGGGCTGCAGAGCCTGCTGAGCTCCCAAGCCAGTAACCCCCCTCCAAGTCCCCATCCAAGCCGTGTGGGTCCTTGGGGGCAATAGGAGGGAGGCTGGGGAGATCAGAAGAGGCAGGGAGGGGCCCTCTGGGAGGAGTGGGAGAGAAGCAGAGGGTGATTGCCCGGCCCACACAGGCCCGGGGAGCCTGCTGAGCTCCCTGACCAATCCTGTGCCCTCCAAAGCCCCCTCCAGGCTGCATTGGTCCTTAGAGGCATAGGAGGGAGGCCAGGAAGATCAGGAGAGGCAGGTGGGAGGAGCCATCCAGGAGGAGCAGGAGAGGAGCAGAGAGTGATTGCCCTACCCACTCAGGCTCAGGGAGCCTGCTAAGCTCCCAGGCTGATCCACTGCACTCCAAAGCTCCCTCCAGGTCCCGTGGATCCATGGGGGCATAGGAAGGAGGCTGAGGGGAGAAAAGGAGAGGCAGGTGGGAGGGACCTTCCAGGAGGAGCAGGAGAGGAGAGGAGGGCATTTGCCCCACACACTCGAACACAGGACACCTGCTGGGCTCCCAGGTGAGGTACCCTTCCCTCTGAGACCAGGGGTGGTGGGCACGCCTGGGCCCCTTCTGTTCCTTGAGCCTAAGCCCCATCCCCCACAGCCCACAGGGCCTTTTGCAGCCCTGTGGGTCCTAAGCATAGGCCCCACCCACCACCAAAGCCTTGCCCTTGCTTAGACCCTGCCACAGCCAAGGCCTTTCCTCCCCCACTATTTTTTTCTTTTCCCTCCTCTTTTTTACTACTGTGGTACTGATGTACCTTCTGGTTGTTGATTCATCCATACTTTTATTTTTAGATTCTTTCTAACATATCTGTTAGTTTCCTAGTCAGATTTTATTTTTTACTTTGTTATTATTCTTTTTTCTGATGCCCCGTGCTGCTTGCAGGATCTTGGTTCATGAGCCAGGGGTCAGGCTAAAGCTTCTATGCTGGGAGCTCTGAGTCTGAACCGCTGGACTAACAGAGAACCTCAGACTACAGGGAATATTCATTGGAGTGAAGTCTCATAGAGTTCCTCATATCAGCACCAATTCGCAGCTCTACCCAATAGCCTAAAAACTCCAGTGTTGGAAGCCTCAGGCCAAACAACGAGTAAGACAGGAACACAATCCAACTCATTAAAAAAAAAAAAAAAAGGCAAAAAAATATGTCACAGATGAAGGAGCAAGGTAAAAACCTAAAAGACCAAATAAATGAAGAGGAAAAGGCAATCTACCTGAAAAACAATTCAGAGTAATGATAGTAGAGATGATCCAGAATCTCGGAAATAGAATAGAGGCATGGATTGAGAAAATACAAGAAATGTTTAACAAAGACTTGGAAGAACTAAAGAACAAACAGAAAGATGAACAACACAATAACTGAAATGAAAAATACACTAGAAGGAATCAATAACAGAATGACTGAGGCAGAAGAACAAATAAGTGAGCTGCAATACAAAATGGTGGAAATAACTTCTGAGGATCAGAATAAAGAAAAAAGAGGGCTTCCCTGGTGGCTCAGTGGTTGAGAGTCCGCCTGCCGATGCAGGGGACACGGGTTCGTGCCCTGTTCTGGGAAGATCCCACATGCCGTGGAGCATCTAGGCCCGTGAGCCATGGCCGCTGAGCCTGCACGTCCGGAGCCTGTGCTCCGCAACAGGAGAAGCCACAACAGTGAGAGGCCCGCGTACCGCAAAAAAAAAAAAAAAAAGAAAAAGAAAAAAGAATGA
The DNA here is from genome assembly GCF_949752795.1 of Hyperoodon ampullatus. Lineage (NCBI taxonomy): Eukaryota > Metazoa > Chordata > Mammalia > Artiodactyla > Ziphiidae > Hyperoodon > Hyperoodon ampullatus. The sequence goes on from NC_136914.1 coordinate 79,286,606, forward strand.
AAAGAATTGAAGACAATCTCAGAGACCTCAGGGACAACACTAAACACACTAACATTCGAATTATAGGGTTTCCACAAGAAGAAGAGAAAAAGAAAGGGACTGGGAAAATATTTGAAGAGATTATAGTGGAAAACTTCCCTAACATGGGAAAGGAAATAGCCACACAAGTCCAGGAAGCACAGAGAGTCACATACAGGATAAACCCTAGGAACAACACACCAAGACACATATTAATCAAACTAAGAAAAATTAAATTCAAAGAAAAAATATTAAAAGCAGCAAGGGAAAAACAAAAACTAACAAACATACAAAGGAATCCCCATAAAGTTATCAGCTGATTTTTCATCAGAAAGTCTGCAGGCCAGAATGGGGTAGCTGGATATACTTAAAGTGATGAAAGAGAAAAACCTACAACCAAGATTATTCTACCCAGCAAGGATCTCATTCAGATTCAATGGAGAAATTAAAACCTTTACAGACAAAAGCTAAGAGAATTCAGCACCACCAAACCAGCTTTACAGCAAATGCTAAAGAAACTTCTCTAGGTGGGAAACACAAGAGAAGAAAAAGACCCCAAAACAATCCCAAAACAATTAAGAAAATGATAATAGGAACATACATATTGATAATAACCGTGAATGTAAATGGATTAAATGTCCCTACCAAAAGACACAGATTGTCTGAATGGATACAAAAAGAAGACCCATAACTTTGCTGTCTACAAGAGACCCACTTCAGACCTAGGGATACATACAGACTGAAAGTGAAGGGATGGAAAAAGACATTTCATGCAAATGGAAATCAGAAGAAAGCTGGAGTAGCAATACTCATATCAGATAAAATAGACTATAAAATATGAAGACTGTTACAAGAGATAAGGAGGGACACTACATAATGATCAAGGGATCAATCCAAGAAGAAGATATAGCAATTACAAATATTTATGCACCCAGCATAGGAGTACCTCAATACATAAGGCAAATGATAGTAACCATGAAAGGAGAAATCAACAGTAACACAATAATAGTAGGGGACTTTAACACTCCACTTACACGAATGGACAGATCATCCAAACAGAAAATAAATAAGGAAACACAAGCTTTAAGTGACACAATAGGCCAGATATATTTAATTGATATTTATAAAACATTCCATCCAAAAGTGCAGAATACACTTTCTTCTCAACATGGAACATTCTCCAGGATAGATCACATCTTGGGTCACAAATCAAGCCTCAGAAAATTGAAATCATATCAAGCATGTTTTCTGATCACAAAGCTATGAGGTTGGAAATCAATTACAAGAAAAAAACTGTAAAAACACAAATACACGGAGGCTAAACATTGCACTACTAAATAACCTAGAGATCACTGAAGAAATCAAAGAAGAAATTAAAAAATACATAGAAACAAATGACAATGAAAACAGGATGAATCAAAACCTATGGGATGCAGCAAAAGCAGTTCTCAGAGGGAAGTTTATAGCAATTCCATCTCTAAGAAACAAGAAAAATCTCAAATAAACAATCTAACCCTACACTTAAAACAACTAGAGAAAGAAGAACAAAAAAAACCCAAAGTCAGTAGAAGGAAAGAAATCATAAAGATCAGAGCAGAAATAAATGAAATAGAAATGAAGAAGATAATAGCAAAGATCAATAAAATTAAAAGCTGGTTCTTTGAGAAGATAAACAAAATTGATAAACCCTTAGGCAGACTCATCAAGAAAAACAGAGAGAGGACACAAATTAATAAAATTAGAAATGAAAAAGGAGAAATCACAACTGACACTGCAGAAATACAAAGGTTTATAAGAGACTACTACAAACAACTATATGCCAATAAAATGGACAACCACGAAGAAATGTACGAATTCCTGGATAGGTACAATTTTCTAAGGCTGAACCAGGAAGAATGAGAAAATATAAACAGACCTATCACAAGTAATGAAATTGAAACCAAAATTAAAAATCTTCCAACAAACAAAATTCCAGGACCAAGTGGCTTCATGGGCAAATTCTATCAAACATTTAGGGAAGGGCTAACACCAAACCTTCTCAGACTCTTCCAAAAAATTGCAGAGGGAGAAACACTCCCAAATTCATTCTACTAAGCCACCTTCACCCTGATACCAAAACAAGAAAAAGATATTACAAAAAAAAAACAAAATTATAGACCAATATCGCTGATGAACGTAGATGCAAAAATCCTGAACAAAATACTAACAAACAGAATCCCATAGCACATTAAAATGATCATACACCATGACCAAGTGGGATTTATCCCAGGGATGCAAGGATTCTTCAATATATGCATATCAATCAATGTGATACACCACATTAACAAGTTAAGGAATAATAACCATATGATCATCTCAATAGATGCAGAAAAAGCTTTTGACAAAATTCAACACCAATTTATGCTAAAAACTCTCCAGAAAATAGGCATAGAGGGAAGCTACCTCAACATAATAAAGACCATGTATGGCAAACCCACAGCAAGCATCATACTCAATGGTGAAAAACTGAAAGCCTTTCCACTACGATCAGGAACAAGACAAGGATGTCCACTCTCACCACTCTTATTCAACATAGTTTTGGAAGTCCTAGCCACAGCAATCAGAGAAGAAAAAGAAAACAAATAGGAAAAAAAGAAGTAAACCTGTCATTCTTTGCCTATGACATGATACTACACATAAAAAATCCTAAAGATGCCACCAGAAAACTACTAGAACTAATCAATGAATATGGTAAGGTTGCAGAATACAAAATTAATGCACAGAAGTTTCTGGCATTCCTATTCACCAGCAATGAAAAATCAGAAAGAGAAACTAAGGAAACACTCCTATTTACCATTGCAACAAAAAGAATAAAATACCTAGGAATAAACCTGCCTAAGCAGGTGAAAGACTTGTACTCAGAAAACTATATAACACCGATGAAAGAAATCAAAAATTACACAAACAGATGGAGAAATATACCATGTTCTTGGATGGAAGAATCAATATTGTGAAAATGAGTATACTACCCAAATCAATCTGCAGTTTCAATGCAATCCCTATCAAACTACTAATGGTATCTTCACAGAATTAGAACAAAAAATTGCACAATTTGTATGGAAACACAAAAGACCCTGAATAGCTAAAGCAATCCTGAGAAATAAAAACGGAGTTGGTGGAATCAGGCTTCCTGACTTCAAGTGATACCACAAAGCTACAGTAATCAAGAGAGTATGGTACTGGCACAAAAACAGAAATATAGATCAATGGTACAGAGTAGCATGCCCAGAGGTAAACCCACGCACATATGGGCACCTAATCTACAACAAAGGAGGCAAGAGCATACAATGGAGAAAAGACAGCCTCTTTAATAAGTGGTGCTGGGAAAACTGGACAGCTACATGTAAAAGAATGAAATTAGAACACTACCTAACACCATACACAAAAGTAAACTCCAAATGGATTAAATACTTAAATGTAAGACCAGACACTATAAAAAACTTTTAGAGGAAAACATAGGAAAACACTCTTTGACATAAACCACAGCAAGATCTTTTTTGACCCACCTCCTAGACTAAGGGAAATAAAAACAAAAATAAACAAATGGGACTTAAACTTAAAAGCTTTTGCACAGCTAAGGAAACCATAAAGAAGACAAAAAGACAACCCTCAGAATGGGAGAAAATATTTGCAGATGAAAACAACAGACAAGGATTAATCTCCAAAATATACAGATAGCTCATGGAGCTCAATATCAAAAAAAAAAATCCAGTTATAAAAACCTAAATAGACATTTCACCAAGGAAGACAGACAGATGGCCAAGAGGCACTTGAAAAGATGCTCAACATCACTAGTTATTAGAGAAATGCAAATCAAAACTACAATGAGATATCACCTCACGCTGGTCAGAATGGCCATCATCAAAAAATCTAGAAACAATAAATGCTGGAAAGGGTGTGGTGAAAAGGAGGTGAACCCTCCTGCACTGTTGGTGGGAATAAAAGTTGATACAACCACTATGGAGAACAGTATGGAGGTTCCTTAAACTAAAAATAGAGCTACCATATGACCCAGCAATCCCACTTCTGGGCATATACCTTGAGAAAACCATAATTCAAAAAGAGACATGTACCACAGTGTTCATTTCAGCTCCATTTACAATAGCCAGGATATGGAACCAACCTAAATGTCCATCGACAGATGAATGGATGAAGAAGATGTGGCACATATATACAATGGAATATTGCTCAGCCATAAAAAGAAATTGATTTATTTGTAGTGAGGTGGGTGGACCTAGAGTCTGTCATACAGAGTGAAGTAAGTCAAAGAGAAAAACAAATACTGTATGCTAACACATATATATATATGTGGAAGCTAAAAAAAAAAATTGTACTGATGAACCTAGTTGTAGTGCAGGAATAAAGAGGTAGACATAGAGAATGGACTTGAGGTCTTGACGGGGGGTGAAGCTGGGATGAAGTGAGAGTAGCATCGACATATATACACTACCAAATGTAAAATAATTAGCTGGTGGGAAGCAACAGCATAGCACAGGGAGATTGGCTTGGTGCTTTGCAATGACCTAGAGGGGTGGAATAGGGAGGATGGGAGGGAGACTCAAGAGGGAGGGGATATTTGGACATGTGTATGCTTATGGGTGATACACTTTGTTGTGCAACATAAACTAACACAATATTGTGAAGCAATTATATGCCAATAAAGATCTATAAAAAAAATCGTATCCAATGGTTATTTTTGTAAAAATATATATCATGAGGGATATTCCTGTTTAGAAACATTTGCTGAGGTAACTACAGTCTCTTACTCTTTAAGCTGGCATTGATAAGCCTCCATTTTCCCCACATGTATCTTCTGAAAGGCAATATTGCCTGGTTTTGGAGAGCTCAAGATCCTGGAGCCTAGCTGTCTGCATCAAGGCACCATTCTGATGCTTGCTTATGAGAACTTGGACAAGCTACTCTGTAGTTTTGGGCCTCAATTTTTTCCATCTCTAAAGTTGGGATAATAATTGCATTTTCCTTGTAGAGTTTTTAAAATAATTAAATGAGTTAATATAGTTGAAACACTTAAATGGTGCCTAGAACATAGAAAATGCTATTTATGTGTCTAATCCTATTTTATACACTATACAAATTCAAATCGTTCTGATTTTTTGTTCTAATTTCATTATACCTTATTTTCTCCCAAATTTTGACATTTGTGTGTACCTGACTTTTCAACCTCCTATAATTTCTCTTAACATCTAAAAACATATTTTGCATGTTTCTAAGTATGTTCTATTCCACATAAAGTCAAGTATGTTTTTTAATTAATTAATTTAATTTTTATTGAAGGATATAGTTGATTTACAATGTTGTGCAAATATGGTTTTAATGTAAGGGCTTCAAGTAAGGAAAACCAGACAGGCATGCAGGAAATATTATGAAAACCATACCTCTTGATTACCCAATGCTGACAGTAGATGATAAGACGAGAGTAACTGTTTATAATGATTGCACCTGGAACTTTATTTACTTCTTTGAATACATCTTTGAAAATTTTATGTGTTAATACAAATCACATGTTAAATTATTGAAAAATACAAAAATGGTAAAATTTGTAAAAAAAAATCTTTTGAAAAACCAATGCATTGACAAAGGAAGATAAAAGGATATAACACCAACAGAAAAAAAAAAAAAGCACCCTACTAAAAAATGACAAGAAACAAGTAAGAGAGCAATTATAGCAAAGGAGGAGAGTCATGCCTAGTCCTGTAAAATGCACATGATTAGCAAAATATAATCAACTGGGAAAAATGCAACTTTAGAAATATTCATTATACTTTTTTTTTTTTTTTTTTTTTTTTTTTTTGCAGTACGTGGGCCTCTCACTGCTGTGGCCTCTCCCGTTGCGGAGCACAGGCTCCGGACGCGCAGGCTCAGCGGCCATGGCTCACGGGCCCAGCCGCTCCGCGGCATGTGGGATCTTCCCAGACCGGGGCATGAACCCGTGTCCCCTGCATCGGCAGGCGGACTTTCAACCACTGCGCCACCGGGAAGCCCTATACTTTTGAGTATCATAAAGCAATGTCATTAAGAGTAAAAGGCAAGGAACAAATTAATTTATACTTCATTGGTAAATAATTTTATGTGATACACTAGGAACTTACCATGGTTTATAGATTGTTTCTAAATGTATTTAACGTATATTATTTAAAATGTTTGTCTGCTTTCATTAGGCTCTGAGTTCCTTGAATATTGCATCTAGCAATTTGTTGATATGAGTGACTTAATGAAGATTTGTTCAATTGAATTGATTTTAGCCTTTTGGTTATAGTATATAAATTGCCACTTAAAAGGGCTAGATAGTGCTACCAAGTTCTTTTACCATATGGTCTTCAAATATCTCCACTCATAAATGATACGTGTGAAATTGAACTGCTATACACTGCTCAACAGAAAAATGTTGGGGCAAAATCTGGATGGATGTAAAGATATGAATGAGTGGCATCGCCTTTGCAAATTATGTTATATATAAAATCTATTACCATCATTTAAAGAGTGACTCAGCATTATTTTCAAGATTTTCATTAATTTTGTTACCTTCTGATATTTTGGGAGGGGCTTTTTAATTCTTAAATTGTTAATGCTAAGTTTGTCATTTATCTCTGTAATTTAGTGCTATAACATATGTTAGAAAATTGATATATGAAAGAAAAATGAATATGAGGAACTCTTTGTACTCACAATACCTATTTAACATTTTTCTCTTTTTTGGAAGGTTCCCTAAAATTTAGTTGTCATAGGATTTCCTATATACTAAAATATCTAGGCACTTCTGGCCTTTGATATTGATGTAACCTAAATAGCCAAATCGATTTTAAAAATAAGTTTGAAGTTTTCCAGCAATTAGACGTTTTTCTTAAGACTCTTCATAATGGCATAAATATTAATAAATTTGTTAGAACTGGATGGTAGTAGGGCATTGTTTTTAATCTTCTTTGAAGCAACAAGAGACCCAAATCTCCCTGGATTAAAATAATACCTTTTTATTTGTTGGTGGAAAAAGACATTTTTAATGAAATGTTTGATTAGACAATCTCCATTTCTCTTTGAAGGCAATACTTACGTATGAACTCAAAAATCCCTCTTCTTTGCCCATAGTACTGCAGATTGTGCCATGGTTAGATCAAGTTCTCTTTGATTCCCACCTTAGTTGAACACATTCTTTTTCTCTAAATGCAGTGTTTTGAAGCCTAAGGAGTGTTATATTCACAGGCCTTTTATTATACATATAAGTTTAACATTTTCACAGCAGTGTTGAATGTTGGGATAAGTTTAATATGTATGATCTATATAGTTAACAGGCATCGAAGTTTTTTTTTAATGTTTTAAAGTCTATACACTATACATAAACATCATTATATAACCAATATCACTTTCTTTTGATTATTGAAACAAAAACTCCTATTACTTGACTGAATCACAGTTTTGTTGTCTTAACTTCTAGAGTCTAAGGATGCCAAATTATCCTATGTAGCAAATCTTTGTTCACAGTTAGTCTAATTTTTTTCCATTTTTATAGGCAGTTCTCTACTTTCAAACCCCAATGGATATATGATAAAAGTAATTTTTGATGGATGTTTCATTGTGGGTGCAAGCCTTGTCATTACGTTAAATAATCTATGCACATTTTTCTTTTCCATCATTTCTTCTTTGAAATTCAAAAAATATTTCAGATATTATGATGTTTCCAAACCATCCTCAGGGATCGCTGTTCTTATTGTCAATCCTTTCTGAAAAGGGAAAAGGAAATTTGTTATAGAAAAGCTTTGCCCACCGAGTACTGTTATTTTGTCTCCTATGTAGCAGAACATTGAATCTATCATTTCTAAGACTCTTCTGAGAATTTTATAATTTTAGCACTTAGATTTAAGAGACATAATTTATCATCATTCTGTTGGCAATTGCTGTAGTATTTAAGTCAAATTCAAAAGTACTTTTGTAATTTCATTTCTGAAGGTTACATTGACCTTTCATTTATGTTGAATAAATAACCTAAGTTTCTCTTTCATTTGGTAAATCTAGTCTATGTTATAAAGAAAAGTGTTTGTATTTTTATTTCTTTTAAAAATATATTAATTAATATGTTGTCATTGAGAAAATATATTCTATTTATTACCCCTTTCAGCATGAGGTCCAACCATGAAAGAACCACTTTCTATGGTCCTTTTTTCCTTAGTATATTTTGGTAACTCTTAAAATACTTTCAAGTTTAACAGAGTTAGATTTTAATAAGCTTATGTTATCTGTACTTATCTAAGCAAATGTTTAGTTACACACAGGGACACTGTCTCTATGGCTTTGTACAATTTAACATATGATGCAGAGATTTATAGAGATATTTGTTTCCAGGTGTAGTTAATATTATATTTTCATTGCTGGTTAACATTATAGACCCAGATATGCTTGCAATTGTTGATGGACTAGTTGCCTTTCAAGCAAAAAAAAAAGTGATAATGTGTAAGTCCTGTTGTATATTTATTTTGTTTATGTACAGTCATGCATTATGCTTTTTTAAAATAATGATGTGCTTTATTAGCAAATTTGCATACAATGTATCCCAACGGATTTAAAAAAAAAAAAAAGCTTCCAAAACCATTTGGTTATCTACTTGTACTGTTTATCAAATTCTTCCTTTTATTTTCAAGTTTTAGCATGCTAATGAGTACCCTTCATAGTTTTAGTTACCCCCAGGTGAATATCTCCTTTCTTTGCCACTCCAGTGTTTCCTGTAAGATTAGCTATTACAAGTCCTTAAAATTAACTGATCATATGATTACACTATTCAGAGCATTAATATTCATCAATGCCTGCCATTTAAGGAATTCCATATTCTGGTACTGTCCAACTTTACAAAATTGTAATTCATTTGTTTTCTGTATATTCTCTACACCAGTCCCAAAGTGATGGTATCAAAGTGTTTATTACGTGTACTTGAGGAGATAAAAAGCTTGCACCACAATGTAAATCAAAATACTTGATAAAGCATACTCTAGTTAAGCTTCCATTACATTTTCATGGTAAGATTTTCTTGATAAAGGAAGCACTGCATTGCTTTACATGCTGAAACAAACTCCTTATTTCTTCATGATGGTTACAAACAATTCTTGGATCATTACTACTCCATGTATGACACTTTTAGTTATTCTGCATGTGCTCTAGATTTACACATGACTACCCGGGGCTTTTTTAACTTTCCTAGGAAAATTCTACCTATATAATTTAGCAGATGCTACTTTCTTGTATAAGAAAGATCTATCTCATTCCCTCTATGAGTGATTTACTCATCCTACAATTTCACAGTTTTCCAAGAACACTGCTAAATTCAGGAGGTATAGAAATAATTACTGTATTTCTCTGGCTGAAAAATTTCACTTGTTTATATCTCTGGGCATGAGTGAGCTTTAAATTTATGGAACCTTAAAATTACTATTAGCCAGTAGAGAAATAGTTTTCATTACTTGGGTGTGCATACAAGTAGTTCTTAGGACATGACTGGACAATTTTAATATTTTGACATAATGTTCCACATAAGGGTCCCTTGAGGGAGGAATATAAGTGTTTATTATTTTCTAATATCAAGAAAGTACCAGAAAGAATGTCTAAGGCTTAGAGAAAATCCAAGGGATAAATATGGAACACTGTTTTAAGAAATATGGTATGAACCACAATCATTACTTCACAGAAGATGACATTTTATAATAGAATATGGCCATAAATGGTTTTGAAAAGTAATTAAAAGTAGATCTTTGAATGTGAAGAAATTTTAGGAAATCCATAACAGTTTATTTCATGAATATTTTTCTTTAAATGTATACAGAATTAGATAAACACTAACTGTATGCCAGAAACAGTTTAAAGGCATTTTACATAATTTAACTAAATCAGTACTTTTACCATAACCCTGCAAGTGTTACAGGTAAGAATAATGTGAAAATGAATGGATTAATAAATGTGAGGCTCCCAGAACAATGCCTGGCCCATATCAAGTATTATATTATTATAATTATTTCCAATTCAGAGATGAGGAATCTGAAACAGTGAGGTTAGTTAACTCTTTAAGTCATGGCTAGCTCATGGAAAACCTGACATTAGAACCCAAAGATTCTAATTTTTAATGTTTATCCTTTACTGCCCTTTAGCCTTGAGTTACACCAATAGTCAATAACTTCCTGTGAAGGGGATGAATAATTCAACAAACGTGTACAATCAAACTTGTAGACAACAACGTGCTGGAATAGCTTTGATAGAGGTACATAGAACATGGTGTTAAAATTCTAAGAAGTATTACCTTCACAAGACTTTGGTAAATAGCAGTTATGGCTTCTGGTTGGAAGGATTGTCCAAGGCAAATTTTGAAACAGGAATAAAACTTAGGTAAAGACTTGGTGTTGACAATAAAGGAAGAGGTGTTTGCAGCAGCAGTCATCCTGTAACATTCTCCCACTTGTTTACCTCATAGAAATAGAATAATACTTTCTATTTCTTCCCTCTTAATTTTTCTCCTTAGTATGTATCACTATATATTTTACTTATTTTGTTAGCCTCTTCCACTAAAAGTGTAAATGAATACAGGCAGGTATTTTATCTCTTCCACAGCAGTATTCCCAGTGAATAATGGAACTGCATGTGGTTCATATTGCTTGATAATTGAAATCTTATCAAGGTCTGTGTGTGTGTGTGTGTGTGTGTGTGTGTGTGTGTGTGTGTATGTGTATGTATTAGGAGTGGGTGGAGATAACTTTAGGCAGGTAGGCAAAGACCATGGTAAGGTATGCTGTATTAAAGTGTTTGGACTCTATATTTTTGGTGATGAATCTTAATTAAGATGGTGATGTAGTCCACTTTTTAGATTAGAAATGTCTATTGAAACCATTTGGAAAATAAATTGGAGAAGTATAAAGAAAGGCTTGGACACCCGTTAGGTAATTATTACTGTAATCTAGGCCATTAAATTGTAACAGTTAATGAGAACTATTGAATTGAGACTCTAGAATATTCCTTATAATCCCAGTTGAAACTGATTTCTCATATTGCACAGGAAAGGGAGGGTTATGTTAGAGGAGCAGATATAAGCCCTGTACTATTATCTAGCATCCTTCTCTGACAAGTTTATTTATCTCATGTTTAAGTGACTTGGTTGAACTCTTAGTAAGCAAATTACTTATAGTGATTTCAAGAGTGTGCAATAGGGATTACAGTATGTAACTGTTGACTATTAGGAAACTATCCTGTTAAAATTGTCACATGTTTGGTAGTCACATACTTGATTTTCCAACTGACATTTCCTCTCTCATCCAACTTCCTCACAACATAATTTTCTTTTACTATGTTTTATCCCATTTCTAGAACCACAGGTTTTATCAAAGAGAACAAAGGAACTTTTTCTTCTAAAGAAGAAAATACTCTGTTTTGGGACATTTGTAGCTCTAAACTTTCCAGATTTGTTTTGTTCAATATAATTCACATATAAAGGCAATTACTCCAAAGCATCTTCAGATACTATCTTAAGATTATTAATGACTTATAAGGTTTTTTGTATGTAATGAGTTACAATCCAAAATTTAGTGAGGGGAAGCAGTAAACACTGTTGTTTTAGATAATGCGTTATATATTTGAGATATGACATGAAATGTTTTGTACTGCTCGACTGTGCCATCATATTTTTCTTAGCAAATATTAACGTTTTATAATGTTTGCTTGTATGTTACATGTAAGTATAACATTTAAATCATTTAAGAAGTTCTTAAACATTAACTATCTTTCATTTAATATGGATAATTAAATGATTTACAGCCATAGTCTATATAGCATTGATACAGGGCTAAGCCAATGAACCAATGATAGAAAGTGAAGAAATACTCCTGAACATGTATGGAAACTTGGTGTTTGATAGAAGGGGCAGTGTAAAACGAGTAGACTATTCATTCTGACTAGTCAATAAATGGTTATGGGATAATTGACAATTGAGAAAAAAAAATTTCTTTCTGTTTTTTAAAAATAATTTTACTTCATATGTATGTAATATAAATAGTATGTAGTATTTTATAACTTATGTAGACAGTGTCTTACTCAGTGGTAAGGAAACATTTCTCCAAATTGATCCCTTGTTAGCTGAGCTCCTGCAAAAGACATTGCCTTCTGCATAGATACATAGAGACAAGCAGCTCTGGTTGACTACAAAGTTTGGCCCATAGCCCTTTCCTAGCCAAGTCCCTATCATGAGGGAAGGAATGAGGGACAGAAGATCTCCCAAACATAAGCAGAGATAGCAAATAAACCCCATCAAATAGCTGCAACATCAAATACTAGACCCCAGCCCCTGGATTGTACCACAGGTGGGACTGATGTTGTATTGGCAGATTAGGGCTAGAGCCAAGAAGTAGGTTCCCTGATCATGCAGCTTCAAAGCCCTTCAGTCAAAAGTTGGGGTTCCTTTTTAAGTTCTCCTTAAGTGTGATGTCCGGCCCTGCCAGATAGCTGTGCAATGTCTTCAAGGATGACAGGTATTAGGTGACCTATGCATATGCTGCTGATACTGCCCCTGGGAGGTTTCCGCATTCCAGGCTGCACCAACGGACCTGGGCTCAGAACTGCTTAGCTGTTTGCTCCTATTGGCATGACACATACTATACGTAGGTAATTAAGGATTAATCACTTACCTACTAGACATTACGTTGGGAAGATATGATAATTGCATGGAAATTTTAGTAAAATCATAATGGAAAAGAATATACTGTTTTATGCAAAAAAAAAAAAAACCACAAAACAAAACAAGGTCAAATAGAGTTCTACACAAAGAAGAGTTTAGCAGTTTAGCATCTAATTTTTTTAATGTAAAAATAAATTTCTGGAAAATACTTCTTCAGCTAAAGTGGAAGTATATCTTAATCTGATATAAAGAAAAATTTTACAAATATAAATTGGTAGAATTGCTTTAAAACAAAGTAATAATTATGGGAAACTGAACCTTGTATTCATCTAGTAACATTTAATCAGGAATCCTGATTAAATACATATAAGAAAAAAAATGGATGAGTGAGAAAAAGAATGATAGGCTCAGGGACAAATCATCTAGGCTTCCCTTGTTAGTGTTCAATAACAAGCTGGAAAAGACATCATTTGGTACCAATAAATTTAGTTTAGCACGGGAACCTATAACTTGGGAAATTTCTCATCTCTTCATGTATTAATTTAGGAGTACTATGTGGAAATGTCAGGATTTTAAACACTTTCCTGTCAAATCTCACCATATTTGTTATTTCCACCCAAATATCCAGGTACTAGGCAGGTACTATCAAGAACCAGTTGTGCACCTGTAGTCGTTTTCATTTAGCAAATGGTACAAAGCTAGTGTGAAATGGAAAATGCCATCTTTACAAATGTATTCTCACTTGGAAATTTCACATGCTTTATGTGCCCTGCCCCAGCAGTGCTTATATTAATCCCATAATGCAAAAATCTCTAATTAGAACCAATTTGATAAGCAGCCAGTTATCTGCATTAAACATATGTGTTACTATTCGTTGTACAAGTAAACCTATTATTTCCAAGAGAAATCAGAGTCATTAGGTCATAAAGGCTTACTGAAATAGAACTCTGCTAAGCAAAATTAGGAATTTCTATTTTAGAAGAAAACATACATATCATTTCAAAGTAAATGACACATTAATAGACATAATTAGCACAATAAAGTGTTCAAGTATCTTGAGAAGATTAATATGAGTATTGAGTTTGAATGTGGTAAATTGCTTCAGAGGCCATCTACATATTCTATTATGAACAGGTTTTAAGCATATTAATGCTTTAAACAGGCTTAGGAAGTAACAGATATTCTTTGAAGCAAGAAACAAGAAAATGAATATAAGAAGAGAATTGAACTCCCCAAAATTATCAGAGATTCCTTACAAACTAAACGTCCTCCTTTTTGATCTTAGTGACAAATTACTGACTCATAGCATCACAAAATATTTCATCATCTGAAACTGAGCTCCATAACCATATCTTGCTGCTTCTCAATTTCATGGGTGCACCATTCTTTCAGTATTCTGCAGGGATTTACATTCCTGATAGTAAGATTTCAATGGAATGATACAGTTTCAATAATAACTAGAGTCCTTGTCACACTATTCACACTTCCACTGATAGTTAATGGGTACTATTTCAGCATCTTAATTGCTTCATGAAATAACTCTTTTAAGCAATTTATTCTTATGAGCTTAAAATAATATTTCATTTTCAGATAATGCAATTGCTGTCCATGAGGCTTTCAGGATAAAGTTCAAACTCATTAGACAAGCTGGTACCTAAGATACTTCAGGATCACTGTCGTCATATGTGTTGTAATTTCTTCTGTCTTTCAGGTTCTCAAGCCCTACCCATTTCAGTTATGCTGAAATTCTTACAGATTGAGCTGGGGGGTTGCTACTTCTTTGCGTTGTCCTTTCCTCTCCATTTGATTTCCTTTCATTCACCCTAAAAGATTCAACTCAGCCAAATTTTCCAATTTTTATTTTGTCAAAGAACTCAAGAGTTCATTAGATGCTATTTCCTTGTTCTGATTTTACTTTCTGCTTATCTAGTTATGACACTAATCCTGCCAGCATAATTCCTGATTTAATTATTAGTCTCTACCTCTAGATTTCAAAATCTTCTAAGACCAGGTGGCTGATTATCTAACTTTGTACACTCAATATGTAACATAGTCTTTGTTTCAATGTAGGTGTGCTGAATTTTTTAAAATGAAACTAAGTCAATATTACCAGATCAATTATACAAAAATGGCAAATGATAACATAGGGGATCAAGCCAATAGAGTACTGATCTTAATTCTCACCTCCTAATTTGAAATAAGTAATTCAGTTCACAACAATGCCAGGATTATTGATTGACTGATTATTCATTCACTCAACAAATATTAACTGAGGGCCTGCTATGTGCCTGGCACTTTGTGTGAGGCATTATATAAATTTGTTAAACAATGATATCCAGGCTTAGCCAACACACTACTCTAGTCATGTAAATAATAATGAAAAACTAAATCATATAAATAAAAAGTTTGAATATATTGGAATTTCCTATGTGTGAACTGTTTGCTGTCAATATAGACTATGATGTTCCAATAGTGTATTAGTAGTGGTAGATTCCAAGGGAAGAATGATGGAACTGGTCTCATATCTCTGCCAAGAATTTCCCTTGATTTAATTGCTTTGTGTATTGTTTCACCATTTCCCTGTAGGCCTTGCTTTCTTCTGTTAGACCATACAACAGTCTTTCTAGCAAGTTATCCTTAAACTTTGCACCAGGTAGTTTTGTTCATTGGTTTCATTCCTCTTCAGGACGCAGTTCCTCATCCAGCCAAGGAGAAATTCTACATCCTTTTCTTAAAGGACCTGATATCTTCACAAGCACTTGAATAGATGTTTTAAATTGCTCATGTTAAAAGAATAATCAGCTCACTAAAATGGAATAAACACTGGTAGGTGGTTGGTAGTGAAGGTACAGATAATCAAGAAATACATATATATAGAATAAAGATACTAAAAACTTGCACTGTTATTACCCTGTCCTATTTCCCAGATATTGTAGCTATTATATTATCAAAACCCGTCAAGAAAGGAAAATGTAACATTCCCATAGAAAATGTCAGAATCCTTCACTTATATGGAAAAAGAGGGATGAAAAGATTTTTAGTAGGCTAGTTAATAAAGCCAGATATTTAACACAGTATCTCATTAATTATTCCTACCTAGGTCCTTCCTAGGTTTGGTAAATTTATTATTTTTTTGAATATGAAACTAAATTATGTGTTAAGCTGACCCTCTTTACCTAAATGCAAATTAAGCTTTATTCCCTCCCCCCACTATTGAAGTTATTCTAGTACTTTTCTTAAACTTTTCTACATAAACCAAATCTGAATGACTTCTGTGTCTCCAAATATAACAAGAATTTACTGATGTTATGTTAAATGTCTCATTAATAGTAACAATATCAATCCAAATTTTCAATGTGAAATGCGCCATTGCAAAAAATTAACCATGAAAGCTAACAATTTGAATTTTATTTCTGATTTTCTAATTGTTATGCTAAAATATCAGTAAATCATGCTAAAATATCAGTAAAATGTCAGTAAGCACTTTATCAAAATTTTACTTAAATTGAAACATATTACACGTTACTTAGGTATTTCTGAATTGGGACATGTAAGATAGTTCCTTCAGTAAAGTTGATTTCTTCAGAAAATATTTTCCAACTAATCTCGAAAAGAACACTTCCCATGAGTGAGGCAAAAAATTAATATTGAAATGGTTATATTTAATGAAATTGATGGTAGAACTGGTATTCAAAAATAAGAAAGATTAGCTTGTTTAGGCTTCTCTTTACATATTACCACTTTATACTTTTTAAATAGACTATTTTCTAATGAGTTTTAGGTTCAAAGAAAGTGGAATTTCTACTCAGTTTTAAATTGTAGATATGCATAAAGCTATTAATTTCATTATGGTTGAGACGGAAAAACGCCAGAGTTCCAAAACCAAGTCCAGGGTTAATATATTAAAACATCAATTTCATAGGTGACAAATGATCATGCTTCTAAGTTGAGAAATAAAAGAGGTGGCCTATCAAATGTCCACTATACATATATAGTCCATTTTAATAGCAGACTATTTTTTCCCTTTCCCAAAACCTATTGATTTTTCTTATAGACAGTTTCTGTGTGCTATTAAGAAAAAAAAAAAGAGGAGATATTAGCTTTTGTTGCTTCTAATGCATGGGGAAAATACCAAAATATAGTTAAAATTTATAAAGTTTTCATCAACATTTAACAATTCACTATGGGACCTATGAAGTCCAAGGAAAATGCTTTTTTTTATTATTATTAAAATGCTTCCTTGAGTATCAGATAAATCTTTTAGCAAATGCCGCTAACATTTTCAAGTGACACAATAAAAATTACCTAATATTTATCTACCTATACTATTTATTTAAAAAGTTGAAAATTATAACCTAGTTACACTGTCACTATCTTTCTGTTTCTTAAGGTTGGAAATTCCTCACGCTTTAGAAAAATGGAATTTTACTTGTGACATATGAAGGTTGATTTCTGAGAAACAGTCATTAAAATACTTTGCATAGACATTTTATATATAATCATTAGAATATGCTGGCTTATTTTATGGTAGCAAAAATATAATAAAGAAATTAAATGATATATTCTGTAACCACCTTTAATAATATTGACAACAATATTATTACTGTCTATGATATTTATAGGACATCTATTATATAAAAGTTACTGTGTTCTTATTCTAGTTGCTGCTTCATAGAAATACATAAATTATTAGAGAAGATGATATGTGATAAAAAGGAAATATATGAGGAAGTCATTGCATTACACTTTAACTATTTGGAGGAAGTAGAATTAGAGATTAATAAGAATTTCACAATTGCAATGGGCAGGGACAGCAAATGAGATAAGACAGAATGCAAGAATACATTCATGTAATGGAAAATCCTGGGCACATTCAGAACAAAAATGTGTTACTCTTGGCTGGAACAGTGTTAATCACTTACAAATGTTTTTGTCCATTCTATTTTTCCTAGAAACTTGATCCACTGTTTTTTTCTACCTAAAATCTCAATCTAGTTTTTTATCTAATCCTGATTAGTATAATAGAAATATCAACAACTACATCGACTCATCTGATGGGGCTTAAAATTTTTAGGTTTCACTCTCAAATTTGGAACTCAGTGACACACTGACAAGAGTTACTGTTTTCTAAGTTTCCCTTGATGCTAGTATGTTTACAGGATCTTTTACTAGGGATAAAGCCATGTTGTACCAACATCACTGCCTTTTTTTTTTGGACTTTTTCAGTCTTTCTCTATGTTGTGCCACCCCTACTGCTACATTTAATTTATTATTTTGCAATATATACTATATGTCCTGCAAAACACAGCACTATTAAGAACATCAGACCTTCGACAGAGACCCATATTCCTTCTTGTCTTTTTCCTGGATGGGAAATATGTTTCTTCCACTCATAGATAAAAGGCTCCTCTGTCCTTCTGATCTCTGGATTCCCTACCACTGTAATCCATTCACCTGAATGGTCATGTGCTATTATGCAAAAGTTATTATGGTATTAAAAGTTACTATGGAGAGTAAGGGATTGTGTAAAAATTAATATCACTATGGCTGAGTGTTTGGCATATTGTCTTTCACCAGGGAGATGATAAAGGAGAAGGAATTTTCTAGGGAAAATGTTTAATTTACTTTTTTTTTTTTTTTTTTTTTTTGGTGGTACGCAGGCCTCTCACTGCTGTGGTGTCTCCCGTTGCGGAGCACAGGCTCCGGATGCACAGCCTCAGCGGCCACGGCTAACGGGCCTAGCCGCTCCACAGCATGTGGGATCTTCCCGGACCAGGGCACGAACCCGTGTCCCCTGCATCGGCAGGCTGACTCTCAACCACTGCGCCACCAGGGAAGCCCTAATTTACTTTTTGACTTTCTGAATGAGTAGCCTGTAAGTTAAATGATCCAAGATTCTCGACGGGCAAGGAGATATGCAGACATGTATCTAAGAATAGTGATCTGGGCCGATTAAATGATTTAATTACCTTATAGTAGTGATAGAAATCATGGAAGCACAAGAAAAAGTTGTTTGAGCTGAACATCATCATATGCATTTTGGTGTCATCAGCATAGGAGTAGAATCTAAAATCCCACCGTTGACCAATATTCTAAGGTTATAGTGATTAACTATTTCTGTACAACAAATCATCCCCAAAAGTCTTAAGACAGCAGTCCTTTAGCACAGCATCCTTTTTTTCAGTAATCTGGGCAAGGCTCAGCTAGGCAGTTCTGAGTATGGCTGTGTTCACTCATGTGACTACAGTCAACTGTTGAATGGCTAGAGGCAGGTTGATTTTGGCTGGTTTCATGTGTGATGGTTTATCTCTGCTCTGTGTGGTTTCTCAACTTCTAGGAGGCTGGCCTGGGGTATAAGCAATGCAGACAGAAAGCAGAAGAGTGAGAGGCCTATGGAAGCCTAGATTCAGAACCTGCACAACTTCATTGCTACTCTATTTTGTTGGTTAAAGCAAGTCACAAAGCCAGCCCAGATTCATAAAGTGAGGAAATAGACTCCACTTATTGATGGAAGAGACAACAAAATCAAATTGCAATGGATATGGAAAAGATATTGACATTTTTACAAATAAGCTATCACAAAAGTGAAAGAGTAGTAATACATGGACGAGGAATACCAGATAATCATCTGTGCACTAAAATTGACTAGAAGAATAGATGAAATTCAGAAATTAAGAATTCAAATGAATTGCTAATATTATCATGTATTACCATTCTAAAAATTGACTCTTTTGCTTCTAATAATGTGCAAAGATAAACGGCTGCTAGATAGCAGAGCTGTTTGTAAACAATTCCAAGAAAGTGGTTTTGAGAACAGTTTTCTGTACACTTCACTTTGAGTACATTTTTTTTAATATCCTGTGTATAAAGGTGTTTTTTTTTTGAAGTTTCTTTAATGTGACTTGTTCTCATTGCATCTTTTCTACTTCACTTTTTCTTTTTTTTTTTTTAGATGTTGGGGGTAGGAGTTTATTAGGTTATTTATTTATTTTTTCTGTGTTGGATCTTCGTTTCTGTGTGAGGGCTTTGTCCAGTTGTGGCAAGCGGGGGCCACTCTTCATCGCAGTGTGCGGGCCTCTCACTATCGCGGCCTCTCCTGTTGCAGAGCACAGGCTCCAGAGGCGCAGGCTCAGCAGTTGTGGCTCACGGGCCCAGTTGCTCCGCGGCATGTGGGATCCTCCCAGACCAGGGCTCAAACCCATGTCCCCTGCATTAGCAGGCAGACTCAACCACTGCGCCACCAGGGAAGCCCAAGGTTTTAAAATATATATACAGGCAGTTGTTGTCACTTGAGAGGAAATATTGGGTGGGACTATTTTTATACTGGGTTGATGGCTGAGCTACAGAGGTGATTCCTTATAATACCTGGTTATATGAACATTGACAGCCAGAAAAAAAAATGGTTGTATCTGTTTGCCTACTCAGCAGTGGAGTAAAGGTAAAGAAAAAAATTAAAATGAGAAGGCAACTCTGTAACAAGAAATGTACTTTTCCCAAATGATTTCCAAGAAATGGTTTAATTAAATACAGATGGCCACAATGTCAAAAGTGCATATTATCTATCACAAAACAGGGTTACAGAACTGAGTAACTGAATATATTATCAAGAAGTAATTCAGGGACTTCCCTGGTGGTGCAGTGGTTAAGAATCCGCCTGCCAATGCAGGGGACACGGGTTTGATCCCTGGTCCGGGAAGATCCCGCATGCTGCAGAGCAACTAAGCCCATGTGCCACAACTACTGAGCCTGTGCTCTAGAGCCCACGAGCCACAAATACTGAGCCTGTGTGCCACAACTACTGAAGACTGTGCATTCTAGGGCCTGTGCTCCGCAACAAGAGAAGCAACCGCAACAAAGAGTAGCCCCGCTTGCCGCAACTAAAGAAAGCCCATGCGCAGCAACAAAGACCCAACACAACCAAAAATAAATAAATAAATAACATTTTTTTTAAAAGAAAAAAAAATTAATTCATATCAGCCCCTGATTTTAAGCCACATGAGGGCAGAGATAGTATTTTGTTCACTGTTGTGTATCCAGTGCTTAAAAGTGTACCTTCCAAATAGTAGGCATTCAATAAATATATGTTAAATGAATGAATACATGCAAGAGTAAATGAATAGTATAGGCTAGCTCTGATTAGGGCAATTACATTTGCAAAATATTGTCCATGTGCTAAAAAAGTATATAAACTCCATTGACCCCTGTAGAATTAGTGTGTAGTATGTGAATAGCAGAGAATTCGCTTCTAAATGGCCAGTCAGAAATTTGAATATTAGCAGTCTTTGATCTTACAAATATATGTAAATTTATATACTTCATCTGTTTGTTCAGCAATCATTTGCTGAAAGCTTAATTCAACAAAAAGTAGAGGATGTCCTCATATTCTCTCCTGGTCTAGAGGTTGGCGAGCTGGTCTTGAGCTCACTGGGTAGGTCATATGTAAACTGCATATGCAAATTGCAAAAAAAAATGCAAATAGAAACATATAATAAAATCTAGTTATAGATGAGGAAACTTAGAATCAGTGAAACTAGATTATGAATAAGTTAACTTCCAGAGAGGATGGGTAAGTTGTGTGTTATACAATTCTAGCAAATGAATTAACATTATAGCCTTTATGGAACAAAATATCTAGGAGATCAATTTTATTTTGTGGTTTGTAAGTGAAACCTTTTTAATATTCAGTGACATTTTATTGATTTTAAAGCAAATTTGGACACAGTAGTTAACATTGAGCAACTTCAATATATAGGAGAACACATTTTCATATTTTATTGAGAAGTATGCAGTTGGGCATTAGCAACAATGATGATTAATACCCAGAGTCATGTGTTATAAAGATTATGATAATATGGGCACTATATATTAAGAAGCTATAGAGAAATTATGGAGAAATATTTTATGATAGAAATCATTTTCTTTTATCAAAGACAATGATATTGCCTTTTGTTTTACACCAAGTTTTATTAAGTACCTACATTTGAAAACTCTAAAGTTGCTTAGTCTAATAATGATGTAGTTCAGGGACTTATTAGTAGAATTTTAAATTGGTGGTTATAATGGCTGTGTTTCAACATACTTTTTTTTTTCATCTACCCACATTCTGCTCCTCTAAGTATGTATATTAATAAAACGTCTTCTTGGTTAGTTGTCACATCATTATATAATGTCCATTGTTATCTCTTGTTAACTTTTTTGACCTGAAGCCTATTTTGTCAGATAGGAGTATGGCTACACCCACTTTCTTTTGGCAGCCATTTGCTTGGAGCATCATATTCCATTTCTTCACTTCAAGCCGATGTTTATCTTTAGAGCTGAGATGAGTCTCCTGGAAGCAGCCAATAGTTGGGTCTTGGTTTTGAATCCATCCAGCCACAGCATGTCTTTTTTTTTTTTTTTTTTTTTTTGTGATACGCGGGCCTCTCTCTGCTGTGGCCTCTCCCGTTGTGGAGCACAGGCTCCGGACGCGCAGGCTCAGCAGCCATGGCTCTCGGGCCCAGCAGCTCCGCGGCATGTGGGATCTTCCCGGACCGGGGCACGAACCCATGTCCCTTGCATCGGCAAGCGGACTCTCAACCACTGCGCCACCAGGGAAGCCCACAGCATGTCTTTTGATTGTCGAATTCAATCCATTTACATTCAGGGTGATTATTGACAGATAAGGATTTGGTACGACCATTTTATCCTTTATTTTCTGGTTGCTCTATAACTCCATTGTTTTTTCTTGTGTTTCTGTCTGCTGTTTTAGCTTTGTGGCTTTCTAAAATTTTCTGTTTCCTCTTTTTAAAAAAAAAAAAAAACTTTTGTGTCTCTGCTCTAGATTTATTTTGTGGTTACCATGAGGTTTGTATAAAATGTCTCATAGATAAAATAGTCTGATAGCTTCTAATGTTTACTTGTCTATAAGAGATCCATCCTTTTCCTCTTCCCCTTTTATGTTTTTGTTATTTCAAGTTATCCTTTTTTATGTTGTGAGTTTGTTACCACACTGAAATAGCTATAGTTATTTTAACTTATTTTAACTTTAACATTTATGCTATAATTGTTTAACAGCCTATTCTGATTTACAGTTGCAATTTTCTGATTAGTTCTGTCTAGTTATTACCTTACTCACAGATTTGTGTACTTTTGCCTTTTTGTTTCAGGTAGAAAATCTCCTTTCAACATTTCTTGTAAGGTAGATCTAGTGGCAGTGAACCCCTTCAGCCTTTGTTTGTTTAAAAAAGCCTTTATTTCTCCTTCATATCTGACAGGTAACTTTCTGGATAGAGTGTTCTTGGCTGACAGATTTTATCTTTCAATATTTTTAGTATGACTTTCCACACTCTCCATCTCTCCTGGCCTGTAGAGATTCTGCTGAGAAATCTGTGTATAGCCTAATTGGGGTTCTCTTGTAGGTTACCATTTTCCCCCCGGCTGCTTTTAAAATTCTTTTTGTCATTGACAATTTTAATATTATGTATCTTGGAGACATCTTTTTGCATTGAGATAATTAGGTGTTCTCTTAGCTTCACGGACTTGTACATTCAGCTCCTTCTCCAGGTTTGAGAGGTTCTCAGCTGTTATTTCTTTAAATAAACTCTCTGTTCCCTTCTCCCTCTCTTCTTCTGAGATACCCATTATCCTTATGTTGCCCTTCCTACTGGAGTAGATAGTTCTTGGAGAATTACTTCACTTTTTAAAAATCTTAGTTCACTCTCCTCTTCTACCTGAATTATATCTAGATTTCTATCTTTTTAAAAAAATTTTATTGGAGTATAGCTGATTTACAATGTTGTGTTAGTTTCAGGTGCGCAGCAAAGTGAATGTTATACATATACATATATCCACTCTTTTTTTAGATTATTTTCCCATATAGGCCATTACAGAATACTGAGTAGAGTTCCCTGTGCTACACAGTAGGTTCTTATTAGTTATCTATTTTTATATATTGTAGTGTGTACATGTCAATGCCAATCTCCTAATTCTCATTGATTCTCTCTTCCAAGTGGTCTGCACTATTTGCAATGCTTCCTAATGCTGCTTTTTTGTTTGCTGTACTCACATGGGACTCATGAATGCAAAACACCATTGGCTATCAGACTAGGTGATTTGGGGACCCATACCTCAGGTGATAGCCTTAAAGTTAGGCCATTGTATGTGTAGTCCAAACCCTTCATTCCTCAAAGAGAAACTGGGAGTTGGGTGTTCCCTTCTCATTTTAAGTCACTGTTCAGGGAATTGGGTTTATAGGAAGAATGTGTCTCAACCTTTCTTATTTGTTTTGATGTGGGTATTTTCACAGTCACCGGATACGAAGGAGTCACTCAGCTAGTTTCTGAATTTCTCTTAGAGGGAGTTGATCCATGTGTAGCTGTATATTTGGTGTGTTATTAGGAGAAGGGAATGTCAGAAGCCTTCTGTGTCACCATCTTGATCTCAGGGGTTTTAGAAGCTCTTTTTGTTGATTGAGAGAATCTATGAAGCACACCCATGAATACTTCAGAGGAACTTGTGTGGGTGTCTGAACTGTACTTAGATACCTTCAATATTTAGTGACATTAAACAAACATTTATTCTTCATAGTTTATGAGAACTTAACAAAAGTTTTAAAAATCACATGGTTGGTCTGCCACATGCTTTGAACTATGGTTTGTTGGCATTGCCCTACATTTATCTTTGCTCAAAACTGTTTCTTAATTTTAACATCATTTGATACCTGTAGAGGATGAAGATTTTTCAAATCATAAAGTCCTGATTCTTTCATGTTTAAATTCCTTCCTTTAGTGTAATTCTCTCCTCTCATATCTTATTATAAGCAATAAGAAGAAATCAGATGATATTTTCAACATCCTGGCTGGAAATTTCCTTAGCAAAATCATCCAGTTCTTTAGGTTTTTTTTTTTTTTTTTTTTTTTTACTTTCCACATTACTGCAGTTTTATTTCTTTATTTATTTAGCCAAAATCATTGGGAAGGTATGAATAGAGGTTGGAAGTATTATTCTGACAGAAGTACCTCCACATGGAAATACGAAGTTAGGGAAGTAGAGGTTAGCCCTAACATTCCCCAGCTCTCCTTTCACATCCCCTCCCCTATCTTAACATATTGGGCTTAACCAACAAACCTCTGCTTGTTAGAGATGTATCTTGTCCTTGCAGAGGAAAACAGGAGTTTATAAGCACAGGCCAGCTCCTGTTCCTACCTTTATGAGGCAGCTCCAAAAACTAGCATCCTCTGCACTTTGTGGATCCTTCTGAGCTGCTACACTTTGACTTGGCCCTCAAAGGTCCTGAAGTGACTTTGAATATAATACCAATTTTTCCATCCCAAGAACTTGGGATGCTCCAGGATAGTATTTCACTACTATTCTGTTCCCCATAATACACTGTCAAAAATAGCTATTTAAAGGTTATATAATGAAGTAAAATCATATCACAGCTATATTATAATAATATTATGGCAGTAATATATAAATGCCCCCAACATAATCCTTTCAAATTACTAAATAACCAGTGAAATATCAGTCAAAACATACTATTTACTTGGCAATATATGTTAATAGTCCAATACTCAGATATCTAAATTGATGTCATAAGGAATTAAAATCCATAATTCACCTACACAATTGCTTATAATATTGCAGTTCCAATGACTATTAACCAAGGGTTCCTACAGTAAGCCAAATAACTGGGACCTATGGCTGTAGTGTGAGTTGTAGCTGTGTAGTACTTCCTGTGAATGAATGTGTATATTTCATTACTAGATTATTGTGGCAGCACATGTATTTCATGCACCCAATCCAGCTTTTATTAGAAATAAAATGTTCCACATCTAACTTATATTTATTCTTTCCCAATTGGTTCTCAACATATATAATGCCAATGTACATGTCTGTGTCACACTTTTCATATATAACTGTGATGGAAATAAGCGCTTTGGGCATTGAATCATTGTTGCTTCTAGTTTTGTGAATTTGCTTTGTCTGAAGGAGTCTTGTCTTCTATTGATGCAGACAGCAAGATGAAGTAGACATTCCCTTACAGGTTATCACAATGTCAGAGAATTAGAGATCAACAAATAACCACCTTAATATTGCTCTTTTTAGGTCCTGAAAATATTTTAAACTTAATAGAAAGAGGCAAGTCAGATTGTAAGAATTCAAAAACAGATTATATTTATCACTTAAAACCATTTATATGTAGCAAATGAAGTTTCTATGGCTAAGCTCACTACAGATTTATGCTACTTACTTGTAAAATCTGTTTCTCTCATTTATAAAAGACTAGAAAGAATAATAATATATCAGTTTCAAAAAGCAAGATTATTCCTATATGTATGGCTTCAATAAGGATGAGATATTAACCTCACTTAGAAGTAGATTAATTCATCCAAAGAACACTTAGTAACTTTTATGAATAATTTACTCAGGCAGCTTTTAAAGTCATTCATGACACAAGTTTGCCTCTCCTGTAATCTACAGATGAATATATCTAAGTAATTTAAGCAAACATAACTTATTTTTATTAGTCAGAAATGGCATAAAGTCATGCCATCTACTTACTTATGTGCAGGCTAATGAGTTTTATTCATTGCATAAGTAATCAATACTGCATATTCAATTTGGTTCAACCTCTCTGGTGAAAATTAAGTAGTGCTATTCAAATTATTTAGCCCTTTTCCTCTCAAAATCTCATTTTCTGTAATAGAAAAGCTGTCCATGAGCATGATTTTCACTGCTGCCTATAAGATTATCATCATGAATGATGTGGTAAAAGCTTCAGATTGAGCCATAACTCAGAGATAATGTTTTTCTCTTATTTTGCAATTGATAACTTGTATCTTGAATTTTTCTGGTGGTAGGCTTAATGACCAAAGTTTTATAGTACTATACACATTTCACTGTTATGCCCCTCTACTTTTTTAATGTATTAAATTATTAATCATTTATATCTTTCAGCAAAGTACTCAATACTAGTTAATTCAATGTTAAACTTGAAATTCATCACTTTTTCAGAGATAGCATCTTTCTCATCTTAAAATTATAATTCCTATTTCATAAGCATATTAATTACTGCTTCTGTATTTATGGAATATTTATTTTGCTTTTCCCCCAAATCAACTGAGGAAGCAATGCCTATAAAACCAACACCCAAAGCCACATCTGTTAAAATTATAAAGTGTTAATAAACAAAAAGTTTGTCTGCTCATGCAGACTTTTTCTATATAGAAGGTAACACATACTGTATATCCACCTGCCAATAATTATGCAGCATTTGCTCAAAGTGCACTTGTTATTCATGTGAATTTTCTTTTGAAATTTCAAATAACTTTCTAGTTCATATTCTTTGCACATCAAAATTTACTGTAGGTCCAGCATATAGCCCATTGTGGAAGTTTGCAATAGAAAAAAATATATATACTTAATATTCTGGAGGTAGGTCTTCTTTTCCTGACACTGTCAGAATAGCATTGTTTTGTGCTTTTCATTCACTTCCAATAGAGATTTTTTTCCCTTGAAATGTAGAACTGATGGTACAGGGAAGCTTAAGTCTTCATTTAAAGGCTCACAGATGCATTGAATCATTACTGTTCTAGTTTATATAAAGTAGTCTGTATTCACAGCATAAAAATATTGGTTAAACAAAATTTAGTTTAAAAATAGCCAAAACAGAAGAAGAAAAGCAATAGACATATATTTCTGAGAGATATCTTGGATTTGGGTGGATAAGTCTTCAAATATAAAACAGGTTAATAGAATAGAGGTTAGAGTACCTTTATAGATATAGAATACGTAACTAGGATTAATGAAAGGAAGCTACAGAGACAGTAGACCAGTAGTAATAAGAATCTTTACTTCTGTTGCCATAAACCAGATTAGTTGCTGTGTTCTCTCAATGTCAGAAATGAAGAAACATAAGTGGCAAGGTAGCAATTAATTACAAATCTTATAGTTGTGGTTCCAGAATTGGCAGCAGTTAGAAGAGATTCTTGATCAGATTCAATTAATTTTCCAGACTCTTTGATTTTACATTGTCTGTATGGCAGAGTCAGTATATTCTAATCTCTAAAGTAAAATGCCATCAAAAGACAACTGTAGTTAGAGGCACAGTGATGTGAAAGAGAAGATCCTGGATCCTCACTACCTGGATTCCAAAATGAGCTCTATCACTTACTAAGCCTCACATTAGGCAAATAAACTGACACTTCTAGGTCTCAATTGTCTCACAGAAATTGAATAGGACCTATTTTTGTGAGACTCAAATGATGTTATGTTCATAAAATATTTAACACATACTAGATAGAAAATCAATGTTAATAATTTAACAACAAATTCTGAATAATATTTGCCTCATGGTATCTTCAAATATCAGTTTTAGTGTCACAATTTTCAGTTGAGCTCTTCATAAATTTAGTGGGATATTTAATAAAATCTCTCTACTCCCTTTATTGAAAAACTTATTCAAAGGCTGATGATCTTTAGTCTCTCCTCACCTTGTGTTTTTTTTTCTAAAATTAAAATTTAAACTTTTAAATTTACATTTAGGCATAACTTTATCCCCAAATTTTGGTATGTTGAACTTTTATTTCTATTCAGTTCCACTTATTTTATAACTTCCCTTATGACTTACTTTTTAACCTATAAATTATTTACAAATATGTAGCTAAGTTTTCAAATATTTGGGTGGTTTCTAGATTTCTCATTTTTATTGACTTCAATTTTCATTGTATTTTGGTAAAAAAAAAAACAAAAAAAACAGATATACCCTGTACCATTTAATCCTGTAAAAATTCATCAAAATTTGCTTTTATGGCTCAATATATGGTATAAATTAGTTTAAAAAATGAATTTTCAAAAATGTGTATATTTGTAGTCAGTAGTAGTGCTATATTAACTATCAATACATCTAGGATAGCTGATAGTTGTTTCCTATCTCTTATGACAATTTTTTAATCTAGTTCTATCATTTTCATATAGAAAGATACTGTATTCTCCAGTTATGAATTTGAAATTGTAATTAGTCCATGTAATTTACATATTTATGTTAGTTATGTGTCCCTGATAAATTACCCACTTATTACAAAGGATACAACTCAGGACCAGCCAAAAGAAAGAGGTAGGTAGAGTAAGGCATGTGGGAAGGGAGATGGGGCTTCCATGCCTCTCTTGGCATGCTGTACTCCCAGCACCTTGGTGTATTCACCAACCCAGGACCTCTCTGAACCCCTTTGGTTAGGGCTTTTTATGGAGGCCTTCCTATGTGAGTATGAATGATTAAATTATTGTTATTAATAAAAATTATTATTAATTCTACCTTCAGCCCCTTCGCTCCATCACCAGAGGTCAGAGAGAAGTGCTGAAAATTTCAACCCTCTATCCATATAGTTGTTTCCCCTGGCAACCAATCCCCATCCTAAGGTTACCCAGAAGCCCCATGCAATGAGTCATCGCATTAGCATGAAAAAATGTACGTAACTTGACAGATTACAAGGGTTTTAGGTGCCATCTGCAAGGAAACAGGGACAAAGATGAAATATACATTTCTTATATCACAAAAGGACTTTTGAAGACAGTTGCAGTGCTAGATAGGTGGCAACACCTTGCAGGACTGTGGCAGGGTTCTCCAGGAGCATCAGCGTCAGATATATGGTGCTGTTTCTCCCATAGGTGAGATTCATAGGTTCAGGAATCAAGGGATGAAAATGAGAGCAGCATCACTTACTGTTACCCCTAGTGACCCACTAGCCAAATTTTTGCTTCCTGTCCCTGAAACATTATACTCTGCTAGTCTAGTGGTCTTAGTTCCAAAAGGAAGGATGCTTCCACCTGGAGACACAACAATGATTTACTGAACTGGAAGTTAAGACTGCCGTCTAGCCTCTGTTGGGCTCCTCATGCCTAAAAATCAATGGGCAAATAGGGAAGTTATTGTGCTGGCTGGGATGATAAATTCTGACTATCAAGGGAATATTGGGCTACTACATCACAACAGAGCTAAGGAAGAACATGTCCTGAATACAGAAGATCCAAGGAGTCTCTTAGCATTACCATGCCCTGTGATTAAAATCAATGAAAAACTGCAAAAACCCAAACCAGGCTAAACTACCAATGGCCCAGACCCTTCAGTAATTAAGATTTGGGTCCCCTCACCACGTAAAGAAACATGACTAGCTGAGGTGCTTGCTTAAGGCAAAGGGAATATGGAAAGACTATTGGAAAAAGGTATTATAGCTATGAATATCAGCTTTGACTGCATGATCAGTTACAGAAACAAGGAATGTAATTGTCATGAGTATTCCCTCCTTAATTTGTTATGAATATGTTCATGTGTATGTATATATACATATATATATATATATATATATATGTCCAAATATCTTATTGTCTTATCATGTAACATAAAATACATTGACTTTATATTATAATATACATTTAAGTTATGGGATATCAAGGAGAAGAGTCAACATCTACAAGGACTTTGTTTCCTATTCTAGGGAAGAGCTAGAGCATTTTCATTGTATGCAAGTAGTTATATCATGTCAGGTAGAAGTATAACCTTGTTATTATCCTTATTTGTAGATTAAGTATGGTTTAAGGAGATGTATGTGGGTGTCAGGTTGACAAGGGGTATATTTGTGATGGATAATTTTATGTGTCAAGTTGACCAGCCTATGCAGTGCTCAGCTATTCGGTCAAACATTATTCTGGATGTTTCTGTGAGGGTGTTCTCAGATGAGATTAACATTTTGAAAACATCATTAAAATATATATTAAATAGACATGATAAATAGTTGACATTGAGGATGTACTCAAGCTCTGTAGTAAGGTCTTCAAATACTTAAACAATGCAACAGCTATTTTGGAAAGAATGGTCCCAACAAATGAAGCTTTTATATCAACATTATAAGTTTGAATTATTTTGTTTGTTGGAGCCCTCCATGAAATGTCTGGCATTGAGCAGGATTTAAAAAAGATTGGCCAGTGTCATCTCTCTATGAAAAAGAGAAAGCCATGGTTCATATTTCCCCTGGCAGCAAACTTTTAATCTCCAAAGAAATCTAGATCATTCAAATTATCCCCCAAATCTTAAGATTTAAATCAATAGAATTTGAGTAAAGCATGTGCCTGCCATAATGTGGGTGAGCCTCATCCAATCAGTTGAAGCTCTGAGTAGAACAAAAAACTAGCATCCTGAGCATTAAAGAAAATTCTCCAGCAGATTGACTTTAGTTCTTCCTGGTTTTACAGTAAACTGCCTAGTAAGGAGACAATACATACACATGCATGTATGTAAAATTGATACTGTCTCAATCTAGGACATGTCATGGGCATGTTGAATGCATTAGGAGCACTGACCCTCCATGCAGTTGAAAATTCACATATCACTTTACATCTGGCCCTCTATAACCACAGTTTTGCATCCTCAGATTCAACCAGTACTGTAGTACTGTAGTATGTATTAACTGAAAAATATCTGCCTATAAGTGGACCCACAC
Source organism: Hyperoodon ampullatus (assembly GCF_949752795.1). Lineage (NCBI taxonomy): Eukaryota > Metazoa > Chordata > Mammalia > Artiodactyla > Ziphiidae > Hyperoodon > Hyperoodon ampullatus. Next base: position 79,317,794 of record NC_136914.1, read on the forward strand.
AGTTCAAATCTGTGTTGCTCAAGGATCAACTGCATATTAGTATTTCTTATCAAAATAACTAATTCGCCATAAACATCTTGCTCTCTTAAAACAACAAAATTTATTTTTTCTCTCTGAAGTTGTCCATGCAGTTCATGCTTTGGAAAGAAATGTAAATATCTTTGTTAACCAATAATTTACTATATAAAAAAAACAACTTTACAATCAATTTTCAATAAGGAAAGAGATGGTGAAGTTAATTCTTTGGGCATGTTTATTAATGAAATCATACTAGTATTCCTTTTATCATAATCCTATATTTTATCTTTTCACTTATCTTTTGTAAAATTCTGCAAGAAATTATAATTGTTATTCAACGTAAGACAATTTTCTCCTAGTAGTAAAGTTTCCCATTTATGGTCTTTTCATGTGCACTCTTGCTAATTCCTTTTCAAAATATATTTTGTAGACATAATCTTTTGAAATTTCTACAGCTAATCAGTTACATGTTAATAATGTAAGTAATTATAATAAAAGCTTATGCTAATCTCTCCTAATACAGTGAAATAATCTATGGTTGGATGTCAAGGCTATTTCAGAGTGGATTAGTTCATTAGATAAGCCAGCTGATATGTTTTTGCCATGATCCCTGAAACAGCATGGTATGCTCTGAAATCATGTTTCAGTGGATTTTGAATTCATTGAAATGAATACCAAAGGAAGAGTATATAGGAAATCAATGTAAGCTAAAGGGAAATAGCTATTTCAAGATCATTTATAATTACGGAATACAGAATTCTGCATCAGTCCTATTTGCCTTCCCATGCAGGACCACTGACTTTGCAAAGGGTTTTTTTGGTATTAGGGGTGTTTTTGTTCTTATTTTTTGTTTTTTGTTTTTTGGCAATACTGAGGAAAATAGAGCAATGCAGAAAAGGTTGTAAAAGCACTAGACTACAAGTTATACGCCCCTAAAATATTTGAATCTCAGTTTCTTTATACATAATATGAAAAATTATGCCTACCCAGCAGATTGTTAGAAAGTTTAATGATAAATTATATGCATATATGCCCCATGTCTATAAACTTGGTTTATATTTAGCATGTAATTTCATACCATGGAGTGTAACTTCACAAATCCTCAAAAGAGTAAAATATGACTAGAAACAAACAACAAACTACCCCATGTTCCTTTAGTACGTATCTGACTGCTCTGATTGGTTAAAGAGTAAAGGGGTCAATGAAAAATTGGCCACTTAAATTTGAGTGTTTCACCTATCAAAGGAGTTATATGTTGTCTAATATTCTAAATATTGTGACAGCTACATGTAAAATGATGAAATTAGAACACTCCCTAACACCATACACAAAAATAAACTCAATGGATTAAAGACCTAAATGTAAGGCCAGACACTATAAAAGTCTTAGAGGAAAACGTAGGCAGAACACTCTATGACATAAATCACAGCAAGATCCTTTTTGAATCACCTCTTAGAGAAATGGAAATAAAAAATAATAATAAACAAATGAGACCTAATGAAACTTAAAAGCTTTTGCACAGCAAAGGAAAACATAAACAAGATGAAAAGACAATCCTCAGAATGGAAGAAAATATTTGCAAATGAAGCAGCTGACAAAGGATTAATCTACAAAATATATAAGCAGCTCATGCAGCTCAATATCAAACAAAAAACAACCCAATCCAAAAATGGGCAGAAGACCTAAATAGACAGTTCTTCAAAGAAGATATACATATTGCCAGCAAACACATGAAAGGATACTCAACATCACTAATCATTAGAGAAATGCAAATCAAAACTACAATGAGGTATCACCTCACACTGGTCAGAATGGCCATCATCAAAAAATCTACAAATAATAAAGGCTGGAGAGGGTGTGGAGAAAAGGGAACCCTCTTGCACTGCTGGTGGGAATGTGAATTGGTACAGCCGCTATGGAGAACAGTATGGAGGTTCCTTAAAAAACTACAAATAGAACTACCATATGACCCAGCAATCCCACTACTAGGCATATACCCTGAGAAAACCATAATTCAAAAAGAGACATGTACCAAAATATTCATTGCAGCTCTATTCACAATAGCTCGGAGATGGAAACAACCTAAGTGTCCATCATCGGATGAATGGATAAAGAAGATGTGGCATATATATACAATGGAATATTACTCAGCCATAAAAAGAAACGAAACTGAGATATTTGTAATGAGGTGGATGGACCTAGAGTCTGTCATACAGAGTGAAGTAAGTCAGAAAGAGAAGGACAAATACCGTATGCTAACACATATATATGGAATTTAAGAAAAAAAAATGTCATGAAGAACCTAGGGGTAAAACAGGAATAAAGACACAGACCTACTGAGAATGGACTTGAGGATATGGGGAGGGGGAAGGGTAAGCTGTGACAAAATGAAAGAGAGGCATGGACATATATACACTACCAAACGTAAGGTAGATAGATAGTGGGAAGCAGCCGCATAGCACAGGGAGATCAGCTCTCTGCTTTGTGACCTCCTGGAGGGGTGGGATAGGGAGGGTGGGAGGGAGGGAGATGCAAGAGGGAAGGGATGTGGGAACAGATGTATATGTATGACTGATTCACTTTGTTATAAAGCAGAAACTAATAAAAAAAATACATAGAGAAAAAAAAAGTACAGGCATTCAGAAACGTAATACAGATTTCTCATTTAGGCGTATGCATGGAAAAGCAGATGTTGGATGTTTCCCTGCTAACTCCAAACCATGTTTCCAAGACATTAGTTCTGTCGTGTTGTTGCTTTTGTTTTTGCTTCTCATTTATTTGCCATATTATAGTAGTTCATAAAGAAATATCACATACACTGAATTTCAAACCACTTCAAGTTTGGGGACAATATGTCTCCACAGTATCTCCAGAACATTAACAGAATGCCAGGCAAATAGTAAGATTTCACAATATAATTATTGAATACATAGTTGAATACCAATATGTGGTACGGAAAGGTGTTAATGCATAAATGGATAGGCAGTGTTTGAGAGGCTGTATGGGGTCTAGAACTAAATTATTTGGTCTTTGATTGTCCTTCCCATTTCCAGCGTGTTGGAATAAATGCATTGGAATCAATGTCTTTCTAGGATTACCTCAATAGTAACAAATATGGTTGTCTCAAATCCTTCTGGTAAGTGGTTACAAAGGTGTTAACAGTCATTCTTTACCCTAAGATGAGCAGTCCTCAAGAAATCAAGCATGTTTGTCATCTGTCTTCCTTCATGACTGAGGAATACCTGATATATAACACTAAGCCTTGGGATAGCATTTAGAGAATCCCCCAGGAAAACATTAATTTCTGTTGTTCAATAGTTAAAAGAATGCCTAGGAATTTTGGTAAGCAGAGCTTATTAGTGATTAATTCACACTGAGAGATGTTGTGTAAGTATTTCTTGGGGCACATGCCATGTGGAGCTTATGCATGCTAACTTTATTTTTCTTAAATTTTAATACTGTAACTGGATATTTTATGTTAACTCAAGCACAGCACACTTGTCACTGACATGTGCAAGATTCCTCAGCATACCAACATATTCACTAATGAGGTAACACATGCCACGTAAGTAAATATTAAATATGGAATTCACTCTCATTTAATTGTCTTATGCCAAATGTTTCAAGTAAGTGGTGAATATGCAAGATTTCCATTACATAATCCCAACTTGCATTTATTAGTACATTGTTCATTTGAGGTTTTCTTAAATTCTGGACTGATTTTGAGACCTCAGTCAAGTTCCTGAAATGTCCCCTTATTATCGAAGCTCAGACTGAACCAACTCTTAATTCTTTTCTCCCAGCATTACAATATACACATGGCTTTATTTAATACCTTCATTAATCCAGTAAAGTAGATTATCAACCCATTCTTTTTTTATAGTTTTGTAAATTAACTGAGAGAGCCTGCCTCTGAAATAAACATCTCACATCTTAAATCACTTTTGGAATGTGGTGGAATATACTACATTTAGAAATTCTGAGCAAATGACCTTTGCTATATACAAAAAAATCATAATATAATTTGCAAAATTTTGACCTTTTCTCTAAGTCCTCATGACAAAATATCTTAGTAAAGGGAGGCATATTAATCACAAATAATGTCTTATAAATGATTTTGAGCTTCCTAATACCTATTCTTTCTTTAAATTTTTATTCAGCTCTCCAAAAAATACACATAATATGTCTCAACATTTATATATTTATCCTGCCAGAGTACCTGAGGATTCTTTAGATTACCGGTCTTATTTTGACAGTTTCTTAAAATTTATCTTTTATGTACCCATTGGCTATCATCAAAATTTCAGGAAATCCAAATATCAGAGCTGGCTGTGGATTTATTTAGAGTAAGAATAAAGAAAAAGTGATGTGGAACTGAAAAATATATCAGCTCATGCTTTGTCTGAAGGACATAAGGTAAATACTAAAGAAAAAAATTAGCATGGCCAGATACATCTCTGAGCTCAACTGATTATTGTTGAAAGGCAGATCTGCAAGGTTTTCAGGGTACTTTTTCACTTCTTTAAGGTAGATGTAGGATCTTTATTCTATTGCGTAGGATACTTATTTTGTTCATCTTTTTGTCTTCTTCTAGAAAGTGAAAAGTCTCTCTGCACATTTCAGTATTATTTACATGGGAAATACAGATCCGTACATAGGTAAATAACTTAGATTGTTATCACAAATATACATAGCTCAAAGTATACAACCCACATTCTTCCTGTTCGCACATAATAAACACACTAAAACAAACTTTTATAACACAGAAGTAGTGCATGGATTAGAATATTAAAACAGTCAGTGCAGTGAAAAATCAAACATTTGTGTGAACTTGACTTTCTTGGAAGAATCAAAAAATAGAATTTTTATTTTGAGATAGGACAATGATGGAGACATTACTATACTGTCATTCTATCCCTGAAATACATCAGGAAAAATAATCAGTAAGAAAGCAGGATTCCCTTTGATGGACTTTTAGGTAAGATGTTTAAGCTCTATGTATCATAGATTGTACATGTTCTGTCTGTTCAACAGAGTTCTGATAAGCATAGCATGAAACAGTGTTTTTAAAAGTACATATTTTACTTTAGGAGTATTAAGAAGTATCAGTAAATATATCTGGATCTTACATAGAGTTCATAACCATAGTAGCTTAAAATACTAAGTTTAGTATTACTTTGTTTCAGTAGACACTGTCCCTCTTGTGTGTCATACCAGCTCTTCACCGTCCCCTCAGCTTCTTGTCTCCCACACACATACTGACCTGGCTTCCTTAGGATCTCTTAGGTTAAACTTAAGGTTTAAGCCCTGATAGTCAAGCTTTATTTATTTATCTCGGAATTTTACAGGAAACATTGACACCAAAATCTCTGAGTTAATAAGTGATTTTGTGTTCGTATAGACCCAGCTGAATACACTCATATGAGGCCTTTTCAAAAAATCAGAGCTTCACCCTCTCCCCGCCAACACTAACCCAGCCCTAGTCTCTTTCCCTCATCACCTACATCACTTCAGAGATGATTTTTTTTTAATTGCCACCTATGTCTGATTCTTCTCCTGATCAAAAATAATCATTTTTCTGGGTCATTGGATAAAAAGGAGTCAACCATATCTAACGGAAAGCTTTATATCGTGACTAGACAGATTGTAAATCTCTTTGGAAGCTGAAAAACTATGCTGTCTTGAGAAAAAGCAAGAAAAAAATTTACCTTTTTTTTTTTTAACCAGGATAGAATAATTCTTAACAGCGAAACAATGTTTTTACACTTACAGATGAGAGCAGAAATTTCAAGTTCATTGTTCGCAAATGAAGGAGAAACTTGTTGCCTTCAAAAAAATAAAGGAAGATTGGAAGGTTATTTAACTCATGAATTCAAACAACTGAAATTGACTGTCATAATAATTGAAAAAAAACCTCATAATAAACACCGAAGTCTTGGCTACAAGACCTTTGTTACAGTGAATTTTTTTCATGCATTTACCATTCTTGAAATTAGGATGACATCAACTTCAGTTTCTAAATTATTTTGTTGTATAGAAAATTGTATGGTAATAGAATGAAATTCTGACCTGTACTAGAGAATGAACTATGTCGGTGTACATAAAACTCAGTGTAATTAAGAATTCTGTTACATCTACAGCTTTTCGTATGCCAAGTCAGACTGTAAATTTGAAGAAAACAAGATAGAAAAGTTTGTTAAATAGTGTATTAAAATTTGTTGAGTTCTGGTAAGATGCTTATTGTTTGAGTAGGTTACATTTTTTCAGTTATTTTGAAAATGTGTTTCAATGATTCCAAATAACCTCTAAGAGTAATAAAGGCCAGTGAAACTGAAGAAATGATGCTGCCGCTTAGTGAAGATGCTAGCTCTTCAGTATAGGCAAGCCATTCATCAGAAAACAGAAAGGACAGAGGTTAATTAAACCTCTAGTTTAGAAAAAACAAAAGTTATTTACAGTGTTAATTTAGTCACCTAGGTTATCTCTTTAGGGATTGGTAGTAAATCCTCAGTCAGCTGCTCACAGGAGTCAAAATGATAGTGTCAGGGACAACATTTACTCATTTATTAAAGTGGAGCTAAAATAAAATACCCTCCTGCTGTAGGATTCTGACCTGTAATTCAAGAGAATCCTGTGAGCAGTAAAACAACTTCCTCCCCCATTCAGCTCTTTCATATTTGTAAGCAAAAAGTTGATGATCAAGGTAAAATAGAATAAAAAACTAGCTTCTGCTGCCCACATTTACTGGAATAATATCAGAAAAAACTAAAAATAAAGATTTTTCCTTAAAATATAAATTGAGGTTGATGAATTTCTGTATAGACTGGCATAAGCAGATTGGGACAGAACCCACAAGTTAATTTAAATCTCTGATTTCAGGCTGTTCCTCATCTTCATATTAAAACCAATGAAAACTCTTGGGAGTATAGAATTAAGACCATTTAGCCCAGCCACCAGCCCTGACAAGTGTGAGGTGCTTGCTCGATCCTTTACAATAGCTACTATCTCGTGGTTCTGTAGTCAGCTTCCATTCTTACAAAGGACATAGTCTTATATTTAGCAAGTTCTACCTAAAAGTGTTTTTTTTAAATAGTTGTCTACTTATATGTACCAACTTTTGATCTAAATTCTGCCCCTGAAGACAGAATAACTTGGCAACAATAATTATAATATGAAATGGAGAGCAATTTCAAAAACACATCAGGTCTCAAAATATCAGTAGAAATATTTTTTTAGTTACCTATGAATTGAGTCCTACATTTATGAGATTACATAAGCTATATCTTTCTGACCTAATCTAGCTGATTTTCGGATTTTTGGATTTTGGAAACATTCTATAGCACAGTGCAAGTACATAGCAATACTTCATGAATATAGGATTTTGTGAAATTAATGGAGATGATATTGGAGAACTACAAATCCAATTGCAATCAATTGGGTAACATTTACAAGCGTGAAGATATGATTGGTTTTCAAAGGAAAATTGTTTGAAAATCAAGAGTGAATGAACCTGGGGGAAATGAGTTAAGATCTTGAAAGTCTGCAGAAGTAGAAATATATGATCATGCTGTGAAACTCAAATTATACTGTGATATAATCTGTATGGAAAACTGTATAAGAATTCAACATGATTCATTCTGTATTTTAAAGATTTTGCTTAAATCACATTATTGCTAATGTTCTCTTCATTTTGTTTCAGTTTTCTAGATAAATTCTGGAACTATTTTTGAAATCAAGCATGAGCACTCTCAGAAATAACATTTTTATTGACATGCACATTTATTAATTTTATAGAGTTACATAGGTATAGAATATTTTTGAATTTTTTATATCTGGAACTTTTTAGATAAAATTTTATATTAAATTCTAATATAACATTTAGGAGAAACTCTTGTTTACAAGCATGTGGCAAAACCTGAATCTTATTATCTTAATCCCCGGGAGCTCATGGCATACAGATTGAAAATAAATTAACAATCTTCAATTATGTGAACATAGCATAGTTTATTTAACAGCACTTTTATTTTTGAGTATTTTTTAAATATACTATTTGCAAGGATGCAAATGAACACCTTTTTCCATCCAGTAATTCACATTTCTTTCATTATAGTCTATGCATAAGTTCTAAAAATAGAAAATGATTCTAATAATGAAGGTTTTAAGGCTTCTGATTATATTTGATTCTATTACCAAATTACTTTGTAGTGTATATATTGTGACCATGCCAAACAGCCTGTGTTCTCTTGCTGTTTTACTGCTGCCTGTGTTGGATGAGGGTGTCCATTATTCTCTCTGGAGAACTGCTCTAGAATAGATACCAGTTTAAATATTTTACACATTGTTTGCCACAGGATTATTACATTTATATATACTTAATAAGGAACCAATATTTGTTATTCCCTATATTTCAATATAATCTTTCAAATTTATTAGATTTGAAGTTTAAGAAGAAAAGAAAAAAATTCTGGAGACAACAGTGAAGGGCTGTGTTTTACATAGTGTTCTCACTGTGTAAGAGTGAGAGTCTTACACTCTGGGAGTCTTTTGTTTCTGTGCAAGTTCCAACTGTGGCACTAGATAGCATTCTGTGCTTGGATATTTTACCTATTTCTCTGAGGCTCCCTGGCCCTAAATAGTCACTTCTTTGAACCTTTACCTGAAGCACTGAATCAGAATCGATAGCTCCTTCCTTTACATCACCCCTAAAGAGCTTATATGCCTTTTATTGTACCCACTACACTGCCGTGCATGCATTTGCTTGTGTGTGTCACTTATATTAGATTTCTATCTACTTGAAGTTTCATTTATCATAGTGTTTACAGTCCATGGCACAAGTATCTGGCTCATAGTAGAAGTTCTTTTAGTAATACTGATTTGACTTGTTTTAATGACTAAATACTTAAGCTTTTCACATATTAAGTTGATGAGACCTCTGTAGTTGTATAACTTAATTAAACATCAGAAACATTGTGAAACATAAGTCACCAAAATTCCTGTACATCTGTTTTTCACTATTCCCCTGCCAGTTAGTCTCAAGAATATTAGCAAATTTACAGACACTGACTTTGAAACAAAGCAATCCTCAGAGTCTACTCTGATATCAATTCTGTTGGCACTGCACCTGACTTTCTGGTCTTTTCCTTTAGTCTATCTCATAAATATCTCTTACATATCTCTTAACAATAGTGGTATCTTATCTTGATCCTGAAGTATTTTGAAATATATCAGTAATAAAAACAAATAGTTTACTTCCTTGTGAGACATCAAAACAAATTATATCAAGAGAAATGTTTGGTTTCACATGGCATCTGATAGTAGTCTATCATGTAGTCTTTCCCAGCTTCTCACTAAAATTCCCATGAAGACAAAAAAGAAAGCTGAAAGTTTAAACATTTAAAGGTATCATATAATTACTTGGAAGATTTCACAAATAAGAAGAACAGAGTCAATTTGGGGAAAAAAATGTATCATCTATAACTTACTTCATTTAAAAGCAGCCCAGTTTACCTAAATATAGATGGATAAAAGACACTTTGCTCCCTCCAGGGGGCACTATTTCCTTTTATATAGAGAGCCATAAGTAAAGAACAGAGCAGGAAAGCTTGTGGGGTCCCCAAAGCTGGTGGATACCACCTTACTCACAGACCAAGATAAGTAAGCCAGGCAAAGATAGAGGCAGGACTAGACCTAGTATATCTGAATGTGACTAATAACAGTATTAGCAGGAAGCAAAAACTTTCAAGTTTCAGAAAACGAGCATGACCTTAAGAGTAGATCCCAGCTTGGGTACAAAAGGACTGCACTTGCTGAATATCCACCAGGCCAGTAGGCATAAGAAGATCAGGAGTTTAATGAGGTCGCCTGGGTAACTTTTCAAAATACATATACTTGCACTCCACCCATATCTCTAATTTTAGAGTACAGTAATTTCCAACTTTTTGTGCATAAGAATCAGAGGAGAAGCTATAAAAATTCAAAATTCCAGAATTTGTTTTTTTAGTAAGACTGGGGTGAGCTTCAGAGTTTTAATCACATGAAATAAAATGTGTTCCAGCCACAGGCATAACAGTTCTGAGCCCTCATGGAGCCTACATTCTAGCAGGAGGTAAGGTGGAACTCTAGACAATAAACAAAACAAATTATGTATTGTTAAAAGATAATAAAGGCTATGGAAAAAATAACTAATAACATGGTAAAGTGGGGCCAGAAAAATCAGAGCAGTAAAAGCTGCAGTAAGAAATGTGGTGGTTATGGTAGCTTTTGAAAAGTGGCCTTTGAACAATTTGAGTAACATAGTCAAGTATTGCTAAGTATAAGTGGTCATGGAAGACCCTCTTTGTGGAGTTGGGAGAGGAGACTATTTTTTTTAACCAGGAAATTCTCATAAGCCTCTCCTCCCTCCTCTCAACATTTACCTACCAACCTCAGAACTCTGAGGATGTTATTTCATGAGAAAATAGACCATTGAATAAGTTTACTACAAAAGATAGAGTAAAAACTCCTAACAAAAATGTTTTATATAGAGATTAAGAGAAAATTTTCAGAAAGGTTTTCAAATCAATAGTAAAATATAATGTATAAAAATATAGCATTTATAAATTTAAAAATATATTTAAGAGATTGAGAAAAAATAATTGGAGAAAAGATAACTCATCATATAAATAAGCACTTGGAGGAAAATAAAATTTTATTAACAAATCTAAAAATATCTAGAAAGCAGAATTGAAGAGTAGTGTAGAAAGTAAAGTTGAGATACTTTCAAAGACGTTGAAGAAAAGGAAAATGAAGTGAAAGTATGAAATATGTGATATGAAATATACTGCTGTATAATATACTATATCTAATGTAATAGTGTGCAGCTTTTCAAATTTTACAATAATTTATTACATTTAAAAGTACAAATATGTTTTAAAAACACATATAACCTAGAAAATGATGAACATGTGTGAGGTTACAAATCTCAAAAATTAATTACTTCATAGTTTTATTGATAGGTTAAAATAAACTGCTAAAGCACCTAGAATAAAATACTAATAAAGCAAAGTAAGAATAAGATACTTGGAAAATCCAAGACAATCAAGTGAAATACACTGAAGCTAATGTAAAGTATATATTTGTTAATTTTTAAGGTAGTTTTATTAAGTTCTAGTAATAAGCAGTTAAAATCATAATGACAAGCAATCTTATTAACAGTCACAACAAAACATAGTAGCTAGGAATAAACTGATTAAAAAATTTTGTGATCTAGATAGATATATACATACATACATACATATATAGATAGATAAATACATAGATACATGGATAAATTAGGTAGAGTTCTATTTTTCTATTAAGTTTATGCTTGTTCATAAAATATATCTGTGTGTTTTGTTCTAGACGTATATGGGCATTGATTTGCTATATCATATATACATCTGTGAATTAATAAAATGAATGCCTATTTTTTCAAGCAGGAAATTTCAAATAAGCCATATATTCCCAGAAAAAGAAGGGAACAGACCATAAACATGAAGTATTAATGAGCACCAGAAATAAACAACAAATAGTACTCAAACCAGTGTTTCAATATGATAGGTTACACTACCAGAGTTCTCCGGAAGAAAGCTAACTGAGCACAAACTCCAATTCAAGTATTCTGAGATATAAAGACTTCTGAAAGGGCAGATCCTGTTAACTTCTTTCGTTCTTCTGTATGGAAGATTAATAAGGTTTTGGCAGAAAATAAATGGCAAATACAAAGGTGTACTTGAGAGTTTAATAAAGACACTCATTACGAAGGTATAAGCAAGTTTAAGAAAATTAACAAAGAAGGGTGATATCCAATATTAATGGAAAAGCATTGTGGGATATGGTTGTGATCAAGTAATTCTATTTTTAGTCAAACTGTCAGTCATCTATAAAGGCAATATAAAACATTTGTGACAAAAGGCTAAAAAACATAGCACATAAAATATAGAAAAAACCCTTGCATATATTTTATAAAACTAAAATTTATTAAAAATAAATATTCAAGGATGAAGAATCCATGATACAAACAGTACAGCTAATTTCACCCAAAATCTAAGAAATTCAAATTAAATTCGAATTCAAATAAAAAAAGAATTGCTAAATTTACCAAGAATATTTTTTAAAGTTCTAAAATATCAGCCATGATATTGTTTGAAGAACTCTTACTACAATTACATAAAAATATTATATATTTTATATAAAGTTTTAAAAGCATTTATTTTTAAATTTGTATTATAATATACTTGCATATTACTTTTTAGTGTATTGTACAATAGTATTTTTCCCCTTTAGTATAATTATTTGTTTCACTGTTCTTTAAATATTTTAATCATTCCCATGACCACATAATGTTATTTATATTTTTGGGTTCCTGACTGTTCTATTCTGCTTCATAAGTCTCATTGTCACCATGATCCTTATTCACTGAAAAATAAAAACTGGATACATAGAAAAATTTGCGAGGACAAATGCCAACGGGATTATGTATTTTAATATTTTTCTCTATGGTGTTTGCATATTTAAAAAAAATTTTTCAGTGTGTGTATTTCATCCCAAACTCTTTTTAAAAATATCTACAAACTATTGGTTATACTACTTTAATAATTGTACCCAATGGTGTTTGTAAAATAGTGTCTACAAAAGAAAATCTATTTAATAAATGTTCAGATATATCATTCCACTTTTTAAAAAAATCCTCTATGTGCGCTAGTATGGGAACAATATTTAAACTCTAGCTTATGAACTCCTATACTTCTGTATTGTTCTATTTTAGATTGCGCTGTAATTTTAATAAGTTATGAAAGGTCAGTTTAGTGAGATTCCAAAAACTTAATGCAAGATCATTGTCAAGTATTGGTAACAGGGCTCCTTCACCTTTGTTAAGGAACTCAGGCATTTATTGGCCAAACTTTCCAGATAAACATACAGCTTTTCATCTTATGGATCTCAGCATCAAGTTCTCTCTCTTTTCACATTAGTATAACAGTATCACCCCAGGTGCCAGACTTGTGTGCCAAGTCCATCAGTTTATTCTTGTTTATGAGTTCCTTATTCATTTGTTCAACTCATATAACTTTGATGAATTAAATCTGTGATTGAACCCTTAGAATATAACTGGAAAATCTTCTCATCTCTAAACTGATAGTGATATTACTAATTAATTTTTATGATACGTTGTAGCATCAGAAATCCTAAGGTATGTAACAAAAAACACCCCTCAATAATGTCAAAAACAATAAAAATTACAAATCTAGTTCTGCAGAATTATGGTCCTGATTCAAGTGCTAATAAGTACATTAATTTTCACTTTTCATTTTGATCCCAAAATATAATTACTATTTCTTTAGATGTTAGTAGAAACATATTATCCTCTGAAAACTGAAAACTTCTGTACATCGGTGAAATGAGGTGGTTGGCTGTGGCCAGTTCTAACTGGACAGGACTCTATTGTTTAACGTTTGCCATGATGATTGGCATTAATAGGTTCCTTGGCTGGCAGCACTGTCAGACAAAGGAAAAATTATGTGAGATAGATGCATGAACTTCCATTCGTCCCAGAACTGAGCACTTGTATCCAGCACTTAGGAATGTAAGCAGAGCACAGGAAGGAGTCACCTCTGTATTTGACATTTTGTGGGTCCTGTAACTAGAGAGTCAGTTTTCTGTTAGCATTCTCACTTCAGACCTCCAAGTTTGTTTTTGAAAATTGCACAATATTAAGGCTGCTTTTGGATATTTGAAAACAATGTATCTCTCTAGTGCAATGAAAAATGTCACAAATTAGGCAGTGGTAAATATTGATGGATATGTTATTTCATTAAATAAAAGTTCAGGATTGTTACAGTATATATCATTTTAAAAACACATGCAAGTAGCCCAAGTAAAAGCCACAATTAGAGATAATAATTGTGCCCTGCATGTAAGCAATATAAGCACTCTCTATCCTCTTGTAATCTTTTTTTCTAGAAAACGGAAATACTCTTGCAGTCATAAATGCAAGTGGTTTGCTGTTGTGTTCAGTGCCTTGCTATGTTTCTCTCTGGGAAATCATCTCTCTGGCCCCATGTTTCCCTCTTGATTTAAATTGAATCCTGAAAGCTTATAATAATGTAAAGGTAGAACTGGAAGAAAGGCTAATAATGATCTAAATAATACTATAGTCCATGTTGTAACCATTGACCATTACATTTGACCTGCAACATGATGTATGTGAGAAAATATAAAATGTGGAGGAGTTGATGGACTGGAGTTCAAAGGAGATCAAAGAACACAAGAGGGATCTACAATGATAGGAGGAACTGACCAGAAAATGGAATTAAAAAGATGAAATTGAGGGAGAACACATGATAATGAGGAGAAATGTTCAAGGAACTGATAGGAGCTAAAATTATGGGAAATGTCAAGAGTAGCACAGTGATCAAATCAATAATGGATGCATAAAGATTTACTTGAGATTTTGCCAAGTCAAGAGCAAGAAGATTCAGTAAGTCACTACTGAAGGTAGAGATGAGAAAACAATAAAGCTGTAAGGCAATAATCCCCCATTTAATACATTTAAATATTTTATATATTTTAATCTAGATATGCTATATTCTAGATGTAAAAAAATCAGTTTTTTTTTAAACTTCCAATAAAGTGCAGAGCTTCTTATCCTTCAAAAACTAAATTTCTGCCTCAGAGCTCTTGCCACGTTCTTTTCCTTACGTAATTGCCTATCTCCTCTGTAATTTTTTTTTCTAGTTCTTATTAGTTTTTTTTTTCAGCATCTTCATTGGAGTATAATTGCTTTACAACAGTGTGTTAGTTTCTGCTGTATAATAAAGTGAATCAGCTATACATATGCAATATGCCCATATCCCCACACTCTTGTATCTCCCTCCCACCCTCCTTATCTCACCCCTCTAGGTGGACACAAAGCACAGAGATGATCTCCCTGTGCCATGTGGCTATGTCCCACTAGCTATCTATTTTACATTTGGTAGTGTATATATGTCCATGCCACTATCTCACTTCATCCCAGCTTACCCTTTCCCCTCCCCGTGTCCTCAAGTCCATTCTCTATGTCTGCATCTTTATTCCGGTCCTGCCCCTAGGTTCTTCACAACTTTTTTTTTTTTTTTTTAGATGCTGTATATATGTGTTAGCATATGGTATTTGTTTTTCCCTTTCTGACTTACTTCACTCTGTATGACAGACCCTAGGTCCATCCACCTCACTACAAATAACTCAATTTTGTTTCTTTTTATGGCTGAGTAATATTCCATTGTATATATGTGCCACATCTTCTTTGTCCATTCATCTGTCGATGTACACTTAGGTTACTTCCATGTCCTGGGTATTGTAAATAGAGCTGCAAAGAACATTGTGGTACATGTCTCTTTTTGAGTGATGGTTTTCTCAGGGTATATGCCCAGTAGTGGGATTGCTGGGTGATATGATAGTTCTACTTTTAGATTTTTTCTTTTTTTTTTAATTTTACTTATTTATTTATGGCTGTGTTGGGTCTTCATTTCTGTGCGAGGGCTTTCTCTAGTTGTGGCAAGTGGGGGCCACTCCTCATCGCTGTGCGCGGGCCTCTCACTATCGCGGCCTCTCTTGTTGTGGAGCACAGGCTCCAGACCTGCAGGCTCAGTAATTGTGGCTCACGGGGCCAGCTGCTCCATGGCATGTGGGATCTTCCCAGACCAGGGCTCGAACCTGTGTGTGCTGCATTGGCAGGCGGACTCTCAACCACTGTGCCACCAGGGAAGCCCCTACTTTTAGATTTTTAAGGAACCTCCATAATGTTCTCCATACTGGCTGTATCAGTTTACATTCCCACCAGCAGTGCAAGAGGGTTCCCTTTTCTCCACACCCTCTCCAGCATCTATTGTTCATAGATTTTTTGATGATGGCCATTCTGACTGAGGTGATACCACATTGTAGTGTTGATTTGCATTTCTCTAATGATTAGTGATGTTGAGCATCCTTTCATGTGTTTGTTGGCAATCTGTATATCTTCTTCGGAGAAATGTCTATTTAGGTCTTCTGCCCATTTTTGGATTGGGTTGTTTGTATTTTTGATATTGAGCTGCATGAGCTGCTTGTGTATTTTGGAGATTAATCCTTTGCCAGTTGCTTCGTTTGCAAATATTTTCTCCCATTCTGAGGGCTGTCGTTTCATCTTGTTTATGTTTTCCTTTGCTGTGCAAAAGCTTTTAAGTTTCGGGGCTTCCCTGGTGACGCAGTGGTTGAGAGTCCGCCTGCCGATGCAGGGGACACGGGTTCGTGCCCCAGTCCGGGGAAAGCCCACATGCCCTGGAGCGACTGGGCCCGTGAGCCATGGCTGCAGAGCCTGCACGTCCGGAGCCTGTGCTCCGCAACGGGAGAGGCCACAACAGTGAGAGGCCCGTGTACCGCAAAAAAAAAAAAAAAAAGCTTTTAAGTTTCATTAGGTCCCATTTGTTTATTTTTGTTTTTATTTCCATTTCTGTAAGAGGTGGGTCAAAAAGGGTCTTGCTGTGATTTATGCCACAGAGTGTTCTGCCTACATTTTCCTCTAGAGTTTTATAGTGTCTGGCCTTACATTTGGTCTTCAATCTATTTTGAGTTTATTTTTGTGTATGGTGTTAGGGAGTGCTGTAATTTCATTCTTTAACATGTAGCTGTCCAGTTTTCCCAGCACCATTATTGAAGAGGCTGTCTTTTCTCCACTGTATATTCTTGCCTCCTTTATCAAAGATAAGGTGACCATATGTGCATGGGTTTATCTCTGGGCTTTCTCTCCTGTTCCATTGATCTAAATTTCTGTTTTTCTGCCAGTACCATACTGTCTTGATTACTGTACCTTTGTAGTATGGTCTGAAGTCCAGGAGCCTGATTCCTCCAGCTCCGTTTTTCTTTCTCAAGATGGCTTTGGCTATATGGGGTCTTTTGTGTTTCCATACAAATTGTGAAATTTTTTGTTCTACTTCTGTGAAAAAATGGCACTGGTAGTTTGATAAGGATTGTGTTGAATCTATAGATTCCTTAGGGTAGTAGAGTCATTTTCAGAATGTTGATTCTTCCAATCCAACAACATGGTATATCTCTCTTTCTGTTTGTATTATCTTTAATTTCTTTCATCAGTGTGTTATAGTTTTCTGCATAGAGGTCTTTTGTCTCCTTCGATAGGTTTATTCCTAGGTATTTTATTCATTTTTTGCAATGGTAAATGGGAGTGTTTCCTTAACTTCTCTTTCAGATTTTTCATCATTAGGGTATAGAAATGAAAGAGATTTCTGTGCATTAATTTTGTGTCCAGCTACTTTAACAAATACATTGATTAGCTCTAGTAGTTTTCTGGTATCATCCTTAGGATTCTTTATGTACAGTATCATGTCATTTGCAAACAGTGACAGTTTTACTTTTTCTTTTCCAATTTGGATTCCTTTTATTTCTTTTTCTTCTCTGATTGCTGTGGCTAAAACTTCTGAAAGCCTATTGAATAGTAGTGGAGAGAGTGGGCAACCTTGTCTTGTTACTGATCTTAGAGTAAATGGTTTCAGTTTTTCACCATTGAGAACAATGTTGGCTGTGGGTTTGTCATACATGGCCTTTATTGTATTGAGGTAAGTTCCCTCTGTGCCTACTTTCTGGAGGTTGTTTTTTTTTATTTTATTATAGATGGGTGTTGAATTTTGTCAAAAGCTTTTTCTGCATCTATTGAGATTATCATATGATTTTTATCCTTCAGTTTGTTAACATAGAGTGTCATATTGATTGATTTGCATATATTAAAGAATCCTTGCATGCCTGGGATAAACCCCACTTGGTCATGGTGTATGATCCTTTTAATGTGCTGTTGGATTCTGTTTGCTAGTATTTTGTTTAGCATTTTTGCATCTATGTTCTTCAGTGATACTGGCCTGTAGTTCTCTTTTTTGTGACATCTTTGTCTGGTTTTGGTATCATGGTGATGGTGGCCTCATAGAATGAGTTTGGGAGTGTTCCTCCCTGTGCTATATTTTGGAAGAGTTTCAGAATGGTAGGTGTTAGCTCTTCTCTAAATGTTTGATAGGATTTGCCTGTGAAGCCATCTGGTCCTGGGCTTTTGTTTGTTGGAAGATTTTTCATCACAGTTTCAATTTTAGTGCTTGTGATTGGTCTGTTATATTTTCTCTTTCTGCCTGGTTCAGTCTCAGAAGGTTGTGCTTTTCTAAGAATTTGTCCATTTCTTCCAGATTGTCCATTTTATTGGCATATAGTTGCTTGTAGTAATCTCTCATGACCCCTTGTATTTCTGCAGCATCAGTGTTAGTTCTCCTTTTTCATTTCTAATTCTGTTGATTTGAGTCTTCTCCCTTTTTTTCTTGATGAGTGTGGCTAAGGGTTTATCAATTTTCTTTATCATCTCAGAGAACCAACTTTTAGTTTTATTGATGTTTGCTATTGTTTCCTTCATTTCTTTTTCATTTATTTCTGATTTGATCTTTATGATTTCTTTCCTTCTACTAACTTTGGGGGTTTTTTGTTCTTTTTCTATTTGCTTTAGGTGTAAGGTTAGGTTATTTATTTGAGATGTTTCTTGTTTCTTGAAGTAGGAATGTATTGCTATAAACTTCCCTGTTAGAACTGCTTTTGCTGCCTCCCATAGGTTTTGAGTCATCGTGTTTTCATTGTTAATTTCTTCTAGGGATTTTTTGATTTCCTCTTTGATTTCTTCAGTGATCTCTTGGTTATTTAGTAGTGTATCATTTAGCCTCCATGTGTTAGTATTTTTTTTACAGATTTCTTCCTGTAATTGATATCTAGTCTCATTGTGTTGTGGTCGGAAATTATACTTGATACGAATTCAATATACTTAAATTTACCAAGGCTTGGTTTGTGACCCAGGATATGATCTATCCTGGAGAATATTCCATGAGCACTTGGGAAGAAAGTATATTCTGTTGTTTTTGGATGGAATGTCCTATAAATATCAATTAAGTCCATCTTGTTTATTATGTCATTTAAAGCTTGTGTTTCCTTATTTATATTCATTTTGGATCATCTGTCCATTAGTGACAGTGGGGTGTTAAAGTCCCCTACTATGATTGTGTTACTGTCCATTTTCCCTTTTATGGCTGTTAATATTTGCCTTATGTATTGAGGTGCTCCTATGCTGTTTTTATAAATATTTACAATTGTTATATCTTCTTCTTGGATTGATCTCTTGATCATTATGTAGTGTCCTTCTTTGTCTCTTTTAATAGTCTTTATTTTAAAGTCTATTTTTTTCTGATATGAGAATTGCTACTCAGCTTTCTTTTGATTTCCATTTGCATGGAGTATCTTTTTCCTTCACCTCACTTTCAGTCTGTTTGTGTCCCTATGTCTGTTTGTGCCCCTAGGTCTGTTGTGTCCCTATGCTCTTGTAGACAGCATATATACGGGTCTTGTTTTTGTATCCAGTCAGCCTGTCTGTGTCTTTTGTTTGGGTCATTTAATCCATTTACATTTAAGGTAGTTATCAATATGTATGTTCCTATTCCCATTTTCTTAATTGTTTTGGGTTTGTTATTGTAGATCCTTTCCTTGTCTTGTGTTTCCTGACTAGAGAAGTTCCTTTAGCATTTGTGGTAAAGCTGGTTTGGTGATGCTGGACTCTCTTAGCTTTTGCTTGTCTGTAAAGATTTTAATTTCTCCATCGAATCTGAATGAGATCCTTGCTGGGTAGAGTAATCTTCATTGTAGACTTTTCCCTTTCATCACTTTAAGTATCTCCTGCCACTCCCTTCTTTCTTGTAGAGTTTCTGCTGAAAGATCAGCTGTTAACCTTATGGGGATTCCCTTGTATGTTATTTGTTGCCTTTCCCTTGCTGCTTTTAATATTTTGTCTTTGTATTTAATTTTTGATAGTTTGATTACTATGTGTCTTGGTGTGTTTCTCCTTGGATTTATCCTGTATGGGACTCTCTGTGCTTCCTGGACTTGATTCATCATTTCCTTTCCCATATTAGGGAAGTTTTCAACTATAATGTCTTCACTGCCGCTGGCAGTGGCGGGCTGCACAGTATCCTGGGAGGGGAGGTGTGTATAGTGACCTGTGCTTGTCCACAGGCTTCTTGGTGGCTGCAGTGGCAGCCTTAGCATTTCATGCCCATCTCTGTTGTCCGAGCTGATAGCCGCAGCTCACACCCGTCTCTGTAGCTCATTTAGGCAGTACTCTGAATCCCCTCTCCTCGTGACCCCAAAACAATGGTCTCTTGCCTCTTAGGCAGTTCCAGACTTTTTCTCAGACTCCCTCCTGGCTAGCTGTGGTGCACTAGCCCCCTTCAGGCTGCGTTCACGCAGCCAACCCCAGTCCTCTCCCTGGGATCTGACCTCCGAAACCTGATCCTCAGCTCTCAACCCGCACTGCCCCGGTGGGTGAACAGACAAGCCTCTAGGGCTGGTGAGTGCTGGTCGGCATCGATCCTCTGTGTGGGAATCTCTCCGCTTTGTCCTCTGCATCCCTGTTGCTGAGTTCTCCTCCGTGGCTCTGACGCTTCCCCCCCACCCACCCCTATCTCCACCAGTGAAGGGGCTTTCTCTTGTATGGAAACTTTTCCTCCTTCACAGCTCCCTTCCATAGGTGCATGTCCTGTCTCTATTCTTTTGTCTCTGTTTTTTTCTTTTTTCTTTTGCCCTACCTAGGTACGTGGCAAGTTTCTTGCCTTTGGGAAGTCTGAGGTCTTCTGCCAGCATTCAGTAGGTGTTCTGTAGGAGTTGTTCCACATGTAGATGTATTTCTGATGTATTTGTGGGGAGGAAGGTGAGCTCCACGTCTTACTCCTCCGCCATCTTGAAGGTCCCTCCCCTTCTGTAATTTTATATCATTCAATTTTACTATAAAACAGCTTTACATTCTAGGAGATTTTTCCTCATAAGCTCTACTGTATTCTGATTTTTACTTTCTCCTCAGCATTTTGCCATTTACATGTGATTTTTTTACTGCTTAAACCTTGCATATGTTAAGTTTTTCCAGTGTTAATTCTATGCTCATTCAGTCTCTCAAACTATAAGTCAGAACTGTTTCCTTCTTTTCCCCAGAATCATTTGATTCTTTGTGTAGATTATTAAATAGATTATTGTTTTCCAGGTCTGTAAAACTTCCATAAAATTTGGGCCTTTATGAAGAAGTCATATAAAGAATAATATAATCACACAAGCTACAAAATGCTACTCATTAAACAGAAATTTCTCAATCAGGGACCATTATATTATTCTATGAAATCACAAGCTAGAAATACAGGATTTGTTTATTTTCTGTCTTCTGCTCCTCTCCACTTAAGAAGGCAAGTACTTTTATGTCTATTTGGTATCCATAGTAACTAGGGCAGTGCCTGACTAATAGAAATTATTTAATAAATAATTGCTGAATAAAATAAGAAATATTACATTTTATACTGTCTTTCATGAGCTTCAGCATTAAATCATATAAATTTTAGTGTTTCCATTTTCCTATTTACTGATGTAAGATATGTAAATAGATGTGTACTAAGTGTACTAAGATTGGCAGTATACGTCTACCATTTTATTAAAAAATGTTTTGTAGTAGCTGATTTTATTTATAATTTCCCTTATTGCAAAACAAAACAAAAAAGTTGCATACCATTTATTAAGAGAGGCTGTATTGTGTCATGTTTAAGTGCATGAATTAGGGGTTAAGTGGCTTGAGTTGAAAGAATTATGAGTTAGTATTTTTATTGAACCAAACTTGGGTCTGCTCACCAGTTCATAGTGGAACGAATCTCCTGATCCAGAGTTGTAGTGAAGGAAAGTACAGCATTTCCTGCAGGGCATCCAGCATGCGGCCAAGCAAGGAGAACTCTCAAAACACCCAAACTGCCCTATGGCTTTCAGGGAACAGTTTTTGGAGTTTGTTTGTTTTTTAATTGAAGTATACTTGATTTCTAGTGCTGTGTATGGGAAGGGCTTTTAAAGACAAGGTGAGAGAGAGTGTCGCAGGGTGTGTGAACAGGTCATGGACATCCTTCTGATTGGTTTGTGGTGAGGTAACCAGTGGTCACTTGGGAGTCAACATCGTCAACCTTTTGGATCCAACTGGTCTGGGGTCTATGTGACTGTGGTCAGCATGCAGTTAACTTCTCTCATCTGGTGGAGGTTTCAGTATCCATAAAATAACTCAAGGATATGGCTCAGGATATCATCTATAGTCCTTGAGGAGGAACTAAAAGTTCTTTACTTTGTTAAAACAAAGTGGCTAAACTATTATTTTTGTCTTGCTTGACTGTTTTCCTTTGTTTCTGCATTTTTTCACTTCTCTGATTAAATTTGCTCTTTGGAATGTGAGGAAGACCTAGGAGGCTAAAGCTTTTCTATGAACAAGAGGCAGGGGACACAAGGGTTCTGCTCCTGGGAAAGCCTCACAGTGTCCTGCTTGGTTTCAGTTGGTATAAACGCTTAGAACAGTACCTGGCACACAGTATGTAATTGCATAAATATTAGTTATTTTGTTATCCTTATTTATATTATAAAATACCTACTGAACATAAAAACAGTGAATTGGAAATGAGAAATAAAGCTAAAAGTAAAATAACTGATACAATAAAATTAAATCTTATACATATAATTTTGTCCCCCCAGGAGAATCAGGACCAAGTAATGAGAATTTTAGGGAAATATTAAAATGTAACTTTGCTTCTACCTTATCTGGCCTAAGTTAGTGCTCTCATTTGGTAATATAGCTTAGATGTATATTCTAATTGCACAAATTATCGAGTTATATGACTATCCTTGTGACTTTGCTTGTTCTATGACTGTTCCCTAATCTGTAAATGGGATATAAATAACAGTACTTACCTAAAAGAAATTTAGTAATAATTAAACGAGACAAGTTATACAATGTGCAGTGCAACTTTTCTTTTTTCGTTATTATTATTATTTTTTATCATCATCCTTATTTATGGCTTGGGACATATAAAGAAACAGACACTAAGCCAAGATAATCTAACACTTACTATGTATGTACCAATCACTGCAGTGATCATGGATAATAAAAATACATTTAATATGATCTTTATAAACTAAATTTTATGAGCTAAGTATTACTTCTTGACTTATTGTCCTCATATCTTCCTCAAAGAGCTTATTGAAAATTGATAGATATGTAAATAAATAAACATCAAGACTGTGTGATGAATAAAATAATACAACTATGTTTGTGAAAAAAGGCAAAGAGCTATTGGCTATATTATAGTGCAGGAATTGTTTGGAATGGAGTGAAATATGTTTTGAAGATTCAACATTTTCCTTATTCTGACACGCAGCAGCTCTAATAACATGTGACCAGTATGTGAATATAACTTGAAATAGTGCAGACTGACAAGCATTTGATCTCATGGGCCATATCAAGTTAATGCTCCTTAGACGATTTTAATAGTTCTAGTAAAGGTATTTTATATTTGCATAACATTTTACAAATGTTGAGTGGTTTAACAAACATATTGTATATATTAAATATCCATAGATAGAGAGCAATTTCCTTTGCCAAAGGAAAAATAAAATCCTACAGAAACAATGTAATGTATGTGGTTAGAAATTTAAAGAGAAAATGAAGTTCAGATTAACCTGAAATACTTTGATTTAATAACTTCATGTCTGTTTGGAATTTGTTCAACTTTCTTGGATTCAATGTGTTTTATAAATGCTAACCCCACCCTGATGTGCATTAAAAGACCTTAGGAGTGGATATACCACTTCATGTGATACAGGAAATAAAAGGAAGTTCTCATAGAGGCCAGAGGTCATGAGAAGACTGTCATGGATCTCAGGGCTTCCATGTATTTTCTTCTCTGGAAAAATGTTTATTAAATGAGAAGAGTGATTCTTTTTATTTTAAGAACTATTTTGTATTGAGGTATAACTCATATAACTTTATATTAGTTTCATAGGTACACCATAATGATTTGATATTTGTATATATTGTAAAACAATCACCTCAATAAATCTATTTAACATCCATCAACACACATAGTTAAATTTTTTTTCCTGTGATGAGGACTTTTAATATCTACTTTCTTAGCAACTTTCAGATACACAATACAGTATTATTAACTATAGTTACCATGCTGTACATTACATTCCCATGACCTATTTATTTTATGACTGGAAGTTTGTAACTTTTGACTTCCTTCAAAAAACCATCCTTCCCTATATAACTTAGATTAGACTCACAGATGCTCCTATGACAAAGCCAGAGACAGACATTCCAAATTACCATTCTTTGCTTCATGAATAATTAGCTGAATTGTTTGTCCCTACTGAGCAACTGTAACCAAAATGCTTGTAAACCAAACTTTGGTTATGATTCTCTCCTTCCCAGGACCCCTGAACTTTGACCCAGCTTTAACCTGAGCTAGCATACAACCTCTTCTTAAAATCCCCTTTGGAGAATAGACTGACCTCAGGGTAAAGCATTCATGTACTGTTCAATCCTGCCACCCTTGCTTATCCTCCTCCCCCATACCCAGTATGTCTTGCCTTAGTTACTTCTTAAAAAAAAAGTCCTGTCGGCCTAACCTTTGAGATGATTTTAGGTTCTTCCTATTGTAATAGTCCCCTTTTCCTTCCATCTCCCCTATTGCAGTAGTCCCTTTCCTCCCTTTTGCAATAATGCTTTCAAATAAAGTCTCTCCTTACCTAAGTCCAGAGTTGTTTTTTATTTGACAAGAGAAAAGTGAAAACAAAAATAGAGAAGCCACATGGGGACCCAAATCAATTATTGACAATATTAAAGTAGGTTTTCACGACTGCTTCGTTTCTAGAAACATAAACTAAGAACCAGAAAACCTGAAGTCATTTCCTAGTGCTGTTTCTTAACATTTGACGTGACCTTGGGCAAGTCATACAATTTTTGAGACTTGAATTTCTTTCCTGATAAAGCAGGAATCACAATGCTTACCTCAAGGGATATTGCAAAAATTGAATGTGATAATGCGTATGAAAGAGATTAGCAAATTGCAAAATTCCTTCCTATTGCATTTATTACCTATAAATGGCTCTTCTCCACTTGCTGTTAATCAATTGTAACAGTTCCTGTCTTATAAGGATGGTTTTAAATGTTTGCAAGATTATCACCTGTGATCATTCCTGGAGGACAGAATAAAAGGTGAATAGAAAAAAAAAAAATTTAGCCAGAAATGACTCCACGTAAGCTCTGTTGATTTTTTAACTTGACCATAAGTGTTTCCTTAAAAGACCTTCAAGCAACACAGGCAGAATTATCTAAGAACAGTCAACACTAGACTAGAGAACACAATATAAAGAAAATGAAATATTCCAAGGGTTAAATAAAATTCACTTTAAAAACATGAAATTTTATATGACTATAAAATATGACATAGCATTATTTTTGTAAATAAAGAATTTTTTAAAAGTTTTAAATAAGGGAGAAGCTTCTTGTCACAGAATCACCATGAAGCTAGACTGATTTTGCTTGAAGTTTAGCAAAATACTTTCTTGGGACTATAGAGTCAATCTTGCCATAAGAAGGTCTTTTTAAATTACTAATCTTTAAGATTAAAAAATTTTTCATTTATTTTATCTGATACAGAGAGGTAGCAGTTTGAGTCTTTATTTGATTGGACCCCCAGAAATATCTTTTTAAAGTTTAATCCTCAAGATTATTCTTTTTTTTTTTCCTTGCTCATGTTGAAGGACTTCTCCCTACCTGAATATATTTCTTTTCATATTTCTTAAAATAGAAAATCATTTTAATTTATATTATTTTCCTATTTCTTATATTATAAACAATAAGAAACTAATCATTTTGGAGCCAAACCCACTTATTCTAATTAATTTTATTCAAGTATTTTTTTAACTTATAAACACTTTTCTACAAGAGAATATATGCTGTTTGCATTTTAAATTTGCATGTTTTATTAGCATATTCAGGGGCTTAGCATACTAATTACTGTATTTAATAGATTTACTTCTTTACTGAATAACCTCAAGGACTTTTATAAATTTAATTTTATGTCATACATATGTTTTCAATCTTGAGTGTTAAGAAATCTCATTTAAATTATGAATCTTTATTAAACTTTAGAATATTCCCATTGTTCTCAACTCAGCCATTGATATGCTTATATTTTCTTTCAGTTCTGCTCATTAGAAATATTAGCCAAAAATATGTTTTGTTTTGTTTTTCTATATCTTTCCTCAAAATAGTCAATTTTTAAAATAAACGTGAATAAGAAAATATTTTTAAACACCAAAGCAACAATATTATTCTCTTAAAATACTTTTTTCAGAAATAATTAAATACCATGAGTAAGATGAGTTGAAACTGCAGAAAGCTAGGAATATTGTACTAAATCTTTGTTCTGTAATTTTTTAACATAAAGATCCCTGAGTTTCAGGTTCCTCAGTTATAAAATGAAGTGTACAAATCATGTATTCCATAAAATCTCTTAAAAAGCCAGCTTCCTAAGATCTACTTAAATTCATTTAGGGTGTTATGAATTAGAGCCCTTCTCTATTGAATTTTTCTCTACTAAATAAACTTGGTTTCTCAAATATGACACATCCAACACTTATTATTTCTCATGTATGAACAAGTATAAATAAAAATTATAACCTTCAGAGCATACTTTTTAGTATAGTGCATTGAATTGTGCAAACAAATAAACCCAACCTTCACCTCTATGTCCCTTCTTCAATCTTTACTTCATTATTCCACCATAATAACATCTATTATCCACACATTCTGGTATATTTTCCAGAGTTTTTCCAACATTAGTGGAAGTGATATACATAGTTTTATAGCACATTTTTCACCCCTGAAAACAATAAAGTGTGCTTAATTACTTGTGTAATTGTGCTGAGCACCATATAGAACTTACTGCAACCACATATTTCTTTGGTTTCGTTTTACAATCATAAAATAAATATACTTATTTTGAAAGAAAGATACCCCATTCAAACGTCCTGGGCGGCAGACCTTTCAAACTGAACTTTTCATGTCACGTAGAGCGAACTGCAGAAGAGCTCAGATCCTACCCTTTGCTTTCCTTTGACACCAACAGTGCTTTACTCAACCTGTTTACTTTCTGAGTCTCTCTCTTATTTTATAAAAAACAGGTAACGATCTTTGCTTTGTGTGAGTTATGGGACTACTCTCAGGATCAAAGGAAGGATTACATATGAAAGTACATTGTGAACTATAAATTACAAGATATTTTATTCAAACTAAAATTCCACGTTTTGGGGTGCCTCTACTTAAATAGCTATCATATAGACATGATTTACCTCTTTACCATACAAGGCTCACATAAAAACTGCTGATACCTGCAATTTCTGTTTTTAAAGTTTCAGGTGGAAACGTAAGTTTTCTGCATCAAAAACTCACTGTTCAGCAATCATGCTTCTATTTTCCTGTCACTTCTGTTTTTATTTGTTCTCACACAAAACTGGTACAAAGTTTTCTTAAATATAGTTCGTGAACGGCTATCTGAGAGTGACCTCAGTGCAGGTGGAAAACTTTGAATATTTTAAAATATTTAATATCTTGACATTGAAAATCATGTCCCAAGCTCCCTGGAAGCTTCCACTTCTCTTGTAGGCCAGATAAATCTCGATTTTCTTGCTCTAATGTAAAGGTTCATCTTAGAGACACATGAGTTTGCCTCCCTAAAACGCTGAAGATTAGTACAAAGACCAGCATTAACTCTTGATTCAAATATACAGTTATAAAATATTCAAATATACAGCTATAAAATACAGCTGAAAAAAAATCTCACAGAGTGAAAATTACCTTTTGTTGATGCTTATTTGGCTAAATAAGCTCTAGGTTTCCATTGAGGTAGACCAACCCAAAATGATAGGTTTGTTTAAAGCAATGAAATCACTTAGTATGACAAGATGCTAATGAGCTGGAACCAAGAATAGCTTCATAGGTCTCAAATCATCTCACTCTAGGGAACACATTTTCATTAACTAGGACATCACCTGAATTGTCTACTCATATAAACTTGCCCTGCTTTGGCTTTTGCTTTACATCTAGTTTTTCCTCAGCAAAACTCTACTTCACACTTGCCCCATCTCTTCCCTTTAAAATTTTCTTTGCTTCCTAAATGATCCATGCTCTCAATTTGAAAATACATCTACCATCTGCTCTTCTTATTCCATTTCTCTTTCCTCCCACTATTCAGATGATGATAACTTACATGGTTGAGGGCAGAGCAATGTAGATGCAATGTACCCCTTAGAAGCTGAGAGAGTGTGCCTTTCCCACTCAAAAGAACTTTCCTCCAGGGTAATTTCTTGTCTCAATTTACAGATGCCATTTCTAAGCTTCTATTAAACTTTACCACCTGGAGTAACAAATGTCCCCATGTGACAAAATGTCCAGCCCTTACCAAGTGGTAGTTTTACCTATTTCATGTCTAGTACATAAAAAGTTTAAAAGCATTATCCTATTCTATGGTGATTATGGTGTGGTACCTCAGATTATACTGACTAGATAATTTCCTTCATTTAGGAAAGAGAATGTATGATATACTGGTTGTATTAGTTAACTAGGGCTGCCATTAACAAAGTATCACAAATTGAATGGCTTAAACAAAAGAAATTTATTGTCTCACACATCTGAAGGCTAGAAGTATGAAATCAAGGTGGCGGTTGGGCTAATCTTCCTGAGGACCATGAAGAAGTATCTATTCTATTCTATAGAAGTATCTATTCTATTCTGTGCCTATCCTCTAGCTTCTGGTAGTTTGCTGGTGACATTTGGCATTCCTTGACATGTGGAAGCATCACCCCAATCTTTGTTTAGTCTTCACATGCTATTGTCTTTGTGTGTATCTGTCTCCAATTTTCCTTTTTTTGTAGGGACACCTGTCCTACTGTATTAGAGGCCCAACCTACTCCAGTATGACCTCATCTTAACTGTATCTGCAGTGACCTTATTTCTAAATAAGTTCACACTCTGAAGTGCTGGTGGTTAAGACTTCAACATATGGTTGGGAGATGTAGACAAAATTCAACCAATAACCCTGGTATTTAAAAAAGCTTTTACCTTACTATAGCCAAGTGCATTTGTTAGATTATTTGCAGAACTGAAAAATAACTCTGAATAATATTAGCAGAGAGAGAATTTATTGAAAGGATAATGAGTACTTGAAGGAATTGTCAGTAAGTTTCAGGAAAGTATGCACAGGGCTAGAAGGCATAAGAAACTCTAGAAAGCCAGAACCAGAGACAGTATCAGGCCACTTAATAGTTAAGTAAGGAACACAACTGCAGCTGCCACTGAATGCTGATATCCTGCACCTACCAGCACCATACTGGCGCTCAACTTTGATAGTTTATACTGCTGCCTTTTGAAACTGGATTTACTGCCTTTGATGCTGCTTCTTTAAGTCCCTGGCTTCCAATCCATATTTTTGACTTAACAAATTGATGACCAAGTCTAGATATTGTGTCAGTACCTTGGCATTCTGAAAGGCTAGAAAAAACATTTCATCTCCTCTAGTGGGAGGTGGGCTCTTCTCCCAACAAGACACACATATTGGGAAATTCTGGAAATACATAAATGGGGTTATATGTTAGACAGCCTAGGACAGGTAAATGTCCTCAGTAAGGTGATGTTATTATTTGTTTCCTTTCAGTTTTTAGAGTATACTTAATATAAATAGCAGTATATCAAAATATTATCAGTGGGGAAGGGAGTTAGAGGAGGTGAAGTATGTTGTCATTGTGGCAAATAATAGTGAAAAAAAACATTATAAACATTCAAAGGTAGGAGACTTTCCCATGACCCTAAGCCAGCCATTGAAATGAGGGCTAGGATTAAATAAGCAGAGGAAGAGGCAGGGCACCTAATAAAAGACATGGCAGTGAGGGAAGAACGGATGGAACATCTTTGGGGTAAAAATGATTTACAAGTTTAGTTGGAGTTACACATTTGTATAAGTGAGTGATGGCATGGTATAAGGATCTCCTTTTGGCCAGGTCATTTATGGCCTTGCATGTCAGAGTAAAGAGTTCGAATGTTATTCTAAAGAGAATGAGATGTTATTTAAGAGAAGGGAGAGTCATATTTATGAAGAGTATTCTAACATACAATATTTTGCAGAGGGGAGTTTTGTATGCATGAAACCAGGTAGCAGAAGATGCAATGGTTATGAAAAATGACTGCAATCAATGTAGCATTTTGGAAATACAGCAAAATGGTCAAATATGTGAAATTTTATAAAGGGAAAGTAATAGAACTTGGTAGAGAAATAAAACACTGAAGAGATATATACATCTCTAAGGTTTTAAGTCTCTTGACCACGTGAAATGTAGCTTCTTTGGCATATACAAGAAATAAGGCAGGGAAAAAGTCCTGTGGTCAAATATTGATATCTTTTAAATGCTGTGTTTAAAAATGGTAGTGGAATATTCAAAAGAAACATATGCACATAGAAAAAAAAAGCCTAGAACTCAGAAGAAAGTATGGAGCTGAAGACACAGGTTTGGGAGACATTTATAGAGGTATAAAGACAATACAAACAACTTTACTCTGAGGAAGAGGGATCAGAGAAACAAACAGCCTCAAAATCCCTAGAGGTCATGCATCTAAAACCAAGATGTGTTAGTTTGATACTATTCATGAATTCTTATAACCTGAATTTTACAAAATGGATCATTGCTCAAGATAATGAGGAATTATTATATTTTTGCCATTCTATTTAATTATATGAGTTATTTTTATGCATTGCATATGACATGTTTATTAAGCAGTACATTACATTCCTAAACAATTCAGAATAACATTATCTAACTTCACTGTCTACATGTATGTTCATATAACTTTAATTATGAATTAAAATTAAGGATCTTACCATGGTTCAGACCTTCAATATCAATAGCCATGATATAAATTATATTAATTTTTTCTCACTAACCATCCTCAGTCTAATTCATATCTGGATAGTGTGTGAAATATGCAGTAATTCTCTGTATTTTTCATTGTAAAAATCAGTGTGTTTAATTATATAGCATAACCACCAAACTCACATTAGAAAAGTACAGACACAGGAAATAGAGAATTATGAATTCAGGATATATTTGCATCCCAATTTCAATTTTTCTTTGATGAAAATTATGGAAAATTACATTTGTTTATTAGTGTTCATTTTTCTGAATCAAAGTAGCAAATCAGGCCAAACTAGTCTGGCCAAGTGCAAGTGTAAAACAGTCTGTGACTTTTACTTCATAATAGTAGTGGTGAGCTGAAAACAAATCTTGGCTGATATAAATTACAAATAAACCTCATACACCAAAAATCAAGTTGCTTACTTTTTGTTTTGCTTTACAAAACTTTGGATAAATAACCTCATTTCTCTGAATCTTATTTGCCTCTTTGGTAAAATGTAATGGTTTATGGAATTATTGTAAGCATAAAATAAAATATAGGTAGATATGGCTTATAAATTATAACTAGATGACAGGGTTCACCCAAACAGAAATGACTTAAAACTGAATGTTATAAAAACAGACACAAAAAGCTTTCCATTGACCTCATAGGTGGCCATAGAAATAAACTTCTGTAAAAAATTACTGATACTTGTTTTCTTTACCTCTCACCTCCATGTCATTTTCAACTTACCCTACTCTGGCTAATGTCTCCAATATTACACTGAAACTGGTCTAGATTCTAGACAATGTACTGTGTCATTCTCATTGCACAATTTAAGAAAGCCTGACATATCAAGGGAGAGCTTGGGGAAATTTTAGCCCCTCTCTTTTCCTCCATCACTTCCCCCTCAAGCCACAGTAAATGAACATATATAATCTAAGTAACACTGGTCCTCTATCTACCTCCAATCACATGACTCCAACTCTTTTTTTTTTAAAGCTCTCCTAAGTAAAATTTCTAGAGCTGTTACTGTTAAGCATCGCCTCCTTCATGAAACGCATGTTTCTCTTGCTTTCTGCAATGCTACTATCTTCTGATTTCCTAGGACATGCATGTCTACTCCTTCCCAGGCACTTCTGCTGAACATTCCTTTTGTCAGGCGTCTAAATACTGGAACTCTTTAGAACTTGAATGTAAGTCTTCTTCTCTTTCATCCATATTCTTTCTCTAGATGATCATATCCATTCCTTGGTTTTCTGCCAGCTATATGCTGATCATTCCCAAATTTATATAGATATTATAGAACTATTTCTTGAATTCCATAATTAATATCAACTTCTTATTTACTATTTCTCTTTGAAATTGGACATGCATATTAATTTATAATTCCCCAAATTTAACAATTGTCTCTCAAAATTTATTTCCTTCCCAGCTTTCTCATACCAGTAAATGTCAGTTCTACCAAAGTCAAAATACAAGAATCATTCTTGCCTTTTCCTGCTCATTCACTCTCAACATTTATTCATCAATAACTTAATTTGTTTGTACTACCTAAAAAGAATCTCTACTACAGTCATTTCTTCCCAATTCCACTGCCAGCTATTTTTTCTACTCCTATTTCTTCAAGCAGTTCTACACAGAACAACCAGATGGAATTTTGAAAATATCCCTTGTTTATAATGCACTTAAAGCTTTCAGTATTCTTCATGTATTTTCAACAGCCATGGGTGATTATCCTCTGCTTACTTCTCTAGCTTTATCTAATGCCATTGTTTTGACTCAGCTACTAAAGCCTTTTTTTATGTCTTTTCAATATATTAATTTCTTTACTCCCTCAGGACTTTTGCACGTGCTGCCATTTCTGTCATGAAAGCAAGCAGTCTGCACACTCACACACCACCTTACCAAGTCTTTCTCTTTTACCCTCCCCTAGATATCTCCTTTAATTCAGGTGCCATCTTGTTGCTTTCTATAAAAGACCTTCCCCAACCATTTCAAATATATATACCTCATATTGTCTCTTATAAACTTATGTATTTCTTGTGATACTTGCTACGAATTATAAGTATATGTCTACTTGGTTTTTTTTTCAATCATTCAATGCCTTTTTTCACTACTTTAATTGTATACCTGAAGAGAGCAAGGATCAGTATACATCTAACAGTTACTTCAGAGCCTGGCACATAGTGCATTCACCTGTCAAGTCTACATAGAAAAGAGAGTAATCAAGGATTTTAAATGATGCAATCTAACTAATAATAGTTTTCTATATTTGGCAAAATATCAAGGAAGGAAATATATTGAAACCCCTAGCTAAAGAAACTCAGGCCGTTCATGTACTCACACACAATTTTATTTATTTTACTTTTTACCACATATCTTAAACATAGTTACTAGTTTATAAGTATTTTCATTGCATATAGAAACCTGTTATCTGTATATAATTATGTCTTTAATTTGTAGGTGACAGATCTAAAATTTAGAATAGGTGTACTTTTTTTTTTTTTCAAGATAATAGAATTAACCGAAATAGAAAAAGAATTCCTTCTTGGTTCTTTGGAGTCAGAAAGCAGATAAAAAGAAAATCACCTCAGGTGATTACATTTCAAATAGAAGCTTCTACTCATTTGTACATTATAATTAACTTCGTCATTTTCCATTAAACACCCATTAATTTCAAAATATGATGCTTCTGCAAAAAGGTCAACACATATCATTTCCCCCCACCACTTCACTTCTACCATCACTACAAGTCTGAGTACAAAGTTGTGTTACTTGGAAAAGCTCAGGCAAAAAAACTTCTTATGGCTTCTTATATAAGAGTGATGTTACTGAAGTATTAAAAGCTGGACATGGGGCTTCCCTGGTGGCTCAGTAGTTGAGTCCGACTGCCGATGCAGGGGACACGATTTCGTGCCCCAGTCCGAGAAGATCCCACATGCCGCGGAGCGGCTGGGCCCGTGAGCCATGGCCGCTGAGACTGTGCGTCCGGAGCCTGTGCTCTGCAACGGGAGATGCCACAACAGTGAAAGGCCCACATAGTGCAAAAAAAAAAAATGAAAAAGTTGGACATGAATCATGTACACATTAACTTGAAAAGCGTATGTGTAGTTTGGCTATAATATTTTAAAAATTATTTACAGTAAAACTTCCACTAAGTTTTTCCATAAAAAGAAGAAAATATTTCAGTCAAATGAAAAGCAAAGGTGTAATTCTTTAGATATATTAATTGCTAATTGTGAATACTGTCATACTTTAAAATCAATTCACTGGTATCACATTCCACATTACACATCATTTGGAACTGAAATGATATGCAGTGTCCACATGGCAAAAATAAAAGTCATATATTAACGTTAATTAATCTGAATAATTATCTCTGGTATAAGATGGGTCATAAGCATAATTTATGAGTTAATTTTATATAAATCAAGATGAATATTGTGTATAAAATGTTAGTAAAATGATGAAGAATAATATTGTCATGACTTCAGTGAGTTTATTGTTGAACAGATGAGGAGGAGGAAAATGGGAATGGTTAGTTCCTGTAGCTTCAACAAAACATGTGGAAATGAATGCTTTCATTAATTATTGGAAAAAATAATGGGGAAAATGTTGTCCCTCTCCTTGGAGAAAATTACATCAAATATACTTGTTTCTGACAGGGCCAAATAATTATTGAAGTGTCTTACATCTGTAAAATGCTATGATTATAAGAGATATTCCATCTAAATCAGAGAAGCTATCTCAGTGCTTCCCTCTGGTACTTCATTTGCACTGACACTGGAAGAACCAAGATAAAAAGTCGAGTTACAATATGAATGCATACCTTTTCTCTTTCTTAATGACCCACATTTTCCCACTTGAATTATATCTCTTTCCATCCCCAAATAATTTCATAGATATGACATCTTAATACTGCTTATTCTCTTAAATTCATCTTTGAATTCACTTTATTTTTTCCTCATCCCTATATGCAATTAACTGAGTTAACAATTAATTATATAAAATCTCATTCAATTTAATTCATAATTTAATTGAATAATTCATGTATACAATGTTTCATGTAGGGATCTAAAAATTTTTAAGGAATAGCCCTTATATTCAAATAATTGAATGTATAGTGATTCTACTAAAAGAATAAAGGATAAAAAGGAAGAGAATAATGAAAGTGCTACAACAGATGGAAAGAGGATTAGGAAGATTTTAAGAATGCTCCACAGAAGTGATATTTGAGGTGTGTCTGGAAGTATTAATTATATTTCTAAGCAGGAAAGGGAACAGTTACAGTGGATAGAAGGAAACATGTATAAACTTTAGAATTGTTAGAGTTTTATCATGTACAGAAATTATAAAGGATTAAGAAATGAAACAGAAAAAAAGCATATATTAAAAAAAAAAAATTCCCCAAATGGGAGCATGCATAACAGCCTTAACTTTTCCTATTGTATGGCTTATCATAAGATGATTTTAATTGACCTCTTCACATTATCTGCTCTCTGCTTCCATATTGTATGGTTTACCGTAAAATAATTTTATTTGACTTTATCACATTTTCCCTCTGGTATGACATAGTACATGTTTTATATATTAAAGCAACTATTGTTTTACTAAATTACTTTCCTATTTCTAGTCACAGAATACATAATCTAAACTGGTAATAGAAGATAAATACAAGAAAACCACTTTATTCTTGATTATTCTATACAGATGTTTAGAACAGAGCAAGGATCCACCAACAGGGTTTACAGACAAGTGTAGTTCAACATTATAGATTGCCTCTAATTTAGTTCCACAGATGAATCCATACATATTTTAAACATAAGTAACCTTACCATTATATGCACTGTTAAAAAAGGGCATGTTCTCGATGAGTAATCACTGGGAAAATATTGAACTCCAATGACAAAATATAAACCTCAATAGTGTTATTCAAACTATACACATTTTTTTCTTTTCTTTTCTTTTTTTTTTTTGCTTACTACATTGGGATTTTGAAAGATGCTGACTCACATTTCTGAATTCATTTCACTGCTGAATGTATTCTTGGTTGTCTAAAAGTGGAGATTGGGGGAGACCTACAAGATGGTGGAGGAATAAGACGTGGAGATCACCTTCCTCCCCACAAATACATCAGAAATACATCTACATGTGGAACAATTCCTACAGAACACCTACTGAATGCTGGAAGAAGACCTCAGACTTCGCAAAAGGCAAGAAACTCCCCATCTACCTGGGTAGGGAAAAAGAAAAAAGAAAAAACAGAGACAAAAGAATAGGGACAGGACCTCCACCTCTGGGAGGGAGCTGTGAAGGAGGAAAAGTTTCCACACACTAGGAAGCCCCTTCGTGGGCGGAGACTGCGGGTGGCGGAGGGTGGAAGCTTCGGAGCCATGGAGGAGAGCACAGCAACAGTGGTGTGGAGGGCAAAGTGGGGAGATTCCCACAAAGAGGATCGGTGCCAACCAATACTCACCAGCCTGAGAGGCTTGTCTACTCACCCACTGGGGCAGGTGGGGGCTGGGAGCTGAGGCTCAGGCTTCAGAGTTCAGATCCCAGGGAGAGGACTGGGGTTGGCTGCGTGAACACAGCCTGAAGGGGGCTAGTGCGCTAGCTGGGAGGGAGTCTGGGAAAAAGTCTGGAACCGTCTAAGAGGCAAGAGACCATTGTTTCGGGTGCGCGAGGAGTGGGGATTCAGAGCACTGCCTAAATGAGCTCCAGAGATGGGCGTGAGCCACGGCTATCTGCTCGGACACCAGAGACAGGCATGAAATGCTAAAGCTGCTGTTGCAGCCACTAAGAAGACTGTGCACAAGCACAGATCACTATCCACACCTCCCCTCCTGGGAGCCTGTGCAGCCTGCCACTACCAGGGTCCCGTGATCCAGGGAAAAATTCCCCGGGAGGACACATAGTGCACCTCAGGCTGTTGCAACATCATGCTGGCCTCTGCCGTGGCAGGCTTGCCCCACATTCCGTACCCCTCCCTCCCCCTGGCCTG
Organism: Hyperoodon ampullatus; assembly: GCF_949752795.1. Taxonomy (NCBI): domain Eukaryota; kingdom Metazoa; phylum Chordata; class Mammalia; order Artiodactyla; family Ziphiidae; genus Hyperoodon; species Hyperoodon ampullatus. The sequence continues at coordinate 79,354,672 of NC_136914.1, forward strand.
AGTGAGCCATAGCCCCCAATCAGCTGCTAATTTAACCCCGTGCTGTCTGAGCGAAGAACAGACGTCCTCAGGCGACCTATGTACAGAGGCAGGGCCAAATCCAAAGTTGAACCTCAAGAGCTGTGAGAACAAAGAAAAAAAAGGGAAATTTCCACCAGCAGCCTCAGAAGCAATGAATTAAATCTCCACAGTCAGCTTGATGTACACTGCATCTGTGGAATACCTGAATAGACAATGAATCATCCTAAAATTTAGGTGGTGGACTTTGGGAGCAACTGTAGATTTGCGGTTTGCTTTCTGCATCTAATTTTTTTCTGGTTTTATGTTTATCTTAGTTTAGTATTTAGAGTTTATTATCATTGGTAGATTTCTTTATAGATTTGGTTGCTCTCTTCCTTTTTTTTATATCTAGATATACTTTTTTTTCCTTTTTCTCTTTTTGTTAGTGTATATGTGTATGCTTCTTTGTGTGATTTTGTCTGTATAGCTTTGCTTTTACCATTTGTCCTAGAGTTCTGTCTAACTGTTTTTGGTTTTTTTTAGTATAGTTTTTAGTGCCTGTTATCATTGGTGGATTTGTTTTTTGTTTGATGGCTCTTTTCTTTCTCTCTTTCTTTCCTTTATTATTACTTTTTTATATTTATATTTTTAATAATATTTTTTAATTTTAATTATTTTATATAATGGACCTGAGGACACAGGCAGGGCGAAGGGTAAGCTGGGACAAAGTAAGCACGTGGCATGTATTATATACAGTACCAAAAGTAAAATAGATAGCTAGTGGGAAGCAGCCACATAGCACAGGGAGATCAGCTTGGTGTTTTATGACCACCTAGTGGGGTGGGATAGGGAGGGTTGGAGGGAGATGCAAGAGAGAGGAGATTTGGGTATATATGTATATGTATAGCTGATTCACTTTGTTATAAACCAGAAGCTAACACACCATTGTAAAGCAATTATACTCCAATAAAGATGTTAAACAAAATTAAAAAATTTTAAGAGATCAAGTAAAGAAAAGAAAAAAAAAGTGGAGGTTGCACATACATATACATTTCAAATTAAAACAAACATTGGATTTGTTCTTTGACTATCATGTCTCGATGACAGGTAACATGGTTTTAGTGAAACAATATTGCGATAGAAGATATCTATTCTTTACTGGTCACAAAGTGCTGATTAACTGATCATATACTCACCATTCATGTTTAATTAACTGACTAGTTTATTCTCCTCTGTTACCTGACTCTAATTCTTATATATTCTTTATATTTAAGTAAAGTGAGTTTGCGTGAATTATTTTTCTATCTACCCATGTATTAATTTATTTTTTGTAGCAGGTTCTTTTCTATAAAATGAAAGTTCAGCAGATGACGTACATTGCCTATTCTGGCACCATGATTTTATATACTAGATGTTCATTTCAACTTCTAATACACTAAAAGTTGACCATTTCCTTATGTCTGTCCTGACTTCTCTCATTTGTTGAGTAACATTTTTACTGAGTTGCTAATATGTTCAAAATAATGTGCCTACTAAGTGCAAAGAACTGTAAAAGAAAAGTGGTTAGTGGAAAGTGTTCCCTATTGTCAAAAAGAATCTGAAGAGAGAGAAGTGGTAAGGGTCTTGCTGTGGGGAATAATGATATTTTAAATAAGATACGGGAGAAGAATGCCCAGCAAGCTTCAATAATTTTGTATAAAGAAATGCCTCTTTCCTGGCTTCTGCAACCTGAGCCACTAATATAGGTTTGGAAATGAAAGCTCACTGACACTCTCTAGACCAGTTACATGAACCCTTAGCATGTTCTGCATAGATTATTTTAGGTTTCTCAGCATCAATTGTATTGTTCATTGCCTTTGGAACTCCAGCCAAAACTAAAACTGAAGTACTCCTTTTTAAAAAGATCCAGTTACTTTAGGGAAAAGAAATGAAAAAACTGGAAAGCTATTATGCAAATATTTTGACATTCATATCTTCTTCACATTGTCGATTTAAAGTCATATAATACAAAAAGGGACAGAGTCAGGAGTGTATGTATTGTATATATATATATCTTTATTTCAATTTAAATATTAAAATTCTTTGTGGTTTTTGTCAGGTCTCTGTAACTTTAATATTTAAAGCTGTGAAAACTTAATTGGTTAGTTCTCCTTAAATTTTATTAAGTATGTTTATGTTCTTGCTGAAATTAGAAATCATAAATCTGTGATGGCCCTAATTGTATAATTGCATCATTTTTTGGTGCCAAAAAGAAAGGAAAGTGAAAATTAGATTATTCAATATAAATTTTGCAAATGACAGTGATGATAGTGTTAAGGGGCATAATGGAAGGAAAAGACAATGGGATTTTGGCAGGAATTTTTTTTTTTAATTAACTAAGGAAATTAGGTTTAGAGAAACAGAACCAATAAGATATATATATATATATATATATATATATATATATATATATATATATATATGTGTGTGTGTGTGTGACAGTGCTGTAAGTACCTGTCTTAGGTGCAATAGCTCAAGAACCAGGGGTACCAATGCCCAAGGGTAGGAGAAGATGAATGTTCCAGCTCAAGCAGAGAGAGAGAGAATTTGCCCTTTTCCCACCTTTTTGTTCTATTCAGGCCCTTGATGCATTGGATGACGCCCACCCATCTTAGTGAGGATGTTCTTCTTTACTCAGTTTACTGATTCAAATGCTAATCTCTTCCAGAGACACCACACTTACCCAGAAATAATGTTTACCAGCTATGCGGACACTCTTTAGCCCAGTCAGGTTAAAACATAAAATTAACTATCATAGGTAGGTAAGAAAAAAAAAAAAAAACCTGAAGGCAAAAAGGAACTACTAGTTTAGGAGAATAAGGAGGACTTAGAAACTTGTGATTGTACCTTTCTTTTATGTAATTTCCAACTCTATATAATGAAGGAACTAAGTAAAAAAAAAAAAAAGATACTTAAAGCTTATTCTGTTCATCTTTTTCAAAGTAGTAGGCTTCATGGAATTTGATACTTTAAGAATGTAAGGAGAGTTTCAAAAAGTCCTATGTTTAATAACAAATGAATGATACTTCCTTTTCATGACTGGCAAAGATAGGCTAAATAAAAGCAATCGTTAAGAGAGATTCTCTTAATCATTCTAGAGAAGTGGTCCCTGTAATAATTTTCTACTGATGCATTTATTAAGACAGTTATATCTTTTCCTTTTAAAACCCTAAATATGTTGGGTTATATTAATAGATGGACTGTTAACACTGTTCATGCATTTCTCAGATGAGTCCAATTGATGACATTATGCATATATGCATTATTGGATTCATTTTTTTCTAATATTTAGGTGATTACATGTTTGCAAGCTAATTTGTCTAAAATTTTTAATTCTCATATTGTCCTTACCTGATTTTGTTTATAAGGTTATAATGCATTATGTAATGAATAATGTAGTCATCCTTCATTTTATCTTCTCTATAACATTTTGTAAATGGCTGCATTTATCTCATCCTTGATTTTTTAAGTCAATATTTATCTCAGTATGAGATTATAGGACATTTTCTTTTCACACAATAAAAAGAATGCACAGCATTTTTATTGTCACGTGTATTTATGTATGTCATATGTAGAAAGAAACTGTCAGAAACCATTCAAGAGGTCACATTATTTAAAATAGACTTAAAGAAATGAGTTTCAAATTGCACAGAAGAGAACAAAACTTTACCCTTGTCTACCAATCTTGATAAAATACTAGACTCTCTTCCAGAATAATGGATTTATATTTGAAGGCACAGAAAGTATAGAATAAGGAAAAAAGAACACAGAAAAAAAATCTACTTTTTCTGGTTTGCTTAGCAATATAAATAATTTACGCTTTCTTTGTGTCTATAACTCCAGTCTAGTCCAACTCCAAGACAGAAAGTCTGTCTGTTCCAATGAATCATTTTTCCTCAAGTATATTTTTCACAAAAGTATTTAGAATTAGCTTTGTGTGAACTAAATAGCAATGAAGATTAAGAGCCTCTTTACCTAAAAAAAGTCATAATATATTCCCTGGTAATGAAACAATCTCAACTCACATTTTACCTTTTGTTGTACTGTCTTCTGTCACATCTCTGTTTTTTTAAGGTCCAATCTATTTTGAAATATATAGTTTATTTAGCAGCATAATCTGAGTTTAAAGGTGTTAATTTAAAGAACCAAAGTAAATTGAAAATCTGATTCCCTTGCCATTTCTTTTCTCTGCAAACACTGTCAAGAGAGGGAGGCGTTCTATTTTCAGCATTTATTCCTGAACTGGCTTTGATAGTCTCTGTTTCCACATGCAAAACACAATTACAGTTCTTAGAAACTACATTAACACTAATCTCACTAATTTCATTAGAGTTATTTTTATGCTTTTATTTAAATTGAGAATGCAGAATTCACCGAAAGATAATCTCCCTTGGGAAATAGCAAACCATGACTTGTCTTGTGGCTGTTCTTATAATCACAAGGGTCACTTTAAGAGATGTCCCAATAAAAAATGCTAGTAGGTGAGGATGACATAGTTCTCTATGTTTAAATTGTAATAATCGAAAAATATAATATTTCCCGTACTTCTCTGAGAGTCACTTTTTATTGCTATATTTTATTTTGATAGATTACTCTGGACTACAAGTAAAATCATTAATTTTTAGTAAAAAATGGAATATGCTATTGACATTCTTATTTTTTTATTGTACTTTAGGGGAAAAAACAGACTTTCCTCATAAATAAATGTACTCACTGCTCTTTGTTTATGGCTCTGAGTATAGACACAAATCAAGAACACATAGAATTTAAGCTATTTTATTGATATGACATCACTATTAAATAATTTTATTGGGTCACAATATATGATATAATTCATGATACACAAAAGACTAACTTATTTCTGCTCTTATTTCCAATTCTGAAAATAAATATACAAGCATACACACATATACCCCTGTGTGTATATGCATATACATAATGCCTATATTTGTATTGTATTAAGTGATAGTCTGTTATAATCCTTTATTATTGATATGAGCACTAGAAATCAAGTAAAGTAATCAGGACAACCTGGAATATTATAACAGATTAAGTAATTTCCTGCTTTTTATTCTCCTTCTCCTTACTTACCCTACTTACTGTTGCAAGATTGACCCTCCTAAAAATATCACTCTATAGTCCCCACACCTTGTACAACTACCTTTGATGGCTTTCCTTTGCTCAAGATGGATGTCTTCAACATTGTTTTAATTTTTGTCTAGAAATAGCCATGAAAAATAATGTTTATTCTGATAAAATATGTGTATGACCTCACAGTTAAGATTATCTGGGTGCTGTGTGTAATTCATGGCAAGAGTGTGTAATCAACTAATCATTTCTCCATTACAGAAGTACATGTTTACCCCACTATCTGAAAGTAGAGCATTCCTATGAGATCTTTTGTAAACCAAAATGGCATAAGGCGAAGAACCAATTACGTTAGGACACATCTTGCTAATGGATGCACAAAATAAATTGAGATAAAGCACAGATGCTCACAGTCACGGTTCAAACCTATGATGGCTTCAAGTGAGAATTATTGACTTGAAGGATAAATTTCCCACTCAGATTTTCAGTAGAGGCCCTGCACAATGCAGTCCCTATTTACATCTTTCCCCATATTTTTCAACATTCTTATCCTGCAATCATCCTCATAACATACTTCTATTCATTCAATTTAGGAAACTTTGTTTATAACATTTCCACCCCCCTTCTCCTCTTACTTCTCCCAGTTCTACTTCCTTTATAGCAAATATTATCATGCATCTAACTCTATAATAATCTGGTTACTCCTTTGAAATCAAGTAGGACTTCCTATCCTGACAACACATTTTATTGTTTAATTGTATATGCCATCACAAATTCTAAATATACCATAAACATTTGAGTATGTGTTTGTGTGTGTGTACGTTATAGATACTATATATATAATATAGTATGTATATTGTATGTATTACATATCTACATATGTAATATACATGCGTATCATGCATATATATATGCATATGTGGGTACACACACGTGTAGCATATATATATCTTCTGAAATCACTATATAAAATATGTATATCTGCTTACACCATCTTGTCCTTTAACATACTTAAAATTACCTCTGTCCTCATGTAGATAAATGTCTTAACTAACATTATATTGGTTCACAAGAACTTTTGTGATTTTAAGCCCCTTCCTGTTGATTCCAGTGTTCACACATATGTCACCTCATGTTGCTACCACCTGCTGCTGATCTCATCCCACTGTGCCATACATGCCTGGACACACAAGTCAGTCACAGCTCTGCATTTCAGAGAGAGAGAAAGAATTAAATAAAACATTTAACTGGCCCTTCTATGTATTTCAAACTTCAATAAATTTTGAATAATATGAAGTACAGTACTTAATGCAAAATAACTTAAATTTTAGTAATATTCAACCTGTTCTTTGATATTCTTCAGCTACCCTAATATCAGGAATTTTGTATTGCCCACTTCCTTTATAGGGTCCAGCCTCCTATAGTATTGCCTGTCCCTTTATTTCTTGTCTCTTTTTCTCTTCTATCTCCTCTTTCTTGTATTTCTCTCTTTTTTTTTTTTTTTTTTTTTGCGGTATGCGGGCCTCTCACTGTTGTGACCTCTCCCGTTGTGGAGCACAGGCTCCAGAAGTGCAGGCCCAGCGGCCGTGGCGGCCCAGTGGCCATCGCTCACGGGCCCAGCCGCTCCATGGAATGCGGGACACTCCCGGACTGGGGCACGAACCCGTGTCCCCTGCATTGGCAGGCGGACTCTCAACCACTGCATCACCAGGGAAGCCCATTGTATTTCTCTTTATTCTGTAGAGTTTCTCGGCCATCCTTTTATTTTTCCTTTTAAGACCTGCTATGAACTGAATTGTGTGTTTCCTCCCACCCCCAACCCTGCCAAATTTGTATGTTGAAGCTGTAACCCCCAATGCAACTATATTCAGAAATAAGGCTGTTAGGAGATAATCAAGATTAAATGAGGTCATAAGGTTGAGGTTCTAATCCAATAGGATTGGTGGCCTTATGAGAAGAAGAGAGAGAGCTATCTCTCTCCACTTGCAGGCATTGAGGAAGGGCCATGTGAGGACACAGTGAGAAGATGGCCATCTGCAAACCAGCTTGCAAGAGAGTTCTCACCAAGAACTAAATTCGCCAGCACTTTGATCTTGGACTTCTCAGCCTGCAGAACTATGAGAAGTAAATTTCTGTTGTTTAAGCCACACAGTCTATGGTATTTTGTTATGACAGCCTCAGTAGACTAAGACAACACCCGTTTTGAAGTCTCTAAAGTTCCATCTTCATAAAACTTTTTATGTTCTTTCTTTTTTTTAAATTTATTTCAACTTTACTGTATTTTTATAGGGATTGAGACATTCCAAAACCCCTGTGTCAAACTTACCTAAACCTCATCAGAATTCCCAACAGTAACCATTAGTCTCGTTTTAAAGCAAAATACATATTACATCAATGGGATTTTTAATGTTATTTCTTAAACAAAAGTTATATTCTCTTTAATAGACCTCACAACAGACAGTAAAAAAAAAAAAAAGTTATTTTTGTACCTTGCTTCAATTAAATTCAATCTATGTGATGAGATCTGGCATTTTTGTTTGAATCTGTGATGCTTATTATCATGACAATATAATGCCCTGAACATCCTGAGAATGGATGAGATTGATAATAGTAGTAATAACCCCATTCTGAAGCCCATTGTCAAAATTATAAATTTAAACAGACAAAATTGATAAATTTAGTTTATTCTCTGTTTACTTTGTATTAGATGCTTTTATCTGTAATTTTACTATATCCATATATTTAAATTTACCATCAAATAAAGGTCTTTGCTAGCAAAACCAGTTAAAGCAGAGTATTTCCAGTCAACATGGCATTTTAAGTTACTGTTTTTAATATAGCTCTAAGTAAGTCTTAACTGGAAATTTCTTTCTCTTCTTCTTCCTCCTCCTCTTTCTCTTCTTCATCCTCTTCTTTTTCATATGCAGGTCAATTTGTTGGCCAAGAATAAAACTCATATTCATTCCCCTTAAGTTACCAGTCCTGATGATTTTGGAAATATTTTTCTAGACAATCTAGTCTAAGACAAGTTATATTTTCAAACAAAGCCCAGAAGAAAGATAAGTTACACATGTCATCCTAAATACATCTGATAATATTGTTTAGTGATACCAATGTTGCTTTGAGATATTGTGTTTCTCCGTAAAACACCAATTTTTATTTCACTGTAGGCAATTCAGCTCTATTTACTCTGATGGATTGAAAATACTCACTTTTTCTTTCATGGTGAAATTATTAAAGCTATCTTTATTACTAACAGATTATAGAACATGAAAAATTTAAGCTCTTTCTTTCATAAAAATAGTAGTGGAGTAGCAGCCATCTCACTTTTAACTTGAATTAAAAACAAATCTACATCACCAATAGCTTTTGAGTGTTTACTTATACAATTCTCTAAGAATTATTTTTATTGAATATCAGTTAAGTAAATTGTGGGTCAGAAACAACAACATATACTTCAAGTGGTAATATAATAACTGGTCAAACCTTTGTCTCAATAAACATATTATATTTTTCTCATGGCTGAATAACATATATATATATATATATATATATATATATATATATATATATATATATATATATATATATATATATATATACAGCCACATCTTCTTCATCTATTTATCTGCTGTTCGCAACAACATGGATGGACCTTGAGCACATTATGCTAAGTGAGACAAGTCAGACAGAGGAAAACAAGCACCATATGGTATCACACATTTGTGGAATTAAAAAAAAAGCCAAACTTGTAAGAACAGAGTGTAAAATGGTGGTTACCAGGGGAGGGGCAAGGTGGGGATAGGATGAATGTTGTTTAAAGGTACAAACTTGCAATAAGTAGTAAATAAACCCTAGAGATTTAATGCACAGTATAGTGAATATAGATGAGAATATTGTACTATAATCATCAAACTTGCTATGAGACTAGAATTTAATTATTCCAACCACTAAAAAGAAATGATAATACACAATACAAGTGCTAATTATCACTACAATGGTAATCATATTACAATGTATAAATGTATCAAATCAACATGTTGTAAACCTTAAATGTGTACAATGTTATATGTCAAATATATTTCAATTAAAAATACTAAATGGGGCTTCCCTGGTGGCGCAGTGGTTGAGAGCCCTCCTGCTGGTGCAGGGGACACGGGTTCATGCCCGGGTCCGAGAAGATCCCACATGCCGTGGAGTGGCTGGGCCCATGAGCCATAGCCGCTGAGCCTGCACGTCCGGAGCCTGTGCTCCGCAACGGGAGAGGCCACAACAGTGAGAGGCCCGCGTACCGCAAAAAAAAAAAAAAAACGAAATGTTTGTGATTTCTAATATTTGAGAGTTAAAAAACTATTCACCATGAAGAAAATGTAAAGACTTTGAATTCAACTGGCTATAGGTTTAACTTTTGTATAGTCTTCTTCATAATTCTGGCAACTTGGGTAAGATAATTAACCTGTCTACATTAACTTGTCTGAACTTATAATATGATGATAACTATACTTACTTCATAGAAGTGTTCTGAGAATTAAATTAAAATATCAGTAAATTGGATGTTTCTTTCCACAATATTTCTTTGAGGAATTCAAGAAAGAATAGCCATTATAGTAACCATTATTATGATCTTTAATAATCATTGCTACAAATGCAAATAAAAATGCTAATTTAAAATACTAAATACAGGAAGTATAGTCCCAGTATTTCTTTTTATGTTCAACCTCTGTTGGTTCTTGGTAGATTAAAAGATGAAGTTGACTCTCCTTTGCTTAGAATACAGACTTTTCACTACCTGGCCACATTGCACCTTTGAAACTAGGAAGCCCTTCATAATCTTACCCTACTTTGAATTATCTTACATTCTCAAACAATAAATGTCTCAAAAGTCCCTGGACTGTCTCAGGTATGCAATTCTCTTTTGTCTGTAAGTCCTCTTCTCAAAATGCTGTTTAATCTCTAAGCACATTCTTGAAGACACCTCTCCACTACTCCCAGTTTTTTAATCACTTCTCTGCCAATTCACTACAAATATTGCATTGATACCTGTATAACAGCTTATGACATGATGAATTATGAGCTTTCTGTTTATATATCTGCATCTAGATCATGAGTTTCCTGAGCATCATTATCATTTACTAATTATTGTTATATCTCCAATGACTAGCAACAGGTTAAATTAATAATACGCATTCATAGATCACTCTCTTGACTTTTATGAAATGGAAGTGTATAATGAAATAATAATTTTTAGCTTATCACTGATAATTAAAAATATACTGTTGATAAAACACCAATGACTACCTTAGATTATGTACCTAGATAGTACATTGGGTCCTGAAGGTGGTTGGTATGGGGTGTCAGTGGTGAAATAGATTATAGAATACTTCTAGAGATACTTATAGGGACTTGCCCTGATAAACAGTATTCCAAGAAATATAACCAATGCTTACTTTACCACAAATAAGTAAAATAACTTTGAAAAATACAGTTTAATTTTAGAGTTTTTCAAGATATTTTCATACTATCTAGTCAAGATGTACTTAAAAGGGTACAGAACAGACTAAACTCATAAAAACAGAAAATCATGGCCTTCTTCAAATTTTACCATAAAAGAGTTTTCATATATACTATAATTTCATAAAGGTAAAGCCAGTCACTATGAACAACACCTATATTTTATAATGTGAAAGAAATGTACATTTTATAATTAATTGTGTTTTTCTGCCACTTGATTTGAAAAGAAAACTTACAACTTGTATTTCAAAAGAAAAATGTGTAACTTAGGGAATAACATAAATTTGAATTTCATAAAATTACTGTGTCCTTTAGACCAAACAGAGATGTCTAGATGATTAAAGCCTATTCTCTGTCATTTCTGTGGATCAATTTCATCATACCATCAAAAAAGCACCCATTCAACCTTGTGGAAACTATCTTCATTTTTTTTCAGTTACGATTTTATTAAAAAATAGTATAAACATGAATAATCTTGGTTTATCACTCAACTCATAACTGTTTGAGGAAGAGTATGTGCAGACATCTTTACACGTGATACAAATGCGTTAAAGACAAAGCTACAGTACCTAAATTATGGAATACACAATATAATGTGACTATGCTGAATACTTTCCATTGGCTCATCCACATCATTCTCCACTCTTCTGCCATCCTGCCCTGTGTGCCAAGAGGCTGACCTTTATGGGCTGCTGCAAAAGCTTTCCTTGCTTCTGACAGCTGTTGGATTTGGCCAATGGGAGGCATTTGTGACATTTGTTTCTCCAGCTCCATCACTGATATTTTTTTCTAAACAGACTTTTTTTTTAATTGAAGTATAGTTGATATACAGTGTTGTGTTAATTTCTGCTGTACAACAAAGTAATTCAGTTATACATACATATACATTCTTTTTTATATTCTTTTCCATTTTGGTTTATCACAGGATATTGGATATAGTTCCCTGTGCTATACAGTAGAGCCTGTTGTTTGTCCGTTCTATATATAATAGTTTGCATCTGCTAACCCCAAACTCCCAGTCCTTCCCTCCCAACTCCTGCTTGGCAACCACAAGTCTGTTCTCTATGTCTGTGAGTCTGTTTCTGTTTTGTAGATAGGTTCATTTGTGTCATATTTTAGATTCCACATATAAGTGATATCATATGGTATTTGTCTTTATCTTTCTGACTTACTTCACTTAGCATGATAATCTGTAAGTCCATCCGCTAAACAGATTGACTTGAATGACATGATTGTTCTGACTTCCAGTTGTACTCATCTTTCTTTACATTAGCTAATTCAAAAGTGTCAAAACTAATTACTTTCTCACATATATACATGAGACATATATATATATGAACAAAATACATAAACTCATAAAAGCTTTCTTCTCTTAAATCCTTTAATAAGACACATTTTTATAATCAACTGATATGTCTTCATCTCAAGGTTAGAGTATATAAATGTGTATATATTAGAATATAATTTTGTCATTTTACATATTGTAGAAAAGATGTTTACAAGTAAATTAGCACTTATGCTATCATGATATATCGAGGATATAAAAAATGTTTATTCTGTGCACATCCCTTTTAACAACTAAGCATTAGCTTATTCTTATATCTTTTTAAAAATTTTTATTGGAGTATAGTTGATTTACAATGTTGTGTTAGTTTCTGCTGTACAGCAAAGTGAATCAGTTATACATATACATATATCTACTCTTTTTTATGTTCTTTTCCCATATAGGCCATTACAGAGTATTAAGTAGACTTCCCTGTGCTGAAAAGTAGGTCCTTGTTGGTTATCTATTTTACATATAGTAGTGTGTATATGTCACTCCCAATCTCCTAATTTATTCCCCCCTTTCCCCACTGGTAACCATAAGCTTGTTTGCTATATCTGTGACTATATTTATGTATCTTTATATAAATGCATCATAAACAAAATGAGTATACCCACATTTTCCCTTCAAATTCATAATTACATTTTGTATTATTGTGTTATTCTCTAAAGCAATGACATTAAGTTGATCTCTCTCCATTTTTTAGCACCACATACTTTAAAATACTGACTCAGCTTGATTAGTCCAAATGTCATTATTTATAATAATAAATTTTTTATATTGTATTTACATTTTAATTACATTACCAAATTTGGTTATTAAAAACATTCCTAATATGTCATTGTTATTGATATTTGTGCTTACCATTGCCTCTTTTTTTAACTTTTCTCAATTTAATTCATCTTGGACTCTATAAAATTACATGTCTAACACACATTTCATCATATAATGCCCAGAATCATACAACTCTATTCTCTGTCAACTCCAATTTGCATACATCTTCCGAATATACATGGCCCTCAGTTATCTGGCTGGCCTCCAACTTTACTTAGTCCCATTTTCTGTTATGCTATACCCACTTCTCTCTTATGAGAATAATATATCGATCATCACTCCTATTCCCTTGCCTGTTGTTCCCCACTTCCAAAATTAAATCTTAATTCCCTACCAAATTTCAAGTCCCACCTCATAACTTCTAAATTATTGGGGCAGCTTCAATTTAACTGTTAAGCAATCAATATTTACACATATTTTCAAAGAGACTTTGAAACAACTTAGAGTAATAATAAGATAATTTATTTGTATGGGATAAATATGACAAAACTAAATGAAAAATGTCAAAAATCCCTATAAGAGGAAGGAGAAAGCATTTTGTTGATGCCTAGGATAGAGGTTATCACAATGAGCATCCATTTAAATGTAACTATATAGTGATATTTAATGTCTATTAATATATCATGCAAGATAATTTAGTCTTTTCACTGCTTTGTAAGCTCATAAAAGGCAGGGAATTAGAGCACTTTCTGTATTTCTTATACTAATATGATGCAGAGTCTATAATATATGCTCAATCAATATTAATTGACAGGCTAATTGATAGGGCCATTGAATTTGCTTCATGGTGTGTGGCTACAGCTTTTATTACTGCTAATTCATAGATCCGTTGATCTTCTGACCCTTAGTTTTTGCCTTTCATTAAAATGTATCAGCTGTGTTTTCAACACGCCATGCTCAGGATGATCTTCAAATTGCCGGATCTGCTCTATGTAATATTTTAAGCTGTGTAAATCAATAGCTTACTGTTGTACCCAAGACCAAACTCTGTATCTCCCATGGTCGCTAAATGATCCAAACACACATATGTACAAGGGCCAGGAAACAATGGAAATTTGAAAACAGAGTAAGATGAAAGATTAAAGGAGGAAATTTTCCTTGTATTTCATTGGGTGGGAGGCTATTTGGAACGAGTAATTTTTATTTTATTTTTCCTATTTCTGTAGTACCAGAATGCATTAGCCACATCCGGCACCTCTGTCTTTGTCCATTTTTAGGTTAGTGAATACAGCAGAGCAGTCGGTGCCAAAGTTTGATAAAATTCACCTTCTGAAAATGAAAATTTAGAGTTACACTTTGATTTTTATTCCACGTATGGCTCCTAAACTGTTCTTGCCTGTAGCAGAACGGGCTCCACGGCCACAGATGGTGTAAAACCAAGAAGCTCTAGCAGATTGGCAAGCCTCATCCATCTTTGAATTCCAAGTTTTTTATTTGTCTATTAAATAAATATTTTTCTTAGTTATAACAGCAGCATATGCTCAAGATATTTTGAAAATTCTTAAAAATAAAGAATTCTTGTAAAATCTAACAGTATCTTTAAATAAAAAGTTTAGATTACATTTTGCTTAACATGAACAAAAGATAATAAAAGTAAATATTTTATATAAAAATTACTTATGAGAAAGATGAGTTCCAAATAGTTTCTAGTAACTTTAAATTTGGAAGATTAAAATAAAGCTTCTGAAGGAGTTGTAATTATTTTTTATGTTATATGACATTAATTGGAATACATTTATGTTCCCATAAAGTACTATATCATAAAAGTAATATAACACCATCACCCTTTAATAAAGAAAAAAACAATAAATACCAGTAAATAAGAATATGAAGAAATCTAAGTTAGAGTTAATATATTTAAATATTGCTAACTTCAGAGAGTTTCCAACAAAAATAGCAAACCATATTCTGAAAAAATATAGATGATATAGTGAATGCCATTAGAAAATTATGATGGCTTTTTACCAACTATAAACCCAAGAATATCACTCATGATTTCAGAACACCAGTTGTTATTCTTCTCTTTCTTGAATTACCTAACCTAATCTGTAGGTAAGTTTGTAAATATATTTTATTTTCAGAAAGCTTATATTTTACAATCACCTAATTACTGACCATAATATCACATTTCAATCCAGTTTATACCCCATGAGATTATATATATCCGTGTATATATACATAGTGTTCTGTGTATATATGTGCTCATATTTGTGTTCTCTAGTGTCTAATGACCTTTTTATTTTTATTGTAAAATTTTAAGATTCTTAGTCATGAATTCATGTACTTTCATTTGAAGAAAAAATTCATACTAGCTTCATGTTTCCAGATTTGTTTTATCACCCACCTGTCCATTTCCAATTTTGTTGCTGCTATTATTTTTGTTGATAATGATAACGATAATGTTGATTCCTATGTCTTATTTCATGCCTTTGTTTTTACAATTTGCTAGAGAAAATATCTGAGTAATTGTATTCAGAGAGAATGGTGAGTTATAAATATTATACACGTATATGCCTAAAAAGTTTTATTGCTCTCAAACATGAGTATTAGAATGACTGCATATAAAAATCTAAGAACAATCTAATTTTCATTCAAAATATTGTAAATCAATCTTACTGCAGACTAGAGGTCATGTGCCTTTTGAATTTTGATTACATGCTTAATTGTAATATTACTGTATTATTACCTTTTCTTCTCCAACCTCCATATGTAGAACTCCAGATTTATGTCAATCTCTTGCTTAACATAAATTATTTTCATTTCTTTCTCTCTAATGACTTTGTTTTCTTTTTAAGAAATCCCTTAAGATAGATTATTGGATTTTCTTGATATTTGTTATATCTCAGCTTCCACTGTGAATTCAAGTTCACTAATCCAATTTTCACTACTTCCTAGTATGTGGGAATACAGAAGTGACATAAATATTAAAAACCAGACAGAGAAGTGAGACACATTACTTCTGCTCACATTCTTAGCAGACATCATAGAAAATGACCTCTATGAGTGTAGTTTTTAGCCAGCAGTCAGGTACCCTGCTAAAACTCAATTACTACAAAGAACATTTGAACAGATAGCTTTGATAACCTTTGATAATCTTTTACATGTTGTAATTCTTGGAAGTTCATCCATATGGATATATTTTAACTCAGATATCAACTGAAACTCACCTATGCCTTAGGGGGCAGTTTAGTGCAAAGGACTTGGGATCTGAAATACCTGTATTTGAACTAACTGTAGCCATTAATAGCTGTCTTAAACAGGGGCAATTTACTTATCTTCTCTTTACCTCTGTTTTATCATGTATAAAAAAGGAGATAAAATCACAGATTTTATAATAGACTTAACAGATTAATAATAGATTTATTATGATTAATAAATGGTTAATATACATGAAAGTCTTAAAACCCTTACCAGAATATATGATCTGTTTTGTATAGGACATATGTGTGCCCATGTAAATGTATGTATGTGTGTGTATAACTACATACATGATTGGATTGAACCTTATTACCACCCCTAAAATGTCTGTGAGTTTTCATAGAGACAATTTTATTTCTAGTGTTCTTCATTTTTTTGCAATCTGTACTCCACCTTGAAATTTTAGAGCAGTGCCTTTTAATCTGCATTAAAATTGTCAAAAATTTGATTATCCTTTAGGTCCCTCATCTTTCAATTTCAGATATTTATTGAATAGCTAACAATGTCCATCCACACTTGGTGATAGCTCCAACAAAGTCATAGTTCAAATACAGGTATTTCGGATCCCAAGTCCTTTGCACTAAACTGCCCCAACTAAGTCATAGTTGTTACCATGACTTAAGACAGAGAAGGTCCTTGCCTTCATGGTTTACATTATAGTTGACAAGAGAATAATCAGCAAATCAACAAATTAGTTAATTGTGGATTATGATAAAAGTCTTAAATTAAAATAATAAAGTCCTGCAATAAAGAATTATGTGAGATAATTAATTAGGGATACTCTGAACAAGTCAACTTAAACTGAGATTTCGATTCTAAGGATGAGTCAGCCATGGGAAAAGTCTGGAGAAGAACATACCACATAGAACTAACTAAAAATTCGAAAGTTGGGCTTCCCTGGTGGCACAGTGGTTGAGAGTCTGCCTGCCGATGCAGGGGACACGGGTTCGTGCCCCGGTCCGGGAAGATCCCACATGCCGTGTAGCGGCTGGGCCCGTGAGCCATGGCCACTGAGCCTGTGCATCCAGAGCCTGTGCTCCACAATGGGAGAGGCCACAACAGTGAGAGGCCCGCGTACCGCAAAAAAAAAAAAAAAAAAATCGAAAGTTGCTATTACTATTTTTTTAATCGCCTTCACACCATGCCCCTCTGTGGGAATCAAACTTTAATAGAGGTTTTTTGAAGATGACGGTGTTATAGAAAACCAGAGCAAATTAAAATTGAATATACCATCCTCCTTTCAAAATATTCTTTTCCCCTCACCCTGATGTTTGATATTTTTTCTCCTCTTCTCTCTTTTATCTTTTCCCTGTAAATTCTGATTCCTAATTGTACAAATACATTTTGCATATGAGTCTTGCCTTTGCATTTAGTGTAACTTTCTCATCTCAGGTTACTTTGTTCAGGTTATACTTTGTATATGAGTTCGGAATATAAGAGCTAAAATATGTCAACAGAATAATTTATTCTCAGCAAGCCATCTTTTCCAACATACAGTCTTTGATATTACAATAAAAACACCACATAGAAAAATATATTTTCTCAAGTTCATGGGTGTTTCTTAATAAAAATATCTCTTGTTAGCTCTAAAGGTTGAATGATATAAAATTGACAGGTCTTCAGAGATTTCTTTAATAGCTACAGTACCTCAAACAGTAGAGTTGTTTATTCATTTTCATGGCAGAGTGGAGTTCCAAAATGTCTCTCTGGTGTTGATTTTAATGCAGCCTGTGTGACTTTGAAGAATCAACTGAAGCTATCTTATTTTCCTAAAAAATTAAGATTCCAAAAGAATAAAATTAACAAAAACTCCTGTATTCAAACAGGAAAAAAAGCAGAATATTACAAGCAGTTACCTTTTAAAAGACAGTATCTATAAATCTGAATTCAATTTCAAACAAATCTAAATTCAATCTCCCTTCTAGTATTATCTCATCATATACATGTTATCATTAAGGGACAGTGTATTAAGAAGGAAAGAAAGACAAATTAACACGTTTTGAGCTGCTGCTTTACGTGAGGCACTGTGATAGGTGTTTGAGTGAGTGCACAGAGAGAGAGCTCTCTCCTCAGAGAGAAAGCTCTAAGTTAACTACCACTTGTACATCATAAATAAGAAAACCGAAGCTGGGACTTCCCTGCTGGCGCAGTGGCCAATTCAGGGGATACGGGTTCAAGCCCTGGTCCAGGAAGATCCCACATGCCACGGAGCAACTAAGCCCGTGCACCACAACTACTGAGTCTGCGCTCTAGCGCCCGAGAGCCACAACTACTGAGCCCACGTGCCACAACTACTGAAGCCTGTGCTCCTAGAGCCCATGCTCCACAACAAGAGAAGCCACCGCAATAAGAAGCCCATGCGCCACAAGGAAGAGTAGCCCCCACTCGCCACAACTAGAGAAAGCCCGCACAGAGCAATGAAGACCCAACGCAGCCAATAAATAAATTAATTAATTAAATTAAAATTTAAAAAATAGTAAATGGAAGCTTAGAAGCATAACAGTTGTTTTCATTAATTTTAAAATATTTAATAAGAACCTTTTATTTTCTAGATATTGTGGTGGGCACTTGGTATTAAGGACAGACACAATGTCTGCTCTTATGGAGTTTACTGTATGGAGGGAGTAATAAGACATTAATAATTAATGATATTACTTAATTATAAACACTGGTATGTAGTATAAAAGAGTGAATGGTGCTATCTAAGCCTGAAAATGTATATGGGTTATGAAAGCTCCTCTAAAAAATCAAAAATTGTATTGAGAGATAAAAGACTTACAGGAACGAATTATTTAATGGAGGATGATGGATATGTTGTAGTCGCAGATAGTAGTGTGTGACAAGTGCCTGCAATGGAATAAAAACATAGTTCAGTTAAAGTTCTGAAAGAGATATTGTGGTGTTATAGTCCAAAAAATGAGTGGAGAAAAGTTAAAAAAGTAATACTGCATAAGTAAATCATGTAGGCTGCTTAGGCAATTTTTTAAAGTATTTTATTTTTCCCTATTAAAAGGGAAATCAATTAGAGGACTTTAAGCATGAAAAGGTCAGATTAACATGGAAAATATTATCTCTGCAATTCAGGGAGTGATTTCGGAGGAGAATAAAATTGAAATTGGAATGCCAGTTTCGAAGGAGGTCCAAGCAAAAATTGATAGTATCCTGGAATATGAAAGCAGCTAGGAAAGTAAATACATATGAGAAATATGCAAGAGGAAAAAAAAACACAGAGTTTGGGAATGAAAAGGTGAAAAATCTGAGAAACCATTTATTAGATATGACTTAACATGTGCTATGAATTTTGGATTATGCTATATTTGGCATCAAAGTCTCCAATGAATGAGGTACCTAGAGTTTTGGTAGAAAGCACCATTGAACAAATAGAGAGGGAAGCGTAGTTGAATAATTTAAGTTTCAAATGATTAGAGAATTTAAAAGAACAGGAGGTGTTTAGTGGTTTACAGACCACAGCGGGAAGCAAAAAAAACATCATTGTGACACAAGGTTTTGCAGATTTAGTGCCCAATTAATTGATCATGTATTGAAGGTCTCTCATTCTCCACTCCACAGAAGCTCATGCCAAGTTCTGACCTATTCTAAGAGACTGGCATTTATTTTTCAGTGAACCACAGACTATGTTCATTTGCACACCCATTTTAGGAAATGTACACCAGTAAGCATACTACGTGCCAACAATGATGTGAGTCACTGGAACACAATAATGAAAACAAAGGTTGTATCACCCTACACATTCAAAGAGTATATGATTATTTTTATTATATCTTGAAATGTGAATAAAAATTCCCTGGATAACATTTAAAATACAGAATCTTGAGTCCTTTGTTCACTGATTAAATGTGCCAGGCAGTGTAAAAAAAAAAAAAAAAAAAAAAAAACTGCATTACAACAAGAGCTTGAGTTGATTTTGATGCCAATGGCCCAGAGAAATACTGAATTAGTGGATGATTCTCTCCAATAGTACAAGAGGAAAAAAAATAGCAGAAAATTTATTTTTCTCATTCTATTTTGACCACGATGTATGCATGTTTTTTTTTTCTCTCCTTTTAGAACTATTAAGTCCATGGTGTTAAAGAGAGCAACAAATGTTAATAGTCTCTGCACCAGCCACTCAAGGTCTCCCAGATCTTGTAGGAGCCATGTGAGCAACACTCATCTCTTGTATAGAGCTGCTGGAAATAGCTTAAACTAATCAGCGATTGGGTTAGTGGTGAGAAAATGTCCTAGGTGGGACCAATAAGTGAGAATTGAGGACGTTTTGTTTGTTTGTTTAAGTAAAGGGGATCTTCCTCCGGGTGGAGTATGGAGAGATGTTAATTTCTGAGTCCTGGAATCTGTAGGTATTGGGTATCCATAATGCTAGCCAGGATGAGTCTGAAACTTGTACTGAGAGAAAGGCAAAACCAAGAGAATTTTACTTGGTACCCTTAACTCTGTTGTCAGTTGTGTGGTCATGTAAATCCCCTACTTTTTTTCAGACAATTGGCTATTGTAGTTGATAATAGACAGTAGTAATTTAGAGTTTTGGACTCTTTGTGTTAGATTTTTATTATCTTGTGATTCTTCATAAATCATAAGAATTAGGAATTGTTCCTAACTCATAAAATACACCAAAGAATTGCTTAAATTATTTTTACCTTTTCTTATCCTTCCTTTCACGCTTACTGAACTAACTCCTTTTTTACAATAATAGCCTACATTAGAATGGTAACAAAAATTAGTTTTTTTTAATCAAACAACTCTACTCTGTAATAGACGATTGTGATTTTTTAATAACCAGTAGAAATCTATTGTCCTATATAAATATTTTTTTCTTATCAGTATGAAACATAATTTATCTGTCAGTGTAATAGTCATTTTGAAATGATTTTCTTTCTCCATAAATAGCTGTCTTATATTTTCACCATTTGAATTAAAAGTTATTTTCAAATGTAGCTTGACTCTTCTCCTGAAAATTAATTTTCAATAAATTATGACAGTTTTCTCATTTATTGATTGTATTAATGTTTTTGGCTTGTGAAAATGGCATTATTATTAAATATGCTAGGACAAAATATTTCAATAAAAAGGACACTTTTTTCAGAAAGCATAAATGAATGGATTTTTAATATCAACAGTAGATATGAATATTATGTTATTTTAATACTTATAAAGAAATTTCTCTCAATCTTGTTATTGATCAAACTGAGAGGACAATTATAAGTTTTAAAATAAGAAACAGTGTATATTTCCAAACATCATTGAGACCATAAGTTATTTAATTTTTAAACTTCCACTCTTTATATCCACACCTATAGAATTCTTCTCATTTTTATTCTTTCATTTCCCCATAATTTTACCATCTTTTTGCTGTTATATCTCTAAGTATGGAGTTAATAAGGATTCTATTATTTGCCTATGAAAAGTATCTACATACTCTTTATCTTGTCTTTCTCAAACGAATCATCTGAATAATCAACAAGAATTCCTTTTAGTCATAAAACTGAACATGGTTTTATATTTAATAAATGATAGCATATCTTTCATAATTGGACACCTTTGTTACTCTGATATTGTATTTCCTTAAACTATATGCATCAGCAATATCAAATTGTGAATGGTTTAAGAAATAACTCACAACTCTGTTTCTTCTCTCTTGGCTTTGCATACACTATCTTCTCTGCCACCACTGAATTTTATCAAAAAACATAAACTTTGCCTAAAGCCTACTTATAAATTAAACTCAAATTTATTTACCATTTCTTTTAAGAGGTATTCTTTAATTGTCTCTCAACAAAAAAATGGCTTGGATTTTCCTTTTATCTGCAAAATTCTGTGGGACAACCATAGTATTTCACATATATTACATGTTGATAGACAAATCAAATTATATCTCTATTAAGTAAATTAAAAGTATCATGGAGTTGTTCCTATCATTCCCTATCCATTCCCCACTGCTTACCAGTATATAGAAAGCGTTTTTGTTTGGTAGAGGTGGGGGAATACCTCTATGATGCTGCTTAGTTAAAGGATAAAGTTGTGAGAAATTGGGCCTTAGAGGTGTATCAGAGCCTCTAGAATAACTGAGGAATTTGAGGAAAATGTGTGTCCTCAGGAAGATTTTAAGCATAAGCACAGTGTAGTGGGTTGAATGGTGCCCACCTCCCCACCAAAGACCTGTCCATGTCCAACCCCTGGAGCCAGTGATTGTGACCTTATTTAGAGAAAGGGTCTTTGCAGTTGTAATTAAGTTAATGATATAAAAATGAGGTCATCCTGGATTATACAGGCTAAATTCAGTGACAAGTATCCTTATAAATGACACACAGAAGAGAAACACAGAGAGAGATTGAAGAAAGCAGTGTGAATATGGAGGCACATATTAAAGTTATGAAGCCACAAGTCAAGGGACACCAGAAGCTGGAAGAGGCAAAGAAAGATTCTCCCTTAGAGCTTTCTTAGGAAGCATGACCTTGCCAACATCTTGATTTCAGATTTCGAGCCTCCAGAACTGGGAGATAATAAATCTCTGTAGTTTTAGGCCACCAATTTTGTGGTCATTTGTTATAGCAGACCTAGGAAACCAATAGAAGCAATATGATTAGATTTTATTTTCTAAAGATCATAATAGCAGATTCTAAATGAGTTACAATATTACCAGTGCACAAGATGGTCTTAACATTTCTCTGTTTGACTAATCTTTAGATAGGATTCCTCCTGACTCTAGGTCCCTGAACTTCCTTTTCTCATAACTTATTTTAGAAAACTTGTAATTATCGATTCTTTCTTTGCCTTACAGATATTAGACACTTACAGATGTTAACTCTGGGAATTCAGTCCAGAAATCCTGTCCAGGCTTGGAAAGAAAAAAATTCCAATCAAACTCTAGAACTTTAGTGAGGTATGAGTTCTGATATCATTCTGCCTTTAGCAAAACTCATCATTCAATAATAGACCAGGCCAGAGCTAGAAATGAGGGATTCAGAGCAAGGTGTGGGTACCTGGAGACCACAGAAGGAAACCAGTGAATATAATTACAGGACCCTAGGCTCTATCTTCTGTCTTGTGGTAGATGGCAAAAGTTCAGAGACTGAGGAAGAAGAGGATGTGGCTTGAAATTTGAATTGTGTTCATAGCAACTTTCATACCTATTTTCTATCTTATGTGGTGTCCACTGTAAGTTGATCTCAGCTCAAGTGAAGCTGTATCTTCATTAATGGCCAAGAAGGCAGCTGAGAATCTTTCATGTCAGGTAGGCTTACCTCTTTCAACTTAAAAACCTGGGAAGCCATCACTCTCAAATCTTTATTCTGCTTTTTTTCGTGTGTGTGGCATTTACTGTACTGTAAAACCGATTCTGAATAGAGAATTGATTTCCCTTTATTTTGGAATTTGGGATAAGTGTTTTGAGAGAAAACAAAATGACATTTTTTTTTCATGAGCAAAGATATAATGAGAAGACAAATTTAACAGGATCATAGTTTTAAAAATATTAACCCAGTGTGGGTTTTTCATTCATTTGTTTACTTTTAGAAAAGAAGAAATACATTAATTCATAAGGATTCAGTTAGCTAAGAATTGTTTTTGTAGCCTCAGGCAAGACATAAGAGAAATTCAGTAAGGAAACTAAGTTGGTGATTATGGAAACAGTCAGTGAAGGGACCATAGTTTGAGTGGATCATCTAATGACTAAACTACATGCCCTAAGACTAAATAAAGGCGTCCCAGATTGGATGAGGGGAAGCACTGAGAGATTCTTATAAAAAAATTTCCCTTGTCTGTTGATTAGCATGGTATATAATCTTTTCTAAGCACACCCATAATGCACTATTATTCTCAGTTTTAGTTTTTTAATGTTGAGCAGAAATTCAAAGAAACTTTCCCTATCAAACTAAGGATAGAATTATTTAAGTTTTATGATATTTCTTCTTCTGTTAGTTGTCCAGAAACTTGATACTCGAAGTGTGTGATCCGTGAACCAGCAGTGTCACCGACATCTGGAAGCTTAATAGAAAAATAGAATCTCAGGTCCTTCCCCAAACCTCCTGAGTTAGAATCTGCATATTAACATAAAACCCCTGGGTGATTTGTATGAACATTAAATTTTAAGAAGCACTATGCTAGAGGTCTTTCCCAGATTTTATTCCTTAAATTCTCTAATTCAAAAGTTTGAAGCAATTTTTTTGGAAGTAAAATCTAAATTCCCTTTAATTCTCTCTGAATAGTGCATAACATATAAGCATTTTAAAAATTGTACTACATCATATGTGTATATTCCTAATAACTCAAAATAATCACAGTTTCTTACTTGGAACATAATAGCCCACCAGAAAATGACTTAAACCTTTAAGTTGCATGTCTCAATTTTCACCTCCCTCCAAAAACAGGCTTTCATCTTTCTAATTAATAAGTTGAACAAAACCAGTAAAGCCTTGAAGGAGATCACTAACACTGGAAATTGAGCATCTGTCTTCCACCTGATAGGTTCTAGGCTGTGATAGGTGAGCTGAGCCAGATTGCTATTCAGAAGCCGAACCCTACAAATGTGAATGCTTTTATTTCAATCTTGCTTGTCAACCACAGATTCTTTTTTTTTATTTATGAAACTCAGTATCAGTCTTACATAATATGTTGCCAAATTATTAACTGCACCATTACTGATTAAAATTTACTACTTTGGTCTGCACAGGTTATATATCATTAGTCTTGATGAGCAGGTTTGAACATGGTCTCATATGGGTCTACCCTGAGAAATTTCTAATTGCATAATTATTTATATGGGTATCATGCCATGAGAGTACCAAAATTACCCCAAGGGCTCAGGCACAACCCTCTACCCCGAATACCACAAATACACATACACACACACACATTACAATTCAGTATAAAAACCAAATTATATCTTTAACTGATGCACATGATACACACTATGTAAGCATGTTCTAAAGAGCTGGGATTAAATTTATGACATTTTTATATTTAAACAGTAAGACATTTCCATTTTAAATGTACAGACAAAATAGCAAAAGGAAAAACTGAGGAACAGGGAAATATTTCAAATTTCCACATTTTCTTTTATTAATAAAAATAAGATTGATAATAAAAATTATTGAGTACTATGTTTTCAATTTTAAATGGAAATTTAAATATTTCTATATTAACCTTGGAGTATAATCCTTTTATTTGTATGATTTTTTTAAGTCTTCTACAATTGTCTACCATCTTGATATTCAAAATATGATAACTCTTTTTCATTATCTAAATTAATGCACATAAGAATGTTATTTTGCCGTATCAGGCTATCTTTAAAATATATTCAGAATTCAATTTTCTCTACCCTTACTGTAATAACCATAGTCCAAGTAATTGTAACTTCTTAACTAAACTACCTTCATAAACCTGTACTGGTCTCCTGCTAAAATGCCCAATCCTCTAGAGTCCAAAACCTCCTCAGTGCCTTGAGGCACTCTCCTCAGTTTGTCATTTAAACTGCATTAGGCTAAAACACTGCTCTAAAGATTTTAAAGACTTCCCATCACGTTTAGAGTAAAATTCAAATTATTTACCATGGATTGGGGTGCATAAAATTTAATAAGGGCTATTCCACAATTTTCGCCATATTTTTGTTTGTTCAGTCCAAATCTACCATATTCAATTCCTTGTCTAGTCCAAAGTTGGTCCAAACATTGGGTGTTTCCACTTGCTGCTTTTTCTGGCTCAAATTTACTTCTAGGCCTTTTTCCTACATTTAATTCTAGTTTCTATTCAATGTTATCTCTTCAGAAAGCCCTTAACCAACTACTCTAAAATGACTTCCACCAATCCTAATCCCTTTACATACTTTGCTTTATTTTTCTTGAGAGCACCATGGGCTAACTACAGTTGCATCACATATTTGTTTACATATATGGTAATTTTCTGTCTATCTCTCTAGAATGTAACTCCATGAGGGCAGGGATTTGCCTCCTTTGTCCATTGCTATATCTTTCAGTTGCTAAAAGCACTGCTATATAAGCATGTATGTATGTATTTGTTTATTTAACTCTTATTTTAAGAGACTGTAGGGTAGCATCTATTAGTTCTGCCATATACAAGTTGTATGATTCTGGACAATGTTTATTAAATGCCCAACAAGTCATTTTATGTGAACCATTCAGCTGAATTTATCATCAAAAGAAGGATTAAAATATCCTCTTCCTAAACTTGATTATCATAATTAAATGAGAAGGATTATAATATCCATCTGCTAAACTTTATTATAAGGATTAAATGAGATGGAATAGTGCTTTTCCTATTTCCTGGAAAATAGTTGGAGCTCCATTAATGACTTTCCTTTCATTTTCCTTTCTGGTTGACTAGAAACCTTGTCAGCATCAGAGGTCACATTTTTCTTTTCTCTTTTTCTTTTCCGTTTTTCTCCCACAACACTTATCTCAGGCAATCAGTTGATATTTAATGATCTTGAGTTACTGGAAAGAGTTTCAAACTTTACTGGGACTGAAACACACAGAGTAAATGGCATTGCTGCTAATTACAAGTCATAAATTAGCACTTTGAAAGTCTGTTTTCTTATCTCAAGGCACATGTTTTGATGCTTCTTTCCAAGTGACTGCCTCTTAGGTGTTCAATGAAAAAAGACCTGAAATTAGTGCAGATTCCCTTGAAACCAAATCAGCAGGGTATATTTATCAAAGAATTCACTTTGCACGTATTTCAGGTTTATTCACATATTTGGCTCAATCATTTGGTAAGCCTGAAACTTTAACGGAATCCTAAAGTAATTATAGCACAAAATCAAGTCTCAGATAATGAACAAGGTGTCAAGTGTACTCTAGGGCTATGACTATTTCATTTTCCAATTAAAAAGTCTGAAACAGCTCCATTAATGATCACATTGTATCTCTGACTGACTCTCTGAAAACTTTTATTTTAATTTTTTTAACATCTTTATTGGAGTATAATTGCTTTACAATGGCGTGTTAGTTTCCGCTTTATAACAAAGTGAATCAGTTATACATATACATATGTTCCCATATCTCTTCCCTCTTGCGTCTCCCTCTCAATATTATGCAGCTCAATATTATAAAAACAGACAACCCAATCAAAAAATGGGAAGAAGACCTAAATAGACATTTCTTCAAAGAAGACATACAGATGGCCAAGAGGCACTTGAAAAGCTGCTCAACATCATTAATGATTAGAACAATGCAAATCAAAACTACAAAGAGGTATCTCGTCAAACTGGTTGGAATGGGCATGGTCAGAAAATCTACAAGCAACAAATGCTAGAGAGGGTGTGGAGAAAAGGGATCCCTCTTGCACTGTTGGTGGGAATGTAAATTGATACAGCCACTATGGAGAACAGCATGGAGTTTCCTTAAAAAAACTAAAAATCGAATTACCATATGACCCAACAATTCCTCTACTGGGCATATTCCCAGAGAAAACCATGATTCAAAAAGACACATGCACCCCAATGTTCATTGTAGCACTATTTACAGTAGCCAGATCATGGAAGCCATCTAAATGCCTATCGATGGAAAAATGGGTAAAGAAGATGTAGTACATATATACAATGGAATGTTAGTCAACCATAAAATGGAACGAAATTGGGTCATTTGTAGAGATGTGGATGGATCTAGAGACTGTCACACAGAGTGAAGTGAGTCAGAAAGAGAAAAACAAATATCATATATTAATGCATATATGTGGAATCTAGAAAAATGGTACAGATGAACTGGTTTGCAAGGCAGAAATAGAGACACAGATGTAGAGAACAAAGGTATGGACACCAAGGGGGGAAAGCAGGGGGTGGGTGGCGGGTGGGATGAATTGGGAGATTGGGCTTGACATATATACACTGATATGTATAAAATAGATAACTAATAAGAACCTGCTGTACAAAATAATAAATATGATTCAAAAAAAGAATCTATAAAGTTATTTTTTTTTGTCATGTACTGATTATAGTCTAAAAAGAAAATAGGAAAGAGGGGGGAATGTAAAAATTCAGTTTTGTTATTATTTCTCCCATCATTTCAGTTGCTGAGTTCAATTACCAGAAGAAATGAATCCATTTAAGTTTGTAAAATAATGAAACATGGTTTCCTATCAATCGATACAATTGACTGTTAGAAAGCTATTAAAATACAAGAATATATAGATAACCCTATATGTGCTTGCTACTAGTTGTTTTATAAATATGTACTGGACACTCTTCTAAATTAAGACTTGAAAAATTTACCTATTGTTAAACATTAGTGTTTCCTGTAAACACATGGGCGTATCTGTGTTCATATTCCACATCGTTTTGATACTCAATTTTTCTTCTTTCTACATTCCCAGAGAGCACATATGCTATTCTGTCTCATTCTTTTTTGTTGGAGCTTTTAGCACAAGAGCAAACTTGCCACAGAGACAAGGCAAGAGGGGGTGAATGGTGAATGATTCTAACATTTCATCAAGTTCTCAATGTGGATCCATGTACCAAAATCTTTACTGTTATAGGGATGCTAGCGTCTTTTTTTTTCATTTAATATATATTTATAACATTTTATTGGAGTGTAATTGCTTTATAATGGTGTGTTAGTTTCTGCTTTATAACAAAGTGAATCAGCTATACATATACATATATCCCATATCTCCTTTTATTTCATATATCTATCTAAAATAAATTCAATATATTTTGGAAAATATATACATCTGAGAAATTGGAGTATTTCTTTAAATGACTGGATATGCAGTTTCTAATAAGTAATAGCAACTGCACAGTACACCTGTTCAAAGAATAACTGAAGGTATAAATGAATGCTTGAAAGAAATATCACCATGTGTTTATTATTGCTGTTGTAACAAATTGCCACAAACTGAATGGCTTATAATGATACAAGTTTATTATCTTGCATTTATGAAGATCAGAATTCCTAAATGAGTCACATTGAGTTAAAATCAAGATATTGACACATCTGCATTCTTCCTAGAGTTTCTATGGGAGAGTTTGTTTCCTTGTCTTTTCCAGAATCAAGAGGCTGCCTGTAGTCCTTGATGCATTGTTCAATTCCCTTATCTTCAATGCTACCAATGTCAGTATTTCTCACGCTGGCATTCCTCTGGTTCTCTTTTCTCTTTTAATGTAATCACCCTTGTGTCACATTTGCCCCACTGGGATAATATAGGATAATTTATTTATTTTAAAGTCAGTTGATTAGCAACCTTAATTCCAACTGCAGCTTTAATTTCCTCCTTTGCCATGTAAACTAACATATTCACAAGTTCCAGGAACTAGGACATGGAAATCTTTGGGAAGGTTATTATTTTGCCTACTATACTATGATACTATGTAATTAACTTAAAAGAGAGACAGACCTGGTAAGGAAGAGTTTTGGAGATAATGATAAGAATTTTAGACTGTATTTTAAATGGAAACAAATTAAAGAATTTAAGCAAGAGAAACATTAGCAATTCAATATGTCCTTTTAAAAGATCGCTTGTATGCAGTGTACACAGTTAATAGGAGTTAAGAGTGGATTTTCTCATGAATTTCATGAAAAATGTGAGAAAAAGAAAATTTAACAGAGCACAGATCCTAAGGTATTTAAATCAAATTTTGGACTCCCACTTAACTAGCTGAGTAGCTTTGGAAAATTCTGTCTCTGTTCCCTTATACGTAAATTGAGGATGACAGTGGTACCAAACTCCTAGTTTTTGTTTTCTTTTCTAATAAAACCAAGATAATGCATGCAAAGAGCCTAAGGTGTTAGTACATGAATTCCTTAATAAATGTTAGTTTTACTAATAATTGTTTAGGAGGTAAAACTTACCAAATGACTGAATGTGGATTTAAGACAAATATTGATAATCACTCCCAAATTTCTGAAAAATCAAGGCTTCTTTTTAATGGTAAAAACTAGAGTTGGAGCATATGTGATTAATGTACTACATGGATTTCCTTTTTTATTTGATGAACACAAGATGCTTGAGAGAACTCCATCTACAGATGTTGAGGAAAAGTTGCATGTAACTATTGCTCAGATACAGGTTTGGAATTGAGAGGAGAATCAACATATGTTTGCTTATGCCAATTCTGTCTTTCTTCATATAGAAGATGCTATATGTGTAATATTCACCATTATTTTTGTACCACACAGAAAGAAACAATAAATTAAAATTTCCAGTAGAAATATGACATGCAGTTAATCTAAAAGTGAATTACCTTTTTGATGTTAAATATTAAAGAAATTTACAGCTCAGAGTCAGTATAATAGAGTTGACTATTTTTGACAACTTGTGGGGAGATTAAATCATCTAGGTGAGCAGTCAGAGTGAAAAATGAAGGTTTTGGGGAAATATGACATGTAAGAGCAGAGGTAGAGGCATGAGAGATGGAGAAATAGAAATTATAGGTATGGTCAGTTTCTCTTTGAACTTAGCTGTCAGTGGAAGGGAGCTGGAAGAGAACATGGTGTCTGATGAATCTTATTTTCCTTTCTTTTTTTAAATGTGGGAGCAATCAGCCCATGTTTGAATATTGAATATTGATTAAAAGGAATAGGAAGGCTTTTTCACAATGGGTTTGCCACCAGAACACAGGTGTCATGAAAACCACTGCTAAATCTAATGCAAAATGAGAAAGGAAATAATTCATATCAACATCATCATCATTGGACATGTAGACTCAGGCAAGTCTACCACTACTGACCACCTGATCTACAAATGTGGTGGAATCAGCAAAAAAACCATCAAAAAAATTGAGAAGGAGCCTGCTGATATGGGAAAGAACTCCTTCAAGTATGCCTGGGTCTTGGATAACTGAAAGCTGAAACTGAGCTTGGTATCACTACTGATAGATATCTCCCTGTGGAAATTCAAGACCAACAAGTATTGTGTGACCATCATTGATGCCCCAGGACACAGAGACTTTATCAAAAACATGATTACAGGTACATCTCAGGCTGACTGTGCAGTGTCCTGATTGTTGCTGCTGGTGATGCTGAATTTGAAGCAGGTATCTCTAAGAATGGGCAGATCTGTGAGCATGCCCCTCTGGCTTACATACTGGGTGTGAAACAACTAATTGTTGGTGTTAAAAAGATGGATCCACTGAGCCACCCTACAGCCAGAAGAGATACAAGGAAATCTTTAAGAAGTCAACACTTACATTAAGAAAATTGGCTACAACCCCAACAGAGCAGTATTTGTGCCAATTTCTAGTTGAAATGGTGACAACAAGCTGGAACTAAGTGCTAACATGCCCTGGTTCAAGGGATTAAAAAGCTACCCATTAAGGTGGCAGTGCCTGTGGAACCATGCTACTTGAAGCTCTGGATTGCATCCTGCCACCAACTCATCCAATTGACAAGCCCTTGTGTCTGCCCTTCTAGGACATCTATAAAATTGTTGGTGTAGGTACTGTCCATGTGGGCTGAGTGGAGACTGGTGTTCTCAAATCCAGCATGGTGGTCACCTTTGCTCCAGTCATTGTTACAACTGAAGTAAACTCTATTGAAATGTACCATGAACCTTTGAGTGAAACTCTTCCTAGGGACAACATGGCCTTCAATACCAAGAACATGTCTGTCAAAGATGTCCATTGTGGCAGTGTGCCTTGTGACACCAAAAATGACCCACCAATGGAAGCAGCGGGCTTCACAGCCCAGGTGATTATCTTGAACAATTCCAGCCAGAGCAGTGCTGAATATGCAGCTGTGCTGTATTGTCACACAGCTTAAATTGCTTGCAAGTTTGCTGAGCTGAATGAGAAGATTGATTGTTGTTCTGGGAAAAAGCTGGAAGATGCTTCCAGATTCTTGAAATGTGGTGATTCCACCACCATTGATACGGTTCTTGGCAAGCCCATGTGTGTTGAGCGCTTCTGTGACAATCCTCGTCTGGGGCACTTTTGTGTTGGTGACATGAGACATGGTTGCTATGGGTGTCATCAAAACAGTGGACAAAAAGAGAGCTAGAGCTGGTAAGGTCACCAAGTCTGCCCAAAAAGCTCAGAAGGTTAAATGAATATTATCCCCAATCCCTGCCACCCATGTCTTAATCAGTGGTAGAAGAACAGTCTCAGAAGTGTTTGTCTCAGTTGGCCACTTAAGTTTAATAGTAAAAGACTGGTTAATGATAAAACACATCGTAAAACCTTCAGAAGGAAAGGAGAATGTCTTGTGGGCCATTTACATGTGTGTGCATGTGTGTGACTATTTTAAGTTATTAGTTTTTAAAATCAGTACTTTCTAATGGAAACAACTTGACCAAAAATCTGTCACAGAACTTTGAGACCCATTAAAACAAATTTTAATGAAGAACCTGTGTCTTCTTTTGGTCACCATTGTAACTTCCTATAGTCCTACTTAGGTGAAAGACTTTAATAGGAGTTTCCCAAAACTTATTTATGGTGTACCATCAGCTGTAACTTCAGAATTTGGTAATTCTGAATTAACATTTTTTTCTGCATAGGGATTTCGATTTTTTTTACCTTGTGAAAGTGGGAGGAATCACCTGTTTAAGTACATAGTGAAGAACTATGGGAAGAGTCTGTTGGTGCAACGTTTCATAGGTTAGGACAGATAAGCAAAGAGTAACTTTGTTTATATGTAAGATGACTTATAAGAAGGCCAAATTCTGTAATATTAAAGTTTGAGTGATATATTTAAGCTTCTGTATAATTACATCAATATTGAGTAAACTTGTTGGTATAATGTCAAATTTTAGTTTGCGGTTCTTGGAATGTGCATTCTCGCATTTACAAATATTAAAGTAGTAGAGCTAAAGTGTGAGGCTTCAATAGTATTGAGCACCGCCCTGCTAGAGTTAATTGTATCCAGCTTCTAGGAAAAAGAAAAGATACTGGAAGTTGAAAAATAAAAAGGACTAGGAGACAGGAAAAAGTGAATTATATAAAAGAATGGGGAAGAATAATTGACATTCTGTAGAAGGCAAGTTACATGGAGAGAAGAGGATAGGCTTCAGGACACATGCAGAGTAGTTTTCCCCTGATTGGTAGAGGCAATTCTGCCACTATAATGGGAGGGAAGGATAGAGTACCTGCAGAGATTCTGAAGAGAGATGTGGCAGGAAGGTGGAAGTGTTCCATTGGGTGGCTTGAAATCAGTCAGTGAAAGATGAGGAAAGGTCATCCACTGAGAGTAGTGGGGCAGAGATAAGGTTGAGGGATCCCATGAGAGAAAGTGTATGAAAATCATTGTAGCAAAGAGTGAATGAATGAATTCAATAAGAGAAATGTACTAAAATGGACAAGTGATACTGGAAATTTTGTTGAATGTAGTGATAAAAGACATTTACCTCATAGGGTTATTGTGAAGATTAACTGTTTGGCCTGGCATATAGTAAATGCAGCTATTATTAATATTCTCATGTAATAAATTCCAGATTATAAAATATGCTTGAGTGGAATTAAACTACTTTAATGCAAAAGAATGACTGAATTGATTTTGGAAAAAAATAGCAATGATTTTAGGGAATTTTCCTAAGAAGTAAGATGATTCTGGATAATAGAATTCAAGCGAGGCAAAGAGAAAAGCAAAGGCAAGATTATATGACTCACTCTGTCCATGATGATGGACATGCAAATACCTAGGCTAGCAACAGGCATCTGGTTGAAAAGGTAAACTGTAAACCATGTGCTAAAACCATAACAAACCATGGACTCTCCACAGGAGGCCAATAGGTGGCAATGCCGAAGTTGCACGTACAATTTAATTACAGGAGCTTCAAAGGAGCAGAGTTCATTAAGTTGGAATAATAACAGACATTAGGTAGAAGCATGGGTACTGTGACAGTTTAGCAATGGCCATTTGGATTGCAGTGCCCATGAGAAAGAGGGAAGGGGGTGGGGGTTAAATGGAACACTTCATGTCTAACCATGGATAGCTTCACATCATGTTTATTCCTTTCGGCAACAAACATGTTTAAGCAATATGCTGATCTATGAAGTAGTCCTAGGAATAATGTGAAGGACAGAAATGGCAAGTCTCTATCCTCAGTCATTTGCCATGGTAGTGAGAAAAAGAAGCTAGAAAAAATGGCCACATCAGCCACGAAGGGGACACGCTGTATTTTTTGAGGCCACATAAAGGAAGATCGTGAGACTCTTCGAGACTTAAGAGCACAGTAGATGTCAGCCAAGCATAGACCTCAGGAATAATGTCTTGGGAAAAGGAACCCATGTGCAATGGTCCTGAACAGAACAGAATGCAGCACGCTTATAAAATTAAAAGACATTTTGGCCAGAGTGTTGAGAGGGAGAGGAATGAGTGTTGAAAGATGAGACTGGTGATTTAGGCAGGGGTGAAAAGACAAAGTATTGCAGATTTAGTTAAGAACTTTGACTTCTTTGGAACTAAAACCAACAAGAAGTGTATTATATTACACATGGAAGATATATGATGATATTTCCAGTAAAAAAATGTGTATCGCACTTGCTGCATTGTGGAGAGTACCCTGGGTGCAGGTGACACAAACACACTATGGAAGTATATAGTCAGAGAAGTGGTGGAGAGCAAGAGAGGAGGATGAAGTGTGTGTGTGTCTGTGTGAATATACATATGAGTTTACACATGGGAATTATCTCTATTTTTATGTCTCTGTCTCTCCTTTTGTTCTTCTCTTCACACATACAATATAAGCAACAAGATGGTGATGAATTGGAAGTGGGAGAATAGGCTAAAATTGAAACAAATTAGATATTGCAGATATTACCATAACTGGAAGTGCAAAAATATTTATATTTATCCATGGTAAGAATAAAATTGAAATCAAGAATCAATGTGTAACTATTTTTGAAAATATAAAGGGCAGCTCTACACAGTTTGATATTAAAATCTAAGGAAAATTCCACCACAAGTATGTGAAAAATTTGGCAGTTCATATGAAAAAGCTAAAATTAAAGAAGCTGTAAGGTATATTTTATAGAGACACTCTTCAGTCTCCACTGAAAAAGCAAACAATATAACTGTCAAATGTGGCCTTTAGAGAACAGGGCTTTGTTAAAACACAGTTGCTCTTCTGCATCTCTCTTTACTGGAACGTTTTAATACATTTCTCTAATACCTTCTAGTTTACTGAAATATATATTTACTAAAATGCCCATAGAGATAACTTTCTTCTTCTCACTTCAGTCCAGCCTCCATCATCATGAGGTACTTCACTTCCAAAATGCATTATGACACTTGTGTCATATCCCCTCAGCCACATTTCTCATGCTTGACACAGTCTATTCTCCAAGATTATTGTGACCACAGCTCTAAATTTCATCAGGTGTAATTTTTAAACAATTTTTTTTCAGTCTGATCTCACTCTGCGCAGCAAATTTTATTCTGAACCTTTCATCCAAATATGTAAAACTGGTTTTCACTAGATTGGTAGAAAAATATGATTTAAATTCTTTTTAACAAGAGTTCCCAAACCATATCTTTCATTATTTATGTGTTCCATTCAGATTATAAACTGATACTGAGAATCAAGGATTTAGTTGACACAAACATTTTCATAATATGTCAGCAATATAAAATTCCTGTCCTCACCTACTTCAGTGTTTTTCTATAAATTGATCAGTCAGAATTCAAGTAAAAGTAATTTATTTTCAAAGTTTGAGATTGTATTAATCATACTTTATCTTTTTTGTCACATTTCTTGCCAACATTCCCAAATATTTCAGGCAGTGAGAAAGTATTTTCATTAACTGAGTATAAGAATCAATAGGCTCCATCTTTTAAACTACACCACATTTATGACTACTGACAGTCAGAAGGGAAGAGTGGCAGATTACACTGCTATCAATAATGCCAGGTTAGAACTCTATAAAAGCAAAAAATAAATAAAATAGTCGATGAAAAATGTGTGCTTCCAAGAGGGAGTTTTAAAAGTTTAGAAATGATCTTTGTGATGCTCATTGAGGAGTTTGATCTTTCTGACATTACAGTAGAGGCTCTTGAAAATAAATGTACAACATAGATCTATGTATAAAAGACCTAATCCATTTATAGACTGAAATAGTCCATTTACATTTTGTTTAAAAGGTATGAAGGGGCAATTGAAACAAGTTACAATTGACAAGAGAATGGATTTATGTAGTAGTTCAGATAGCTGTAGGAACAGGTTTTTATCATGGTTGACCAAGTGTGAACCACTACTTTCTTTTTACAAGTACTCTGATTTGAATTCTCATTAAGCTGTGTAAAACATCAGACTTTCAACATAGTATATATTCTAGAAATAAAGGCTATTAAGTTTTCAGCAGCCGTGGAAAGCCTGTAATTTATATCTTAGATGATGAGTCTTCAGATGGCTTTAAAACTGATTACATTTACATTTTTTGATTTAATCATTTCTGTTAGCACTACAAAATGATAGCACATTGTTATACAAAGGAAAGCTAATCTTTCTGACTTATGGAAAATAAAAATACTACTAGAAAGTTTCCCTGGTTTATGCTCCGTTCTCTGTTTCTGCAAATACCTGATAGTTTATCCTATTTATTTTGAAACTAGTGTAATGTTTTTACTCTTTAATTCAGTGCAATGACCATGAGCTTGAGTTCAGCCCTACTCTCATTATAAAATGCTACTTTGATCTAGTATTCAAAACTAGATGGAACTGAAGGCTGTGAGAGTAATTTATCATTTTGTGAGTATGGTAACAAACTAATGGGCTCTGATTATGAGATGTTGATTGTGTAGCGCCAAAATAACATAAATATATACTAAATTATTACTAAAAGAATAGCTGGCATATATATTTTATGTATTTTCTAAGAGAGAAAATTCTACATATAAACTTTTCATTGCCTTTTATTGCTTGAGATGAGGGCATAGTATGATGATTTTCAAACTGAGATTGCATAGCTAAGACATTGTAAACAAGACCTATTGTGATTTTAAAATATGTTCATAGTAGTGGTAAATATTTGTCATCCTCAGAAAATTGGCATAATTATGTTAATACTGTGGGTGAGTTTTCACTCAACTGATGACTATTTTAATATTAAAAAATATTTGATCCATCCTCACTCTATTCTGAGGTGAGATGAAATGCAATCTTCTTTTTATGTGTTATCACCAACATACTTGATCATTGTTCTCCTAGGATCATTTCATTATGTTGGCCCCTCTGTGGCCAATGCGTAAGAGGTGAAAGTGTTCAAATTTTATGTGAACTAGGTAAATAATTTTTGCTTAAAATGCTCCTAAGACTTCCTATTATAATTTGAAAAAAAATTGTATTTTTAATATTTTTTTACCATCTGCTTTAAGGCATATGAGCTGCCCCCAAGCAGAAAATGTAAGTTGCTTATAACCACACAGCTAATAAATGGCATACTTGGTTTCTACATTTTATTAGCTAAATCTACCACATTTCATGTACATAACTCTGCCTCTCCAGGTCATTTGGAGATTAAAATTTACCAAAGTATGGGCCTATACAATCTCTTATAATGAATTATAGATTAACCTATCACTAAGTACAAATTTATCCATTTCAAACTAAATATACTCAGTTGAGGAGATATGGAGTAAGTGGGGGATCAGAGTTAGTGCCTCTGTTTCTCCTCCTTTAAGAATACATTTGGACTGGGAGTAAGATGCCTCCCAAATCAAATGAACTGTGTCATGGATTTCACCTGGACAATTTTTTATAAACATAATATTTCATGTTTATAAACATTTTAAAACTTATTTATAAACCAAAACAGCTCAAGGAAAATGTTAGTCTCAGCAGAATCATTTTTTTTTTTTTGTAAAGTAACCTGAATTTTTTGTGGTTGGTATTCTCATTTTGCTAATTTGTAAGCATAATAGAAGTAGTAACCTCATTTTGTAAAAAAAAAAAAAATGCAACAACTATAATTTTATACTCTCTGCTAAGCATAAATATAGTAAAACAAGTACCATATGGCTCATCATTATAAAAGTATTTCCACTTGCTTTGTAAATCTCTTCAATTTTATGGAGCATAGAAAGAAAACTAATTGCTAAGTGAGGTCATAGCATTCATTTTCTGAAGCACTAAACATTCATAAGCTCAGTATAAATTTTTTTAGGAGAAAACTAAGCTATATTTGTAAACGAAGACTATTATGATGTAATTATTATTTATTTCTCCAGCTTTTTATGAAATGTATGTTTACTGGGCAACTATCAAACAAATTTCATTATGGTCCTTTTTAGCCAAATAAGATGAATTTATTAAGAATACAATAGGGCTTCCCTGGTGGCGCAGTGGTTGAGAGTCCGCCTGCCGATGCAGGGGCCGCGGGTTTGTGCCCCGGTGTGGGAAGATCCCACATGCCGCGGAGCGGCTGGGCCCGTGAGCCATGGCCGCTGAGCCTGTGCGTCCGGAGCCTGTGCTCCGCAAAGGGAGAGGCCACAACAGTGAGAGGCCCGCGTACCGCAAAAAAAAAAGAATACAATAATGAGCCTTTTTAGTAATAATCCAATGTAAAATAATTTTCACATGAATGAAGACTTTCACATGGCCAGAATTAAAGTCTTTATAAAACTGATATAAAATGATTTAGTTATGCAAGCATTATATTTTGTCTTAACTTTTTGTTAAATCAGCAATTAGTTTGAATCTTACAAATTATATTTCTTTTGTAAGATTATTCTTTATTTGCTAATTTCATCAGTATGACAGATGTGCTATATAAAGAAGGAAATAACACCATAGACAGTTTTGGACTTAAGGCAGTAGAAACTGTTTCCATTGCTTACAAACTATTATTAATGTGATTCTGGGTCTAGGTATGGTCATAATAAACATAAATCAAAATATTTTAGGAAAGTTGCAATATAACTTTTAAATATTTGGCAAATAAACTATTGTTAACTTCAGGATTTGGTGGTGGTGGTGGTTGTATGTGTGTGTGTATGTGTATTGAACAAAATTGGCAATATACTTTTTCTTTATAATTTAATGAGTGACTATGTTAAAAGAATTTGAAATTATTGATTGTGTGTTTTTAGAAAATGTGACATGTGTCACTTATCATGTACAACAGAAAAAATATAGTCATTGACCTTTCATCATTTTATTTTTTATTTTGTATATTTCAAAAGGCTTTCATGGTCTTTGTATTATTTTTGAAGATAAATATGTACATCGTTATTACATCAGTAACATACATTATCAACATGAAAGAAAGTAAAAACCACATACACAGTAATATTGGGTTAACACGAGATTTTAGATTAACTAGTAGCATATAAGGAAAATCAAATTTTTCTGTGTACTTTGTAAAAAGATGACACTTAGATATAATAATAATTCTCTTTTTGTTTTTCAGTCCATGCAATTGGTAAAAATGTCATATAGGAAAGATAAACAGCACTAAGAGAAGCTAATAGGAAAATTTATGAGTGGAACACTCCATATGATCTTAATAAGCCTGATTCAGACTTTCAACATTATGTCTTCTCACTATTTTGAATAGTCAGTGCCATGTTGCTTGCCTTCATGATCTCAGCAGGAACTGATTTTCTAATCTGACACACTAATTGGATTAAAGTGACAAAGTATTTATATATGCATTGTCTCAAAAGTATCTCTACAGTAGTAAGAATTTCTACATCATCACTGTAGAGCAACTAGAAAAATGTATGGGTAGAAGGACTATACATTTATACCACTTATAATCACTCAAATTATGTCCATTTAAATTCATACTTTGAACTCCAGGAGGCACCAAAAATTGTTTTTTGACACTAAAATTATATTTCAATGCAGTTTATAAACGTACTGTATATTAATTAGAATAGTGCTTAGTGAGACAGAAATAATAAATTATTTATATTCAAGACTTAGTCCTCATAGAACCCTGAAACCACCCTTAGGTGGTCCATAGGATCCTGAAAAAATGCCCTTCTGCCAAATAATACAGATTTAAAGTAGTTCATCACTTTTTCTTACACTGCATGTTTGAGTACTTCTCTCTATACAGTTATCAGTTTATGAGAAAAATTTAAAAATCACTTTTATATCTGATAAATTACTGTTATTCTGATTTAGTGATTAAAAGATGGAATTGAGTAAGTGATTCATTATTTGATAATCATATGGGATATTTTATCCTTTAAAACATGGATAAAATACTTAACAAAGTTAGAGTACTACAATGGGAATATAATGAATGACAAATGTTCAGTGCATAACAGAAAAAAAATTAAGTAGTTTTAAATATAATTTCTATTTTCCAAAGACCTAAAAATGTAATTTAATAATTTAGTACATAATTTAAGCCCTGAAATTAGAACATTCAAAGATACAAAATAAAATCTTAATATTGTCTTAACCAGTTCCTATCCACCTAGGAAGATTTAATTATTTGTTATTTGTTACTTTTTATTCATCTATTACATGTAAACCAAGTGTATTTTCTAGAAGTACATGTTAAATATGTTTGTACTGGAACAAAATATTGAGTATTAATAAGTGTGGCAAATTACAGTTTAATATTTTCCCTTGTTTTGTAAAACATTTTTCTATTTTATTTTAACACAAAATATAAGATTTCAGTGCAAAGACTATTTGGATACATGAAAAATAAATTTAGTTTAGTTTATGTAATTGATCTTATTACTTAAGACTCATTTTGAAAAAAATACATCTGAATTAATTAACATTAGTTAATTATAATGTTTATAAATGTATACTTTTTTGGAAAATAAATATGACAATATATTATATATCAAGAACTCATACTATTTATAATTCTAATTCAGTAACTATTTTTATGAATTTATCTTAGGGGAATTTTATCAAATACTTCTGTTTGAAAACTTAATCAAAACATTATTTTTACTCCACATTATGTACATTTATAGAGCCAGAACAATGTTCTAACTTGCTTGTACCACCAAAGCTTCATTAAAATAATTGGATAATTTGATATGCAATATCATATTTAATTTTCAATTCCTTTGACACACTTTAATGTTTGATACCCATAGTATCTATTCTCTGAATTTTAGATATTCTACTAGTTTCACAGATATTTAGGATGTATTATATGTGTTATAATACCTGGAATCATATATAGTATATTTAGTACTTAAAAATTAAATATATAAATATATATATATTTTTTAATTTTATTTATTTATTTTTGGCTGTGTTGGGTCTTCGTTTCTGTGCGAGGGCTTTCTCTAGTTGTGGCAAGCGGGGGCCACTCTTCATTGTGGTGCGTGGGCCTCTTACTATCGCGGCCTCTCTTGTTGCGGAGCACGGGCTGCAGACGCGCAGGCTCAGTAATTGTGGTTCACGGGCCCAGTTGCTCCACGGCATGTGGGATCTTCCCAGACCAGGGCTCGATCCCGTGTCCCCTGCATTGGCAGGCCGATTCTCAACCACTGCACCACCAGGGAAGCCCTATAAATATATTTTAAAAATTAAAGGTCTTTAATTACTGACATATTCTATATTTCATTATTCTTATGCTTGAATTTTAAAGAAAAATGCATCTGCATGCACAACTATAAACATATATTTGTTATGCTTGTCGTATTATTTGTAACATGTATTGTAGTATGATATTTAGCATGAGTAATTTAGAATATGAGAAATATTAAAATTTAAGTATTCCCAGATCATCATAAAATCTTAATATGAACAGTATTTTTATAATATCTTCCAACTTAAAATTTGACTATGAATGTATGGTTTTATAATATAGTTAGAATCAACACAAACTAATGAAATTGGCATCCTGTATCTCTCAAGTTAAAAAACAAAGAGAAATTTCAAAGTTTAAGAAGAAAGAATGGAATATTATTATTTCTTTTTATAAATTTATTTATTTATTTTTGGCTGCATTGGGTCTTTGTTGCTGCATGCGAGCTTTCTCTAGTTGTGGTGAGTGGTCGCTACCCTTCATTGCAGTGCGTGGGCTTCTCATTGCGGTGGCTTCTCTTGTTGCAGAGCATGGGCTCTAGGCGCACGGGCTTCAGTAGTTGTGGCACTTGGGCTCAGTAGTTGCTGTACACGGGCTTAATTGCTCTGCGGCATGTGAGATCTTCCCGGACCAGGGCTCGAACCTGTGTCCCCTACACTGTCAGGCGGATTCTTAACCACTGCACCACCAGGGAAGTCCTGGAATATTATTATTTAAACTAAAGCTTGATATTGTTTATTTATAAATACAGAACTAAATCATCATCACCAGAATCTTAATGAATCTTAATGTTCTCTCCATAAACACTTTCATATAATCAAGTTTATTTTGTAAATGAAGATTAGCTAATATATTTACAACATGCTGTGAGAACCCATTTTTTAAGCTTTATTGAATTATAACTGATATACAAAAAAATTGCATACATTTCATGCATACATTGTGATGAGTTTGGATATATGCATACACCCATGATACCATCACCACAATCAAAATACTAAACATATTCATCACCTCCAAAAATTTCCTCGTGTGGTTTGCTTGTTTTTTGTTTTTTATCATAAGAACACTTAACATGAGGTCTAACCTCTTAACATACTTTGACGTGCACAATACAGTATTGTTGACTATTGGCACTATGTTGTACAGCAGATCTCTAGAACTCATTCATCATGTATAACAGAAACTTTGTACCCTCTGAGCAACTTCCCACTCCCTCCTCACCTCAGCCCCTGGCAACCTCCCTTCTACTCTGCTTCTATGAGTTTGACTGTTTGAGATATCTTGTATAAGGGGAATTGTGCAGTGTTTGTCCTGTGACCCGCTTATTTGACTTGCTGTGACCTCTAGGCTCATCTAGGTTGTCACAAATGACAGAATTTCCTTCTTTTTTAAGGCTGGATAATATCCTGTTGTATGTACATACCACATTTTCTTTATCCATTCATTTGGCAGTAGATATTTGGGTTGTTTCCACATCTCAACTATTGTGAATGATGCTATAACAAAAGTGGGGCTGTATATCTCTGAGATCCTGATTTTTAAAACAAAGAGGAGCGACTGATAGCCTTTAGGAAAAGAACTAAATTTGCTAAAAATTTTTAAAATGATTTCTGAGCCATATTTATTTGACGAAGCTTTTATTGTTACTCTTTTTAGGAAAAACATGTTTATAGTTTCCAATAATGTTGGTTCCTCATGTTTAGAATTTTCAGGATAATTCTAGTGTGTTAATACAAAAACTAATTTTTCTGATTACTTAATGTTTCATATCCGTGATTATCTGATATTCTTATTTCTTATAGTAAATGTGTGATAACATAAAGCACTTTCATTTTATGGAAGCTCTGTGTTCCATGCTGAATATTCAGGGAAATTTTGATTATATAATATATAATTTACTATTGTGAGCTTATATCACTTTTTTTTTCAGAAAGTTAAAAAGTGAAGAAAGTACAAATGATTGAAGGATTCATAGATTAAGTAGGCCAAGCATAAATAGGGAATAGTGGGGACTGTGACATTCTGGGAAGTGCATGCTTGTTTTATCTAAAAGGAAGAATCACTACTGAGTTCCACTTAATTGTCACATGGAAATGTGTTACCATCATTGACAATTATTCTAATTATGTTCTAGAGAAATAGGGCATTTAAATTTTTATTTCAAAGTTTCCATTTTTTAAATATTAGCTATTCACCTTTTAAAAGATATAAGCCTACATGATAGAAACCAAATAAAATGCACCTCAGGTCAGGATGCAACATAAAAGGAAATTTGTAATTACAGTGATTAAACAACTGTAGGAAGTAGAAAGAGAAGTGTTATCACGGCAATTATAATAAAAGATTTCAGTGAATTCTAAGTGGGGTGAATATTTAGAAACAATATAGGACATAATAATTTCAAAGAATGAAGCAGGAATAAAGCAAATAAAGCAAAGAATAAAGAACAAATTGATAGCGTGGAAAAAAGAAGCAGTGATATGGAGGATCTACTTGAAAACAATACCTCAGAATGCAGAGAAAAAGGACAAAATTTTGGAGGAAAAGACAGAGACTGTGTAATAGGTACGACTGGCCAGACATAGCTCACATATGGAAAATTAGTGTGTAAAAATATTTTAATAGATATGCTGCTAAATATAATACAGAAAAAGGAAGACTTATTTTCTATATCTATACATACATTAATAGATATAGATTTTCATATAATTTTAAAGCATGGAAAAGAAAAGAAAAATCCTTCTAGAATCTAGGCATAAAATTGTTTTTTGCTATCAGGGAAAAACAATAAAAACAAATAAACTCAGTCCACAACCAATCAAATTGTTAAAAGATAATGGAATAAGATGTGCAAAGTTTCATGGATAAAAGTCATCATAAACATACAAAGTTGATCACACACCCACACTTGCAGCACATGGACACTTACTCCTTCACAGTCTCAGGGACCCTTGTGTTCTGCTGTGAGTCCTGTACTCCCAAGTCAGGCCTCCTTCCATCTCATTTTTGAGACCATCCTAATGAGGTGTCTCTTAATGCCTGGCTACTATTCAGGGAAGCCTGAAAACAGAAACCCCTGGGTGGAAGAAAGCTTTGGCTTTCTGTTGTGATGAGGATGCAGCCAGG
Organism: Hyperoodon ampullatus; assembly: GCF_949752795.1. NCBI lineage: Eukaryota > Metazoa > Chordata > Mammalia > Artiodactyla > Ziphiidae > Hyperoodon > Hyperoodon ampullatus. The sequence goes on from NC_136914.1 coordinate 79,399,203, forward strand.
AATAGTTACAGCAGCAACAGCAAATGTAAACTAATTTTTATTGTAGTATCTTTAATTAAATATTACTTTAAATAGTGTAAATATATAGCCCAAAGCTCCATATACTTGTTGAAAGGCTTTCTACTGTCTTTTCTTTTTCAGTTAACTCCTATTCTACAGTGCCCTGAATATTCAGAAACTAATACAAAGATAATGCTCTAAAAATAGAAATATAATAAAATTTCAATAATCAAACCTTTATTATTTGGGCTAGTTATTATGGCTTAGGAGAATCATTTTTTCCAGTTTATGATGTTATATTTCTTTCTCTCTCATCTATTTAACTTCTGAAGTAGATCTTAATAATCTGAGAGAATATATATATACATATATAACCATATGTAATAACCATTTGCATGTATTAATATGAATTTGTATTGTTCTTTTAAACAAATAAATACTTGCAAGTAAAAAAATGGAATTATAGTCAACAAATAAGAATCTAACTAAAAGCCTTTATTTGTGTGCATATGTATGCTTTGAAATGTTCAGGTGAAATTAAATACTATGTATATACACTGTGATTTTGAAAGTCAACCTGCTTTAAGCTGTTTCTAATATAACTTTTATGTTCATTATTTTACTTTAAAATGTAAATATCAAACTTCAAATTTGTGGTGACTAATAGATGAATTCAATTACATGTCTTTGAGTGAAAAGATATATTCATCATGCATTCCAACATACAAAGTCATAACAGTACAGAAATGTGAGGATATTATTAGACAAATTTTTAAACTTTAGGAAGGGTAGTCTCAAGGAAGATAGCTGCTAAATGTTGAGGAATTACAGGTTGCTCACGGCATTAATTCCCTACAGCAGCCATAAAATATTACCTCAAACTAAGTAGCTTAAACAAACACAAATTTATTCTCTCACTGTTTTGGAGACTAGAAGTCTGAAGTTAAAATGTTAGTAGTACTATGCTCCCTATGAAGGCTTCAGGAGAGAATCTTTCCTCGCCTGTTCCTAGCTGGTGACCCCCTGGAATCTTAGATATTCCATGACTCATAGCTATATCACTTCTATCTCTGATTCCATCTTCACAGGGCCTTCTTCTCAGTGTGCCCTCCCTTTTTCCTATAAGGACATCAGTCATTGGATTTAGAAGTCATCTAATCCAGTATCACCTCACCTTAACTTGATTAAATCTGCAAAGACTCTATTTTCAAATAAAGTCACATTCACAGGCACCAGGAATTAGGACTTAAACATATCTTTTGGGGAGACACAATTCAACCTACTACACTGACTAATATCTAGAGTTCTATAAGAAAGCAAACTTAGAATTGCCTTGTGCCCCAGTATCAGCGGCTTAGGGCTGCATCAGTGAGGAAAAAAAGTCTTCTGCAATTATTCAGAAGCCAGATTTAAGAAGGAAAGGAAGTTGAATTTTCTCCTTGCTACATCAGAACTTTTAAAAATCCAAAGGAGGTTTTGTCTCTCCAAAACTCAGTTCAGCCCAGGTAATGGGAGACGCAAGAGGCAAGAGGTATGGGGATATATGTATAACTGATTCACTTTGTTATAAAGCAGAAACTAACACACCATTGTAAAGCAATTATACTCCAATAAAGATGTTAAAATAAAATAAAATTAAATAAAATTAAAAGTGAGCTTTTGTGGAATGGGCTGGCATATTTCAGACTGGATTAGAAATAAACCAATCAGCTGTGGCAAAGGCAGAAAGAGGGCTCAAAGGAATGCTGTCAGGAAATGTAATTTTTTTAAAACTATTTCTAGTAAGATATGTATAAAATATTTTTCAAATCAATCAGAAAATAATTACTTTATATTCAGGAGAATAGGTAACTGGAGGAGAATATCCTGCCTCGGTTAAGCAGAATGATCCTTTGTGGATACCTGTTTGACACCAGAAATTTCATTATTTGACTAATGATTAAATGCTGTCCTTTCAACTTAAGAACTGATAGCACTATCATAGAAGAAACGAGATAATCGATGATGTGGAAACACACACACTCTGATAGTTGGCAAACACTAATCTTGAGGATGTTTCTTCTTCCAAAATAAATATTTCATTTAAAAGATATGGATACATTATATAAAATATGTCAAGTAGGACTTCCCTGGTGGCGCAGTGGTTGAGAGTCCACCTGCCGATGCAGGGGACACGGGTTCATGCCCCAGTCCGGGAAGATCCCACATGCCGCAGAGCGGCTGGGCCCGTGAGCCATGGCCACTGAGCCTGCACGTCCGGAGCCTGTGCTCCGCAATGGGAGAGGCCACAACAGTGAGAGGCCCGCGTACCACCAAAAAAAAAAAAAAAAAAGTCAAGTAGAAGATCACTGCTCTAAAAATTCAGGAAAAAAGGGTACAATACAAAGTTGGCAGATGTGGAGTTTAATGCATAATCACATGACTTTTAGAATCAGAGAAACTGCCATTTATATCTTGGCTTTAGCATTCAACAAATGTATAACTTTGGACAAGAAATTACTTCGTCATTATAAGCCTCACTTTTGTCATGTATACAACTTGAATAATAATACAAATGTTATGGTGGTAGGAAAATAATGTGTGTACCTGTGTGTGTGTTTACACCAAATAGCCTAAAGCTTAGCAAAATGAAGGTTCAGCAGTTATTTTTACATTAATATTATTATATCCATGAGAAACATTTTCTAAAGGAAAGAGGAAGATTTTAATTTTGTCTCACATAGAAAATGCAGGACATGCAAGCTATGATGAAAATGAAGTGGATATATATGCAAGGAATGCAGACAAAATAAAAATTCAGACCTCAGATTAAATGTACAGCACAGATAGTCGGAGCACAATTGTCAGTGCCAAAAGAAAAATTCATTACATGAAGGTGAAAAATAAATAATGCAGAGGAAGAGGTCACAGAGATAAAAATAATGCTAGGCATGAAGATAGCTGTAAGAAATCTCCATATTCCCATTTTACAAAGAAGAAAATTAAATTTAGAAATATTGTGTGACTTTCCCAAGGTCACCAACAATTGATAGCTGAAGAAGCAGTTTCATAACCAAATACAATTGCAATATACTATGTCAAACTCTAATACCTCATTGAGTATTTAGTATTTCTGAACAGTAACCATTAAACATTAAAATTTAATTAAACATTATATTTGAGATTAAAGCATTTCATGTATTAAACAGCATTTATTTCAAAATACTTACACAGTATTTCAATTCTTTATTTTATTAGTGTCTAAGTCAGTTTCCCTATTATCTCCTTAGCTATAGCATTAAAGGAAGTGCTACAAACCATTCTTATCAGTTCATTTTCATAAATTTTTTGTTTCTTGATATATTTATATATGACTTTATGGTATCAGCTAGGACAACAAAATATCATTAAAGTATGGTCATTTTGAAATTAGATTAGACCTTTGATCATGCATTTAAAAGTCTTCACATACACAAATGTCTCTTTCCTATGCTTTTCTCCATTTAGAAGACAGGAATATAGTTGTGAAATGGTCTAAAGCTAATATAGGATACTGCTAGTTCATTTGCATACAGTAATCTTTTGGCATCTAAGATTACTATGGGGAAAATTATACTGTATTGATTAGAAAGCTATTAGTAATAATTGATGAAGTATTGCTCACTTATTGAAAAGCAATTGAAAATATAAATGTGAAATTTCTGATGAAATGAATAATGTTTTACATACTGTATTTTTAAACTAAAATTAATCTCTCAGTTCTAAGCAGAGTTTTCCAGAGATCATTCTTTCTGTCTTCTTACATAAAAAACGTTTACACAAATGTCTTTGGACTTGGGTGCTTTTGCATGGTAAACCACTAAAGAAAGTGATTTGGCAGAAATTTAGCCACTTGTTTCCCCAAAGGAAAAGGAATATTCATTAATTTATCATTCAACACATGCATTGGATTTTTTTTTCATATTTGGCAAACACTATTCTAAGAACTGAATTATAGGGAGAATTACAGCAGACAAGATCTCTCTCTACTTTTTTATTGAACAATAAACCAATAATTAGATAACATAATTTAAGTTACTGGAAGTGCAGTAAGAAAATAAATAATGTAATATGTTATACAGTAAGTATCTGGGGCCTATGATTCTCTAGCTTGGTCTGAAATGGCACTTTTTAAGGTAGTCTATGATCTAAAGCCTAAATGATGAGGTAAAGTCAGTTATGTGACCAATTAGAGCCAGTGTTCTTGAGCCCAGGAAAGGCCTTGAAGAAGGCAGGAGCTTGGTCAGAGTGACGTGGACAGTGCCATGAGTAAGGGGAGAGCTACGGGACCTTGGTTCACAAAGGCCACAGGAGCCAGACTGCACAGGCCTTTAGGGACCTGATAAAAATTTAGATTTATATTTTAAGTATGCAGGGAAGATAGTGGGAGATGTTAAGATAGAGGATAACATGATGTGCTTTACTATTTTTAATAAAGTTACTTTTAGGATGGTTTTCAGTACTTCAGCTGAGAGACAATGGTTTGGACTAAGGAATTATTTGTGAAGATGGAGAGAAGTGGTTGGCCCCAGAATATATTTTGGCAAGACAGACAATAAGACTTGCTAGAGTCCAGATGTCAAGAGAAGAACAAAGTGGATTCAAGGATGGTTCCCTGTGTTTATGTTGTGCATCTAGGAGCATAGGAGTTGCGAGTGGCTTTACGGAGTTGGCGAGAATGGGGAAAGAAGTGGTTTACTGGGGATGAGGTGTGAGAAGGTATCTAGAAATCTGTTTCTGCCATTTAAATGTCTTGCTATCTATTAGACGTTTAAGTCCACTTAGGCCAATTCTTTGTAAGTATGAAAATGATGAATCACAACTAAAGAAATAGAAGTCTCAACCTCTAATTAATAGCAAAGACTATTTGATTATTACAGCTCTAACTCCCAGTAATTGACTATTTAACAGCAGTCAAATTAGTCTCAACAAAATTAGTCTATTTAACAGCAGTTCATTAATTATGACATCCCTATGTACTGTACATTTTAAATACTATTGTAATATTCCTAAAGCATTAAAATAATTCATAAAACATTAATCTGCCCTATGTGAAACCTTAAAAATATTGATATGAAACCTTAAAATATCGATATTTTTATACATATGTGACCTCCTTTGTTTTAAATAAATCAGTAAGAACACCAAGCTGCCAGTCACATAAAACATATTATACTATATATAATTAAGAACCAGATAAATGTTATTTTATACTAATTTATATTTTTCCAGAAACTTTTATTCCTTAAAATCCCTAAGAGGGCTTCCCTGGTGGCGCAGTGGTTGGGAGTCCGCCTGCCGATGCAGGGGACACGGGTTCGTGCCCCAGTCCGGGAGGATCCCACATGCCGCGGAGTGGCTGGGCCCATGAGACATGGCTGCTGAGCCTGCGAGTCTGGAGCCTGTGCTCCGCAGCGGGAGAGGCCACAGCAGTGAGAGGCCCGCGTACCACACACACACACACAAAATTAATTTTTAAAAAAATCCCTAAGGAATAAAGGCTAGGATTATTCTCATTCTTAAAGTGATACAGATCTGTGGTGTTGACAAGTGCTGTTTTGTAGCCTGGTAAATAAAGAGCCAAGACTTCCTGATTTCAGCAGGGTGTAGGCCTGTCTAGGCAGCTAGCCTTCCCATGGATCCTCTTCTCTACATAAACACGTGTTCTTTAAATTTAATACTTCAATTTTCTAAGAATGTTTAGGCTGTGCTCCAAAGGAGTCTAAATAAATCATCTTAGATGAGTTATTCAACTACACAAACAACTCTAACACCTTATATTTTTAATATCAAAACTATTTGATATCTAATTTTTTTAAATATCAAAATAATTAATATCAAATAGTTTATATAAATTAATTGATATTTATTTTTCATTTATTGCATGTTGGCTCAGTTTTATTTCATGTTTTCTTTATCACGGGGCTCAGGCTAAAAAAGGAGCTGCCTTTATTTGGGATATTTTGAGCTGGGAAAGAAAGGAAAAACAATGGTAGAACCAAGCAATGACTTAAATTTCTCAAGAGTGACATAAATTGCTTCCGTGTATATATCCTTGGCCAAAGCATATAATGTGGAAACGTAAGACTTCACTGGGGCATGTAGCATAATTCTACTTCAGGAAATGGTAAGGAAACTTGAGAAGAAAATATAATCAGCCAGTATCTATGATCCAATTATCTTCCTTAAGTTTGAAAAGATACTTACCCTCTCCTAAGGGTGAAAACCCAACAGTCTAATCCAATAACAAGATCAGCCCCAAAGTCCAGAATTGTATGATAGTATCTATTTCTATCTAGTTATGCCTGGCTGCTTTTGATATTGAGACCTATGAACAGTAGCAAGAAGCAATCCAAACAACCAACATACAACAAAAAAGTACAACAACAAGAAAACAAATTATCTGCTCTCTACTCCTTAATAAAACATGAAATACACAATGATGGAACAGGGACAAGACAAATGCAATAAACATTCCCATTAAAAAGGGAAAGAATGGAAAGCTTAGAGCAGTAATCAGTCAATCACAATTCTGAAATTTCTCTGGGCAAATATGAGTCTCAACTCTGGAGCTTTGCCAGGCCCCAGTTTTGCTTCCTGGGAAATGTCACCTAGCCCGTTCTTTGCCATGACTTTTGGCTGTGCTATCCAATAAGTGTTTCATTTCCTATTATACTCCTTGGCCATATATAAATAATTAAGTGGGGAATATTTCAGTATTCCAAAGGGCTTCCTACTTAAGCGGGGTTGGAAACCAAAAATTATATTGAATTTCAGACAATTGCAATCTCTTTTAATCCAGGTCGATAGTTCTTTTGACCATACACCTCTCTCAAAACCTTCATAACCTGTAAAAAAAATCTATTTGTTTTCAATAAATTTGACATGCCTATAGCAATAACAATACTGTTATTAAATTTAGCTTAATTACATCTATAGTGAGTTTAATCAGACTTTGTTTGAGAGCCAGCATTTATTGTGTTTTCTTTGAGCCATTTAATCCAATAAAGACACAGACATAGAGGATGGACTTGAGGACATGGGGAGGGGGAAGGGAAAGCTGGGACGAAATGAGCGAGTGGAATCGACATATATATACTACCAAATGTAAAATAGATAGCTAGTGGGAAGCAGCCACATAGCACAGGGAGACCAGCTCGGTGCTTTGTGACCACCTAGAGGTGTGGGATAGGGAGGGTGGGAGGGAGACACAAGAGGGAGGAGATATGGGGATATATGTATACATATAGCTGATTCACTTTGTTATACAGCAGAAACTAACACACCATTGTAAAGCAATTATAGTCCAATAAAGATGTAAAAAAAAAAGTATTTAAATGCCATCTTAATCAGAAGTTTTTTCTGGGGGCTTTGGGCCACATCCTTGATTTTGTTTTTGGCCATGATGCTGCACTTGAATTATTCTTGCCACTTAGGGGCTTTCGGTTTTTGGTTAACAATGATAATAATTTCATCTTCAAGTTCTCCAAGTCTTGGAATTTCTGGACTTTATTTTTTTACATTTCTTCTTGCATCTGGCCTATTATTTTCTAAATTCATTGGTTTCTTTAAGTATTTTGTCTAGGAGAGCCAAGAGCAACAATGTCAACTACTAACATTGTTTTCCCTTACTTCCACCTAAAACCGCAAGTTTATTAGATACACGTTTTTTCTTTATATGTTATCACAGGCACCATTTACCAAGTGTGCTGCCACTGCACAGCAGCATGGAATGCCGTCTCTAACATCCAATTACAATGCCTCTAACATGAGATACTGCCTCTTCCCAGGTCAAAGTCACATATCATAGATTTTCTCACATTGGAAGCACCCTACTTCTAATTACTCATTTCTCTATCAGTCAACATGTGATAGTTTTTTTTAAATCTTTGTGGCCTAACACAAAAAATGTTTATTTCTGTCTTATTTTACATGTTCATTGATGATTTCTTTGAATCTGCTCCACATGTCCTTCAGTATAGGACCCTACTGGAAGAATATGCTATCTGAGACATGCCTAAACTTTTTGCAGAGGGAAACATATGAGCCATGGTAGAATCATAGGAGGGATCTCTTAAAATTTCTGCCGAAAGGTGATGAATACCATTTGCACAAATTTTATCAAAGCAAATCATATCACCAAGCATGACAACAGTGGAAAGTAAAGTTTAATCCTCCTTCTGGGTGAGACACCACAAGTCACATGGTAAAGTCAGATGTCAATGGAGCAGGTGAATATGAAGCTCCTAAAAAAGGAAAATAAAAACTTAGGAACCACAGTACAACTTACCAAAGTCCCAATACTAAATTCTAGTAGAAAAAAATTTCAAGCCAGAACAAGAGAAAAATATGAGAAAAAAAACTAGCATTTCTATCTTCAATTTGGACAATATTTGGAGAAATATTATCTCCAAGATAAATTCATATAGAATAAACATCGATATATTTAAAATAAAATCCCATCTGAAATCTTATCTGATTTTTATTTATCTTTAATTAAGCAGACTTGCCCTTAAAATTCAAAGAAAAAACCAATAAACCTGTAAAATAAATGCCAAATCAAATGTAAATATCACCCCAGTACTTTATTAAACAGCAGGTGTTTTTGTAAATATATATATACATATATAATGTATTTTGCATTATAATGTGTGATATTTGTAATCTGAATCAAATTTGAATTACATTTTTAATTCCTTTTTAATTCATAACAATTGGTTTTAATTTTAAAATAGAAAACATAATATTTCAAATCCATCTACAATGTGAAAGAGTCCAGGCTAGCCTACGAGATGATGAGAACCAAGTCTCCACTGTCCCAGCCTAAATCCAGCAAATACAAAACATGTGAATGAGGCCATCCAGTGCAAGCTAGTCTCTAGCTAACCTGCCTATGGTAGGGAGCCCATGAGTGAACCTAGCTGGAATCAGCTGAGCTTGACCAAGAGGAGAAACACCACACAGATCATGAACTAAAATAACATTTAAGCCAATACGTTTGAGGATCTTTTGTCATGCAGCAAACTTACCTGGCACTATGTTGTAAGATATTTTAATAGAAATCAGTCAATTAATAGTTTCCATGTAATTTTCAAAAATATGTAAGAGTCTCTTCTTGCTGCCTTGCTGTGGAGTAGCATAGGCAACATCCAGATGGATTAATGTATCTTTCTTTGTTTATAGACAAAGAAAGATAGAGTACAGTATACTGAATCAATATACAAGTGTTCTTAAGTAATTTTGTTTGATGGTTCATCTGGGTTATAAGTAATTTTTCCCTTAATAATTAAAGGAGTATTTTAAAATATTATTTCCAAATATTTTAGTATAAAATGGAGATTAAAGTTCCCCCTCTGTCATTTTAGGAAATGAAAGAGGAAAATATAGTTTCACATGAAGTTATCCACGGTTATAAAACACTGAGAGATAAAGAAAGGAGAGAGAGAAGGGAAAGAGAAGGAGTCGTTATATCACACAAGAAGGCACTGATGCTTTGAATATAAATATGCCTTTCAAAGCTTCATCAATTTAACATTAATTAACCTAGTTTTTTTTATTTTACCTTTAATTATCTTAACATTCTCTACCATATGCAAAACATAGAGAAATTAAAACACAGGTGACCAGTTGAAAAGAAACATATAATCAGCAAGAAATGGCTATGTTTTGGCAAGATTGCATTTTCAAATATATTCTAATATGCTTGAGTCCTATAATAGACAAGAAGGATTGAAGTTAGCTTGTGCTTTAAATTACCTTAAGGTTATCTAGGACATTCTTTGAAGGCAACCTAATAGGACACCGAGTGTTTTGTTAGATCTGCAATAAGCAGTTTTATTTTACATCAAACAGAGGTGAATTTAATAGTTTGACCTAATTTCTTATGAACAGAGCTCTTTGTGTAAAAGACGAGAAGATTTTGCTCCAGTATACTCAAGGACATTAGGAAAATAGCTCTCTGTTATGGTTTTCCTTTCAGGTTTAAGAATTGAACTAGCCTAAATGACCTGTTCTTCATAAAATGCCCTTTTAATTTGCTGATTTTGCTCCCAAGACATACAAGTCTGCTGATGTACTGATCACTAAGTTCTGTTGGGATAATTATTTCAGAATAATTTCCCTGAGTTGCAAGGCAGGTCAAAAGGGAAAAATACTTTAGTGCCTAAAGGAAGGGCACTGATAAATGTTTTCAAATTAATGATGTAGGCAGAATTTAAAAGGCAGGATAACTCCAAATAGTTGCTATGTTAAAATCATTGCTTACTTCTAAATAAATACTTTATTCTGAGCCCCTGAAGGAAATGATCTCAAAAGCATTTAGGATAAAATGTTTTATAAACCAACTTATGTGTAAAAATTGGTGAAAAGTACTTTATCAGTGTGAGAAATCAGAGTTTGGGTTGGATGTGTTCAAGCAACATATTTTAATAATATTTCTCCTTCCCAGTCAAATGTAATGTAGTTCATAGACATAAGTATTTTATCACAATAGTAAGTAAGATTTAAAGGAGGCTGAATTTCACCATTTTGTCTAGTTTTGTCTGAAGATAGATTGAGAGATTTGGTTATTAAAACCCATCACATTCAGAATTTCTATGTCTTACCAAAAAAAAGACACAAGAGTTAACTGTCAGATCTGTCCCATCTTAATGGAATAAGATGCAATATTTAAATTATTTCTGAAAATAAATAAATACACTTTTGCACACATATGTCATATGATCTTATGCAAATAATCTAGCAATTTTCAGACCCACTGAATTCAAGTTAAAAGAAAGAGTCCGGACTATTTCATGCCTCTTGTTTTACTACAGTTATTTAATCTTAACGATACCAAAAAGATAAGAACATATCTCATATTCATAGAGATTAAATAAATACTGGAATATGTATAGAAATGGCCTATATTTAATGAATAATAGTTTTCAGATACCTCTCTAGCCTTCCAAAAAGTCACATGTGCTAATAGTCTTGTTCAGATTAAATGATTCATTCAATAATTTGAATTCTTTTTTAAAAGTTCATATATGCTGTCCCCAAACTTTTCATATCAGTAGGGTTTGGCAATTTACTTTTTCTGTAAATGGCCAGATGGTAAATATGTCCCGTTTCATGGGGCATACAGTTTCCATAGCAAGTTGGCTGTTGTAGCCCAAAAATATGCACAGAAAATATATTAAAACAAAAAAAAAGGAAATGTGTGTAACTGTTCCAATAAAACTTTATTTACAAAAACAAGCAGCTTGGCCCAGTTTTGCCAGTCCTTGTTAATGAACATGAATATCCTGAGAGACATTAGTTGGATGGTGAATTTTTTCTGTTTTCAAAGAAACCTGGATAGTTCAGCAAATTACACCCTTTCTTTGAGTTCTATCACTTATTAGCATATCAAAAGTTCTGAGATTAGTTTTAAGGAATCTCTTGAAATTTCTTTAGTACAGAATTTTGTAATGTTATCAATTACTTAACCCTTTTAAAAATTGGACTTTTCAGCTATTACTGAAATATACAAATGAGGTCAATAACTCATGTTATCAAATCAGCAATCATTGATTTTACAACTTTAATTGTAATTTTAAAACTATATTAACTAGAATTCTTATAGAAATCCATCTCAAAACACCTGGGGCAAAAGAAAGGAGAAATTTCTTGAATTAAATTAAAAATTAAATTTTCTTCCTGACTATATGTTTGTACCAAAATGAAGGAAGAGCTCTGATTAGCAGAACCTAAGACATACATTTTTCCCTGGTGTGGATCAAGGGTGATGACATCACAGGGACTTCAAGGATTGATTTTCCCCATGGGAAAGACATATTTCTCCAAGAGTAAGGGGGTTAACTAAAGTTATAGTTACTTCATTCCATTCTAAACTAATTTTATATCATCCCAGCATTTTTTCAATAATAATTAATACCCATCATGTGCTATAATAACTAAGATTAAACTTCTTTACAAAGGAGTTATATGAAAACCAAAACTTTTTATAAATTTTTTTTAGGTCCTAAATATAATTGAGTTATTCTGTGCTTTCCAAATATACCTGTTAATTCTCCCACAAGTTTGTGTTAACAGACCCCAGTTTGTGTTAACAGACACTTTATTTGCTCCTTCCTTTAATAGAAAACCTATAGTTTTTCATTGTAAAAGTAAAATAAATATACTGTATAGACTGAGTCATAAGTAGCAATATTAGGTGAACTAAATGGCTAGGAAATAATGATTTAAAAGGTGGGTTGAGGAGAATTAATTTTATCAAATGGCTTTCAGATATTATTATACAATTTGGTTTAGTTTACATTGGTAATTGAAAACATTCCTAATAATTTTATTATTGTCTTCCTAAAATTAATTTGGTTGTGAATTATCCTTTAAATTATCATTTTTAACAATAAATTAATGGGGTATTTGCCAGTTAATTTTAGAGGATATGGGCATAAGCAAATACTTTCCAATAATGGACACATATAATACAATGAAGAGGTCGACTGAGAGTTATTAAATAATCAAGAAATTATTAATAAACAATTGATAGTAATGCAAAGTCTGAAAACATGGGAAATATTAACTTTAAACAAATTTTGATGTGCTTTTAAAGTTTAATCAGTTTAATTATGCAAACCAGTCCTTATGTTTATAGTTTCTTCCATATAATTTTTAGAACCAATACCTCACCTATGATAACTTTCAATTTCCTGTTAGTTTTTAATAGAACAAAAGTTAAAGGTAGTTGTTATGCAGAAAAATAATTAAAACTTATGATTTAAATGGACTAAAAAAGACTTCTCAGAGCAAGATGATGTTATACATAATTACATAAACTAAATTAAATAGCATATAGCCCCTGAATTTGTAGCAGACACAAATTACTACAAAGAGAAACTACGAATTTCAATTCATGCTATCCTTCAAAATCTCCTAGGTAAAGTTTACAGGCTAAAAAAAGTTGTTAATGTGATTAAATATGCCAGAATGTTCAGTAATGAGGCCAGAGATCAAAACTAATCATATGAATTATGAACAGGAAAGAACCTGGAGGGCTATGATGATATTGGATATAAAAAATTAAAACTAAAATTACATGAACTGTGGTTTCAAGAATCAAGAAAAATAAGATGAGAAAAATTTTTAAAAACATATGTAGTCTATCTCCAGCTCTTGATATATTTAATTCTTTCTTATTTATTTTATTCATTTAACTAACTCATTGTTATTGGGCACTATTATATGTACCTAAAATAACTAAAACACTTAATGAGCCAAATCTTGTAGATAGAAGCTTGAATCAGAAGTTCAAGAAACTCAAGTGACTTAATTTTATTTTGGGTGTGATAATGCTATAGTGGTTATTTTTTGTGAAATCCTTATCTTTTAGAGATACATATTGGAAAATTTAAGGAGTAAATTATATGATTTCTTGATGCTTGCTCCAAAATGATATGGGGTAGGTGAGGGTTGGGTGGGGGTAGAGGTGAAGCACGATTGACCATGAGTTGTTAATTGTTGAAGCTGGGTTAGGAGTATGGGGATTATTACACCATATGCTTATGCACATGTTTAAAATTGTCTATAATAAAAAGTTAAATGAAATAAAACCTACAAAGTGAAAGAAAAAAAAAGAGAAATATTATCATCTCCATTTATAATTGATTTCCATACTGGTCATGACTGGAAGTTCCTAATTTGCTCATCAGACTTAGGTTGATTTTCATTTCCTTTTTTTAATTACATTTTGCAATTTCATAACATTTTCATAAATTTTGAAAATTCAAAAATTAAACTTTTATCTTCAGAAGTTATTAAAGTCTCATATTTTTAATGAAAAGAAAGAAAAAGAAACTCAAGTGAGCTGTTTTTTAACTCAACCCATTTTTTTCCTAGAAAAAAATGTGCAAAAATTGTATTAGCTTTCTTACTATATCTTTCCTATGCTAACTAATGTTTTTTAGGAACTCCTCCAAGCCCATCTCAAGTCTTCAAGCACCTTGTAAGTAAATCTCACATTTTCCCTCATTAATCAGGGAATTTTTCCTGAGTTTGCTTCTCCTTTTTCTTCTTAAATGACTTTTCGAGTATCTTTTATATCAATTACTTGTAGCTAGATTACTTTATATTAATAACTCCTATAAATTGCATAATTGTAAAGGAAGTGATGGTATTTGCCGGAGCTCTCTGAATGCTATACAATCACATTTTATAAAATACTGAGCTCTCTATGATTTTCTTCTCAAGACATCATTGGAAAGAGAAGCTGACTGAATAGACAATGCTTGTTTGCCAAACCCCAAACATCTGATTTAATATGGAATGTCTTCTCTAAATAATATTAGTAGAGGGGGATGTAGGCCACTGGCAGGAATTGTAATACAATAATGGTATTTACTGAGAAAATACTCTGTCCTACTTTTCACACACACACAATTACATTTAATGCCCCAAATAACTAAGCAAACTGATTTTATTATGTTAATTTTCCACATGTGAAATGTGAGGCTAAGAAAGTTTGAGAAACTTGACTTACAGAAAGGTGAAGAGATGACCCTTGGAAGCCTGTTCATACATTTAACTATTACAAACTAAAGAAGCATAAGAATATTGGTGATAAATTTAACTCTTGTATTCACTGTAATATTTACCTCCTAATTATATACATTACATAAATTACTATCAAAGGTTTCTTCTAATGGTTGTGTTTATCCTCAGATGCACTGAATTAGGTCAATCTTATTTTCCTCTATACAGCCCTCTGCTATTTTAAAGAGTGAATAGATGACTTAACTTAAAATTTATTATATATGATCCACATTCAGGAACCTACTTCTCAAACAACTATGAAATTACTTGTTTCTTAAATTTCCCATATTCTCTTCCCTATACCCTGAACCTAGTACCTCCCCAGATGTTTTTCTGTTAGTTAGTTTCATCATTTCCCTCCTATTTAAATTTTTCAACTTTTATTACACATATATGTATTTACAAATGATACATGATTTAGTTTTGATTGAACATTCTATAATATATTACATCCTTTCTTCTCTACTTCCTTTTTGGCAACTCAGTTTTAAGTTACTAGAATTCATATTGTTGTGTAACTACCCCTAACTTTATGCCATTGTGTGAATATACCACAAATTATGTGTACAATTTTCCTATCAATGGGCATTTGAATTTTCTTCAGGTTATTATTTCTATTATAATAATAATTATTATTATAACTACTATTTCTATTGTAACTATTACTAACAGATCAATGGTATAAATATCATTTTCCTTTTCTTTTGGTTCAAATATGCTAAAATTTATCTTGATTATTCCAAGAAGTGCAATTGTTGAGTAGTAGGGAATGTGACTGGTCAACTTAAAAGAAAGTAATGCTAATTCATTTTCTAAAGCATTCTATACTTCCCACCCCTTCAAAATGAATAAATAGCCCTATTGATCCATACCTTCTCCAACATTGGTATTATCAGAGTTCTTAATTGCTTCCAATAGAATGCGTAAAAAATGCGATTTTAAAAGAAATTTCGATGCACATGTCCCTTATCACTAATGAGGTTTAGCTTCTCTTCAAATCTTTATAGCAACTGGTGGTTCCTCTTCTGTGAACTAACTTTTTAGGATTTTTGTCTATTTTTCATTTGTATTATTTATTTTTTGTATTATTGATTTATAAGGATTTGTGATTCTTAATATCAATTACTGACATGTTCTGTCAGTTTGAATATATAAAATGTAAATATCAATATGAAATAAAGTATATAAGAGGAATATGGAATTTGTGTGTGTGTGTGTGTGTGTGTGTGTGTGTGTGTGTGTGTGTGACAGTTGGGAGGCTAAGGCTAAATAGATCATTCTGTTTGTGTCACCATGCAGAGTCTTTCTCTGCAACTGTTAGTACTGAACGCAAATATCTAAACATTTAGGTAAACATGTGTTCTTAAGGTGAGATTTAAATTTTATCCTCAATCTAAAATTACTTACTGCTAGTAGTAAAATAAAAAATATTTGCTCGCTACTCTTTTGTTCAACATACTTCAAAATTAGAAGAATTTTAATATCATATTACCATAAGCCACTACCTTCCTATGTTTTTATCAACTGCCATTTGGAAACAATGTTGCCTTCATTTCTATGAGACATCAAGTAGGTTTACTGGGTAATGTCCTAGCCATGCATATCACTTCAATTTTGCATGGGTTAGCAAAGAGCATTTTTCCTAAACTTTAGAATATAGCTACATCATATTCATATTTTTTTGTCTGGTTAATATAATACAAATTGTTCACCTTTCAAAATGTTTTATGAGTCTCTAAGCCTTTGACCTTTTTATTACATTTTTATTATCACACCATCTAGCAAAATTATATTTCCGTTGCCCTGCTGTCGATGATCTTCCTCACTGTGGTCATAAATCTTGCCCTGTTGAATTCTTCCTGTTACTGCTAACCTAGCATTGGAATTGATTCATAGATATTCATTTTCTCCTGAGCACTTATCAATACTTTTCAGATTCTCAGTCCTTTAATGAAATAAGATTTCCTTAAAATTCTATTTCCTTTGGTGTCAAAATGATGATCAATTATCTGGTTCACTTTTCCCCTTCAATTTCTGAACTTAAGGATTTTAATATTTCTCTTCCTGATATTTCAATCAAAGACTGAAATCATCCCATTTTAGAGTAATCCATTTTGGATATTGAAAAAGCGTAACTTGTCCGATTTTCTCTGAAGAAGGATTATTTTTGCATTTGAGCAAATTTGTCTCTTGCTTTACCTCATCCGCTTAATACCTTGCCTTGCTGCAATTGCTAGTCACTTCCGCCCCCCACCCAATATACTGCCTACAGAAATGCTGAAATTCTGTTTTGTTTTGTTTTCTTTTCTCAGGTTCCTTAGTTTTACCACAATCATTATTGTTTCATTAGGGAAAAAACATTTTGGAATATTCAATTTACATGTTATACACTCTATTTTCTTTAGTTTTATAGAAACAGTATGTATAATATTTGGGAGAAGGGGGCATTGTTTTGCCTAGTTACAACAATCTGCAACTTTCAGTGGACATTTACCTCTTTATGGCTCAATGATTCTAGTTAAAATTGGTGTAAAACTATTTGATGGCTCTATATTTCATAATCCTTGAAAGTCTGGGCTCAACCCACCTTTCCAACATTCCCACCCCAGACATTTTCTTATGCACTCTAGGATTTTCTCCTCCGTGATTCTGGTTAGTTTATTTGTGCATTCCTAGAATTACCTGAGCTGTTCTTAAGATTGATAGGTATTTGTTATGAAACTTGATGCGCATATTTTTGTTAACTCAGCTGAATCTTTCATTGCGTTTTGAAGATCTTGCCAATTATGCCGTGTAGTCCTACACTTGTCTCTTCTCTCTTTCTGATGGTATGGTTAGAGTCAGAAGTGTGAAATACACACGTGTACCATACGTGTGAAATACAAACATATCATAATCCAGGTTTTCTTTTTAGTGGATTGAAAGGAGGGAAACCTAGTCCTACCAGGAGCAAACAGTGTTACCTCCACTGTTCATTCTTTTCTTAATACTTTTAGGACTGTGCGAGTTGGCTGTTGAATGGAAGAGGGCTGCGTGAATATTAAATATAAAATGTAAACCTATCATTCATTTCCTCTAGTTGTATTTCCTCATGACATACAAGACAACTGAGAAATACATTTGACTTAGGAGGGCATTTTCAAAGGAGTATGAGGAAGATTTAGTGAGGCAAAATTTGGTGAAGGTCAAATTCTACATAACGTTGTGCAAATTGTATCCCAATTTGTTTTGATGGATTGCACTTGACAATTAATTAGAACATTATGAATAAACATTGAAAGGTAGATTTCATTAAAGAAAATATGGTTCAGCCCTAAAAGCTCTATGGCTTTAGAATAATAACATTGATTATGATAGTTTCCAGAAACTTAACTCACAAAATATCTCACAAAAGTTCAATGTAAACACATTTTATTTTAACTTCTATATGATAGCTTTTAGATTAAGTTTCAACTGAATATATATGTATATATATATCCATATATCTATCTATATATATATATATATATGAATGGATATGTATATTCATATGTGTATGATTTCAACCCAGATTCTCAATTCTTTGGTTTCCTTACCTCCTATAGTATTTTCCCTTATTCTCCTTCCACATTCCACTCCCATAGTTATCTTAATTTTACTATCACTAATAACTACACCATCTCTAAAGATTTAACTTTAATCACTGCACCACTAGGCCACTACTCTTAAGTACTTTTACTCTAGAATCCCTCATTCCAATATTTTTTAAATCTTTTCAAGACTTCCAATCTATTAACATTACTACTTTTATAAAACAAACAAATAATATCAACAAATAGCATGATGACTTCTCTCATTTAAAATCTATAAATGCACAAACTGCAAATGAGCACTGAGGAGCAAGGGGTTAAAACTGTTGGCATGTATTGTATTGCTTCCTTGGGAAGGTGGGGAGACTCCTTTGAGGCAAGGGAAGAAAAGAGAACATGCATCTAGGCTAATATCCTTGTCAACTGCACTTCCAGGAAAGTAAATTGAGGGTATTTATTAGAAGGAAGGGCATATCTATAGGATGTTCCCTGCCTAAAGTATATCTTATACTAAATAAACCTGAGACATGGCTCACTGGATAAAGTTATGTAAGCTATGCAGTTGTCTATAATATAAAACAGATATGTTCCATTACGTAAATTCTGCCTGCTGTGTGAGGTGACATGCAGACCTCATTAAAGACTTCATTTATTATTCTGGGCCAGAGAGTGCATGTCTGGTACAGGAATATAGGACCAACATAACTGTCCTCAACATCCTAGCTCTCTCACTAATTCTTCAGCCCCTCTTAAATGCCTAATTACTTGAAATTATTAGCAAATCTTGATCTCTGATTCATGTAATTCTGGTTATGTGTCCTCTGATTTGGCTCATACACTTAATGTTTTACAGGAATCTTCCTTCACGTTAGTGAGTATGTTTACTTCTGTACTTTCCAAAACAACCATTTTGCCTCCTCTCTTCCCTCTTTAAACGTCTTCCCTTCAGGAAGCTGAAGGCTTTACACTAGTTTCAGAACAGGGATGTAATCAAGTGAGAATTCCATAATCCTCCATATTCAAATTTACCAACTCACCTGCAGCAGCAATTAAACCTTCTCCTTTCCCTCTTCCTAAAATGAAGAACAGATTTCTGCATGTGTCTAAGCCTAACTCCTAATAATATATTGTGCCCTAGATTCAATATATTTTAATCACTTTAGCATTTTGCTCTGACAAGTTTTCTCTCTTTTCTACACCATCAAATTAAATCTTTCTACTTGTTCATTTTCATTACCTAACAACGTGGTCTATTATTTTCTTAAGGTGTTCTTACATTTTCTATATGACCTCTTCATTTGCTACTAACCAGGTTTCTGCTCTTGTTCCAGACGACCCACTGAAAGAGTTGTCCCAACCAGCTCCCTCTAATCCCCTACCCTGAAGTTTCCCCTTAATTTGGAGCAACCAGACCTCTAACCACATCACTCCACATCAATCCCTGAAATCTGTGTTGCAAACTATCCTCTATGCTCTTGCTGCTTTCCTGTTTAATAGCTTCTCATTGAAGTAATCTTTCGCATGTCTTTGAAAAACTTATTTCATTTGACTTCTGTGACAATACAGTCCGTTTTCTGTCTAGACCAGGCTGTCTCTTTTTTATTTCTTTTACTGAATATATTTTCTGTTTAATCTTATAATTTTGAGTACCCCAAGCCTTGTGCCTGTGTCTCCTCCTTTTCTGTGCTTTCTTCTCCAGATCCTTTCATTCAGTGCTGTCAACAAAATTCACATCATACATACGAAGATGATTTTGCTCCTAAGCTCTACACCTATATTTCAATTGCTGATTTATTTCCACTGGAATATCTGTTAAGATATTATACACTTAACTTGTCCAAGATCAAATTATTGTACTTGATTCCCAACTGGTTCCTCTCTCTTCCCAGTAATCCTTACCAGTACTAATCAACTGCTCAAGCTAGCATCTTTAATCTCTCTCTTTCTCTTATCAAGCCCTTTACTCTTGTAGTTCTCTCTGCTTTGAAATCTAACCACCTCCAACAACCCTAATTTCTTAACTCATATGTTAACTCTGTTGAGTGTTTCTCCTGTTTCCTCTATTTACTGTAAGCCTCCTTTCTCAAGTTACAATTTCTTAAATGATCTCATTTTGTTTTCTTTAGATAATTATCATTGTTGAAATTATCTTGTGTTTATTACCATGTTTATTTTTTCTCTTTCCTTACTAGAACATGTGAAGCATCAGAGAAGGGGCCTTGTCTGTTTTGTTCAGGGATATTATATAGCACATATCTAGCTATGAAAATCACTTAGGAATGAATTGATACATTTCCAGAAAATCTAAGTTTGACTCACAGATCCACCAATTGGTAGGTTCATGACCTTTTAAGGTTACTTAAGCACTGTGAACTTGTTTCCTTATCTGTCAAAATAAAGGTATTAATACAGCTTTGCTGCTTACTTACAGAATGCACGATATAGTACCAAGCACAGTGTCTTATATCTAGGATTAACACATATATTTTCATTTCCTTCCCATTCTTCTTAGGCAAAGTGTACATAATGTAAATCACCTAGTTGAAATATGGATAAGGGTAATTCAAATTATTAGCTTATATGTAGAGATCTTATAACATACTAGGCACTGTTCTAAGTGCTTTTTGCATATTAACAAATATATTTTCATATAATAACCCTACAATATAAATCCTATTGTTATCCCCATTTTATAGACTAGGAAAATTGTGAGGTTTGATATTATTGAAGTTGACTTATCTATTAAGGGATAGGTTTCCATTTGAGCAGTCTAGCTCTACAGAAGATAGAGCTTACCTTCAGGATATACTCTTTCCACTTAGAAATGAAAACTGTTCATGCATCTTCATGCTCAGTGTGTATGTGTATGTGTGTTTGCAAATGTGTGTTTGTTTGTAAGAGAGAGATGATAAATAAGATTGAAAATTACCAAATTTGTGTTTCATAAATTTTAAACACATGATTTAGTATTCTCTTTTGCTCCTTTAAATTTTCCAGAGAAAAAAAAAAAAAGGTCATTGTTCTGTGACCCCTCTTATTTGCAAAGGAAATAGAGAAGTGGTGGAAATAATAAAATTTCCAGTACTGTCCATCAGGAATCACCTCACCAGGTCTTGATATTAGATGCTGTATTCTTATTTAAATGTTCATGTCATTAAACTACACTTCTTTATTTTATTGCATGAGATGAAATTAAGTGGTGCCAAAACTTAGTCACAACATCCAATTATGTGAGGCATTCTTTCTTTAAAACGTTATTCAACTGTTTTAGACTGTGCTTTCTTGGTGAAAATTAAACCTTTTTAAAATACCAACTTTTTTTTTCTTATTGAAACAAAATAATACCTGAGTTGCCTAAGCAGTTTTATAGACATAAGTAGATGTGCAAAGGGCTTCCTGGGGGTGGAACTGTATGATCCCCATTACAATCAGTGGGGATCATGGACTTTAACGGGAATCATGTAGCGAGAGGCTCATGCAACACTTCACAAAATTTGAATTAGGGCTGTTTGATTTTTTTTAAAAAAGGAGCCATATTGTACTTTCAAAAATATACTGGGATTTTTTGTACTTTTATGTATTCATTTCCTGGATTTACATCTTTAGACAATTTTTAAATGAAGGAAAATACAAAACAATTAATTATGTCCCTTTTTTATAAGTGTATGTCTTTATAATCAATAAAGATAACAGTGTTGTAAAATCAATTCCTATTGCAACTGATTAGATATCTTTGTAAAAAATAGCACAATAGTATACTTTCTTCCCTGAAAGCAGTCACCCGATACAATAAAATAAACAAAAAGTTAATATAACTACTTAATGAAACAAAAGGTACAACACTTCATGAGAGGAAGCTAAATCAGAATATATATACATATGTGTATGCACACACCCAGCTCTGTGCTAATTGTTTTAATTGCCATAGCAACTTTGTGAGAAGGGTTTTTTTAATACATTTTTGCAGTGGAAGAAACTGAGGAATTTACACAACTAGTTTCATATTACACCACGTCTTCAGTTGTGCTCTCCAGAAACAGGCTCTGGGATGAAGATTCCTGTGCCAGGGTTTCTAAGTGGTTACAGGGAGAATCAACCAGAAAATATGCAGAAGAAACAGGACAGGAAAGGGAGAGCACCGAGTAAGGGTGAGATCTCAGGCAAAGTCCCACAGAAAGACATTTCAGCTTGATTCCTCCATTCTCTCTAGTCATTAATTTGGGACCCTGGGGGCTACAAATTCCCAGTAATGTCTGGGTCTCTCTGGATATGGGCAAAGCAGGCTCAAGTTGCTTAAGAGCTGCAGTCTGACTGTTAGAACAAGAAAGCATACTGAAGTGTGTGCTCGATGGGGAGAGGAAGAGACAGAAAATGGTAATAGGGATCTAGGAAGATCTGATCAGAATACCAATACTGTAAGCCAGGCATAGCCAATAAGCAGCAGATCCAGGTTCTTAACCCAGGAATTCCATTCCCAGAGCCCAAAGCCTGATTTAAAAAATTAGAAGTGCTAAACTAGCCTTTTAATAATACAGACAGAGGTTGTGTTCAGGCAAAAGAAAAATCTGTGGGACTTTTTCCACACTTCAGAATGGCTGAGGAGGTAGTTGTAATTAACATACATGCCAGTGCTCCATCTTTGCAACAAGTCCACATTATTTTATGTAAATGTATTTCTGGTTGCTGGTCAAAGGGCACAAACTTTCAGTTATTAAATAAACAAATTCTGGTACCTAATGTACAGCATAGTCATTATAGTTAATACTGTATTATGTACTTGAAATTTGCTAAGAAAGTGGATCTTAAGTGTTCTCACCACACAAAAAAGGTAATTATGTGAGGTCATAGATATATTAGTAACTTATTAAATGATAATGGTAATCATTTCATAATGTATATGTCTATTAAGTCATCACATTTTTACACCTTAAAAAATCACATGTACAATCTAAGTATATATACAATCTTTTTGTCAATCATATTTCAATAAAGCTGGAAAAATAAATAATAACAAACAAAAAAGTAAATATATTTTTGGAATCTTTATATTTCCTTTAGTTACATGATTATTCTTGTGCTAATGACACTTTTTAAATTACTAAAATCTCACAATACATCTTTATATTAGGTGGACCTACTTATTCTCATTTGCTCTCAATAACATTGGCTATTCTTGGTTTTGTGAAATTGTGTACAAAAATTAGAATTGACCTTTTCAATTCTATACACATACATATTAAAATTTTTTCCATGAGATTTTTATTGGGATAACTTTGAATCTAAGGATCTGCTTGGAAATAGTGAACATCATGATGGTATTTAATTTCCCAAACCATTAGTATATTGTATTACTACATTTATTTAGTTAATTCCCTATAATTTTTCTATTAATTATTCATTCTTTATATTTTCCTCTGGACAATATTCCCAATAATTAATTATTTTTCTATCTGTATCTCTCCATTACAGTCACTTTTTGAGTTCTTAATTTTGCTTATTATTTATTTCAGGATTAGAATTTCACTTGATTCTCTTTTATCACATGTTTCTCTTTTATAGCACCCATTTCTTTATAGCATCTGTTTCTCTATCTTGCCTTTTAACTCTTTGACCGTAGCAAACAGTTATACTACAGTTGATTTAAAGAATTCCAATAACTGGACCCCTGGTTTTCTGTTTCTGTGGTCAGTTTCTTCCCTTACTTTTCATTCATGCTATGTTATCTTCTTATATGCCTGGAATTTTTTATTGTGTGCTAGATACTGGTTTTGTACAATTCTTTGTAGTAAATAATTTGATGGCTAGGGTAAGTTTCTCTTCGTCCAGAAAGAATTCTATGTTTGTTTATGGATTTTCCTTACCTCGAGGGTGAAGCACTTCAGGATTCCAACCAGGGTGTCAGGTTCTACTGAGCTCCTTCTGCAAATGCTTACCTCTCTGCGCTGTTGTTTGTCCCTGGAACCTTGGCCAATGATTTTTGATATAGATTTATTTCTTACACATCTTCAAAGAAAATATTAGTATTTATTAATTTTCTGTAGTGATCTTTAATGGTAAATTTTAGGTAAAATTGAAAAACAAAATGTAGTATTTTGAATGAGAAAAAATGGTGTTGGATCAACGAGCTGTATATTGACAAAAAAATTTTAAGGATATTATTAAAAAATTAAAAATGATGTTATTTCCTACCTGTCTTCAACATCTATTTCAAATGGAGCATAGATTTATATTCAGTTATAAAAATTTAAACCTGAAATATTTTAGAAGAATACAAGAGTAATACAAAGCTAAAATCCCCCACTAAAAAATCTAATATTTATAAATTTCACTAGATACAAATTAAAATATTTCATATGATTAAAATATAAAGCTAAAAATGACTGGAGAAAATATTTGCAAGACATATTAAGAAATACAACATTACCAGCACCCACTCAATCATTACACATACCTTTGTCTCCAAAGAAACTGTGATTCTAATTTCTAATACCATAGGTTAGTTTTGCCTGTTTCTTTTGATATATACATACTTAGATTATATACACAATATATATACAATATATGTTGCTTTTTCATCTAGCTTCTTTGGTTCAACATGTGCAACTCATTCAGGCTGTATGTAACTGCTGTTTTTTTTTTTAAATTACCATTTCTGTCTAGGGTGATATTTGATTGAATTTGCTAATAAAATGCAGTGTTTCACTGATAAATATAAACTAACTGTTGTTATAATGAACACAGCCATTATAAAAATCTCTGGGTTTAGAGTTTTGGGAATAGAAAATACATATGAAATATTTTCTTCTTCCCAAAGATATTTTGCTAAACTAATGGATGAGAAATTTTAACAAATTAATTTTCAAACAATGCTGAGAATTTCACCTCTCTCTATGATGGAGTAAAATAGAATAGAATTAAAACATAAGAAACAACAGTATTCAGAAATTGGACAACAGGTAATACAGGCCAGTAAATACTAAGAGAAGGGAAACAAATGAGATGGGCCATATAATAGGCTGGTAAGAGTTTCCAGGCTGTAGTACAGGGAAGCAGGAGCACAAAAAAGACCAGAAATTCCACTGAGATGAGAACACTGAATTCAGAGCTCATGTAAACCCAGATGTGTAAGATGGCATGTAAAGATGGTACCAGAGGGGAGAGAAAGGCAGAGAGAGCTCTGGAGATCCATGGAGAGCTCCTCTCCAGTCTTTAGCAGAATACTGAACAGCTCATGCATGAAAAGAAACAATGAAGTCAGGGAAAGAACCCCTGAAGAGGAGCAGGTAGAAAAATCCTCAGAGCTCATGGAGGGCTGCAAATAGATCAGGTACCCAGTGGTCAGAGTGGAAAGACCTCCTAACACAAGAACAGTCAAGTAAAGCCTGCAGAAGGGTATCACCTCAGGAATAGCCATAGATTTTGGCTGAACTGCAAGCAAGCTTCTTAAGGATCAAAGCCTTTACTAGTAACATAACTAAATTCCACAAAAAAGCTCAAAAATACTTAAAAGAATACAGGTATTCAACATTTAATAATGTAAGCTATATGATGTCTGTCATCCAATAGAAAAAACTAACAGACATGCAAAGAAGTAAGAATATTCAAACCATAATAAGGAAATCAATCAGTTAATAGAACAAATTGAGGAATGGTACAGATTACGGAGTTAGTGACCAAAGACATTAAAAGAGCTGTTAAAAGTACATTACATTTATTCAGGAAGGTAGAGGAAAATGTTAGCTTGATAATGAGAGAAATGCATGATCACAAAATACCCATCTTCTGAACTGAAAATATATATTTGAAATAAAAAATACACTACAATAAACATATGAAAAGATATTTCACAACATGTGCTGTCAAGGAAATGCCAATTAAAACAATGAGATACCACAGTATATCTATGAGAATGGCCAAAATCTAAAACACTGGAGAAGCAGGAACTCTCGTTCATTGCTGGTAAAGATGCAAAATGGTACAGCCACCTCGGAAGACAGTTTGGCAGTTTCTTACAAAACTAAACGTACTCTTAATATTCAATCCAGCAATTGTACTACTTAATATTTACCCAAAAGAGTTGAAAACTTATGTCCACACAAAAATCTGAACACAGATGTTTATAGCAGCTTTCTTCATGATTTCCAAAGCTTGGAAGCAATCAAGATGTCCTTCAAGAGGGGAAGGGATAAATAAACTGTTCTATATCCAGACAATGAAATATTATTTAGTGTTAAAAGGAAACCAAACAAAGAATCTTTTATTGCTCTTCTGATGTAATTTCTAATTATCTCTCATTACTTCTGTGGCTATATTTTTTAGTTCAAATGGGAACTTTATAGATTTATAATTCTCATTTCTTAAATAAAGTTGATATAAGTATGTTAAAATGCTAAGTAGTATTTTTTAAGGTTCTGAATAATCTAACTCAGTGCAATCTAGTCACATTTGGGATTTTTTTCAGTTCCTCATATTTAACCAATGATTGCTCCCATCAAACCTTCCCACTTTCTCTTTTCTCTCACCAGGATAATGGCAACTTTCTCTTCAGACATCAGCTCAAATATCAGTTACAGAAAGAATCTTTGTGTAAATTTACACCCTCTATTTAAATTATATTTTCTTTATTTTCCCTCTGAATCTAGTTAATTTTTTCCTTCATGTCACTTATCTCAGACAATAAATTGTAGAATGTTTGTTCAGTCAGTTCACTCCTCAGGCTTTAAGTTCTATAAAGGCAGGCATTATTTTCCATTCATTCACTACTATATACCTAGTGCCTAGAACTGTGTGTGGAATATAATAGGGACTTAATAAATATCTGTCAAATGAGTGAATAATTAAACCACTCAGGCAATAGTATGGTACTTTTTAAATTATGTCCTTGAAGTTCACCTTCCCCTTCCCTTGGGCACCTTAATTGTCTTGCATCGCTCATTAAGGGCAAAAACTTAGTGTGGCCAGTTTGGCTATTTTTAGTCCTGTCCTTGTCCATGAGTTTATATATTGAATCAGTACTGTTACCTTTATAGAATTAAAGTGTCTTTGGCTGCTGCTCTGATTTCTAGCACCTTGACTGAACTACCTATGAACTCATCTTTTCCTTGGCCTCTTCCATTGCTCCTGACAATGAAGGTCTCTTTTAATACCTACTCTAGGGTTTTGACTTGATTCCTTAACCAGAATGGGAAAAGAATAGTATGAACATACATACAAACACACAGATAGACTAAATATAGACTCTGTACATCCAAGGAGATTAAGTACAAAAACTCTACAGGCTTACTTTCAATATAAGATACAGATTTATCTCTTCTTTCTCCATATCTCTCTCATTTTTCATTTTTCTGTAGAAAAGGAAAGTCATTTCATTACTGTATTTCTGGACATAGAACAGTCATCTCAGAAGTATCTTCTCAGATCATAAGGCTATGATTAATGAACGGTTATACTCACGACCCATTTCCCAGACTGTGATCTTCCATAAGTGGATAACTGAGCCTAAGATACTATGCCATTTGTCTCTGCACTCTTAACTACAGCTGAATGGACCCCAAATTGATGTCTGAGGCCAAGGCAACCACCTGTAGGCAAGCCAAAGACACATGCGGTGACTGATAGAAGGAGTACCCTGTACAATGGTGGCCATATTGAATAGTGAATAACAACTTTAAATTGATTTTCTCATTTTGGGAAGATTAATATTGAATGAAGCAATTTTTTCCCAGTGAGAGCTGATATAGAAATAACGTTTGGTTTTTTTTATTCACATGAATAAAATATTCCTCAAACATTTTCTTTATAAAAGTCATTAAACTTTAAATTCTACATGTTAACTGTAAGTGATTCTGATTTAGTTGCTCTTGGGTTCTAGGAATCTGCTTATTTGGGAAGTTACAGATGACACCAGCAGTGGCAGCATGGTTGTAGCTACACACCATGGGCTTGCACACTAGGAGCTGGAGCATTGATCGGGATCATGTTAACAGCAGTAACAGGGAGAGAGATAAGGATGAGGAAGAAAAGGAGGATGCCATGGTGGGGAAACAGTTCCAATATAATGTCAGCAGGAATGACTTCTTTGCCTCCTTCCTGAGGCTCACTGTGATCATAGACACCTGTCACCATCTGGCCTCCTGCCCAGAATGATGAGAAAATGCTGTGAAAGAATATCAGAAATATATGCATGATCTCTATGGTACCATCAGCCAAATATTTCTACAGTTTAAAAAAAAAAAATTAGTCCTGCTTTGAGAAAGTTAATGACTTCATTTCTTGCATACAAAAATTGCAAACAGACCATAATATCAAGAACACAATCTTCTAAAATATCAAGTTTGAGCCTAAAACAACTGTAATAGAAAATTTTAAACGTTATTATTTGCTGTTACTTAAATACAATCCGAGAAAAGGATGAGATAAAGTGGCATTCATGAAGACAGCAAAAGCTTACACTACTTTAACTGGTGAGTCCTGATAAATGTGTCAAAAAATGGACAATATGGAATGACTTCATGCCATTAGCTTTGGAAGTGCTTTGACAGGTTGGATAGTCAATCAGAAAATCTCAATTTTGGTTTTCCTCAATATGAGCTGAAATTTATGGTTACCCTTTCAGATTTTCTGTGTTCTTGGTTGTATCAATGTGTGAGAGAGGAGACCAGATCCTAACACACATTAAATAGATTTAAACATTATTTATGAAAACCAAACTATAGAAAATTAATGTCTCATAATTTTAGCTGAATTTGAATTTCAGTATAATAAAGGTTCTGAATTGAGCCTCAGTATAAAAATATCCACAAGCAGATAAACTGATAATAATTTCCATAATGAAGCTCCACACAGCTTCACAAACAGCTTGAGTCCAGAATTCTACTCCTGTCTCTTATGGCTGTGATGAAATTTCTTTAGATTCTTGAAAAATATCAACAATTTATGTTTTTAAAAATACCATGTACTATTGCAAGAAAGGAATTAAATAATCTGTCAAAAATTAAAATAACCCAGATTCAGAAAGAAAGGGAGTCTTTTGTTCCAAACTTGGTATCTCTAGAAACTTTATGAATCATTCTTGGGAGGCTGATCATGGTCTTAGCAATGCAGCTCTCCATTTAGCAGCTCCCGCTTGCTGAAGAGGATGTATTCTATTAATAATTTACAGCTATACAGGATTTAGTGTGTTTTAAAGAATCAGATTATCACAATCTACTGGCCTTCTTTGAAGATGAAAACTATGAATAGTTATGACTATACTTGAGAAACTTTCTTATGTGACTACGAAAGTTGCTAAACAAAGAAGATAATATCACAGTAGATCTCTAGACAAAGGATTGGTCATAATTTTTAAGGCAAGCAATGGCAGAAGTTTAAGATGGATCAACCTGTCTGCACTAGAGAGAAGCAGCCAGAACAAAATAGGCAAGTTAATACCAAGAAGAACAGGGAAAGATGAGGTTGGCAACAGGATCATAAGAATACAAGAAAACTACTAAATCAAAAAGGGAAATTTAGAAAAGTACTCATGCTATTGTTCCACTAAAACAGGAGCTGCAAAATCAGGCCAGTGGGGTTATCGAGAGTGAAGCTGCAGGAAACAGAGATGAATTAAGTGTCAGGCAAAGACAGTGATTTTGAAAAACAAAAGAAGAGACATTCCCAAAGAGAAAATGATGATGATAGTAGCAGATGATGTAGATTAGATTAAAACAAATCAAAGATCCTGCTACAGAGTGGCAAGAAGTACAAGGAAGGAATATACTAAGGAAGGACGGAGCTTTACTGAAAATCAAATTGAAGATAACTCACCCTGTTTGTAGTCTGCACTTACCTAAGGAAAAAAACAAAAGACAAGGATGGTGGTAGCTATTCATCACAGTTAGGAAAGAACAGATTAATATCTAGACTATATCAAGTATATATAAAGTGTATAAAAAAGAGGTAGAACTAGAATTTTCTTCAGGAAAAACTGGATTTGTCATAGAAAATCACACACAGTGGGATATAGGGGTGTGGACCCCAGGGTGAGAATGAGCACTTTGAAAATAGCTCTTACAAGGAAACATAGTAGTTATATGCATTTAAAAATTTTTGTTTGGAAAATGTATAATAAGTTAGAGACAGAGCAGAACTGATGATGGAGAAGGTCTTTGTTTCTTTAGCAGAAATGCTTATAGTAAATAGATTAGGCAGTTGAAGTGTCCGGGTGAAATCTGAAAAAATACTTAAAGCTTGAAAATTCTTCTTTGATATTCAAATGATGAAAAGGCCTTTCTTAGAAATGTCCAGAAATGTGTCCTGTTTGTTGTCTGAATAACTTATGGTCCCTGTAAAGGGAGAAGAATATAAAAAGCAATCTACAAATGAGCAACTATTTGCATTCTGCTTTTAGCAAAAATTAAGAAAAATACCTTAAACATGTTTTCAGTAACATCTGCTCTAATTTTAATTTCTTCATAAACTGTTATTTATTTGTTTTTTATTTGACAGAACCTTCATAACAAGAATTGTGTTGCAGGTCCATTCATAGTTTTACATTTTTTTAATCTGTCATGGTCATAACCTAGCATTCTCTCATATTTTGCGCAATACTACGTTTTGGAATTTTCCTCTTAATTTCTCACAGTTATCATAACAATCCAAAAATAATTCTTAATAAAGTAAAAAAGCCTATTTTTCTGCAGATCAATGCAAATCTATTATTTCAATATACTAAGTATATAAATAATTATGGGACAAAATGTTATCTGATGTTGGGGGCTTGTATGTTATTACACATTTAAAATTTTTTTAAATATGATTTTATTTTTTATTGAAGTATAGTTGTCTTAAAATATATTAGCTCCAGCTGTACAATATAGTGATTCCATATTTTAAAGATTATACTCCATTTAAAGTTATTTTAAAATATTGGCTATATTCCCTGTGCTGTACAATACATCCTTGTAGCCTATTTATTTTATAAAAAGTACCTTGTACCTCTTAATCCCTAACCGTGTCTTGCCTCTCCCCACTTCTGTCTCTCCAATGGTAACCAAATCTGTGAGCCTGTTTCTCTTTTAATACATCATTTTTGTTTTATTTTTTAGATTCTACATATAAAGTGTTAAAAGACAGTGTTTGTCTTTCTCTGTCTAACTTATCAATAGTTCACTAAGAACAATCCCCTCCAGGTCCATCCATGTTGTTTCAAATAGCAAAATTTCTTGTTGCCTTTAGAACACTCTGTCTTTAAATTTTGCCATTTTAGTTATGATATGTCTTGATGTGGGTCTCTTTAGGTTCATCTTGCTTGAGGCTCTCTGCTCCTGTACTTCAATATCTGTTTCTTTCTTAAGTTTTGGGAAGTTTTCAGCCATAATTTCATCAAATACATTTTTGGCCCCTTTCTCTCTCTCTTTTTCTGGGACCCCTATAACGTGAATGTTAGTACACTTGATGTTGTCTAAGAGGTCCCTTAAACTGTCATTTTTAAAATTTGTTTTTCTTTTGCTGTTCTGAATGGGTGATCATTATTCTATCTTTCAGATCAGGTATGTATTCTTTTGTATCACCTAGTCTGCTGTTAATTGCTTCTAGTGTGCTTTTCACTTCACTTGTATTCTTAAGCTCTGACTGTCTGATTCTTTTTCATGTTTTATATTTCTTTGCTAAAATTCTCATTGTGTTAATTTATTCTTTTTGCAAGTTCAGTTTGCATTTTTATTACTAATATGTTGAATTCTTTATCTGGGATATTATTTCAATTTGATTAGTTGTTTTTTTCAGAGTTTTTTGTTTTCTTGTTTTTCCTTTTGAAACAAATTCCTCTGTCTTCTCATTTTGTTTAACTTTCTCTGTCTCTATGAAATAAGGTGAAATGCATCCTGATCTTAAAGGAGTGTCCTTGTGTGGGAGCATGCCTATGCAGTCTGTGTGTGCCCAGTGGGTTTGTTGGGAGAGCTGGATCTGAAGTGAGCATGGGTAACATCTTCCCCCAGGGTGTGGTGGCTGCATCAACTTGGTGGGAGGTGGGGCTGGAGATGGAGGAGCTAGAGCCAGAGCTCTAGCAGAATAGGGGGACATGTATCACGTACACTT
This sequence comes from Hyperoodon ampullatus, assembly GCF_949752795.1. Taxonomy (NCBI): domain Eukaryota; kingdom Metazoa; phylum Chordata; class Mammalia; order Artiodactyla; family Ziphiidae; genus Hyperoodon; species Hyperoodon ampullatus. The sequence goes on from NC_136914.1 coordinate 79,431,440, forward strand.
TTTAAAAAATATACATGATAAAAGCTGAAAAGTACTAGTAGTTTGTAATAGATGTCATTTTCAGAAACCCTTTCAAGGAAAAAATACAACACATAAAAGACTTACTTTTGAGTTTGCTATTCAATTTGAACTGCTCTCAAAGAATAGAAATTTACTTTGGCTTACTTTTGAGTTTGCTATTCATTTTGAACTGCTCTCAAAGAATAGAAATTTACTTTGGATTATATTTATAATGGCATCTTTTGTTCCCAAAGAAATAATGTAAATAGGAAAATCAATTATACTATTTTCCCAATTGAAAGATTTGTAATATTGTATTAGTATAGGTTCTCCATAGAAATAAAACCAGTAGTGTGTGTGTGTGTTTGCGTAAACATAGGTACAGAGATTTATTATAAGGATTTAAGACCCATAATTATAGAGTCTCAAGATCTTTAGGGTGAACTGGCAAGTCAGGACAGCCAATGGTTTGGTTCCAGACAAAGCTCAAAGGGCCAGAGAACCAAGAGAGACAATGTTGCTGTTCTAGTCTAAAAGCTAGAAGTGGTGAGACTTGGGAAGAATTGATGTTTCAGCTCAGGTCCAAAGACAATAAAAAAAGCCAATGTTATAGCTCAAAGGCCATGGAGCAAGAAGAATTCTCTCTTACTTAGGGGATGGTCAGTGGATGGTCAGTTTTTTGTTCTATTCAGGCTTTTAACTGACTGCATGAGGCCCACCCCCATTAAGAAAGGTAATCATCTTTAGTCAGTCTACAGATTTAAATGTTAATGTCATCCAAAAACACCCTCACAAAAAAATCCAGAATTATGTTTGACCAAATATCTGAAACCCCATGGTCCAGTCAGTTACTATATAAAACTAACCATCATAAATAATGTAAGATAACTATACTAGTATTTCTATGTGGTATAGAAAACACGTGAGCAGGAGAGGTTATAAAAATGCAGTCTTTAAGGATAGCGGTTATAGAATATAAATATTCATGTACATGAATCACTGATGTAAGATTAATTATTTATTAATTAATTTTGAGAAGCCACAAATCTACAATATTATGGAATTGATAGTGATATGTTGATTCATAGGAACATTATTATTTTGTCTTATCAAAACCACCTAGATCCCCACTTACACCAATGGACAAGAGTTTCAGAAGTACTAGCCACAGCAATCAGAGAAGAAAAGGAAATAAAAGGAATCCAAACTGGAAAGCAATCTGTTTGCAGATGACATGCTACTATACATAGAAAATCCTAAAGGTGCCACCAGAAAACTACCAGAGCTCATCAATGAATTTGGTAAAGTTGCAGGATACAAAATTAATAATCAGAAATTGGTTGCATTTCTATATGCTAACAACAAAAGATCAGAATGAGAAATTAGGGAAACAACCCCATTTATCATCACATCAAACATAATCAAATACCTAGGAATAAACCTACCTAAGGAGGCAAAAGACCTGTACTCTGAAAACTATAAGACCCTGATGAAAGAAATTGAAGATGACACCAACAGATGGAAAGATACACTGAGTTCTTGGATTGGAAAAATCAATATTGTTAAAATGATCATACTACCAAAGGCAATCTACAGATTTAATGCGATCCCTATCAAAATATCAATGGCATTTTTCACAGAACTAGAACAAATAATTTTAAAATTTGTATGAAAACACAAAACTCCCCGAAGAGCCAAAACAATCTTGAGCAATAAGAACAGACTAGAGGAATCACACTCCTTGACTTCAGACTATATTACAAAACTACAGTAATCAAAACAGTATGGTATTGGCACAAAAACACACACATAGATCAATGGAACAGAATAGAGAGCCCAGAAATAAACCCACACACTTATGGTCAATTAACCTACAACAAAGGAGGCAAGAACTATACTTTCAGAATACAGGAGATAACTCAGACTTACCCAGATAATACAGATTCTCTTCAGTGAGTGAACTAGAATTCTGTTCTTCAGAATTAGCAGGGAATACTTAATTGACTGTCTTAATCTTGGCTCTAGGTAGAAGGCAAGAAGTATAAATTCAACAAAAAAGAACAAAATTTCCCTCTGACCATTCCTAAATAAAGGACACTTTTTCATGAGTTTAAGCTGTATTTAATGATATCTTTGTAGTTAAAATAAGAACAATAATAAAAAATATCAACAACCATAAAAACAATAATAAAAATGTCAACAACCAAGGAACCTAGAAATTTGACTTAAAGTTTAATGTGAAGCCTTAGTGCCTGGCAGAAACAGAAAGCAAATCTCTCTGGAGGAAAACAGTTTAAAATTAGTCCTCAAAAATCTGCCACATGTAATATTAGAAATAATATGAGCAAATAATTTTAAAATATTACTAAACACAAACAGAAACATTGATGGTTTAAAATTATTTGAAATATAACCTCTATATTGTATCTACATATTGAAATTATTAAATAAAAATATAAATGACACATTTCATATGTTCTAAGGAATAAAAGGAGATGAATGAAGTATAACAAAGGTAAAAGAAATTAACAAATAAAGCAATGTTGGAAAATAATCAGTTGGAACTTGAAATAAGATACATGACAATAAAAATTAGAACCTCAATGAACAGTGAGGAAAGACTTAGTAAATTGGAGGACAGAGCTGAAGATATTATCCTAAATTCAACAAAGAATATCAAAGAACTAGAAAATATAGAAGTAACATTAGGAAAAATGGAGAAGAGTGTAAAGCCCAACTTTGGCCTAATTAGAGTTCCAGGAAAAATAGTTTGAAGAATAAAGAAAATGTAATCATTCACAAAATAATAACAAATACTTTTCCAGAATTAATCAGTGATACCTATTAAAAGATTCAGATAGTCCAAACTTTTCCAAGTAGTAAGGTACAGCACATACACACACACACGAACACATACTCACACAACACTCATCTGGGTTACGAAGAGATCTATTTGAAATTATCTACTCATAGTTCAGTTCAAACAGTGTTCCTTAGGCATATCTCTGTAAACCTCGATGTCAGAGCAGTTCTCACTGCTTTAAATTTCATATCATCATATAGCACTTTCGTAATGCTTGCTGCAATTGTATATGCATGCTTATATTATTTGTCTGTTGTTTATTTCTTTTTCTAAACTTTTAGCTACATGAGGACAGACACTGGTTTTATCATCCTTATCATTTTATTCCCAGTGCTTAGCACAGAGCCTGATACATAGTAATCAAAAACGTATGATTAATTAAAAATTGATAAGAAAGATTCTTTGAAAAATGAGTATTTAATAACTGAAATATTTTAATACTTTTATTACTGCTGTATTTGACATGAAATATGTCCCTACTATGAAACAATCACATGCCCCTGTCATTTAATGCTCTTGAATTAAGTATTATTATCCACATCTCATGTATGAGGAAACTCAGAGTTTAAGAACCTTCCAGAACATTAAATAGCCCATATGTGAAAGAAAGATGGCATTTGAGCACAGACTCTCCTATTATTTCTGTCAGTTATTTATTGCCACAATGTGAAAGAAACAACAACAAGAACAAAACTCGTGGTTATACAAATATTGGATTGGCCAAAAAGTTCCTTCAGCTTTTAAGTAAAAATAAAAGACACATTTTTCATTTTCACGAAGAACTTTATTGAAGAACTTATTCACCACTTTGTTCCACTGCCTTCTGCCATTTTTCAGGCAACTTCATAATTCCATCTTCCCAAAACTTTTAGTCTTTTTGAACAAAGAACTGTTCCAGGTGCATTTTACAGTCTTCTAGGGAATTGAAATTTTTTCCACTAAGAGAATTTTGTAAAGACCTAAATAAATGGAAATCAAAGGTGCAATGTTTGGTGAATATGGCAGATGAATCAGAACTTCCCAGCCAAGCTGTAACAGTTTTTGCCTGATCATCAAAGAAACATGCGGCCTTGCATCATCCTGATGGAAGATTATGTGTTTTCTGTTGACTAATTCCGGACACTTTTTATGGAGTGCTGCTTTCAGTTGGTCTAATTGGGAGCAGTACTTGTTGTAATTAATTGTTTTGTTTTCCAGAAGGAGCTCGTAATAGAGAACTTCCTTCCAATCTCACCATATACACAACATCACCTTCTTTGGATAAAGACCAGCCTTTGGTGTGGTTGGTGGTGGTTCATTTTGCTCGCCCCACAATCTCTTCCGTTCCACATTATTGTACAGTATCCATGTTTCATCACCTGCCACAATTTGTTTTAAAAATGGAACGTTTTTGTTATGTTTAAGTAGAAAATCTCATGAGGAGATACAGTCAAGAAGGGTTTTTTTGTTAACTTATGTGGAACCCAAACATCAAAGCGATGAACATAACCAAGCTGATGCAAATGATTTTCAGTGTTTGATTTGGATATTTTGAGTATGTAGGCTATCTAGCATGTAGTATAATATTGATTGTTCTCAATTAAGATCACTGTCAACTTCAACTGGTCTACTCAACAGTGGAGCATTATCCAGCGAGAAATCTCCAGCACGAAACTTCACAAACCATTTTTGACATGTTCAATCAGTCAAAGCACCATCTCCATACACTGCACAAATCTTCTTTTGCGTTTCAGTTGTGTTTTTACCTTTCTTGGAATAAGTAAGTATAGTATGCCAAAAATGTTGCTTTTTTTTCATCTTCAATATTAAAATGGCTACACAAATATTCACCAATTTTGATGTTTTTTTTAAATGCACGCTGATATGACAGCTGTCACAATACAATCTAACAAAATTGTTTTGAATGAAGTTAAAACAACTAAGCGCTACTAGAGCAATCTTATGGAAAAAAACAAATGAACCTTTTGGCCAACCCAATATAAGAATTTATTTAGCTCTTGTTACCATGGATGGACTGAAAGTCAGCTGATCCAGGATTGGGACATCTGTGGATTGTGCTGATCATAGATAAATTTGCTTATGCTTTAGGCTAGGAGTGGGCTACTCTTTGGGGGCACCTGGGCATAAGGGCTCTGCTCTATTTATTATCCTCTTTTGAGAACAGTGAACTAGTCTAGGTATGTCTTTTTATGATCGTGGCAGAAGCACAAAGCAGCTGAAGGGTAGCAGAATATGCCACCACGAAATATGCTTCTTTGGCATAAAGGTTATTTCAAGAAACAGCAGACATAGGAGAAGCTTTGAAAACAGAGTAGAAATTACTCTTTTCTAAGAGACATTTACATTTACAAGGAAAATCTCCATTTGTGAGGGTGTCTCCACCTCTGTACCAGGAAGAGGAGGATGAGCAAATCTCTAGAAACTCTTATCAAAGAAGATGGTACCGACTTAAATCTGCATAGCAAATATATCCTTGTTTACTGTGTTTATCCTGTAACCTCCTGAAACCTCTCCCCCCCTCCAACATCCTCTTATAATCTTTACCTGGAGATGGAATTAAGGTGGAGGCTTGGGCCATTTGGGGGAGTTACTCAATTTTCCTGGGTATTTTCCATATAAACAGGAGGTATACAAGTTATTAGACTTCTATTTGTTTTTCTCCTGTTAATCTCTCTTTTATTATAGGAGAGTCTTATCCAAGAACCTAAAAGGGTAGGGGGAAAATTATTATTCCTCTACAATTGTTTTCCAAAGACATTTAAAGTTTGTATTCCAAATTAGGGAATGCTTTCCCCCTTTACTAAGTTTAGTTTTATTTATTTACCATATAATTTCAAGTTTATATTAATTTACATTCAGAGAAATCTAGATTCTCTAAATATAGAAATAGAACCTGTCTACTTCCCTGTTTCCTCCCTCTTATAAATTAAGAGGTGAAACCCCAAATTTGAATAGAATAATGGTCAAAATATGAATGCACAGTTTGATTAAAAGAAATACCAATAGCCTTAAATGTATAAAAGATGCTCAACCTTGCTCCTAATAAAATAAATAAAAAATCAGCATATACTGAGATACCATTTCTCGCCTATCAGATTGATTAAAATTTTAAACATACTCTGTTGGTGAAGTTTGGAGAAATTGAAACTCTCATATCTTGCTTATGAAGAGAGAGAATGATACAAACTCTAGAAAGAGGAATTTGGCAATATCCATTTATCTACCTATTTATCTACCTGCCTACCTTCCTACTTATATACATTACTAAGCATAAATAATATGGAATATATTACAAAAAATAGAAAATAATATATGTAAATTGTATTAACTGTGACATACATCTTGGTGATTCATGACTTTGAGCAAATATAAACCCCTAGACACTTTATGAATTTTTAAGGAACTTTAAGAGTCATGGGCTATTCAGGTTCTGACATTATGTACTTATCTAAATTAAATATTAGTTAATTATTAACCACATTATTAATTACATTCTCTTTCAATAAGTATATACTTTTGGAAAGACATATAACTCATAATGACAGATGAATGAAGAATATAACCAAATGAAACAAAAAACTAATTATAAAAACTGTTTCAATTAAAATAATCTTTGAAAAATAACATATATAAAGGAAAAGGAGGGTAAAATGTCATATTTTATTCTTAGTGATGCAATATCAACTGGCTTCATGGTATCTCTCTATTACATGATTTTTGGTTACTGTTTGGATTATATAATAGTAATTAATAAATCTTCAGTTGTCTTTAATATTTTTTTGTTTTAGCTCTCTAAAAATCATCAAAATATGAAAAAGCAAAATTATATATATAAGTGTGTGTCTATATGTGTATGTATACATGTGTGTACAGTACCTGTAAACTTATAATAACTTAAAAACAGACATAGTTAACTGAGAAAGTAATACTAAGTCAGAAAATAATCAGTAAGATTGAGATCATATTGTGGGGTTTCTATGTTATTATTGTAAGAATATTGAGGTATTGAGTTCTATTAGTTTGAAATGGATGTCCTAACAAATACCACAGACTGGGTGGTAAATAGAAAAAAAAAATTTCTCACAGTTCTAGAGGCTAGTAGTCAAGGTGTTTGGTTTCTCCTGAGCCCTCTTTCCTTGACTTACAGATGGCTAACTTCTTGCTGTGTCCTCACATGGTTGGTCTCTGTTATTTGTGTCCTGATATCCTTTTTCTGATAAGGACACCAATCCTATTGGATTAGGGCCCACCCAAATGACCTCATTTTACCTTAATTATCTCTTTAAAGGCCCCATCTCCAAATACAGTCACATTCTGAGGTACTGGGGGTTAGAACTTCTTCATATGAATTTGGGGGGAACACAGTTCAGTCCATGATGTAAATAAGTGTTTTTCTGAAAAACACAATTTCTAGAATTCTTCTGCTTTCTCACAAAGGTTAATAAAATTGTGTTATCAAAGGAACTGTGCTTGTTTATTAAATTAAAATTAACTCAAATACTTGAAACAAATGGACTTTAGAAAAAAGTTAAAGCTGTTAGATAAAATGAAGAAACATAGCTGATTTCCTTATTAGCATATACTTAAATTTATCCCTGTTTTGTCTTTTAAAAGAAATAAGTTTTCAATGAATGCATATAAAAAGTATAATCTAAATCAAGGGTCCCCAACCCCCGGGCTGTGGACGAGTACGGGTCCTCAGCCTGTTAGGAACCAGGCTGCACAGCAGGAGGTGAATCATCAGTCACCTCCGATCCATGGAAAAATTGTCTTCCATGAAACCGGTCCCCAGTGCCAAAAAGGTTGGAGACTGCTGGTCTAAATGAATGATATTAAAATTATAAATAACTTGATTTAAGCAGAGAGTACTATATTTTCATACAAAATTACATATTAATACAATGCCATTAGGCACATTTATTTCTCTTACATTTTGAAAAATATTTTACTTTATATATTACAATATCATTAGATGTATTTATTTCTCCTATTTACTTTAAATGGTTCTAAGACTATAAAATAAATTTAGATAACATAACTTCTGGTGTTTTTCTTTCCTTTCTGTGGATTCAAGTTACCATCTGACATCATTTCAACAATTTTTCCTTAAGAATTTCTTGTATGTAGGTCTGCTTGCAAATTCTCTCACTGTTGGTTTGTCTAGAAATGTCTTTATTTCACTTAATTTTTGAAGAATAGTTACAATGTATGAAGAATTTTTGTTTGACAGATTTTGTCTCTCAACATTTGAATATGTCATTCCATTGTTTTCTGGCTTCTGTTATTTCTGATGAAAGTTCAACCATTATTTGATTCATTGTTTTGTGTATGTGATGTATCATTTTTCTCTTGCAGCATTCAATCTTTTCTCTTTAGCTTTGGCTTTATGCAGTGTTGTTATAATGTGTCTCCATGTGATTTCCTTTGGTTTGATTTTATTTGGAGTTGAGTGGACTTCTTGGAGGTATAAGTTAATGTTTTTTCTCAAATTTGAGAAATGTATTGCCATTATTTATGCAGATCTTTTCTCATGAATATTTATGCTTATTGTTGTCATCTGGATACATCTAACATTCCTTCTGGTCCTTATTATCTACTTAAATTGTGAAATCGGCTACATTTCTCTTTTAAAATAAACTTTTTAAACTATGGATAACCATAAATGATTTTCTCTATGCGAGCAAATCTTTTCAATCATACTTCCACTATTATGATAAACTTTTTTTCTTTGCTTTAAAAATGAAATAAGGATAAAACTTACATTTAAAAAAATGAGACATTGGATTCCTAAACATAGTTCTTAATATTTACCCCAGGATTCAAATAGTTAGGCTTGGGCTTCCCTGGTGGCGCAGTGGTTGAGGGTCTGCCTGCCGATGCCCAGGACGGGGGTTCGTGGCCCGGTCTGGGAAGATCCCACGTGCCGCGGAGTGGCTGGGCCCGTGAGCCATGGCCGCTGAGCCTGTGCTCCGCAGCAGGAGAAGCCACAGCAGTGAGAGGCCCACGTACCAACAAAAAAAAAAAAAGAAAAAAAAATTAGGCTTACCATCTCTTTCCATTCTCTCTGTTCAAAACAAATAAAGACATATTTTGCCTAGAGTAAAAATGAAAGTGAAGCTTTTGCTGTAGAATGACAATTATTGTCTAGGATGAGTCATGTAGTTTAAACAGCAAATTCATCCTTTTGGCTGTAGGCGTAAATAAACAAGATAATCACACACTATTAAAAAGCAGTAAATTTTTTCTCTGTTCAAGTTGAAGGGCAGTTTATTGTAAAACAGATGAAAAGGGAGTTAGAATTATATCGTGGGAAAAAAATCAATGATTTATAAAGTAAAGACATCAATGTAATGACTGATTTAGGTTAATAAATGTGGCTCAAACTTAAATACAAATATTGTGTTTATATTTGCCATGGGACTTGATATCATGAAGATATAATAAATTCTGTCATTGGATCACAAATTTTCTGAGCAATTTACTAAGAAATCAGTTAGTTCTCTGTGTAGTTCATTTTTAGATATGTAAACAAATGATTAGTGAATATTCCAGTGTTAAAGACAGAACATAATTATAATTTTCATATTAAATCATTTTATGTATTTATTTAATGTCCATAAAAATCTATTTAATATTTATTATTATTATACCTTCATGATACAAATACTGAGTCACAGAGAAATTAAGTGACTTAAGAGAAGGTGTCAAGCTAGGATTTAAACTCAGCTTGTTTCCAGACCCTACACTCTCAGGCCTCTCTGCTTTAGTATACAAGAATTTTGAAAATTAATTGTAATATGAGCATGAAGATGTCTTCATAACAACATTAACTCTTGTTAATGCTAATAATGTGTATGATTTTTCATTTTTAATATCAACTTATATGTATTCACCTATTATATTTAATTGGTTAATGTAGTTGATAATTCTGTTTTAAAATTGTGAAATGGGAGGAGGACATTCAGGAATCATACATTCAAGCTCACTTTTCACTATTGAATTATTTAAATTTATTCATATGCAAATGTATTGATTGTGCTAGTCACTGGGGATATAACAATAATGAGGATTAAAAAATGTTGCCTTTATGGATCTTAAATTCTGATGGCATAATCAGAATAAAACATGTAAACCTACATGTTTCTTCTACAAAGAAAAAAATCTACAGATTTTAATAGAGTCTTTGCAGGATGATTAAAGGGTAATATGAAAGACCACACAGGGGTAGGATGCTAATTTCAAAAGAGTAATTTACCTGTGAAATTTCAGCATGCAGATAAAGACCCCCCCATCCCCTAGGTTAAGTGTGGCAATAAGCATAGAAGGACATATACCAGTTAGAAGAAACAAATGAAAAGCCCACAGTTGAGAAAATAGTTGCATATGGTTAAGAAACTGGGAGACCAGGATATCTGCAGAATGGTGCGACTTGGAAACTATAATACAAGGTGAGATTGTAGTCAGAAAAAGACTCATGGATATGTATTAGAAGAAACCAGTATGTAGTTGCTGGAAAAGTCTGCCGTATTCACAATAATGGCTTCCTCTCATATTCCTGATTTTGGATCTGGTGTCCCAGAACCAATTGATTGGTTCACCTTGAACATTCATATTTACCTTTCTAGGAATTTAAGATTAAAAATAGAGCACACAACATCTGAGCATCACAGAGAGCTGAGCCATATCATCAATGGCATCCATTCCATGAGCCTCTTCAGCTGAGAACCCTGGAACAGGTGGAAGTATGATTTTTGGATTTTAGGCATTAAAAGGAAGGTAGGAGGAAATAATATGATAATTAATTTCCCTCCCAAAGCCCTCACACTGAAAATATCAAGATAGTTTCCAGTTATATTTTTAAATGAGATTATAATAATCTATAAGGCATCTGAGAATGAGTATATTCTCCCCCTTAATATTCTTTTCTGGTAACTTCCAGACATATGAAACAGATGTCTTCTAGATATGATATATTTATGTAAATTAATAGCATTACTTTTACTCTTCTTAAAATTTAACTATAATTTTTAGAGTGCTTATGATTCAGGTATCAGCTATTTTGCCATACAAATTATATTTATCACCACTTTTCATCTATTATTACCTTATAACTCATCTCATTTCTTTTACATTATTCTTGGATCACATCACATTTTTAAAAATCATTAGCTACTTAAACTTATTTCATAGAGTAAGAAGAAATTAATTTTCTACCTTAAGCTGACAACTTTTGTAAAGAACATTTTGTTTCTAAATATCTAGAGATAAAACAAAGTTAGCTTTGGAGTTAGAATAGTTACACAGCAGGCAAGTTCCCAGGTTTTATGCAATGCTTTATACAAGAAAATTTAAATAAAAGGAGGTAAGACCACTGGACTTGGGATAAATCCATTGCCTTCAGGTTTTCATACTCAGGATATATATTTTATTTGTTAATGATTCCAATCCTAAAGATTAGCACAAATGAACAGTCCTGGATAAGGATGATTGATTTTATGTTTGGTATTCTAATTATTATTTCCTTGCCTAGGCATTCAAACTCAATTAAAATATGCTCTTACAAAAAAATAACCAGAGCCCTGTGCATGCAGTTATTTATATTAATCTTAAAATAAGAATTCCCAGTACATCAAATGGACAGTGACTTTATATGTATAGAAAAACTACCATAAAAGTTAACGGTGCCTCATGAAATAATAATAGTACTTATTAAACTATAAGCAGAGAATTACACACATTTATATAGTCATTTAAAGCTTTGTTTATATCGTTTTATTATGGCTGGAGAGAAAACTAAATGTTTTTCTTTTAATTTTTAAACAATGGCAAGTTTTACAACCTTTCATAATTTAAGTGCACAAATTATTTGACCACATTAATAGTGCAGAAACTATAAGATATACAGTAGCATTTACAGTTAGAACTTCAGTCAAGAAATATTTCTTAAACTAGATATTATACTAGGCATGTGATATATAAAGAAAAATTTTGAAATAAGTAATCCTTTTCCCTCAAGAAGTTTATTATACAACAGAAAGTGTGTGTGTGGGGGGGGATGTATATCATACATAAAGCATATGTATATGATGATATACTTGTTTGATTCAACTCTGCTTAATTTTAAGCACTATTGTTTTCTTAAATAGAAATATATATGTATGTATACACACAATTATATATGCAAATATGGCATCAAGTTTTATTTTCTGAATCAGATAATTTAAGTACATTTCTTCATAGAAAAATTATAAGAAGGAAAATCCCTTTGAGCTGAAAATAGGGATTGATACTAATCATATTTAACCTATTTTTGTAGAATTTCTTCTAGACATAATGCATATTGAATACATGCAGGATGCAGGATTGTATAGTCTTCTTTAGGTGGGGCATAATGAAATATTTCTAACCATTCTGACATGCATAAATATTGTTCAAAGCAAGCCTCATAATCATATCTGATTTGAGGGGAGTAAAGGAGTGTAATTGTACAATTGCAGAGAAAGAAGCCATAATTATTTAATTGAAACTCTGATGTATATAACATATACACAAGAAACATAAATATAGGTAAGAAGGAAAAAAATGATCATTACTCATCTAAAAAATTATTTGATTTACTAAGCACAAAGCATAGGAAGATGAAAACCACTGGAAAATTCTGAGATTTAGTAAGGTTGCACCAATAAATGTGAGAGAAGAAATATTTTTCTTAAATTTTAATAGCACATAGCAAGTATAATTTTTTTAAAATTCCCACTTACATTTTTAAAACATAAAATCTAGAAATATAAACTTCTTTAGAAATGTATAGAACTTACATAAATAAAATTATAAAATTCTATTTTAAGACCTGGGATAAAATTGGTTTATTTTCAATTTTGTAAAGAATTTTAATGTCTCTAAATGTATCTATATATGTAATGTAATCACAATACAAATATTAGAACAATATTTTTTAGAGATGGAAAAATGCTCTAAAAGGTGTAATGAATATAGCTAGGAAATTTTATCTAGAGAAAAATTGAATAATTGTAAAGAATTGGTCTTGTGTACTATCCAAAATACATGGCTTGGGCTTTAGTGTTCTGAGTAGACACAGGAACTAAACCATAAAACTAGAGCAGAGTTCTGGACATTTCCTACCATGCTAAGTTTTAGTCCTCTAATTTTTGGATCACAAGAAAATCTAGAGGTCCTGAGAGAGGAGAAGGGAGCATATCAGGACTTGAAGTAGTGACCAACCAGTATAGAAGTATTGAAATTCAACATTTACACAAGTGGTTTAGATGTACAAGACAATAGCTGTATACCAGCCCTGACTGTGGTTTTGGTGCCATATCTAAAATGCACAGGAGGAACTTGCTAAAACGTATAGAAACTCATCAAATTATTTTAAGATGCATGATAAATATGGCTTCTTATAATCAGATGGATTATGAAATAACCAACTTCTAATCAAACCCCCCCATCATTATAGTAATAATCATGAATTCAAAGGGATCAAAGAATTACCTTGTTCATCAGCCACATACATTCAATCTATCATTTTAAATCTCTCTGTTGTACTCTCAGATTATATTTTTAATCTATGTTTTTAATCTAATTCACTTTCTCTTCACCTCCCCAATCAGCAAAATTCCAATCAGCCACCCATGAAAGCAACTTTTCCCTGCTTATCTTCTGCTGGTTTCATACTCCCTTCTCCATTTAGCACAGAATGACTTTATTTTTTAAATTTTAAATCATATTTCCTTACAAAAAATCCAGTAGATTTTCCTTTCTCATACTTAAAAGAAAAGTCTAAATTCCATACCATAGAGATAAGGATCTTTATGATCTGGTCCCTGTTGAGCTTTCCCCTTCATCTCATGCTACTTTCTTATCATAATCTGGTCACACTGGTCTCTATAGTCCATCTTTGCATAGTTTGTTCATTCTGCATGGAAAACATTCCAGCAAAGTGTAGCAAAGTGACTTTGTCTCATCTTCATAGCTGTACTTAAATGTTACGCTCTCCAGGAGGCTGTCTCTGAACATTGCATGAAGGAGGGGCATACCTTTCATAATATTTGTGTATTTCCCCAATGGCATTCATCTCAATATGTACTTAACTTTTTTTTTAGGGGATCATTAATGTTTTAATGACTCTAATTTAAATTTTTCAATTGACTTATACTTGACATGCAATAAACCATGTGTATTTAAAGTGCACAATTTGATAAATGTTTGACATACGTACATGCCAGTGAAACCATTACCACAGTCAAGACAGCAAGCATGCACATCTTCCTCAAGAGTTCCACCATACCGCCTTGCAATCCCTCCCTCCTGCATCTGCCACCTCCGGGCAACTATGACCTGCTATCTGTGACTCCATCAGTTTGTGTTTTATAGAATTTTGTGCAACTGGAATTTTATAGTATATATATATATATTTTTCCAGTCTGGCTCAGCAACAAACAGCCAGAGCTAGGGATTCACACAGCAACATGGATGAGTCCCAAAATAAATATAGCGCTTACTTTATACGTTCATGTCTTTTGTATTTATTTGTCTGTGTCCCAAACTGGAATACTAACTGTTGACTGGTACTAATATGTTTAGATTCAAATAAGTGAACAAGATAGGGAATAGCTTGGTCAAAGATTGTTTACAGAAGGAAATGTCACCTATTCTGCTTGCTACCTTTTATGCTTAAAATTATGAAAGATTATAAAATGAGACCATAACTATGAACTTATTCATCGGTAATGTACCTGGGTAAAAAAATATGATCAGAAAGTGAAATATTTGAGATTCCAGTATACTAAATGAGTTTTTATGTTTCCAGTATGAGTACTAGATGGTAGACTGCTAAGCATTGCCATGTTTTATAATGAATATAAGTAGATACCTATATTTTCATATATATATGCTCCAATTCAAGTTGAGAAACATGTGTAAACAGTTATGAGAAAAATAATTTCACATGACTGGTTTTGGATTCAACTCTAACTTTGATGACCATTATATACTGGAACAAAAAATAAAATGGTTATTTGATGGAATTGGAATGACCTAAATCATACAGAATCTGGAAGAGTTCAGTCCTTGAAATAAGTGAAATGCAGAGGGTGAAGTCCACATTTATGTGGCTTGGCCCCTAACACCACTCTCCAGTTGATTAGCAAGGGGTGGTAAGAGCTCTCTGGGAAATCTTAATTGTCACTGGCTTAAGGTGTCAGAGGGATTCATAGCTGTCCCTGGGGGGAGAAACCTGGAAAGGAAGGTGTCATATAATGTGAATACAAAAGCTCTGAGTATAAACCCCCTCACATCCTTGGCTGGATGTGCATGTGCACAAGATACTCCGGTGAGCCCAGGGTAGAACAGCTGAGGTCCCACTCCCTGTGCTTTGATCTGGGACTCTTCCAGGCAATAAACTGAGGCAGACACTAGGCTCCCCTTGCTTATTTTTGCTCTCTCAGTGATCACTGCCTTGTGCTGCTTGTTACCTTGTTTCTAAAAACAATTTTTCCATATATTTTTCCTGGATTTTTAGTTATTTCAGGCAAGAATTGTTACTTCATTGTGGCTGGAAGTGGCAGCCCTCCACATTATGCCTTTAACATTGCATAAGAAAGAGTTTTAGGAAGTTTTTGAGTAAATTTCATAATATTCTCCACCTATGTTATAGGTTATTTTAAAACTACATTCAACATATTATACACATACCAGGAGAGTTTATATCATGTAAGCAAAGAAGATGCATACGTTTACAAGATCAAAAGTAAAGTGATTATTTTTATTCTTTTATTTCAAAGTTTTGTTAAAATATGAACTTTTTACTTTTTGGAAACTAGTTTGGGATCATTTCCTAAGTAACACTTTTATATTCTTTTTACTGGAGCCAAACAAATCAATAAGTGGTTATTGTGTAGCATGAAAATTTATCTCTAATTCCCTTCCAAATGACCTTGCTGAGGTTACGGACAAGAATTTACAGAGTACAAGCATATATGAAACTGGGACCATTGAATGGAAGAAAACTGTTGACTGTCAGGTTAAATTGCAAAAATATATACATAATAACCTGCCAAAAATGAGTCCAGTGATATTCTTGATGCCTAGGGGATACCTAAATTTTAACATTTTCTCAGCCCTCAAAGTGAAATAGATTAGAAGGGAAAAAGTCAGAAAAAAGATTATAACATATTCATCTACCACTGGAAATAGATGGAATGAATAGTGCCTCCCCGGGTAGCTTGGAAGGTTCCCCTTTTACCTTTGTTTCTGAGCTGTTTGGAAAGTCCTGACTACCCAGCCAGGGATGCCTTTTGTTCTTTCAGCGTCTTGAAGTGAAAGCTCTGGAAGGCTCCCTTAGTTTCTATGGATTATCACAGAATTGAACGCCAAACATCAGAGATACTGGGGATGTGTTTAAGATACACGTTTCAGCTTCTAAGGAATCAGTGATCTCACTTGCTCTAAGTAAAGAGTATATCAAAGGCTTCACTATCACCTTCCAGGGATCAGCAATTCACAAGAGTCGTGGTCCTTGTCTCTCTCTGAAACATGCAGGAATCGTTAAAAAATTAGTGAAAATAGACTGCATTGCCTCTGAGTTCCCTCTTCTGACAAACAACATTTATTGGCTCTCCAGACCAGTGTTCTAATTTTCTTTTGTTTTCTCTCCTTCTGGGAGGTTGTTTCACATCTTTCTTCCAATATTTCTACTAAGTATTAGTTACTGCCATCATACTTTTAACTTCCTTTTTTTTTTTTTTTTGGTAAATAATTATTACAGCATTTTTTTTCTTTTATTAGGGATACTCAAAAGGCTAAAAATATTACTGGTGATCTTTTAAGTTTGATTACTCCAGCTTTATCTAAGCTGTTTCCTTCAATTTACATTTGTTTCTTTTGTTTTTCTTTTGTTTCTGCATTTAATTTTAGATAATTTTCTTAAGATATTTTCCTTAGATTATTTTTTTCTTAAATGTGTGGTGATCCTTACGGGTCACTTTGTGTTTGTGATAGAAAACTAAGAATCTGGTTGAAAAAGACCATTCCCCATCAATCCAACATACACACACTCCATTAGAATATCTTTGTGAATTTTCTTTTGGGTTCATCACATTTTAGAGAGCAGACCATTCCAATATCATATATGGATTGTAAACCACCTCGTTACCCATTTTGTGGTTATCACATGGGGAAAATAAGTAGTGGTCTATACATTCTGTAAACATTCCTCTAATGTCCAGTCTGGGTCCTTCATTGTGCCTGATGTCCAGAAATATTTAAATATTTTTAAATCTCCAGACTTCTCCCAAGGGGTAGAGGAACATTGGGGTTCAGCACAGGGTTGTAGAGTTAACCTGGTAGATACATTGGTCTTTTTCTTAAAAGACTGCCACATAATCCTATCATGCTTATTCCACCATCACATCTCCCCACTCATATCTTCTTCAATCTTCTGACGTATTTATGATATAAATTGGTTTTCTTTTTTGTTTGTTTGTTTTGTTTAGATTAGAGATTTTTGTTCAGGTAAGCCCAGTTTCCATTCATCTAACATCAAACCAGATCTCAAGATATATACTGCTGTTCTTTCCTTTGTTATGTCTTTGTGGGAAATACCTTTAAAAACTCCATTATGGTCATTTTGGCGATTTGCATATATAGTGGAACTTAATGTTCAATTCACTGATTTTAATCAGAAGTTTTACTTTTCTTAAGTACTTTTGATTTTCATGTTACACTAAGTAAAAATAATTCAAATTTGGTAAAAAAAAAATAAGAAGTGTAACACTTTATAGCTATAGCATAACTACAACACATATGCATATAAAGGAATACATTATGAAAATGACTCTCAGACACACTATAAGCTCATCCAGCTATAAGAAGTCCGCCAAATGGAAGGTTAAATATAAAATTTCTTTCTTGTTATTCTTTTCATAGCATATTTTTAGCACAGTGGGTCAATTTGTAGTAGTATCTTACCAGCATAGATTTAAAAATAAAAAGAACAATGTGCTGAAATAGAAAATGGAGGTTCCCTATTTATTTTCCAACAATATACAGTAGAAAACTTATTTTAAATGTGTTGTTATATTTTCACTGTTATTATTCTGAGACAATCATTACAAAGAGCCAAAGGATACATATATATTTCTGGAAGTCTACATTTTCTTTGTAAAGAATTGCCCGATTTTGTGCTTACCATTTACTAGACACAGGCACTATATCCTGACTCTAGAAGAGAGAACTAATTTATTATTAATAGAGCTTTATTCAAACAAGCATTCATGACATCAGTTTGCCCTTTTTAAGTGTACCTCTGGGCACCATGTGAATCGTTTACGAGGTAGTCACACGAATGAAAAGATTGCAAATTTACAAAGTATACCATGGCATACACACACACACACACACACACACACACACATTATGTGAATTTCTTTTCATGAGAAGCAGTTCCTCATTTGTATAAGTATAAGTATTACCCTATTAATTAGGAAAGGTTTTCCCAGTTAAATAGATTTTAGCCTAATAGCAGGGAGATAATTATATTGAGACATCATGATTGGTTATAGATTGTATTAATGATAAAATACTATAAGAGGCTTAATCTTTAAAAACAAGAAAAATGCTAGCAAAATATCAGAGTATCAGACCAGTCGTGGATATAATGGAAAAAATCTGGAAGTATTAAATCAGGCAAACCATTCTTACCAAATTTAGAACACTAAAAAATACATCAGTGACTACTATCTTGCCTCACCACACAATGTTTATTACACCTGACATAGGAATGCACCCTGTGAAGGAACAGCCACATGTTAATTGTTATAAAAGTTGACTAAATATTAAGAACATATTTTATTTTAGAATTTTGTTACTTTTTAATTCTATTCATGAACTTCAGATGTTATATATACAGAGCAAGGCATGTAACAGAACGAATCACACTGCTAGACTTCAGAACTCTGCTCAGCTAAGTCTTAACATCATATATTGTTCATAATGTAATCTGGCAAAATACAATAATGGCAGTAGTAGATAACAGTAATTTAATACTCATTTCTGTCTGCTCTAAATGTGAGATATATTTGCTATACATGAAAACAATAGTTGTTTAGATTGACTAAATATATAATTAAGTCAATCTACATATCCTATCTCCCTCAGAAACTCTTTTTAAAATGTAATTTATCATTGCCAGTAAAAATAAATTTTTCTCATTAGATGTTTGCTGTCTTGAAAGAATATTACAATAATTATTTTTCTAGTTCTTTAGCAGGAGAATAATTTTAATGGAGACATCACAATAAAATGTCTCATGAAAAAATAGAGTGCATTGAAAAAAATAAACAACATTAATAATTCTTAAAATGAGCAAACAATGGCAGAACTATCTTCTAAATGATCCAATGTGAGGAACACTTTTTATGTCTAAGTATTTTCAGACAACCACATGATACTGTTTATGCTCTAAGTATTCATTGATTTAGAATGTACTTAATTTAATGGAAACAATATGAATTTACTTTGAAACAAATGATTAATCACAGCTACCTCTACATATAAAAATAGCAAAACAAATATCTGTAAGATTATTCAGAATATAGACAAAATTTTACAAGTATATAGCTTAAAAGCATTTATAGTAATTCAATGGTCCCCTCGTTGTCCACTGCCCATAAAAGATGTCCCTTTCTTAGCCAATAAAAAAATTCAAATTTTTTAGAAAGCTTAATTGGCAATTAAAGTTTATACTGGGATATTAAAATATGTAATTAATCAATATCACTAGATAATTTAATTAAGCCTGTAATTAATACTTTTATATTTATTAGAAATATAATTCTATAAAAGAAAAAAATCATAGCAAATAAAACTATCTTCATGCATTAACATATAGTAAAAAATATAAGGGCGTTTTTTTAAATTAATTAATTTATTTATTTTTGGCTGTGTTGGGTCTTCGTTTCTGTGTGAGGGCTTTCTCTAGCTGTGGCGAGCGGGGGCCACTCTTCATCACGGCGCGCGGGCCTCTCACTATCGCGGCCTCTCTTGTTGCGGAGCACAAGCTCCAGACGCGCAGGCTCGGTAGTTGTGGCTCACGGACCCAGTTGCTCCACGGCATGTGGGATCCTCCCAGACCAGGGCTCGAACCTGTGTCCCCTGCATTGGCAGGCAGACTCTCAACCACTGTGCCACCAGGGAAGCCCAAGGACATTTTTAAGAGAAGTTTATTTTGCATCAACTTTAAGTGAGAGAGATTTGTTTGATTTCAAAGTAACATTTCTATTCAATTCAGCTTTTTAAATTTACACATTTTAAATATCTAAATTATGCATTAGGGCTTCATTGTTAAGATTGATCAAAAAAATCTGAGCAGGGGTCTTCCCTGGTGGCGCAGTGATTGAGAGTCCGCCTGCCGATGCAGGGGACACGGGTTCGTTCCCCAGTCTGGGAAGATCCCACATGCCACGGAGCGCCTGGGCCCGTGAGCCATGGCCGCTGAGCCTGCGCATCTGGAGCCTGTGCTCCGCAACGGGAGAGGCCATAACAGTGAGAGGCCCACGTACCCAAAAATAAAAAGAAAGAAAGAAAAAATCTGAGCAGGTCTATGATTTAGAAATGGTATTTAAATGTAAGTCATTTAAGTTTAATTCCTTAAGTTCTTAGAACATCTGAGTGATCTATAAAAAGAACCTGTCATTGTGTTGTCAAAATGAGTGATTATGACTTTTCATTGTCAAGAACAAATGATTACAATTGTTTTAAACATTACTTTAACATTTTATAAGTACACACACATTACATTTTTGCAATTGTGTTGGCTAGGATAAGTCAGGTTTCTGGTTATTGTGAAATATAACTGTAAAAAATATAAAATTGTATACTTTAAAATTTTTATTATTCATCTACTTATAGAAACATAAATGATGCATTTATTTCTATCATAATTAAGTGTGACTATCTACAAATATTATTTCACTCAAACCTTAGTAAAAGGGTCATTTTGATGGCATAACACACAGTACCTAAAACATGAAAGGGAGATTTCTTTGGTAATCAACAGGAATGTATTACTTAATAGATCTGCCAACTTTAGGCCCGCCAATATGTCATGCTGTTACTCACATACCTCTTTCCTCAAACCCTCTCACCTGGCAGAGTAAAAATTTTCTCTGGTCTTTTCCAAGCAGATCTTCAACATAAGTCAGAACAATCATTCTCTATGCCTAAATAAAATGGAAAAAAATTCCGAATAACTGAGAATTCTAGAAGTCATGATAGTACTTTTCAAAACACTGTTTTATTTCCAAAGATTAGCAATGTGCTTAGGTCAATATATATGCACCACCTGGATAAAAAAAAAAAAAAAAAAAAAGAATGAATCAGTCAATGAACAAAAAGTCTGCACACCTAAAATATTTTTCGGATTTTTATTTGAGAATAAAATAAGGCTCCCACCACCTTTTGAAGTTCTAGAAATGTAAGGCAGAGTACAATTGAGTAATGCATTGTGTATTTTAAATGTAAATTGCAGTTTTGCTTGCTTTATGCCACATTTTCAGTGGCTAACAAGGAGAGTTAATTTTAAGCCAATTTGTAAATACAAATATTCTCATAAAAATCAAGTCAAAGTTTTTTTTTGTGTGTGTGCGGTACGCGGGCCTCTCACTGTTGTGGCCTCTCCCGTTGCGAAGCATAGGCTCCGGACGCGCAGGCCCAGCGGCCATGGCTCACGGGCCCAGCCGCTCTGCGGCATGTGGGATCTTCCCAGACTGGGGCACGAACCCGTGTCCCCTGCACCGGCAGGCGGACTCTCAACCACTGCGCCACCAGGGAAGCCCAAGTCAAAGTTTTTAAACTTCAAACTTTTTCAACATTTATGGTGAAAATTGAAATGTGTTGCAATGTTTCTTAATGAGAATATGTAAGCAGCTGTTTGCAGGAAACCACCTTCAGCAGGAAACCCCTTTTCTCTTATTTTAGCAAAGCTATATTATAACTAACCTTAAACCAGGGACCCCCATGCTCTCCTTATCTCCAGCCCAAGAGCACTTGTCTAATCTTTTGATCACACAATACCTTGCCTAACTTGTTGGTTCTTTACTTAGATCAAAGTAGAAATGAAGAATAACTAACAGGTGACCAGATCTCTTCCCTAGCTTCCCCTTCAGTAATCTCCCGAACAAACTGTGTGAACAAGATAGCATCTAAAGAAGGATCACAAGGAGTTGACAAGCCTGTATGCAGAGGGAGATGGCTACAAGTTTGATTCCCCGTTTCCCTTTAAAACTTTCATGGCTGAGCAGAATCTTCAGAGCTGGTTTCTGGGGGGAAACAGAGAAGTCCACCTTCTCCCCAGATTGCTAGCATTCTGATTAAAAGCAACCTTCTTTTCTACCAATAACTGCCTCTCGGGTATTGTTTTTTGAGCGGCAAGCAGCTGGACCTGAGTTTGGTAACATGGCATCCAACATGGGGCTGCACTCCTGCAGCATCCAGTTCCTCCAGGCTTCCTAGGTTGAAGCTGCCAGCTGTGGCACCATGCTGGGTTGGCCATGAAGAGCCAGCTGTTATGACTAGTCGGGCCAGTGTGGGGTATTATCAGCGAAGTCCCAGCAGCTGCTGAAACTATTCGTTCCTGGGATGCTCCCTGTCTCTCCCCTGCTCAGCACCAGCTGCCCATTTTCACTTTCAGTTGGTGGAGATGGGAACATGCATTTGGATGAACTGACAAGCTCCAGGGCCAGGTTTTCCCATTGGAGCATGCCCAGGCAGCCTCCTTCTATGGCCAGTTGATTCTGATGTGCATCTGCCATTGAGAATCATTTGTGGGCACCAGGCACCATTTGGGTAAGGGGTGCTCTCTTGGGCCAGTTGGTTCTGACGTGCATATGCCATTGAGAGACACTAAGGGAGTGTCTGATTAGGGCCTCTACTGGTCAACCTGTGATGGCTGTGCATGTGTACTTTGTGTTCTGTGTTGTGACTAAATTTTTAAAGTGAAGATATGAGACCTCTAGTTTTGTCTGTTTATATGTCAGTGTACACATTATACATATGCCATGTATAAAAATCAAAATATTTTTGGAAATATTATCAAAATTGAACTTATAAAA
This sequence comes from Hyperoodon ampullatus, assembly GCF_949752795.1. Taxonomy (NCBI): domain Eukaryota; kingdom Metazoa; phylum Chordata; class Mammalia; order Artiodactyla; family Ziphiidae; genus Hyperoodon; species Hyperoodon ampullatus. The sequence goes on from NC_136914.1 coordinate 79,454,432, forward strand.
GAGTCCTATTTAATTGACTTAAAAATAAGCACTTACAAACTAAACACTAAAAAATATAGGGGGAACTAGACAGAATGAGTTTCAGGTTCATGTGAACTGGGAAATATTCAATATTAAGTTAATACCTGGTATTAAAGTTAGTTACTTGATCTAATTAATACAGACATGTCTTTAGAGTCATCAATATTAAATATAATACTTTTATTGTACTTAGGTTTAGTAGAAGTCAAATAATATCTTTTTATATCTGTTACAAATTTGTCAGCAAGAAAAATAATTTGGTATGATGAGATTCTTATAAGTAAATTGAATGCAAATGAGATAAGAGCTTTTGAGACAAAATAATATGAATACAGAAAGTGATGGAAGATTTGAGTTTGGTAACAAATACAATGTTGCAAAAAGAGCCAAAAAGCCTGCTTGATTATTCCCCACATGTTTTCATTTGTTTTTTTTTCAAAACATTAAAAGCACAGAAACTAATATTATAGATACAAGTTGTACACAACACTCAAAATTAATGTGTATTTTTCTCCTGCTCCAGCCCCCATCAGATATTTCCAGGAAAAAAAAAAAAAGGTGTGTATTTTTCCAGTGCATATTTCTATATATTGAATATATGTATAGCCATAAACTTTATGATGATACTTTTTATGAACATTTGTAATTCACATAAGTTCTGTCCTATTATCCTGCCTCATAGAAATTTGCTGTTTTCATTTAACATAATGAAAACACATCCATGTTGATACTTGTAGATCAAGGAATTTTTCTCTTTTTGCCCCACAGAATCTCATTATATGATTACGAGGAACTCTTCCTTTGATCATTGGTTTTCGTTTTTTTGTTTTTGTTTTTGTTTTTTTTTATAAATTGCTTGCCGTAATTTTACACTGATTAATTTTATACCCATTTTTATACTCATTCGTCTTTTGCTTATTTGAACATTTAGAATGTCTTTTGTTTCACAAAGTATTTATTTTTAATATGGTAAAATTTATCAGTTCTTTAATATACTTGCTTTTTGCTTTTTTTTGTTTTGTTTTTTTTTGTGATACGCGGGCCTCTCACTGCCGTGGCCTCTCCCGCTGTGGAGCACAGGCTCCGAACGCGCAGGCCCAGCGGCCATGGCTCACGGGCCCAGCCGCTCCACGGCATGTGGGATCCTCCTGGACCAGGGCACGAACCCGTGTCCCCTGCATCGGCAGGCGGACTCTCAACCACTGCGCCACCAGGGAAGCCCTGCTTTTTGCTTTTTAAGATATATATTCATATACCAAGATAAGAAATTTTTCTCTAAGTTTTAACTATTATCATGTTTATATAATTTTGAGTGATTTGACATCTAATGTGTTCTTTTCATGTATTTAGTTTTTCTAACTTTTGGAAAATTTACTAAGTAATCTTTTCTTGATTATTTATAAGGCTTCCTCTCTCAAATTAGAGCAAAATATATGTATATTTTGTCCTCTGACTCTGTAGTCTAGTCCACTAATCTATTTCCATAATTTTGTATAAAACTACTAGATATTAATTAGCATATTTTATAATATGTCTTGATTTCTAGACAATGTGAAAAATTGCCTTCCATGCTTTATGTTTCTCATAAGAGACTTAGCTTTGAAGACCATTTGTTATGACACTATTGTGTTTTGTTTTGCTTCAAATGAAAATCTACTATGTCTTTCAGTCATGCTTTTCAATTTTCTTTCAATCGTGTTTTGTGTAATTTTTGTTAGATTCATTCTTAAATATCTTTTAATTTTGTTGCTATTTTAAGTGATGTCTCAACAGTCTTACTTTATTTTGGAATAAGTTATTATTGTTTTTCTTGTATTACTACTTCATTCTCCCCTCCTTGTCTTCCTTCTTATCCTTGCACTATCTCTCTCTCCCTCTGTCTTTCTCTCATCTTATTGCCTCTGAGATTCAATAGTGTAGTGATGGTGGGCAAATTGTCTTGGTGGCAATATTCTTGTGATTGGGATCTCTTTTTCTTCCTACTTCATCTCACTCGACTCCACACCAAGAGACTTTACTGTGTTTTAAGAGCTAATGTAATTATATTGGACTCATCTTGATAATCTATGATCTTTTACCTATTTTAAGAACCTTAACCTTAATCTCAACTGCAAATTTTCTTTTGCCATGTAAGGTAACATATTCACAGCTTCCAGTGATTAGGGCATTGACAGTTCTAAGGGGAATTCTGCCCACTGCACATAGCATAAGAGAGAGAATCATAGCTCTTGACTCACAGTATAAGGTACAGAAGTTTATACTTGAATGTTTCATAAGAAGTTGATAAGGATATGAAAAAATAATATTACAACACTTAAATAACACTACTGTGAAAGACACTGTTGAAAACATTTCCTTTTTAAAAATTATAATTGTATGAAGTATGATTGGTGTCCCAGTTTTATACATAAGTAAACTGAGGCACAGAGTGATTAACATATACGGCACTAAAAAGGAAGAAAGAGAGAGAAGGAAGGAAGGAAGGAAAGAAGGAAAGAAGGAAGAAAGGGAGAAAGAAAGGAAGGAAGGAAGGAAGAAAGGAAGGAAGGAAGGAAGGAAGAAAGAAAAAGTTGGGTTTGATTTTGCTGAAAGAGATGACAAAAATAAATTGTTTCATAAACTGTATGGTTCAGCTCTTTAGTATTTGTCTACCTTAAAGAGACAATATGTCTCAAATTGATATAATTTCTCTAACAAGGTTACATTTATAATCTCCAGTACTATTCATTTTCATCTATACTGGGTTGCAGACAATTCCCTTTCACCAATGACACTTATCAATAAAACAGGCAGATGTGGGAGAAATTGCTGTCTTAAATTGGAGGAAACTGTCATGAAGGATTATTTTTCACATGCATGAGTCCTCAAAAGACTGTGCAAGATCATTCTGAGTGACAGGAGACATCCTATCAGTACAAAATATCACAAAAGCCATGATAAAACCTTTGTGCTACAGCAGACTACTGCACTTGAATTAGGTATACAGTGTATCAGAGGGGGAAAATATTATGTAAATATTATATAATTCTTGACTAACTAGGTTATTTTTAAAACATAAATTCATTACAAAAGTGGAAAATTAGCATAGGAATTTCTAAAGCAATATCTTTTGAGAATGCAAAGCTAGCCTTTCTTGACTTATATTTTCTGATTCTTCTATCAATGATTCATAGTTGAATTTCCTCCTCCATTGCCTTACAAAGGAATAAATATTAGATAGGTAATTCTCACCATATTTCTTGGTATATGGTATCTAATTTTTCCTTTAATGCTTTTTGGGTCAAAATTAAATTTAACCCTCTAGATGTTTATATGTTATTTAGAATGCCTTCCTCTCTATGTTTGAACTCATTATATATCTGCCTTCCCATCCAAATAGTAAGTTCTTTGGGAATAAGCGTTTTATTATCATTTGCAAAGTGCTGACACACAGGAGCCATTTAATACATGCTTGTTGGCTAACTGAATAAATCAATGGAAATTTATTACCTTCTCTATTATGAAGAGAAAATGAGACAGAATGAGCAGTTGAATAGAACAATATTTGGATAAGAAGGAAGTATGTCCAAAAGGAAATGGTCAACATTGCTAAATCCTACAAAAATGATTAAGGAGAACAAAGACCAAGAGGATATAGTTGCCAGATTATAATGAGAAAGAGTGTGAAAGCAAGGTAAAGTGAGAGCAGTAGTAGGTGTAAAAAGCAAAATAATATATCTTGTAGAAAATAGAAGTAAAAAACTGGTTATAGATACAGTACACAGCAAGGGCAAATAAGTTTGTTTGTGAGGGAGGGACTTAGGTTAATGCAAAAGGAAGGAAATAGTACATATGCAGTCAGCATGGAAATAAATAGAGAGAACTTGTTAAATTTACTTTTATGGCAATTCTGTGAAGTATTCTTATACTTTAATTATATTCTCTATAAAGTGGAATTCTCCTAATTAAATCAATAATTTTATAAAAATTGGCACTTCATATGTTTAAAAAGGAAGGAAAAAACATTTATAAATTAAATTTAGTGATCAATTTTTTGTTTGTTTATTATACATCATTTCACAAAGCAATTCAGATGCTCAGCCAAAGCTAATAAGGGCACAACATATTTCTCTTTATAAAATATTTTACATGAATGATATTTTGATCTAATGAAAGGTTAACAATGTTAGAAGCAAGTAAAATAAAACTATTTTGCAAACTGGAAGTCAGTTCAGGACAGAAAATACAGATGGAACATATACTTTTTGATTGCAGACTCTATGCTAGGTAATATACTACAGAGGTGCCTAAGAATTCCTGTCCGGGATAAGCATATACTTTAATGAGAGAGACAAATGAATAAATGGGTCCACTCCAATATAGGCATTAAAATAAAAGCATGTATGGTGTGATATGATGACAAAGAGGGGAAGGGCATTTCAGAGAAGTTTTCTAGAGGCATTGATAATTGATTGGAAGTGGGAGGAGATGAAGAATTACAGGATAGACCCTGGGTTACAGATTCATGTACCTGGGATAAATTTTTGCCATTAAATTAACAGATATATGCCATTAAATATATATATGAAGTTTAAGTGACATCATAATAAGTATTCAGTTATAATTTGAACTGTATAAGCTTAAGACATCTTTGAGACATACAGACCTGACTTATAAGCAGGTAAATAGATGAGATAGAAATGCAGGTTGGGGGCTAAAGAGAGGCATTGGGAATCATTAGCATGTTGATGGAATATTCAGTCAGGAGAGTAAATTAAAACAAAGAGAAAGAAAAAGAAGTACAGTGGACTAGTTTACAACTCCTTCGGAGATTCAGTGTTTAAGGGTCAAGTATAAAAGTGGATACAAAGGACTGGGGATGAAAAATCAGACAAAATAGTGTCATTAAACTAGAAGGAACAAAGAGTTTAAAAACTGACCATTAAACAGCATTAGAGAGTCTCAGTAAAATATGCATGCAGGGATCCATGTTAGAAAAACAGCTTTAATAAAGTGGAAGAAATAGAAGCTGTGTTAATATATTTGAGGGTGAGAAATGTATAGTAAAGCTATGAGTGACTGGATAATTATTACAATACTTAGCTGATAGAGAAGTCAAAAATCCCAGAAAACCTAAAAGAAAAATGTAGGGAGGCTATAAAGAGACAATTTGGACAAGAACCCCAAATGACTCATGTATGTAATGGCTGCACTAAATGAGTTGACTTTAATGGGACACAAATAAGCAATGGCTTTATTTTTATTCTACTCCTGTGTTCAGTTAGGCTCTGTCAGGTGTCTCACATCTACTCTTTGATGATCTCAGTGAATCCCAGAGATTTCCTTTTATTTTTATTCTGTGATTGGTCTAATTTTGGTGATTGCTATTTATCTTAAGATATTATAAATTCCTGTCCAGTACTCTGTCAAACTTTAATCTCACAGCAAATACAACAATTTATTTTATTCTGGGCTCACAGTAGAACTGTGGCTTAGCATCCTTCCCAAGAGAAAGTATGGGAGCATGACTTATTCTTCTTTATACTCTTTCAGTCATCTTCCCTTCCTACCCTGAAGCTTATGTTTCTTACAGAGTTGTATGATGGGTGTAGCTAATAGAAAATAGGAAAAAGCATTTCATTTATGTGGTGTAAGTAGTAGTTCTTTCTGTGGATATTGATGCTCTTTGTGAACAGGAAATACAATTTCCCGTGTGATACAATTTGAGGGCTCATTCAGATAAGCCTATAAGGTTCAGCAGATAATCATCTAAGTCTCCTCTCTTCACAGTCATGTCAGACTTCACCAAGGAGCTGTCTTGCAGACCCTTTGCAAGGCTTGCTTGAGTTGCCAGTAGCAAGAGCCCTGAGGGGTGGGATCACAAGAAGTCAACTTTCATGAAAATGCACTTGTCACATAAGCAATCTGTCTTTCTATGCCTTAATAAGGCCTCCCAAAAATGTAAATTGAAGAAGGGGATCCTAGAAACAGCAACATTTAAATGCCTGTGATAGAGCTCTCATTGAAGTCTAAATTAAAGTAGCGGCAGTCTTATAAGGATTTTACCTGTTTACATCATCCCTTAACCTCTCATCCCAACTTATAGAAGAGCCACTAGTGCGGGAATGGATGGAGGCGGTGAGAGAGAAGGAATAAGGAGAAAGCAGCTTGTGCTTCTCTTCCTGCTGCAGGTTCTTGAGCTTAAGATCAAGTTTCAAACTGGATTTGGAAGCTTTGAATTGGATGTGAGATTGATATCTTAAATTGAACTAGACTGAAAGTTTTAATGCTTGAGAATGTACTTAAATTATCAAATGAGACATTTAATAACAGAAAGTGACTAATGGGCTAAATACAGGATCAGATTGTTCAGTCAGCTAAAATCAGAGATCTCACTGGGTGTCAAGCTTTACTAAATAAATTCAAGGACATAGGCAAGCAAGAGGTGCATTGAAGCAAAAAGAGATAAGGGAAACTGAGGCAGTTCCCCAGGCCCCCACCTTTCCATGTCAGATTTGCATCTCTGGCACAGGAGAAATGAGGTTCTTAATGAGTTTGTAGAGTGCTTGCTTGCTTCACACAGCAAGAATTTCAATTATGACACATCTCCATTTTATATCAGAGATTGCATAGCTTACACAGAATTCTACAGGGTATCAAGTCTCAGAGAACCTAAGTTCTACTTAGTACAGGTTATTCTTAGGCAGAGTCATCTTATGAAGTGCACTTTAATGATAAGTTCTCTTCCCCTCAGCAGATATCAGTTTTTTTTCTATTTACTTGAGAATACATTTACAAGGAAACTAGTCTGGTTGACCTGTTTTATGTATTTTTTCCTCTGGAGGTGCTCCCCCTGTTTAACAGAATGAATGACATTCAGATAAGCTATTTTAGTTTCTCAACTGGAAAGCTCTAGAATCTTCCCATGATGTCATTAAAAGGAAAAAAAAAACACATTAACAACATAGTGTTGAATTAATAACAAGGGCAGAATAGCCAAATGCCATTCACATATACTTAACATGTGTAAAATACACATAAAACAGCAGTATGCATTTTGCAAGGGCACATCGTTTTTCAAATATATACATATGTGTTTAAGTAAATGCCAATGGGGATCAGAGTATCCATGGATATAAAAGGAATACAATTAATATTAAATATTAAAACAAGAGGGGCATTCTACTGATGGTGATAAAGTACTTTACACTAATGGAAATGGTTACTCAATCTTTTATACCTGTGGTCTAAAAATAAATTTAGGGAGAAAGAGGAAGAGAACAATAGGATAGTCTATTCCAAAGTGTAGATGGTGAATCTGAGAACAGTTTTATTTTTGGAGTGTAGATATAATTGTTACTGTTTGGTTTTGTTTTCCTAAGGATGGGAAATATAATGACATGTTTAGAATGAGAGAAATGGACCAGTAGGGAAAGCAGTCACAGAGTAGAAAGTTTCTCAGAGAGCTAAAGTAGGTAAAAAGCTAATGATTGGACATACGAAAATGGAAACCCCAAAATTCTGACTTCAAATTCAGTATTTTTTCTAGGATATTTGTAATTTTGTCCATGAAAATGTTAAATCATTCAATCTATCAGATACATAGAATTATCTCATGTTCAATCCTGATCTGTTTATAAAGTATCAATTTCTGTGTTTATAAACATAGTTTTCTTTTAGAATTCCTTAGAATTTTCTTTGATTTCTCCTTAGACTTTTTTTAATATTGTCTTACCTGCCCAAGCCATATTTCTCTGACTCCTTCTCACCAACAGAAAATATTTTCTATCCAAAATGCATGAGATTATATTAGTCATAAATGAGTTTTAGTACTTCTAACACTTAAAGTATATTTTCTTTCTAAGTTTACAACTGAAAGAACATGGGATCATTTTGTGTGTGTGTGCTGTGTAAGTCATTTTATAGATTTTTCTTGATCAATACAATACATACTTTTAAGATTTAAAAGATACTCTTCTATAGCCTGTGGGATAGGTAAAAACTATTAGCACTACCGCCTATAAAAAATATGTATTTCCGTAGCTACTGTTTCACTAGCTTCTGTGTTCATTTGTTTATTGTTTGCATGTATTACCCCCTCCAGAATAGTATCTAATTAATTGTTTAATTTTCTTTCTAGCATTGGTATCATGGCCATGAGAATATACTTGCTATTTGAGGAAAAGTATTCATTACTTTGATACATTTATTTGAGTAACCACTTATCCTGGGGAATGTTCATGGCAATTGACCCTCAACAATCTAGATGCTTTTATATATGGAAATGAGGCTAGAGAGTAAATCAGTAGCTGACTTTTATTTATTTTTTTTTTTAGTAGCTGACTTTTGAATAACTTCCTAACTTTGCACTTTTCCGTAAGTGAAGCATTAGACTGCCCAATATATAACTTCTGGATTTGGATACTTAGAATGTCCTTATGCAACTGACCAATTAAATGAGGCACAACTATAAGAAAACATACAGTCTCAACAATTCTTTGTCTTGATTTTCCTTACTAGAAAATTAAATCCATCCAAAAGATTATAAGCTTAAGCAGTGGCTTTCTTTGTGCTAATCAATGTAGGCAGAGGTGTACAGTGTCATTCTGTTGAAACTAAGCATGATTGCATGATTGGCTCAATGCCCTTATGCTCTCCAAAATGTAAATGATCATTCTACATATTTTATCAGTTAGCTTTTTATAGTAAATACTGTACAGTGGATTACTGACTTGAAATATTTATGGTAACATCATCTTATAGAGTGATTGAAATGCATATGTTATAAGCAACATATTAAAGTAAGAGAACTAAAGGTTACCTCTGGGGATATTGCATTCAAAGAATATACATGTAGCTTCAAGTTTTCTATAGTGAATATAGTATATAATTTTTTGCACATATTTTTCCCTCATTAGTCACATGCAGATCTTTACTTGGTAGGTTCTTCAGAATTCGATTAACTAGAAGTTGTGAATTTAAAAAACTGTTGGGATCAGGCAGATAATGAAAAATAAATGAAGAAAGCTCAGTGGTAAAAGAACAATAACCAGTGGTTGGGACATGTGAAAAGAGCAACAACAAGAACATGTGCTAGCTACAATGAGCAGCTGCTTTTCAGCCCCAGCCCCCAGATGTCACCAAGGAATGTAGATTTCTTAGATGTTATTTGTGTTTTAGTTTCTTAAATGCTGAAACAGAATGCTTTTAAAGCCTTTCCAGTACAAGGAGACTAGATGTGCATTTTTATTTATAACCTTTGGCTAATTATCAATTTAAATAAATTTAACCATCCTTTCAAATTCATATTTTAATGTTTTTTCTCTGTATCTTACTAAAAATAGTTAACATTATTTGAATTATTAGGGAGTGAGATACCATTACCATGCTAAACTTTACACAGGTTATCTCATTTCATCCACACAATAACATTATAGTTAAGTGCCGTTGGCACCTTTCTTTCACATAGGACGTGTGGGGAATTTACTGCACCAGGAAGTCAGTCTTCAGAAACAGTGCCTCTAACATCTATGTACACCATTCTTCAAATAATGCACATAGAAGATAAACATACCCATATGTACAGGTACAGATGTAGCTCTGTTTCCCTATCTATCTATCTATCTATCTAATAGAATTACTGTCCATGTTATGAATATCTACTTTTAATCAAGTTTCTTTTCTTATACTGCAGATAAATATTGCCATTTAAAATTACTTTCTCAAACTAGTTAATATTTCATCCACATTAGTTCATCTGCTACTTTCCTTTATAATTCACTCTTCCTGACTTTGTGCGAGTTTTACCATTTAAAAAGGCTTTCCCTACTTTTTCTCCTCTTCACCTTTGTATTCATTACATTATTGAGCCTTCTCAAAAAACTTCCAGATTCAATGTACCTTACCATGATTATGCCTTTATTTTCTTTCTGTTTAGAATGTATGACCCATATAATTTATTACTTAGAATTATAGTATTTTAAATGTATTAATGCCAATCAAATGTGCTTATGTTGTTTAAAATATAGGTTTTAGGATTTTTGAAATCAAGGATCAACATTTCTGCCTTTTTCTATTAATTTTCTTTCTTCCCCCCGAATGCCTAGCCAACACCAAGAACACATTAAGGACATTCAATAATTGCTTGTTAAATGAAAGAAAGAATGAATATTTGAGAATTGCCTAGAAAACTGTGAGAGTATACTTTTGACCTAAAAACATTATACTGGCATCTTCCAGGAATGCCAGAGTTAAGAATATAATTACTAATATCAACAAAGATGTATTTTATCTGGATAATGTTTTGTTTTCTGAGCAAAATCCTGATATACTTTGAAAGTTAGGCCTGATGTTAACCTCAAGAGTATATGATAGATAGAGAACCAAGTTCATGGAACCAAGTTTGAACCCAGGAGCCCAAACTACCCATTTTTATGTCAGACCATCCTTTTTTATTTCTGAGTTCTTAACTCCCTTAGGTTTATCCCTCTTTTCTGTGAAATTAAGGATCTAAGTAGACAGTCTTTAAGACCCCTTCTAGTTCTAAACTCTTATACTTTATTAACCACAACTTGTTGCCTCAGTTGGCTCAGAGGTTCAGCTTAAACATCTACTGGGGACATTCTAGCTTTTAACATTGATCAGAGGTTATACATAAAGGAAAAGTGGGTAAGGGTGTTAACAAAAGCAAGCTGAGAACAAGAGAAGATAAGGGCAATTAAAACTCCCAGAATAATCACATGGTAGTTCGTTTCAGTTCAATTTCTTTTCTGTTGTATTTTGCTGGGAAATATGGCCGTTAATGAAACATAAAGACCAAGCTTTATTTTAATAGTTTTCCCCCTCTTTTCTCTCAAGTCTCTCTGTCTCTCTTTTATATACCATAGCTCAATCTAATATTCCACCCTCTTTTCTTCTCCTCTCTAAAAGGAGGCAAACTATACTGACAGAAGAAAAGATTAAAATGTTGCTAAGTGGAATGGTCAAAAAATTTACAATTACCTGGACATTTTAAGAAAGATGAAATTAGTTGTTGATACAGATGACATGAATTACAGATAATTCATTTGTCTAATACCTAAGCCCTACATAGGCATCCTGGATCTTGGCAGGTGAAAGGGGTATTTATACCTCAGGAAGCCATAAGTGTCTAGTGCCTAGGAATATTAATTTTCTTCCTCTGACAAATATTTCCTCTGACAATAATGTTGTGAACTTTAGTTCAAATTATTTTCCTAACATTCCTATGCTCACTGCATTTTTTTGTTTTTATGCATATAGTTCCAAAAAATATGAAAGTTGAATTGCTGAACAAAAGCAATGAGTTCCATTATACTTTTATATCAATGAGGGTCCAGTTAGGAGACAAAAAATACACTAGTAATTTAAACAAGGAATCTTTGTTATAAAGAATCATTAACTTATACAAAGCCTTTAACTACTAAAAGAGATATAAGGAACTCTATGGAGTCCAGAATTTGCAAGTGCAAATAAACACGTTATACTATTACTAAGTTGAAGGATACTGGACAGTGAAAGAAACTGAGGACTTAGGAGAGGTTACTCCACCCAAGGCTGAGATTTCAAACTCTTTGCAGAAGGCATGGCTAGAGAGAGACAAGTAGTCTTCCAGTGGCAACAAAGCTTTCTAGAGGATGCAGGCCAGTGCTGATCTACAGAAACGGTCTGCCATTGCCAGAGGAAGTGGGCAGATGTGAGCTGGTCTGTAGAAGTAAGTTATGTGTTGGTGATACAGTTGCCTGAGGTCTCAGCTGGACCTTCTTTAGAAGCAACCTCATAAAGGATAGTCAGTTGCTTGATGATGGATGAAGTTCATCTGTAAAAGCAGCCAGCCAGGTAGGAAAAGCATGGCTTAAAAGTAAGGGCACAGCTCCTGTGAAAGACAGTGAGGCTAGAAACTGTCTATAAAGTCTCATGAAGTGAGAGGCACCAGGCCTCACCTCCTGCACTGGATAAAATATGGAGGCAGCACCCAACCTGAGGGAAATGGCTTCTTTTCACTATCACCTCACTATGTCACTCCAACACTCGTTATTGAAACAAAAGCCCAACAATGTACCAGCTAGAGAAATAGAAATAAATACAGGGTCCACAAAACTGGGAAAAAGAAAGTAGAGTTTGGAGCGGAGAGATAGTAAATGATAGCTGGCTCAATCTTTTAGCACTGAACACCTTGCCTTAAAAAAATTGAACTTATTATCCCTAGAGCTTACTGGAGAGGGAATCTAGATCAGTGCTTTATTCTACCATTTACTTTGCGATTTATTGTACCTTTTATGTTCCTCATTTAAAGTAATCTGGAGGCATGCTAGCATCATTTCAATACCAAAACATATGACGACAGTCTATTAGGTTGAAAGAAGAAAACTGTGTTTACTTGATTTCAACCAAATATTTTAGTAAAATGCTTATTTTGGCAGGTTCAGTTACCTCACTAACCAATAAAATCTGTGCACATATGCCTTTCTAAATTTCTTCCCAAAAATATATGTTTATATTAGTGGGGACATGGGATTAGAAATAAGAAAAACATATATACATATACATATAAAACATATATACATATATACATATAATGAAAAATCATTCCCAAATGTGATTTTAGCCTATATTTTGTTCTTATTCTCAAGAGATTAAAATTAAAGACATTACTGATTATAGAATTTCAGATATTGTTCATTGCATATATTCAGTTAAAAGAAGATTTATCAATGTCCAGAGACACTTGTTCACTCACTAATATTTCGTAACTGGATAGTGGCAGATTGGTCTAGAACTAAGGTCTCATGCTTTAAATCTCAGTTCTTTCTTCATATTGTGTGCATTAGAAAGAGCTAATAATATGTACACAGTTTACCATACCATCGTTTTAGAATTAAATAACACTGCCTCTCACCGGCAGGGATACAGTGACATAATAAAATATTACTTAAATCTCCATATTATGTACATTTTACTTCACATAAAATACTTTATTTTAATCTAAGTAATATAAAATCTCTAGCTCAGATTTCTTTAAAAATTAGCAGAACATGTAACCTGAGAGGAAGCATTTAAAGGGGACATAATATATCAGGCCTATCTTCTAAAATTTAAGCCACCTCATTTTTCCTTTTTTTTTAAACTTTCTTTGCTAAATATAGGTTATTTGATCTTATTTCCACATTCCCTTGAGATCTTAAGAAAATAATTTTTCCTTTTCTTTGGTTGATGAAGAAATGACAGGAGAAAATTAAGGCTGATAGCACAATACATCAGAGGCTCAATAAATTACCGGAGATATCTCTGCACAGCTGTGTGACAAATGTCACTCACCTCCCTTGCCTCCTTTAAAATGTTTCTTTGTTTGATATAAATGATATAGTAGTCACTATGTAAGGACAGACTATGACCAGAAGTCAACTGCATTAATGTAGCAGACACTTTATTCCTAGGATATATGATTTACCTCTTCTAAAGAAAAAAAATCGCCATATTCTGGCATACTTTGTCAGATTTCTGGGTCAGATGACTTTCTTAAAGTGGATAGGAACAATTTATTCATAGGAAGCCAGTGTACTGGACTTTAAGGTAGAGTGATCCATTCATATTTTTTAAAGTTTTAAAGTTACATTCAGATAGGAAAATGGCCAGTGTAGAGTAGAGGAAAGACATTTCAGGTACGAATGTTAGAAAAAATTTTCTTCAGAGAATGTTATACTTTCTCTCAAGAATAAGCATACTTAAATATGAATCCAATATATAAACCAACTTCACAGAAACATTATAAGATCATTTTCTATTCCCTACCAGGGCAACACTTCCAGGCACTGTAAGTGATATCAGCATCATATAGCATCAATAATCACACTTTTTGGTTAATGTGAATGGGAGATTTTGAAGCTGAGGAAATTAAATAGGGTATATTGATTTAGTATTTTTGAGCCTATATTCCCCAGAATTTAGAGGAAGAATGAAGCCCATAACTTTTATTTGGTGTTATTTTTGGTCATTATTTTATACACACATGCACACACACACACACACACACACACACACATATATACATATATATATATATATGTATATATACAACCATAATATTCCAGGAATTGTGCCAATACCACAGACATTTATATAGAGAACTGTTCTTGTGTTAATACAATTGCCTATGAAAGGATCTTTAGGAAATGCTAGCTATAGGCAAAATACCATTTTTCCCCTTCTAATCCAAACTGGGTATTGGAACCTTCATATTTGAAGCATCAACACTTACCTAGATGCAGACTCATTAGAAGTCATTCTTAGGTCTGTCAAAGGTGTCAACATAGCATCTTACTCAAGAAGTATTTTTTGATCACTCATAGTGTAACCTTAAACACTTCAACAGAAAGTTACAGAAATAAAGCCAATAAGTTTGATTCATTTAATGCAGAATGTATTTAACGAAGCACTGTGATCATAAACAAACACTAGCTATTATCTACCTCTTCAAGTGGATGAAAAATAACACAATTTTCATCCAATATGTGCCAAACAAAAGGTGCAATGAAAACTGGCATTGAAGTATATGAGCTTTCTGACAACAGTATTAGTCATATCTTACACACTGACCTTTGTAGTGGCAGGGATATTCAGTAAGCTGTTACAAGGAGTTGGCATTTTCAGATGTAATGAATCTCTTTAATGTCTGTCACCTGCTTAACAGGACTACCATCTCTTGACTGATGAGTTTACAGTGATGTAAAAATCCACTCAACTGCTATATGGATTTTGCCAATATTCAGAAGACACAGTGGCTATCTCAAAGAGTTAATGATGATATTATTTGCAGCCCCAAGACACAATTATCTGTAAGAAGACAATGGAGAGAAGTGATGATTGACTAAGTTAAACTCTTTTGGTATAAGTGCCAAAGGAACATGGCTATTATTCAGAACAAGTGCTTCATATGAATAAAACTTCATTCTCAGGGGGGCTCCAAAAGTTCAGAGGCTAGCGTGTTTAAATTAGTCTCTCTCTCAGTTCAATGTCAGCTCCTAATCCTGTTTTTGATTGAAAGGTATATGGCTTTCAGCATTTATCTTTATTCTGATTTATCTTAATACACTCAAATTCTTGAATTTAATGAAATGGATTAATGGTGGACAATTGTGCTCTTCATCCCTCCTCTGGCTTATCTGAGCAACTATCCACAGTTTTCATTAAAACTTTTCTAAGTTGGAAATTAGGTTATAATATCTGACTGTATTATCTAACATACTTCAATAGTAAAATGTGCTGTTTGTTAATTCATGTCCTTCTTTTGTATCAGTGCTTTAGCACAATATGGAATTAATGAAACCTCAATGTGATACATCCTTTCTCTCACCATAATAAGTTGCTCTAGCACATACTTACTGCATGAGAGATTGTAAAGTGATTTACTTTTAAAATTCTTTACAATCACTCTTGGAAACCCAAAGATTAGGCATGTATGCACATGTATTTGTAGATAACTATAGCTCAGGAGTAAAATTTGAAAGAAAAATACTACAGGTTCATTATATGCATAAAAGAATGATTGCCAAATCAGAACGTGGTTTTTTAACATATTTTAAATTTATCACCATGTGTAGAACTCAAGCTTTGTTCATTTCTCCCAACACTACAAAATAAATAACAGTATAGATATATTTTTAGTTGGGGGTCTAGGAAGGATAATTAAAATGCAAAATTTACAATTTATTTATGATGAGAACAATCCACAGATCTTTATATGCATCATAACTTTTCGTGTTATTTTAACTATTCATGGTTCATGTTACTTTGATCTATTGTTAATTTAACAAAAAAAATCTTAAGGCTTGAAGAGACCTTAAGGATTTTCATAGGGGCTAACAAGTATATTTCCTAGATGAGGACTTTGTGGTTAATAGAGGCTACACAGCTTGTCTACAACAAAAGGAAAGCAGCACGTGCAGGCCAAAGACTAGAACCCAGACCTTCAAACTTTCCACTATTTCCTTTCTCCTGCATTACATCCTTTTCTGTGGAATGGTATGGAAGAGATATTATGTTATTCTTTAGTCACTATGCTAAAGACTGAATATTTATGCCCCCTCTCCACTGCACAAATTCATATGTTGAAACCTGATTCCCAATGTGATGGTATTTAGAGATGGGACCTTTCATTAGGTCATGAGGTCCCATGTCAAAATACCATCACATTGAATGAGATCAAAAGATACTCTGAAGAGACTCTTACAAAAGAGATTCCAGAGAGTTCCCACTCCCCTGTTACCATGTGAGGACACAATGAAAAGACTGTGTATGAACCAAGAAGCTGGCTCTCATCAGGCATATCTGCTGGTACCTTGATCTTGGACTTGCCAGTCTCCAGAAGTATAAGAAATAAATTTATTTTGTTTACAAGTTACCCAGTCTATGATATTTTTGTTAGAGCAGCTGAAACAGACTAGAAATACACTATCAGACATTTAATTTTCATTTCGTTTATCTTGTTCTGTCCCATAAACCTAATATTTTGCTATTTACTGTGTACATATACAAACCTAACAAATGCTCTTAACTATTACTCTCCTGATAAATGTGTTGACTGTGGGTTTGCATTCAGTAAGTCAAAGGAATAATTTGTGTATCAAGTAGTAATATTACCCTGGTCCCAACTTAATTCGGAGTCACAAAACCTTAACAGGAGATATAATAGGAAAATATGTTTTGTCACTATTGAAAATGTGTGTCATTTTTAGATTTTAAAATAGTATATATCTTTAAAAATATATCTTATGCTAAAGAAATTGCAGAAACTTAAAAACATAAATATGCTTAAAACGAAAAGAAGAATTATAGGGCGATTGTCCTGGGGTGCAGATGGAGGGAGCCACGGTTCGGCTGCTGTGTGGCAGCGCACTGCTAAGAAGAAACTTCCTGATTTGCCTGTCTTCCTGGAAAAATCCTCCTGATGTCTTAAAATTCCCAGCTTTGAGAAGCTGGACTCAAAGCAAACAAATAATGGCCTACCCTATGCCCCTCTGCAAACATTTACAGATGAGGAGAGGATGATAAAGAGCACGGTTAAAAAGTTTGTCCAGGAACAAATTGCTCCTTTGATTTCAAAAATGGATGAAAATTCAAAAATGGAAAAATCAGTAATAGGAGGATTATTTCAACAAGGGTTGATGGGTATTGAAATTGACACAAAATACGGAGGAACAGGAGCTTCATTTTTTCCTCTATCCTAGTGATAGAATTAGCCAAAGTTGATGCGTCTGTGGCTCTGGTATGTGACATCCAGAACACAGTAATTAGGAAAATATGGAACAGAAGAACAGAAGGCTATCTATTTGCCCAAGCTAGCTATGGAACAAATGGGAAGTTTCTGCCTTTCAGAGGCTGGAGCAGGTAGCGATTCATTTGCTTTGAAGACCAAAGCTGATAAAAAAGGAAATTATTATGTCATCAACGGGTCGAAGATGTGGATTAGCAATGCCAAGGATGCCAAGCTCTTCATGGTGATGGCAAATGTAGACCTTACTCTTGGGTATAAAGGGATTACCTGCTTCTTGGTAGATTGTGATACTGAGGGCCTTCATATAGGGAAACCAGAGAACAAAATGGGAAGCAGAGCTTCTTTTACTTGCCCATTAACATTTGAAAATGTCAAGGTTCCAGAAACCAATATCCTGGGACAAATTGGACATGGCTATAAGTAAACCATTGGGGGTCTTAATGAAGGTAGAATAGCAATTGCTGCACAGATGCTGGGACTGGCTCAAGGATGTTTTGACTACACTATTCCATATATTAAAGAAAGGGAACAATTTGGCAAAAGAATATTTGATTTTCAGGGACGCCAACACCAAGTGGCTCACGTGGCCACCCAGCTAGAAGCTGCAAGATTACTCACATACAACGCTGCAAGGCTTTTAGAAGCTGGAAGGCCATTCATTAAAGAATCATCTATGGCCAAGTACTATGCATCAGAGATTGCGGACCTAATAACTGGCATATGTATTGAGTGGATGGGAGGAGTAGGCTACACCAAAAATTACCCTGTGGAAAGGTACTTCCGAGATGTGAAGATTGATAAAATATATGAAGGAACTTCAAACATCTAGCTGAACACCATCCCAAAGCGCATCAATTCGGAATACTGACAGCCACGGGAGTGGGACCCCTCCCTGGTGTCACTGGTGAAAAATTTTAAACTATTGTGCCTTTTGGGGGGCTGTGTTGAATGATTTTATTTAGGCCCTTCACCTTTGATCTGGAGGTAGACCTTTCCTGTTTCCTCTTTCCAATCTGCTTAACTGAGACGCAGAAAATCATTTTTAAAATTTGGAAAGAAATGCATCCATATTTTCTCCAAAACTATATTTAAAACTCTATATGCATTATCATTCTAGCTTCAGGGTATACAGAATTTCACTCTATTAGAATTTGGAAAAATAAAGATAATATAAGTATTTCTTGCAGACATGGCTATTTTATATTCTTGTCATTGTGCATCAGTCAGAGAGATGTTTGTGCTAGTTGGCAATTCTATAGAAGAAATAGATTCAATTCTAAGTTGCTAAACTAGGTGAAACTGATAAAAATTTATTTAGAAAAATCTAAAAGTTTTAGCTCTGAATATCTGAAAATGAGTGGATTATATAATCGAAGAAAACATTTCAACAAAGGAAAGCAATATAATTTGTTACTATAATTTACCAGTGTGAAAGGTGCATTTCATTATGATTTCAGTAGATCATTTTAAAAACAAGTCTCTACATTAGTTTTCAAGAATGAAGTTTAAATAATTTGGTTTAATAATTAGAATATACTCAATATTATAATATTCATTTTATCAATGATACAGTATTTTTCCATCTTTAAATTGAATACTGTTTTCTCAAACTTAGTTATTGAGCTTTATCATGAATAGTAATTCAGAAATTATATTTTGGTTCAGCAATTCTCAAGAGGGGATGTCTTTTCCCCATAAAGGAGTGTATTAAAATCTTGTAAGGAATGAGGGATAGAAGGGAGCTGTAGAGTTCGAAAAGCATATTTGGTAATATAAAAAATGACGTTTCTGGCAAGGCGAAAATAAATCTGTTGTTTTACAGTCAAATTATGGAAAGGCAAAGATCAGCAAATATACAGCTGGCGATTCCATTTCTTCAGTATCAGGGATTCTCAATCAGGAGAAGAAACCTTGTAGGGTACACATCCTCAGTCCCCTCAGGAGGGAGGAGGACAGTGAAGGGTGAGTGTTTTATATTTTCTGGAAGGGGGCATGGGTTAGAGATGTTGGAAAATGTTTCAAGGCTCATAGAGTTGCTTAAAGTAATCACTGCTGTCAAAGGGGAAGCACTTTAATGAAAGAATAATGTTTATTAAGAAAACTTGACATTTTCAAAGTAATTTTGCTTTGCACATTCATGTTCATCAAATTGGATTAATTTCTATAATGGATATCATAGTTAAATACTCAGAACTGTGTAAATACAATTGAGATAGAAATTACATTAAAATATTAGGAAGAAATACGGACAAATTTATTCCTTAGATTAAAAGAGATAAAGCCTACTTGATTTTCAGATAGGGAGCTGATGGAAGCCAGTCATTCAGTGTTTTAGAACAAAAAGACATTAATCTGATAAGGAAAGTAGGGGATGGAGGAAATGCCCTAAAGGGGGCCTTGGACATCTTTAATTTCTGTGATTATGTGAGAGAGGTGGACTTTTCAGATAATGGAATAGAAGCCAAAGTTAGTAAAAAGAATCCCAGCTTCCTCCTGTAGAGTTACAAACACGTGAAACTACAATAAGCCTCCTTCAGATTAGCAGCATGAGAGAGGCTCCCATGTACATCTAGACCGTGAATATATAGTTCATATTGATACAGTTCTAATTGTGTGTATATTTTTTGTGCAGGTTCACAAATAGCAGTTGAAAACTATGTATTGTAGTTAATATCTGTACCTGCCTTCTTCTATTAGTGAATTGTGTTATTGTACCATTTACCAAAGAGGATGTTGTAGGTTTCCCCCATAGTTCTTCCATTATAGCTCTTCTTAAAAACCATGACTTTGGGGGTCTTGAGTTTGTGTCTAGTGGAGGACAAGCTTGTTTACCTCCTGAAGCTTGTCATTACTGTTTGTTAATTTGAGGATAGGGCTGTCAGAAGGAAGAGACTTGAACACAAGCAACAAGTTGTATTTGTGTGGTAGAGCTGGACTCAACCCAACTGCCAAGTTAGTATTGTTAGACATTTCACTTTACAACACAAAAATGAATTGGTGTCAAAGATTTTAGAATTATGGAAAGCTAAATCTATAAAGAGTTTAGAGAGCCATCCAGCCAACTCTCTCATTTTAAGAGTGAATGATTCATATAGCCCAGACTACTTGCCCAAGATCATCCATCCAGGGCCAAAGATTAGACAAGGATGCAAATGTACTGGCTCCCAATTCAGTGCTCTTCCTACTGTTTGCTACTGTCTCTGTTCAACAAATTTTGGATTTCCTCCTTGTTATGTCTCAATACTCTTATTGATTTATTTTAAGTTTAACTGATAAATAATTAACACTTCAGAAGTGTTAAGATTGATCAGTGTCATTACTTACATATTTTAATCACCTTCCAAACACACTGGCTCTGCTAGGATGTAGCTGGTATGTCAAATGTAAAGATTATTGTGTGTGATCACTTGGTTTTATGATTATGATGTGTTTTAGTAAATGCACTATTTATATCCTTGCTGATGTATTTTTGCTGATCTTTCATAAAGTGAAACTTGTTGTAATGGTACATATCAGACTGTAATCAGTGTTACAAAATCAGTATTCCATGGAGAATGAAAAAATAAAGCACTAACTGGAAAAAAAAAGAATTATAGAGCACTCCTGCTGCAGTATTTTATGACATATTTTGGAAAAACAGAAGCAGAGTCAGAATCAACTTTGAAGACTAAGAGAGAGAGAGCTTAGATTTTCAGGAGAACATATAGCTTACATCCTCCAATCCCCTCCTTTTAATGTTAAAAATAAAGAAATGATCCTGATCCTAAATTGCTTATGGTCATGATGCTGGACCCTGACATACATGCCAATCTTCCAAGAGTCAACAAAGTTAATAAAACTTCTTAAAGTGTTAAAAGTGTTAAAATATTTTAGACTTGGTCTGACATTGGTATACTTATTTTGAATTTGGCTTTGATAAATTCATATTAAGTTTAAAAGACAATTATTATTTAGTTAAGTGGCACAAAAGAAATCAACAATGATTAGTTTTTAAAAACAAGGAAGGAAAACTGTTCTTTTTTTATTACATCTGAAATATATGGCAAATACATAAGTCTGGTACTTTAATAACTTTCTACCCTGATGTGAATTTCTTCACTTTCAATAGCACTTTACTATGTCATCTTTAAAATGAACATAAAATAAAATAGAGAGCAAGTTTTACAGGAGATCACAACACATTCCCATGAGACTCCAAATCCACATAGGCTACTGAAACACCTAAAACAAATACTAAGAAAATATAGAAAAATAAAAGGCACTCCACAAGTAGGTGATGATCTTGAACCAAATTGAAGCCCTCTGGAGGCCTATACTAAAAATTAAATATTAAGCAATAATTTAGAATGAAGTTTGGCTTCATTTGATTCTGACGTATTATTTCAAGTTTATTCCTCTTTTTCTAAATTGAATGTTCTTGATTCTATCATTACAACTAATTCAATTAGTAAACGTAAAATCAGATAGTAAAGAGATACATGTAAGGGATATTAAGTAGAAAAAAAAATTGGTTGAATGGTTCATGGAAAAGCAGTATTAGTTGAAAACCTTTTATTCTATGATGAAATTTGGTGGGCTTAAAATTAATCCTAGCAGAAATCTGTTTCCTACAGAGATCTCCTCAAAACCATATACCCAGTATATAAATCCTCACAAGCAACATCTAATAATTCAATTTTAAAAAAACAAAAAACAGAACAAAACAAAGCACAACACTGTAATATCTACTTTCAATCCAGCCATTATGGCCAAAAGAGGATGGACCAGTTTTCCATCCTAAAATCAGCAAAACAGAAGGAAAGAAATATGAGTGTGTCTGTGTGTGAGTGTGTGATACAAACTTTGCACTGCAAAGATTGAAAGTTAAGCAACTCTAAACATAATTAAGAATTATATCTGCTATGATTCAAGTCATTTACACACCAATGGATATTCAGAAATCAATATTGGCAGTGCACAGACTTGAAACACATGAACAGACATGAGAAAAGAAGGAGCAAAACACCAACATCATCCCAAACAGTCCGCAGTAACCTCTGTCTAGGAGGAGTAAAAAGGTGGCTGATAATCAACACTAAAAAACAATTGTAGTTATAATGGCTATATATGTAGCAACTTGATTAAATGTAGGTCTATATTATTCTTTATGAATGTACAGCAAATTTTGAATTTTGTTGAATCAGAGGTCCTTTAATTTATTTTGGTATACTTTTCCATGATGTAAATATTTATAATAATCCAAATATTTAATTCTATGCTTATCATATGACTGAATAGATATTTACTTATATGATGTAGGTTTACCTTTCCTATCAAAAAGTAATCATCTTAAGGGAAAAAACTCTCCTGTTCATCTTGTTTTAGTACTTAGTAAAATGTCTGACATACATGGTATGTGTTAAGTGAAATATTAATGGAATCCATTATATAATACAAGATTGTATAACATACTTATATCCATTTTATATAAAGCATTACCTAATATGGAATCTGTTCTTTTCACCTAATCAATTTTTTCATAAATAAAAAGAAGTAAGCATCGGGCTTCCCTGGTGGCGCAGTGGTTGAGAGTCCGCCTGCCGATGCAGGGGAAATGGGTTCGTGCCCCAGTCTGGGAGGATCCCACATGCCGCGGAGCGGCTGGGCCCGTGAGCCATGGCCGCTGGGCCTGTGCGTCCGGAGCCTGTGCTCCACAGCAGGAGAGGCCACAACAGTGAGAGGCCCACATATCGGAAAAAAAAAAAAAACAAACAAACAAAGAAGTAAGCATCATCTTTTTTGCAGGTTGTTGCCTGTACATTATCTATCCATTTAAAGCATTGCATTTACTCACTTAATCAGGCCATCCTCTGCACTAATAATCATTGTTGCATATTTATCATATTTTAATTTTCACACTGGTTTTAACAACTTCTAGTAAATCAATTCTAAATATGCCTTCTTTGGGAAAAAACATCCTTTAGTGTGCTACATTAAGTGTTGGTACATTCACTTTCAAAATCTTGACATTTTAATAATGTTTTAAATACAACATCAGCATAGCAAACTTCCTAGCAAGAACAAATACTGCTATTTCTACAAAGCAATTAAAATCAGTACTCAAAAACATGTTGCCACAAATATTTCTTTCACAGAATAAAAAAATAAATTATATTTTTGAAAGAAGCATTTAGAAAATTATTTCTGTCCAAATTTGAACTTACATTTTAGTAATGCCCTAATTAGATACAGTTGCCTAATACATTTAAACTGCTCCTTCAACTCTTCCTGCTACATTTCAAATTTTGAGCACACACCTGAGTTAAAAGCTCTGTCATAGGGCTTCCCTGGTGGCGCAGTGGTTGAGAGTCCACCTGCAGATACAAGGGACACGGGTTCGTGCCCTGGTATGGGAGGATCCCACATGCCGCGGAGCGGCTGGGCCCGTGAGCCATGGCCGCTGAGTCTGTGCGTCCGGAGCCTGTGAGTCCGGAGCCTGTGCTTCCAGAGCCTGTGCTCCGCAATGGGAGAGGCCACAACAGTGAGAGGCCCACGTACCGCAAAAAAAAAAAAAAAAGCTCTATCATAGTCATCTTTGCTTCTACTTTCAATAGTTCTATACAATAATTTAGCATTTTGTCAATATGGTTATTAAATCACGGTCATACTAAAGGCTGATCTAGCCCCAGGAAACACTCGAATGTACTAGATTCAAAGCTGCGTAATTCATGTGTCCTCGTGGAATTTTTAATTGATAAGAAAAAAATCCAGTCTCAGGTGTTAGTTTCAATATTATTTAATATATTTATATATCACATTATCATTAACTGTCAATTGGGGTCATATACAATTTGATATGAATTATTACTATATAAAATATAATGTAAAAAATGATTAAAGATAGGTTTTTGATAATCATTGCTTATAGATTGCCTTTCTTAAAATAATTTATCCTCCCTGAGAAATTGTTGAAATCAAAAGCATGTACTAAACATGATACACTGTATGATTAAATCTTTACATTTATCTATGTCTGAAAGTTAAAAAAACTCTAGAGAAATAATAAGATTGCTTTCATTAAAAGTAGAGACTTCAGCCATTTCCACTGAAGCCAGTAATCTGTCATACTGCAAATAAGAGGAGCACAATTAGCAGCAGAGGAGTCCTATAGTCTTTATGTAGAGAGTGCTTTGTTCAATGACAGAAAGGAAAAAATACAGCTTCTCCTAGACAGACGCACCATATTCATTCCTACAGGCCATGCCAATTGAGAAAAACATTGCTGACCTTTCCCACTCTTAATTCTGCCTTTCCATCTCTGGAACCTACTTTATTTGGGGTATATATCACATATAAATTATAAATACCTTATGCACACAATCATTCACTAGTGGGGTTTTTTTGTTTTTTGTTTTTTTTTACTATTTTTGTCATGGCCTGGGTCTCTAAGAAAACTTCCTTGCTTGACAACTAAAGTTTAACTGTTTAAATGCCACTTCTTGAATGTAAACATTTTAAGGGAAATATTTTTAAACTATTGGATTTCTCTGGTTCATTTTTTTTTTGATTCTGTGTTCATTTTAATTTTTTAAACATCTTTATTGGAGTATAATTGCTTTACAATTATGCTTTACAATGGTGTGTTAGTTTCTGCTTTATAACAAAGTGAATAAGCTATACATATACATGTATCCCCATATCTCCTCCCTCTTGCATCTCCCTCCCACCCTCCCTACCCCACCCCTCTAGGTGGTCACACCTAGACCCTGTGCTATACGGCTGATCTCCCTGTGCTATACGGCTGCTTCCCACTAGCTATCTGTTTTACATTTGGTAGTGTATATATGTCCATGCCACTCTCTCACTTCGTCCCAGCTTACCCTTCCCCATCCCTGTATCCTCAAGTCCATTCTCTATGTCTGTGTCTTTATTCCTGTTCTGCCCGTAGGTTCTTCAGAACCTTTTTTTTCTTTTTGTTTTAGATTCCACATATATGTGTTAACATATGATATTTGTTTTTCTTTTTCTGACTTCCTTTATTCTGTATGGCAGACTCTAGGTCCATCCACCTCACTACAAATAACTCAATTTCATTTCTTTTTATGGCTGAGTAATATTCCATTGTATATATGTGCCACATCTTTATCCATTCATCTGTCAATGGACACTTAGGTTGCTTCCATGTTCTGGCTATTATAAATAGAGCTGAAATGAACATTGTGGTGTATGACTCTTTTTGAATTATGGTTTTCTCAGGGTATATGCACAGTAGTTGGATTGCTGGGTCGTATGGTATTTCTATTTTTAGTTTTTTAAGGAACCTCCATGCTGTTATCCATAGTGGCTATAAATTTATACAATTTAAATTGATACAATTTACTTTCCCACCAACAGTGCAAGAGTGTTCCCTTTTCCCCACACCCTCTCCAGCATTTATTGTTTCTAGATTTTTTGATGATGGCTATTCTGACCAGTGTGAGATGATACCTCATTGTAGTTTTGATTCGCATTTCTCTAATGATTAGTGATGTTGAGCATCCTTTCATGTGTTTGTTGGTGATCTGTATATCTTCTTTGGAGAAATGTCTATTTAGGTCTTCTGCCCATTTTTGGATTGTGTTGTTTGTTTTTTGATATTGAGCTGCATGAGCTACTTGTAAGTTTTGGAGATTAATCCTTTGTCAGTTGCTTCATTTGAAAATATTTTCTCCCATTCTGAGGGTTGTCTATTCATCTTGTTTATGGTTTCTTTTGCTGTGAAAAAGCTTTTAGGTTTCATTAGGTCCCATTTGGTTATTTTTGTTCTTTTTTCCATTTCTCTAGGAGGTGGGTCAAAAAGGATCTTGCTGTGATTTATGTCATAGAGTGTTCTGCCTATGTTTTCCTCTAAGAGTTTTATAGTGTCTGGACTTACATTTAGGTCTTTAATCCATTTGGAGTTTATTTTTATGGTGTTAAGGAGTGTTCTAATTTCATTCTTTTACATGTAACTGTCCAGTTTTCCCAGCACCACTTATTGAGGAGGCTGCCTTTTCTCCATTGTATATTCTTGCCTCCTTTATCAAAGATAAGGTGACCATATGTGCGTGGGTTTATCTCTGGGCTTTCTATCCTGTTCCATTGATCTATATTTCTGTTTTTGTGCCAGTACCATACTATATTGATTACTGTAGCTTTGTAGTATAGTCTGAAGTCAGGGAGCCTGATTCCTCCAGCTCCATTTTTCTTTCTCAATATTGCTTTGGCTATTTGGGGTCTTTTGTGTTTCCATACAAATTGTGAAAAAATTTTTTCTAGTTCTGTGAAAAATGCCATTGGTAGTTTGACAGGAATTGCACTGAATCTATAGATTGCTTTGGATAGTCTAGTCATTTTCACAATGTTGATTTTTCCAATCCAAGGACATGATATATCTCTCCATCTGTTTCAATTATCTTTAATTTCTTTCATCAGTGTCTTATAATTTTCTGCATACAGGTCTTTTGTCTCCTTAGGTAGGTTTATTCCTAGGTATTTTATTCTCTTTCTTGTAATTGTAAATAAGATTGTTTCCTTAATTTCACTTTCAGATTTTTCATCATTAGTGTATAGGAATGCAAGAGATTTCTGTGCATTAATTTTGTATCCTGCTACTTTACCAAATTCTTTGATTAGCTCTAGTAGTTTTCTGGTAGCATCTTTAGGATTCTCTATGTATAGTATCATGTCCTCTGCAAACAGCGACAGCTTTACTTCTTTTCTGCTTTGGATTCCTTTCATTTCTTTTTCTTCTCTGATTGCTGTGGTTAAAACTTCCAAAACTATGTTGAATAACTTCTCTGTTTCTTAAACAGGGTGTGTGGAACTTAATTTAGTCTTTCCTTATTACTCCACTAGTATGTAAGAAAATCACTGCAGATTTAATAATCTCTTGTGAGATACGTATTTAGCAGGGTCATACTATGAATCTTGGATTCTTGAAAAATCCTCTAATGATGGCTTCTTTATCTGTTTCTCTTGCTTCCAGTTCACAAAGGTGAATTTCACTTCTGGTAATAGAACATAGAACTGCTCCTAGATCCGTGACTAAATCAAATATCATATCAATGTCTTACCCTCCAGGAAATCTTTTTCACTATTTCTATTAATTTTAAAACTTAAGATTAACATTTAAAACATTTAAACATTTTAAATATTTAAAATTTGATGATACATGTTTTATGACTCATTTTATGGTTTAATTTGTTGAATGCTCTATTAATATTTGAAAATAATATGTTAGCTTTTTAAATGGAGTGTTCTATAAATCATTTTAATTAATTTTTTTCAATTATTTTATATTTATTAACATACTCAACATGTCCAATCATCATTTATTTGCGTCAATCTCTATTGCTATCTGGTATCATTTCCCTTTGGCCTGAGAATCTCTTTTTTTCAACATTTATTATTTAAAAAATCTTAAAATCCTACTTTTCCTTAACATATATTGAATTGCAGAACTGTTGGTGACAAATTCTCTTTGCTTTTACTTTTGGAAATATTTTTCTTTGTTTTAAAGGATATTCTCACTAGATATAATATTCTATGTTGACAGTATTTTTTGTTTGTTTTCTTTCATCACTCTAAGGCAGTTGTTGTATTGTCTTCTGGTTTGCATAGTCTGGAGTCATCCCTATATGTGTTCCTCTGTACAAAAAAAAAAAATCTATTTTTCATTTCTTTAAAGACTTTATCACTTGTTTTTAAAGCAATTTTAATGTGATATGTTTTGGTGCAGAATTTTTTAATTTCTTTTTTGAATGAGTCCCTTGATATTTATGTATTTGTGGACATATTTTTCAATGAATTTGGGAAAGTATCACTCAGTATTTGTTTTTTTTTTTTTTTGTGGTATGCGGGCCTCTCACTGTTGTGGCCTTTCCAATTATGGAGCACAGGCTCCGGATGCATAGGTTTAGCGGCCATGGCTCATGGGCCTAGCCGCTCCACGACATGTGGGATCTTCCCGGACCGGGGCACGAACCCGTGTCCCCTGCATCGGCAGGTGGACTCTCAACCACTGCTCCACCAGGGAAGCCCTCACTCAGTATTTTTATAAGCACTCATATGTTAGATCACTGAATATCAATCCACAGATCATTGAGGCTTTTTTTTTAAAAGCTTTTTTTTTCAGTCATTTTTCTTTCTCTGTTTCAATCTGAATACATTTCATTGCTATATTTTTAAATTCCCCGATATTTTCTTTATGCAGTATTTAATCCACTGTCATATGCAGTAAGATTTTAAATTCAGATATCATATTTTTTACCTCTAGGAGTTTTACTTGAGTCCTGTTTTATATTTTCCATTTATTTGCTCATTATGTTCATTTTTTCCTTTAAGTACTTGTAAATAGTTTTTAACAGCAGTTTTAACATCTGTGTCTGCTAATTTCTTATTCCTAGTTTTCTAAGGACTGAATTTTATCTCTATGATTTTGCTTTTTGTTATATCTATTGATATTTGATTAGATGCTAGAGTCTTTAATTTTGCTTTTCTGAATGTCTTTATCAATGTATTGATAAAGTTTTTTTTAATCTGTATTATTTGTTAGGTTAAATAAGAATAACCCATTTAAAAATATTTCCATTACTTCCTATTAATACAAAGATGAGAATATAAACAAATTCATCATATCAAAATATCCCTCACAGTGTGAGATTTTTCTACCAAGAAACAAGTTGTGCCATTTTCTAGGAGTTTACTGTTACAAGTTTATTAAATTGCTAAGAAGTGAAGTTTCAGTTCTCAGTAAGGAGCAGTTCAGGGCCACTTGGACATCCAAAATCAGTTTATTATTGTTTCTGTAAAGCTCAATTTCTGTAACAAGTTGCAGGGAGTCATTGCTGCCCGAAAATTGTCAGAACCACCACTGCAATTTCTAGATAAGGAAATTAGGTAATTCTCTCCTAGAGGAATTTTTTTTTTTTTTAATGCAAGGCAATACATGAAGACTTAAAGGGATTTCTCACAAAACACATTAGAAAGTTTGAGTCTTGTACAGGAGATACCTTCTCAGGGAGTGTTGGAGAAAGGAATACTCTCAGTTTTTGAACATGCAAGTGGGAGACTTGTCCCTCTAGTGAAATTGGTGGAATAAGAACAAGGGAGGCCTAGAATATAGCTCTTATCCAAACTCTGTGAACCCAGTTGGATATATGGATTGAGATCTGTATATCACTTATTAGGAGACATTAGTAACTGGAGTACACCAAAGTGAGAATTCCTAGCATTGTAACATCTTGAAAATTTGTACTGCATTTATTCTGCATAACATTTGTGGGTAAAATTTGATCAAAAACCTCACATTTTTTCTTCTGGAGCCCTTCATCTACTATGTATACCGCCTCACAACCTATCCTAAACCCCTACTCTTTGCCGTTTCAGAGGAGAAAAACCTCATTATCTCCCTGACTTTGATGACATTTTATCTACTGTATAAAGCAGAAAAGGGGCATGGGGCATGCCATATATTAATGGACTTAATTTAGTTGGAGCGAGGGCAATATTAAGGCAGGAGAGAAGGATGTTAAGATGAGTACAAACATAGGTAAATATCCCTCATCTCACTGCTTCTTTAAATTAGGTCTTATATAAATAATGTTTTTTGTAAATTCAGAGGTTCGATTATCTATTGGGAATAAGGAGGAGAAAAGGAAATTTAGTAGATAAAATTTGAAATAGATGTTATGGAAAATGGGAGATTAAAATAAATGAGAAATATAGTAGGATTGCCAAACATTTTTGATAGTCTATTGGAATCGTTAATCATTAATTTAGAGTAGAGCCAATTTTCCTCATATATTACTTTCTCTCAGTGTTCTCTCATCTTCTCAGGTAAACTGTCCAACACAGTGACACAAAGACACAGCAAATGAATATTAAAGTATGGGTTAAAATTGACTTCTTTTCATTCTAGCCCATATGTTTAACAGCTTTGTACTAAAATATATGTGTATATAACATATATGTGTATATACTTAGAAGTTACAGCCCTTATAGTGAAGAGTTTTTTTAAAGTATATTAATCTTATATCAATTAATAAAAAAAACCTAGACACATTTAGAAACTCTCACCATCCATCAAGTTTTCTTTAGTACACCTTCCTTTATATACATTAAATACTAAAAATGCTTTTTACAAAAACAAAATATTTTATAATCCTTCTTACCTTTAAGGTTTAATGTTTACTATTGGAGTTACAGAAAAATTATAAAAATGCTTGAAACTTTGCACCAAAGACAATGGCTGCAAAAGCTTGTTATTGAAATGGAGCAATGGGTTGCAAAAAAAAAAAAAAAAATTGAAAATCAATCAGCATCTCTTTCTCTCCATCTTCCCCCAGGCCTGTGGAAGACAGAGTTTGAGAATTACCTACCCTTTCTTTAACATGTTTTGTATAGCACATATGAAATCATCTGAATATCATTACGAATTATTTATTCTCTCTAATCCAAATTTAAGCTGAGACCAACTATAATTTACCTAAAAACACTAAGAACTGGTGAGTCATAAATTACAAAAAAAATCCCATGTAAATGTGAATACTTTTAAAAAAGAAACCTATGGGGGGAGCACTGTGGAAAAGACTTCTAAACAAATTTCAGCAAATATTTGACTAGAGGAGGGATTGATAAAAATGGAATACTCAAACCAGTTACCAAAAGCAGATGGAGATTCAAATTAATAAAAACCAAAATTATCTATTAATTAGAACTGTACAATAGAAAATAAATTGCTTTGCAGAATTCATACTCCCAGCTAACCAAAATATTCATGCAGAAGCCAGAGAAACTGGCTGGAACCTTTAAAGTAGATACCTGCTTTAGATAAGAGTTGAGAATAGAAAATCAACACTAATAATTCATGCCTTTCTAAATTGACTTTTCAGTAATGAAAAATGATTCTGGAATATCAATGTCTGTGTAGGGTATAGAAAAAAACTTTAAGAGGAAAAGACTTACAGCAGGAAAACCAACAAAAATGCTAATTGTTATTTAAATTAATTATTAAGTCATTAAAAATAATCATGTCCCCTGATTTGGAAATCTGAATTGTGATCACAGCTTTGTGAAAATCAGTCATGTTAGTGTATTATTGATGGTTTGAACTCCCAATTATGAAAGACTCAGAAGACAGCTAATGGCTCCTATTACATGAATTTGTAGAGAAAATTAAATATAATACTTAATGAAGCATAGAGGCTATTAGTGTTATTACCTATAAACACTTGCAGAAAATGAAAAAGAGGATTCGTTTTGTGTTGCTCCAAACCCTCAAGTGACATATAGCAAGGTCAACTGAAAGGATGAGGAGATATTAGAATGTTGTGAACAAACAGTAATAATGTTGAATTGTAAACAGAAACAACCCTTAAAAAGAAGGAAATATAATTCTACTTAGGACATTCTTTTTAAAGAGAGTACATATTCAAAGATTACCATGAATACTTCCATGATTTCAGACATAAGAAAAAAATAGCATCATGACTTTAATTTTACCTTGGGTCATTCTAAACTTTATATTACTTAAAGAAGGTAAAATGGATAGTATATTAGTCAAGATTCTCCTGAGAAATAGAACCAATAGGAGATATACAGATCTTCCTTGACTTATAATGGGGTTACATCCTAATAAGGCCATCATAAATTGAAAATATTGTAAGTCAAAAATTCATTTAATACACCTAACCTACTGAACATTATAGCTTAGCCTAACCTACCTTAAACGTGCTCAGAACATTTTCATTAGCCTACCATTGGACAAAATCATCTAGCACAAAGCCTATTTCACAAAAAAAGAATATCTCATTTAATTTACTGTACTGAACATGAAAAACAGAATGGTTATATGGGTACAGAATGGGTTTGAGTGTATCATTTGTTTACCATTGCGATCACACGGCTGACTGGTAGCTGCAGCTCACTGCCAGTGCCCAGCATCATGAGAGTAGCATAATGCATATTGCTAGCCCAGAAAAACATCAAATTCAAAATTCAAAGTACAGTTTCTACTAAATGCATATCATTTTTGCATCTTCATAAAGTTGAAAGATCGTTAAGTCAGGGATCATCTGTCTAGATATCTCCAAGTATTAATAAATATATTTATTTACAATTGGCTCACACAATTATGAAGACCAAGAAGTTTCATGATCTGCAGTCTTAGAGCTGGAGAACCAGGAAAGCCAGTGGTGTAATAAAATCTGAGACCATAGTCTTGGGAACCAAGATGCCTATGTCTGAAGGCAGGGGAAGATGGATCTCTCTACTCAAAGAAAGATAGAATTTGCCCTTCTATCACCTTTTGTTCTATTCAGACCCTGAATGGATTGTTTGATGCCCATCCACATTGGTCAGAGTGATCTCTTTACTTAGTTTACCAATTCAAATGCTAATCTCTTCCAGAAACCCCCTCACACACACATTCAGAAATGTTTTACCAGCTATCTGGGTGCCTCTCAGTCCAGTCAGGTTGATGCATAAAATCACATCATAGGTAGTTAAGTCAGAACATAGACTTTTAATCTGGATCAACCTGAATCGAACTCGTGTCCTGGTACTGGGATGCTGGTCAATTGAATACATCTCAATAGATCACTTTTAAACAATAATTATGGTAACTTCTATAAAATGAGAATAATAGTGTTTGAACTGACACCTTTATTGAAGAGACAATAAAGAGACTATAAAAGTCATCTCAGCAATAAATAACAAGCAAGTTTCATCTTTATTGGGAACTCTAAATAATTAATACTGATGGCCCAAAGCATTGTGTGGAAAGTTTGAGTCACTATTGAAACTTAACAATGAAAAATATAATCATCAATTAACAGTGTCTGTCCTGGACACAGGATAGGAAGATGTGTGTACTATGGATTTACCAATCCCAATCTCTTGTAAGGTGTCTCTCCTTTCAAACTTCTCATCTCTGTCTTAGAAAGCAAAAAACTGAAACCTAGAGAGATCATACGTCTGATAAGAAGGAATGTGGGACTAGCTGTTAATCTTTCTATTATTATCATAGTTTATTCCATTTTTGTTGCTACTTCTTGGATTCTTAAAGTAACAAAATAAATTTATTTTTGTATGTATTCCTCTAGAATTCAGTCTTATCAATTTCTCTCTATTCCAGTACTATCAATTTAAATTGAGTGAGCACATTTTATTTATTATTATGTTATTGTAAAAAAAAAAGAAATATAACTACTGAGGGTTGAATGTTTAAGTTAAAACTCTTATGTTTAGTAATAATGTCAATAAGGCACTGTGATTATAAAGAACACTTAAAAATCAAATGGAGGGCTTCCCTGGTGGTGCAGTGGTTGAGAGTCCGCCTGCCGATGCAGGGGATGCGGGTTCGTGCCCCGGTCCAGGAAGATCCCACATGCCGCAGAGCGGCTGAGCCCGTGAGCCATGACTGCTGAGCCTGCGTGTCCGGAGCCTGTACTCCGCAACGGGAGAGGACACAACAGTGAGAGGCCCGTGTACCAAAAAAAAAAAAAAAAAAAAAAATCAAATGGAGAGTGAGATATAATCAAGAGACTTGAACTTACCTTTTTTAAAATCTTTGATATTTACAACAAGCTAACAAGAAACAATTAAATTTTAACAAGATCACATTATTTCAACCTACATTTAATTTGAGTAACTCCTTTGAGTTAGCTACCATTCCAACAAATTTAAATTCATGATATGGTGTCCCACAGATAGAGCATAACTATAACATATTGGTTATTTCACCTTTTCCTAGGATCAGTCTATGGGTGCCTTCTGCTCTTGCTTTATTGGCAAGTACACTATCCCGTGAAATCCAATAGGAACCATATCTCCTTATGGGCCAAACGGCTGATTTTTAAAGAGGTAAGTGGCAACTTCTTTCATCATATCCTGAATGACAACCTGTGTTTCCCTTCTCTTGTTCCATAATATTCCCTCTGCTCTTAAACACATATGTTTTCTTGTGTTATCCCAGTCTTTTCTGTGGATCTTCTACCATGTATATTGTGAAGTCATAAGGAACCCTCCCTTTTGCCAAGCAGTTAAAGCAGCGATTTCTGGGGGAAGATTGGAAAAAAATAATAGTTTTTAATTTTGACTTTGTTTTATACAACTTATATACTCATATTATTTTAAAATAATATAGTATATTTACTTTTAGAAAAATTGAATATTTTTATAAAGTTTGCCTTTGTACTTTAAATTTCTATGCAGTTTTTCTTGGCTCTTTATGGAAATATTAATGAAACATCACAATGAATGGTACATAATATTATTCATGAGATTCTAATGAGAAGCATGATATATCTATTACTTACTTGATATTAAGAAGATATTTTATAGACTTACATTCAGAGCTTAACATAATTTTGTTATTTCATTTTCATATCTCTTAGCTTTACACTTAGGCAATTTCTTTTAGATTTTGCTCTCAGAATCATAATATGCATCTTTAATTTATCATATATTTAACGTTAATACTGTACTATTTCATGTAAAATGTAAGAAACTTGCAAAAGCAGTTTTAATATGCTCTATTCATAGTACTTTGTCATACATATTACATCAACATATGTTACAAACCTCATAATACAATATTATAATTGTTTCTGAAAGCAGTACTATATTTTTAAAAATAGAAAAAAATCTACATTATGCATATCGCTATGTATATTTACCATTTGGGGCATTCTTTACTTTTTCTTATAGATCTGAGTTTCCATCTGGCTATTTTCTTTTAGCCTAAATCCCTTCATTTAGTACTTCTTATGTGCAGATTTGCCAGCAAAGAATTATCTCACTTTTCCTTTATAGGAAAATGCCTTTATTTTACCTTCATTTCCAAAGCATATGTTTGCAGGATATAGAATTTTTCAATGACAGGACTTTGATCCCTTTCAACACAATAAAGTTGTGATTCTACCATTTTCTGTTATACATGTTCTCTGGTGAAAATTCAGCCATTTTCTTTACGTCCTCTATGTAATGTCTTTTTGTCTCTGGTTGCTTTTAAGATTTTTACTTTTTAATCTTCCGTTTTATTTTACTTGACTATGATGTGCCCAGGTATGGTTTTCTTTGTTTTTATTCTGTAATGGTGCCTTGAAAATCTCATATCACAAGTTGTAGTCTTTGAATAATTTATATAGAACTTTTTCTTTAGGTTTAGAGGTTACTTGTTTTCTGTACATGGAAGACAAAATAATACCCTAACTCCATACCTACCATTCACACTCTGTTCTCTAAGGTAACCACCACCTGGTGAATATATTTTCTAACTTTTTTTTAATGCTCACAAACACACATATGCTTGTTTAAAAAAATTAATATTACACTTATTGCTATGTACTTGGTGCTCATCATTTAATGAAATATTATAACTATCATTCCAGGTAAATAGTTAATACTTAAGAAATGTCTAGACCATTTTATTAAATAGTGGCATGCTGTTCCATATTAGATAATTAGCATAATTAATCAAACCATTCCTTTATGAATATTCAAGTGGTTTCCAGTTTGTTACCAATTTGTTTAATTATAAGTAAAGGTATGACTATACTTGTGTTTTAGAAAGACCACTCCATATCCAGAAGACAGGAAATCTTAAACTTAAAGGAAAAGTCAACTGTATAAAAATTATTTGGAAGGAAATAATATGTACACTAAGACTAGCTGGGACAGAAAGGCAAAGGAACATTCTAGAAAAATACTTCTGTATGGGCACATTTGTGTGGGTGAGTACAAACAGTTCATTACTGAAAACTTGAAATTGGAGGCAAGAAACAATAGAAGATGACATTTAACTAATATTCATGGTCCAGACAGTAAACGTCCCACAAGTGAGTTTGTTCCACGGACTACAGTTTTTTGCTCACTTTTTCTGTTTCAAATATATCAAAATAATACTGTTATTTAAACTTGTGTGTTTTCATTCTTTTCCTTAGTCTGTGAAAGGAACATAATTCAACTCAGTTTTACTTTTCTTCAGATTCCTAACGGTATTCTCATTTATAAAGCAGAAAAGAAAATGAATGTGGGTTAATAATCATTTAATGTGAAATACAACTATCAATTACAGAAATGCATTAATTAATGTAAATATTTGCCAACAGTTCTATATCCTTGCATTATTTTCAAGATTTTCTATCAAAACACACTCATTAAATTTTATATGTTAATCAGAATGTTTACCATTTAATTTTGCCCATCATTGCTTTATATTTAGATTTTGAAATCTTTCTCCACTATAATTTTGAAGCAATTAGCCCACAAGAAAAAAGAAAAAAGTAATTTGCAGGTTTGTGTAACTGCACAGATGTTAGTCTGCTACACTAGGAAGAAAACAATAGCAGGATTCTAAGATTTTCCTTCAAAGAGAAAATAGAGACAAGAGCATGCACACATTAAGTTGTTCTTCACTTGATAATTCTTATAAATCTATTTAAAAATTGCATACAGTAGATTGAGCTTAATAAAAGTGTGGTACTGAAAATTGTTTCTGAGATCCTGAGATTAATCTAAGCAACTTTTAGAAAACTAATTAGTATATGGGAAAAAATGTAATTAAAAAAGACATACTAAGCCATTGTGGATGATTTACTGTTTTTATTTCTTACTCTTACATGAACTTAAAGACAGAAAATCAAAAATAAAGAAATTATTTTTCATTCAGCTGTACCAAAGTTTAAGAACTTAAATTTGAAACAGCTTTATCAGTTGACTTTTCTCTGTTGAGAGGGTTTTAAATATGTTCAGTTGTGAAGACCATTACAAAGGTGGACATAAACCTCAAATTATATACAAGTGTTTAATTACTCCTAACCAAACTGCCCCTCAACTTGTTCTGAAACATTCTTATGCAAAGGATACTGTACATTACATATATACATTTATATTAGAGAGAGGCTCCATTAAGTATTTTAATTTAATATTCATTGAAATTATCCGCATGTATAAAACTAAATAATTTTTAGTGTGTATATTATTTTACTATTCTGCATATCTGCTCTTCCAAGTACTGATCTATTGACATTATTGGTCTGTACACATAAAAATATCAATTCTGTTGACAAAATTACATTTAACTAATTGGTATTATTACTTTATCTAATAAATAGTTTTGAAATGTACTAGATGAATTGCATGACCTTATACTACCTAGTCATTATTAAGACATCTTCCCACTTCTTTCCATCATTGATTCTTAAGGAGTTTTCCTCTCAGCCTGCTCTTATGTCATATTTTTAATAAAGTGGCAAATACATGACCTTATTCATCCTTGACTGTGAGGTACAATGGCAAACGAGGATTTCCACTGGGATGCTATGGCTGGCATCTTCACAAGTAAGGTCAGATTACCAATGATGGAACTTTAGAAGTTTCAGAATTCAAGTTCACCCTGGATAAGTTTGGATGTTTAGCTGAAGCTTATTCAAACCTTCTGAATCAGTAAAATTGAGCTGTAAATGTCACAAAGCAGACTTTCTCATGAGATTTACTATACTTTAACTTCTGTTCCAAACCAGGAAAACCAAGAGGATATTTTCTCTTGCAATGTCCTTGTGGCTCTTTTTCAATCCATAAATCAAAGGGTGAGAATGGAAATGCAAGGGAAAAAACAGATAGAATCTAAATTTACTTTCATATGTGTGTGTGTATATATATATATATATATATATATATATATATATATATATGTCTGTGTGTGTGTGGATTTACATGTATGGAGGTTTTATAAAATGCAGTTGACAAAATTAGAAAACATTCTATTCTTATTGAATTTTTCAAACCTAAAATGTGTCTGGGTCCAGTTTTCTCATTCAATGAGTATGTGGAATTAATAGAATTTATGTCATTAATGGGTTTTCAAGATTAGTCAGAGAATCAGTCTGTGAAACTGCACTTCTAATCTCTAAAAAGCCATCCCACCAATGTGGATATTGAGCAAATCTAGAAGGAACATTTAATACCTAAGCTCCTTCAAATCTTATGCTGAGAAGAAATAATATAAATTCAGTACCAATGTCATATGTCTATAATTTTAGTTATATATCTACGTAAAGTTTACATTTTTACATATTTTTATTTCAAATACTGGTAACTAAGTGGAATGCTTGGCATAGTGACTGATAGTAGTAATATAAAGGTAAGTAAATCATCTAGCGGGCACACTTCCTGCATTTGCCTGTCAAGGTTGTCACTTTTTTGCCCTTGTATCTTGGCAGCCAACAGAATCTAAGAGCCTCTGGTTCCTAATCTGTAAATACAGATAATGATAACACTTAATTCATTAGTGTTGGTGAATTTAAGAGATAATCGCTAATCTCTTAGCACAGTGCCAAGCATAAAATTAGTATTAATGTCATTATTATTATTTATCTAAACTTATTTCTCTATGCTTATATTAAATATTGTGCCCTATGTGTCATGAAGTGTAGAGTAAGGCTTATAATATTTTAGCTTCCTACATTCAGAATATTACATTTTCTACAAAATATCTTTCTTTGAGAGTCTTGTCATCTCTCTACTACTCTCTACTATTCCACTTTTCTGTCTTTCAGTATCCTTCCAGTTATTCCCTACTCATTCATCAATGACATAAACTTGTGTACCAATTCATACATAAATTCTTACAGATACTCTGTGAAATGTGTCAACAACAGGAACTCTCCCAATTTTGAAATCAATGCTAATTGTATATGATGAGCAATTCCTTCTCAAACTAGATACAGAAAGACAATCTAAGAATGGGTTAAATTAGAGTAGCTTATTTCCCTCTATTGTGAAAATTAAAATGTAAGCCTCATTTGTTAAAAAAAAATCAGGAAATGTGTTATTATTTTCCAGGAGTACTATTGCTAAGTTTACTATTCTATTTGATATTTTGTAAATAACCCCACAGTATCTATAGGCAAAGTTTCATAACCTGAGGAGAACTGCAATATAGTAGATACCTATATGACCGGAAGAAGACTACCTAAAAATTTAGATATGTATAACATGTGGCATAGAACTTTTTATATTATGAGTACTTCCTGACCCAGAACCATTCAGTTGTGTGTCCCAGGGTACAATAACTTACCCTTGAAGGAATCACTAGGATGAGTCACAAAGAATTGGATTCAAAAGGCTAGAAAGACTAAGAGGGCTCTCTTTATTAAAGGGGTTATTTTAGTACTATTTACTTCCTGCTGATCTTTTATAAATCTTTCTAGTCTCATAAATCTTCTTAGTCTCCTCTCAATCTCTTTTTCATATGTTAATATATTTTAAGAAGGGGAAACTGATGCCAATTTTCTTCTGATATTATTGCCTTAAGGAACAAAAAGAGAACACTCCAGCTTTAGGAAAATGAATGCTCATACAATGAATTGCATTAGTAAAGTAACACCACACTCTATACCTACAATTAGAGCAACAGTTATTTCTGTATTCCTATACAAATTGATAGAGTTAGTTTATTTATGAATTTACTATCCCAAATGCTTTTTTTTCACAGTCATTTTTTATCATGAGAAAACATAGATAATTCCCAAAGACTCTTAAATAACATTTAATAAGTGAATAAATAGAGCCAAATGCACAGCTTCCACTTTTTAGTCATTGAACATTTTTTTTTTTTTTTTTTTGCTAGTTTGAGGTTATCTGAGGGTGGACTGAAAGGAAAAAGAGAGAAAAGAATTAAGAATAGAATACTCACTTCTCAGTACCTTGACCTTCCTCCATTTGAGAGCCTCAGCACTTCTCCATTGCCTCATGTTGGGCTCCATCTGTGGGTTCCAAAATTCTAATAACTCTTATTATAAAAATTTACTCCTTCAGATCTCTCAATTCTTACTTTCATTTAACCTCCTTTCAACTCAGTTATCTTCTAATGCATGGCCTTTCCTTTCTCTTTGAGTCTCACTTTCACAGCACCAGCTACTAGTCGCAACATACTCTGAATAAACTACCTTATTTTGCCATCAATTCAATTCTCTCACACTGATAACTTCAAATACCTAAGCTTCTTGTTCATCCACACTAGTGGGTGGCCTTATTTCCTCAGAATCCAGTCAATGCCTATTCTTATTCTATTTAGGAAAAAAAAAAAAGTACATTAGTTTCTCATGCCTGTTTTAACAAATTACCACAAAGCTTGGTGCCTAAAACAGCATACTTCTCTTGAAAAAATCACACTTTTTAGGATCATCCAAAATCAGTTTTCCTGGGCTGAAATCAAAGTGACAGGAGGGCCAGTTTCCCTCTAGGGAGTCTGGGAAGATCAATTCCTTGTCTTTTCCAGCTTTCAGCTACATTTTTTTACATTTCTTGGCTCATGGCTCTTTTCTTCATCTTCAAAGACAGCAGCATAGTATCTTGCTTCAATTCCTACATTGTCTTCGGTCTCTGTAGTCAAATCACCCTCAGCTTCTCTCTTAGGAAAACACTCTTGATTATATTTTTGGCCCACCTCGATAATTCAGGATTATCTTGCCATCTCAAGAGCCTTAATTTAATCACATCTGCAAAATTCCTTTTGCTACAAGATTCCAGGGGTTAGGACCTGGATATTTTGGGAGGCCATTAGTCATCCTACCAAAATCCAGGTAGTTTTCACTGCTGGAGAAAAATTATGATTGTGTTGGTGGGTGCTACTACAAATCCTTGGTCTTCAGTTTCATTTAAATCTCCAACCCCTGCCATCATTCTACTTTATGGTGAATTAAGAGTCCCAAGGTTCACTGTACCATTTCCTACCTCAGTTGCACTGGATGACTTATCCATAGGGTTACTTTAGTAAAATCTCTGCAGCGAGTATCTCATATTCTGCTCTAATTCTTGGATTAGGATTATTTAATCAAGCATACAAAAAGAATTTTGGACCTGTCCCGATCTCTTATATTCCCTCTACCCTACTCTTCTGTAAGATTTCAGTGCCATATTTCAGAAAAAATGAGAATATCTGAAACATATTATGCTCTTTCATACTTTTTCACTTGTGATTTCTTCTTTCAGAAACTTCTCTTTGCATCTCACTTAAATGATTCTACCTTGATTAGTTCCAAATCATAATCTGATATTTCCAATTTTTGATTAAATACTTATGTTAAAAATTAACATAGACTACTACCCAATAACATTTGACACCTCAGCCTTTTTTATAAAACAGTAATATTACCAAAGTATGACATAAGTTATTATGTACTCCACCATGCTCAAGCAGAGTACTTGAAATCGTTTCTACTTCCATGAAACTTCATGCTGCAAGCCATACATCTCAATAAGAAAAATCTTCATACTTTTAAAGAGGTAATATATATATATTTTTTTAAAGACTGAGGTTCTTATTTATTATTATTATTTTTTTTTGTGGTACGCGGGCCTGTCACTGTTGTGGCCTCTCCCGTTGCGGGGCACAGGCTCCGGACGCGCAGGCTCAGCGGCCATGGCTCACGGGCCCAGCCGCTCCGCGGCATGTGGGATCTTCCTGGACCGGGGCACGAACCCGTGTTCCCTGCATCAGCAGGCGGACTCTCAACCACTGCGCCACCAGGGAAGCCCTAAAGAGGTAATATGTTTAATTAATTTAAAAAGAAGAAGAAGATGTGTATAGTTTGGGAGGATGAATTAAATCATCTATGCTCTAGAGAAAGCAAAGATTTGCTTTGCTAAAAAAAAAAAAAAAAAACAAAAACAAAATCTATACCTAAGGATAATGGGAAATAATGTTAAGATGACTTCTGCAGAGAGAGCCTTCACAGTAAGCTATAAAAATTTGAAATAGAAGACAGTAAGAGTCAACCTAGAGCATGGGAAATTTTTCATAGTATTTATATTGATCAGAGGGAAAAGTTTATTGAATAAAAATAGGTAAATATATTAGTTTATATACTATATATAACAAATATTTTAAGTGTTTTTAAAACTATACCTGCTATGACTTTTTTTAATTAAAGGCAGGGGAACAAAAGAATCCATAAAATAAAAACCTACTGGCCAGGGATATGAAAATAAGGAAGTATACTTAAGGTATTTGGAGGTGGAAGTAGGAGAATAACTTGGCAATAAAACATATTTAAAATACAACCAGACTTCACATTCTTGCATAAGATACACCAGGAAAGCTTGATGTAAATCTATATGGCAAGGAACCCCACTTCAATATTTGGCTTCAGGAAGACTATAAATAGATATCAAGAATCTGTTTTTGTATTGTTTTGCTTTGTTGTGCTTTTTTTTTTTAACAAGTCCTTATTATGATTCTGATGCACAACAAAGTTTGGAAGACTTTTTAGTAGTTCAGTTTTTTAGGTTTTAAAAGGATGAGAAGGGGCTAGAGGGAAAGGTATTTTAGACAGTAATAAAAATAGTCACCAATTATTTGAGCACTTATTTTTTGAATACACTTCTTCAAAATCTTTATATATACTATCCCATTTATTTGTAATAATTCAATGTAGTATGCTCTTTATCACACCCATTTTATTGATATATAAACAGAGAATCAAAAATATGAAGTAAATTGTCTTGAGTGATAATATTGAATCAGCACTCAATTCTGGACATTAATACCAGAGTCATCACTTAGTAAATGTGGGACAATGTTTTGCTGGTGACCTCAGATAACCAGCCCCAAAGGAACTTTTAGAAAGGAGTAATGCAAGAGAGATGTATAGGAAGGTTACCTGTACATTCTTTCCAAGAACATACATCTCTAATGTGATTACATGCATGACACAAATGCATAATCATTCAAAGTCCAAATTTGCTAAAACAGTGCAATAATGTAGTTTCTCTGAAGAGATGAAAAAATATGTATAAAAGTATGCACAAGTATTCACCCCCCCAATGCCATCATCCTATATTTATAGCCTGCACCTGAGTAAAAGAGCTAAAAACCAAAAATGACAAGAATAAAGTGACTAAATAAGACTTCACACTTAAAATGGATTTTATCAATCTGTCCAGTTTGTACTCCTAGTCAACAGCTTCAGAACAAATGCCCTTTAATTTTCTCATTTTTGATATGGGATTTAAACAACAGATTTAACAGTTGAGACTACTGATAGATTGGAGTAAAGAAAATTAACTTTGCAGTCACAGATTTTTGAAATATATGTATATGTATGTGTTTATCTCTCTCTCTCTTTCTCCCCCTAGGGTGCAATGAGCACTGAAATATAGAGAAAGAAAATACTGTAAAAGTTTACAGGATCCAATGAGACCCCACACATGAAAGCATTCATTTTTCAATCCCCGTGGCTATTTGCTCTCATAGATGTTTTTGAAGCTTTAAGAGATTATGATTAAAT
Organism: Hyperoodon ampullatus; assembly: GCF_949752795.1. NCBI lineage: Eukaryota > Metazoa > Chordata > Mammalia > Artiodactyla > Ziphiidae > Hyperoodon > Hyperoodon ampullatus. Next base: position 79,498,016 of record NC_136914.1, read on the forward strand.
AAGATTTTACCAAGAGAAATCTCAGCTTTTAGCTTCAAAAGTCATCATGAAAATACTATCCTAGCTGCCAAATTCAGTTGGCACTACTGAACAGTGCTTTCACTTTCAAAATTTCAATTTCACTGTTAAGAAAAACAGATGACACAAATTTCCTATTTTACAGTAAAGCAAAAGATTGCCTAAAACAGTCTTTCCCAAACTGTATGCCAAGGAACATGGTTACACAGGCTTTTAATACCAGAAAACAGATTTTTTTTTTAGGCAAATAAATTTAGGAAATTCTAGGTAAAAAAACTAAATAAATTGCTTTTCTGTAATACTTAGCAGAACCGTATGAAGAGCTTTTATTAATCACTAAAGGAGTGGGGAGTAAAACATGCAATCTTTTCTAAACATATTTTTATACAGAATTCTTGCTATTCTACAATATCTCAAAAGAGCATTTCCTCAGAAGCCACATTTTAATTTCTGACAATTTCAATTGATACACAATATCAGGTAGAATACTTACTTTACTGCATTTGATTTCAAGATTTATAAAACCATTACAGGGATTTTCCCCAAAAATTGTGACTAGAAGATGATAATTATTCTCACAAATACGTATCAATAACCTTTACTAGATATTTCAGTAGGCTTCTAATATTCCTATCTGCCCTTTTGCCCTATACTGCTTTTATCCACTCTTGAGGGAAACTACTTATTCTCTACTAAAATTATATGTAAGTATTGAGGACTTTAAGTGCAGCTCTTCTTTAAGTACCATTGTGTGGATATACAACCTACTGATGACCTATCATTATACCACATCAGTCATTCACACTGATGGTTGCATATGTATTAGGCAGTCATGGGGTAGAACAAGAGAACATCAGTTGTTCTGCCCAGCATAGTATTCATCCTATCATCACTTTGTTGGTGGGAATTACTTGTCTAAATAAGAATCATGTGATATATTAGGGCTAACTCAACCCACCTGATCATATAACTGGAACCAATTCCCTATAGTCTAAGTATGATTATGTAAAAAATTGTGGGGTCAGAGTTGAGAAAGAGAGAGAGAATTAATCTTGGCTATAAAATTTATTTGAATAAGAAACTCAAAGCCATATTGCATAAAGTTTCAATTGTGAACAGAGATAATTAATTGGGCACTGTACTGTCAGGATCAAGAACTGGTTTATAATCTGGTCATTAGTAATTTCTTCCAACTCTCTAGTGAGCTGTTTTGCAGAACACACTTGTGATTGTCATTTTGTTGTGCTCTTGATGACAATAAAATATGTATCTTCTAACTGTGCTATTTGACAACAAATACTTCCAGGAGCTTTTTGTATTTTTCACTCTAAACATAATTGTTATGATCAGTTTCATAAACTTTTCAAGAAAAATGTGACTTTTAATGCCTTTCCATATCATACTTGAATGATAATACTATGGTGAAAAAATTTACAACAAAGTTAAACAATTTAATATTGGAAAGCAATATTTTATGTGTATTCTGGAGAAAAACTCATTTGACTTCTTAAAAAGGGCACTCTATGCCTCATTTGAAAAATGACTCAACATTTTGATGACTACTAGAGATAATTTCATAACACAAGAGGTGATGTTTAAATGGGTTACATTTCATAAAAGTATTTATTTTCATCTTGTTGACATTTTTCTTTTTTATATCCTTTCCATTTTTAGTTGCTGATAAGACTTCTTATCATTAGCATATCAAAATTCATATTTTAGTTACAGGTTTCTGTTCAAGAATGGTTCACTTAATCTTTTTCATTCATTGAACAATTTTAACCTCAAAACTCATTTGATTTGCTTCTCCATTTTATTCAGTCTTTTCCTCAAATATTACCTTTACTTAGAGATCTTCCAATGACCACCTTACTTAAAATAATCATTCTCTATCACTCACCATCTTTTTACCTTGCTTTACATTTCTCTACAGTAAATACTATGTGAGATGTTGTTGCATATTTATTTATTTAACTAGTTATTGTGTTTCTTCCCACTAGAATATAAGGTTCTTGAATTTGGAAACTTTGTCTTGTTCACTGTTGAATATTTACCTCTGGGCACACAGTAAGTTCTCCATTAATTTTACTTTCTTAATGGCTAAATTGTAGTATTCATAACTACTCAATTAAGAAATGTATTTTGGACCCTGGGAAGATGGCGGAAGAGTAAGACGCGGAGATCACCTTCCTCCCCACAGATACATCAGAAATTCATCTACACGTGGAACAACTCCTACAGGACACCTACTGAACGCTGACAGAAGACCTCAGACCCCCCAAAAGGCAAGAAACTCCCCACATACCTGGGTAGGGCAAAAGAAAAAAGAATAAACAGAGACAAAAGGATATGGACGGGACCTGCACCAGTGGGAGGGAGCCGTGAAGGAGGAAAGGTTTCCACACACTACAAGCCCCTTCGCGAGCGGAGACTGCGGGTGGCGGAGGGGGAAAGCTTCGGAGTAGCGGCGGAGAGCACAGCAACAGGGGTGCGGAGGGCAAAGCGGAGAGATTCCGGCACAGAGGATCGGTGCCCTCAGGCACACACCAGCCCGAGAGGCTTTCTGCTCGGCCGCAGGGGCGGGCGGGGCTGGGAGCTGAGGCTCGGGTATCGGCTTTCAGTCGGAGCGCAGGGAGAGGTCTGGGGCTGGCGGCAGGAAGAGAGCCTGAAGGGGTTAGTGCACCACGGCTAGCCCGGAGGGAGTCCGGGGAAAGGGTCTGGAGCTGCCGAAGAGGCAAGAGGCTTTTTCTTCCCTTTTGTTTCCTGGTGCGCGAGGAGAGGGCATTAAGAGGGCTGCTTTGGGAAGCGCCGGAGACGGGCTCGAGCCGCGGCTAAAGGCGCGGACCCCGGAGACGGGCGTGGGACGCTGGGGCTGCTGCTGCTGCCGCCGCCGCGGGGCCTGTGTGCGAGCGCAGGTCACTGTCCGCACCGCCTTCCGGGGGGCCTGTGCACCCCGCCACTGCCGGGGTCCCGGAACCCGGGGACGGCTTTCCCGGGAAAGCGCACGGAGCGTCTCGGTCTGGTGCAACGTCACGCCGGCCTCTGCCGCTGCAGGCCCGCCCCGCACTGCGCGCCCCTCCCTCCCCTCTGCCTGAGTGAGCCAGAGCCCCCGAATCAGCGGCTCCTTTAAACCCGTCCTGTCTGAGCGAAGAACGGACGCCCTCCGGCGACCTATGCGCAGAGGCGGGGCCCGGTGCAAGGCTGAGACCCGGGAGCAGTGACAGCAGAGAAGAGACAGGGAAATCTCTCTGTGCAGCCTTGGAGGCAGCGGATTAAAGCTCCACGGTCCACTTGATGTGCCCTGCGTCTGTGGAGTGCATGAATGGACAGCGAATCATCCCAAATTGAGGAAGTGGACTTTGAGGGCAAGATTTCAGACTTCTCGCCCTTTTCCTCTTTTTACAATGAAGTATCCCAAATTGAGGAGGTGGACTTTGAGAGCAAGATTTTCGATTTTTCCCCCTGCTCTCTTTTTGTGAATGTGTATGTGTATTCTTCTGTGTAAGATTCTCTTTGTATAGCTTTGCTTCCACCATATGTCCCAGGGTTCTATCTGTCCGTTTTTTTTCAATAATTACTTTTTAATTTTAATAACGCTACTATATTTCATACTTTATTCTACTTTACTTTACCTGCTTTCTTTTTTTCCTACCTTCCCTTCCTCCATCCCTCCCTCCGCCCCTCCTTTCCTTCTTTCACTCTTTCTTTCCTTCCTCCCTCCCTCCCTTCTTCCTTTCACTCTTTCTTTTTCTTTCCTTCTTCCCTCCCTCCCTCCCTCCTGTCTTTCTTTCCTTCCTCCCTCCCTCCCACCCCTCTTCCTTTCACTTTCTTTTTCTTTCCTTCCTGCCTCCCTCCCCCTGTCTTTCTTTCTTTCTTTCTTTCTTTCTTTCTTTCTTTCTTTCCTTCCTCCCTCCTTCTCTCCCTTCTTCCATTCACTCTTCCTTTTTCTTTCATTCCTCCCTCTCTCCCGCCTTTCTTTCTTTCCATCCTTCCTACCTGCCCCCCTCCTTTCTTTCTTTCTTCCTTCCTTCCTTTCTTTCCTTCTTCCTTTCCTTCTCTCTCTCTTTCTTTCTTCTACTAATTGTTTCTTTCTACATTTTCTCCCTTTTATTCTGAGCCGGGTAAATGAAAGGCTCTTGGTGCTGCAGCCAGGAGTCAGTGCTGTGCCTCTGAAGTGGGAGAGCCAACTTCAGGACACGGGTCCACAAGAGACCTCCCAGCTCCACATAATATCAAGCAGTGAAAATCTCCCAGAAATCTCCATCTCAACGCCAGCACCCAGCTTCAGTCAACGACCAGCAAACTACAGTGCTGGTAACCCTATGCCAAGCAACTAGCAAGGCAAGAACACAACCCCACCCATTAACAGAGAGGCTGCCTAAAAACATAATAAGGCCACAGGCACCCCAAAACACACCACCAGACGTGGACCTGTCCATCAGAAAGACAAGAACGAGCCTCAACCATCAGAACACAGGCAATAGTCCCCCCCACCAGGAAGCCTACACAACCTACGGAAACAACCTTAGCCACTGGGGACAGACACCATAAACAACAGGAACTGCGAATCTGCAACCTGCAAAAAGGAGACCCCAAACACAGTAACATAAGCAAAATGAGAAGACAGAAAAACACACAGCAGGTGAAGGAGCAAGATAAAAACCTACCAGACCTAACAAATGAAGAGGAAATAGGCAGTCTACCTGAAAAAGAATTCAGAATAATGATAGTAAAGATGATCCAAGATTCTATTTCCAAGATCCAAAATCTTGGAAATAGAATAGACAAAATGCAAGAAACAGTTAACAAGGACCTAGAATCACTAAAGATGAATCAAGCATCGATTAAAAACACAATAAATGAAATGAAAAATACTCTAGATGGGATCAATAGCAGAATAACTGAGGCAGAAGAACGGATAAGTGAGGTGGAAGATAAAATAGTGGAAATAACTGATGCAGAGAAAAATAAAGAAAAAAGAATGAAAAGAACAGAGGACAGTCTCAGAGACCTCTGGGACAACATTAAACGCACCAACATTCGAATTATAGGGGTTCCAGAAGAAGAAGAGAAAAAGAAAGGGACTGAGAAAATATTTGAAGAGATTAGAGATGAAAACTTCCCTAATATGGGAAAGGAAATAGTTAATCAAGTCCAGGAGGCACAGAGAGTCCCATACAGAATAAATCCAAGGAGAAATACGCCAAGACACATATTAATCAAACTGTCAAAAATTAAACACAAAGAAATCATATTAAAAGCAGCAAGGGAAAAAAAACAAATAACACACAAGGGAATCCCCATCAGGTTAACAGCTGATCTCTCAGCAGAAACTCTACAAGCCTGAAGGGAGTGGCAGGACGTAATTAAAGTGATGAAGGAGAAAAACCTGCAACCAAGATTACTCTACCCAGCAAGGATCTCATTCAGATTTGATGGAGAAATTAAAACGTTTACAGACAAGCAAAAGCTGAGAGAGTTCAGCACCACCAAACCAGCTTTACAACAAATGCTAAAGGAACTTCTCTAGGCAAGAAACACAACAGAAGGAATATACCTACAATAACGAACCCAAAGCAATTAAGGAAATGGGAATAGGAACATACATATCGATAATTACCTTAAATGTAAATGGACTAAATGCTCCCACCAAAAGACACAGATTGGCTGAATGGATACAAAAACAAGACCCATATATATGCTGTCTACAAGAGACCCACTTCAGACCTAGAGACACATACAGACTGAAAGTAAGGGGATGGAAAAAGATATTCCATGCAAATGGAAATCAAAAGAAAGCTGGAGTAGCAATTCTCATATCAGACAAAATAGACTTTAAAATAAAGACTACTAGAAGAGACAAAGAAGGGCACTACATAATGATCAAGGGATCGATCCAAGAAGAAGATATAACAATTGTAAATATTTATGCACCCAACATAGGAGCACCTCAATACATAAGGCAAATACTAACAGCCATAAAAGGAGAAATCGACAGTAACACAATCATAGTAGGGGACTTTAACACCCCACTTTCAACAATGGACAGATCATCCAAAATGAAAATAAATAAGGAAACACAAGCTTTAAATGATACATTAAACAAGATGGACTTAATTGATATTTATAGGACATTCCATCCAAAAACAACAGAATACACATTTTTCTCAAGTGCTCATGGAACATTCTCCAGGATAGATCATATCTTGGGTCACAAATCAAGCCTTGGTAAATTTAAGAAAATTGAAATTGTATCAAGTAACTTTTCCGACCACAATGCTATGAGACTAGACATCAATTGCAGGAAAAGATCTGTAAAAAATACAAACACATGGAGGCTAAACAATACACTACTCAATAACGAAGTGCTCACTGAAGAAATCAAAGAGGAAATTTAAAAATACCTAGAAACAAATGACAATGGAGACACGACGACCCAAAACCTATGGGACTCAGCAAAAGCAGTTCTAAGGGGGAAGTTCATAGCAATACAATCCCACCTTAAGAAACAGGAAACATCTCGAGCAAACAACCTGATCCTGCACCTAAAGCAATTAGAGAAAGAAGAACAAAAAAACCCCAAAGCTAGCAGAAGGAAAGAAATCATAAAGATCAGATCAGAAATAAATGAAAAAGAAATGAAGGAAATCATAGCAAAGATCTATAAAACTAAAAGCTGGTTCTTTGAGAAGATAAACAAAATAGAAAAACCATTAGCCAGACTCATGAAGAAAAAAAGGGAGAAGACTCAAATCAATAGAATTAGAAATGAAAAAGGAGAAGTAACAACTGACAATGCAGAAATACAAAAGATCATGAGAGATTACTACAAGAAACTCCATGCCAATAAAATGGACAATCCGGAAGAAATGGACAAATTCTTAGAAATGCACAACCTGCCAAGACTGAATCAGGAAGAAATAGAAAATATGAATAGACCAATCACAAGCACTGAAATTGAAACTGTGATTAAAAATCTTCGAACAAATAAAAGCCCAGGACCAGATGGCTTCACAGGCGAATTCTATCAAGCATTTAGAGAAGAGCTAACACCCATCCTTCTCAAACTCTTCCAAACAATTTCAGAGGAAGGAACACTCCCAAACTCATTCTATGAGGCCACCATCACCTTGATACCAAAACCAGGCAAGGATGTCACAAAGAAAGAAAACTACAGGCCAATATCACTGATGAACATAGATGCAAAAATCCTCAACAAAATACTAGCAAACAGAATCCAACAGCACATTAAAAGGATCATAAACCATAATCAAGTGGGGTTTATTCCACGAATGCAAGGATTCTTCAGTATACACAAATCAATCAATGTGATACACCATATTAACAAATTGAAGGAGAAAAACCATATGATCATCTCAATAGATGCAGAGAGAGCTTTCGACAAAATTCAACACCCATATATGATAAAAACCCTGCAGAAAGTAGGCATAGAGGGAACTTTCCTCCACATAAAAAAGGCCATATATGACAAACCCACAGCCAACATTGTCCTCAATGGTGAAAAACTGAAACCATTTCCACTAAGATCAGGAACAAGACAAGGCTGCCCACTCTCACCACTCTTATTCAACTTAGTTTTGGAAGTTTTAGCCACAGCAATCAGAGATGAAAAGGAAATAAAAGGAATCCAAATTGGAAAAGAAGAAGTAAAGCTGTCACTCTTTGCAGATGACATGATATTATACATAGAGAATCCTAAAGATGCTACCAGAAAACTACTAGAGCTAATCAATGAATATGATAAAGCAGCAGGATACAAAATTAATGCACAGAAATCTCTGGCATTCCTGTACACTAATGATGAAAAATCTGAAAATGAAATCAAGAAAACACTCCCATTTACCATTGCAACAAAAAGAATAAAATATCTAGGAATAAACCTACCTAAGGAGACAAAAGGCCTGTATGCAGAAAATTATAAGACACTGATGAAAGAAATTAAATATGATACAAATAGATGGAGAGATATACCATGCTCCTGGATTGGAAGAATCAATATTGTGAAAATGACTCTACTACCAAAAGCAATCTACAGATTCAATGCAATCCCTATCAAACTACCACTGGCATTTTTCACAGAACTAGAACAAAAAAATTTCAAAATTTGTTTGGAAAAACAAAAGACCCCGAATAGCCAAAGCAATCTTGAGAACGAAAAACGGAGCTGGAGGAATCAGGCTCCCTGACTTCAGACTATACTACAAAGCTACAGTAATCAAGACAGTGTGGTACTGGCACAAAAACAGAAAGATAGATCACTGGAACAGGATAGAAAGCCCAGAGATAAACCCACGCACATATGGTCAACTTATCTTTGATGAAGGAGGCAGGAATGTACAGTGGAGAAAGGACAGCCTCTTCAATAAGTGGTGTTGGGAAAACTGGACAGGGACATGTAAAAGTATGAGATTAGATCATTCCCTAACACCATACACAAAAATAAGCTCAAAATGGATTAAAGACCTAAATGTAAGGCCAGAAACTATCAAACTCTTAGAGGAAAACATAGGCAGAACACTCTATGACATAAATCCCAGCAAGATCCTTTTGGACCCACCTCCTAGAGAAATGGAAATAAAAACAAAGATAAACAAATAGGACCTAATGAAACTTCAAAGCTTTTGCACAGCAAAGGAAACCATAAACAAGACCAAAAGACAACCCTCAGAATTGGAGAAAATATTTTCAAATGAAGCAACTGACAAAGGATTAATCTCCAAAATTTATAAGCAGCTCATGCAGCTCAATAGCAAAAAAACAAACAACCCAATCCAAAAATGGGCAGAAGACTTAAATAGGCATTTCTCCAAAGAAGATATACAGACTGCCAACAAATACATGAAAGAATGCTCAACATCATTAATCATTAGAGAAATGCAAATCAAAACTACAATGAGATATCATCTCACACCAGTCAGAATGGCCATCATCAAGAAATCTAGAAACAATAAATGCTGGAGAAGGTGTGGAGAAAAGGAAACACTCTTGCACTGCTGGTGGGAATGTGAATTGGTACAGCCACTATGGAGAACAGTATGGAGGTTCCTTATAAAACTACAAATAGAACTACCATATGACCCAGCAATCCTACTACTAGGCATATACCCTGAGAAAACCATAATTCAAAAAGAGACATGTACCAAAATGTTCATTGCAGCTCTATTCACAATAGCCCAGAGCTGGAAACAACCTAAGTGTCCATCATTGGATGAATGGATAAAGAAGATGTGGCACATATATACAATGGAATATTACTCAGCCATAAAAAGAAATGAAACTAAGCTATTTGTAATGAGGTGGATAGACCTAGAGTCTGTCATACAGAGTGAAGTAAGTCAGAAAGAGAAAGACAAATACCGTATGCTAACACATATATATGGAATTTAAAAAAAAAATGTCATGAAGAACCTAGGGGTAAAACGGGAATAAAGACACAGACCTACTTGAGAATGGACTTGAGGATATGGGGAGGGTGAAGGGTAAGCTGTGACAAAGCGAAAGAGAGGCATGGACATATATACAGTACCAAACGTAAGGTAGATAGATAGTGGGAAGCAGCCGCAGAGCACAGGGAGATCAGCTCGGTGCTTTGTGACCGCCTGGACGGGTGGGATGGGGAGGGTGGAAGGGAGGGAGATGCATGAGGGAAGGGATGTGGGAACAGATGTATATGTATGACTGATTCACTTTGTTATAAAGCAGAAACTAAAAAAAAAAAGAAATGTATTTTTATTTTTAATTGAACACCTTTGGAGTGGTTTAAATATTTTGTGAATTGAGATGCTAGAGCAACACAATAGTATACATGAAAAATGGTAATTTAAAAAGTGTAAATTCTAGCATGCAAATGCTATGAAACTGTATTGGTTAAGATGAACTGTATCTTACTGATGAAATGTCAACTGATACATTCAATTTTTGTAGCATATATTTCACCTTTAAAAGCATAAATATCCTTAAGATAAGTCTTACATATCAAATTTGTAAAACAACTGCCTTTACTTGCCTTTCCTCTTAAACTAAGCTGCCTATGAACCACTTCAGAGACCAATAGGGACCACCTGGTTTTCCTTGTCCACCTTTTGGAAAATATTTCCTCAAAACCAAAAAGTGGTTCTTTCTCATCTTTGCCTCCTCGGTATCTATAGTAGTTTTCAGCACATATTAAGTGTACTTTAATGTTTCTTTTAAATAAATTAAGAAAGGAATAAACTAAATATATGAGGGCTTCCCTTGTGGCACAGTGGTTAAGAATCCGCCTGCCAATGCAGGGACACGCGTTCGAGCCCTCGTCCGGGAAGATCCAACATGTTGTGGAGCAACTAAGCCCATGCGCCACAACTACTGAGCCTGTGATCTAGAGCTCGCGAGCCACAACTACTGAGCCTGCGTGCCACAACTACTGAAGCCAGCCTGCCTAGAGCCCGTGCTCTGCAACAAGAGAAGCGACCACAATGAGAAGCCTGTGCACTGCAAAGAAGAGTAACCCCTGCTCACCGCAACTAGAGAAAGCCCCTGCTCAGCAACGAAGACCCAACACAGCCAAAAATAAATTAATTAAATAAATTTTAAAAATATATATGTGTATATGTGTGTATATATATATATATATATATATATATATATACTTGTAAGGAAAATAGATTGATTATAGAATAAATTCCCTTTTGTTAATCCTAATGGCAGAGTCACCATCTGCTTCTGATTTTTTTCCTTATCACTGCCCATTTCTCAACAATGGAGGGAGTCTAGGCAGGAGTATCATGGTAATAACTAGATTCTCCATTTTCTATGTATATCTCTATTGTTAGAATATAATCTCAAAGGTCCAAATCGTGATTAAAGAAACTTCCTATTTTTCATCACCTTAAATAACATATACTCTACATATTCTAATGATAATCATTTATTTTATGTCAGTTTTCTGATGACCAAATAATGGTGATACTCTTAGGCTATTACAGTTTATAGCAGATATCACTGCTTTCAGAATGTATTTTGAGAAGAGTGACCCCAAGTAGAGAAGACTAACTTACTTTAAATGTTTGTTGGGAATATAGTTCTAGCTGTAATATTTGAAGCTGATACTTTTTTGTAGGTAAATTTGCTCTGTGTAATGTCAGAAGTTAGTACTTTCCTCCTCTTTTTCTTAACCATCTTTTCTTGTGGTTCCCATAAACCTTTTCTTCTATCTGTCAATATATCAAGAAAAATTATGATAGTATTTACTAACTCCTCATAGGAAGTTTATATAAATTTGATAATTTTCCTAGGAAAAATTTTATTGTTGAATGTACTTATAATTTAATGAGTAGGCAAAGGCTTGCCATGTGAAACTATTTTTTATTTTTTAACATACAACCTACACTGGGGACGAACTATGCCTGAACCAGCTCTCAATAGAAAAAAAAAAAATCATCCTTTTCATTTCCATTAAACAGAAAAGAAAGGGAAATAATCTAAATATTTCCTATAAAATTATAGTTTGAAAAGGATGCTGATTAACATATATGCTATAATTTCACATTAATTCAGTTTAATATAATAGTATGCATAAGTCATTAATATGTCTTGTTCTGTTCAATAAATAGAGCATCTTCCTCTCTATCAGCTGTAAGTGTACTCATTTTTACTTTTATTTAGAATAAATTTAATGCCGTATTCATTCCTTTAATTGTTTTTAATTAGCTATAGGTTTATGCTGACTTCTATCTTATTCACTTATTTCCATCGTTAAATTCCATTTGGATTGCAAAATATCAGTCATGAGGCAATTATCTTTGAACTAAGTGAATGATCCCTTACAGTCTCTTAGTTAATTTATTTTCTTTCCCTCATAGCTAAATAAGCCTTCAGAAATTGAGCCTTTTAATTTAATGAGGAAAGGATCATAAAGAAGTTGATAAGAGTAGTGAGAAGAGTTGAAGACTGACCCATGCATTTTTTCAATCTTTGTGCTTACCCATTTATATAGGAAAGACCTGGAAGAAAATACCCCTCCCACCAACACAGGGTTATCTGCCAGTAGATTGATTAGTTTAGCCTTTTCATAGAGAAATAATAACTAGCTTAACTAGTGAGTGCTTTGGAGTGAGGGACTAAATATGGAAGAAAAGTGGGAGCACAGAGTCAAGGAGGTACTAAGATACTTGAATCTTTCCTGTGCAAAATTTATTATAACTCAGAATTCTCAAGAGACCCCTGGGAAATATGTTCTACATGATAATCCCTCCGTGATATATCCTCATGGGTATTTTCAGCAGAGTAGAGTACTCCCTCTGGTTGCATTTATTTGCAAACATTTTCATTTATCCATAACACATAAGAAAGTGTTATCCATATTACACAGCAAACAGCTAAGAATTTAATGACTATAATTAACCATTTTAAATTAAGGTTTTGTTACAAAGCTCTCCAAATTTTCATGCAGATATTCACTACAAAAATAATGACAGCGAATTTCTCTAAGTAGGTATAGAAGTCATTCATTTAGTGTTCCTTCCATTATCTTAGAACTTCCTAAGTGTGGATTCTCCCCACATAGCTCTCTCCTTTTAGAGACTGACTTCATATTTCAGAAATGTAAGTAATAAATATGTATTGATCACTTAATATATGGAACATACATGCTAGGAAGAATAGTAGTCAAAATAAGAATAAAGCACAACTTTTGATCTCAGAGAGGCTACAAACTAGTACAAAACACACACACACACAATTAGAATTCTATCTAATACGTGATAGGTACCATTATTTACTATGGACCATTTCACAAAGAAGGAATCATTTTGCTATGGGATTAGTGGGTGGTTTATTTTCTTCAGAGGTCTTGAGAAAAGAGTATGTTTTCAACTGACAAAATGGAAGCAGATCTAGAATGTACAAATGAAAAATAATTTTATGTTTCAGACATGTTTCTACTACTTTTGAAAGTAATTTAATTTCCCTGACTTTTTAACTTATCTTTTAGTGATTAAAATAGCTTTTTAACTTCTAAGTTATTGTCCGAATTAAAATAGGTGTATGAGATATGCAAAGGATTTTAAATAATTTAGGTTCTCAGTAAATATATAATAATGTTAAATAATTTAGGTTCTCAGTAAATATAAAATAATGTTGAACCATAAAAAGAAAGTGACTGTTAATTATTGGGTCTGACTATGTGTTACACCCATGTTGTTTTTACATCACTGATCTGAATCCTCACAAAAATTTTGAGGAAATTAATTAAATTATCCTTATTATTTTGATAAGGAAACACTTCTGAGAGGCTAAGCAACTTTCCCCAGTCACTCAAATAAGAGTTAACTAATAGTTTCTCTTTGAATAAAGCAGAAATTTTTAAATTGCACTTTAAAAAGTAAAACTGGAGACATGTCTGAATTTTAGCATCTTATTTAATATAAACTCATTTTTGAATAGAAATGTAAATAGTTTATAGCACAGGGAACTCTGCTCAATACTCTGTAATAACCTAAATGGGAAAAGAATTTGAAAAAGAATAGAAACATGTATATGTATAACTGAATCACTTTGCTGTACACCTGAAACTAACATAACATTGTTAACAAACTGTACTCCAATATAAAATAAAAATTTTTAAAAAGAAATATAAATAGTAAAAAAGCCAAACTAAATGAAAAAATTATATTATGAATCAAAAATTGATTTTATACTATACTATTGAATAGAGATTCTGTGTTTTATATTTTCTATCTCATTCAAGTACATTGTGTTTGCAAGTACATTTTATAGCAAACAACAAAACACTGGTCACTGCATAAATAAAAAAAACAATCAAATGAGTAAAGCTTTCATAGAATTTAATTGTTAAGTATCAATTATCAATATTGTAATATAATAATAGTTCATGTTATAATTATTTTAATTATTCTCTAAATTTTAACAAAAAGCTATAGTGTTTACTTAATTACATTTTAAATATGTCATATATCTCAATCTGGATTTCACAAAAAGTGTGTGTTGTTAATAAACCCTAAACTTTTTGTTAGAAAAAAATGATACTAAAGAGTACTTGAGAAGCAAAAAAAAAAAAAAAGATGTGTGTGTGTTAGAAAAGGCTGTCATAAAGAATACAATAAAAATGTACCCTATCTTACAAATAATGGTAATTTGTGCCTTTCTTATATTATAGGAATGAAAGAGTGAGCAATTCCTCCTCCACATAATTTTCTTCAAGGACTTAAACTAAGGTAATCTTTTCCAAATTCTACATATGACTTCCAATGTTATGCTGGACACCAATATGCAGATGACTCAAAGGAAGATAAAAAAAGAAGAGTGGAAGTTTATAACAATGGCTCCCAAATTATTCGATACTTCTAGCAAAATATGAGGTTTATGTTCTACCCCATAAATCTGGGTGGAATTCAGTTACTCCAGTGTGTTATGTGTAATGCTATGTGACTTCCGAGGCTGGTTCAGAAAAGGAGATGCTAATTTTACCTGGTGTTCTCAAGGTGTTTACTCTCAGAGAAGGCAGATACCATTTAAAAACTCACACTACCCTGAGTCCATCTTACTGGAATGTACCATGTAGATGCTCCAGTCACAATTCTTGGCTGAACAGAAAGTCTAGTTGACAGCCGTCATCAACATCTAGCCACATGAATGACTTAAGATCTCCATGCAGTCCAGGGGATCCTTCAGGTGACTGCAATTTCATGAAAGACTCTACCCAAGAACAGCCAAACCAATCCTTTCTCAAATTTCTGACCCCCCGCAAATTTGAGAAAAATAAAGTGGTTATTTTATTTTATTTATTTATTTTTAAAATTTTATTTACTTTTGGCTGCATTGGGTCTTTGTTGCTGCACACAAGCTTTCTCTAGTTGTGGCGAGCTGGGGCTACTCTTTTTTTTTTTTTTTACAACTTTATTGGAGTATAATTGCTTCACAATGGTGTATTAGTTTCTGCTTTATAACAAAGTGGTTATTTTAAACTGCTAAGTTTTTTTGCAGTACACGGGCCTTTCACTGTTGTGGCCTCTCCCATTGCAGAGCACAGGCTCCGGACGCGCAGGCTCAGCGGCCATGGCTCACGGGCCCAGCCGCTCCACGGCATGTGGGATCTTCCCGGACCGGGGCACGAACCCGTGTCCCCTGCATCGGCAGGCAGACTCTCAACCACTGTACCACCAGGGAAGCCCTAAACTGCTAAGTTTTGCAGCAATAGTGTCCATTAGAAAAACACAAGGGGTTTATATGACCTATGTCTGAAAAAGGCACATTTAACATCCGTTAACACATTGTTTTAGTCTGTTGGGACCACTATAACAGATTAATACAGAATAATACAGATTGGGTGGCTCATAAACAACAAACACTTATTTCTCATAATTCTGGGAGAATTGGAAAGTCTAAGATCAGGACACCCGCAGATTCAGTGCCTAGTGAGGGCCCACTTCCTGATTCATAGACAACTGTCTTTTTTCTGTGTCCGTACATGGTGGAAGAGGTGAAGGAAATCTCTAGGGTCTCTTGTATAAGGGCACAAATCTGATTAATGAGGGCTCCACACTCATGACCTAGTCGCCTCTCAAAGGCCCCACTTCCAAATATCATCACATTGGGGATAAAGTTTTAATATACGAATTTTGGAGGATACATTCATCCTACAGCACATATCATTGGCTAGAGCTCAGGAACATAGCCACACATGACTGCAAGGGGAGATTGGACAATGCAATCTATATGCTCAAGAATGTTAAATAGGAATGTGAATTTGGCAAGCATCTCTTAATGGACATGTGATAGAATATTTGTTTTGGGAATGAGAAAGGAGAAATAAGCAAGAGAGAGATTATACACCGCCCATCATTTACTGGTTTCAATTCTTCTTTAATGCTTTGAGGAAGGGGATAAGGCATAGAAATGCAAGTCAAACTTTATGAAGTATTTTTCATAGCAAATTTTTATAACCACCTCAAATACTTTTCTGTAGTCTAGTTTGAATGTCTTGGAATTTAGCTTTTGGTAGAAATTCCAAATTGCCACAACTAGTTTAGTTATTTTATTCCCTGTCTCTTTACTTTTCTAATAATTTAATTTCCATCAATCTATTTGATAGTCTTTGGGCTACCTTCCTGATTTTCATATAGTACCACATATACAGCAGTTACTCTATAAGTGAAAATAGAAAAAAAGTAATAGTTATTGAAAACTCACAAAATGTCATGCACAGTGTTAGTTAGTATACTTGGGTTATTTCTTTCAAATGTAAAACAATCCTTCAAGAAATTTATTATCATTCACAGATGAATATATTATTTCACTGAGTTTCACTGAACAACTTTACCATTGTTATCTATTTCTGCGTAAAGTCATGTCTTGGAATTTTGTCAGCAATGTGAAGATTATCATCAAATATATAATCTTAAGAGTTTTAATTATTATTTATATTATATGAGCAGCATTAGTGGAGTAACCAAAGAGATATTTCAAACTCATTTCACTTTTGCCAAAATGAATATATCACAAAGCTTTTTTATATTGCAACATTTTTCAAATACCTCGCACAAAATAATGCTCAAAATCATACACAGCTAGGTTAAAAATTTACTTTTGATTCATAAAAGGTAAAGAAAACACCGAAATTAGAAACTGACTATAGAAGTCTAGGAGGAAATCAACTATGTATCCAGCCAATAAAATTATCCAGATTAAATCTATATGATTTTTAAATTCCATTCTTGTCAACTTGATTGTAGACTCTGCAATGGCAGGGTTTTCCTAGTCTTATTCCTTATATCTCAAATGGTTAGTGTGTTGACTAGTCCATACTACCTGCTCAGTAGACAAATAGACCAAAATGTTAAGGCTGACCAGACATCAAATGCATCACTACCCTCCGGCACAGAGTAGACTTCACCTAATCAAATTAGTCTCTGAACAGTAAGATTCACTCCAGATATTTTTAAGCCTCTCATATTTTAAACACCTTACACACTTTAAAGATCTAGTTAGTGGAGGGACTATGAATGAAATCCAACCATGTCTGACACCAAATTCCATTTCCTTTCTACTACATCTTTCTGCCAAAATGTAATATTTGAAATTTTACTATATATGTGAATTAGATATTTTTTTTCAATGGACTCTATTCAGAATTATTTTTTGTACTTTTGTTTCATACATTAAATAAGGGAAGGTTTTGTCCCCAGGTACCAAATGCTACAATTTAACAAATTGATTTTAAGTTATATTTTATGTATATAATTGCTAATGAGATTGCTTTTTCCATGTCATACATACCCTAAAATTTAAAGTTTCAGCTAACTAATTTTATTGATTCTAGAGGAAAACAAACCAAAACAAAATTCAATTTTAAATAGGTGACCCTCTGTATAGCTTAAGTAACTACTATTGGAAGGAGTGGAAACACTTTTTTTTATACAACTCTCACTAGCTAACAATGTTGGAAAGACGGCAGATTCAACATATCCCTATGGCTATCCTCTCCCAGTGCCTGTCAAAATATTTACTGTTGCTGTTGAAGCAAACAGACCAAACATGACGTTTGAAGGTTGTGAGTAAGGCCTAGGACCCAGATGAGCAGAATATTTTCCTCTTGAGAGACTGTGAACAAGCATTGGAAAGTATCAAACAGCATGGATTCTGGGGAAACCTTGGCCTTGTGGTCTCCCCAGAATACTCCAAGACAAATTATTCAATAAAGAAAATGACCAATTTTCCTAAAATGTAAGTTCCCCAAATCAAAGAATCTCAAATGTAGATTGTTGGGCTTCCCTAGTGGCGCAGTAGTTGAGAGTCCACCTGCCGACACAGGGGACACGGGTTCGTGCCCCGGTCCGAAAGGATCCAACATGCCGTGGAGCAGCTGGGCCCGTGAGCCATGGCCGCTGAGCCTGTGCGTCCAGAGCCTGTGCTCCGCAATGAGAGAGGCCACAACAGTGAGAGGCCCGTGTACCACAAAAAAAAAAAAAAAAAATGTAGATTGTTCTTCAACAATCCATCTTTCTTTCAGATACACAGACTAACAAGTAAATCACATCACTCAAATAGCTCTGTTCCTGATTTCTAAGAATTTTCAGAAAAGGGAATCCATGCAGATAATTTTGTGAACAAAGACACAAGTCTTCAGAATCCATCATAAATTTTAGTGAAGTAAACAGTAGACATAATAGAAAGTTTTAGAGAAACATCAGGAATTAGTACTTGATTAATGTCATGGGGATGATACACTTTCAGTGTTTTGTGGGATGACCAAAAATAATCCATTTCTCTATTCAGGAAATTTAAAAAAATATTTTGTATATACCCAAAGCCATGCTTAGCCCCTCTAGTAAAAGTTTCACTAGATGCATCTTTCAGAACTTTTAACAGAGTTAAATCCATGGAAAGTCTGTGAATTTCAATTATTCATGACCCATGGATAATAGAGACTTGATTTAAATTGACCATAGAAAATATTTATACTAATGATACTAAAATGGACTGGTTTGAGGACAAAATTACATCCTGTAGTTCATCATGTTTTGCATGTACACGCCTCCTTACTTAGAGGAAAAAGCTGAGACATTATCATATTTAAAAGTCATTATAAAAAACTTACATACTAAAGGGGAAATATAGAAGCTGTCTTTTTTTGAATTAAGTTAAACTCTATCCCTTCTGATCTACAAACTTTATTGCCACTTTTACTTTTAAGTTCTATTTATACAGAGTCTTTTGGGTATTAAACTGCTTTTTCTGCAAGTCTAGTTGCTTCTTATAAAACCTTTTTCTCTTGGTTCATTGACAGCTCATCAACCAATAAATCTCAGTAGTGACAAACTCTAATGACTGGAGCACATATCTTGATTTCTCTCAGAATCTCAATATATTTCTGATTCAATACTGACTTTACCATTATTAGCTCATCCCCTCTCTTACTGTCTTCTTTCATCCATCAAGGATAAACTACATGTCAGGCCCATAATCGTTTGAACCAAGAGAAGAGAAAGGAATAAAATAACATTAGTTCACTGTAACCTTGCTATCATTCAATTTAGCTTACTCTAAAATTTATTTCTCAATAATTATGTCCAATAAGAAATTACACTTTTCCACTTTACTAATAAAGGCCTGAAAATTGAAATTATTTCTCATTTGATAACAGCAAAAGATACGTTCAGTTTTTCTTTGTTATACCTCAAACTACCAAGTTCAGAAGAAATCTCTATAATAAAATGTCATATTATGGGTATCATCTGGTGATGATTCCAATTAGCATATCAAGCTAAGCTTGTATTTCAAAGTATTGTGATGCTTCAGTTGACTGAATAGTACACACTGTGTATGTGTCATGAGTCATGTCTATTAAGGAAAATTTGAATTTCATTACAAAATTATTCCCTTTTTTCATCATCTAACAGTTTATGCTTAGCAATCAGAGCAACAATTTCTATAGTCTAAATAAATTCAGTGCTGAATTTAGGCTCCAGGAATATATAATAATATTTTCATTAATTTAGAATAATAAAACAAAGTTATAAAACATTACATAGATCATGATAAAATTATTTTATATCCATATATATATGACTTACATTTATATATATCCTGCATTTATATATATAATATATAAATATATATTCACAGATATATTCACAGATGGGATTTTGTTCCACTGTAAAATAAACCTAGCAAGGAAAATAAGTGTGGAGTAAATATTTCCCATTTTATACACTATCATGTGTGTGTTTGTAGTAGGCAGAATAATCACACTCCTCCCCACCAAAGATGTCTACCTCATATCTGTAATCTGTGAATAGATTACTTTAGGTAACCAAAGGAGCTTAAGGTTGCAGATGGAATTAAGTTTGCTAATAACCTGACATAAAAGAGCCTAGAACATAAAAGTAGCCTAGATTTTCCAGGTGATTACATTAGGTTACACTCACTTTTACATTAGATAACCTAATGTACAATAGGTTACACTCACTTTTACTTTATATAAGCTAATGTAATCACAAGGGTCCTTAAAAGTGAGTGTCAAAAGATTCAGTGGGAGAGTGATGCAATATGAGAAGGACTCTCCCTGCTCTAGTTTGCTTGAATATGGAGGAAGAGGACCATGAGCTAGGAATACAAGTGGCCTCTAGATGCTGAAAAAGGCAAGGAAACAGATTCTGCCCTAGAGCCTCCAGAAGAAATGCAGCCCTACCAACACCTTGATTTTAGCCTAGTAAAACTTGTATTGAATTATAACATAAAGAAATGTAAGATATTCAGTTAGAATTGTCTCAAACAACTAAGTTTGTGATATTTTATTTTAGCAGCAATAGAAACTAATATGTTATGCAATAGAAAATTAGTATGCTAAATTTCAAAACATTTTAATGTAAATTATATCAGTAACATATTCAATTTATACAATTTAAGGATAATTATACTATTTATTGTTTACCTTAAGATTAAATCTTTTTACCTATTTATAGTTAAAACTTTTTCAGATATCATTTACTTAAGGAAAACAATTTACTACCAAGCAATACATAAAGCAGAATAATTTTTTCCTAATTATAAAAGTATATGGCATCTATGCATGTGAGTGTTAAAGGAGAAGTAAAATTATTTGTTCCCTTTAATATAGCAAGTGAATGTATAGTTCTTTTATAGTCCTGCCCAAAGAGACATATGGCCCAAAAGGACTAACTCATACTGGGGAGATAGAAATACCCAGATCTTTGGGAGCTTTGGATAGAGAGTCTGATTTGAGACCAAGCAACTAACATCAAGTGACTGAGAAACCAAAGCTTCCCATTATTAGCTCAGTTTGGGCAGAGACAGTAAGTCAAATAAGTAATTGGGCAGTCTCAGAAGATTATATCACTGGAAATGGTATATTCAGAATTACCCTCTAGGAAAACTAAAGAACACAAATAAGTTGCATAAATAGGTGGTATCTACCTACAAATCACCTATCACTATTGCATCAATGCCTCTCCCTCAACTTACACCTATGGTCTCATGAGTGGTCCCCTATAAAGAGCTAGAAGAGGAGAAAAATGCTGAGCCTGGTTCCCAGATGGGTTGACTCAGTTAGCTGGAATAAGGCACAGATAGAATGCTGGTACACTAGAGATCTACTCAAAGATATCCCTAAAAGACGGAGAATTATGAGAGAAAAGAACAGTTGAAGAGCTCTGGGCAGTGGATCTGGTCAATCATTTTGTGGACAGTGAGAAGCATTCTGATGTAAAAATACAATTGGATCCCTGGATGATGGTGAATGGATTGACTTTTATTAGGGTTTGGAACAAACAAGGTGCCAGGTAAAAGAAATGTTGATAGAACTGAAGAAGTGAACAGGAAATGTGAGCACTGGTTCATCACACATTAATGCTCCCCAGGGAGCATCCCCTGCTGTTATGTGTGTAATTTGTATTAGAATTTGTAAAGGATTATGCTTCACTTGCCTGCAAAGTGAATTTGTTTTACTAGCATTTTCACCCCTACTTTGTTAAATTGTAAAAATTTTGTAATTAAAAATCTCATGAACATATTTCTTTAAAACTTATTTTGGACCTGTTATTTTTGAGAAAGAATTTTGATAAAAATTTTACCTAAAAAGAAGTTATCTTAGATCAGGCTGTGTATTAGTCAGGGTTCTCCAGAGAAATAGAACAAATAGGAGATGATAGATTGATAGATAGATGATAGATAGATAGATAGATACATAGATACATAGATACACAGATACATAGATACATAGTATAGAGATAAAGAGATTTATTTTGAGAAATTGGCTCACATGATTACAGAGACTAAGAATTCCCATGATCTGCCATCAGCAAGCCGAGATCCAGAAAACTTGGTGATATGATTCAATCCAAGTCCAAAGACCTGAGAAGCAGGGGAGCAAATGATGTAAATCTTAGATTAAGGGCTGGGGAAGACCAATGTCTTGCTCAAGTAGGCGAGCAGGAAGAAAAACAGACGCACTCCTCCGTTCTCTGCCTTTTGTTCTATTCAAGTTCTCGAAGGAGTGGATGATTCCCACCCACATTGGGGAAGGCAATTTATTTTATTGAGTCCACCAATTCAAATGCTAATCTCATCCAGAAACACCTTCATAGACATTCCCAGAACTAACATCTATCCTGGATACCCCATGGTACACTTAAGTAGACACAAAAAAGTAACCATCACAGGCTGCTATAACAAACTACCACAGACTCAATGGCAGAAACAACAGATATTTATTTCTCACAGTTATGGAGGCTAGAAAGCCCAAGTTCAAGGTGCTGGCAAATTTGGTTCATGGTGAGTGCCTCATTCCTGGCTTGTAGACAACCACCTTCTATGTGCTCGGCCATTCTTCAGTACATGCCTTGGAGGGAGAGGACACATTTGTGTCTCTTTCTCTTCTCATAAGCACACTAATCCCAGAATGATGGCGCCACCCTCATGACCTCATCTAAACCTAATTAATTCCCAAAGGCCTTACCTCCAAATATCACCACATTGAGGGTTAATACTTCAACATATGAATTTTGAGGGGACACAGACATTCAGTGCATAACACAAAGTAATGTAAGCCAGTTGTCTGTGTTTGAAAGAAAGCCTGTGGAAGCCCTGATAGAGATCTCTGCTAATACTCCAAGCTGCCAGAACCTCTGACCCCCCAGGAAAAATTGTGGCACAGAAACTCAGCCAGCCCTACAATGAGTAAGCATTGAGCATCAATCTCCCTGGGACTTTCATGGATTGTGCTGAACTGGGTTTTCTTTTTTTTTTTTTTTTTAATTAGTTTCTGCTTTATAACAAAGTGAATCAGTCATACATATACATCTGTTCCCACATCCCCTCCCTCATGCATCTCCCTCCCTCCCACCCTCCCCATCCCACCCCTCCAGGCGGTCACAAAGCACCGAGCTGATCTCCCTGTGCTCTGCGGCTGCTTCCCACTATCTATCTACCTTACGTTTGGTAGTGTATATATGTCCATGCCTCTCTTTCCCTTTGTCACAGCTTACCCTTCCCCTTCCCCATATCCTCAAGTCCATTCTCAAGTAGGTCTGTGTCTTTATTCCCGTTTTACCCCTAGGTTCTTCATGACATTTTTTTTTTTTTTTAATTCCATATATATGTGTTAGCATACGGTATTTGTCTTTCTCTTTCTGACTTACTTCACTCTGTATGACAGACTCTAGGTCTATCCACCTCATTACAAATAGCTCAGTTTCGTTTCTTTTTATGGCTGAGTAATATTCCATTGTATATATGTGCCACATCTTCTTTATCTATTCATCCAATGATGGACACTTAGGTTGTTTCCAGCTCCGGGCTATTGTGAATAGAGCTGCAATGAACATTTTGGTACATGTCTCTTTTTGAATTATGGTTTTCTCAGGGTATATGCCTAGTAGTGGGATTGCTGGGTCATATGGTAGTTCTATTTTTAGTTTTTTAAGGAACCTCCATACTGTTCTCCATAGTGGCTGTACCAATTCACATTCCCACCAGCAGTGCAAAAGTGTTCCCTTTTCTCCACATCCTCTCCAGCATTTATTGTTTCTAGATTTCTTGATGATGGCCATTCTGACTGGTGTGAGATGATATCTCATTGTAGTTTTGATTTGCATTTCTCTAATGATTAATGATGTTGAGCATTCTTTCATGTGTTTGTTGGCAGTCTGTATATCTTCTTTGGAGAAATGCCTATTTAAGTCTTCTGCCCATTTTTGGATTGGGTTGTTTGTTTTTTTGCTATTGAGCTGCATGAGCTGTTTATAAATTTTGGAGATTAATCCTTTGTCAGTTGCTTCATTTGCAAATATTTTCTCCCATTCTGAGGGTTGTCTTTTGGTCTTGTTTATGGTTTCCTTTGCTGTGCAAAAGCTTTGAAGTTTCATTAGGTCCCATTTGTTTATCTTTGTTTTTATTTCCATTTCTCTAGGAGGTGGGTCCAAAAGGATCTTGCTGGGATTTATGTCATAGAGTGTTCTACCTATGTTTTCCTCTAAGAGTTTGATAGTTTCTGGCCTTACATTTAGGTCTTTAATCCATTTTGAGCTTATTTTTGTGTATGGTGTTAGGGAATGATCTAATCTCATACTTTTACATGTCCCTGTCCAGTTTTCCCAACACCACTTATTGAAGAGGCTGTCCTTTCTCCACTGTACATTCCTGCCTCCTTTATCAAAGATAAGTTGGCCATATGTGCGTGGGTTTATCTCTGGGCTTTCTATCCTGATCCACTGATCTATCTTTCTGTTTTTATGCCAGTACCACACTGTCTTAATTACTGTAGCTTTGTAGTATAGTCTGAAGTCAGGCAGCCTGATTCCTCCAGCTCTGTTTTTCGTTCTCAAGATTGCTTTGGCTATTCGGGGTCTTTTGTTTTTCCAAACAAATTTTGAAATTTTTTGTTCTACTTCTGTGAAAAATGCCAGTGGTAGTTTGATAGGGATTGCATTGAATCTGTAAATTGCTTTGGGTAGTAGAGTCATTTTCACAATATTGATTCTTCCAATCCAGGAGCATGGTATATCTCTCCATCTATTTATATCATCTTTAATTTCTTTCATCAGTGTCTTATAATTTTCTGCATACAGGTCTTTTGTCTCCTTAGGTAGGTTTATTCCTAGATATTTTATTCTTTTTGTTGCAATGGTAAATGGGAGTGTTTTCTTGATTTCATTTTCAGATTTTTCATCATTAGTGTACAGGAATGCCAGAGATTTCTGTGCATTAATTTTGTATCCTGCTACTTTACCAAATTCATTGATTAGCTCTAGTAGTTTTTCGGTAGCATCTTTAGGATTCTCTATGTATAGTATCATGTCATCTGCAAACAGTGACAGCTTTACTTCTTCTTTTCCAATTTGGATTCCTTTTATTTCCTTTTCTTCTCTGATTGCTGTGGCTAAAACTTCCAAAACTATGTTGAATAAGAGTGGTGAGAGTGGGCAGCCTTGTCTTGTTCCTGATCTTAGTGGAAATGGTTTCAGTTTTTCACCATTGAGGACAATGTTGGCTGTGGGTTTGTCATATATGGCCTTTATTATGTTGAGGAAAGTTCCCACTATGCCTACTTTCTGCAGGGTTTTTATCATAAATGGGTGTTGAATTTTGTCGAAAGCTTTCTCTGCATCTATTGAGATGATCATATGGTTTTTCTCCTTCAACTTGTTAATATGGTGTATCACATTGATTGATTTGCGTATATTGAAGAATCCTTGCATTCCTGAAATAAACCCCACTTGATCATGGTGTATGATCCTTTTAATGTGCTGTTGGATTCTGTTTGCTAGTATTTTGTTGAGGATTTTTGCATCTATGTTCATCAGTGATATTGGCCTGTAGTTTTCTTTCTTTGTGACATCCTTGCCTGGTTTTGGTATCAAGGTGATGGTGGCCTCGTAGAATGAGTTTGGGAGTGTTCCTTCCTCTGATATTGTTTGGAAGAGTTTGAGAAGGATGGGTGTTAGCTCTTCTCTAAATGTTTGATAGAATTCGCCTGTGAAGCCATCTGGTCCTGGGCTTTTGTTTGATGGAAGATTTTTAATCACAGTTTCAATTTCAGTGCTTGTGATTGGTCTATTCATATTTTCTATTTCTTCCTGAGTCAGTCTTGGTAGGTTGTGCATTTCTAAGAATTTGTCCATTTCTTCCAGGTTGTCCATTTTATTGGCATAGAGTTGCTTATAGTAATCGCTCATGATCTTTTGTATTTCTGCAGTGTCAGTTGTTACTTCTCCTTTTTCATTTCTAATTCTACTGATTTGAGTCTTCTCCCTTCTTTTCTTGATGAGTCTGGCTAATGGTTTGTCAATTTTGTTTATCTTCTCAAAGAACCAGCTTTTAGTTTGGTTGATCTTTGCTATCGTTTCCTTCATTTCTTTTTCATTTATTTCTGATCTGATCTTTATGATTTCTTTCCTTCTGCTAACTTTGGGGGTTTTTTGTTCTTCTTTCTCTAATTGCTTTAGGTGCAGGGTCAGGTTGTTTACTCGAAATGTTTCCTGTTTCTTAAGGTGGGATTGTATTGCTATAAACTTCCCCCTTAGAACTGCTTTTGCTGCGTCCCATAGGTTTTGGGTCGTCGTGTCTCCATTGTCATTTGTTTCTAAGTATTTCTTAATTTCCTCTTTGATTTCTTCAGTGATCACTTCATTATTGAGTAGTGTATTGTTTAGCCTCCATGTGTTTGTATTTTTTACAGATCTTTTCCTGTAATTGATGTCTAGTCTCATAGCATTGTGGTCGGAAAAGATACTTGATACAATTTCAATTTTCTTAAATTTACCAAGGCTTGATTTGTGACCCAAGATATGATCTATCCTGGAGAATGTTCCATGAGCACTTGAGAAAAATGTGTATTCTGTTGTTTTTGGATGGAATGTCCTATAAATATCAACTAAGTCCATCTTGTTTAATGTATCATTTACAGCTTGTGTTTCCTTATTTATTTTCATTTTGGATGATCTGTCCATTGGTGAAAGTGGGGTGTTAAAGTCCCCTACTATGATTGTGTTACTGTCGATTTCCCCTTTTATGGCTGTTAGTATTTGCCTTATGTATTGAGGTGCTCCTATGTTGGGTGCATAAATATTTACAATTGTTATATCTTCTTCTTGGATCGATCCCTTTATCGTTATGTAGTGTCCTTCTTTGTCTCTTCTAATAGTCTTTATTTTAAAGTCTATTTTGTCTGATATAAGAATTGCTACTCCAGCTTTCTTTTGATTTCCATTTGCATGGAATATCTTTTTCCATCCCCTTACTTTCAATCTGTATGTGTCTCTAGGTCTGAAGTGGGTCTCTTGTAGACAGCATATATATGGGTCTTGTTTTTGTATCCATTCAGCCACTCTGTGTCTTTTGGTGGGAGCATTTAGTCCATTTACATTTAAGGTAATTATTGATATGTATGTTCCTATTCCCATTTCCTTAATGGCTTTGGGTTCGTTATTGTAGGTATAGTCCTTCTGTTGTGTTTCTTGCCTAGAGAAGTTCCTTTAGCATTTGTTGTAAAGCTGGTTTGGTGGTGCTGAACTCTCTCAGCTTTTGCTTGTCTGTAAAGGTTTTAATTTCTCCATCAAATCTGAATGAGATCCTTGCTGGGTAGAGTAATCTTGGTTGCAGGTTTCTCTCCTTCATCACTTTAATTATGTCCTGCCACTCCCTTCTGGCTTGTAGAGTTTCTGCTGAGAGATCAGCTGTTAACCTGATGGGGATTCCCTTGTGTGTTATTTGTTGTTTTTCCCTTGCTGCTTTTAATATGATTTCTTTGTGTTTAATTTTTGACAGTTTGATTAATATGTGTCTTGGCGTATTTCTTCTTGGATTTATTCTGTATGGGACTCTCTGTGCCTCCTGGACTTGATTAACTATTTCCTTTCCCATATTAGGGAAGTTTTCAACTATAATCTCTTCAAATATTTTCTCAGTCCCTTTCTTTTTCTCTTCTTCTTCTGGAACCCCTATAATTCGAATGTTGGTGCATTTAATGTTGTCCCAGAGGTCTCTGAGACTGTCCTCTGTTCTTTTCATTCTTTTTTCTTTATTTTTCTCTGCATCAGTTATTTCCACTATTTTATCTTCCACCTCACTTATCCGTTCTTCTGCCTCAGTTATTCTGCTATTGATCCCATCTAGAGTATTTTTCATTTCATTTATTGTGTTTTTAATCGATGCTTGATTCATCTTTAGTTCTTCTAGGTCCTTGTTAACTGTTTCTTGCATATTGTCTATTCTATTTCCAAGATTTTGGATCTGGGAAATAGAATCTTGGATCAGCTTTACTATCATTATTCTGAATTCTTTTTCAGGTAGACTGCCTATTACCTCTTCATTTGTTAGGTCTGGTAGGTTTTTATCTTGCTCCTTCACCTGCTGTGTGTTTTTCTGCTTTCTCATTTTGCTTATGTTACTGTGTTTGGGGTCTCCTTTTTGCAGGCTGCAGATTCGTAGTTCCCGTTGTTTTTGGTGTCTGTCCCCCGTGTCTAAGGTTGTTTCAGTAGGTTGTGTAGGCTTCCTGGTGGGGGGGACTAATGCCTGTGTTCTGGTGGTTGAAGCTCGATCTTGTCTTTCTGGTGGACAGGTCCACGTCTGGTGGTGTGTTTTGGGGTGCCTGTGGCCTTATTATGTTTTTAGGTATCCTCTCTGCTAATGGGTGGGGTTGTGTTCCTGCCTTGCTAGTTGCTTGGCATAGGGTGACCAGCACTGTAGCTTGCTGGTCGTTGACTGAAGCTGGGTGCTGGTGTTGAGATGGAGATCCCTGGGAGATTTTCGCTGCTTGATATTATGTGGAGCTGGGGGGTCTCTTGTGGACCCGTGTCCTGAAGTTGGCTCTCCCACTTCAGAGGCACAGCACTAACTCCTGGCTGCAGCACCAAGAGCCTTTCATCCACCCGGCTCAGAATAACAGTGAGAAAAAGTAGAAAGAAATAATTAGTAGAAGAAAGAAAGAGAGATTGAAAGAAAGGAAGAAGGGAAGTAAGGAAGGAAGGAAGGAAGGAAGAAAGAAAGAAAGGAGGGAGGGAGGAAGGATGGAAAGAAAGGAAAGAAAGGAGGGAGGGAGGGAGGAATGAAAGCAAAAGGAAGAGTGAATGGAAGAAGAGGGGGAGGGAGGGAGGAAGGAAAGAAAGAAAGAAAGACAGGAGGGAGGGAGGGAGGAAGGAAGGAAAGAAAAAGAAAGTGGAAAGAAGAAGGGTGGGAGGGAGGGAGGGATGGAGGAAAGAAAAAGAAAGAAGGAAAGGAGGAGCGGAGGGAGGGAGGGAGGAAGGGAAGGGAGGAAAAAAAGAAAGAGCAGGTAAAGTAAAATAGAATAAAGCATGAAATATAGTAGCGTTATTAAAATTAAAAAGTAATTATTGAAAAAAACCACGGACCGAAAGAACCCTGGGACATATGGTGGAAGCAAAGCTATACAGAGAGAATCTTACACAGAAGATTACACATACACATTCACAAAAAGAGAGCAGGGGGAAAAATCAAAAATCTTGCTCTCCAAGTCCACCTCCTCGATTTGGGATAATTCGTTGTAAAAAGAGGAAAAGGGCGAAAAGTCTGAAATCTTGCTAAGTCCACCTCCTTAATTTGAGATAATTCGTTGTAAAAAGAGGAAAAAAAAAAGGGGGGAAAGTCTTAAATCTTGTCCTCAAGGTCCACTTCCTCAATTTGGGATGATTCGCTGTCCATTCATGCACTCCACAGACGCAGGGCACATCAAATGGACCGTGGAGCTTTAATCCGCTGCCTCGGAGGCTGCACAGAGAGATTTCCCTGTCTCTGCTCTCACAGCTCCCGGGTCTCAGCCTTGGACCTGGCCCCGCCTCTGCGCGTAGGTCGCCGGAGGGCGTCCGTTCTTCGCTCAGACAGGACGGGTTTAAAGGAGCCGCTGATTCGGGGGCTCTGGCTCACTCAGGCAGAGGGGAGGGAGGGGAATGCCCTCTCCTCGCGCACCAGGCAACAAAAGGGAAAAAAGTCTCTTGCCTCTCCGGTAGCTCCAGACCCTTTCCCCGGACTCCCTCCGGGCTAGCACTAACCCCTTCAGGCTCTCTTCCTGCCGCCAGCCCCAGTCCTCTCCCTGCGCTCCGACTGAAAGCCGATACCCGAGCCTCAGCTCCCAGCCCCGCCCGCTCTGGCGGCCGAGCAGACAGGTCTCTCGGGCTGGTGTGTGCCTGAGGGCACCGATCCTCTGTGCCAAAATCTCTCTGCTTTGCCCTCCACACCCCTGTTGCTGTGCTCTCCTCCGCTACTCCGAAGCTTTCCCCCTCCGCCACCTGCAGTCTCCGCCCTCGAAGGGGCTTGTAGTGTGTAGAAACCTTCCCTCCTTCACGGCTCCCTCCCACTGGTGCAGGTCCCGTCCATATCCTATTGTCTCTGTTTATTCTTTTTTTCTTTTGACCTACCCAGGTATGTGGGGAGTTTCTTGCCTTTTGGGGGGTCTGAGGTCTTCTGTCAGCGTTCAGTAGGTGTTCTGTTGGAGTTGTTCCACGTGTAGATGAATTTCTGATGTATCTGTGGGGAGGAAGGTGATCTCCGCGTCTTACTCTTCCGCCATCTTCCTCCGGCTCCTGAACTGGGTTTTCTGTTGGATGCACACACTGTGAGGAAACTCCAGCCTTCTTATGCAGACTGTAAGAAAAAATTTTCCTAACAGAGGTCACTGACCTGCCAGCAGGAGAGTCAGAGCATCTGAGTCAATGGCAGACTGACCACTGTTAATACAACAGTGTCCTTATTGTCCTTCTCACCCTCATTAACTCACTGGTTGCCTAGCTTATAGGAGGAACTAAATGTAAATGTTTCATAACCAAGTGTGTGTATCATTAGTAATTTCTACCAATGTTCTCTACCCTTGGACATCTTGAACTGAAGATTTTTACTTTTAACTTTCAGCTAATAGCCACAATAAAATAACTGCAAAATAACCAACAAACACTCAGGTGGAAAACATAACTAATTCAGAGATATGAACTACTTTCTGGTCTTGACAACACATGTGATTGTCCAAAAGCCCCTGCAAGGAGCAGTCATGAAGGCTTGCACAGGCCTAACAGCATGTGCTTGCCAAGACTGATCTAGTTACTGACCATTCTGTTTGCATGGACAATTAGGAGACAAGGGAAACACAGCTCTCAACATGGCACCATGCCTCAAGGAGAGTGTATTGATACTATTGTTCTGTTCCTGCATAACAAATTACCACAGACTGAGTGACTTAAAAGAGTAAGTATTACCTCACAATTCTGTAAGTCAGAAGTATGAGACAAGTGTGAGACCCTATATAGGCCCTATAGGATCTCACAAGGCCAAAATCAAGATGTCCACCAAGCTTAGGTCCTATCTGGGGGCTCTGGGGAAGATCCACGTCTAAACTCACGTAAATTGTTAGCAGAATTCAGTTCCGTGTGTTTGTAGGAGTCTAACCATTTCTTGGCTGGCTGTCAGTCAAGATTCTCAATTCCTAGAGGCCGTCCTCAAGGCCTGGCACTTGACCCTTCCAACTTCAAAGACAGCTAAAACATGTGAGTTGTTTTCCTGTTTCAAGTCTCTCTGACTCCACCTTCTGCAACCTGCAGGAGAAAAGTCTGCTTTTAGAGGGCTCATGTGATTCAGTTAGGCCTACCTGTATCACTTCCATTGTGATTAACTCAAAATCAACTAATGGATGTAAATAACTGATATCCACATGAATTAACTACACACAGGTACTTAAGATTTAGCAACTTCACTACCTCTGCAAAATTCCTTTTTCCATGCAATGGAACAATCACGGGCATGATATCTCATCATATTCACAGTCATGGGGATTAGGAGTAGACATCTTAGGGAGACATCTTAGAATTCTTGTCATCACAGAGAGTAACCAGCCACTTTTGAAAAAAAACAGTTTGTATCACACTCTTCCCTTCTGGAAAAGGCAGCAATTCTTTCTGACCACCACTGACAGTTATTCTGTATATGGTTAGCTTTTCATGTCTACAGCAGTTCAGCCAGACTAACTGTCCAAGAACTCACAAAGTATGTGTTCTATTGACATGGGATCCCAGATAAGACCACCATGGACTAAGGAACATTATATGGTTAGGGAAGTGTGGCCCAAGGCATATGATTATAGATCCACTATTCTTACCATATACCACATTCCTGAGAAGAATGGTAGCCTGATGAAACATTGGAATAGCCTCTTGAACGTACAGCTAAGGAGCTAAATAAAGATGACATACTATGAGGTTAAGAAAGTGTCAGGATCTGGTATATGGTTTAACCATCTGGCATTATATTGTACTGTGTCACCAATGGTTAGACTCCATGCATCTAGTTTGAACATTGGAGTGTCTCTGTTTCCCATTACTCCTAGACATACCCTTGAGGAATTTCTACTTCTGATCTCACAATTTTATACCTTTTAGGTCTAGATATCCTGCTTTCCAGAGAAAGGAATCTTTCATTACAAGACACAATAAGATCCCCACTAAACATGAATCTGCAGCTGGTACCTGATCACTTTGGTCTCCTCATACTGATAACTCAGTAAGCAAACAAAGGAGTTACCATACTTGTAGCATTATCACCTTATTTTAGATATACATATATATGCATTTGTATATATTTATATGTATATACACATATATCTATATGCATATGTATACATACATAGCAATATATAACTGTATGTGCTTATATATACATATACTTATTTAACTTTTCAAAGGAAACATTTCTTCTAAAATGTGGTCCATATTTTTTACCAACATCATGTTACTAATGTTATACTTGTTATAAACACCAATAAGTCCTTTTGGTTCATGGCACACTCATAATAATCATTTAAAATCAATAATTTACTCTATACAATGATCCAGGAAATATATTAATAATCATCTAGATATATTAGAATCAATATATATAATATATACATAATATATAGTAAATGTATAATAAATCATTGTCATAAAATGTTTTATACCTTTGAGGTTAACAAAGGAATAAAACATGTTTAACAGCTCCAAAATGAAGAGTGAGAAAGAGAGATTTTAGATTATAGTAAAATGAAAGGTGGGAACAAATTTACTTGTTCCAATATATAACTGAAAAAGAAAATGTAATATCCTAAATTTACATAATCATCATAAAAAATTCTACAAACAGTAAATGTTGGAGAGGGTGTGGAGAAAAGGGAACCCTCTTGCACTGTTGGTGGGAATGTAAATTGATAAATCCACTATGGAGAACAGTATGGAGGTTCCTTAAAAAATGAAAAATAGAACTACCATATGACCCTGCAATCCCACTACCTGACATATACCCACAGAAAACCAAAATTCAAAAAGACACACGCACTCCAATGTTCATTGCAGCACTATTTACAATAGCCAGGACATGGAAGCAACCTAAATGTCCATCAGCAGAGGAATGGATAAAGAAGATGTGGTACATATATGCAATGGAATAGTACTCAGCCATAGAAAGGAACGAAATTGGGTCATTTGTAGAGACATGGATGGACCTAGAGACTATCATACAGAGTGAAGTAAGTCAGAAAGAGAAAAACAAATATCATATATTAATGCATATATGTGGAATCTAGAAAAATGGTATACATTATCTTATTAGCAAAGCAGAAATAGAGACACAGACTTAGAGAACAAACATATGGACACCAAGGGGGAAGGGGAGTGGGATGAATTGGGAGACTGGGATTGACATATATACACATTGATACTATGTATAAAATAGATAACTAATGAGAACCTACTGTATAGCTCAGCGAAATCTACTCAGTCCTCTGTAGTGATCTAAATGAGAAGGAAATCCAAAAAAGAGGGGATGTATGCATACGTATAGCTGATTCACTTTGCTGTATAGTAGAAACTAACAAAACACTAGAAAGCAACTATACTCCAATAAAAATTAATTCAAAAAAAATAAATTTATAAAGATATGTAAGAAACATCTTTATAATAAAACCTTAGTAAAGCCATCATTTCCTGAGAAATCACAATGTGCCATGCACAGAGCTAAGTATTTCACATGTAGAAACTCAACTCATTGGCCTGTGATGTGGGTGTTATCATTATATCCATGTTTAAAAAAGGAAACTGAGTCAATAAATTAAGTAATTTGACCATTGTCATTAATCTAGAAAGCGTTCAAACAAAGCTGATAAAAATAACAAAAACGTATATAATTAATACTTAATATGCAATAGACATTGTAGAAATAAATGGACAATTGTCAACATGTAGTATTAGCCCATACATTTGTGTCCCAAAATTTGCTAATAAATTCTGAGTAAAATCAATTTGGTTGAAAGCAAGGTGGTCTCCAAGACAGTTTGTTTAAAACAATCATTTATGTGAAAATTAACATACTCTATTTTTTCTGTCTTGTGTTGATTATTTTCAAGAACTATGGGTCTGATTTTCAAGTTTTCAAACATTTTAAAGAATTTTTTGTTTATGCTGTCTTTTAATTGCTTTATAGTTAAGGGAGCAATATTTCCTCCTTTGTATGCTCAATACCTACTACTGCAGCAACAGACAAAGAATTAAAATAATGCATACATGTATCAAATGTCAATTTGTAAAGTAAAATCAACCAACAATGTTAAGGGTTTTTTTTTCCTGATTTTCCTAGGAATATTTCACTATTTACTCTGTGACACCCTTCACTACTTTCCTGTACTCAGGATGCTTGTATCAAATAGTTTTCTATTCTTGTATTCTATGCCCTTGCAAATAAAATTGCCAATCTGTGAGAACTATAGAAAAGTATGAATAAATAGATGTTGAGTTGGCATTTGGGATAAGTGCAAATATTTTCATTCACTGCATCTAGTTTTCACTTAGAAATCTGTCCTTATGACCTTCTGGTTTTGGTTTGCATTAACACAATTTTTTTTCCAGAAGTGCCATCTGGGCACATTTTAAGAATGAAAAGAAAAGAGTTTCAGAGTCAGGCTGACTCCAAAGTAGAGGTTTGAATCTCAACTCAAGACATCAAATTTGCTTAGATATGTTAGACAAACTGATCAAATTTTTCAAGTCTTCATTTTCTTATCTATAAAATGTGAAAAATAAGAACTCTACTTTCTAAAATGCTTAGACAGGTGTCTGACACATAGTAAGTATTCCACAGATGTTCCTTATCATTGTCCTATTACTGTTATTAAATGAAAAATTAATGAACTATAAGATCAATTGAAGAAACACCAAAAAATAATGTCTCTTAAGTATCAGTTTCGTGGGCCATTGGTTTTGAAAATAAAGATTAAATCAGCCATACTCAACCCAAAATAAAAGTTATGTCTTTCTAGCTATGGTACAATTTTCAGTACCTGGATTCTACTTTATGACTTAAAGTGATTTTTAAAAATAATGTGTCCTGTGACATTACAAATAGGGGAACGCTTTTCTTTTTTAATTAAAAAAATTTTTTTTGGCCATGCCACACAGCATGTGGGATCTTAGTTCCCTGACCAGTGTCCCCTGAATTGGAAGGATGGAGTCTTAACCACTGGACCACCATGGAAGTCCCAAATAGGGGAATTCTTGAGGCTTCCAGTGTATGCTTTTACTTGTCAGTTATTTTTGAGGTAACAGAATAATTTTATGACTTCAAATATGAAGATTTAAGTATATATCCTCCAAGAATTCAAAAGAAATTAATATTTCCAAGCATTCAGCAATTAATTCATATTGAAGGTACACTGTTCCAATAGATTTGGTTTATTTTCAAATTTTCTACATATGCATATTTGAGAGCAAAATTGGTTTATGTACATACATTAGTTTTATTGCATTGTACTGTGGTACACACAAAAAATAGCATTTCAAATATTTCATTTAAATAAAATCAGTGCAACAAAGTTTGGCTTCTTCAGAAGTATTTTGCCTAGACGCTCCTGAAATGTTTATATAAAACCCTTAACAAGATAACAAGAGGTAAGAGAAACAGTAGTTGTTATTGTTAATACTGGATTTCCAAGAAATAAATGTCCTCCAATTCAGATAATTTTCAGTTCCTCATAAATATTCATATTACTCCTTCCTATGAATATTTATGGATGCATATTTCTAACAACGTTCATTAAAACAGCCAAGGAGACATTTGGTTGAAAATCTCCAACTTAAAACACAGAGGAAATTTATCTCAATGAGATAAATATTCTGCTAATGCATATGATAGAATGTGTGTGCATTTGTGTGTGTGATTAAAATTAAAATTAATTTTATCCCAGAAAACTAAAAACTAAAGAACATGTAACTGATATTGTTGAAAATTCAGGAAAATTCAGAATTTCTACTTACACTTTTGTTCTTCACTTACTAGTGTTGAGCATTGTGCTAGGCTCTATGAATATAGAAGTGAGATATGTACATTACAAACATACATATATATGTAACAAACATACATGTAAATGTGTGTACACACACATATATATTACATATATCTTCTTTTAAGGCACTAGTGAGAGATATATATGTAATGAGGATGACAGTGCCACTGAATATTTTTTTATATATACTGATGTGCAGGCATTGAGAGAGAGGAGAGGGGAAGAGAAAGAGACAGCATGGCAACCTCTACAGCTGTGAACTCTTCAGCAGGGAAATTCACACATGCATAAATTCATTTCTTATATATAATTTTTGGTAACTGTGAGAATCTTGAAGACACTCTATTGTCTTACTAAGTCTCTTAAGGTAATGGTTAACCTTATGTTCACTGACTTCTACTCTTCTGACTTTTGTGACATTTTCCACTATTCCATTCTTGCTGACTCTCTAGGCCATGGCTAATGCAGTGAGATGCTATTTGTGTCATCTTATATTGGGCGTGAAGTGATTTAATAAGAGCAGCTGTTAATGATGTTATGAAAGTGTAGATGGACATACTATTTCCAGTTTTGACAGAGGTAATTCTTCCACAGCCAAATGTGTTCAAAATGGCCACCCCATCTCTGGTCACACTGAGTGCTAGGAGCAGCAGAAAGAATGTAACTGGCTGCCATGCTTTCAGGTCAGCATGGCACAGCTATGGCATCAGCAGACCAAGAAGGCAATGTTTTCTAGAAGTTGATGAAGAAAATCAAAGCCCTCCTCGAAAAGCAGTAGCTTACTATTTCCATCACAATATAAACAACAATATTTGTGTACCTACTCTGTGCCAGGCATTGTTCTAGGAGTAAATGCATCTCTGAACAAAACAAACCAACTTGTGTTTTGCCCTGATGTTCATACTCTAACTTATTCATAGACTTTATCTTGAGAAATCACTAAGAAAAGTCTAAATATAAAACTAGACAAAATACAAGTGATTTCTTCCAAGGGTATAATGAGGTACAGAAGACTCTCAAAAGGATCATTTGGCATATATGCATTCTTCAAAAGAGGAAACACATTCAGAAAGCCTAAATCCTTATTCTCAAATATAGTCCAATAAGATGTCATATGTCATGATAAAATCATCTTAGAAAATGCTCCAAACATCTCTCCTTCTTATCAATTAAAAACACATATTAGGGGATTAATGTCTTTGAGACATGTTACAGTGCAAAAACTACTACACATGATTGAATCCCATGTTCTTCAAACTTGAGTTTCATATAAATTTGCTTTTCACTCATAATCTGTCTTACAGAATTAATATTTCATGGAATTGTTTTTGAGGCACGTTGGTTTAGTTAACACATCTACATAGAGTCACATAAACCTTCAGAATAAGATTATACACTCTTGCCAATGTAAAGATATTTATACTGTAGGAAAAAATTAGGCAGAATGGTTTTATTTCTTAATTATAATCTATATTCATATGTATGTCCCTTACCAGTAATCATTCTCATTTATATCATGAATGAAATATGGTCATCAAAAGCACAAGTCACAAAGGAATCAAAGATATATTAAACTGCACCGTAAATTTTGTTACAGATTAATGTTACTTAAAATGTCATTAAAATTATCTGTTGCATATGGATTTTCTTTATTGTTTTAGCTTAGGAATAAAAATAAGAGTAAATCTTTGACCTCAACCATGTCTATTCCATATGGTATTTACACTGACACAAAGATACTGTGAGTTTTCAGGCAACTATATACACTAGGGAGTCTCACTTTAAAATACTCAGCTGTTCTTATTTCTAACACTGGAAGCCAGTTCTGTAGAACCATAAACCTACTTTAAGGGCTACTACTAAACTCTGAGCCTGCATTTTGGAAAAAAAAAAAAGAAATCCAGGTCTAGCTACTTAACCCATCTTAGTTTATTTATGGTGAATAAAAATTATATTTGCAGATAGGACCTGAGGTCTTCAGATTGATTCTATGAAGTGTGATTGCCATTGTAAATTATGACATTAGGCTTTTCATAGATTACAGAAGGTTTTAATAGTCGGGAATAATAAATAACCCCAGACTATCCACTTACAACGGCCTTCACCATCTTACTCTGCAGGTCACTTGAATAACTCTCAGGAAAGCAAGCTATTAGAGGAGAATTGTCTTTGATTAAGCTTAATACTTTCTCTTAACTATTTTTCTTAACTTCAGAGAAGATATTAATTTATATCAATTGACTAGGGTGTTCTGTAACAAGGTCATCCATACTCAAAAATAGATTAATTTTTAACCTGTTTCAGGCATGAGACAACTTAAATATTCCAAACCACTTTTTAAAAAATTTATTTTATTTATTTATTTTTATACAGCAGGCTCTTGTTATCTATTTTGTACATATTAGTGTATATATGTCATCCCAATCTCCCAATTCATCCCACCACCACTACCACCCTCACTTTCTCCCCTTGGTGTCCATATGTTTGTTCTCTACTGTCATTCAGTGAAGTAAGTCATAAAGAGAAAAACAAATATCGTATATTAATGCATATATGTGGAATCTAGAAAAATGGTAGAGATGAACCAGTTTGCAAGGCAGAAATAGAGACACAGATGGAGAGAAAAAACGTATGGACATCAAGCCACTTTTTGTACTAGCAGGATTTTAAAAATGACTCAGAATGAAGCAAAGCAGATGATGAGATATGGAGAATAGGTACAATTCCTATATCTTAATAAGCAGTAAAATACATTTAGAAAATGCAAAAAAGAAACTGAGAAAATTGTTTCACCCAGTAAAGCTCCTTATTTCTTGAATGACAAAGAACAAAACAATAAAATATGTATCCTTATGTAGCTTATACCCACAAATATAATAACTTAGTAATATTTGTTGATGTTAATTGTTATAAAATAAAAAATATGAAAGAGAGCTAAGAAGTAAGTACAAGGTAAATTTTGTTAACAATGTTATTTTTATTTATTTAAAGTCTTTATTGAATTTGTTACAATGTTGCTTCTGTTTTATGTTTTGGTTTTCTGGCCGCAAGGCATGTGGGATCTTAGCTCCCCAACCTGGGATCGAACCCGCACCCCCTGCATTGGAAGGCAAAGTCTTAACCACTGGACTGCCAGGGAAGTCCCCAACAATGTTATTTTTATTTATTGTTATTTATTATTCAAATAATCATTTGAATAAACATCTATAGGCATTTTAGACAAGATGTTAGAATGAACACAGTAGTTATATCCCTCACTGCGCACTCGCACTGACAGAAATAATTGAAAAAAATAAAAGAGAGAAAACCTGTATCAAAATGGAAAAAGAAACTCTTAGGATAGGTGCTATTGGTGTGATTGATACAATTTCAATGACAAGAGCTTGACAGAAATATTGAGAATCTGTCTAACCCCATCTCCAGTATTTCACTCCATCTGATGCCCTCTCCCTCTACCATCTAAAAAACAGAACAGCTTTTCACGAAATAAAGACTGAGTATATTTTTGAAAATGCTCTCTGATCTGCCCAACTAAAAGGATGACAGATGGAGGTAAGCAATCTGGGCTGTCATCACTTCTGACTGGTTAAAGAAGGTCCTCAACGGTCGAAGATTTCCCCCTACTGTATAAAGTCATGCCAGTTGAATTTAGCTATGGCAACTTGGTATTGTGAAGAGCAAAGAAAAACCTAAAAAAAAAAAAAGCCTCAGGATTTATAATTGAAGTTAAGTATCAGATTCTGTGTGTTTCACAAAGATGTTTTCAGTTTTAAAAGAGGGCCCCCAAGGCATTCATGGCTGTCTATAAATTCAGCTCTTTTTGTTCATTGCTCCCATATACCTTCTTTGAACTAGAAATTTACCCGTCAAGTTTTTACTTTTTCATCCCCAACCCTCGAGGTCATCTAGATAAAATGTGGTCAGGAATGTCACCCAGTAGTGAAAAACCCTTTCGACCCTTAGATACATATATAAACCAGTGCAGTGCAGGTATTGACCACACTGTGGTCACGAACAGATAACATCAAAGCTTAGTCGTTTCCACCCATCAAACAATCTTACTGAAGACCCAAAGA
Organism: Hyperoodon ampullatus; assembly: GCF_949752795.1. Lineage (NCBI taxonomy): Eukaryota > Metazoa > Chordata > Mammalia > Artiodactyla > Ziphiidae > Hyperoodon > Hyperoodon ampullatus. The sequence goes on from NC_136914.1 coordinate 79,537,955, forward strand.
AAATGGAATATACCATGATCTGCAATGGATTTACTCCTGGCAAATATGAAGTAAAACATACACCTAATCTAAACAAAATTCCAAAGAAAATTCTATCTATAAAATCTACACAGTAAAAGGAAGATTTCTAAAAGTAGAAAACACTGTATACGTAAATAACATAATTATTGAGTTAAAACTATAATGGTGTCTGTGAAGAGCAGGCCAGATACTGATAAAATTTTAAGAAAGAGATTACTAAGTTACCCATAAAGAAAGTTGGAAAAATTTCCCAAATCTGACAAAAAAATAATAGAGAATAATAGAGAAGTCTTTTGATTTTTCAATGAGAGAAAAAAATATGAAGTTTTGAAACTAAATTTAAGCTATAATTATACCATGTGTATGGTTGGTTTTAATACTGTCAGTTAATAGCCAACAAATTTATTAAAGAAAGTTACATAGTTGATGTATTTTCTTAGATTACACAAATGGTCAATAAAATCTCAGTATAGAAGTTCAAGAGCAAAGAGAAATAAACTGCAGCTGAAGCAATACAAATGAAGCCAAAGAAAGGAAGTAAAACACTGTCCTAACATATTGCCCAAAACTTGACAGTAAGTTGTGCATTCAAAATTAATTTTAAGAGAAACACTCCTGAAAATGGATACTCTTGTATATTTCTATATTGTCTCTGCCATCAGGGAGGAAATTCAGTCATACATACAAATATTTTAAATGTGCTTTTTAACCTATTATTTATATTTCTATGAAATTAATCTAAGAACAGAATCATAAGTATGGAAAAAGACAGGTTCATCTTTGTTCATTGAAGCTTAGTGCAATCACCTTAGGTATTAAACAATAAAATTATATCTGAAAAATAAATATTATTTATTTATTCAATAATTTTAAAAGAACTTTTCAAACTATTATTTGATCTATAAAAAAGATTAAATACAACCTGGATGATAGTATCAACCAGTATTTGTTATAGCTATTTTATAGCAGTGTATCTAAATAAATCATAGGATATACTATTGACCAAGTGTTCTCTTGGTTTGAAATTATGGTAGATTTTAATTTTCACATTATACTTTCTATATTTTCATAGTTTCTACAAAGTACATAAGCAGTCTTATGTAATCATCAAAAACTATATTATTTAGATGTAAATAATATAGTTGCATTATATGATGCATTTTTAAGTTTTCAAGGATAATTTATCAAATAAAATGAAAGAATCTATAAAAATCAAGGAAAGAAAATATTGTTACCCATAAAGGAACAAAAATCTAAGGAATATTGTTGATTTTTCTGCAACAACAAACTGTAAGAAAAAATTTAAAAAATAACTGCAAAGTGCCAGAAATAACTTTGTGATTCCAAAGCAATGTGAGCATAGTGATAGAAATTTTCAGACTTGTGTGATATTAGAAAATACATCAATTATGTAACCTTCTTTAATAAACTTTTTGGCTTTTAACTGACAGTATTAAAACCAGTCATACATGTAGTCTAATTTAAGTTTGGATACAAAACCAATTAGAATCTGCAATGTAAGAAAAAATTCAAATAGCATAATTTATGACTCCATATAAAATTAACAAAGTCAAGTAGATATATGAAAACCTGGAAACATACCTCAAAAAAAGCATTAAAGTTACCTTTTAAAATATCTTCTTTGATAGGTGCTTAGTTTGATAAATATAAAAGAATCTCTGAAAGGCACTCCAAAGTCATCAACAGAATTAAAAGAAATGTGCCAGCTCTATTTACAATAGCCCGGAGATGAGAAACAACCTAAGTGTCCATCATCGGATGAATGGATAAAGAAGATGTGGCACATATATACAATGGAATATTACTCAGCCATAAAAAGAAATGAAATTGAGCTATTTGTAATGTGGTGAATGGACATAGAATCTGTCATACAGAGTGAAGTAAGTCAGAAAGAGAAAGACAAATACCGTATGCTAACACATATATATGGAATTTAAGAAAAAAAAGAAAAATGTCATGAAGAACCTAGGAGTAAGACAGGAATAAAGACACAGACCTACTAGAGAATGGACTTGAGGTTATGGGGAGGGGGAAGGGTAAGCTGTGACAAAGTGAGAGAGTGGCATGGACATATATACACTACCAAACGTAAAATAGATAGCTAGTGGGAAGCAGCCGCATAGCACAGGGAGATCAGCTCGGTGCTTTGTGACCACCTAGAGGGGTGGGATAGGGAGGGTCGGAGGGAGGGAGACGCAAGAGGGAAGAGATATGGGAACATATGTATATGTATAACTGATTCACTTTGTTATAAAGCAGAAAGTAACCCACCATTGTAAAGCAATTATACTCCAATAAAGATGTAAAAAAAAAAGACATCTATCACCTCACATAGTTGCCGTGTGTGTGTGTGTGTGTATGTGTGTTGAGAACATTTAATATCTACACTCTTAACAATTTTCAAGCATATAATACAGTATTGTTAACTACAGTGACCATGCTATACATTAGATCTACAGAACTTATTTACCTTATAGCTGGACCTTTGACTAACATCTCCCCATTTCCCCTCCCCAGTGACATCTACCATTCTACTCTTTGTTTCTATGAATTCAGCTTTTAAAGATTTTACATACTCTAGTAAATCTTTATTGATAAATAAAGTAGATATTCTTTGTTGGAGAAACCAGTTCAATGAAGTTTAACTTACTTTCTCTATTGAAAATAGTAACTCCCTTATTGGGAATAATTAGGAGATTAGTATCAAAGCAACTCACACTTAAAAATATGTCATATTTCCCCATGCTTAGCCATTCTTTTAATCTCACACAAATCTGAATGTAATTTGAAATAATGATATATCCTCCAACCTGGGTTCAAAGATGGTTGACAAAGAGTCTAGGAAACACACACTTTGTTTTTCCAATTTTACCTTGACCCGGCTATGCTAGCATTTTTGTTAGCACAAAGATATATATATGAAACACATCCCAATAGGTATGTGATACACATTTTGACATTTAAAATGAAGCTCTATGAATTATTAATTAAAGTCAAAATCAAACAACACATCTTCACTCTAGCTTTCTTGTTGCATTTTCTCTTTTCAGTGTTTTCCTTTTTAAAATATACAAATATAAGTAAAGTATGAATAATTATGAATAATCATTTATAACATCACATTCTATATATTCAACAATTAAAGAAGACATGCCATGTTTTAGAAGCCTCTAAATAATATGTACTGACATAATATTTTTATGAAAAGTATCCAGAAAATGTTTATTTTAACAAATTATAGCATTGTACTTATTAAATTTTGAAGGAACTTCAGCTATAGTTTAATATTCATTTTAAAGGTAAAATGTTCACTTTCTGAAATTTAATGACAGCTAAGCTATTATTGATTGTAAATTACTTGGACCCCCTTTTCCTTCTTATTCTAATAAGCTAATGTCAAAATATGTAAAAACAACATAGTCATTAATGCTAATGATTTGTTCCTAGAACTGGTGATAAAGAAAGATTCTAATTTGTATTCAGCTACAATCTTAATAGAAAGCTGATCTTTTGTAGAGCCAATTTCAGAAGAAAGTCTGATGTACTTATAATGGTATAGATTCATCAGGAAAGATAATGGCCAACCTACCGCCATCTCTTTAAGTATAAATAGTAGTCATATTAGATGCTTCCCAAGATGCTAGATACTTTTGTGCTATTTTAAGGAAAGAGTACCATCTTCTGACTCAGATGGCAGATTCCTAAAACGTAGCTTTTCTCATTGTTCAGAAGTTTTACAGATATTTCCTTAATTGTATTAATTATAGTCATTACATTATTAGACTTGAGGGTAGACAAAAATGTGTATTGTTTTCTTTCTTATGCATTTTTCTCCATAAGAGACTCTTCTTTATTTAAAAAAGTCTTAATAATTTTGAAAGAACATAGAAATTGACATTTTAAGCAGGAGACGCTGGTTCCAGGGAAGAAAAGAAATGCCTGAAGACAGGGTAACTTCATGAAATATATGCATAAACAGGTGCAGTATCGTATTTCATGAAGTTACCCTGTCTTCAGGCATTTCTTTTTTTTTCCCTGGAACCAGTCTCCTGCTTAAGTTAAGTAAGGGTATTCATATGTTGCTGTTGCTTGTTTATCTTAAAAGATGGTCAAATATTTCATGAGTACCAAATTGAACTGATATAACTTGTAAGTTATTTCAGCTGCAAGAGAACAGACCACTCTCTTACTGTCACCTGAGTTCAGAATAACCAGTAGAACTAACTAATACAACAATAACTAATAGAACTAATAGAACAATTCTGATGGTTCAAGAGGAAAAATCTCTGTAAACCCCCATGCAATAGTAAGCATGTGCTACTTATCATTAGGGCAGAGGTTCATTGCTTTATGTAGTTCTCAGAGCCATCCCATGAGAAGTGGTTATATCCTCATTTTAAAAATAAAAATATTGAAGTTCATCCAGAGAAGTCAGGTCCATTGTACAAGTTACTCATCAAGCAGGGGAAGAACGGAAGTTCAAACCCAAACCTGATGATTCCTTAACTCGATGTTAGTTTAATGTCTCCAATATGAATAAAAGAATAGGTGTAGTCAGTATAAATTGCTGAGGAGAATCTTAGGAAAGATAATTTAACATCTGAGACAGGAATGAGGGATTGAGAGAAACTCAAATCATGGGATTTTCAGCACTGAATCAGTGCCAGGTGAGCCAATGACACTCCTGATGAACTCATTCCAAGATAGTATCTCTCTTTCTCTTTCTCTCTCTCCCTCTATATTTCTGTCCCAACTTAACTATATACCAGCTTTGGCTGCTCCAAGTAATTTTTTTAAATCTTACCATGAAAGTTCTCCATGCACATGTAGTCTTGCCCATGAAATATACTCCATTTTTTTATGTCTTCTGGCCAGGGTCAGTATAGATTCCACTAATATATCACTTGGACTCATGCAGACCCATATTTATTTTGAAGACTATACAGCAGGGCCACAGTACTGCCATGAAGGATCATGGATTTGATCTCCCTTGTTTTGATTGACCCTGACTTCCCTTAAATCACCGAGCATCACTCTTACCAGCTTTAAATATGTTATAATACTACTTATTTCACAAGATTTTTGCAAGAATTAAAGAAGATGATATTCATGAAACAAATAGCTCAGAAGCTATGTTTAATAAAATGTTCATGAAACTTTCATGTTTAATCCAGCTTTTTCCTATTCGCCTACAATTCTTCCCAAGGACTGTCATTTCTTTTAGCTGTAATTCAGGACAACGTCAAAAACATTAGAATCTTTGCTGAAAGAGAGACCTCTTGCCCTGGTGACAATATGTCACATTTTTATTATGTACAGTGTGCTCACTTTATTCATATTCTCTGTCTTTTGGAGACCTACAGGCACAATACAATCATTGACTCTTTTCCTTTAGAATTAGTTGTCATGTTTTTCATTGTGCCCCTCAGTGTTACAATACAAAAATAACTTCATAGTATAGATACACATCTCTCCAACTCCTTAAGTCCACAACATTCAGAGAATGAGTAGGGCTCAAAAATAGCTCATTATCATTTCTAAAACTCATTTCCCAAAACTATGACGTTGTGCATTCATTGATTACATTGAAATTACATATTTCACCTCTTATTAAATAATGACCTTTTTGTTCTTCTCTCTTCTCCAACATCCATTCTATTAGAGGAGATCTTGTCTTGCCTGGTGCTTTTACAGTTAAAGCTGATGGATTTAGTACAGATTGTCCAAGTCATTTTATCTTTACTTACAAAGGAAACCTACTGGGTGATGAAATGATGCTTTATAACACTAGCAGTGCACTCATTTGTAGTTATTAAACACTCAGCAGGCTCCCCACCACACTGACATTTGTTCCCCAGTCAAGGCTCCTGTTTGACATGGTCCCACTGTGTAAGGTGCCATTTACTGAAAATGAGAATTCAACTTGGATAATTAATAAATGTCATGATGCTCTCAAACAAAGGCATAATGATATATGAGAAATAAAATGCACAATCCAAGGACTAAAAACACGAACTTTCTTGTTTGGCTTGTTAAAGTTTATAATAGCTTAAGTGGACATCTGGTCCCGTCTTTTTCTCAGGACAAAAAGCCACTATGAAAAATCCCTAACGGATGGTGAGATGGTATGAGTTTGGGCTAGCATACCAAGGGATTATGAGCTCACAGGCTACTAGAGTATGAATTTTACACTGACGAAAAGCTCTACCTCTGACTTACTGTGTACCTTTGGACATGTAACTGGACCTCCATAAGTCTCTATTCTTACATTTGTAAAATGAGTATAGACATGCATCTAGTCTTTCCTAAAGTGTAGCTAGCAAACCAATGGTGGAGCAAGAGCTTATTTTAGGAGACATATTAATAAATTGTCTAAAATTTCCATATTTTCTTTATTTTAATCAGGATTAGAAAACAGTATGACTAGCCATATCATTCCCATTCTTTTAAGGATAATAATTCTCAAGAGGAAGCTAAAGTAAGTAGGAATATTCAGTCTGCATGAAAGTTTTACAAAGTATACTAAGTAAATAATAATAGAGGTGAGTTAGAGAAATTGAAAAATTACTGTATTTGTACATAGTAATTTGTTATAAAAGCATTTGGAAAACTTTCTGGCATGACAAAAGTTGTTATTGTTGCTGTGTTTATTGGTGGTGGTAGTAGTAATAGTAGTGCAAATAGTGATAGGATATTGAGGGAAAGTCTGCATTCAGTTAATGGTTTGTTTCTGATTTTTGTTTTGTTTTGAACTTTTTGTGCCCACTTCTTCCTTGAAATAAATTCAAAACAACTCTACAATATCATAACAAACAATAAAGAGGCTACATTTGAAACAGTAAATTCCTGCACGTTTGATAACTTTCATTGCCACCCATCTCTGCAACTCCAAGTCACTGACCTCACACAGCAGCCAACTAACTATTCAGGAGGTTCAAATGGACTTGACTCACAGAGCTAATGCAACTCAATAGCAAGGCTAAAATACTAAATAATATGACTCGTGTAAAAACTTCATAGACCAAAATTTTTTTTGGTCATCTGTCATTTCATTTGATATTTACAATGATAAGAGAAAGACAAGTAATAATATGTCCATTTCTAACAAATGAGAAAGATGATATCCAGTGAAATTAACTGCATGACCAAAATATACACAAGTTGTTCTGGAAAAAGAATTCTCTCTTATTGTAAGAGAAAAACAATACTAGAGTTTTATTTTGAATAGGAGAGACAGAAAAAACATTGAAAGCAACATAGAAAGATTTTACATTTTAACAGCATTTTTTCCCTTAAGTTTAACTTCTTTGCCAAGAAACAAAATTTTATTTTGAAGATAAATGTATCTTCAAAATGTACAAAAGCATGTGATACAAATACAGTTAGAGTCTGTTTGAAAATAATTTTCTTTTTTCAGGAGAAATGAAATGAAGCAATTAGAATACTGACTCATATTTTATGGGATTACTGGAGAACACATAAACCCATACTTCAAATTACAATTACATTAGACAATACTAAGAATTATTTAATTGTTATTTTATTAATTAAATTACATGAAATTATTTGCATCTTGAGGAAGTGACTGTTTGCAGCTTTGCCCCTTTGCTACACAATCAGCATGTAATCTTTCTTTTTTAAAAATTTTTATTGGAACATAGTTGATTTACAATGTTGTATTACTTTCTGCTGTACATAACAGTGAATCACTTAGACATATACATATATCTACTCTTTTTAGACTCTTTTCCCATATAGGTCATTATAGAGTATTTAGTAGAGTTCCCTGTGCTATACACCAGTTCTTTACTAGTTATCCATTTTATATATAGTAGTATGTATATGTCAACCCCAATGTCCCAATTTATCCCTCCCTTGTTTCCCTCTGGTAACCATAAGATTGTTTTCTCCATCTGTCACTCAATTTCTGTTTTGTAAATAAGTTCATTTGTATCAGTTTTTTTTTAGATTCCCCATATAAGCGGTATCATACGGTATTTGTCCTTCTCTATTTGACTTACTTCACTCAGTATGACAATCTCCAGGTCCATCCATGATGCTGCTAATGACATTATTTAGGTTTTTTTATGGCTGAGTAATATTCCATTGTATATATGTACCACATCTTTATCCATTCATCTGTTGATGGAGATTTAGGTCGCTTCCACATCCTGGCTATTGTAAATAGTGCTGCAATGAACATTGGGGTACATGTTTGTTTTTGAACCATGTTTTTCTCCAGATATATGCCCAGGAGTGGGATTGCAGGATCATATGGTAGCTCTGTTTTTGTTTATTAAGGAACCTTCATATTGCTCTCCATAGTGGTTGTACCAATTTACATTCCCACCAACAATGTAGGAGGGTTCCCTTTTCTCCACACCCTCTCCAACATTTATTGTTTGTAGATTTTTTTTTTTTTTTTTTTTGTGGTACGCGGGCCTCCCACCGCTGCGGCCTCTCCTGTTGCGGAGCACAGGCTCCGGACGTGCAGGCTCAGCAGCCATGGCTCACGGGCCCAGCCGCTCCGCGGCATATGGGATCCTCCCAGACCGGGGCACGAACCCGTATCCCCTGCATCGGCAGGCGGACTCTCAACCACTGCGCCACCAGGGAGGCCCTGTTTGTAGATTTTTTGATGATGGCCATTCTGACTGGTGTGAGGTGATACCTCATTGTAGTCTTGATTTGCATTTCTCTAATAATTTGTGATGTTGAGCATCTTTTCATGTGCTTTTTGGACATTTGTATGTCTTCTTTGGAGAAATGTCTGTTTAGATCTTCCACCCATTTTTTGATTAGGTTGTTTGTTTGTTTTTTTTGATATTGAGTTGTTTGTATATTTTGGAGATTAATTCCTTGCCGGGCACGTTGTCTGCGAATATTTTCTCCCATTCTGTGGGCTGTCTTTTCATTTTATTTATGGTTTTCTTTGCTGTGCAAAAGCTTTTAAGTTTATTAGGTCCCATTTTTTTAATTTTTGTTTTTATTTTCATTGCTCTAGGAGGTAGGTCGAAAAAGATCTTGCTGTGATTTATGTCAGAGTGCTCTGCCTATGTTTTCCTCTAAGAGTTTTATGGTGTGCAGCCTTACATTTAGGTCTTTAATCCATTTGGTGTTTATGATACTATACATAGAAAATCCTAAAGGTGCGACCAGAAAACTACTAGAGTTCATCAATGAATTTGGTGAAGTTGCAGGACACAAAATTTATACACAGAAATCTCTTGCATTCCTATACACTAAAGATAAAAGATCAGAAAGAGAAACTAAGGAAACAATCCCATTTACCACTGCATCAGAAAAATAAAATAACTAGGAATAAACCTACCTATGGAGGCAAAAGACCTGTACTCAGAAAACTATAAGACACTGATGAAAGAAATCAAAGGAGACACAAACAGATGGAGAGATATATCATGTTCTTAGACTGGAAGAATCAGTTTTATCGAAATGACTATAATATCCAAAGCAATCTACAGATTCAATGCAATACCTATCAAATTACCAATGGCACTTTTCACAGAATTAAAACAAAAAAACTCTACAATTTGTATGGAAACACAAAAGACCCTGAACAGCCAAGGCAATCTTGAGAAAGAAAAACAGAGCTGGAGGAATCAGGCTCCTTGACTCCAGACAATAATACAAAGCTACAGCAATAAAAAGAGTATGGTACTGGCACAAAAATAGAAATATAGATTAATGGAACTAATAGAAAGCCCAGAGATAAACCCAGGCACCTATGGTAAACTAATCTATAACAAAGGAGGCAAGCATATACAATGGAGAAAAGACAGTCTCTTCAATAAGTAGTTCTGGGAAAATGGAAGAGCTACGTGTAAAATAATAAAACTAGAACACTTCCTAACACCATACACAAGCATGCAATCTTTAATAATCTTTAACAATCTTTAACTCACATTGACAAATATCTGTCATTATTATATCTCACTTTTCTCCTAGGAAGATGCAGGGATAGTTTGGTTGGTTTAGCTGAGAGGCCAAAAGATTAATTCAAGTATCTAAACACTCATTCTCTAGAAAGAGGTAATTCCTCACACTATGCTACGGTATTGATCTGAATGATAGTCCCTTGTTTAATCTAATTAATTCCTCCTATACCACCTGTACACCTATTGTTTAAGAAACATTCAAAAGAGGGCCCCCAAACTTTCTATTTTCAACATTATCTAGTTTTTATATATTTACATTACATGTACAATGTGAATATATAAAAACTAAGTAATCTTTAAATATATATATATATATATATATATATATATATATATATATATATATATATATCCTTTTTAAACTTAAGAGTTTCCTTACTTCATCTACCCTGCAAACATGCTCACCTTTTCTGACAATATCTTTAGGTGATTTTTCAACACTTAAAGCCAGGAAGATCTTCCTTTTTAGGATAGAATCTTGAAATTGCATTCACCTTTTCTATTTTCAAATCCTGAATGTCATTCAGTATACAAAGAACCTTACGCAGATGATATCAATCCATCCTCCTTTAAGCAAGAATAGAACTAAATTATTAAATACAAAATTTTAGCTTCAAAGAGACACAATTATAATAAGAACTACTTTTACTGAGTGCTACAGTGTGCTACATACTATTCCAAGAGCTTCCCATAATGCAACAAAACAAATTGATAAATAGGTTCTCTTAGGATCTGCACTTTATAGATATGGAAACTAGTTCAATATGGTTAAATGATTTACCTAATATTCCATAATTGTCGAGTGCCAAATTGTAGTAGGCAGAATTACCACCTGAAGATATCCATGTCCTAATCCCTAGAATCTGTTATGTTACATAGATGCCAAGGAGGAAATGAGATTGCCTCTGGAATTGATGAGGCTAATAGGCTGACTTCAAAATAGACACTATCCTGGATTATTCAGGTGGACCCAACATAATCACAAGGATCCTCAAAAGCAGCAAGAGGCAGAAAAAAAGTTAGTGTCAGAGTAATGCTATGTGAAAAAGATTTATCCAGCCATTACTCATTTGGAAGATGAAAGGTGGCCGTGAGCCAGGACATACTGGCAGCATCTAGAAATTGGGAAAGACACAAAAATGGATATTCCCCTCTATCCTCCAGGAACAAGGTTGCCCTGCTAGGACATTGATTTTAACTGAGGGAGACTCATGCCAGACATCTGACCTCCAGAACTGTATGATAATAAATTTGCATTGTTTTAAGCCACCAAGACTGTAGTGATTTGATACAGCAACAATAGAAAGCTCATACTCAAGGACTGCATTTATGTTTTCTTTCACTCATTTATGAAATCTTTAAGTTTCTGTAATATGCCAGAAACTGTTTTAGTAGAAAGCTCATACTCAAGGACTGCATTTATTTTTTCTTTCACTCATTTATGAAATCTTTAAGTTTCTGTAATATGCCAGAAACTGTTTTAGTTCCTTGGGATACATCAGTGACCAAAACAGGTAAAATATATTTTCATGTAGCTTAAATTTTGTTGGATGTGAGACAGGAATATGAAGCCAAGTAGTCAAATTTTCATGCTATATTATCCTATCTCTGAATAAATTTTGGAAAGAATGTTGCCCCTATTTAAAACTTAGCAGTTTTATTAAAAATAAAGATATTTTAGGCAGTAGAAATGTGTTTGTATCGTATTATGACATGCTTAGAATCTCCTATCACTACACATTTACAACCATATAGAATACCCTGGTTTAATCCACAAATTGTTGTTTGTTTTTTCTGGCTGAAGCAGGTACTAGGGATATAAGCAAAGTAACTTTTAAAAATTATCACTGGAATTGATTTTAATAAACACCTCTAATAAGTATAATTTATTCAAATATACTATGGCAGGTCATCTCAACCACTGATTTTATGAAGACATAAAATCCCAGATTTTGAAAATATGGAACAAGTACATCAATATTACAATGAAAAAAAGAATGCTAAGTTTATCTCTTAAATACCATGAAAACATTGAAACACATCTTGTTGATAAATTTGATGAGACTATTATATTTTAAGTATTAAATAAGTGATGATGAAGGTCTTCCCTGGTGGCGCAGTGGTTGAGAGTCCGCCTGCCGATGCAGGGGACACGGGTTCGTGCCCCGGTCCGGGAGGATCCCACATGCTGTGGAGCGGCTTGGCCCGTGAGCCATGGCGGCTGAGCCTACGCATCCGGAGCCTGTGCTCCGCAATGGGAGAGGCCACAACAGTGAGAGGCCCGTGTACCTCAAAAAAAAAAAAAAAGTGATGAAATTTCATTCTGAGACTGCTATCTTATGGGTCTTACTCTCAGACATTCTGCAGACCTCATAAATCATAAGAATTCAATTTTAACTACACCTAAATTCCTATGTATTTATCAATTTTTTCATATAATATGAATATTGCTGTGTGTTTCAAAAACTTACACCATTCAATAGGTGGAAATATATTTTATGGAAGGAGGAGAAACTCTGATGGAAAATATTTTCATGAAAGACATAGGAATAACACAAGGCATCAACAACAAGTGTTAGAGGCTTTTCTCTGAGCTCACACAAATTTACTCATGTGAAAATAATAACTTCATTATACTGAGTAATAATTAAAAGTTTTTGCTGAAATAGAAAAATGAAAATGGAAAAAAAAAAAACCCTCCAGGATTCTCTTTTAGTGTATTTTTCCCCGTAGAGGTCAGTTGTTTAAAACTGAGAAAAAAAAATACATTTACACAATTTTAGTAACCAAAATTTAACAGGTAACATGAAAAATGTAGTTTGCAAATTACTAAATAGATACCTGACACTTTTAATAAATGAGTTGTAAGCTTTTATAGTGATTTTCTTTTTAATTCTAAGGGGTTTATTCTTTCTTTTTTTGCAGTACACAGTTGACCCTTGCACAACACAGGTTTGAACTGAGCAGGTCCACTTATTTACGGATATTTTTCAACAGTAAATATTGTAGCATTACATGGTCCATGGTTGGTTGAATCTGCGAATGGGGAGGGACTGTGGATACGGCAGGCCAATTATAAATTATATTACAATTAACTCTCTCGTTGTTCAAGGATCAACTTTATATTTAACAAGTCCTGATTAGGTGTCAACCGCTGTGAAAAATGCTGGAGAACAAAAGAATCGTGCAGTCTTTATGCTTTGAAAGCTTAGTCTAACACAGTAGTTTTAAACATTGTACGTGTGTTGGGTTGGGGTGGGGGAGATTTTGGATTTTTGCCTACCCTGCCCCCCACCCAAGGGGAATTTAGCAATATCTGGAGATTTTTCTTCTTGTCACAACTTGGAGGAAAGGAAGGTGCTACAATCATGTAGTGAGTAGATGTTAAGAATGCTGTTAACCATCTTACAATTTATAGAACAGGCTCCCACAACAAATACCATCTTTTCAAGAATATCACTAAGAAATTTTTTAACCTAAAATGCACCTAGTTCTGAGTAGGTATTATAAACATAAAGTAGAAAAGACCGGGCCATTGAATTAAGACACCTGGATTCAATATTTAGTTCCTATATCACTCATTTCCTCTTCTGTAAAATTAAGAAATGAAGCTAAAGTATATATTATGCCTGACATAGAGAAGGCATTCAATAAACTTCAATTAAATTACATTTTCATTGTGTTCTGCCCAGAGCAGAGCCTGAGGTAAGCACTTGTTTGCAGGGTTGGAGATGATCTATTGGTATGTTGGCGGGGTGATTCCCGGAGGCAGAAAGAAGACAGCTTCAAAAGAGAGAGTCAAAAGAGGAAATGACCATAGGAGGATATATTATAGAGTTTGTTGAGATCCCTGCTTGAGAAAGAGTTGTTATACTGGTGGTACCATCTGAAAGCCCACAGAATTCTTCCCAGAGTTGTGTACTTTGGGAAAAAAAAGGGGGAGCAAGGGCCTTTATAACTAAAATGTTATTCACCCTCCCTTGAGAAATTTCCCCATGGGTGTTAATTCCCTGGCCATTTAGCCTTGCTTGCATAAAATCTGAGGGCTGGATGAGAGCAATGCTTTGGAGAAGACCCTGGGTTAGATGGTTGTACCACTTATGCTGGCATGGAGGGGTGGGTCTGAGCTCCCACTGAAGTGTCTACTAAAGAAATCAGATGTGAGTTGATGAAATATGTCAAGAGCATAATAAAATATGATAATTTAAAAAATAGCTTTAATAATTTATATAAGAGCACTGTAAATACAATATGCCAAATGGTCACATTAACCAAAGCTTGTGATTAATTTTATATTAAACTGTGAAGAATCCTATGAGAATATTAAATACAAAATGTAAGAATCTTATTTTTTCCTGATGATTAATAGATGATTGAAACTCAACAATCAAATCAAACATACAAATGCAAATCCAATAAATATTAAATAGTTGACAGAGATCATTAAAAACTTAGAATTAATCCACCTGTTAGTATGTGGTACTGTAGAAAGGTTATATATATATATATATATATATATATACACACACATATATATATTTTGAGGTATACTTGACATAAAGATTATGTATTTTTAAGCAGACAGAACAGAGTTCAAATACTGTCTCTAAATAAGCCAGTACACCATATTATTTAATTTGAGCTACTTTCTTTACCATTAAAAGTGTGTTAATGAGCTTAGACAAAATTATTATTAAGAATGAATAATTTATTAAAACTTGATAAGAAATAAGTGTCAAGAACTATGAAGGATCTCAAACATCATCCCACATGCAAACTAATAAATTAGCCTGTCTCGGTTCCATGGATGATAGTAGAAGATATGGGATTCCTGGGTTAGAGACCGAAGACAGTTTAGTACTCACAGAAATAGCAGTAGATGGAGTATCAGTGTTTTTTCACTGTTTCCCAGAGCCCCAATTCCTACAGGGTGACACAAAGAGGGCCAGATAAGACCTGCATAGCTCATGTGTATTTTAGGGTGAGGTACCCTGAACTTAGGGACCCCAAATATTTTGGGGAAGTGAGCACGCTTGCCCTTTGTTCCAGAAAGAGTATTGTCTTTGTCTTGAAAGACTGCGAGCAAATCTGTCCTTTGCCAAATAGGTGAGCCTTATCTCTACCTCCCATGGCTCCTCCCATGGCTGTTCACTATGTACACATCTTAAAAATATAGTCCAGGACACAGTGCAGTCAACGCTTTGCTCAGGAGATGTGTGGAAACAGGAGACACACATAGAGAATTGCATTCTACAGTAGTTACTCAACATGGTATTAATCCATTCTATTTTAAAATACAATAATGCCTCAGGGTAAGAATACAGTTGAATGCACCCTGGTTTATATTCATTTTTATACCAGAAATTATTGGAGGAATTAGGAAAAATGTTAGCAAATAAATTACAAAATACCTACTATACTTGATATCTTATGAAAATGTTGGAAATTTTGTTATTGATACCATCAATAAATTTTGTGAATTTCAAGATTTAAATTTTGTAGTGCTCTTTTAAGATGTAACATAAATGAAACAGCTTAAAATCAAGAAGTAAAACAGTGATGTATAATAAGGATAAACAGTTGTCTCACTGAAGTCTATTGGACTGAAACAAGGAAATAAAAAACACTCCCCAGATTTTCTCCCTGTCTCTCAATTTATTCCTCATAGCATCATTACTCTCTGACTTTGAGAACAGAAATTCTCTGCTGTACACATAAAATGAAAGGTGCCCACTTTACAATATCTGGTTACAGAAACCTAAAGAGAGACCTAGACTTTCCCTCTGTATTTAAATTTCAGACACCTAAAGAAGTAAATGATTTAGCCCCTTCTGGACTAATCAATTATGCAGGGCTCAGGTATGTAGCACATGGTGGGATGCACTTTACATTGTTCAAGATGTATTCCAAGGTCCTTCTCTGTAATTTTGTGGGTAGGGAAGAAGGAGACAGAAAGAGGCAGTTCTCAGAATGCAGAGTCAGCCAAACTTAATGATTGTCTCTCACATATTTCCATTGTTCCTTTTTATATACAATGATTTCTTTACAACTTAGCATATAGTAAAACACACCATTTATTTTGTCACCAATAAAGAGAGAGAAAAAAAGTGACTTGAATCTCTGCTATCCTAAGTGGTTTCCCCTGGGATAAAAGAGTTCAACTGTCACTTTCAGTAGCACACAATTTTTTATGTCTTAGACACTCAGTCATAGTAGGGGTATTAACACTAACACCTAAAATGTAGAAAGCATTTTTCAGTTTACAAAGATTGATTTGCATAATATCATGCTTTTTTAGTTTTGGTGAGCCTGAGAGGTGAGTAATCAGTTTGAAAATCTGATAAGAGCAAAAAAAAAAAAAATCACCGTAAGCATAAACACTGTAAATATGACAATAGTCTATCCAGTCAGTCTTAGGGAAGAGCACCTATTTTAGTGAGCAAATATTTATATATTTAACACAGTAGAAAATATTGCTAGGCACAGTAAAAATGACATCAAATATCTTCATCAAATTGTACATTTGTATAAAATATTAACTACTGTTTTTCTACTTTTGTTATTAAGGAAATAGATGTATGTATACAAAATAATACCACATATTTCTAAAATAATTTCCAAATACATAAAGTGCAGCATACATGGTTCAGATATTTTCTATTTTCAAAACTTAAAACTTGCATAATTTGTTTAGTAAATGAGCCATATAATTGATGATTATAAGATAAACTTTCAGTCATATTATGATCTGTTGAGTTTAAATATACATTGATTATACATTTGGGTACTTAATAATCCCTTGCATACGTAATGCTGAGTATTTGACTCCATATAAATATATGACTCTCTTCTCATTCTTAGCTGCATTTAAATGCATTTCTTTACCCCTCAAGCCTAAATGAGAAATGTCTCTTTTAAGTTGAGTGACAACTACTCTGAAGAATCCAGCCCTCACTAAAATTGTACAGCTAGAGGCATAAAAGATGAAGGATGCTTAGATAAGTGGAGGAGAAATGGCCTTATAGCATACTTCTAATTTTGTATCTCTTCTTCATTTTTTAACTTCCTCTCATGTGATCATTGGTCCATTCAAAATCCTGATGATATTTTGATTACATTCACTTAAGAATTAAGGACCTGTTTTACGGTTTAGTGGCTTGGAAAAACCACTGTTGGTTGGAAAAACACTCAAAGAAACAAGCAAAGGTCTCCTCCTTCCTTTCTTTAACAATATATAAAAAATCTTCAGAGGATTATAGCAGATCTGTATTCTTGAGATTGTGATAGAAAGTTTAAAAGAAAATAAACAGAATTACCTTCAGAAAGAATTCTGAACCACAACCGTTACTGTAAAATCACATTACACTCTGTTTATCCTTATTATACAGCACTCTTTTGCATACATTACAAAACATGATCAATCTATGTAGAAGGAAAAGTCACCTCCACTGAGGTAAATATAGTAATGAGAAGCAACTAGTTATAGACGATGAGACCCAAGATTTTGATTAACATATTATAATGTAAAATTGCTTGGATTTTGTAACAAGGCTTTGGAGAATATGATAAAAAGTCTCTTAGGGCTTTCAGTAAAATCGAATTTTTCTATGCTTGGGTACAAATGTGGAAATTCTACTGACAGGAAAGGGAAGAAAAGCATCTGGGACTGAATTTCTCCCCATGGAAATAAAAGAACATTTGACTCTGTAATGGAATAGAATGGAATGGAATTCAATAACAGATCTCTTTTAGTTACTGTGCTGGGAACATTAATTTATGAATTTTACATAACTAGGATACTATTTTAATATGCTTGAGCTGTTCTCTTATGCTAATTTTACTGTCAATATTTTCTAGTTATCTTTGCACCAATATCTTACGTTAAGCCACGTTTTTCATTATCCTCAGACCTGGCATATGTTACCCAGCATTTTGGAAGTCTCTCAGGCTCAGAAGAGACTGAAAAGCTATCTGATTTCTGGAAATCCATGGAGACGTTTTATGCTTTCTGGCACACAGCTAGAATAAACTGATTACTTGGCCATCTCTTCTTAATGTAGTATACCCTGTGATACTCACTAACATAATTACATTATTGAGACGATAGATATTCCTTTACTTAACTCAGAAAAGTCAAGTTGGATTCAGGATACTAATGTGAATGTTTAAAAGCCTATTCTACTCGTGAAATGAACCCAGACCTTATTTCTAAAATACAAAACTAAAGCATGGTGGAAGTGTTACACTATAATTATACTATTTTATTGACAGTATTTCATTCATTATTTTGTCCCCCTATCTACTAAATTCTGTAACTTGGTAGTCTATCCATTTTGGCTACTATGAGGCAAGCAAATACCAGATGGACATAGTTTATCTAAATCTAATCTTTTTATTAGATACAGTTCCTGGGTCAATTTAATTGATTAGTAGATTTCAGGATTAAGAAGTCTATTCCCTTTTTATTTCTTTAAAAATTTTTTTTTTAGATTCCGTATATATGTGTTAGCATACGGTATTTGTTTTTCTCTTTCTGACATACTTCACTCTGTATGACAGACTCTAGGTCTATCCACCTCACTACAAATAACTCAATTTCGTTTCTTTTTATGGCTTTGTTATAAAACAGAAACTAACACACCATTGTAAAGCAATTATACTCCAATAAAAATGTTAAAAAAAGTTTATTCCCTTATGTCAAATATATACAGAAATTCTGCGCCTCATTTTACAAAATAGTGGCAAATGTGCATTACAAATTCTAGGATGCATGTGTTTGTGTGTTACAGTTCAAGAAGTTTATTTGGAGGTTGCACTCTCATCTCAGTCTTAGTACCACTGCTTATGGCAATGCCTTTAATGAAATTACTCTGGGAGAGGACTCTTTTTTTCACCACAAAAGAATCTTAATAAATTATTTTCTCCAAAAGTATTAAAGAATGGATTTTTTAAAAGGCCATAGATTAGGTCACATCTCTTCCTGAATGATCGTTGAAACTTCCTTATTATTGAATCCAGGTCTTCTACTGGAATCAATACATCCTACACACCATAGCCAGAGTGGTCTTACCAACTGGTCTGGGCATGCTATTCACCTACTTAAAATGCTTCAAAAGAATCTAAGCTGTATAACTATGTCTATTTTGGTTGAGTCATAATAGAAATATCTGTTATTTGCTTTTAAGTGTTCCTACCTATATCACTGGGATGCTCTTAGAGTCCCCATATAGCCTATATTCTATGACAGATCATCCCAATTCTTATTCTCCAAATCTGGTGAAAATATGACTAGCTGTTTCTCAATTCTATTAATATTAAAACAAAACTAAAGAAACTTGCATTTATTTATATAGCATTTTTGTTTTTTTTCATATTTGCTTCCCAATAGAATATAATTCTCAGGTAGCACAAAACACATTTTATAACATTTGGAGAAATCATGTAACCTAAGATGATGTCTGGAATAAAATAATTTTTTAAAATAAATTTAAAAATAGAATACATTTTTGTTTAAAAAATGATCTTGCAGGTATATCTGCGAACATTTTCACAATTTCCAAATTTAAAGCTTCCTTCCAAAAAATAAAGATTAAATTCATTTAAAATTGTTTTATAGGAATTAAGAATCGTTCCAAATCAATAATATTAGATATTTTTCTTTGTTAATGTTCTGAAACAAAATGGCATGACTGAGACTCTTGTCTAGTTCCCAAGGTAATATTTAAAGGAACATATTCATTTCACTGGAGCATTTTTTGCATAGTTTATTGTTTGTCTAACATTTTATATAATTCTAACAATTAAACAAATCTCACAATTATTTAATATTTGAAAAGGTCCCATACTGGTAATTTTCCCTATAGTGTTAAATAATTATAACATGATAACATTAAAATATCAATATTAATCATTGTACTTTACTTTTTAACTCGTCTTTGTATGATTCTTCTTGTTGTATCATTATTTCCAACTGTAGCTGCATGTTGAAATCCCCAGGCAGCTTTTTAAAAAATACTCATCTTTAGGTTACATAGCATAGCAATTATATATGATTCATGGGTTGGTGCATGGATATTAGTAATTTTAAATTCCAGCTGATTCTAATGTATAGCCAGGTCCGAGAATCACTATTTTTGTATGTCAGAAGTATCCACATTTCTTCAGTGGCATTTAGGCTTGTTATAAAAGATCTGAAAGAACACAAATAATAAAGCCAAAGTTTTTATTTCCAAAAGCTGGTTGTGTTGAGAGAAGAAAGGTCTCAAAGCAATCATAATGGAAGTCTCTGAGGGAATCAAGGCAACAGTTTTTATTGCAACAATTTGGAAGATGTAAGAGCCAGATCAGATTATTCCATTCTCCAGGGATTCACTGAGCTGAATAGTTGGAGAAGAAAAGGACATGATTTTGGAACAGATTCAAGAAGCCTAAGACAAGGGAATCACATCAGCTGATGGAGAGAGAGAATCAGTATCTGGAAGTTGTCCAGAACCATGACTGACCAATACCAGCGACACCTGTGAAAGTTGAGTCAAAGCCTGCAAAACACCCATGACTATTTAAGGACGTACTTTCTGTCAGCAGAGCTGGAGAGCTCTCCTATCTGAGCGCATCGTCTGGTTGGTCTTTGATGAGGGTCTTCCATCTACAACTACCTACATGCTGTCTATGGGTGAACAAGAAGCAATGATGTCATTTCATGCAATAAGACTTTGCTGTGACCCATTTGTAGTATCCCAAGTTGAAGTGTCACTTTTCAAAGCTCTAAGGCATACATGATAGCCCCAAACACAAAATAACATCCTTAGTATTAGAAGGTTATTGCTCATTAGGAAAGGAACATGCAAAGGACCTGCACCTGGGTGGTACAGGAGGGTGGCAAATCTTTCCCAGTTGCATAATCATTCATCAGGTAATCCTATTTTACTAATCATGTGATTCCATACTACATTATGTAACAGAGTCCCTATCATGGCAAGATTTCATCTATTTTTGAAAAATTTAAAGGATTTTTTTTAAATTAGGGAAGTCAGTTTGACAAAAACAATATTTAAATCAACTGCTTCTTTAAGTTCTGGGGTTGGAGAAATTGAAACAGAAAGGTACCCTCCTTTCCTTCCTCTGTCACTCCTTCCTTCCCTTTCTTCTTCCCTTCCTTCTTTGCATCCTTCTTTTCCTTCTTTCCTTCTTTTCCTATTTTCTTTAATGATTTTATCTTATGATTTAATAATGAGCAGATTCTAGATATCAGCTTCTAAGATACACATCTGTTAAAGGGACATATATGAGGCTCATTGTCTTTCAGTATTTTAAAGTTTCAAAAAGCAATGCAAATTGTAAATTCTTAGTTTATAGAAAAAAAATTATAGCATCCATGTTAACTCAATGTCCAATTTAATAATTCATATTATAAAGAAGATATTCAGAATTCACAAATAGGTGTTTCTAACTATACAAATAGTTATGCAAAAATCAGAAATAAAATTGTATTAGCTTATGCCCTGAGATTCATCATTTATGCAAGCATTTAATTCTCCAGACAAAGCTTGTCAAATTTATAGTCTGAAAGATCAGTTTCACATTATTCCCTACTAAAGAAAAATTTCAATTATGCAAGATCTTTTCAGTCTATAAAAAACTCTCCCTTGAATCTTACTTCTCTCTGGCTCCATTTCCATTCTTTCATTCCAGCAGATGACAGGTAATTACTAAAATAGATAACTTCTATAAAGATCACAATATGCTCTTCAATTTACAGTGCAGTTACATATTTTCCCCTCCATCTTGAGGTCCTAAAAGAGTTTCAAACCATCTACTTATATATATATATATATATATATATATATATATATATATATATATATATATATATATATAAAACCCAATGTACACCATACAGGCACCCAAGTTCTTAATTCAACAGCTGCAATTTTCACTAAATATATGCTATATAAATTAGAAAGTTATTCTTTACCTGTAACTAATAAAAGAAAGCTATTTTAAAATATTACTTTTATATCTACAGTTAATACACCAAATAGTATACATCATTTTACTTAACCTAAAACTTGTATTCACATGTAAATGACAATTGTTTTGAATCCACAACTCACATACTATAGAAATAACTTTATTTCTAGGCTTTCAATTTCTTTATTCATAGAGTGGGAAAGTAAGTGATATAAATCTCATGTAGTTGATTCTATGATATAATTTTTGCATATTTAACTCCTAAAAATTAACATTTCCCTTACACTCAGTGTAAGAAAAAATTTTACCAGCTATCCAGATATTATATAGCCTCACTCATTGCCAGTATTCAAATTTAACTCACCTTAGAAGTATTAAACTGACATTTCTATTCAAAGAAGCTTTTCACATGATTGGTCTTTCCTTCCAAAAGCAAAAGGTAGAACTCATTCCCCCAGCATCCTCTGCAGCTTGAGTTCAGACATGTAACCTAGGACCCTCAATTAAGAATATCTAAGCTTCATAATTTTGGAATTGAGTGACATGAAGAAGCATGTTAGATGAGGAAGCAAGGATGCACAGTATTGATCATTTATGTGAGGATTAACATATCTCTCTTAGCAGCAATAGCAGTAATAGAGTTTGTATCTATTCCCAGCAACAGGGTTATATGTGTCATCTCTCCCAACTCAATGGTCCAAAGCCTGGGAGCAATGAAGATTTCAGTAGATTTGTTCAGTTTCTGTAGTTTTCATGATTGGTTTTAAGGTTCTCCTGGAGAGCCTGTTAGTTACTTAATGTTCTCTGATCAATTCTCTTCCTGCTTAAAATAGGTGGGAACCAGGAACCTTGAATAATATACTTCTTATTAGATTGTCATCTCACCTATGATTTTTGAACCATGTAATTGAATATGAATCCTCGGTTGTCTTAAAAATTATTATATGCTGTAAAGCTATTAGACACTTAGACAATTATATGTCATATGTCACACAATGAAATAAATGGCAACAGAATGGCCAAATAGTTCAGAATACTCGATTCCTTAAGGTAGAAAAATGTTTCTTGTGAGCAACTTACATGTCATAGAATATCACTCAAATGCTAAATACCTCTGGGTCATAAACTTCTGACTTCTTTCCCAAATAAATTGTTAAATGTCTAAGAATATTAAATTCAGCTAGTGAAAATTTTTTTGAATAAATTTAACCAATAGGAATTGAAATAATATTCTGGTATTCTTCAATCTGCCTTGAATTTTCCCAGGTACAAACTATCAAATCCAGGTTATTCTTAAAAATGTGAAGATACACACAAGAAAGCCTTTGCAAGTTTATGGTTTGCAAATGAAAGAGCTGCATGACGCAGGTTGTCTCTGAGGAGAAATACACCTGGAAGACCAAAGTCAAGAGGAGAGACAAAAATAAATCCTCTAAAGTAATTTGAAGCCTCTCAATCCAACCACAACAAACATTAAACATAATACAGCTCCTAGCCAGGTCAATATTAAACTTCATACTAAAGTCTGTTTACCTCAGTTCCTATTACCCAGTACAACATTTTTGGTTTCAACAAAAACTTACAAGGCTTTCCAAAAGACAAGCTAAAACACAGTCTGAAGAGGAAAAGCAAGATTCAAAACCAGACTCAGGTATGACACGGAAGTTGTAATTTTTAGACAGGAAATTTAAAATATCTGTGATTCATATGTTAAGGGCTCTAATGAAAGAATTAGACAACATGCAAGAACAGATGGGTAATATAAGGAGAGAGATGGAAACTCTAGGAAGGAATCAAAAGAAAATATAAGAACTCAAAAAAACATTTTACAGAAATAGTGCCTTTGATGGACATTCTTAAGAAGGTAAAAGAGAAAAGACACACATGGCCAATTTTAGAATTAAAATGAAAGAGAGGTCATTGCTACTGATCACGTGGCAATAAAGAATAACAAAGAACAAAATGAACAACTCTATGCCCACAAATTTGATAAACTCCTTGCTCACGAATTTGATATGGAATGGACAAGTACCTTGAAAGCCACAAACTACCAAAACTCACACAAGGAAAAATAATCATCTGAATAGGCCTATAGTTAATAAAGAAAATGAATCAATAATCAATAATATTACAAGACCATTTCTTTTTCTAAAATGAAACCAGATATCAAGAAGTTTGTCTATAAAATATCAGACAACCCTAAGGCTTTGTGAGGAAATAAAAGACAGTTATTTCTATGCCTAGATTATAACATATGTATTTTTTTTATTTTCTGGTTGTATTATTTTTCTGAGTTATACTTCAAAATAGAATATTGGCAGTTAACTTTTAAAAAGCAATTTCTTGGGCTTCCCTGGTGGCGCAGCAGTTCAGCGTCCGCCTGCCGATGCAGGGGACATGGGTTCGTGCCCCAGTCCGGGAGGATCCCACATGCCGTGGAGTAGCTGGACCCGTGAGCCATGGCTGCTGGGCCTGCACGTCTGGAGCCTGTGCTCCTCAATGGGAGAGGCCACAACAGTGAGAGGCCCGCGAACCGCAAAAAAAAAAAAAAAAAAAAAAAAAAGAAAAAGCAATTTCTTGCAGTTTGACCATTTGGTTACTAATTACAAAGAGGACTGAGCCACTATTTGTATGTTAAAATGTTCAAAATGAAAAGTAACTAGAGATGATAGAAAAACAGAATATGTTGAGTGGCGATTTATGGGTTCTTAGTGTATTAGTTTCTTATTACTACAATAACAAAATAACAAATTACTAAAAACTCTATTAGTGGTTTAAAACAACACAAATTTATGATCTTACATTTCTGGAAATCAGAAGTCCAACATCGTCTCACTGGATAAATCAACATGCCAGCACACTGCATTCCTTTCTGTGGGCTCCAGGAGAAAAATCCATGTCCGTGGTCACTCAGGTGTAGGCGGAATTCAGTTAATTCCACGCAACTGTTCTGACGTCTCCATTTACTTGTTTGCTGTAATCTGGGAGCTGAATTTAGCAACTAGAGGCATCTTTCTCATCCCTGCTCGTAGCTCCCTACTTCTGGGAACTAGCAACAGGGTATGAAATCCTTCACATGCTGCCATCTGTCGTGCCTTCTTCTTCCATTGTCGTATCTCTCCTACCCACTCTTTTCACTTTCTCCTGCAATTTTAAAGACCCATGTGACTACTACACTGAACCTACCTGGATAATCAGGGATACTCTCCATATTTTAAGGTCAACTAATTAACAACATTAATTCCATATACAATTACGATTCCCTTTTGTCGTATAATGTTAACATACTCACAGGTTTAACACCAGGAATTAGAACATGGACGTCTTTGGGGAGCCATTATATATATAATGCCTACTCATTAAGCTTTCAAACAAGATATCAAGTCTTATTTCACCTTTCACAGAGACTGTTTTTGATTGGGAGAGTTAAGCCAGTGAATATAAGGCAGGATAAACTCATGCGGGAAAATAGACTTAAACTTAGTGACCTTTGAAATTTAATGGTGCATACCCTCATGGAAGACTTCTGCTGTCATGTTTAAACTTATTACCTCCTTTACTTGTTTATTGAAGGAACTGTCTTGATAGTGTGTGAAGTAGGAAACAATTTAATTCTTTCCTACTTCAGCTTTTAGATGAATGATGTTGTAACTCTTTCTCCTGTGCATGGATGATACATCAAATAGAGCCATAGCCTTTAAAATCATATTCAGGCATTAACATTTTTATTTGTGGTATTGTAATGCCTATTCCAAGCAAATTTCAAATTTGCAATCACATTCTCATCAAGGTTTCTTTATCTTTAGAATGCAGACACATTTCTCACCTATTGTGACAAATTTTAAGGTTCAATGTTCAATTACTAACAATCTGTAATATTTCATACTTGATGCTAAGACATAGAACTTGTATAAGATAGATCGAATGTGTATAGCAAGGTAAATACTATAAGCCTATTTAGTGTAATGATTATAAGAGCACTGGAGTCCCATAATCTGGGTCATAATCCTGGCACTTTCTTCAGAGTTCTGTGTCCTGGGGCAACTCTCTGAATATTTCTATGCCTCAATTTCCTCACCTGATGTAACCCAAGCCATAAAGTTATTGAGTATTATTGAAGGAATACATAACAAGGAAGAGAAGAGTGCCTCAATAAAATATGCCCTAATTGCCTGTGGGATTTTTGTTTGTATGCTTGTTTTAATTTATTCACTTACATTTTTTATATGCTCAAGTAAAGGTATAGAGGTTTGGTATTAAGTTATATACTGACTAAGGACTAATGCCAGCCTAGATATATAAAACATATCAGAGCTACAATCTTTTACATCAATATAATTTAAAAATTAGGAAATAGACTTATGCATAGAAGAAAATTTTTGACTACCAAATTAAAAAAATTATCATTGTAGTAAATGTTAACTTACTTTTGGTCTATAATATTTAAAATTTCATGTAACATGGTAATATTAGTCATACTACTTTTCATTCCAACTCTTAAAATAATTAAAAACATACTAAGGCAAGTAATGAAATATTAATGGAACTAATAAACAACTATTTCTTATCCTTTCCTTTTAAAGTTACTTTAAAGAAATTTTGTCCCAAATAAAAGGATTATACTAAAATCAGTGAGCTCAAAGAAAGAAAGGATAATGTAAAATAGTCAACATTTGTTTAATGGGCCTGTTTATTGTTCTTAGTATGAAACTTTCCTGAAAACTTCTTTTTAACATTGAAACTGAGGGAAACATATAAAATAATAAAATATGCATATTTTATAAACTCCTTACTTCTTTCATTTAAACTTTATTTAAGCTTTCTTGTTGTTGTTTTTAGTGGGAAGTTTAATTCTGACTAAGTAATAATAACATTACAAGCCCACTGGGCAGGGAGCCTGGGACAGGACAGTAAGTGCAAGCTAAGCACTTTAATTTTGCAAGTAGAGGGGTGTAAAATCCTAGACTATGATAAACCAAAAATAAATGAGGGAATTGGTATGAACTTAAAGAAGTTAAGCTCTTGGCTAAACCTCCCTGGGACTTTCAGGGTTTCGTTTATTAAATCAGTAAATCTAGGGAAATAAAACTTGACTTTATTCAGATATTATAGAAACTAATTCTTTCTTGAAAGCTTTCAAAACCACTGATTATAAGCCTGGTGTTAAAATTCCACAAATATCTATGTGCTTCATATTTGTATTAAGACCAGCCCTTATAAGTAAACAGAATAAAGGATAGTCAGGTGTATTATGAATCTAGTAGTTTCAGGGGTGACAGTGAAATAAGAGGTAAAAGTTACTGAGTGCTTTATTATATATATGCAGATATTGTGAACATCACAATCAGTTCACAAATGTCATTTTAATTTCTCACACAGTGTCTTAGATAGATAATGTAGCTTGCCTTATATTATAACAATCAAGGTACGATTCAAACTCACTTCTTTCTGATACCACAGTTTGTGCTCTTTAACCAGTAGTTTAGAAAGGATTCTCATCTAGATTTATCTTCTCCTCTCTGATGAAGTCACAAAAAACTTACTATGCTGTTGTTTAAGATCTTAGTGGATAATAAATATAATAAAGGCCCTGTAAAAGATATATAGATTATATAGATAGATAGGTAGTTATTAGATAGATATATAGATAGATAGAAATAGGAATGGAAAAGATGGAGAAGCCAAGAAAAATAACAAATCTTTCATGAGCTCCTGATATGAGAAAAGCACAGTCTAGTAGTTTAATGTAAGTAATTGACTTATTCATAAAATAACTTGAGGAATGCCTCATGGTTTCCACTTTAGCAATGAGCAAACTGATCTCAACTCAAAAATAGGAAGCAAAGGTCCCGTCGTACAAATTCTAGCTTCTTAGGAAACAAAGGTGAAATTTAATCTCAGGTCTATCTGATTCAAAAAATCTCTTTAGCATAAAAAACTTACAAATAAGACATATTTTTCTATATTCATATTTAAAAACACACAGACCCAGTAGGATTAAATTTTACTAATTATTTATATGTCAAAGACTGAGTTATCTCTAAGCTTATGAACTCTTGTGTTTTCTTGTCTAAACCAAAACTGCTGTTCTCCAAACAGATTTCTGCTCCCTTGTTTCCAAGAAGAATAGAAGTGGTATTTTAAACCTCTTTTTCTATGCTGGCAAAATTGGAGATGCAACTGAATTTGGAATGTCACACGGGGCTGGGTCATGCATGCACAATATACTTCCTGTGTATGACCATTAAAAATCTCCTTGGAGTAGAGCAATCTTGGCTGAGAGACTGTTTAATTATACACACCCTATATTATGTTGGTTATCCATGTGTTCAGTGGAAAATAAAAACAAAAATTTCATGTTTTCTTTTGGGGAGTTATTTTTAAATTGTTTATAGAGTTGGAAATTAAACTCTCTAGGTGATCTTTTTTATTATCTTCCTAGGAAAAAAATAATTGGCTGTATCCCAATAAATTCACTTCATTAGTTTTAATTTTAAAAAGAAGCTTTTTAAAATTCATAAGGGCGTAACTTGGAATAAGAGCTCTATCTCTATTTATTTGATTATTCACTTAATAAATATTTATTTCTTGATAATCTTAAGGAATACAATGATGTTTGGATCACTTTTGATAGCTGAAATTAAGTCATAAATGTGTACAATATTGCTTAAAGAAAATCTATGAAAAAAAAAAGGCTCTAGGACTACAACATTGAATGTATGGAGATTGAGCCTGCAAAGAACTAGAAGTAGTAACCAGAGAGATATAGGGTAAAAGAGGAAAGTGCTGTCTCATGAGATTCTAGAGTCCGGAAAGTTTCATTTAAAAAAAAAAAAGAGTGAGGTAAATAATAAAGTGCATTGAAAAAATGTCTTTTGGATATCAAAAAAATAAAGGCTACACTTGAATAAGTGAGGATGATTTTGGTGAAGTGATGAAAGCAAATCCAGATTGGAGTGAATTGAGGAGATGGTTTTCTACAAAAGCGAGAACAAGGAAGTGTCAAAAATAGTAAGATAGAAAAGATGTGAAATAGTCATTCCACACCATAACTGAGATTAACGTTTCTATTCTTAAATTAATGGAGTACATGTATTATTTTTAATAACAAATAAGATTATTGTATAAGAAAACCAAATGTGATTCATTTAGTTTTTAATTTCTTGCAAAATTTATCTATGGCAATAAAAGTATAGTACATACAAATAACTCAATTTCGTTTCTTTATATGGCTGAGTAATATTCCATTGTATAGATGTGCCATATCTTCTTTATCCATTCATCTGATGATGGACACTTAGGTTGCTTCCATGTTCTGGCTATTGTAAATAAGGCTGCAATGAACATTTTGGTACATGACTCTTTTTGAATTATGGTTTTCTCAGGGTATATGCCCAGTAGTGGGCTTGCTGGGCCGTATGGTAGTTCTATTTTTAGTTTTTTAAGGAAACTCCATACTGTTCTTCATAGTGGCTGTATCAATTTACATTCCCACCAATAGTGCAAGAGTGTTCCTTTTCTCCACACCCTCTCCAGCATTTATTGTTTCTAGATTTTTTGATGATGGCCATTCTGACTGGTGTGAGATGATACCTGATTGTAGTTTTGATTTGCATTTCTCTAATGATTAATGATGTTGAGCATTCTTTCATGTGTTTGTTGGCAATCTGTATATCTTCTTTGGAGAAATGTCTATTTAGGTCTTCTACTCATTTTTGGATTTTTTTTGTTTGTTTGTTTGGTTTTGTTATTGAGCTGCATGAGCTGCTTGTAAGTTTTGGAGATTAATCCTTTGTCAGTTGCTTCATTTGCAAATATCTTCTCCCATTCTGAGGGTTGTCTTTTGGTCTTGTTCATGGTTTCCTTTGCTGTGCAAAAGCTTTGAAGTTTCATTAGGTCCCATGTGTTTATTTTTGTTTTTATTTCCAATTCTCTAGGAGGTGGGTCAAAAAGGATCTTGCTGTGATTTATGTCATAGAGTGTTCTGCCTATGATTTCCTCTAAGGGTTTGATAGTGTCTGGCCTTACATTTAGGTCTTTAATCCATTTTGAGTTTATTTTTGTGTATGGTGCTAGGGAGTGTTCTAATTTCATACTTTTACATGTACCTGTCCAGTTTTCCCAGCACCACTTATTGAAGAGGCTGTCTTTTCTCCACTGTATATTCTTGCCTCCTTTATCAAAGATAAGGTGACCATACATGCGTGGGTTTATCTCTGGGCTTTCTATCCTGTTCCATTGCTCTGTGTTTCTGTTTTTGTGCCAGTACCATACTGTCTTCATTACTGTAGCTTTGTAGTATAGTCTGAAGTCAGGGAGCCTGGTTCCTCCAGCTCCATTTTTCATTCTCAAGATTGTTTTGGCTATTCGGGGTCTTTTGTGTTTCCATACAAATTGTGAAATTTTTTGTTCTAGCTCTGTGAAAAATGCCATTTTGATAGGGATTGCATTGAATGTGTAGATTGCTTTGGGTAGTAGCGTCATTTTCACAATGTTGATTCTTCCAATCCAAGAACATGGTATATCTCTCCATCTATTTGTATCATCTTTCATTTCTTTCATCAGTGTCTTATAATTTTCTGCATACAGGTCTTTTGTCTCCTTAGTTAGGTTTATTCCTAGATATTTTATTTTTTTGTTGCAATGGTAAATGGGCGTGTTTTCCTGATTTCACTTTCAGATTTTTCATCATTATTTGTAGTGAGTTGGATGGACCTAGAGTCTGTCATACAGAGTTAAGTAAGTCAGAAAGAGAAAAACAAATACTGTTTACTAACACATATATATGGAATCTAAGAAAAAAAAAAAGGTCATGAAGAACCTAGCGGTAAGATGGGAATAAAGACACAGACCTACTAGAGAATGGACTTGAGTATATGGGGAGGGGGAAGGGTAAGCTGTGACAAGATGAGAGAGTGGCATGGACATATATACACTACCAAATGTAAAATAGATAGCTAGTGGCAAGCAGTTGCACAGCACAGGGAGATCAGCTCGGTGGTTTGTGGCCACCTAGAGGGGTGGGATAAGGAGGGTGGGAGAGAGGGAGATGCAAGAGGGAAGAGATATGGGAACATATGTATATGTATAAGTGATTCACTTTGTTCTAAAGAAGAAACTAACACACCATTGTAAAGCAGTTATTCCAATAAAGGTGTTTAAAAAAAAAGTATAGTACATACAAATAAAAAAACATAATATATGCAATTTTCCAAACAAATTAGATTATTTCCAAAAAAAAAATTCTATTTGCTAATAGAATTCACTGATGCAGGAGACTCTTGAGTCAAATACCATGTCTGAATTTTGAAAAAGCCCTGTATAATTTTATAACCAATTATGCTGCCTGTAGCTATCTAGATAAGCTAAACGTAATTAAGTCTTCATGCTTCAGGATCTAAACTGAGAGCCAGCATGCCTCTATTGCAATTGAATTCATTAGTTAAATGCTCTATTACTCAAATATCACATAAAATTATCAAAAAGATCAAATATAGGTAGGCCTAGGGACAAAAATATCCATTGAGACATTTTTGGTACCTTTTCAATGTGTTATCTGAAGACAAAGCATCTGTACGCTAAATTTCTATTTGAATTGATTTTTACTCTCCAAGCAAGAAGAATAAATATTGCATAAAATAATTCTCAATAGTGTAGGCAAATTATACATTTTGCCTAAAACTGTCTATTGAGGTTAACAGACAGGTTAACAGGTTAACAGAAATGGCAGTGTTGTTTCAGAAAATCAACTATTAAAGCTAGATAAAAGGAGTTGAAGAGGCATGAACAGTGGCTAAATCTATTTTCTTTTTCAAGTAAGATTTAATTACTCAGTTCACACTTCTTCAACAGCACATACTAAGTTATAAGAAGTTCACAATTGCCCTTCCTCAACGAAAGCTATCAGAGATGAAAATAATGCAGTGGAAAAAAAATGTTATAAATGCATGTAAATACTCCTACAACTATTGAACATGGGGGAGACTTAGGAGTAAAGTTACATAATTTTCAATAGCAAATTACTTAATAATCTGTTAAGTAATACAGATTTCTTGTATATAGGTTTTAAGTTGGTAGATCATCTATTAGTTCTATGATTTTAAAAAAACTATATATTATCAAAATCTGCTTATTAGGTCTTTATTTGGTTGAGAAATCCTACCAACACTATATATTTTCAGTCTATCCTCACTTCATTGTAATCGAACGATTTGTAGATGATCCACATTTAAAATATTGTAAATCTTTATCCTATTAGGTTTTTCCTAAAGCAATTGTTTAATCCAAAGAAATAATAAAAGTATACCATTCTGTACAGTGTAAACTATAAAAATATTTCCATGGTAAAAATGACCCTCTGTTTATCATTAATAAATTATATATACATATACTTATATATCAAATACATAATTATACATATAACCTTAACATGCACTATCTAATTTAATTTTTCTCAATCCTGTGAAACAGAGACTATAATTATTTCAGGATGAGAAAGACACACATATATATCTTGAATCTTTTCATCCTGAGCTCTAAAAGTAAATTACCTTTCTGTTTTATTCATGCTTTCTGTGTCTACTTCTTTGACAATAAGAAGATGAATATATATTTTTGGTTCCTGTTCGACTAAGTATGTTGGGGTCAAGGGTACAAGTTGTGTACTGAAGAAAGCATAGCCTGCTATTAAGTAAACAGGATAAAGTCTCCCTTTAAAAATGTATTTTACTTTGAACTTGATTTAGTATTTTTGTATGTCTTTATACAACAATTTAAAATTGTCTCCATTTTCTACTTATATACATACTTATTTCAAACTAAGTTATTTTTTTTGAGAGAAACAGATATAGACCCATGATGCTGCTTTTCCCTATTTGATAAGAATTCCACATGTACTACTACTAATGACCTTAATATAAAGAACTATACTGCTGATAACCATAGTGATGATAGCTAGCATATATTGAATATCTATTCTATGACAGAAACTATGGTAGCTCCACATGCATTATCTCATTTAATTTTTCTAAAATCTATAAGACAGAGACTGTACTTTTCTCCACTTTAGAGACAAGAAAACTGAACTTTAGGGAGGCATAGGTATTTTCCAAGTTGATATATATATTAAGTTCAAAACTCTGATTTGAATTTAGATCTGTGTTTTAGTAAAATGAGTGTGCTTAATTACTCTTATATCAGGATATAAGAGCATTTTAAATTTGAATTCATTCTCCATTTAAAAACTCTTTTGCACAACAAAATCCATTAGCCCCATTAGAAATGTAAGCTGTCAGAAGCAACTTCACTTTTGTATTAGAATATTTAGTGATGAGGTCATTGGTGTGACGTGTGTGTGTTCTAGCATTCTTGATTAATATGCTGGTAACTTTTCAGAACTCTGTTCACACAATTTTGCTCAACAAAATCAATATTTGCAGCCATACAAACTAATTAACCAACAAATATCTATTCATTTGCTAAGGGATGAACAGATCCAAAAGACATTTTTATCTAAGAGAATACACATCAGCAAGCATGTTTTTGTGATAGGCATGTGAAAGGTGAAAAATGAGACTTCGTAATGCTTGAAGATGGTCTCACCCTCCACCTGGAGAAGTACTTTCACCTGCTCTGTATTTGAAAAACAAGGGCTCAAACCTAGATTTATAAGAAAGTGCCATAACTTTAAGTAATGACCTACACAATCTTTGAATACAAAAAACTGAAAAGTAATTTTACTATACATTAAAAGAAATCTGTCTCCCTCAATACCCTGAAACTGGTATTGGTAGTAGAGAAAGAAAAATTTTAAAACAGAGGCTTGTTCATTAATCTATGCAAGATGATGAATCCTAAAAATCTGGAAGAATATTAATCCATGAATCAGTTCTTAAGTCTTCTCCAACTGAAAAGAGATCTACGCTGGCCATGTTATAATCCAGTAAACAAAACATGGTTTAGCTGTCACAACGCCATCATACAAGAAGAAAATTCAGTCTGTCATATTATTGCAACTGGCTCCTTGCTTCTACCCTTAACCTTCCCTTTAATAATCCATTCTTAGCCCAGCAGTTATGGTGATCCTTTTTCAAAATGCGACTTAGTCAATGGCATTTCTCTATTCAAATGCCTCCAATGGCTGCCCATTTTCTTCAGAGTAAAAGTCAGAGAATTTATAATGTTTAATAGGACCTAAGTTAGTTGTACTTCTTCCAGACTAATCTCTTGTGCACTATTTTCTAGCAACAGTTGCCTCCTCAAGGTTCCTTAAAAATGTCAAGCATTCCTCCACCTCAGGGACTCACACTGGCTCTTTCTCTACCTAAAATGTTTTCCCTTAACACATTCATATCTTCCCTTCTTGCATCCTCTCCTTCAAGTCTTTGCTCAAATGACACTTTCTTAGTGAGGATCCGTTGACTGATCTATTGAAAACTTTAATGCCCATTACTCAAAATCTTCTCTCAGTTTGTCTGATTTTTTTCTAAAGTACTTATGATTGTCTTATATCATTTAATTTTTTTGTCTGTCAACTACTATCAGAATGCAAATTTAACAAGAAAAGATTTTGTTCACTGAAATAAACATATACTTAAATCAGTGCCTGGCACATAGGAAGCTTAATAATATTTGTGTAATAAATGAAGAATGATTGATTGATTGATTGAATTAGTAACCTTTAGTACATTCAACTTGTTAAAGTTGATCGACAGATGTAGATTAGGCAGAATGTCCTAATCAAGGAGCTACAAATTATTTAAAGGTGAGTCAAGACATGGATTCTCTCAGCCTTGGGTCTTAGAGACTTGAGGGGGCCCAGTCTGGGTACGTCTGGTCACAAGAGGGTTTTTCATTTTCTTCAGTATTATCACTTTATCGTGCAGATTGCCTCTTCTTCCTGGAGGTGGGCTGGTGGTGGGGGGAGAATAGAGAGGGCCCACATGACTGATTACCTCATTGGTACTGACCAGAAAATTTCTGGATGATTAAGATTACATTTCTGAGGAAGGTTGAAACTATAGTTAGGTTAGATATTAAATCTAGGTTTTGTATCATGGAATTTAGCACCATTTGGGGCCTGTGGTTTTTCTCTTTAATGATGTTTTATGCTACTAGTATTTAATCAAAATTATGTTTTTTAATTTAAATTAATGATTTCATCATTTATTTCTTATCAGGAAGGATTTAAACGAGGGTTGCATCTGAGAAGCACAAAGATATAGAGTATGCCAAAAATATATAAATGATATTAGAGTCAGCTAAAGATTTTAACTAAAATAGGAAGAGATTTGCATATAGATTTTTTTATCACCCAGTAATTTTCCACAAAGAAGAACAAATGTACTAGAAAGTGATTTCTCCAATCATATGTTAATCATTTTGCATGTAACTTTTATTCACTGGTGGTAGGGGAATGTAATGGCATGAAACTCAGAATTGGATTTCAGAATATCTAGAATCAAAAACCCAGAGGAGCAGAAGGAAATTCACCTTAATAGCATGCAGCTATATATAGCATCTGGATATTGTTGTAAATACTATATATGTTTACAAATATGCCTGTATAAAATATACATTCTTTTTGATAATTTTAAATGTTTAAAAGGCTGTGATGAACACAATCCAAAAGCCCTGCTACTGTACTCTGAGTGGGGAAAGTCCTGTAGTAAGGGGTGATTAACTTTCTCTAAAGTATGCTTCAGAAGAACAATTTCCTTTTGATGTTTCAAGTGCACAGAAACCTTCCTACGCACAAATGCAGGAATCTCAATTGTAATGGCCAAATACCCATTTAAAAATGAAAAAGCTAATCATGGAAGTCTGGCCATTTATCAATTCCCTGATTAATTTATTGAACTCTATACCACTCTCTTCAATATATTTTAGGGCAAAAGTTTTACAGCTCGGTTTCCTGAATGGCCTATTTCACTTGCCAAAGGAAGTAAACATGGGAGGTGTTTTGTCTCCTTGAAAAGGTTATGAAACTATTTTGTAAAAACTTTCCCTTGGGGGCCTTCCAAAAACAACTGAGCCAGTTCTATGTCAAAACACAATGAACACAACATATAAGAAAACCAGACTTTTTGAACCAGCAGCTGGACTACCTGCAGCTCTCCTTAACAATTGGGCCAATTCTGCCTGGGAAGAGAATGAACATGAGATATCAAAAGATCAAAATTGTTTGAAGCAGCAGCTGTTCTACCTGCAGCAGTTAATCTGTCCTGGCAATCTGTTAGAGACACGATTCCTCAGGATAACAGGACTAGGAAATTTTTGCTGACTCTGTACCTCTGGGACATGCTTAGTAACAGTTCTTCCAGCAAGCGTTTGGAATGTGTCAGCTGTACACTTACACAGCATAGAAACATAGCGCCTTTTATTTCAATTTCAATGTAAAGAAGTGAATATTAATAGTCATTCTCACTCAAGGAATACAAACCCATTTATTGTTTACATCTTAATTTCACCAACAAGATATTTGAGATATTTTAAAGTGTGCTAGCAGTAATATTAACTAAACTAAAACTGATATTTAAAATAATGCATGCAACAATGTGGCCTATAATTTATTTAAAAATCAAAGACTATATATAGAAAGACACATGGGTAAGCTCAGTGTGTCAGCCACAGTTCTAAGTGACATACAGATATTAGCTCAACTAATCAAACACTAGAAGAAGTAAGAACCGTAAAGACCAAGGACCTGAGACACTGAGAAGTCATGTAATTTATCCATGACTACATAATTCACAACCAACAGAGCTGGGATCGAAACACATGCCATGTGAACACAGGGGGCATGTTCTTGATAATACCATGTTGCAGGGAGATGAACATTCACTGTAAACATTTCCTTCAAAGAAATATAGACAATTATGCCTCAATACTTGGAATTTTATATTGTTTAAAATGTATAATCTAGATCTTTACATATTAACTATGGTATTGAATTTATTTCTGTATTATATTGTGTCAAATATAAAAACCATTTACAGTATGCTTAAAATATTAACAATATGGAACCATTCTCAAACCATATTAAATGCTCAAGAAACTGATCACAATTAATGTACAATTAAAAAGGACAATTTGACTATTACTGTTCTCCATTTTTCAGATTCAAGCTGTTACGATGTGTGCATAATAGGTACAGGCAATCTAGTGATAGTCTAAATTGTTTAATTTGTGAAATAAATTTTTTTTATTGGGGTATAGTTGTTTTACAATGTTGTGTCCATTTCTACTGTACAGAGAAGTGGAGTTCCCTGTGCTATACAGCAGGTTCTTATTAGTTATCTATTTTATACATGTCAGTGTATATATGTCAACCCCAATCTCCCAGTTCATCTCACTCCCACCATGGTGTCCATATGCTTGTTCTCTACAACTATGTCTCTATTTCTGCCTTGCAAACCAGTTCACCTGAACCATTTTTCTAGATTCCACATATATGCATTAATATACAATATTTGTTTTCCTCTTTCTGCCTTATTTCACTCTGTATAACAGTCTCTAGGTCCTTCCACTTCTCTACAAATTACCCAATTTCATTTCTTTTTATGGCTGGGTAATATTCATTGCATGTATGTACCCATCTTCTTTATCCATTCATTAGTCGATGGACATTTATGTTGCTTCCATGTCCTGGCTATTGTAAATAGTACTGCAGTGAACATTGGAGTGCATGTATCTTTTTGAATTATGGTTTTCTCTGGGTATATGCCCAGTAGTGGATTGCTGGGTCATATGGTAATTCTATTTTTACTTTTTTAAGGAACCTCCATACTGTTCTCCATAGTGGCTGTATCAATTTACATTCCCACTAACAGTGCAAGAGGGTTCCCTTTTCTCCACACCCTGTCCAGCATTTATTGTTTGTAGATTTTCTGATGATGCCCATTGTAACCGGTGTGAGGTGATACTTTATTTTAGTTTTGATTTGCATTTCTCTAATAGTTAGTGATGATAAGCAGGCTTTCATATGCCTCTTGGCCATCTGTATGTATTCTTTGGATAAATGTCTATTTATGTCTTCTGCCCATTTTTAGATTCGGTTATTTGTTTTTTTGGTATTCAGCTGCATGAACTATTTATATATTCTGGAGATTAATCCTTTGTCACTTTCTTCATTTTCAAATATTTTCTCCCATTCTGAGAGTTGTCTTTTGATCTTGTTTAGAGTTTCCTTTGGTATGCAAAAGCTTTTAAGTTTCATTATGTCCCATTTGTTTATTTTTGTTTTACTTCCATTACTTTAAGAGGTGGGTCAAAAAAGATCTTGCTGTGATTTATGTTTATGTCAAAGAGTGTTCTTCCTATGTTTCCTCTAAGAGTTTTACAGTGTCTGGTCTTACATTTAGGTCTTTAATCCATTTTGAGTTTATTTTTGTGTATGGTGTTAGGGAGTGTTCTAATTGCATTATTTTACATGTAGCTGTCCAGTTTCCCCAGCACCACTTATTGAAGACACTGTCTTTTCTCCATTGTATATCCTTGCCTCCTTTATCATATATTAGTTGACCATAGGTGTGTGGGTTTATCTCTGGGCCTTCCATCCTGTCCCATTGATCTACATATCTGTTTTTGTGCCATTACCATATTGTCTTGATCACTGAGCTTTGTAGTATAGTCTGAAGTGAGGGAGTCTGATTCCTCTGGCTCCGTTTTTTTTTTTCTCAAGATTGCTTTGGCTGTTCGGGGTCTTTTTTTTCTTTTCTTTTTTTTGTGGTACACGGGCCTCCCACTGTTGTGGCTTCTCCCGTTGTTGAGCACAGTCTCCAGAGGTGCAGGCTCAGCAGCCATGGCTCACGGGCCCAGCTGCTCTGTGGCATGTGGGATCTTCCTGGACCAGGGCATGAACCCGTGTCCCCTGTATCAGCAGGCGGACTCTCAAACACTGCGCCACCAGGGAAGCCCCAGGGTCTTTTTTTTCTCCATGCAAAATTTAAGACTTTTTTCTTCTAGTTCTGTAAAAAATGCTATTGGTAATTTCATAGGGATTGCATTGAATCTGTAGCTTGCTTTGGGTAGTATAGTAATTTTTGCAATATTGACTCTTCCAATCCAAGAACATGGTATATTTCTCTATGTGTTTGTGTCATCTTTGATTTCTTTCATCAGTGTCTTATAGTTTTCTGCATACAGGTCTTTAACATCCTTAGATAGGTTTACTCCTAGGTATTTTATTCTTTTGTTTCAATGGTGTATGGGATTGTTTCCTTAATTTCTCTTTCTGATCTTCTGTTGTTAGTGTATAGGAATGCAAGAGATTTCTGTGCATTAATTTTATATCCTGCAACATTACCAAATTTATTGATTAGTTCTAGTAGTTTTCTGGTGGCATCTTCAGGATTCTCTATGTATAGTATTATGTCATCTGCAAACAGTGACACTTTTACTTCTTCTTTTCCAATTTGTATTCCTTTTATTTCTTTTTCTTCTCTGGTTGCTGCGGCTAGGACTTCTAAAACTATGTTGAATAATAGTGGTGAGAGTGGACATCCTTGTCTTGTTCCTGATCTTAAAGAAAATGCTTTCAGTTTTTCACCATTGAGTATGATGCTTGCTGTGGGGTTGGTCATATATGGCCTTTATTATGTTGAGGTAGGTTCCCTCTATGCTCACTTTCTGGAGAGTTTTTATCACAAATGGGTGTTGAATTTGGTCAAAAGCTTTTTCTGCATCTATTGAGATGATCATATGATTTTTATTCTTCAATTTGTTAATATGGTTATCACAATGATTGATTTGTGTATATTGAAGAATCCTTGCATCCCTGGGATAAATCCCACTTGATCATGGTGTATGATCCTTTTAATGTACTGTTGTATTCTGTTTGCTAGTATTTTGTTGAGGATTTTTGCATCCATCTTCATCAGTGATATTGGTCTGTAATTTTCTTTTTTTGTAGTATCTTTGTCTGGTTTTGTATCAGGGTGATAGTGGCCTCATAGAATGAGTTTGGGCATGTTCCTTCCTCTTCAATTTCTTAGAAGAGTTTGAGAAGGATGGGTATTAGCTCTTCTCTAAATGTTTGATAGAATTCACCTGTGAAGCCATCTAGTCCTGGACTTTTGTTTGTTGGAAGATTTTTAATCACAGTTTCAATTTCATTACTTGTGATTGGTCTGTTCATATTTTCTATTTCTTCCTGATTCAGTCTTGGAAGGTTATACCTTTCTAAGAATTTGTCCATTTCTTCCAGGTTATCCATTTTAATGGCATAGAGTTGCTTATAATAGTCTCCTATAATGCTTTGTATTTCTGCGGTGCCCATTGTCCCTTCTCCTTTTTCATTTCTAATTTTATTGACTTGAATCTTCTCCCTCTTTTTCTTGATGATTCTCAATAATGATTTATCAGTTTTGTTTATCTTCTCAAAGAAACAGCTTTTAGTTTTATTGATATTTGCTATTGTTGTCTTTGTTTCTATTTCATTTATCTCTGCTCCAATCTTTATGATTTCTTTCCTTCTGCTAACTTTGGATTTTGTTGTTCTTCTTTTTCTAGGTCCTTTAGGTGTAAGGTTAGATTGTTTATTTGAGATTTTTGTTGTTTCCTGAAGTAGGATTGTATTGCTATAAACTTCCCTCTTAGAACTGCTTTTGCTGCATCTCATAGGTTTTAGATTGTCGTGGTTTTGTTCTCATATGTCTCTAGGTATTTTTTGATTTCCTCTTTGATTTCTTCAGTGATCTCTTGGTTATTTAGTAACGTGTTGTTTAGTCTCCATGTGTTTGTGTTTTTTACATTTTTTTTCCCTGGAATTGATTTCTAATCTCATAACATTGTGGTCGGAAAAGATGCTCAATATGATTTCAATTTTCTTAAATCTACCATGGCTTGATTTGTGACCCAAGATGTGATCTATCCTGGAGAATGTTCCGTGTGCACTTGTGAAGAAAGTGTAATCTGCTGTTTTCAGAGGGAATGTCCTGTAAATATCAATTAATTCAAATTGGTCTGTTGTGTCATTTAAAGCTTGTGTTTCCTTATTAATTTTCTGTCTGGATGATCTGTACATTGGTGTAAGTGAGGTTTTAAAGTCCCCCACTATTATTGTGTTATTCTCGATTTTCTCTTTTATAGCTATTAGCATTTGCCTTATGTATTGAGGTGCTCCTATGTTGGGTGCATAAATATTTACAATTGTTATATCTTCTTCTTGGATTGATCCCTTGATCATAATGTAGTGTCCTTCCTGGTCTTTTGTAACATTCTTTATTTTAAAGTCTATTTTATCTGACATGAGTATTGCTATTCCAGCTTTCTTTTGATTTCCATTTGCATGGAATATCTTTTTGCATTCCCTCACTTTCAGTCTGTATGTGTCCCTAGGTTAGAAGTGGGTCTCTTGTAGACAGCATATATATGGGTCTTGCTTTTGTGTTCATTCAGCCAGTCTGTGTCTTTTGGTTGGAGAGTATAATCCATTTACATTTAAGGTAATTACTGATATGTATATATTTATTACTATTTTCTTAAATTTATGGGATTTGTTTTTGTAAGTCCTTTTCTTCTCTAGTGTTTCCCACTCAGAGAAGTTCCCTTAGCATTTGTTGTAGCTGGTTTGGTGGTGCTGAATTCTCTTAGTTTTTCTTGTTTGTAAAGCTTTCAATTTCTCCATCGAATCTGAATGAGATCCTTGCTGGATAGAATATTCTTGGTTGTAGGTGCTTCCCTTTCATCACTTTAAATATATTGTACCACTCCCTTCTGGCTTGCAGAGTTTCTGCTGAGAAATCAGCTGTTAATCTTATGTGAGTTTCCTTGCATGTTATTTGTCATTTTTCCCTTGTTGCTTTTAATAACTTTTCTTTGTCTTTAATTTTTGTCAACTTGATTACTATGTGTCTTGGCCTGTTTCTCCTTGGGTTTAGCCTGCCTGGGACTCTCTTTACTTCCTGGACTTGGGTGGCTATTTCCTTTCCCATGTTAGGGAAGTTTTCGACTATAATCTCTTCAAATATTTTCTTGGGTCCTTTCTCTCTCTCTTCCCCTCCTGGAACTCCTATAATGCAAAGGTTGGTGCATTTAATGTTGTCCCAGAAGTCTCTTAGGCTGTCTTCATTTCTTTTCATTCTTTTATCTTTATTCTGTTCCATGGCCGTGATTTCCACCATTCTGTCTTCCAGGTCACTTATCTATTTTCCTGCCTCAGTTTTTCTGCTATTGATTCCTTGTAGCGTATTTTTCATTTCAGCTATTGTATTGTTCATCTCTGTTTGTTTGTTCTTTAATTCTTCTAGGTATTTGTTAAACATTTCTTGCATCTTCTTTTTTTTTTTTTTTTTTTTTTTTTTTTTTTTGCGGTATGTGGGCCTCTCACTATTGTGGCCTCTCCCATTGTGGAGCACAGGCTCCGGATGTGCAGGCTCAGTGGCCATGGATCACGGGCCCAGACGCTCTGCAGCATGTGGTATCTTCCCAGACCAGGGCATGAACTGGTGTCCCCTGCATTGGCAGGCGGACTCTCAACCACGGCGCCACCAGGGAAGCCCCCTTGCATCTTCTTGATCTTTGGCTCCATTCTTTTTCCGAGGTCCTGGATAATCTTCACTATCATTATTCTGAATTCTTTTTCTGGAACGTTGCCTATCTCCACTTCATTTAGTTGTTTTTCTCGGGTTTTATCTTGTTCCTTCATCTGTGACATAGTCCTCTGCCTTTTTATTTTGTCTATCTTCCTGTGATTGTGGTATTTTTTCCACAGGTGACAGAATTGTCGTCTTTCTTGCTTTTGCCATCTGCCGTCTTTTTTTTTTTTTTTTTTTTTTTGCAGTAAGCGGGCCTCTCACTGTTGTTGCCTCTCCCATTGTGGAGCACAGGCTCTGGATACACAGGCTCAGCAGCCATGGCTCACGGGCCCAGATGCTCTGCAGCATTTGGGATCTTCCCAGACCGGGGCATGAACCCACGTCCCCTGCATCGGCAGGCGGACTCTCAACCACTGTGCCACCAGGGAAGCCCCATCTCCCCTCTTGAAATACAACTTTTTAATCAACTCATTTTACCACAGTCAGATTCTATGTAGCACTTTGGGTAGAAATATATTAGAGTAATTTTTTTTATTGTCAGAGGCCAAGCAATTTATATGATGAAATCCAGATTAGAAGTCCTGATTCCATTATAAATGCAATTATGACCTTTTCATGAAATATTAACACTCTTCTGGCAGTTTAAAAAATGTACACAAATTTCATCAAAAGAACAATTCTGACAAAGATACTTCGATTTTAGACAGTTTTTATAAACATTATATTTCTCAGTTTTGTATAAATGAGATTATTTTAAATAATCAATAATATTAGCACAAGTCATAAAATACTCAGTCCACAGAATACTTGTTGTCTCCTGGAATTTTCTTCATTAGGTCACTTTTAGTGAGTGACCCACTCACTAAAAGTGATCTAATGGAACCCATCTATTTCTGTACATTCTAAAGATCTCAAACTCTAAGGACAAAGCTGGGTTTGAACTTGAGCTTTGGCAGAATTTAGCTGCGTTACCCAGGACATGAAGCTACTGCTCTTGAATTCTAATTTGGATTATGGGGATAATGATAATATTCATCTCATACAATTATATATGAGTATATATTAAATGTCATAATATACAAAAATACCTTCGTGTCAGGGACAAACACAACATATTCAGCCACAAGTGTAACCAACCACTCCAATTTGGTCAATATCACCCTAGTTTTGCCAGTGAAATCCCTCAGTTCGAAACCAGGACAGTTGGTCACCCTACACCAGTCACACAAATATACCTTACATATATGTATCTTCATACTTTTGGGAACACAACTAAATTTTTAAAAGTATAGATAGAAGATAGATAGATAAATAGACAGACAATTTAACAATATACTGTGCCTTAATTATGTAAAATTTAGCTGCCCTAGAAGTTCAACAGAATAATATCAAAGATCATGATGAAAAAAGACTTAAAGAGCAAAACAGGTGCCTCAAATTTCATGAGCACAGTTCTTTGGTTTACTCATATAAGAAACAATCAGTCTCAAATTCTACAATTATCCCCCAAACCATTCTATCAAGTCTTGTTATTGGCTTTGCAGACTAATGGCAGAATAGAAGCAAAATCATAGGATGAAGAAAAAAGACTGCTGTGGACGGTCGCACTCAAGATTGAATGTCTGGGTCCTCCTAAATGGCAGTATTCTTCTAACAGTAGTACAGAAAGTTCAAGGCTCTCATAGAAATGATCACAACTGAGGGTGAAACAGTAGGTGGACTTCATTCACACAGTTCAAATTATGAGCTGGAAACTGAGAAGAATACAGAAACACGAGCAAATCCAGTACCATTTATTGAAGGAAAAAGGATAGGAAAGACAAGGCTGTCTGTCTTGCCTCAAGGCACAGCAAAAGAAAATGCAGAGAGTTTACAACATGGAGTATTATATTGACCTTTTCCTGTATTGTTATTACAGAAGGATGTATTTATTTATCTAACAAGCTTTTATTGAGTGCCTGTCATATTCTGGGAATACAATATTGAATGAGAGAGATGATGTCCCTATTCATTCTACACGAAAAGGACAAAAATATTTATGAACAAAATAATATTGAATAGTGAAAAGTGCTATAGAATAAATAAGGTAATTTGATAAA
Organism: Hyperoodon ampullatus; assembly: GCF_949752795.1. NCBI lineage: Eukaryota > Metazoa > Chordata > Mammalia > Artiodactyla > Ziphiidae > Hyperoodon > Hyperoodon ampullatus. The sequence goes on from NC_136914.1 coordinate 79,582,559, forward strand.
GAAAGACTCAGAGGGCACTCAGGGTGGGCCCCTGTAGAGACATGTCCCTTCATTTGAGATCTGAATGATGAGAAGCAAGACAGAAAATTTTGTAATATACGGTACATATACGAGATGGAAATACCCCAAGGAGCTTCCCAGTACAGAGAAAGGCAAGGCCTAGGTTTGGCCTGTGGAAAAGGAGAAGAGAAGAGATTACTGTGTAGTGGAGTAGTCTCTTGGGGGTGTAGTGTTGAGACTGACAGAAGTCTGAGATGAGTTTTGGTCACGCAGATGGAGATAAGACCTTGTAGACTATGAGGCCATGATAAGGTTGCTCTATGAAGTCAGGGGAGGGTGTTAAGCAGAGGATTAACTGGATCTGATCTACAAATGTATTAGTTTCCTAGAGCTACTGCAACAAAGTACCACAAACTGTGTATCTTAAAATGACAGAAATTTATTCTCTCACAGTTTTAGAGTTTAGACGTCTGAATTAAGGTGTTGGCCATGAAGCACTCACTCCAAAGTCTTTAATGGAGGATGGTTCCTTGCCTCTTCCAGACATTTCTGGATATCCTCAGACATTTTTTGGCTTGTGACAGTACAACTCCAATCTCTGCTTTGATCTTCTCATGATGTTCTCCTTCTGTGTCATCTTCAGAGGGCCATCTGCTATAAGAACACCAGTCATCTTGACTGATTATGTCTGCAATGACTCTATGTCCAAATAAGGTCACATTCTGAAGTACTGGAGGTTAGAACTATGACATATCATTTTGGGAGGACACAATTTAACCTATAATGACATAGATAAGAGATCACTTCTGCCCCTCTATGGCAAAAGGAGTTTAAAGGGGCAAGAGTGATAGGGGACCAGTTAGGAAGTCATTGCCATAGTTCAGTTAAGGGTAAATTTGTGTCTTGCTCTAAGTTATTAGCAGTGAAGATTGATAGATGATATTGTTGACAGTTGGGGGGTGGAAATGGACCAGACTTGCTTGTGAATTAAATGTGAAGAATGAGCAAAGAAAGAATCATTTATAATTTTGGCATTTTTAATGGTAACAACAAAAGAGATGAATGGTGGTTTAACCAAAATGGGAAATATTGGCAAAATAACAAAGAAGAAATCTGGGAAGTGTGTGTGTGTGTGTGTGTGTGTGTTTAATATGTTAAGTCTGATACATATCAGATCCTCAAATGGAGGTACTTGATATAACAGTCTGAAGCTCAAGAAGGAGTTATATAAATGGGTGTTTCAGTTACATATTAATGTAATAATACATTAATATAATACAATTAATTAATATTAATCCAGGCAATAGACTGGATGAGAAGCCACAAAGAAGGATGCTAGGACTGAGCCTGGAGGCATTTCAGCAATCTAAAAAGAGGGTTTATATAGAATTATTTCTGAGCCATGTCAGGATAAATGGAGTTCTTCAGCAATATAGCTGTTAAAGAGAGATAAAAAGATGAAATCTAAGTAGAATGGAGATTCCAGGGTTCTATGAAATACTGCTATGTAGTGGTGGTATTAGTGGTAGAGTGTGTGTGCATGTGTGTGTGTGTTGGGGAAGTTGTCTTGAAGATTCTTTCCAATATAAAGGTCCTTTCTACAGAGACATGAATACACACTTGGTATTAAATGCTAAGAATAAGTAAAAGTCTGTGTAAGGGGCTATTTATCTCTATGGGCAATTGGGGTGGCAGAAGTTAAAGAAACTCTCCTGTAATACATTTACTCTGTTTATTGGGACGGGGGTTCTTCTGGGGAAAATCATATGACATAGTCTAATCTCCTCATAAATACACTAATAAATGACCTTTCTGGTTGTAGATTAATGATATTTGCTAAGAGAAAGATTCTTACCTATGTAATTCTCTTGCTTTTGGTAAATAAACTCAGAATTTATGGATTTATGGAAAATTACACACAGGCTGGTGAATAAAATGGAAAGGTTTCATAAATTAAATGCTCCAAAATGTGTCAGGTAATATTTCACATTCTTCACTTAGAGACTCAACCATTCTGTGCCAGAGTGCATATCTAATGTAGCAAAGGAAGGATCTGGGGAAACAACCTCGATATGCCTGTCCTCTCCTTGTGTTTCTTGTGCCTTTTGATAGCTTTCATGGTTGAAATTATTAGTAATACTAGTTACTGGATAATATTTCTGATTCTTGTGAATCTGATTTTTCAAATTTATCTTTTTTGTTAGGTAAGTAATTACTCTCATTCCAATCCTCTCCTGCCTCCGACAAGACAGTTCCCTTAGAGTTTCCTTCACAGAGGCTAAGAAACTGTGGAGTAGAAATGATCCTAGGGACACGGAGCTGTGTGTCACAGGGCCCCCTAACTTTTAAGTTATGGATGCTGTGGCTTGGGGTTAGAAAACAAGGCTTACAAAATAATTAGTTTGAATATTTGAGATCATATGTCTTAAAGAAAATTTCAATTCTATTTCTACACTATTTTATACTATTTATTAGTGTAGAAAATCTGTAATACATATTGGAAGGAGTCCAAGGTAGAAATTACTAATACTGTCAAACTCTTGGTGTTTAAGAAGTAAGACTAAGTTATTAGAAAAATTTTAATGTTTTACATTATTCATTCTCTGGAGGTCCCAGTTAGTTCAGATTTCATTGTCCATACATTGAAGACAACTGCTAAGAGACAGCACTTTATATCAATTATTTGAAAATTAGTATCTGAAATACTTGATATAGAGAGGTGGTATTTTCAAGTCACAAGCATTGGTCTGAACTAGTATTTTTATTCATTTCAAAAGTTCTTCCCTTTTTTCCTTTCTTTAACTTTTCCCATCCCCCACCTGCCATTTCAACCATGTAGAGCTATTTGGGAAAATTGGTCTCAGCAGAACACCAGAGAACACAAGCATCAAATATCGCCTTTGGACTATGTAATTAAAAAAATATCTTGTTTTATCAATAACTCAAATATCATTTTAAGCATTTAGTCCATGTAATAGTAACAAAATAAATGCTCACTTCAGTGTTTTCAAAATCACTCCAGACCTCACCCTCGGCTATTCTTCTCCTTGGGGTGAATAAACTTGGGGGTCTGTATTTGGTGACCCATTGACATCTGCAGAGGTCTGATATGTTCTAAAACTGCATGAATCCTGGCTTTTTCCTCCTCTTCTCTGCCATCTTCCACAAAGGGTAAAGCCCATCTTATCTCTGCTGCCACAGGACAAATGGGTTATTGCTTCTGTGGCCTCTTATCACTTCTGAAAGATTTCTGGAGGCTTGCCTCTGACTTGACAAATGGATGTGCCCTCTCCAGCCACAGGGCAAGCTGCTGCTATTCCAGTCCATTCTACAGAAAGTGCTTTAGGGCTCTCTCTCAATGCCCCTGGCACTGAGCAAATCTAGTTCTCTTCTACTATTGCTCCATGTTGGCAAAGGACACCTCTGTTGAGCTACTCTCTACTGGGGTTCTGTGAAAGGATTAGGACAGAAGTCATTTCTACACATTCATTTCCTAAAATATACACTCTAGATCAAAGTCCCTTCCCAGATATTTCCAACACTATTAAATTCTATTATTTCTTCTGATGACACTTCCAGCCCAGTCAAAAAATCTTCCAGCCCAGTCACAAAACCAAGTCTAGGATAGAAAATCTAACCTGTAATTCAGGAAATGTTTCTCCAAAATCTAATCTTCATTTTTAAATAACTTTGATATTTAGAATGTAAATATACTCTGGGAGATAAAAAATCTTTTTTTCAAATTATTATGATTTTTAGAAATTTTGAAACACTATTTTAGAATTCAAGAGGTGATAATTCACTCCTTTATGCTCTAGTGTTCCACTGAGGCCACATTTCCTAAGCAGCTGCGGGAAGTAGAAATGGCAAATGAGGGGGTGGTTAGAATTAAGGAAGGAAAAAAAGGGGAAAGAATTATTGGAATGAGTAGTTACATTAGTTTAAATGAGGCTTATTTCCCTGCTGCAGGGTCGATCCTGGGAAAAGAGCAATGGTGGCATCATTTTTGAGTCTACAAGTCCCTACCTAAAAACAAGTAGAGGAAATAGATAGTAGAATTTTTAAAAAAGCAACTCATGAACCACTCTTAAAACTAAACCAGGTGAAAATGTATCTTTATGAACTCAAAAATACAAGTCACAGTAAAAAGCACCTGCATGGTATCAGCTTCTATGCAGGAGAAAGCAAGGGTAGCAACAAGGTATCTGATGGACCTGAGAAACAAGAACTTCAAAATAATTCGTAGGTACTCAGTAGAGACCCTGGTGAGACAACGTCAGAACAACAGCTGAAATGGAGAGATGCTGTGCCTAATCAAGAAGGGTGAGTGCAAAGCATCCATGGCAAGACCTGTAAAGGATTAGAGTAGCTATCTATAAACTCTTGAACCTGAACATACAGAACTTCTTTCTAGGATAGGCCCCACATTGAGGAGAAAGTCCTAAGAGTTGAACTCAAAATTTAGTAGAAAACTGATATTAGAAAGTAAAAATCCACATAAAAGTGAAGGAGATGATAGAGCCAGGAAATCTTAAAAATCAAGTCACCATGCATTTTTTCACTATACAAGCTTAACAGGAACGTCTGTGAAGGTAGAAAAAGTACCTGAACCACACTTTCTTCTAAAAATTTAGGAAAACCAATTCAAATATAATTCGACAATAGAAAAGTATCAGTGCAGGGAATTATAGCTATTATAATAAATTGTAATGTGGTATAAACTATAAAAATACTGAATCACTATGCTGTACACCTGAAACTAATATAATATTGTAAATCAACTATACTTCAATTTCAAAAAAGATTATTATAGATTGAATTATTTCCCCTTAAATTTCATAGTTGAAGTATTGGGTTGGCCAAAAAGTGCCTTCAGTTTTTAAGTAAAAATAAAAAACACATTTTTCATTTTCTCCAGGAACTTAATTGAATAACATATTCACCCTTTTGTTCCACTACCTTCTGCCAGTTTTCAGGCAGCTTCATAATTCCATCTTCCCAAAACTTTCAGTCTTTTTGAGCAAAGAACTGTTCCAGGTACCTTTTATAGTCTTCCAGGGAATTGAAATTTTTTCCATTAAGAGAATTTTGTAAAGACCTAAATAAATGGAAATCTGAAGCTGCAGTGTCTAGTGAATACGGTGGATGAATCAGAACTTCCCAGCCAAGCTGTAGCAGTTTTTTGCCTGGTCATCAAAAAACATGCTGTCTTGCATTATCCTGATGGAAGATTATGCGTTTTCTGTTGACAAATTCTGGATGCTTTTTGTTGAGTGCTGCTTTCAGTTGGTCTAATTGGGAGCAGTACTTGTTGGAAATAATCATTTGGTTTTCCAGAAGGAGCTCATAATAGAGGACTCTCTTCCGATCCCACCATATACACAACATCACCTTCTTTAGATGAAGACCGGCCTTTGGTGTGGTTGGTGGTTTTTCATTTTTCTTGCCCCACAATCTCTTTCATTCCACATTATTGTACAGTATTCACTTTTCATTGCCCGTCACAATTTGTTTTAAAAACGGACATTTTCATTACGTTTAAGTAGAGAATCGTGTGTGGAAATATGGTCAAGAAGGTTTTTTTCACTTAACTTATGTGGAACCCAAACATCAAAGCGATGAACATAAGCAAGCTTGTGCAAATGATTTTCAGTGCTTCATTTGGATATTTTGAGTATGTCAGCTATCTCCCACGTGGTGTAATGTTGATCGTTCTCAGTTAATGTCTTGATTTGATCGCTATCAACTTCAACTGCTCTACCCAACCATGGAGCATTGTCCAGAGAGAAATCTCCAGCACAAAACTTGGCAAACTACTTTTGACACGTTCAGTCAGTCACAGCACTTTCTCCATATGTTGCACAAATCTTCTTTTGCATTTCAGTTGTGTTTTTACCTTTCTTGAAACAATAAAGCATAGTATGCCAAAAATGTTGGTTTTTTTCTTCCATCTTCAACATTAAAATGGCTACACAAAAATTCACCAATTTTGATGTCTTTTTTAAATGTACTCTGATATGACAGCTGTCACATATAATCTAACAAAATTGTTTTGAATGAAGTTAAAGACAACTAAGTGATACTATAGCCATCTTATGGAGAAAAACGACAAATGTTTTATCCACTATGTCAGTTAGGACAAGAGTTCTCAGAATGGAAAAAAAAATAAATGTAGATTTAAAACAAAATGTTAAAATTTTAAAAGCTAGGCCTAAATTTAAATTGGAAGTATCAGTATGATCAGGCTGGGAAACAATGACAAACTCGGAAGCTAATAGGAATCTCTAGAGCTGAGATTGTAGTTTGAAATTCCATTACCCATGAAGAGAAACCAGCACCCCTTGAAGAAACGTTGATCCAAGTCTGGGGCAGAAAATGTATATGATAACCAGGAATATCTTAATCATACCAAATACTGAGGAGGCTATCAAAGTGAAGTAGAGTCATATCAGCCAACTAATATAATGTCAAACAAAACAGCAACAATAACAAACCAAAGGTGCCAACTCAAAGAATCTTCCACTAACTTGAAATTATAAGCTTCAAATAGAGCAATAATTTCCAGTGTTTGAAACTCATTACATTCATTTGAATTTGTGAATTGAAAATTAATTTTAAAAAAAAGCTTATTGGTCCACTTTGGAGGATGACAGGGAATCCATTGATTATTTTGAAAACCAGTGAACATGAGGAAATTGCAAATACTTAACCCATTTTTTCTATACTAACTGTGCCACTGAATAACCAAATACTAGATGATGTAAGGTGTTTATCTCTTTATAAAAAGTATTTTAACTAATAAATAAGAAAAAGGTGATTGATTTGTATCACCATTTTTGCAAACACCTAATGAATTGTTGGATATACCAGGCGTTGAATACCAACAGCATCTCTAAGACAATTAGACATCGTGTACCTTCTACTACTGCAAGAAGACACTTCCGTCTATAGTCTTGACAAAGGGATCAAACAAGACTCTGGTTAATCCTCTGGATCCAGCTACCCATATGCAGTCAGCAATACCAAAACAGCAATACCGTTGGAACACCAACAGATAAAATATAAGAAAATAAAAGTAGTGAAGAGGGTACTTATAAAAAAATTTCAAAATATACCACCACTTTAAAAAAAATAGGCAAGACTATCATGTCTAGGAATGTATTTTTAGTGAAAAAACTGTAAAAAAAAGTAAGAAAGAGTTTACCATAAAAGTCCGGATAATGGCTGCTTTTGAGGGAAAAGGAATTTGAAGTTGGGATGGGACACATGACGAACTTCTAGGATGGGTGGCAAAGTTACATTTCTTGGCCTGGGTGTAATACTATACGGGGGTTAGTCTTACAATAAATCATTAAGCAATTCATTTGTTTATGATGATTTATGTATATATGAGTTTTATTTTACAATAAAAATGATTTAAAAATATATGTTTTTAGGGTACACAGATTTTATATTGAAAATTTGTACTGTATACCCAATTTCATTTGGCAGGTTATCTCCATTATGGCCATGACTCTGTTATTTGAAATCATTAACTATGGGAATTGGATGGGAATTAGGAAGAAAGAAAAGAGGTGAAGAAAAGAGCATAGCAGGTATAATACCCCAAGCCTGAGTGTCAAGTTGGCTCTTCACATTAAGGAAGAGTAGAAACCCACTATGTGAGTGAGCAGGCTGACTGATGAAGGAGGATTTCTCTGATAATAATATGAAGGATATTGGAAGTGGAGAAGGATCCTTTTTCTCTTAGCTATTTAAAGCTATTAAAAGTTATCAAAAGTTCCTAAATAAATCTACCAAGTTATAACTTTATAACTCTAGAGCCAAAACTAGTTTGGGAGGAAGGAGTAGAGATATGGAGCTTCCAGATAGCAATAAATATACATAGACCCCTAGGCCGAACTTCACCATGAATAACTCTAATGCATCTTAGTAAGCTTCACCAAATAGGATGACATCTGCTCACCTTCCCTTTTACTTGGTAAGGTAACTAATGAGTCTAACTCTCTTACAGTTCATTAGGATCTCAGAAAATTTTCTCTCTGCTGAACATCCCACCTATTCTCTCTACCAGTTAGTGGTAGCTGAGAAAAATTGCTCTAACCTTCAGGTCTTCTTTGGGAGGAAAGGAAAAAAGAAGAATATGTAAGGAAACCACATATATTCACAGTAAAAAACTAAACAAATAAATGAGTGGATATATGAATGAATGAAAATCATACTTAGGGAAAGATGTTACTTATTATTACTTAATAATGTAATTAGCACTTATTTTGTTCCCAAATGGAACTGCAGAAGAGCTGACTAAGCTTGGATTCCTGTCGCTTGAACACATGCTCTGGAGGCATCTGGTGCCACAAGGACTAAATCTGGCTCTGCAGGGATTCACTGCATATGAGGAAAGATCCTTTGGTAAGAGGCAGGTTTCTCAGACCTAAGCAATTCTGTAATAACAGTCAGTAGAAACACTGCAGCACACAACCCAGGAATGCCTTCTCATTAAAGAAAGAAGTTTTGTTTGTTTGTTGAGTTTTTTTCTTTTAATGTTCAGACTTTACACGCAACTCATTATTGATGGGGTAGTGGAGTATAATTGAATATAATGGATAGGCAAGTAAGGCATGGAATATGAGTGCAGTCGCCCTAAATTTCTGAACTTCGTGAGAAGTCAGCAACTTCTCAGATGTCTCAATTTTTACTCTGAAAGAGTAGATATATGGATTGTTGCCCCCTAAGAATGTATAATACCCAGGTCAGTTTAGATTCATAGGTGATGAATTTCTGACAGCTGGCAAAGGCCAACTAGCATTCCAATAAGGTAAATACAAAGGCTTCTCCACTTTCAATCAGTACCAGTTGTTTTACACTATGGTGGGTGTGTGTATGTGTTTACAAAACTACAACTAGATTTCTGGGAACAGAATTGTTAATTAAACTTGAGATAATTAGCCTGAGGGCTTTGAATATATATTTGCCTAATTTGGAAAACATAAGCTCAGTGCTGGTATATTCTTGCACATCTTCTTAACTCGTTCAATTCTTTCAAAATAAAGCTAAAGAAAAATTTGTTGTTAAATTAGTACAACTTCTGAGACCCAGAAATTACCACAGCCATTCCAATAAAAGACAGCTCGGCTTCTAAAAAATCCAAACCCCACACTGGCATTGAGAACCCTCCTACTGACTTTGTCCAAAATGAAAAGAAAATAGTGGGGAGGATGGATTTTGGAAAAATATGTAACAATGATTTTGGATTTTAGAATTTTAAGTTTAAAATAATAATTTGACTTTAAAATTTCTTTCTTTCTGACTTTGTTTCTGAATTTAATTTTTTCAAGAGAATTTAAACCTTTTATGTTCAATTTATCTTTGGAATTTGAAAATAGAAAATGATTTTATTAAAATTGGGGGCATCTCAATGTGGCTGACATTTTATTATTGGAGTAGCTAGTGTTTAAGTAATAGAATTCTCTTATGATTTTATTTCCTCTTATTACAGAATCTCTAATAGTTTATATTAAACAATGTGGCTGAACAAAATTTGTAATAGGAAACTGGATGATAAATGAATTTTCGGGCTTGTGAACAGAATGACCCCAAAAGAAACTTACTAAAGACACATCTGAACCATATCAGAGACTTCTGAGAGCATAAGCTTAAACTACTCTGCTGGTGAATGGTCCAAGGAAGAGAACCAAAGGAGCAGTCATTGGTACTTAGAGAATTGTCTCATGAGGTTAGAGACTTATCATCCTGATAGATGGTAACCATAACTACTCTGCTGGTCAGTCATTGACTTGTGATTATATCCAGTAGGTTAAGAGGGGAAAAAAGAGCTGGGAATGACTCTTGCTGCCCTCTTTCCCCTTAACCTTCCTAAGAAGTGACATGGCTCAGGAACTGGGGTATAAGGTAAATTGATGCTCAGTATCCACTGTTCACTCCTCTTAATGGGCCTTCCTCTAATGCAGAGACTTGGGTTAAATACCACCTTTCCTAGATACCTTTATCTTCATCAGTAATAAAGTTAACAGTTTACTCTTTCACTACTGGTTCTTGTAGTACCCAATTGCTTCATAACCTGAAAGGTATGAATACTATTTTCTGGACTTCATCATAACCCATTACATTAAAAAATGGAAACACGGATTTTAGAAAATTGGGAAAATATAGGGAAGCAGACTGTGCTTTTTATTTTGAATTACTTAGATTTTTCTCACTAATTAATAGAATACCTTAAAATTTTACAGACAGTCATCTTTTGTCTGGCAAATATTAACTAAATTTCATCAAACTAGTATCCCCACTACTCCCAGCCATCCTTTATATCATTGAAAGTGATCTTTCTAAAATTTAATTATATTAATCCTCTGCCTGAATTCCTTCCTTTTAGGTCGGATAAAGTTGAAATTCATTACTCAAATAAGGTTCCCATTTGTCTGGCCATTGCTAACCATTTCAAACCTACATCTTACTTCAGTTCCCCCGGTTACTCTGTCCTCACCCTTGCACCCTTGCACTGCTTAAACCCTTTCTCTACACGATGCATCAGCAATGTGAATATGATCACTTCCATGTCCTGCTCAGCATCCTGTAAAATCCTCTCATCATCTAGAACATAAAATACAAACTCATTAAAATAGCTTTCAAGGTCATCCATGATCTGACTAATGCTTAGCTCCGCAGCCCCATTTTCTGTCATGACTGACTTCACACTTCATGCTCAAACAGTGTGAAACTGTGTAGAGTCCCCAGAGATACAATATAATTCCTAACATCTGTGTCTTTGCTTATACAGGGTTTTGTTTTTGAAATGTCATCCCTTTCTTTTTTATGGCTCTGTGCTAGTTTTTAAGTCTTTAACCCAGATGTCCCTCCCTCCCAAACTCTAAGAGAAGTGAGAAGGCACTTACTGCATGCTGTTGAATATTCTGTGCACACATCTATGATAGCAGTTTCCACATCATTTATAATTATCTGATTGTCTATATTTCCCCCACTAGATTTAAGCTCCTTGAGGGCAATTACTTAATTGTATGATTACTTCCCTAATGTCTGAAGAATAGAAGGAACTCACTAATTATATATTGGATTGAACAGTGAATAAATGAAATCATAATTTTTATGGTTGGTAGTCACAGAGAATTACTGAAAAATCCTTAAATATATCTTGCAATTTCATAGACCCAGAGTGTACATTAAATGTAGCATTTTTGGAAGACAATATATTTCATATTTAACACATAAAAATACCTTTCCCAGCAAATTCCACTTTTAGAGAAAAATTCTAAAAATATAATAATATAGTAATATACTATTATAACATAAATATTTGTATCATACCCTAAAATATCCTATAGATATTTGTATCATACCCCCAAAAGATAGTTCTTTGCAATGTTTGTGATGGCAAGTAAATTATAAACTACTATGCAGGTTAATTTTATGTGTCAACTTGACTAGACTATGGTACCCAGTTTTTGGTCAAACCCCAGTCTAGATGTTGATGTGAAGGTATTTTTTAGATGTAATCAACATTTAAATCAGTAGACTTCGAACAAGTAGATTACCCTATATAATGTGGGTGGGTCTCACATTCAGCTGAAGGTCTTAAGAGAAAAGGCCTGGAAAAAGAAGAAATTATGTTCCAAATTACCATCACCGAAGACTGCACTGAAATATTACCTCCTCCTTGGGTCTTCAGCCTGCAGGACTGCCCTGCAGCTTTCAGATGTACCAGCCCCCACAAGCACATGAAGCAATTTCTTAAAATTTTCTTTCTCTCTATCTCTCTGTCTCTGTATCAGTCTCTCAATAGATAGATAGATAGGTGGGTGATAGAGATATGGAAATACACATAGATATAGACACATAGATATGTAAACATACACACACCCTATTGTTTTTGTTTCTCTGGAGAAACCCTACTAATAAAGATACCTAAAAGAAAAAAACAAGTAAATGTTTAGATAAATTATCACATATGCATACACCATCAACATCTTTGCTCCCCTCATATACTTGCTTGATTAAAGTGATAACCTAGTTAAAGCTAAGAGTAAACATATTGCAGGCCAGTATCTCCATAACTGAAAGCATCTAAGGACAAAAAACAAAAAAAACAAAATAAAACAGTGCTGACTACTCTCACTTTAATGTCAGTATCAAAAACCTCAAGTGGTCCTTAATAGTGCCTGGAAAAATCATATTTCCCTTGCTCATTCATCCACTTTTCTAAATGACTATTCCATACCTTTTCCTTTCTCTTTATTTCTCCAGTAGTGCCATTCTCTTATTATTAGCTCCGACCTTAGTTCAAATTTTACAAAGAACAAATTGAGTCAGAGGAGATTTTACAAAACCTCCCACCCACACATCCATACACATGTGCACATCTGTGGATCTGCAACAACGATAAATACTGATGATCATGTAGGAAAGTTTGCAACCAGATACTGACAATCGCCTAAAGTATTATTTACATATTCTAAATATATTATTTGATATTGAATGAGTAAATATCTGTAAACTGCTTTGAAGTATGTGTACATGTAGTAAGTCCTATATGTTTATTACCTACTGAATATTTCACTTCCATTTCATGAACACACCTAAAGGAGAATTCATGAATTTCTCCTATATATCTAATTTCTCACTTTGTTAAATGCATTACATTCTTCCACTTCTTTAAATCAAAATCCCAAATTCATTTTATACTTCTCTCTCTCCTGCTTATATCTGTTCATACAACAAAACTTTATACCTTTTCTTTTGCATTGATTCATGCTGTCTTTATACCTTTCTGTAATAGAACAATTCACTGGGCTTCAATGACTCCACTTGTAAAATTTCTCCATAATGTATATTGTGGCAATATTATTCTTCCCAAAATATTTTTTGTCTTCCTACTTGCCTGTTTAATAACTCAAAATGGATTACTGTAGTCTACTGAATGAGTTCCAATCATTTCGTCCTGACATCATCAGTACATGATTAAACATAGATACTCATTTCTTTTCCTCCTTCCACTCCCACATATAAACCACCTAAAATTAACCAACAGGTATTCTGAAAATTTTGAAAACACATAATTATTCATAGATTATCTTATTTTCATCAATCTTATTATTACATAGTTTTATATTAGACAAAAATGTGTCGTGTTCTAGATTTAAGCTGCTCAAAGACTGTATAATATTTCCACATATGTGACATTACATTTTGCAGATGATAATAAATACCTTATTTTTCTGAACCCTAGTGTGAGAATCTAATGTCTAAAAAAGTTATGAAGTGTCCTTTTTAGATTCTCACAATAAAAATTTAAAGTGGGAAGGGCTCTGTGGAAGGGTATGGTAAAATTCTTATCTTTTGTGGGAGCCAGACATGTTATTAGGATGGGGAGAAAGAGCTAGGACAACATTTCAGAGTCTGTAAAAGAAACAGAAGCATGATAACACTTTTTGAAAGTTACAATAATTTAACTAAATTGATATTGAAATATAAATCAAGTTTTAATTTTTTTAGTAGAACATTATAGTCATATCGAAATTTTTAAAAATTAAAATAAAAATAGAACCGAAGTGTTTTAGGCAGAGTTAGAGAGAGGCTGTCTATAATCCCAAATTGGAGAAACAGTAAGACTCTAGCAAACAATATGATTCAGTATTAATGACAGTACCATTCAGATTCCTCCGTGTGTATATGTCAGCCCCTCTTCCCTCTCAAAGCCTACATGAATATGACCTAGTCTAATTAATCACACTAAGACATAAGGTATTGTGTTTATTTCTCATGAAAAAATAAATCATTAGAATAACTCCCTGAATGATTTGTACTTTAACTACAAAATGTAACAGTGAAGTACTTTGTCTTTCACAAACATTTTTTATTTACATTCTGATACATATAAATTCTCTTGAGTGCTAATAATAAGAGATCTATGGTATAATTAGCTTGAAAATGCCTATGATATATCTTATGAATATTTTGACCATCTTATTTACATTTAAAATGAATGTGCTTGTCAATTACTGAGGAATATCAGAATGCTCCTAAATACTAATTTTATGCATTAGATTTGTTTACGGAGTCAAGTACATAAAACATAAAGGTATATTTGTTTTCTGTTAAAAAATGAATTATAAAGTTAAAAAATTATCCTGGCTATAAAAGTATAGAACATACCACATTTGGGACTTCCCTGGTGGTGCAGTGGTTAAGAATCCGCCTGGCAATGCAGGGGACATGGGTTCGAGTCCTGGTCCAGGAAGATCCCACATGCCGCAGAGCAACTAAGCCCGTGCACCACAACTACTGAGCCTACACTCTAGAGCCCGAGAGCCACAACTACTGAGGCCACGTGCCACAACTACTGAAGCCCATGCTCTGCAACAAGAGAAACCACCGCAATGAAAAGCCTGCATACCACAACGAAGAGTAGCCCCCGCTGTCTACAACTGGAGAAAGCCCGCGGGCAGCAATGCACACCTAACACAGCCAAAAATAAATAAATTAAGTAAAAAAAAGAAAAAAAAGAGAACATACCACATTCACACACATAGACTTCTTGAAGCAGAGTCACTCATTTAGGATTTTCACAAGTTAGGGTGTGTGAAACAAACTTTACAGAAACATAGTCCATTGAATTTTAAGTATAATTTCTGGCAATTATGTATGCTTCCTGTTATATTCCCTAGCTATATTTATATACATTATAGAAAAACTAATTAAAGACTTTTATGTTAAGACTTAATTGATATAGTTCTTAATTAACCTTAAGTTAATCTTTCCATTTTCCTATTATCATTTTCCTCATTTTAGAACTATCTTATTTACCAATTTAAGACTAAGATGTTACCTTTGTAGATTTTCCCACAGAGTCTTCTATATTTCCTCCCATCATTTTTATCCCTGTATTAGTCAGATCAGGCTGCAATAATAATATACCAGAGATTGGGTGGATTAAACAGCAGAAATTAATTTTCTTACAGTTATGGAGGCTAGAAATCCAAGATCAAAGTGCCAGCAAGGTTGCTTTCTGGTGAGATCTCTCTTTCCAGACTTGCAGACAGCCACCTTCTCCCTGTGACTTTTCCTCTGTGCCCATGGAAAGAGAGATCTTTGGTGTCTCTTCCTGTAAGTGCACCAGTCCTATAAGACTAGAGCCCCAAACCTTATGGTTTAATTCAATCTTATTTACCTAATTAAAGTCCCTATCTCAAAATACAGTCACATTGGGAGTTAATGCTTTATTGGTTGAATTTTGGAGGCACACATTGCAGTCCATAAAAATCCCCAGTGCTAATTTTTTTTTTCATTTTCATTACTCTGTCTTAAAGATTCATAGAGCTTCAATCTAATGTTTTTAGATTAAAAAATCATATCAAAATATATAAAAAAAAAATCACATTGCCCTAAGTTCAGTAGATATCTGGAGTATATCTACTTCCAAGAGTAAAAGACAAAACTTACGAAGTTTCTTTATGCTTTACAACTTCAATAAATGTTATCAAATCAGTGATATCAACCTATTCATAAAGGTTTCATAAAATATCATAAAAGTGATGGTTCTTCCTCATCAAATTATATCCTGAAATTCTGGAATAACTCTGGCACTATATTTCCTGCTTCCTAATGATAAATATTCCAAGCAAATATATAGTGTACATAAAATATACTGACTCAATGGAAAGAAAATATTTATTCACAGATTTGTGTTTGACAGTCCTCAAGGAACGGAGAAAATTAAATTTTGTATTTTAACTTGTCATGGGAAGGATTTCAAAACCTTTGGACAAAATGTGATATGTACACACATATATTTATGAAATATATGTACATATACACACAAAAATGTAAATGTATTCCAAGTAATTATATGACCTTGGAGAAAGTTTTAAATTTGCTATAAGTAAACTTTCTCATTTACAAAAATTAATTTGTGTCACAATTGCGATTTTATAGTGATTTACTTGATCTTTGGTCATCTTGCTTTTTTTAAGACTTGTAAATTATTTCCATAGATTAAGACTTTTTGCTTGTATCTCTAATACTTTTGAAGGTATAGAGAACATCTTATCCAATCAATTGTTAATTCACAGTATTCCAAGGTATTCTTTAAAATATATGTATCTATTTTTCAGGGTTGGGAATAAATAGGATCTCTTGAGTACTCCTCATTTAATATGAGGAACTTAACAAGGGTTGTTTCCTCAGACCAATTCACTTATCCTACCACACACATTTTGATCAATTTAAAAAATTTCATCCGATAATTTTTGTCTGCTTTTTTATTGTTAATCTAAAATCTGATTAATTTTATCACATAATTAATTATTTATTTATTTTTAACAACATCTTTGTTGGAGTATAATTGCTTCACAATACCATGTTAGTTTCTGTTGCACAACATAGCGAATCAGACATATGCATACACATGTCCCCATATACCCTCCCTCTTGAGCCTCCCTCCTATCTTCCATATCCCACCCCTCTAGATCATCACAAAGCACCGAACCAATGTCCCTGTGGTATGAAGCTGCTTCCCACCAGCCAACTATTTTACATTCGGTAGTGTATATACGTCGATGCTACTCTCACTTTGTCCCAGCTTCAACCCCCCACCCCATGTCATCAAGTCCATTCTCTATGTCTACCTCTTTATTCCTGCCCTGAAACTAGGTTCATCAGTACCATTTTTTTTTTTTTTTAGATTCTGTATATATGCGTTAGCATACGGTATTTGTTTTTCTCTTGCTGACTTACTTCACTCTGTATGACAGACTCTAGGTCCATCCACCTCACTACAAATAACTCAATTTCATTAGATTTTATGGCTGAGTAATATTCCATTGTATATATGTGCCACATCTTCTTTATCCATTCATCTGTCAGTGGACATTAGGGTTGGTTTCATGACCTGGCTATTGCAAATAGTGCTGCAAAGAACATTGTGGTACATGTCTCTTTTTGAATTATGGTTTTCTCAGGGTATATGCCCAGTAGTGGGATTGCTGGGTCATATGGTAGTTCTATTTTTAGTTTTTTAAGGAACCTCCATACTGTTTTCCATAGTGGTTGTATCAATTTACATTTCCACCAACAGTGTAGGAGGGTTCCCTTTTCACCACACCTTTTCCAACATTTATTGTTTCTAGCTTTTTTGATAATGGCCATTCTGACAAGCATGAGGTGATACCTCATTGTAGTTTTGATTTGCATTTCTCTAATAATTAGTGATGTGGAGCATCTCTTCATGTGCCTCTTGGCCATCTGTATGTCTTCTTCAGTGAAATGTCTACTTAGGTCTTCTGCCCATTTTTTAACTGGATTGTTTGTTTTTTTGATATTGAGCTCCATGAGCTGCTTGTATATTTTGGTGATTAATCCTTTGTCTGCTGTTTCATTTGCAAATATTTTTTTACCCATTCTGAGTGTTGTCTTTTGGTCTTGTTTATGGTTTCCTTTGCTGTGCATAAGGTTTTAGGTTTAACTAAGTCCCATTTGTTTACTTTTGTTTTTATTTGTTACTCTAGGAGGTGGGTCAAAAAAGATCTTTCTGTGGTTTATGTCAAGAATGATTTTCCTATGTTTTCCTCTAAGAGTTTTATAGTGTCTGGTCTTACATTTAAGTCTCTAATCCATTTGGAGTTTATTTTTCTGTAGGGTATTAGGTAATGTTCTAATTTCATTCTTTTACATGTAGCTGTCCAGTTTACCCAGTACCACTTATTGAAGAGGCTGTCTATTCTCCATTGTATGTTCTTCCCTCCTTTGTCATAAATTAGGTGCCAGTATGTGTGTGGGTTTATCTCTGGGCATTCTATCCTGTACCATTGATCTATATTTCTGTTTTTGTTCCAATACAATACTGTCTTGATTAGTGTAGCTTTGTGGTATAGTTTGAAGTTAGGGAGCCTGATTCCTTCAAGTCTGTTTTTCTTTCTCAAGATTGCTTTGGCTATTCGGGGTCTTTTGTGTTTCCATGCAAATTGTAAGAATTTTTGTTCTAATTCTGTGAAGAATGCCATTGATAGTTTGATAGGATTACATTGAATCTGTAGATTGCTTTGGGAAGTATAGTCATTTTCACAATATTGATTCTTCTATTCCAAGAACATGGTATATTTCTCCATCTGTTTATGTCATTTTTGATTTCTTTCATCAGTGTTTTATAGTTTACTGAGTGCAAGTCTTTCACCTCCTTGGGCAGTTTTATTCCTAGGTATTTTATTCTTTTTGTTGCAGTGGTAAATGGGAGTATTTCTTTAATTTCTGTTTCTGATTTTTCGTTGTTGGTGTATAGGAATGCCAGAGATTTCTGTGCATTAATTTTGTATCCTGCAACTTTACCAAATTCATTGACTACTTCTAGTAGTTTTCTGGTGGCATCTTTAGGATTTTTTATATATAATATCATGTCATAGGCAAAGAGTGACAGTTTTCATTCTTCTTTTCCAATTGTATTCCTTTTATTTCTTTTTCTTCTCTGATTGCCAAGGCTAGGACTTCCAAAACTATGTTGAATACGAGTGGCGAGAGTGGATATCCTTGTCTTTTTCCTGATCCTAGTGGAAATGGTTTCAGTTTTTCACCATTGAATATGATGCTTGCTGTGGGTTTGTCATATATGGCCTTTATTATGTTGAGATATGTTCCCTCTATGCCCATTTTCTGGAGAGTTTTTATCATAAATGGCTGTTGAATTTTGTCAAAACTTTTTATGCATCTTTTGAGATGATCATATGGTTTTTATTCCTTAATTTGTTAATGTGGTGTATCACATTGATTGATTTGCATATATTGAAGAATCCTTGCATCCCTGGGATAAATCCCAATTGATCATGGTGTATGATCCTTTTAATGTGCTGTTGTATTCTGTTTGCTAGTATTTTGTTCAGGATTTTTGCATCTATGTTCATCAGTGATATTGGTCTATAATTTTCTTTTTTTGTGATACCTTTTTCTGGTTTTGCTATCAGGGTGATGGTGGCTTCGTAGAATGAATTTGGGAGTGTTTCTCCCTCTGCAATTTTTTGGAAGAGTTTGAGAAGGATCAGTGTTAGCTCTTCTCTAAATGTTTGCTAAAAATATGCCTATGAAGCCATCTGGTCCTGGACTTTTGTTTGTTGGAAGATTTTTAATTATGGTTTCAATTTCATTACTTGTGATAGGTTTGTTTATATTTTCTAATTCTTCCTGGTTCAGTCTTGGAAAATTGTACCTTTCCAAGAATTTGTCTATTTCTTTGTGGCTGTCCATTTTATTGGCGTACAGTTGTTTGTAGTAGTCTTTTATAATCCTTTGTATTTCTGCAGTGTCAGTTGTGATTTCTCCTATTTCATTTCTAATTTTATTGGTTTGTGTTCTCTCCCTTTTTTTTTCTTGATGAGTCTGGCTAAGGGCTTATCAATTTTGTTTATTTTCTCAAAGAACCAGCTTTAGTTTTATTGCTCTTTGCTATTGTTTTCTTCATTTCTATTTCACTTATTTCTGCTCTGATCTTTTTGATTTCTTTCCTTCTGTTGACTTTGGGTTTTCTTTGTTCTTTCTCTAGTTGTTTTAATTGTAGGGTTAGATTGTTTATTTGAGATTTTTTTTTTTTGTTTCATGAGGTGAGATTGTATTCCTATAAACTTCCCTCTTAGAACTGCTTTTGCTGTGTCCCATAGGTTTTGGGTTGTCATGTTTTTGCTGTCATTTGTTTCTGTGTATTTTTAAATTTTTTCTTTGATTTCTTCAGTGATCTCTTGGTTATTTAGGAACGCACTGTTTAGCCTCCATGTATTTGTGTTTTTTACCATTTTTTCCCCGTAATTGATTTCCGATCTCATAGCATTGTGGTCAGAAAAGATGATTGATATGATTTCAAATTTCTGAGGCTTGATTTGTGATCCAAGATGTGATCTAGCCTGGAGAATGTTCCATGTACCTTTAGGAATAAAGCATATTCTGCCACTTTGGGGTGGAATATTCTATAAATATCAATTAGATCTATCTGGTCTATTGTGACAATTAAAGCTTTTGTTCACTTATTTATTTTCTGTTTGGATGATCTGTCCATTGGTGTAAGTGGAGTGTTAAAGTCCCCACTATTATTGTGTTACTGTTGATTTCTCCTTTCATGGCTGTTAGCATTCACCTTATGAATTGAGGTGTGCCTATGTTGGGTGCATAAACATTTATAATTGTTATTTCTTCTTGGATTGACCCTTTGATCATTATGTAGTGTCCCTCCTTACCTCTTGTAACAGACTTTATTTTAAAGTCTATTTTATCTGATATGAGTATTGCTTCTCCAGCTTTCTTTTGATTTCTATTTTCATGGAATATCTTTTTCCATCCCTTCAGTTTCAGTCTCTGTATGTCCCTAGGTCTGAAGTGGGTCTCTCATAAACAGCATATATATGGCTCTTGTTTTTGTATTCATTCAGTCAGTCTGTGTCTTTTGGTTGGGACATTTAATCCACTTACATTCAAGGTTATTATTGATATGTATGTTCCTATTACAATTTTCTTAATTGTTTTGGGTTTGTTTTTGTGGGTCTTTTTCTTCTCTTCTGTTTCCTGCTGAGAGAAGTTTCTTTAGCATTTGTTGTAAAGCTGGTTTGGTGGAGCTGAATTCTCTTAGCTTTTGTTTGTCTGAAAAATTTTGACTTCTCCATTCAATCTGAATGAGATCCTTCCTGGTTAATCTTGGTTGTAGGTTTTTCTCTTTCATCTCTTTAAGTATATTCTGCCACTCCCTTCTGGCCTGCAGAATTTCCACTCAAAAATCAGCTGATAACCTTATTCCTTTGTATTCCTTGCTATTCCTTTGTATGTTATTTTTTGTTTTTCCCTTGCTCCTTTTAATATTTTTTCTTTGAATTTAATTTTTGTTAGTTTGATTAATATGTTTCTTCGTGTGTTTTTCCTAGGGTTTATGTTGTATGGGACTCTCTGTGCTTTCTGGACTTGGGTGACTATTTCTTTTCCCATGTTAGGGAAGTTTTTCACTATAATCTCTTCATATATTTTCTCAGACCCTTTATTTTTCTCTTCGTCTTCTGGGACCCCTATAATTTGAATGTTGGTGCATTTAGTGTTGTCCCAGAGAGGTCTCTGAGATTGTCTTCAATTCTCTTCATTCTTTTTTCTTTATTCTGCTCCTCAGCAGTTATTTCCACCATTTTGTCTTCCAGCTCACTTATTCATTCATCTGCCTCCATTATTGATTCCTTCTAGTGTATTTTTCATTTCAGTTATTGTGTTGTTCATCTCTGTTTGTTTGATCTTTAGTTCTTCTAGGTCTTTCTTAAACATTTCTTGTATTTTCTCAATCTGTGCTTCCACTCTATTTCCGAGATGCTGGAGCAACTTTACTATCATTACTCTGAATTCTTTTTCAGGTAGGTTACCTATTTCCTCTTCATTTATTTGGTCTTGTAGGTTTTTACCTTGCTCCTTCATCTGTGACATATATTTTTGCTGTCTCTTTTTTTTTTTTTTTTTTTTTTTTAGTGTGACTGTGTTCCTGTTTTACTGGTTGTTTGGCCTGAGGCTTCCAACACTGAAGTTTGTAGGCTATTGTGTAAAGCTGGGTCTTGGTGCTGAGATGAGGAACTCTGTGAGACCTCACTCTGATGAATATTCCCTGGGGTCTGAGGTTCTCTTTTAGTCCAGTGGTTCAGACTCAGAGCTCCCACTGCAGGAGCACCTGCCCAACCCCAGGCTTGCCAATCAAGATTCCGCAAGGCATGTGGGGCAGCAGAAAAAAAATAAATAAATAACAAAGTAAAAAATAAAATTAGACTTGGAAACTAACAGAAAAGTTATAAAGAATGTAAAAATAAAAATATATCAACAACCAGAAAGTACATCAGTACCACAACAGTAAAAAAGAGGAGGAAGGAAAAGAAAATAAAAGGTGGGGGGAAGGCCTTGGCTGTGGAGAGCGGGGCCTAAGCAAGTGTGAGGTTTAGGTGGTGGGCGGGGCCAATGTTCAGGACCCACAGGGCTGGAAAAGGCCCTGGGGGCTGTGGAGGGTGGGGCTTCAGCTCATAGAACAAAGGGGCCCAGGTGTGGCCCCCATCCCTGGTCTCAGAGGGCAGGGGACCTCATCTGGGAGCCCAGCAGGCTTCCTGGGCTCAATTGGGTGGGACAAATGCCCTCCTCTCCTCTCCTGCTCCTCCAGTGTAGGGTCTGGGAGGGCTGCTTCCACCTGCCTCTCCTGATCTTACTGATTTTTTTAATAGCTTTAGCAGGTCCAGTCTCAGTCCTGTAGACATTCCTGAATCCCAGGGTAAAAGTCACTTGCATTGTTCAGGTAGGGATCCATGCTACAGCAGCTAGGAAAAGGTGCTAACCTTCGACCCAGCCTCCATCCAGGCTATCCTACTCCCTCATTATCACATAATTGTTTTATTATAGCAAATATTAACAACAAAACTCTTTTTGATATTTACTATCCACAGAAATATATGTGTATGTTTGTGTATACATATATTATGTATATAATAGGTATATCTATATATACCTTTAGGGTTTACAACATTTCCATGAATTATGTGTTATTACTATGCTCATTTTGTGTATGAGGAAACAAGTTCAGAAATATAAAATAATGTTTTTCCAATGCTACTTAAGTAAAAGCAGTAAAATAGGCAATTAAATTATATCAATCTGGCTCCAGAGCCAAAGGGTACACTTCTTGACACCTATCTCACATCCTTGCTGACTACATTTTTTCTTGAGTTGTTACAGCAGCAAGCTATGTGCAGGAGTGACCTGATAGCAGCCAGCCACAGTTGCACAGGGCACTTCTTACTTTTTGATCCAAGGATTCTCTGCCAATAATATTAAGAAGCCAAAGGGAATCTATTCAGGCAATCTAATGAATGTGTAAAGTAAGTGACATGAATGACATCAATATACTAAGGAATGGGAGGGAGAATTTGGGAATACTTTTGAAGGTAACCACACTACCCGTGAAGCAGTATAGCATTATTTGCTAATGGACTCAGATTAGTTACAAGTATGTATTTTAGGATCTAGGGCAAGCACTAGAATTTTTTTAAAAATAAATATAATCGATATGATGAGATGAGATAAAATGGAATCAAATAAAATGAGCAATTAAAATCATAGAAGGCAGAACAAGAGGGGTTCAAAAGCAAAGAACTAATACAACAAATAGAAAACAGTTACAAGTAATATTTTAGGTAATTAGGCAGTGGATTGTGGAGTCCTTTGTTGCTCAAACTGTCGTGTTTATCAAGCTTGCTTCTTGTCCACACTACTGCAAAAAAATGTGGTATATCTCACTGCTGCTATCTAAATTAAACCTAAGTAAAATCAGTTTCCTGACCATAATTTACATAGAGACAATTAATGGTAAATATTGGGTAAAAAATCCATTTTAGCATTGCTGTGCTTTATTTCAAATAAGCTTTATTTTTTAAAACAATTTTAGGTACATAGCTAAATTAAGTGGAAATTACAGAGAATTCCAATATATCCCTTCCCCCACACATGCAAAATCCTCCTCCCACTACAAACATCCCACATCAGAGTGCTAAAATTGATGAACTTACATTGGCAAATCATTTCATTATTAGCCCAAATCCAGAGTTTACATTTGGGTTCCCTTTTGGTATACTCTATGGGTTTTCCAAATATATAATTATATGTACCCACATTTATAGTATCATACAGACTAGTTTCATTGACCTAAAAGTCCTCAGTGCTCTGTCTAGTCATTCCTCCCTGTTCCTGATATTAGATTTTTTAAATTCTTTAAAGAAATAATAATTAACATCAATTATTCTAAAACTCTTGCAAAAAATTAAAGGGGAGGGAACACTTCCAAACTCATTTCAACAGACCAACATTACTGCTAACACAAAACCAGACAAGGACATTATAAGAAGTTAAAATTACCTGTCAATATCCCTGAATAACATAGATGTAAAAATCCTCACCAAAATACTAGCAAATTGAATTCAAAAGTGCATTAAAAAGATTATATACCATGATCAAGTGGGATTTATCACTGGAATGCTAGGATGGTCGAACATATGCAAATCAATATGATATACTACATTAATAGAATAAAGGGTAAAAATCACATGATCTTTTCAATAAATGCAGAAAAAGCATTTGACAAAATTCAACATTCTTTCATGATAAAAACTCTCAACAAATTAGGTATAGAAGGAATGTACCTTAACATAATAAAGGCTATATATGATATGTCCACAACTAACATCATACTCAGTGATGAAAAGCTGAAAGCCTTCCCTAAGATCAGATACAAGACAAGGATGTCACTCTTGCCTTTTCTATTCATCATAGTACTTTTTTTTTTTTTTTTTTTTGCGGTATGTGGGCCTCTCACTATTGTGGCCTCTCCCGTTGCGGAGCACAGGCTCCGGACACGCAGGCTCAATGGCCATGGCTCATGGGCCAAGCTGCTCCGCGGCATGTGGGATCCTCCCAGACCGGGGCACGAACCCGTGTCCCCTGCATCGGCAGGCGGACTCCCAACCACTGCGCCACCAGGGAAGCCCCATCATAGTACTTTAAGTCCTAGCCATAGCACTTAAGCAAGAACAGGAAATAAAAGGCATCCAAATTGGAAAGAAAAAAGTAAAACCTAACTATTTGTGGATGACATGATTTTATATATTGAAAACTCTAAAGACTCCACCAAAAGACTATTAGAAATAATAAATGATTACAGTAAAATTGCAGGTTATAAAATAATATACAAAAATATGTTGCATTTCTATACACTAACAATGAGCTAGCAGAAAGAGAAATTAAGAAAATTATCCCATTTACAATCACGATAAGAATAAAAAAAAAGACTCAGGAATAAATTTAACCAAGGAGGTGAAAGACCTGTACACTGAAAACTGTAAGACACATTTGAAAGAAACTGAAGAAGACACAAATAAATTGAAAGATGTCTATGCCCATGAAATGGAATGATTAACATTGTTAAAATGTCCATATTACCTAAAGTAATCTACAGATTCAGTGCAATCCCTATCAAAATCCTAAGGACATTTTTCACAGAAATAAAACAAAAACTATAAAATGTATTTAGAACCACAAAATACCCTGAATAGCCAGAGCAATCCTGAGAAAAAAAAAAGAATAAACCTGATTTCAAACTATATTACAATGCTCAAGTAACCAAAACATCATGGTATTGGCAGAAAAACAGATATCTAGATAAATGGAACCGAATTGAGAGCCCAGAAATAAACCCACACATATATGGACAATTAATTTATGACAAAGGAGAAAAGAACATATAACAGAGAAAGGGTAGTCTCTTCAATAAGTGGTGTTGGGAAAACTGGACAGCCACATGAAAAAAATAAAAATAAAACTAGACACTCTCACACCATACACAAAAATCAATTCAAAGTGGACTAAAGACTTGAATGTAAGACCTGAAACCATAAAACTCCTGGAAGAAAATACAGGCAGTGCATTCCTTGACATCAGTCTTAGATATATCTTTCTTGATAATCCTCCTCATGCAAAGGAAACAAAAGCAAAAATAACCAAGCAGGATGACATCAAGCTAAGAAGTTCTTGCACAGCAAATGAAATCATCAACAAAACAAAAAGACCACCTACCGAATGGGAGAAGATATTTGCAAATCATATATCTGATAAAGGGTTAGTATCCAAAATATGTAAAGAGCTCTTGCAATTCAACAACAACAGTAACAAATAACCTGATTTTTTAAATGGGCAGAGAGCCTGAATAAACATTTTTCCAAATGACTAGCAGGCACATGAAAAGACATTCAATATCACTAATTATTAGGGAAATGAAAATCAAAACCACAATGAGATAAAGCCTCATGCTTCTTAGAATGACTATTATAAAAAAGGTAAGAAATAGAGGTGCTGGAGAGGATTTGGAGAAAAGGGAACCCTCATACACTGTTGATGAGAATGTAAATTGGTGCAGCTACTATGAAAAATAGTATGGAGATTTCTCAAAAAATTGAGAATAGAACTACCATATGATCCATGAATTCCACTCCTGGATATTTATTCAAAGAATACAAAAACACTAATTTGAAAAGATATACGCACCTCCATGTTCATCGCAGCATTATTTACAAGAGCCAAGACATGGAAACAACCTAAGTGCCCATTGATGGATAAATGAATAAAGAAATTGTGGTACATATATACAGTGGAATCCTATTTAGCCACAGAAAGATGAAATTCTGTCATTTGCCACAACATGGACGGACCTGGAAGGTATTATGCTAAGTGAAATAAGACAGATGAAGAAAGACAAATATAATATGATTTCACTTACATGTAGAATATATAAAACAAACAAATGAACAAAGAAAATAATTGAACAAACCAAATCAAACAAAAACAAGCATGTAGCAACAGGGACCAGAGTAGTGGTTACCAGAGGGAAAAGAGCAGGGAGTAGAGTGAAATGTAGGGGATCAACTGTATGGTGACAGATGGAAGCTAAAGTTTTGGTGGTAAACACACTGTAGTGTATACAGAACTAGAAATATAATGTTGTATATATGAAACTTATATAATGTTATAAACCAATGTTGCCTCAATAATAAATAAATAACACTGGAAGAAGAAAAACTGAAAGAATATGTGATATACATACACAGTGGAATATTATTCAGCTATAGAAAGGAAGGAAATCCTGCCATTTGTGACAAGCTGGATGAACATGGAAGGCATTATGCTAAGTGAAATAAGCCAGACAGAGAAAGACAAATGCTGGAAGGCATCACTTATATGTGGAATCTTAAAAAAAAGAAAAAAGTTGATTTCACAGAAACAAAATAGAAAGGTGGTTGTCAGAGGCTGGGGTAAGGGAAAAATGGGGAGGTATAGGTCTAAGGGTACAAACTTTCAGTTATAAGAAGAATAAGTTCTGAGGATTTAATGTACAGCATAGTGACTATAGTTAATAATATGGTATTATGCATTTCAAAGTTGCTGAGAGTAGATCTTAAGCATCCTCACCACACACAAAAATTAATTAAGTGTGGGCTTCCCTGGTGGCGCAGTGGTTGGGAGTCTGCCTGCCGATTCAGGAGACGTGGGTTCGTGCCCTGGTCCGGGAAGATCCCACATGCCACGGAGTGGCTGGGCCCATGAGCCATGGCCGCTGAGCCTGCGCATCTGGAGCCTGTGCTCCGCAACGGGAGAGGCCATGGCAGTGAGAGGCCCACGTACCAAAAAAAAAAAAAAAAAAAAAAAAATTAATTAAGTGAGGTGATGGACATGTTAATTATCTTGATTTTTTAATTATTCCAAAATGTATGTGCATATCAAACCATCACATTGTACACTTTAAATATATACGATTATATTTGTCATTTATTCCTCAATGAAGTTGGGGGAGGGAAAGGAAAGTAGATTATAAACATTGGTCCATCCAAATAAATTTCTTTTAAAGAAATGTTCTTACAATTAATATAATTTAGTATTTATATTGCTATATAACAAATTACTATAAATTTATCAGATAAAACAACACAAATTTATTATGTCATTGTTTCTTTGGTTCAGGAATCTGAGCACAGCTTAGGTGTGTCCTCCACTCAGGGTCTCACAAGGGTATAATCAAGATTTACATTCTCATCTGGAGTCTTGGCTGGGGGAGAATCCAATTCAAAAGTCATTCATATTGTTGGCAGAATTCATTTCCTTACAGTTGTGTGAGTAAGGATGCTGCCTGTTTGTTGACTGTCGCCTGGAGCCTGCTTCAGGTCCTAGAGGCTGCCCACTGTTTCTAGAGCCTGCCCACAGTTCCTTGCCACATGGGCTTTCCCTACATGGCCTCCTATTTCACCAAGCTGCACAGAGAGTCTGATTTGGGTTGTAATTATATTTGCAAAAGTTCTTCACCTTTCCTGCACTCAAATGTCTAAAAGCAACTCAGAGGTCTTACCACACTCAGGGGGAAGAGATTATACCAGGCATGAACACCCAGAGACAGGTATCATGGGGCCCTCTCTAAAGTCTGCCTACTGCACCAAGTGATAATAATAATTGTGTTTTGTGCGGTTAGGATCATTGACTTTGGTGTAGAACAGACTTGGCTAAGAGTCCTGGCTCTGTTGGTTGTTAGCTTTGTGAAGTTGACGTCACTTCACTTCTATAAATGTCAATTCCTTCATACATAAAGTATGAATAATTAGATCTATTTCATGAGGATGAATACATGAGGGGATAATTATGCAGCACTTACTATCATACCTACTACTTAGAAGTATTTTGAACATTTTATTATTGCTATAATTATTAAATATGTGCTTTATGAGTAATCACAGTTTATTTTTAGAATAAATAGAATAAACACGTTTATACTAGCTGTTTAATGCTATCTATTCTTACTAAGATCCTAGTTCTAAGCCCAAACCTATAGAAGGGAATTTGATTATATTAATACTAGTCCTATAAACAAATTATTACAATGGAACATGCAAGAATTTTTGTATACTTTTTCAGCTTTTGGGTATTTTAAAATTAGCTCCAAAGTAGATGATTCTGTCTGTCAACACATTTGTTCTCCTACAAAGTTTTCCAGTCACTGTTTGAGGTTTTCCTAATGTTTTGTCTTTTTTCCTCAAATACGTTTCCTTCTTTCCACCTGGCTTCAGATTTCTACTCTATCTGGCAGCAGCTTAAATATTTATAAAGCTTAAGTTACAGACTTTCTTTCAAAAGTACCGTAAAATTGAAAAGTGAAACTGAAAGTGTAGTGATAACATCAAGAACAAATATGTTGACTTGGTGAATTCTGAAGAGCACAAAGAAATTTTGGAAAACTGTGGTTTTCCTGTCCCTGTTCCCAAATTATAACAGGCCTATCTCTTCTCATAACACTTCGTAATTCTATTTTTAAATGATACAAAAAAATCAATGGCGATAATTTCAGAAGCTACCAATTCTACTTGATTATAAAATTCAACTAGAAATTCAGAATTCACATCCTTTCCCTCCAAGGGTCCAGAGTAAGGAAGTGAAGGGAGAAGGGGAACTGTCATTTACTGAGAGTCAGCTGTGGATGAGCCACTTGCTTTAACTTTTATGAATGCTGCCCTTTAATGCCTTCACTTAATGAAATATAGTAGTTGTAGGGAAAGGGGGAAGTTCTAAAACATGATCAATTTCACAATTTCAGTTTGTAATTATAAATTTTTAATCTTAAATTGATATTTGTCCAAAAACTTTAATATTTTCCACTGCTTGTCAAATCTAACCACAATTTTAAAAAATATTTTATTGTCAATAAGGTGGACTTTGACACATACACATGCACAAATACGTGATAGAAGCACATGCACACACCACACCTGTAAGGAAATTTTGAAGTGTTTTGTCAAAAAAAAGAAAGGAGAGGAGAGATATTGGCTGTAATTTAGAAAGCCTGAGGAAAACAAAAAAAATTACAATAGGTATATTGAAGAGCTTTTTTAAAATGACTGTGAAGTTTGTTCGATTGTCCTGGAGGAACACAAACATGTGGTGCACAGATCTTCCAACCTAGTAGATGGGCAGGTCTAACACTGAAGTTCAGTGTTAAAACACTGTTGTAGTACACCTAATTTACATTCTTTAGTATCAGCTTTATTGGTAATAAATATTCTACTTTGATTTTTATCTGCCATAACCTCTTTTTTTCTTAAAAGATTTTGAAGTTAAGTGAAGTAAACAGAGATACCAATCATTGATTTTCCTCAGACCCTAAGAGAATGATGAGTTTAGGGTGATGAGTTTTTAATATTAATTAATATTAAGTCTAATCAATTATCTGTGATATATTGCATTTTGCCTTTTATGCTTATCTGTGTGCTTCTGCTTGTTATAAAACTGCAGTTTCCTGTGTGCAGTGATCATTGCTCTCCTATCATAATTGTGCCTTCCCCTTGGAAAGGAAATAAATAAGCCTACTAAGCTGCAATACTACTCTGCCTTTTTAAGCAAGTATTACTGTTGTTGAATATTTGTTATGGTCAGCAAGCCTATCAGAGGTCACAACATAATTGACAACTGACACACATTTTTAAAACTACATTATTATGAACTCTTTGTTCCGAATTTTTGTTATTGTAGGTTCAAAAAGAAGCCACAACTATTGGACAAATAATTAAAGCCAACTTAAACACATATTTATAAATAATAATACCTTAATATTTGTAGAACAGAATATAATTTTGGAAGTTTTCCAATACTTTTTCAAATTCTAGCCTCTCATCATCTTGGAGATATATAAATATATTATTAAAAACTTTGTTGGTCAATCTATAGAATTTTATACCATTATAGCTTCAGTATTTGACCTAGATAGATTGCATTTGTTACTTTATTTTATTATATAATTTTTTTACAGGGAAAAACTCATTTAATAGGTTAGTGAAATAAATATATTGCCAAAATTTGATTTTTGCTGTTCTCTAAACAAATGTAATTACTCAAATGAATCCATCAAGTGTATATCATAAAAATGAGTGGTGCCTTTGAATGTAATACAAATGTAGTAGCTTGCCATTTCCAGCTCTCTTGAACTAATGAGGCATCTCACAAAACTGATCTAGACACAAGAGACCTGTGAAGAGGGTCAGGATCTCTGTGATCATTGTTTGGCAAAGAAAAAGCTTTAGGGGGTTGTACTTTTTTATCAACTACACTTTAAATCTGCTTAGTTTCTTTACTCTCAGATGTTCTCTCCTCTCTAAAGCTTCTTATGTTTTTCCTGGGGAAATAAATGAGACCTAAGGGGTGAGTCTCAGCAATTATATCTCCATGGCTCTATTTTCCCAGGCAGTGTTGATCTCACAGCAGTTCCATTTTTCTCATTTTTCCCACAGATGTATCTTACACCAACACCTTTCCTTTTGAGACAAACTGTAAATTGTTGTAAGCACAGATTTTAAGAAACTGAGAACTCTTAAAGTCTGAAATTAGCTGTTATTTTCAAGTATAATTAATTTTATGTTAAAAGCTAAAGGGGATTATTTATAAAATACTTGATAAAATGTGTGTAGAACTATTCAAATGCATGTTATCATTTTGCTCATGTTCCAAAGATGTATAACATTTGAACAGCTTAGCAAAACACAACTTTCTAAAAGAGAAATCAGTGAACAGATCTTCTCCCCTTAACCCCTGCCTTCTTTCCTACCATAAAAAATCTTGGAAAATTACAGAGTCTCAAAGATCCCTTCTCCTTCCTTTGTTTTCTATTTTTTCTCAGGTGAAGCAGCAGAGTTGAACTAAGGAACAGAGTTTATGCTTTCTCTCCCCAGTGTCCATGTAGGACATCCTCTTAATTCCTCTTAGAGCTTCAGAGTCACAGTGTTTTTCTATATGAAGGTAACATAACTGGATACCATATATGAAAAAATTCTCACTATAAGGATATTTTTGAAATTCATTTTAGTTTTTTTCATTGTCAGTAATGTTTTCTTTACCACATGTCCCCATCTTCAGAACCACCCCAATGTCTTATTCTCTTTACAGCAAAACATCCTGAAAATTTGTTCTACTGTTGCTGTTTCTAATTCCTCACATCATTTTCCCTATGCAGTACTCTAATTAGGTTTCAACTCCCCTCATAAGATGAAACTGTTCTTGTTAAGGACTGCTGAAACATCCACACTGCAATCCAATGTCATTTTAATGCACTGTCACACTCAGAGTTGCAACAGGAAGTAGATTACATAATACAATTAGCGTAATTCAAGGAAGGTTGAATACAGGATTTATTTACAAAATGTAGGAAGACTCTAGAAATACCACAGAGATAAAATAGCACCCAAGGTCGACTAACAGCAGAGCTGTAATTGACCCTAATCTTGGAATGATGATGGAAGAATGCATTTGCTAATCAGGAAGAAAAAAGTCATGAAGAGGGGGACCCCAGGAGAGGAGCTATGTCTTCCAGTAGAGCAACATAGCCAGAACAAGGCAAGCCTCCAAGAAATGAGGTAAGGAATAAACATCCTGACTTTACTCTCTTCTCTCTCTCCAGATGTCATGCTGGAGATCCCAGTTAACTGAGTTGACAGAATTCAGAGATCAAGGAAACTCTTGATTATTCTGCACATCTCAGCCTTTTGGGACAGAATGCAGGCACATGAAGGACAGAGAGTGGATCTGGAAGGTTAAAGAGAAAATATACTTATATCCACTGTCTTGTCTTACTCTACCTCTCAGGAGTGTTCTAAACAGTTGACCACTCCCTATTTCCTAAACGCCTTCTTCACTTGTCTTCCATGCCAACACATCCTTCTCAGTTTCCTCTTAAGTAACAACCACTTTTCTTCTCCATCTCCTCTTCAACTCAAATTTTAAGTGTTGTATTATTCCAAGGTAAGTCTTAGGCCTTCTCTTTCCACATAACCTTATTTTATGAGAGCTTTAAGTACTAAAATTACTGGTACCTTGTAGTTTATAACTCCAACATGGAACTTTTCATTAGGATTGAAACTAATATAATAAACCTACTTCTTGACATCTGCACTGGCTAGATGTCCAAGAGGAAACCTCAGATTTAATATTAAAAAAATAGAACAATCCCCCTCTTCTTCTCCCACCCCTACCTAAATTGTTATTTTCTTAATCTTACTCATCTCTCTAAATAGAGTCACCATCCACCTACTTGTTCAAAACAAAAATGTAGAATCATTCTTATTTTCTTATTTTTCCTTATGTATTGCAACCAATCCACTTGTGAGCCCTATAGGCCCTACCACAAAAAGATGTTCCTTGGATATCCTTTTCTCTCTATACATCACCATTTTTCATGTAGATTTCATCAATAGCTTCATAACAGATCTTTTTGCTTGCTCTCTTTACCCTGCTACAGTTTCTGCATAGAATCCCAAACAAGCCCAGAGTGATCTTCGAAAAATATAAATCAGATAATGTCACATCTCTGCTTAGAATCTTTCAAAACTTTCTCTTTGCAAATGGACTCAAATCTAAATGTTTCATCATGGTAAAATCTTCTACATGATTTGCTGCCTACCGAGCTCTTTGACCTAATCTACTCTTCTCTCAGTGTTCTTTATTCTTTTGCTTCATGGGCCTTCAAACTATTTTTTAGCAAGAGATTTTGCCCTCACTGTTTCCTCATTTGAATGATCTGGCCTGTCATCCCTGCAGGTCTCACTCTATTATTCTTTCATTCATGTCTCTGCTCAAATGTACCTCCTCATTAAGACCTATTCTGACCACCCAACCTAAGTTATCACCCAAATCATACTGTTTTATTGTATGTCTAACATTTATCACCTTTCTTATCTCTATACTTTTTGCTTTTTCTGATTTTCCTCACTAAAATATGTTGCATGAGATCAGTGATCTTATCTCACTTGTTCACAACTCTAACCCGAGCATCTGGAACAAAGTGTGGCTCATGGTAGATGTTGATTTTGCTTGATGTAGAATGAATGAATTCTTTAGTTTCAGTATTCAATTATAGTCTGAAGTAAAGGAGAAAATGAGTGGTACTTTGAAAAAGAAAACCATAGGACTTAGGGGTATTTTCTTCCAAGCAGGAAGTAACAATTAAATGATCTGAGGGAGAATTAGAAGGAAGAGGACAGGAAGTGAGAAATATGTCCTAGATCCCTGTCTGGGAAGAAACTCTGAAGCCAGCAGAAGCTAGAAATAACCAGATACAATCGGGGATTGTTTATCAGTTACAAGGACAAAAAATTGGAAATTTTCATACATTTTAGAAACATGCAGAGTTCTTTGTTTCATCCCAGATGTCATGAGGCAAAGGAGGAATTCCCAGTAGAGCAAATGAGGACTATTAAATGTGACACATGATAGATCTTGCAGCACTGAATCCAATAATGTCAAAAATCATACAAGGTGAGCTCATTGAGAACTGGAGCCAACAGAAAGAAAACCATGAATTTGAATAGTTATAGACTTCAGCAGTGGATGTCAGTACCTTGCCCAAAAGAAGATAGGGATTAGTCATCATTAGATGCTCAAAGGCAGAAGAAGACAAGTCCCTCCTAATCAGAGCAAGGCACTGACACAATCACATAACCTTGAGACTCCTTTTACCTATTGCCAGAAGAATCCCTGATTCTTAGCAGCAAAGAACATTCTACTTTCTTAGGTGCAGTGATCCTAGATTCAGTTTTTCAATCAAATTTATCAGGCATAGTAAATTCTTACTGCAATAAATTTACTTAGCTTTAAAAAATTAAACAAGTAACAACATAGATTATAAGAATGGCATATAAAAAAGTCCAGCATCTGAACATCTTGAAATCATTCTATCCTTGAGATGTGCATGGTCACAGTGATGATGGTTAGGTGTGTTCAACCTCAGCTTAGGGAAGTTATCAGATCTAGGCTTCTTTCAGCTTTTACTCCTAATTAGTAGATTCAGGAATACATGGATAGCTCTCATTCTCTGATTTAGGTGCATCCCATCAATACCACTTAGTCATTACTTATTAGCCAATATTGATATTGAAGTACAGATGTTTGCTCTAGTACTCAGCTGTTGGCCAGATTCTCATTTACTTTCGATCCTGTATCCTCCTATACTTTTCTTAAGTCAATATTACAAGATGTATTTGACCAGAGGTCTTTTGGCATTTCAGGAGGTAGATGAAAGAAAAAAGAATCATCTGTTTACCCCCCTACTTCCCCAAGTTCACCCAATCATTATCATCTCTATCAGTCAATAAGTTAGAAAAAAATAAAGTATGTTTATTGTGATCATATATGCTTACTTTTTAAAATATTTGGTTACCAGTTAAATTATTCTCCCATCTCCCCTTTATCCCACGTATACATTTTATAGGTATTAGTAGAGGCATACCACACTCCAAAACTACATTCATATTTTCTTTTAGCTCATCAGTCTTCATGGACATTATATCAATTGAGGCTTTTAGGACAATTTACAAAATATTTTTCATCCTGGGTTCATTACCTACGTAAGCTTTATTTTCACTTACCCCTATAAGTAAACTTATAAATTCTTTACCAAATCATACAGCTTTGGGAATCTCATCTGGAGTCATTATTTTGATTGTTGATTGCTAAATAACAAACCATCTCAAAACTTAGTAGCTTAAAATAACTTTTTTATTTTTTTACTTTCCTAGTTTTTGTGAATCTTTCCTAGTTTTGTGAATTCACTGGGATGTGCTGGGAAGTTGTTCCACTGGTTTCATTTGGAGTGTCTCATAAAATTGCAGGCAGAGGGCGGCTAGTGCTGGAGTCACTGGAGTCTCAACTGTGATGATGGGACTGTTATATCTTTACCCATTTCATGTAATCTCAAGACCTCTCCTCTCTCCAAGTGGCTTCTCTTCAGGATTTTTTCATATCTTCAGCACAGTAGTTATACTTCTTACCTATTATTTCAAAGTTTAT
Organism: Hyperoodon ampullatus; assembly: GCF_949752795.1. Classification (NCBI taxonomy): domain Eukaryota; kingdom Metazoa; phylum Chordata; class Mammalia; order Artiodactyla; family Ziphiidae; genus Hyperoodon; species Hyperoodon ampullatus. Next base: position 79,617,983 of record NC_136914.1, read on the forward strand.
GAAAGTGAGCATTCCAAGAGAGAGGAAGCAGAAGCTACCTGTCATCTTGAAGTCTAGAGGTGTAACTGGTGCAGTGACTCCCTCCATAGTCTATTGGTCAACATGAGTCACAGGTCAGTCCACTTTCAAGGTGCAGGAAGAATGTATGAGGGCTAAATATTGGCAGGTATGATTCATCAGATATCTTCTTTGAAAACTGTCTACCATAATCATATTTGATGATTTCTTTTCTATTAGCATTCTGTACATCTTTAACCACATTTGCAACATCAGTCATTGACAAAGGAATATATCATCATTTTATCCAAAACTGTACAGCTTAAACACTTCTGTGTCTGCTGACTTCATATTCCCAAGTAGCCATCTCCAGAGGCCAAATCAGGTTATCTGCCTTGGCATTACAATTGCCTTCTGAGCTAGCAATTGGTAGACATCATAAAAGTCTACCTTAATTTATCCTCAGAATTCTCACAAAGATTTCCACAATTGCATTCTCCAAATAGGAGTGTTCTTAAATGTCCAGTTATCTAGGACCCAATTTCCAGACTACACAACAAAGCTTTTGGACAAAACCCAAACATTAACCTGGAAGTGAGAGCCCAGTTCTTCCTTCAGTAGCAGATGCACTGTCCTCATTTCTACTCATTGTGCAGATTCATCTTTTTCTTCCTCAACCAAGGCAAATAGCAGCAGACTTCCAAATGACATTGCATCCTTCATTATGAGACTTTTATCAGTCAACCAGGCAGCTTGCTTCATACTGAATTCATGGAGAATATTTAGAACTTGTACTATTCATCAATAGTTATTGACCATTTTTCTAGGGATTCTATTACCTATCCCAAAGCAGAGATGTGATGCGACCTATAGGATATATAGGTGGCATATTCCTGTAATCTATTTCCATATTATTAATGAGGTTTGCTGAAATGGTCTATCCTTATTGCAATGTCTCTCTAATACACCTATGACAGAAAAGATATTTCAGTTCTCAGATCACTTGATGTCTTTCAGTGGGGATGTTTCACCAAAGCTCATTAGCAAGTTGTTGTATGTCCCTCAAAGGAGCTATATCTATACACTGCATCAGGTAACCTATGAGACCAAAATTTCAATAATCACTACGGTAGCAAAATGTTAGATTTCTACAATAGACTGCATCCTCTATTTGTCTGCATAGCAGTTACTTTCAAAATCATTTGTATAATAACATCATATGTTATTGATGCTGATTAATGATGCTGTTTGAGTTCAATCTGCTGCATGTCTATATGTGCTCTGGACCACATTTCAACGTGTAATTTCATGTGTCAAGGCTAACAGGAAGCTTGAGAAAACAAAATATCAGGAGTTTTGATGGGTCCAACTAAATCCAAATGGCTTGATAATAAATTATGTATTTTTCTTATGAGTAGGGTCGGGTACGGGCTGTAGTGTATTCTATAATTTCTGAGGAATGTCATAGAATGTCACATATGGCCACAGACCAAGTTATTCACAAATTTAACTGATTGGGTTGGGCCCTGTCTCTTAGCCTCATCTAGTCATATACATCACAACAACTCTTAAATAGTTTATGACTTCTTCCTCTGAGAGAAGAACTATCATGATATCAATCAATGCAATGAATCAGCTTACTTTTGCCATTGGCCAAATCTATACTTCATCTCACTAGGTTGTGACATATGCCTGAGTATCCTAATAGGAGGATGATCAATGCATGCTGGCTTCCTTTTAAGACTGACGTGGAAAGAAAGGTTTGACCAAGTCTCTCAAAACATACCAATAGAGTTGACTTTAACTTGCTAGACTTCCTGAAGACCAACACTGTATATGACATACAGAGGCTACTTTATTCAAATCAAACAGCTTTGTTCATTTAATTTGCTTAAAAACATAATAATAAGGGGGGATGTTTGAGAGAATGACTAGGACTAAAACATAAAACACTATAAGCAGAATATTGGATTCTTTCTCTGTCTGTTTCATTCAAAATTATGTTCTCTGAAATTACATTTGACAATTATAATCATCAAATATCTTCCACTATATCTACCACCTTCTTTTCAAATGTTTTTGATTAATTTCATGTCTACTCCTAAAAATGTAAATTATTCTTATATCTAATTGTTCTCCTTTTTCCAAGTATACTTTTCTTTACTCTGTATCACTAAAAGTCACAGTCTTGTTTTTTTAAAAAATCACTTTTATCATTTCCTGAATGATAGGAAGGATTAGGATTACATAATTTCCTCAATATATATATATTCTTATAAAATAATAAACTTATACGCACATGTGTACAAGTTTAAAGTTACAATAAAAAAAGGAGTGATCAGACGATATGTCTAAAATCAGCATTAAAAAATAATAACTCTTACACCAGAGGCTGCAAACAAGTGAGATGAGCTCTGAGAGCCAGGTAATTGGAGCTGAAATTTTAATTTTCTTTATTATTTTGAAAAACCATTATACACTGTTAAAGTGTACACTATGAAAATATGTATAAATTCTTTGCATTCTTTGGGAAAGTAGTAAGGTAATTGTGAATCAAATTGTAAATTAAATGAGGAATGGCCATATACTTCCTAAGGAAAAAACTGGTTAGGAGCACATCATCTACTCATATTTATTCATAGTCATGTATAAACCTCAAAGAAGGAAGGAAGGAAGCAGGGAAAGAAGGAAGGAAAAAAAGGAAAGAAAGAAAAGCAAGAAAATCACCTATGGGATAACTTCCTTTATCACCCAATTCAGAATACCAATGGATCAACAGGTATAAAATGTACCCTCTCCGTTATAGACCAAATGTGTCTGTTCCTCCAAAATTTACATGTTGAAGCTTTACCCCCAATGTGATATTTGCAGGTAACACCTTGAGGGGGTATATAGGATTAGAGGATGGCACGAGGGTGAAGCCTCCATGACAAGATTACTGATGAGATTTCTTCTTATAAAAAGAAGAAAAGAGACCAGAGCTCTCTTTTTCTGCTCACACACAAAGAAGAGATCACATGAGCACAAAGTGAGATTGTGGCTACCTACAAGCCAAGAGGCCTCAGTGTGAAACCTGCCTTGCCATCACCTTGATCTTGGACTTCCCAGCTTCCAGAACTGTGAGAAAGGAATTTCTATCTTTTCAGCCACCCAGTCCATGATATACTCTTACGGCAGCCTGCGTTGACTCAGCCACTCCCTGAGATGACTGTGTGCTGAGTTGCAATGGTTGCAGGTTATGAACCTGAGCAAGGTTTTGTTTTATTTCTTTAAAACTTCAGGCTGTTTCCCTGTGTGAAAGTAGATAGGATAGAAGATGAGATAATAATAATAATGTTTTCTATAAATAATTTTTATTATACATACTATATAATAAATCACAAAATACAAGTGTCTGGAGCGTCATGGACTCGTCCTTTACCTTCCACTAAACTTTCTCCTTGAAAATGCTAAACCAATTTTCCCATTACTTTTTTTTAAAAATTGTTTTTTTCTGAAACAATTTTGGCTCATTTCATTTCCTTGGTATATCCATACCATTACCTAACCACTCAGCTAACCGTTACAATAAATATTTTCAGGGCTTCCCTGGTGGCACAGTGGTTGAGAGTCCGCCTGCCAATGCAGGGGACACGGGTTCGTGCCCCGGTCCGGGAGGATCCCACATGCTGCGGAGCGGCTAGGCCCGTGAGCCATGGCCGCTGGGCCTGCGTGTCCGGAGCCTGTGCTCTGCAACGGGAGAGGCCACAACAGTGAGAGGCCCACATACCGCAAAACAAAAACAAAAACATTTCCACCTCAAGTCAGAATAGAAAAAGAAGTTTATAGAGATACTCATTTTAAAAGTGTGATTTTCATTCTCAAAAGATTAAGCAAAATCTTTCCCTGATATCTATAAACACATTAGCATTTATCAACCAAATTGGTAGAGAGGCACTATAAGTATGAGATCAGCTAGAAAGGTGAGGCGTGAAATTGGGGATATGAGGTTTGTTTCTGAGGTTTGCAGCTTTCTTGAGTGTGAATATGTCTGCCCCTAATTTGGGCAGAGTTGCTTGAAAAACCAAAAATTGCTCTGGTGACCATTTTAATGTATCATAAGCCCCCCAAATGACGTTCCAAACAGAAATGCATTTTTACATTTCTGCTCTAGCATTTTTCCTGAGTTTTCTGACGTGCTTTGTTACTCCCCCTATCTCTGATGTATTATATCTTATTATTAAGAATTATTTCACTTTTACTATTATTATATTATAGTAGTATTTATTTGCCTGTACAAATATCTCAATATCTAGGCACATTTTATTCTTTAGAAAGGTTATCATCTTCATGCAAACAATAAATTTCATTCTAGCCCTAACATCAGCTTTATTCCATGAACGCATAGTTTCTTTATTCCTCTAAAGAGGACAATATGTCATGAATAATGAAATGTAATCCCCATTTGGGTCATAGTTTCAGATGTAAAGAGATGTGAAGAGACAAAAAGTGAAACTAAAAACGGGAAGTTCTTGTGTATCTTTTCATCTTCTAGCCTGTCAAAAACATGGAAGTTTGTACTGAACACAATGTCTATAATTATAGTGCTGGTTGCCAAGAAGAGTTACTGTGTCTGTTAAAAAGAAAATTACAACTACTTTGCAATTCAAATCTGTGTTCAGTTACCTTGTGAAATCCAAATGAATGCTAATCTGACCTTATGTTTCCAAAAGGCACTATACTTTTTAACACTTTAAAAAAAATTGTATTACTGAGGATGACAAACACTCTCACATCTTCAAAACGATTACACATAAAACAAGCACTTCAACTACCACACCCTGGACACACTAAAGAATTTCAGCAACCATAAAATTCATCTCTGAAGCACTTAACATTTTCATATGCCTCAGGTACGCCTGCTTACTCTACAGTTCAAACGCGGATTTATGTACCAGTGAGGGTCTAGACAGGAAACAGATGGCACACTCAAACTGGGTAATTCAAGATAGTTTAATAAGGTGGCCTTCACAAGGGTGAATTGGGAAAACTACCAAGGGACAATACAGTTTCCTGGGCTGGCAAGAGCTGGAGCCTTACTACCTCTAGGTCTAAATGGGCAAGAATAAGAAGTGGTTATCAGAACAAAAACGGTGAGAGTTGTTTGGAGGGGGTCACCTCCAAACCAGGGTGTGGCCTTCAATAAAGAGACACACTTAATTCCCTGTGACCTGGTAGAGAGAGAATCAAGACTATACATACTCTCACTTCCCTCACTTTTGACTTCTCCTCTTCAACTGATGCCCCACTTAGATCAAATCCACTAGGAAGCCATAGGGCAAAGGTGCAGACTGACACAGTCTATAGATGCCAGCTTTCTGTGGCACAGAGCAGAATTAAGGATAAAGAATGGAACTAGAGGAGGAAAAGTAAAATACTCAGAGCAATACATAGTCAATTCAAAACAACTTTCAATTAATGATTGCAAAACAAAATTTTCTATAGTATCATAATTCCAACTTTTGTAATGAGTTAATTTCCAAATTGCTCTGAATCATTTATGAAAGTGATATTTTTCTATGCTATTTAAAAATATAATTTGCAAATGTTGCCTCATCTAATACACCAAACAGCTGAAAGGCAGAAGGTCTTTTTAGCACACAGTGGCTCAGAGAATTGAAACATGTTGCTCTAAGCCACAGAACCAAGAAAGGAATAAAAAATGAATGAAACGGTGAATGCTATAAAATGAATGTTCTTCATATTTCTCTTACTATATACCAGACAATGCTTTAAGAATATTAAATGTATGAATCTATTTATTCCAGGCAACATTATATGAATTACACCTCATTATTATTATTCTGCCTATTTCATAGATTAGTAAACTTCATCAGAGAGCAAGTATCCTGTCCAAGGTCACATTACTTGGGTCAGGATGCATCCTTAAGAATTTGGTGTCAAAGTCTGTTCATTAGATCAAGAGTTTCATCAGGATTATATTTGCTGAGAGACTTAAGCAAGAAGTAAAGATCACAGAAATAAATATTGTGCTTGGATTCAAATGTTGGCTGTAAAATAAATAGAAAATAGACAGATGTCATTGTGATGTGAATGGAATCTTTCTAAATTGAATGTATATTAAATTTTATATATCCTTTCAAGGGATCATTTAGAGATAATGTCAATAATATAGAGTTTTGTCACAAGATTATGATCTCCCACTGTTACATAACCATGAACATGAAGCCAAGTTGTTTATTTTCAATGCAGGAAAAATCAATCCAGGAATTATGTTCTATAACAGTGATTTTAGTTCTATTATACAAAATGATGCATGTTGATTTAATAATCTTGCCTGATGGATGCTTGAGAGGCAAAATGACAGATGTTCCCTGCACCATTGTGAGCCAGAGTCTTCTGTCAGGCTTAGAAAATATACCTGTTGTATGTTTTGCCTAATCAGAAACAGTCATCCATAAAAGTGATGAGGTTGTACCCCTGTTGTAATCTGCACCTTTATGAATGAGATGATTTATGACCTGTTAGTTAAAGGTGCTGTGGTTTTTAACTTTAATCAGGGAATAGTGGTCAACCATGCAGCTATAAAATCTAAGAGAGGAGTATATATATAGTACTTAAAAATTTGAACTGACAGCTAAACAACTACAGAAAGGTCTATTGTACTTGGTAATGATCATGATTCAACTTTCATTTTAACTCCAGATAGAACTGTAGTAATTGTTTACTTGGGTCCCAAATAGAAAACCTTTCAAAGTTTCACTTAGCCTAGAGTGTATACAAAAACACCTAACTCCCAGAAAGGCATAATAATATATATCTGTGAGAATATATTAAATGAACCCTTATATTTTAATATTTGTGATTGTTTTCAAAGTGTTTTCTGTATTTATTCATTATTCATTTCATGTTTACAACCACCTGGAGAGTTAGACAGCTCTATACTAGTTAGCTGAGTAAACTGAGGAATGAAAAGAGAAAAATCAATAAAAGAGTTAGGTGTTCTGATTCTTACTCCATGTGCTTGCATCCAATTATACCACAAAACCTTTCTTTCTTGAAAAATTATCTGCTTCTTAATAATATGTAGCTTGCCATAGTTTACACTTTTCTAAACAACAAAGACCTATGTAATTGAAGAGAGTGATTTTAAATGCATTTCAAAGTTAAGGTACAAAACTCATTTATTTAGTCACTGCAAGTCATTTTCAAATACCTGGATAGCAATTTTTAAAAAATATTTATTTATTTATTTATTTATTTTTGGCTGTGTTGGGTCTTTGTTTCTGTGCGAGGGCTTTCTCTAGTTGTGGCAAGCGGGGGCCGCCCTTCATCACGGTGCGCAGGCCTCTCACTGCCGCGGCCTCTCCTGTTGCGGAGCACAGGCTCCAGGCGCACAGGCTCAGTATTTGTGGCTCACGGGCCCAGTTGCTCCACGGCATGTGGGATCTTCCTGGACCGGGGCACGAACCCATGTCCCCTGCATTGGCAGGCAGACTCCCAACCACTGCACCACCAGGGAAGCCCCTGGATAGCAATATTTTATAAAACTAAATACATTCTTGATTAGGTAGTTAAGAATTAATAATCAAGTTACAAAACTTTTGTTTATAAAGTGAGTTTTAAAACATCACTCTTAGATTTGAGGTTAATAGCATCAGGCCTTAAGCAACGCCCAATAGTGATATGCCTCTTCCCCACAGAACTTCTAAATGACTGAGAAATTGAAAAAAAGAATGGGTCTACCTCAATTTACCCTCAGAATTCCCACAAAGATTTCCATAATTGCATTCGCCAAATAGGAGTGTTCTTAAATGTCCAGTTATCTAGGACCCAATTTCTAGTCTATACAACAAAGTTGTTGGCCAAAGCCCAAACATTAAGCTGGAAGTGCAAACCTAATTCTTTTTCCAGTACCAGATTCACTGTCCTCAGATAGCACTGATGCAGCTGATGTTGTAGAATATGGTTTATATATTTAAGAGAGTTGTACTCCTGACACTAAATCTCAGAATTAGATAGATGCACTCACCCAATTTTATAACAATACAAGAAAGGATAGGCCATGCCAGGTGGGAATTATCCCTTTTACATCATAGAGATGGGTGAACAGAGGAAAATGGGTACAGAGTATTCATTGCAAGACAAAATAAAGGGAAAAACTAGCCTACAAATGGCTTTGTTTCTCCTGCCACACTCACTTAAAACAGAATTCATTTCAGAATAAGTAAAGAGGACATAAAGAGTCAGAATGTTTATGCTATTGAAGTACCCTTGGAAGGAAGAAAATATGTTTTTGCATTATCCATCACTATTCTAGCCATCTACACTTTTGTTAATATTTTCTCTGCCAGAAAGCTGTTACTCATACTTCTTCAACCTAGCACAGGAAATATGATTTGCTGCATAAAAAAACATTTCAAACCTTAGTGGTTTAAATAAAAAAATATTTGCTATTTCTTACCATTCTGAAAGTTGACTGGGCAAATCTAACCCCCAAAGAATTAGGTGAGGTCACCCAAGCTGGACAGGCTTGGCTGAAAGTTCTAAGGAGACCATTTTCACATATCTGGAGCCTTAGTGCCAGTGGTTGACTAAGGTGCCGCTATTCTCCTCCACTTGGTCTCTAACAGCATGTGCCTTAGCCTCTGGGGTCTTTCAACACAGTCTGTCTTTCCAGAAGAAAGGCCTGATTTTTCTTTGCAACTAGATTGAAAGAGCAAGAGTAGAAGCTTACAGGTCTTTTAAGGGCTGAACCCAAAGCTACTTTCAGGATGTCACTTCTGTCACATTCTATTGATAAATGCAAGTCACAAGAAAGGGAAATACACTCTACCTATCCGTGGAAGATATGCAAAGAGAGAGCATAAATTATTGATCACCAATATGCAGACTAGTTATTGTAAACCCCAAAGGAATTTCCCCATGATTACAAGTGACGCCTAATGCACTTTCCTTCCCAGCCCTAAGATATCTATTCTTACAAGAAATACATTGCCTCTGATTCTTCTGCATCCAGGCTTCCCTTCCCTGACTCCTTTGCTTTATCCAGTATTCTAAATTCTATTTGCTCTCTGGAGCTGGAAAGTGGATGCCAGACCACTCTTTGAGAGCAATTCTTTATCTCCTTTCCCTCATCCATTGAGATGGATATGGCACTCCGTCTTAAATTTTTACATCTTCAGCCGAAACTAACTTACTCAACAGATTATTTTAGAGAAACAAAAAATATTTTATTTAAACCTACCATATAATCCTTTAAGGTAATAATTACAAATGAATAGGTTTTGTGTTTTTAGGAACAAATTTATTGGGAACTAGATTGAAAGTCTACAATTTTAATATTTTTCAGTTCTTAAGATGGTGCTGTGATCACTGTTACCTCCTTAGGATATACAGTTCAGTTCTGAATTATTTTATTAACGGATTCAAGTTAGCAGTCATTAAGTAAACATAGTTCTGGTGCTTAGAACTTAGTCAAGACTAACTTGAAAGCAATCCCAGTGTGTGCCACACAGAAGGACAGGCTTCAGGAAAAGGTTGACATCCATACTGTATGTGTATAACAGGTATTATTTTAAAATCTGTCTTCATAACTTTGAAGTTCACAATTATTTTTTTAAGAAAATTAAGAGAGATCAGCACCAGAACAGCAGAGCCCCTGAAGGCAAAACAACAAAAACAGTGAAGAAAACCACAAACAAATATTGAAGGCTCCTATAGTCACATTTTCTTTGATTATAGAATTAATAATAGACTGTGTGGTGAATCTGATACACAGATTGACAGTAATGCTGCTCTTGCTGCTTCCAGTAAAGTCAAGAATCCAGCATGTTCTAACGGGAAGAAAATGAAGTGATTAATTTTGAGTTCTGCTGCCTGGTCCTCTGATACCTGTCCCAGATTCTTGGAGCTAAATAATTTCTTTTTAAATAGCTGTCTCTAATCTCAAACTTGGAACTCCATATCACTGTTCTCCTTGTCAACATCAGTGACCTGTACAAAGCAAACATTCAAGAGATAGTATCCTCTGTTTTATTACTCTCTGTATTAGTTTACTGGGGCTGCCAAACAACAAAGTACCACAAACTGTGGGGCTAAAACAATAGAAATTTATTGTTTCACAATTCTGGAGGCTAGAAGGCTGAAATCAAGGTGTCGGCAGGGTTGTTTCCTTCTGAAAGCTGTAAGGAAAAATCAGGTCCAAGACTATCTCCTAGCTTTTGGCAGTCTATGATGTTCCTTAGTTTATAGAATGCATTGTTTCTCCCTGTGTCTTCACACTGTCTTCTCTCTATGCATATCTATCTCTGTGTTTCAATTTTCCCTTTTTATAAGTATACCCATTCACATTGGATCAGGGCCCACTGTAATGACCTCATCTTAACTTGATCATCTGCAAAAACCTTAATTCCAAACAAGTTCATATTCACGTACTGAGGGTTAGGACTTCAACATCTTTGGTGGAGACACAATTCAACCCATAACCATCATGAGTTTGGAGAAAGTCCAAACTCCTAGGTGTAGCAGAAGAGAGCTGCTATAATCTGCTCTCTGCTTTTCCCTTTAGGCTCATCTTTAACATACTCCACATCTCAATATACACTCCAGATTATTGAACAGGTAACACTGTAATTTCCCTGGTTATACATCACATCCTATGCTAATGTCTTTAGTTTTTTGGCTGTTTACAGGCCAGTAAAAAAAAAAAAAAAATGATTTCCATGTGTCACTCTAACTGTGATCTCTCCAAGTCTCTGTATTGAAATAGCCTATTTAATTTTTGAACTGGACACAATATTCTCCTTGGCAGTCTTTCCACTTGACTTGAAACTCTCCTGATATTTCCCACTAATAACCCACACACTCACATCCTGTTTTGTATGCTTGTTCTAAGTGAGATCATTTTGTACATGTGCCTGAACCTCTGGCCCATAAGAAGTAAGAATTTTTAGTTAAGAATTTTAGAAAAGATCTTGATCTAAGTTGTAAGATAGAAGGCTCAGGAACTGGCAGCTGCCACAAATTTTGCTCTACAGAGCAGGAGTGGGAAGACTATGGTTCATGAGCCTATTTGTGCATGCGCTGTGAACTAGAATGGTTTGTATGTGTTTGAATTGTTGAAAATCTAAGAACATTGTTGAAAATCAAAAGAAAAAACTATTTCATGTAAATAAAAATTATATGAAATTAGAATGGCAGTGTCCAGAAATAAAGTTTCATTAGAACACAGCTACATTTATTTGTTTATATAGTTTCCATGGCTGCTTTCATGCTACAGCAGACTTGAGTAGTTGCAACAGAGATTTTATGGTCCACAAAGCATCAAATATTGCCTATTTAGCTTTTACAGAAATTGTTTGGTGACCCCTTATGTAAAGTAATAAGACAAACTGGAGAGATAGAACGAGTAAGAGAGAAGGAAGAGCAGTGAGAAGACCGAGTGAGAGAGAAGGAGGAATGGAGACAAACAAAGCATATATGCAGAGAAAAGTCAAGAGACATTGAGCTCTGACAGTGTCTAATTCCTATTATTCCTGAGGTTCAGCAACATTTTTAATCTTGAATTCTATGAGAAATAACAAATGAAATATAAAAATTGGATCTGTTGATGCTAATTAAAAGTGACCCTAAAATACATTTGTCTTTCTCCTATAGTTACTGTAATTTCCTTGAGGTTAGGGACTAACTCATTTAGCATATTAGCTAAGTATATTATTTGTCACTAAATAAGCATTCATTGTATGAACAGATTCAGAAACAAATATATGTTGATAATATTGAAGTAAAAGTGGGGATAGGGGTGAGGGAGCCAAAGAGAATGAGATCCCTGCCCCATTCCTAAAAGTACCACTCTCTCAAAATGTACTGTGAAGTGTTCTAGAAGATCACTTAAATGGATCTCTAAATCAACTAGAGCCCTCAACAAACAAACAAAAACAATACAGACATAGCTGTCATTGTTGACAAAGTGCAGTGAGTTCCTGGCAATCGAATTGGTGCTGTAATAAGTCCCAGTGGCAGTCTGGTTTTTGCTGTGTCTTTATATGAGGTCTAAGTCTGGCTCAGCCTGTATTTTCTATGACCTCTAAGTCATTACTCATCTACCTACTTCCTATATTATACTCTCTGTGACTCTGAAGACTGTTATAAATATCCTGACCAAGAGAACATATAGTATTGCCACCATCATTACAAGTTTGTGAATTTTGAACATGAGGTTGCTGCTATTGACAGTTCCTTCTCTGGGAAAGAACTACAAACTTACCAAGAGTCAAATTATCTCCACTGGCAACAAAGGTTAGGTTTTGAAACCTGGCTTATGCTGTAGCTGTATACATTTGAGAAAGCTATATAACTCCACTTAGCCTTAAATAATAATACTAAAGTCATAGAATTGATTGTCAATGCAGATAAAACAGCACAGTTCCTGGCACATAGCAATTAAAATTTGACAAATACATAAGAGTAAAGAGAGTCAGAGTCCTTCAAATTGTTCATCACAAATGTTTCTGAATAGGTTATCACCATATTGCATTATTTTAATCAAAATATGAGTATAAAAGCCATGATGAGGTTAGCATAGTTTTGTTTCTGCATGATTTCTTTTGTCTTGCTAGATCCAGCATTCAAAAAGAGGAATTCAATAATCAGGTAAAAGTGTGATGTTGCAAAATAAGAAATGAAGAGAGTAAAATGTGCCATGAGGAATAGTTTGAGACATTCAAGATAAGTAGCCTATTGAAGAGAAGTGGGTCATGATAGGTCATTTTGAATAACATCAAACAATGTCTTTACATGGCCCTAGGTGTTAGGACAAAGAGGTGGAAGTCCAAGAAGATAAATCTGAGGTCAATGTATAATATTCAGTGTCATCAGTTGATTGAATATATTCCCTCAGTAGGTAATGAGATTCCTGACAATGTGGGTAAATAACCACTTGACCAAGCCATGAGAAGTGATTCAATCAAACATCAGAGAGCTGATTGGACTATTTGGGCTTTATTATTATTATTATTATTATTATTATTTTGCAGTACACGGGCCTCTCACTGTTGTGGCCTCTCCCATTGCGGAGCACAGGCTCCGGACGCGCAGGCTCAGCGGCCATGGCTCACGGGCCCAGCCGCTCCACGGCATGTGGGATCTTCCCGGACCGGGGCACGAACCCATGTCCCCTGCATCTGCAGGCAGACTCTCATCCACTGCGCCACCAGGGAAGCCCTTATTTTTTGTTTTTTTTTAATTTTTTTTATTTGGCCTTTAAATTGCATTTTGACCCTGAAATTTGATGCCTCTATAAAAATCTATATCATTACAAGTTTGCTCTAAGTAGATCATTTCCTAAAGAGGTAGAGACAGAGATAGAGAAAGAGGCAGCCATAAATATAAGTCTCCCATTTATCCCCAAGTATATATGGTTCTCTTTGGTAACCAAGTCTATTTGGTAACAATAGTCAGAGACTTCATCAAATGACCACACAAAATCAAATATTTAAATTCAATTCTCTTCTCCAGCAAATTTTGGGAAACTCATGAGGAATTCTGGCATGTTCTACAGTTCAATCCTACTGATCTCTTGTTAACTCATTCGTTTGTCCTCACAGCACAATGCTGCTGCCCCGGAAGTCTGGGGAGCATTTTGTCATCTCAGAACTAGTTTCATGTAGTGCTCCTCCTCTTCTTATAGTATTTTATCAAAATTTGAGCTGGACTCCTATATCCTAAAAAAGGTAAAGATAATAGTCAATAGTTCATTTCCCGAATCTGGCTTATTTGTGCACTAAGTTCCACTCAAATGGACCTTGGCACTGCCTGCTGTTTCTCTTATACATCTACATCAGTCTCAGGGAAAGATCTGCCCCCTGAGCTCTCTGGCCCATTTCTACTGCCCCTTTCCTGTAAACAACTCTTGCTTGAACTATAAACACAAACACACTCTGACACACACACAAGTGCACAGAACACAAGCACACGGAAGGGAGTTATTCTCCAATTATGCAAGGGCAAAGGTACTTCTAGTAATGACATAACTCTGTTTACATTAAAAATGAAACTTTTAGCACTTGGAACCTCTTTACAGTTCTTCAAAAACATGTGGAACTTTAGCCTAGCCAAGGCTTTCTCAAAATACACAAATTCTGCTGCAAATATTTTTACTTTTAAAACTAGAAAATTTGTAGCAACTTTTAAATGGCTTTTTTCCAACCACCAAAAATTACTGAAAACCCATCAGTTACAGATATAAATCTTTTTTATGACTGTTTTTATTTTCATTTTGGCCCCAAATGTCATTAAAATTGTCTTTGTGACTAAAAATGAAAATGCAGTTGTTACTGTATAAATACAAATTCAGAACACATGCTGTCTACAAGTTTAAAATCAATGCGACTGAAGCCAATGACTTCTCACATTAAGAGTTAAGATAAAAGTTCACACAGCACCACATAAATTTCTCAGCAATTTTTCAGTCATTTACTTTTTCACAGTAGCTTTGTGACTTGTGCTCTTTTCTCCCCATGTACCACCTGTCTCCTCTGCTTCATCTCACCTTCATTCTTTCAACATTTTAAGCTACTCTGACAAGAGTTAAAGATCACGGAAGCCATAAAATCTGGCCTGAAACCTTAGCTGATGTTATGTTCTTTGAAGGTCCCCATAAGTAAAAAGTCTTCTAAGACCTTGGTGAAGAATTCATTGAAAGACAACCTTCCTGAATCTTTTACAACTTGGAAAAGCAAAGAATAAACTTTTCTTTCTATGAAACAGCTGAAAATTAAAGTTTAAATCCACAAAATGTCCCATCCATTAGGGATCGTTACATTAAACTGTGAATGTTTGGAAACTGCTTGCCTTAACAAGAGAAAATAATATCTTTTAAACATTAGCAGGTTATTATAAATGCTTTATAATTATATTTATGATGTACTGTCATGTCCTTATATCTTGAAACAACAACAATGAAATCTGATTAAGCATACAGAAAGCTAGCTAGTCTGAAATGCTACCAATTTTTATATATTCACTAGTATATATCACACTGTAGATTTTAATTTTATATTAAAAATGTGGTCTAATTTATTATTTATTTATTTATTTATTTATTTATTTATTTATTTATTTATTTATTTATTTATTTATATTTTTGACCTCACTGCACAGCTTGTGGGATCTTAGTTCCCTGACCAGGGATCAAACCTGTGCCTCCTGCAGTGGAAGCATGGAGTCCTAACCACTGGAGTGCCAGGGAAGTCCCTGGTCTAATTTAAAAGTCAGGGAATTCATAGAAGATGTGGCACAATTGGCACCATGTTTTTGCAACATGAAGAGAAAAGAAAATAATCAAATTCACTAAAATAAATTACCTAGCTCCATGAAAATAAATGACCAGTTTAATAAATTTTAAACATCTAAATTTGGCATATCTACCAAATTTAAACATAATATAGATGCAGAGTATTGAAAAATATTTTTGTATGTTACTTTATGTACTTAAGTCATTAAAATGTATCTCTACCCAAATATGACTAGTTTACTAAAGGTGATACTTTCCACTGTTTCTGTAAATAATCTTTGCTTCTTGTCTTCCATAATTCAGCTAATGGACTGAACCATTTTCAAAGAGTTAAGTTCAATATCTAAATTGTCTTTTAATATTCCTGTTTCTCATTTGTATGCATTAAACCAATCAACAAATACTTACTGAGTGTCAAGCAATCATGTTGAAGAAATCAATAAGACAGATAAGGACATTCTTGTTATGGATTTTTTTATTTTAGGTCTAGTATGGAGGATAATATCATCTAAATAATATGTGTGATAAACATTTTTTAAAATGCAGAATGCTATGTGACCAACATATATGCTATATGAAAAGTCAGGCCTTTCCAAAGATATATCAGTTAAGCTGAGACCTAAAGCATAGGAATAGGTGAGTTATGTGAGGACGTAAAGGACAAGATTCCAATTATATGGAACAACCAACATGAAAGCATTAAAATTAGAAGAGTATGATGAGCTCAAAAGAAGAAAAAAAAATCTTTTTGGCTAGAGTGTGGAGAGCAAGGCAAGAAGTGGAAATATAGGATTCTAAAGAGAAAGTAGGGAACACGATTACAAAGGCCTTGAAGACACTGTGTGATGATGGCTTATTGTCATTACAAGGCTATCTTTCCTTCTTCCATACAGGTAGAACTCCAGTTTCATTAAAATATGCACCCTCAATGAGTCTAAGATGGCTAATCCCCTTCCCAATCTAATAGATAAACCTTATTTGGAATAAACTAACCATGCAATTCTCTTTTCTCTTTCCCGCAATTAGGATTAGGCATAATATTAAACCCTGGCCAATTGAACACGAAGGAAAACCTATTTGGGGAGTTGTTATGGATGGAATTCCCTGACTTGAAATTCATTTGTTGAAGTCCTAACCTCCAATGGGACTGTATTTGGAGATAAGACAATTAAATCAGTAATTAAATGAGGTCATAATGGTGGGGCTGTAATCCAATAGAACTGATGTTTTTATAAGAAGAAGAAGAGACACCAGGGAAGTGTGTGCAGAAAGAAAAGGCCACATGAGGAAGAGACAAGGGAATGGCCATCTGCAAACCAAGGAGAAAGACCTCAGGAGAAACTAAATATGCTGACACCGTGATTTCAGACTTCCAGCCTCCAGAACTGTGTGAAATAAATATCCTTTAAGTCATCTAATCTGTGGTATTTTGTTATGGCAGCTCTGGAGGACTAACCCTAGAGTCAGGAAAAGGATTACACTGTACCCGTATGTCTATGTCTTCACGTGGCATTCTCCTCTATGTGTGCGTATGTCTCTCTTCTCATCTTTTTATAAGGATGTTAGTTATATTGGGTCAGGACCCACACTAATTCAGTATGACTTCATCTTACCTTGATTACATCTACAAAGACTCATTTTCTAAATGAAGTCACATTCACAAGTACCAAGGGTTAAGACTTTAACATATATATTTATGGGATGCAATTCATCCCATAAAATCTACATATAGAGAATGGCAGAACAGAAGGGTGGATCACAGCCTAGAAGATATGGTGGCTTTTTGGAATCAGATGTTTTTGTGGATTTCTTCCTTTTACAATAATAAATGCCTTATCATTTCAGCTGCACTTAGATTTGATTTTATCTGAGGCTAAAACAGTCTAATGATGTTAAGGATGTGGGAAATTATTCTCAGAGCATTGTGAAATTACCAAAAGCTTTTAAGCAAAGGAGTAGCATAATCAGATATTTATTTTGTAAAAACTGCAAAGTCCTTTTGACCCCAAGTCCTCTAGAAGTTCTTTCTATAGACCTTCTAATTTATAGTTGCCCCTTATTGAGTTCCTGATTACTTCACTTACACATAAAATGCCAATTTTAACAGAACTCCTTACCTTCCCACTTCAATCTAGTCAGAATATCAAAATAATCTTCCTAAAATAACACCTAATAATCCATCTTTCCAATCAGAAGGTTTCCATAGCTCCCCATTGCCTTAAAGTTCTCAGAGTCCTCTTAAATCCTGACCTCAAACTACACTTTCAAAATTAAGTCCAAAAAGAAGTGGGCTTTGTGTTAAAATAAATATTACAGGTCATCACTGAGCAGTGGTTTAAACCTGTGTAATTTGAGAAAACTGTGAGAGGAGGTATTAATAATAAGTTATTAGAATAAATTCAGAACAGCAACCATTTAAAACTTAAGTATATCACACATATCTGGTTATTCCTTTCCCAAACTGATTAATAAAGAATAGCAAAAGGGAGAAATGTGTTTTCTAATTCCTGAATTATTGTTTTTCATGCAAAAATTGTTGCATGTTAACAATTGGCTAAGAATTAAAATTAATTGTGACCCAACATCATCAAGGAAGTTATTGTTTTAGAAGCCATCTTCTGCAGGCACCATGCGAAGCATTTTCTACACATTATCTTATTTAAGCATAACAGTAAGTATATAAGACAGGTTATCATTCCCCACATTATGAATTAAGAAGTTCGAGTTTGGAGTGAATAATTAAGTAACTTGATCATGCAACTCTGAAATGCCAGAAATGGTGTTCATCTAAGTTTTTAATCATTAGGTTGTAATCCAATGGGTTTTCTTCCTCACCAAAATGACCTTTTCCTAACAAAACCATGTCACTCTTGGTGCCCTCAGCTTCCTCTGATAGTCCAGTGCAAGGATCTGGATTGATTATAAAAATTGCAACTGTTACAGTAGGAATGGTGCATGTGTATGTATGTACGTATTGTGTCTTTGGATAAATAATTTTGCTATTAATATGTTTAACACTTGATATTCAAATAAATTCAGCAAACATATTTTGTCCCAGGAAGGAGGGAAGAAGAGGACAGTAGAGGAAGGACAGGTGAGATTAAGAGAAGATGATGAGAAAGTTGTTTCTAGTTAATATTTATGAGATGTCAGTATTGATAACAAAGATATAAGGGATATTATGGTATAGATATGCATGTCCTGCCTTCTTTGAAGACAGCATCTAAAGTGCAGTATTGTTCAACAAGCATTCCAAAATGTTAGAACTTTAAGATTTGAATTTGAAAACGAAAATTGGAATAATTGAGAAGAAATTTTGTCCCTTCCTGTTTTCAAGTCATTCCTTCTTCCATTAACTAATTAATTTATAAAAATAAAAGGCTCTTTTTCAAAAATAACTGAGGGATTTAATTTCCTTAGTTTAATATACTTTTTAGGAAAGTGTATTTTCAAGGAAGAACAGGCAAAGAACCATTCTAATTTACCTTGACTCTATGCTGTACTGACTTTTGGAGAGGAAATTATCGTCCTGCTATAAATGCTGTACTGAAAGTTGTAGTCTTCACAGGGGCTGTAATATAGGAAAGCAACCTGAAGCAAGTGAAGAACTATTTTCTTCCCAGTCATGCACTTGATCACGAAGGGCAAATAACATCACACCTTTCTGTTGTTTTGCTAAGAAGGCAATTTGTCAGTTAAAGGCTAGATTGCATCCTTAAATATCAACCCATTGAAAATAATCACAAGCAAGGGGTAGTGGCTGCAAAGAACATTGTAATAAACTCAGAGAAAACTAGATAAAAAGGTTCTGTCTTCTATGTATACCAAGATGACTAAATTATAAAGTTAATATAGGATTATAAAGCCTGAAAAAATTTTTCATTAGCTTTTATTGAAGTACTATATAATAAGACTTTCTCAATGATCCAGGTAGTGCAGATTTCAAATGAGTCCCTAATCTGGTACTGTGTGTGTATGGGATAGACGTAAGGTGTGAATAAACTAGAGCCATGTGCTGAGTTGGCAAAGAGTGATAGGGAATTGATACTAGTATTTTTACCATAAGAACACTAACTCCTATGGTTCCTGCATGCTCTCTCTCTTTTTATATTTTGAAAAGCTACATTAATGCCATCGAACCCGTAAAATTCAGTAACTTATACATATATCCTGTTTAAATAATAAGCATTATGTAAGCCATTTTTAGAATATATATATACACATTATTGAATGCCATTAAAATTGCTTAATAGACTTATAACTCATATATATCACTTCTCAGATTTTCAGAGGGTGAGAGTGCTGTTTTGAGCAAGGAAGCAAAGGGAAGTCAGAGGAAACAAGAACATTCCTTTTAGATAAGGCTTTTCCATGCCTTATTGTGCCTAAAAGTCAGGATCAGAGAAATATAACAATCAATGTAGTGTCATGCTTATCAAAATCATCCTAGTTCTATCTATTTTACTTTTCAAGGACTGACCTTTATATCTTTTTCTCCTGTTGATAAAATCCCAGTTCTCCTTGCAATAGGAAGGAAAGTTGGGGTCCCCTTTTCATATCTATTTGTCCCTATAAAACAGCATACATATAATTTTCTCAT
Organism: Hyperoodon ampullatus; assembly: GCF_949752795.1. NCBI lineage: Eukaryota > Metazoa > Chordata > Mammalia > Artiodactyla > Ziphiidae > Hyperoodon > Hyperoodon ampullatus. The sequence continues at coordinate 79,637,875 of NC_136914.1, forward strand.
GGAGTAGAAAAGAGCCCTGATCTCTCTGGAATACACTGAGTAAGTGATGTTAATACATGAATCAGGAAATGTTGATCTATACCAAGAATGCTGCCATCACTTCAAGTCTTCTGGGTTGGCTTATGTAATTGGTAGTAATATTTCTTTTCAATCTATTCCATTGGCCTTTCTCATTATACTAAATATACCTTTGTATACCATGTAATTAAACATAGAAAGGCCTGTTTATTTTGATAAAAAGGAAAAAAAATGAAACAGCAGCAATTCTTTATCCCCCTAAAATCTCACATCTTAGCCCAAGATAAGAAGTTATCATGATATGAGTATAATTTTTCAGAGTGGGTATGAATTGATATGACTGATGACAGAAAAAACTAATGACCACCTTGGACTAGAACTCAGCTTTGCTAGGTCTCCTGTTCTCCTGCTTTTTTGTTTTGCCTTTAACTTGTCCTTGTGAAAGAAGTGTGGGCTGTTGAAGAAGTCACAAGGGATCAAGTGAATAATCTTCTTAATGACATTAGAAAGGATGGGCTTATTTTCACTGGCTTATCTACTCCTAAGTCTCAGTCAAAGGAGAGCCTAAATTGGTTTAAATGCTCAATTCTTCATAAAAAGCTAAGTTTAGATGTCAAGATATATTGTGATGGTAATGATAGTTGTACAACAATGCAAATGTTCTTAATGCCATTGAACTGTACACTTAAAATGGTGAATTTTATGTTAAATATATTTTATTTATTTATTTATTTATTTATTTATTTATTTTTATTTATTTTTTTTTTGCAGTATGCGGGCTTCTCACTGTTGTGGCCTCTCCCGTTGCGGAGCACAGGCTCCAGACGCGCAGGCTCAGCGGCCATGGCTCACAGGCCCAGCTGCTCCGCAGCATGTGGGATCCTCCCAGACCGGGGCACGAACCCGTGTCCCCTGCATCGGCAGGCAGACTCTCAACCACTGTGCCACCAGGGAAACCCTATGTTAAATATATTTTAAAACAAAAAATATGTATATTATTGTGAACTAGTTATGCTGACTATTTCAAGTGGTCTTTGATCTATGGAACATTTTTAATCTAAGATATAATCACTTTGTAAACATTGATCAGGCAACTATTACTTTTGGTGCTACTGCTTAAGAGGAGAAAAACACAACAGTATTGGAAAAGAAAAATTCCAGAATTTAAATTGATATTTAAATATCAATTTCCTGCTTGACAATTTGTATCTTTCTAAGTAATATCATCTCAAACAGACCCTCAGTATAAATTCTACATGTACCTGGTATACTAGTGTCCTAGTACTGCTCCAACAAAGTACCACAAACTAGGTGCCTTCAACAATAGAAATTTATTGGCTCATAGTTCTGGAATCAAGGTGTTGGTAGGGTTATTTTTTTCCAGTGCTGTGAAGGAGAAGCTGCTGCATGCTGCACTCCTACATTCTGGTGGTTTGCTGGCCATCTTTGGCATTCCTTGGCTTGTAGATATATCATTACAGTTTCTGATAGACTTAACCAAATATATCAAAATTGTATTAAATGCAAATGAAGTTAACACTCCAATTATAAGACAGGAAATTTTCAGACTAGTGAATAAAAAAGTTACATATTATTTAAGAAAGATGCCCTTTAAATACAAAGAGACAGATAGTTCAAAAGTAAAGGTATACAACATTGTATCATGCATATACTAAGCATAAGTAAACTGGTATGGCTATATTAATTGCAGGCAAAGTAAAATCAAAGAGTATTATTAAAAATGAAGAGGGACATTGCACAATGAAAAAGGATTAATTGATCAAGGAAACATAAAAATCCTAAATGTACATGTACATAGTAACAGAGCTTCTAAATACATAAACCAAAACTTTCAAATAAAGAAGAAATCAACAAACCCACAGCCAGATCTGGAAATCTCTCAATCATTGATTAAACAACTAAATGGATAAATCAATAGGGATACTGAAGGTCTGAAATGACACTGTATATCCACTTGGACTACTGATATTTATAAAGCATTCTACAAACAGTTGCAGAATATACATTCTTTTCCAGTACACCTGGAACATAACCCATAATAAATCATATCCTGGGCCATAAAATAAGTCTCAAAATTTTCAAAACTTTGAAATCTTACAGAATATGTCCTCTCAACCAATATGGAATTAAATTAAAAATCAATAATTTTGATATCTCAAAAATCTCCAAATACTTCAAAATTAATCAACACACTGCTAAATAGCCAAATTGTCAAATAAGAAATCACAAGCCAAAAATAAATTTTTGAACTGAACTTTAATAAAAATGTCTTTTCCAAATTTTTGAGAGACTACTAAAACAGCACTTATAGGAAAATGTATAGCTTAAATGCTTACATTCAAAAAGCAAGAAGGATTAAAATCAATGGCCTGCGTGTCAATTTATGTGGCTAATAAAAGAGCAAAGTAAACCAAAAATTAGTAAAAGAAAATAAAAAGATGAAAACAAAAGTCAATAAATACAAAACAGTCAAGAAAATTACCAAAGCCTGATTTGCTTATTTGAAATAATTAATAAAATTGATAAGCCCCTAGCAAGTCTGAATATGAAATAAAATACAAATTTGTCAATAACAGGATAAAAGAGGTGAGCTAACTACATCAAGTCATTGAAATGGTAATAAAATATTATGACAGCATTATGAAACTCTTTTAGCTAATGAATTTAACAACTAAGATGAAATAGACAAATTCTGTAAAAAACTAAACTTACATATCAGAATAGCTCAATATCTATTAAAAGCTGAAATTATTAATAAAAAAATCTTCCCATAAAGAATAATTCAAGCTTAGATGACTTCACTGGTAACTTCTCACTTGTGCATCTTATCAAATTTGATAGAATGCACAAATTTTACAGTCTTTTTCCAAAAGTAAGATACAGGAAATATTCTCAACTTTTTTTTGCAGAGACCAGAATTACCCTGATAATAAAACCAGACAAATACATAATGAGGAGAGACAATTTTAAGCCAATGACCACATGAACATAGATGCGAAAAATTCTACGTGTATTAGCAAATAGATTCTAGTAATATATAAAAAGAAAATAGGGATTTCTCTGGTGACACAGTGGTTAGGAGTCCGTCTGCCAATGCAGGGGACAGAGGTTCGAACCCGGGTCTGGGAGGATCCCACATGCTGCGGAGCAACTAACCCTGTGGGTCGCAACTACTGAGCCTGAACTCTAGAGCAGGCGAGCCACAACTACTGAGCCCGCACGCCACAACTACTGAAGTCCACACGCCCAGAGCCCGTGCTCCACAACAAAGAGTAGCCCCTGCTCACTGCAGCTAGAGAAAGCCCATGCGCAGCAATGAAGACCCAACACAGCCAAAAATAAAAATAAATAAATAAATTTATTTTTAAAAAATAATGAGAAAAAGAAAATAAATCATGGTCATGTGGGTTTTATTCTAGGATGGCAAGTTGGTTTACTCCTTTACAATCAAGTAATATAATTCACTGGTTTAGCAGAATAAAGAAGAAAATTAGCATATGATCATGCCGATAGGTACAGAAACGAAATTAACAAATTCAACCTTAAATCATGATAAAATGACAAAATCTCAGCAAACTAGGGCTGTAAAGGGGCTTCCTCGATCTGCTAAAGGCATCTGAAAAACCTACAGCTCACATCACACATAATGATGAAGTATTTAATACTTTCCTTATAAAATTGGGGAAAAGGCAAAGATGTGTATTCTCACACTTCTGTTTGATTTGTTCTTTCTGCAACCATTCCCATGCTCCTCCATGTCATTTCCATTCAACCTCATGATAGCAGATAAAGAGTCCTGACCCAATTGTCATTTCAACATCTACAAACAAGCTTCTAAATTTATTATCTTTGCTAAGAACTTTAGATGTGGCAAGAGTACATTGTTACAAGTTGATCTACATGGTTCTGAAAGTACTTGTGCTTCCTACTTCAATATAATATTTACCAAATCAGTCAAAAACTAGGTGACAAAACAATAGTCTATAAAAGTGACTTAAGTTTTCCTGAAAGCACATAAATAAAAATATGAGGCTTCAAGAAGAATAGATGAGGTGCAGACTAAGTCCCTTAGGAGTCTGGTGTTAGTCTGAGAACAGTTACTGAATTTTCTGGGCCTCTGTTTCTCCATTAGGTACGTGGCATGAATAAAACTGTTTCAATAAGAAACAAATTAAGATGATGTTTAAGAAAGCAAATTTTAAACCATACAGTGATTTTCTCAAATAAAATATAATACTAGAAAAAAGAACAGACTGGTGGTTGCCGAGGGTGAGGAGGTTGAGGGAGAGTTGGAGTGGGAGGTTGGGGTGAGCAGATGTAAGCATTTATATACAGAATGGATAAACAACAAGGTCCTACTGTATAGCACAGGGAACTATATTCAATAACCCATGATAAATCATAATGGAAAAGAATCTAAAAAAAATGTATAACCGAATCACTTTGCTGTACAGCTGTAATTAACACAACATTGTAAATCAACTGTACTTCAATTAATATATATATATAATATTCAATATTAGAAAGAAATACAGCATCCATTCTCTTTGGTCAGTAAACAAGGGAAGGAAATTAACATTTATTAAAGATTATAATGTGTCAGACATTATGCTAGTTATTTTAAATTTGTTGCTTTCTTCAATCTGAAAAACAACCCTAAGATATTGCTTTGATATTTCAAATGAAAAACTGGAGGCTTAGAGTAATTAATAAGTTCCTCTACATTATATCATAATATCATTACAAATAGATTCAATGATATAGGTATTATATGTCAATGCCACTAAAATTATTATAATATCTACAACATAATAAGCACCCAAAAGATATGAGCTTTATCACTGTTAACATGATAATGATAATAATAACAATAAAGATTCTTTTAAACAGAGAAATTAAAATTCTTGAGACAAACAGGAGGCATTGAAAGTTCTACTTTATGTTTTAGAAAGTGACTACGTAGATTGTAAAGTGACTGTAGATTCTATGGAATCTATTTCTGCCCCATTGGAAGTGCCATGCTCTTTCCACTACACCTTGCACATGAGTCAAAGACCTTTTAGAAATCATTTGTAATGAGGGACACTTTACATACATTTGACAGCTGCATTGATGGCTTTTTTTCTTTTTCTTTTTCTTTTTCTTTTTCACAGTCATTTTCAAGGGCACAAGGACAAGTTGTAAACAAAATCTTTGGAAAAGTGACACTGAAAGACTTAGGAAACATAAGAAAAAAAATTATTGAAATTCCATGAATATTAATAAATGGAAAAATAATGAGCTACTATTAAGAGATGAAATCAAGACACTCAGCTCTACTCTTTTTGAACTTAGCTCCATAGGCCTTCCTTTACCAGAATTAGCTCCAGAATTCTCCAGGGACTACCTTGTCCCCAAATCAAACATCACAGTCAAGCATGCATTAAAGGAGATGCTGGTTTGTGCTCAGAATAAATAAAATGAAATGTAATGCTAGCAATATAAACTTTGTCAAAGACAAGATTTCAATTTTTAACCATTAGCATTAATGACAAAAATGTTTTCCCAATACATAACTATGTTGAGCAACACTTCATTCTTTAAATATCTGAAAAGGATAGAAATGGAAAGATATTGAAAAAGAGCTACTTTTACCCTGTAAATGTGACATCCCAAGTGTCGAGAGAAATCATATTTTTACAGCTTAGTTAAGACTCACTGGAAACCAAGATTCAGAAGATATCTTGATAGATCTTTAAGATTTTAGGAAGGGTAGTTGGTACTGCCATAATAAGAGTTTAACTTAAGAACCCATGTTTGGCATGTATCAAGCAGAAACCAGCTAAAAATGTCCAGGCTCATTTCCAAAAGAATTCAAGAAGGAGTTCTGGCAGGCCAACTGGATTTATAAGGTGGTAAATTAAAAAATAATAAAACATTATTCAGAATAAGTCTGATTGCAAAGTCTATGGCCATTACTTTGCAATTAGTGTCGCTTACTGAAACAATGCTTTCACAGTGATTCAGCCCTTAGCCACATTTTCCAGAGCATTTTCTTCCACAAGTTTTGAAAATTATTGCTGAAATAGTCACTTAATATTAAATCGTTCTGTCAATTAGTGATTGTGGGAGCCAACTCTCGCTTCTGTTCTACACTTTTAAGTACCAAGACAGTACAAAACGTAACTTCTTTCACAAAGTCATGATATTTTACAGCAGTCCAAAGCTTAGAGAAAGAGAGCTTCCTCTCAAATATGTGTTTCTATCATATCCCATCCATTAGAAGCAAATCTCAGAGCCCTTCATTCTGATATCTAATCTGACTTTGCCCATCCTCAGCATTATTAGTAAGCCCAGCTTTACTGCTGTACTTTCTTTCAACTTGTGCTCTTTTTCCTTGCCAACTGCTTATGGAAGTGACAGTTTTATTATTAAATAAAGGTATATTAAAAAGTTAATTATATTTATCTTTAGCCCTTCTAAATGGCATTTGCATGTCAAAAGATGATTCTGGTTACTGTGGTTCCATGGGGAGTAGACACAGGGAACTGCTATGTAAGGTTTTGCAGGATGGGCCCTGCCAAAGCTGAGAGGATAAAAATAGTCTGAAGTCCACTGCAGGTTCACATGCAAAGCTGAGTCTTCTGGCTCAGAGAAGAGTCATCCAGAAAGATGGGTTCCCTTATTCTTATTCACACAAGCAGTTTGGGGAAAGGGAGCTTTTATTACATTGTTTGATGTTGTGTACAGAAAGGAACTGACATTGTTCAGGTAGCTTGTCATGTTTTGTGTTCCAATAAAAAGTGCTTAAAATCTCTGCCCCGGTAACACTAAATGGAAGAACACCAAGGCTACAGAGAGGAAGCAACCACAGAATGCTTAAAGAGATAGATAGCTTGTGTAAAACACAAATACAGCCAGAGCTGAAAAATATACAGGAGATAATAAGAGCCTCTCAATGAGGCACCAGTCAATAAAGACTCATGCTTAAAAACCATACGGGCTTCAGGGCTCCCAAGGAGGTATGGAGGCTGCCTAAATCCGAATCTCTTCACACATTCCCCCAAAACCATACAGATGGAAGATCCAAGAGCAAATCACACTATTCTCAAAAATAACTTGGCGATGGAGAATACTACAAACTTAAGTGTATATGTAAGTCAAGAAATAAACATTCAAATCTTTCAGAGCCATCTCCAGACTCAATACCTAAGCAGAGCCAGGTAGAGGCAGCAGGGAAAAGAGGGAACTACCAAAGGCCAGTGGTGGCAGAAAACACATAAAATCACCACCCCTTCCAAAAAAGAGAAGTGCCTGCCTGATGTAGTAGAAATGCTCAAAACATGGCTGCAACATAGTGAGTCAGAATAGGGCTTCTAAGGAATTGAAAGAAGGGGCATGAATATTGTAAGAGTCTCCTGAAGATACTATTTGCTGGTGGGAATGGAGAAGGCATGTTTATTGGAGACTTGTTGAAGGAAAGAAAACACATGGTGGAAATCAGGGTATTACAAGAAAAAAAAAAAAAAAAAAGGAGCTATCTCAAAAGCAGAATCATATCTGCTCCCAAAACAAGGTCTCAACCTACTAACATCCCACTACATTTCCTCCCCAAATAGGCTACTTATGAACTACGTGACTGTGTGAACTATAAAAATCTCTCACCATAAATAAACAGAAACACTGTTACTGCTAGATGAGACTGTGAAAAGTTTAAAATAAGCCAAAAAAGGCAGGCAATATTCATACAAAGTTGTCATAGAAAATACGAATCAAAACATTGAAATACACAAAAACACTCACAAAAACAAAATGCGAGCAGAGAAAAAATTTAGTATAGTACTCACATTTGAAAAAAATTTGAAGCAAGCACTTGCAGATATAAAGGAGTAACTCTAATCAGAAATTCAGAAACTCAGAAAAAGAAATAGACAAAAGCAGAAACATGTAAAAGATCAGGTGAGCTTATGAAAGAAGTTTTAAAACAGACAAAATATCACATAATTGAAGATGAAATAGCAAGATAAAAATGGAGATATATTTACCTGAAAATATGATAAGGGATATTTAGAAGGAATTGAAGGGGTTCAGGGCAGGCCATTCCCAAATATGCCACTGGCATATTGATTATTTTGAATTAAAATTACTTAAGAAACAGCTGGCACAAGAAGGACACTCTGACCCTCCTTTGTCCCCCCAAAATAATAAATTTCCATATGAAATGTACCCTCACTGCACCTGGAGGGTAGAAGGCATCCTTATTACCAGAGATAGGGAATTCACAATTTTGTTACTTTTTTCAGTGATTAGCCACTCATGCCCAAACCTCCTTGTCAATTCTTCACAAATAATATTCCTTTGTTTAAAATGTTTGAAAACTGTCTGCTTTGGTCACTTTTTTGAGTCTCATATTTTTATGAGCTTCCATATGTAACAAATTAATTTTTTCCAGTTAATATGTCTTATGTCAATTTAATTATTAGTCCAGCCAAAGAACTTAGAAGGGAGGAAGGAAAAATTTGCCTCTTTACTACACTTTTGTTGCCCAATGTGGGATACTTCATTGGCTGGACACTGCTGCTCTGGGACTACTACAGGGGAGAGATCCAGGGGCCTCTGACAAGAGCTGGCAGAAGGTAAGAATTCTTATCACATCTATCTCTTGGATCTCTGCCTGCAGCATCTGGTGGAAACAGAGTGGGGAAATTCTTTTCTTTTTCAAAATTTAGATTGACAGGAGAAAATATTTGGGTGAACTCATGACTTGGGTATAGCAACTCTAATAAAGATTTGTTATGAGTACTCTTGTTTTCTATGGATCTCATTCCTCCCAGAGATGGTCATTGTTTTCTTTTGTCTCTGTGTTTTGTGTCATTTTTCATAAGGAGGAAAAGTATAGTGTAAAAGGCAGGCATAGGTCTGCTGTTCAAGCTGGCTCACAGACTGGCAAGCTCACGGTTCTCACCAGACTGACATCTGTTTAGACAAAGTTTGCTGTGGGTCCTCTGTATAAAAACTGGATGAAGCTTTCCCTTTGTCTTGCTCTACATCCTGAGAGCTTTGCTTTAGGACAAATGACCTTCCCTCTGGCCTTCACCATCTGGAAGGTGCATGTACTGCCGTGTATCTGATGGCCAGTTGAATAGACTGAGATTCTGAGACACCATCACAAGCAGCATGCTGTTTGTCTGGTCATGTCAGCTTTCAGGGATATTTGTCAGAAGGGACCTTTGTCACCTCAACCTTCGTTGTCTGGCTAGTGCTGGAAAAGTCCCATTGTAGTAGCACCTGCCTGGTGTCACAGATTATTGGGTCTATAACTGGAGGACTCTCATATTCCCGTGAGAACATGAAGACATTGGTTCTGCTACACCATTCTTACTGCCCATAATGCAAAAGTCTCTGCTTTCTTACTTTGCTAACTCTGGAAATGAACTCCTGGATCTTCTGTACCCACTTCAAAGACACTGCTTGTGTCTATGGTAAAGATTTATTCTAAGCCTGGGAATTTATCTCCAGGTCTTTTGATAAAAAAGCCTTATTGGATTAAATTGCTATTGGAATAAATATATGAATAGAGATCCCACTCATCAATGGCCAACTGATGGATAGGTTGCATTGGAAAAACTTCTGTATTTGAAAATTTTTTTACAGAGCTCTCATCCTGAACTGTTGTCTTATTGGTATCTCTGGGAAGAGGATACAAACATTATAATGCTTAGCCTTAGGGATTCCCTTCACAAGACGAAAGGACAGAAATTAGATTTGGAACAGAAATTAAACACCACATCCAGCATTAATTCCCCTTTTCCACCTTTTTATACACCTCTCTGTTTCTGACCCTCCAGAAGATCTTTTGGATCTCTGGATCCTGGCTCTAAATTCCCCTTCTCAAAAAAAAAAAAAAAAAAAAGACACTGGAAGAATAATTGTCCTGCAGTTAAGGGAAAAGAGACATTTAAAAAATAATTCGCATAGGTCCCAGCACCCCGAGAGGGTATGTTTTTCTCCTTTGATGGGACAATTTTCCATCAATTGATGGGGTCCGCCGATCCTCAGTTACACTCTAGAGCCCACCATTAAACTTAAAATAGAGGATAAAGAACTGGAATTTTAAATTGACACTGGTACAATTCTCTACCATCCATTCAGAGGATTTATCTCTACCTGTCACCTTTGATTCTATTCAAGGTTGGAGTTTCAGACAAACTATTTCATTGCCCATATCTCAGCCCATCCTAATATCCTTAGGTCCTCTTAATACTCATCAAACCTTTCTAAAGCCAACTAAAGAATGTGGCTTGCCATCCATCTCTACGAGGATTAAGTTATTAGCCACTGCAGTCGCTGACCTCCAACACACCGTGAAAGGAATGCAGGGTGGAGATCAGGAATGAAGCACTCTGTGTTCTGGAAAAAAAAAAAAAATCAGACTGACAGAACAGGGCTTCAGATTGGTATTTTCAGGAGAAAATTTTATGAACCCAATTTCTTGCATCTTCTCACACCTAGAAAATCACTAAAATCATTCATGGAGACACCTGCCCCTTGTGACTAGCAACAACCTTCTACTGAGATGTGTGCTTGATTTCATGTACTCCCTTTGCCAAAATCATAACTACACTGACCTCCTCCCCACCTCTCCAGAACAGTTTCTCAGAGCTGTATGAGAGGCTGTCTCCCAAGCTATAGTCCTCAGTAAGACACTGAATAAATTAGACCCACAGCTTTTATGTTGTGTTTGTTTGTTTTCAGTAGACACTAGTTTACAGCTCCTTACCAGGAAAATTTTTGGTAGAGATTTGTTATATAAATGTAATGCCACTATAAATGAGAAAGGTGTTTTTGTTTCCTTGTCCTCAGACCAAACCCTAAGTTTCCTACTTTCTGTATTGGAAACTCCTCTTGATCTAAAGTGTTCTGAAAAGGATGCATCTTTAAAGATATTGGTCTCTGGGCCACACATGCAAATGGAATTGGACTGTTACTAAGTGCAGAGCCCATGTGCATTACTCAAAAATAAATAAATAAATAAGCAAATAAACTATTTCCATCAGTAACCCAGTACCCCCTCTCCAGAGATGCAGAGTAAGGAAATGAACCTATTATAGACTCTCCCTTACAGCAGGGTGTATTTGTCTTTACTTCCTCACCCTGTAACACTCCAATCTTGCCAATAAAGAAAGAAGGTAAATTTGACTCAGATGGGAACAAAATCTATTGATTTGTGCAAGACCTAAGAGCCATAAACTCTTTTGTAACTCCTCACCATCACGTAGTCCCTAATCCAGACACTATTCTTACCTCAATTCCTGCTGATGCAGCCTGCTTTACAGTGACTGACCTCTGCTCAGCTTTCTTTTCAATCCCAATGCATCTTGACTCTCTTCACATTTACATGGAGAGGGAGACAGTTAATGTGGACTCATCTGCCTTAGGGATACTACAAGTCTCCTTCAATATTCTCCCAGATCCTTTTATTTGAACTTACATTCTGTTGCCTTTCCCCACTTACATTCTGTAGCCTTTCCCCAAGGCTCCACTCTTATTCAGTATGTTAACGACCGTTTGCTCTGTAACCAAACTAAGCAGGCTGCCCTTATATACTCCTTCACTCTCCTAAAGGCACTAGCTGAACAAGACCATAAAGTCTCCCGATCCAAACTTCAATGGTACAAACAACACTTATAAACTTAGGACAGGAGATATTTCAGGGCATTCAAAACTCACCCCAAAAGGCATTGAGTCAATTTTGTGCATTCCTATCCCCAAAATGAAAAAAGAGTTACATAAATTTCTCAGAGCAACTAGCTGCTGCCACCAGTTGCTAACTTTGCTGCCTTTGCTAGACCTCTGTATGCCCTCCTCCCATACACTACTCCAGAGCTCATTTCCTGACCTTCAAAGGCATTAATCTCCTTTGAAGCTTTAAAATTAACATTCCACTCCCCCCCAGCTCTCAGCTTACCTAATTTTGACAAACCTTTTCCTCTATACTGCCACACAAATAATGGAATGGCTGAAGGTATTCTAGGACAAGCTTTTGCCTCTCAAATACACCCCCATGCTTGTGTCCAACTGCCACCTAAATTAACAAAGTCAGTACTCTTACATTAGACTCCTGCATTTGCCTTTATGTTCCCCATGCTACATCTGCCCTCTCACAAGTTCATGAGACAACACCTGTCTGCATGGTTACAGATCACCTATGAACATGTAGAATGAAAAAAAAAGCACACATAAAAGTTGTGAGTTAGGTTTTATTGGGGGAAATTACTAAGAACTATAGCCTGGGAGACAGCTTCTCAGGTAGCTCTGACCAACTGATCCAAAGAGGTAAGGAAGGAGCCAGGATATACATGACTTTTTTGCTAGAAAAGAGTATGTAATCAAACATAAAAAGATCACTGGTAATCACAAAAAACAGACATCTCAAGTTAATGATTTTAGTGCTTTTCTATATATGGGAAGATGCAAGAATCTGGAGTCATTGAAATTTACATATGAAATTTCACAGATATTTCATCTTAACTACCCAGGGGCAAAGCACAGAATGAGTCCTATTTTTCTCCATCCTGAATTCCCCTCAAGGTACACTGTGAGCAGCTACAGTGGCTAATGGCTTGAACTGGAATGGTGGACAACATTCTTTATTTTACAAACAGGACTGTTTAACTTTTCCATCATTTTATGTCATAGTAACACTTTGAACCCAGCTCTTTACTACCCCTTGCCAATGATGGAGAGCCCTACTTTATTCCACAGAAATGCTCTCAAAGCCACAAAAGAACCTCCTAGACACTTCTTTAGGCTTACTTCTATTTCATGATGGTTCCTGTAAACACTATTAATAACATGTGACAGCTTTTCCCCGCATGAACCACTTGAGACATACTCTGCCCAATGTAAAATCAGCCCAGGCTGCTGAATTCATAGCTCTTCCTAGGGCTTACACATTAACAAAAGGGAAAATTGTCACTATTTACACTGACTCCAGATGTGCTTTTAGAGTCTGCCATATTGTTGGCACAATTTAAAAATCATGTGGATTCTTAACCTCTGCTGGCACTCCTATTGGTAAAGGGCATATAATTGCTGCTCTATTACAAGCTAATTACCTCCCTTCTAAAATTGCCATTGTTCACTGTTCAGCCCATAGTAAGAAAATGCAGTATCTTTAAGAAACGATAGGGCTAACAAGGCTGCTAAAGATGAAGCCCCAAATGGACACCCCTGTCCTTTCTCCAACCGATTTTAAACCTACCTTCTTCCGTAACTATCAGGAAAATGCCCCATAATCTGAAAAAGACAAATGGATACTAAAAGATGCCAGTTATCAAGTGGATTTTTTTTTCATTCTTTAAGGGAAGTAATTTCATTTAAACAACGATTTAAGTGTAGCAGCTTTTCAAAAGTAGCAATCTCCCCTTATGTCGATGCCATTTTGTCTTTTCATTCAAAGGTTTTGGAAAAGTAATAGAGAAAAAATGGTAATAAGGAGAAATTAATTCCATTAGCTTCCGTGGTGGTTCTTTTCTATGGCAGTTTGGCTAGGTTGTAGTACCCAGTGATTTAATCAAGTGCCAATCTAGGTGCTGCTGTGAAGGTTTTTTTTTTTTTTTTTTTTGAAAAAGCCTTATGTTTTTAATAAATAGGTTTTCTCTTATTTTTTTTTATACAGCAGTTTCTTATTAGTCATCAATTTTATGTACATCAGTGTATACATGTCAATCCCAATCGCCCAATTCATCCCACCACCACCCCCATGCCCCACCGCTTTCCCCCCTTGGTGTCCATACGTTTGTTCTCTACATCTGTGTCTCAATTTCTGCTCTGCAAACCGGTTCACCTGTACCACTTTTTTAGGTTCCACATATATGCGTTAATATACGATATTTGTTTTTCTCTTTCTGACTTACTTCACTCTGTATGACAGTCTCTAGATCCATCCACATCTCAACAAATGACCCAATTTCATCCTTTTTATGGCTGAGTAATATTCCATTGTATATATGTACCACATCTTCTTTATCCATTCGTCTGTCAATGGGCATTTAGGTAGTTTCCATGACCTGGCTATTGTAAATAGCGCTGCAATGAACATTGGGGGTGCATGTGCCTTTTAGAATTGTGGTTTTCTCTGGGTATATGCCCAGTAGTGGGATTGTTGGATCATATGGTAATTCTATTTTTAGTTTTTTAAGGAACCTCCATACTGCTCTCCATAGTGGCTGTATCAATTTACATTCCCACCAACAGTGCAAGAGGGTTCCCTTTTCTCCACACCCTCTCCAGCATTTGTTGTTTCTGGATTTTCTGATGAAGCCCATTCTAACTGGTGTGAGGTGATACCTCATTGTAGTTTTGATTTGCATTTCTCTGATAATTAGTGATGTTGAGCAGCTTTTCATGTGCTTCTTGGCCATCTGTATATCTTCTTTGGAGAAATGTCTATTTAGGTCTTCTGCCCATTTTTGGATGGGTTCTTTGTACTTTTAATATTGAGCTGCATGTGCTGTTTATATATTTTGGATATTAATCCTTTGTCCATTGATTCGTTTGCAAATATTTTCTCCCATTCTGAGGGTTGTCTTTTCGTTTTGTTTATGGTTTCCTTTGCTGTGCAAAAGCTTTGCAGTTTCATTAGGTCCCATTTGTTTATTTTTGTTTTTATATCCATTCCTCTAGGAGGTGGATCAGAAAAGATCTTGCTGTGATTTCTGTGATTTATGTCAAAGAGTGTTCTTCTTATGTTTTCCTCTAAGAGTTTTACAGTGCCCGGTCATACATTTAGGTCTCTAATCCATTTTGAGTTTACTTTTGTGTATGGTGTTAGGGAGTGTTCTAATTTCATTCTTTTACATGTAGTTGTCCAGTTTTCCCATAACCACTTATTGAAGAGACGGTCTTTTCTCCATTGTATATCCTTGCCTTCTTTGTCATAGATTAGCTGACCATAGGTGTGTGGGTTTACCTCTGGGCTTTCTACCTTCTTCCATTGATCTATGTTTCTGTTTTTGTGCCAGTACCATATTGTCTTGATTACTCTAGCTTTGTAGTATAGTCTGAAGTCAGGGAGTGTGATTCCTCCAGCTCCGTTTTTTTCCCCTCAAGACTGCTTTGGCTATTTGGGGTCGTTTGTGTCTCCATACAAATTTTAAGATTTTTTGTTCTAGTTCTGTAAAAAATGCCATTGGTAATTTGATAGGAATTTCAGTGAATCTGTAGATTGCTTTGGATAGTATAGTCATTTTCACAATATTGATTCTTCCAATCCAAGAACATGGTATATCTCTCCATCTGTTGGTATCATCTTTAATTATTTTCATCAGTGTCTTATAGTTTTCTGCATACAGGTCTTTTGTCTCCCTAGGTAGCTTTATTCTTTTTGTTGCAATGGTAAAGGGGAGTGTTTCCTTAATTTCTCTTTCAGATTTTTCATCATTAATGTATAGGAATGAAAGAAATTTCTGTGCGTTAATTTTGTATCCTGCAACTTTACCAAATTCACTGGTTAGTTCTAGTAGTTTTCTGGTGGCATCTTTAGGATTCTCTATGTATAGTATCAAGTCGTCTGCAAACAGTGACAGTTTTACTTCTTCTTTTCCAATTTGTATTCCTTTTATTTCTTTTTCTTCTCTGATTGTCGAGGCTAGGACTTCCAAAACTATGTTGAATAAGAGCGGTGAGAGTGGACATCCTTGTCTTGTTCCTGATCTTAGAGGAAATGCTTTCAGTTTTTCAACATTGAGAATGATGTTTGCTGTGGGTTTGTGGTATATGGTCTTTACTATGTTGAGGTAGGTTCCCTCTATGCTCACTTTCTGGAGAGTTTTTATTGCAAATGGGTGTTGAACTTTTTCAAAAGCTTTTTCTGCATCTATTTAGATGATCATATGTTTTTTCTTCTTCCATTTGTTAATATGGTGTATCACAATGATTGATTTGTGTATATTGAAGAATCCTTGCATCCCTGGGATAAATCCCACTTGGTCATGGTGTATGATCCTTTTAATGTGTTGTTGGATTCTGTTTGCTAGTATTTTGTTGAGGATTTTTGCATCTATATTCATCAGTGATATTGGTCTGTAATTTTCTTTTTTTGTAGTATCTTTGTCTGGTTTTGGTATCAGGGTGATAGTGGCCTCATAGAATGAGTTTGGGAGTGTTCCTTTGCAATATTTTGGAAGAGTTTGAGAAGGATGTGTGTTAGTTCTTCTCTAAATATTTGATAGAATTCACCTGTGAAGCCATCTGGTCCTGGACTTTTGTTAGTTGGAAGATTTTTAATCAGAGTTTCAATTGCATTACTTGTGATTGGTCTGTCCATGTTTTCTACCTCTTCCTGATTCAGTCTTGGAAGGTTATACCTTTCTAAGAATTTGTCCATTTCTTCCATGTTGTCCATTTTATTGGCATAGACTTGCCTGTAGTAGTCTCGTAGGATGCTTCGTATTTCTACGGTGTGTGTTGTAACTTCTTTTTCATTTCTAATTTGATTGATTTGAGTCCTCTCCCTCTTTTTCTTGATGAGTCTGGGTAATGGTTTATCAATTTTGTTTATCTTCTCAAAGAACCAGCTTTTAGTTTTATTGATCTTTGCTATTGCTTTCTTTGTTTCTATTTCATTTATTTTTGCTCTGATCTTTATGATTTCTTTCCTTCTGCTAACTTTGGGGGTTTTTGTTTGTTTGTTTGTTCTTCTTTCTCTAGTTCCTTTAGGTGTAAGTTTAGATTATTTATTTGAGATTTTTTTTTGTTTCTTGAGGTAGGCTTGTCTAGCTATAAACTTCCCTCTTAGAACTGCTTTTGCTGCATCCCTTAGGTTTTGTGTTGCTGTGTTTTCATTGTCATTTGTGTCTAGTTATTTTTTGATTTCCTCCTTGATTTCTTCACTGATCTCTTGGTTATTTAGTAACATAGTGTTTAGCCTCCACGTGTTTGTGTTTTTTACGTTTTTTCCCCTGTAATTCATTTCTAATCTCATAGCATTGTGGTCAGAAAAGATGCTTGATATGATTTCAATTTTCTTAAACTTACTGAGGCTCGATTTGTGACCCAAGATATGATCTCTCCTGGAGAATGTTCTGTGTGCACTTGAGAAGAAAGTGTAATCTGCTGTTTTTGGATGGAATGTCCTACAAATATCAATCAAATCTATCTGGTCTATTGTGTCATTTAAGCTTCTGTTTCCTTATTTATTTTCATTTTGGATCATCTGTCCATTGGTGTAAGTGAGGCGTTAAAGTCCCCCACTATTATTGTGTTACTGTCAATTTCCTCTTTTAGAGCTGTTAGCAGTTGCCTTATGTATTGAGGTGCTCCTATGTTGGGTGCATATATATTAATAATTGTTATATCTTCTTCTTGGATTGATCCCTTGATCATTATGTAGTGTCCTTCCTTGTCTCTTGTAACATTCTTTTTAAGTCTATTTTTTCTGATATGAGTATTGCTACTCCAGCTTTCTTTTGATTTCCATTTGCATGCAATATATTTTTCCATCTCCTCACTTTCAGTCTGTATGTGTCCCTAGGTCTGAAATAGGTCTCTTGTAGACAGCATATAGATGGGTCTTCTTTTCGTATCCATTCAGAAAGCCTGTGTCTTTTGGTTGGAGCATTTAATCCATTCATGTTTAAGGTAAATATCAATATGTATGTACCTATGACCAGTTTCTTAATTGTTTTGGGTTTGTTTTTGTAGGTCCTTTCCTTCTCTTGTGTTTCCCACTTAGAGAAGTTCCTTTAGTATTTGTTGTAGAGCTGGTTTGGTGGTGCTGAATTCTCTTAGCTTTTGCTTGTCTGTAAAGTTTTTGATTTCTCCATCGAATCTGAATGAGATCCTTGCCGGGTAGAGTAATCTTGGTTGTAGGTTCTTCCTTTTCATCACTTTAAGTATATCATGCCACTCCCTTCTGGCTTGTAGAGTTTCTGTTGAGAAATCAGCTGTGACCTTATGGGAGTTCCCTTGTACATTATTTGTCATTTTTCCCTTGTTGCTTTCAATACTTTTTCTTTGTCTTTAATTTTTGCCAATTTGATTATTATGTGTCTTGGCATGTTTCTCCTTGGGTTTATCCTGTATGGGACTTGCTGTGCTTCCTGGACTTGGGTGGCTATTTCCTTTCCCATTTTAGGGAAGTTTTCAACTATAATATCTTCAAATATTTTCTCGGGTCCTTTCTCTCTCTCTTCTCCTTCTGGGACCCCTATAATGTGAACGTTATTGCATTCAATGTTGTCCCAGAGGTCTCTTAGGCTGTCTCATTTCTTTTCATTCTTTTTTCTTTATTCTGTTCTGCAGCAGTGCACTCCACCATTCTGTCTTCCAGGTCACTTATCCGTTCTTCTGCCTCAGTTATTCTGCTATTGATTCCTTCTAGTGCAGTTTTCATTTCAATTATTATTATTCATCTCTGTTTGTTTGTTCTTTAATTCTTCTAGATCTTTGTTAAACATTTCTTGCATCTTCTCTATCTTTGCCTCCATTCTTTTTCCGAGGTCCTGGATCATCTTCACTATCATTATTCTGAATTCTTTTTCTGGTAGGTTGCCTATCTCCACTTCATTTAGTTGTTTTTCTGGGGTTTTATCTTGTTCCTTCATCTGGTACATAGCCCTCTGCCTTTTCATCTTGTCTATCTTTCTGTGAATGTGGTTTTTGTTCCACTGGCTGCAGGATTGTTGTTTTTCTTGCTTCTGCTGTCTGCCTCTGGTGGATGAGGCTATCTAAGAGGCTTGTGCAGGTTTCCTTATGGGAGGGACTGGTGGTGGGTAGAACTGGGTGTTGCTCTGGTGGGCAGAGCTCAGTAAAACTTTAATCCTCTTGATTACTGATGTGTGGGGCTGGGTTCCCTCCCTGTTGGTTGTTTGACCTGAGGCAACCCAACTCTGGAGCCTACCTGGGCTCTTTGGTGGGGCTAATGGCAGACTCTGGGAGGGCTCATGCCAAGGAATATTTCCCAGAACTTCTGCTGCCTGTGTTCTTATCCCCACGGTGAGCCACAGCCACACCCTGCCTCTGCAGGAGACCCTCCAACACTAGCAGGGAGGTCTGGTTCAGTCTCCCCCGGGTTCACTGCTCCTTCCCCTGGGTCCTGATGTGCACACTACTTTGTGTGTGCCCTCCAAGAGTTGAGTCTCTCTTTCTCCCAGTCCTGTCAAAGTCCTGCAATCAAATCCCACTAGCCTTCAAAGTCTGATTCTCTATGAATTCCTCCTCCTGTTGCCAGACCCCCATGTTGCCAGACCCCCAGGTTGGGAAGCCTGACGTGGGGCTCAGAAACGTCAATCCAGTGTGTGGACTTCTGTGGTATGAGTGTTCTGCAGTCTGTGAGTCATCCAGCCAGCAGTTATGGGATTTGATTTTGCTGTGATTATGCCCCTCCTACCATCTCATTATGGCTTCTCCTTTGTCTTTGGATGTGGGGTATCTTTTTTGGTGAGTTCCAATGTCTTCCCGTAGATGATTGTCCAGCAGCTAGTTGTGATTCTGGTGTTCTCACAGGAGGGAGTGAGAGCACATCCTTCTACTCTGCCATCTTGGTTCCAATCTCCTATCAAGCAGATTATTCATTGGTCCAAACAGACTACCTGTAGCCTTCTTTTATTTTGAACTTTAGGCTTGCATTTATCTCCTATTAAATGGGACATGAGTGCAGGTGGGTGAAATCAAGGAACTAAAAGTCCATTGGTTCTACTCTGGTATCCACACAATTTCTGAACAAATTATTTTCCAGTGCACCAGTTGTAAATCTCACCAAGTTTGTGGAAGAAATCAATATACACCTTGAAGTCCTGCAAAGCCCACACTGAATCTTGTCACACTCCAAATGGATTTTTTCAGACTTACCTCCAGCTTTAGGCTATTCTTACTGTCAGGGTATTGTCTGCAGGTTTAGTGGATGGAATGAATGATATCCAACTAGACATGCTGATACCACAACAAGGGTAAAGAAATTAATAACTGAGAACATTCAGTATTTTCCCATTTCTTTATGGATTGAATCTGACCAAGGAACTCATTTTACAACAGAGATAAATTTGCTTACAAAAACTCAGGAGTACTCATTAAAATTTCATACCCATACCATCCTCTATTATCAGGGCAAGTGGAATGTAAAAATGTAGACATGGAAGACATTCCCTACAAATGACCTTAAAATAGGGATTTCCGGAACCAATGCTCAGGCTCCAGAAGCAGACAGCATCATGAAGTAGACAACTTTTCCCAAGAGCACAGATCAAGAAACTTCTCTCACCTGTCCCAACCCCCCTTTTTAAGAATCCCTACACACCACACACACACACACACACACACCCCAAAAACCAACAAACAGAAAACCCCCTTTTTATTAAATATTTCTTTCCTTTCACATTTATTAATCTTTATTAAAAGGCTGATTGGTGATTGCTTGTTTCAATCTGTCCTACTCCCCTTCTGAGTTTTTATAATAGGCTCTCTTTCAACCTGTGTCTTGCTTACTTTTTCAGCAGGTCAGGCACAAACCAAACACTCTCTTGTGCCAGTTTAACAAAACTTGGCCACGTTCACTAATCAATCTGACTGTTGGATGTGTCAAACTCTGGATAGTATAAAAGAACCTGAACTAGTTTTCATTCCTGCCAGTGTTAGCACCTGCTGGACTAAGTATTGAAGAGAGATAAACAACAGACATGGTATCCATGAGTAGAGGAACGTCACTCTGACTCTTCTGGTGAGTGATTAGGTCCAGGAAAATTTCTATAGAAGCTCAAGGGCTGTCTGTTGCCCAGATAAAGACAATAAGTGTAAACTTTCCCCTTTGTATTAAAAACAGGTATACTACTGGACCTTTCCTGGGTGACATACCAGGAAACTATTGCAATGAAACCCTGCGGTTTGCTTCCATAGATAGCATCTTCAAAGCTGTCAAAGAAAGTAAAAGTGACTCTAGTACTAACTACTCTGGCACAGATGCTTGCCAAATCACCAAATATTTTGAATAGTTCATTGGCCACTCTTATACAAATGGGATATCTCAGCTGCTCCTCTGATTAGACTGCTCAATACTTCAAACTATATATGGGTGGACCAAAAATCTGGACTAACTTATGTGACAATACTAAGCTCTGTAGCTGTCAAAGCCAGACTGCAAGCTTTCTATATCAGATATTTCAAAACCTGTTCTGCTCTTACAAAGTGACAGAGTTCTTGGAAAGTGGAGATATATGGTTGCTAACATTACTAGTAGCAAAGGTAATGAATGCCCCAGATCTGAGAAATTACAGACTCCACTCTGACCTTGACTTTGAATCACCTTGGATTTTTTATCTTACATGGTGACAAGGTATACAAAGCGTTCCCATCTAAATGGTTGGGACGGTATGGATTTGGATACCTGGCTCCTTCCGTCACCAGATACTCTACCTTAAATGCCAGCCAAATTACAAACTTGGGCTCCTTTGTTTGTAAAGTCACGCCGTACAAACATGTTGGACAAGAAATCATAGAAAATCTGTTTGTGAACACAATTCTAAGTTCTTTTCAACGTTGAGGACCTTATTCCCAAACTTTATAATTTATAAATTGTAAAGGGCAACCTTAAATCTTTTCATGGTGATAGAACAAGAGTTCAATACCACTATGTGATCTTTGGAACTAATCCAGCTTAGCTTCTGTTGTACTCCAAAATCATCATGCCCTAGAGACCCTGACTGCCCAGCAAAGAGGAATTTGTGTAATCACTGGAGGAAAAATGCTGCTTATATATAAATCAAACAGGAAAAATAGTGTTTAACTTATATCTATTAAAAGAAAGGATCAACAATTCCCATCACATAAATGAGGCACAGCCATTTTACTGGACTGATCTATTCCCAGGATTGGGAGACTGGTTTAATAAGTTATAGGGGAATGTTCTTTGATTTATTCTTTTCTGTTTGTTCATTCTCATTCTAATTTAGATTCTTTTCCCCCTTTGCAGATCTCTTGCCATTCAACTACTAACCTGATTCTCCTCTGTACAGCCATCAGCTCAGTTTTTAATATGTGAAACTTCCAGAGAAATTTCAGAGGAAGAATTGATAGGACTTAGGGCAGGCCATCTCAAAATATGCCACTTTGGCATACTGATTATTTTGAATTAAAGTTACTTAAGAAACAACTGGTATGAGAAGGACACTCTGACTGTCCTTCGTCCTCTTGAAAACAGAAAATAAATTCCCATGTGAAGGGTACCCTCCCTGTGCTTGGAGGGTATAATGC